>NC_064646.1:151987328-153237328 GCF_023864345.2 Schistocerca serialis cubense | reverse complement strand
ATGAGCACTACTGCCTGAAGCCTCCTGTAAAAGAACACCTTGATGGCATCCCTTTGCCTCGCCTCTTTAAAGTTTCTTGAGTCAGGCAGAGGTGGCACTTTCTGCCACCTTGCCCATGGACTGCAGTCGCCAATTAAACAAGCAGTGGAGCAACAACTTTTTTTCTGCGTCGACAAATCTCATTCATTATCGTGCCGTGATGTTTTCGTAAATCGTGCTTCCTTTAACAAGTGCCACTTCTAAATTGCTTCTGTGGTGCCCGCAGCTTTCCTAAAGACAAACTGATCGTCACCTAACAGATCTTAAATTTTCCCTTTTCATCCTTCTATATATTATTCTTGTCAGCATCTGGGATGCATTAGCTGTTTAGCTGATTTTTCAATAGCTCTCGTACTTATCTGAATAAGAAATTGTATATTATGGACTGTTGGATGATATATGTAATTGTGAAAGTTTGTTGCTAAGACTACAGATACACAGATTCCACAAACGTGCTTTAATAGTTACCAGTTGCTTACCACTTTTCACAATGACTTAACCTACTTCGAAAGAATGTTATCTAAATCCTACACAAGATTTTGGATGTGGCTGCGCTTCAGCAACTGTACATCCATGAATTTCATGGATTAGAAATAACAGCCACCCACATCCAAAATACAGGTTTATTTAAGCTTTACCACTGTCTTCTTCAGAAGATGTCGTATCACACTGTCTGTAGTGAACGTGGAAGTCGTTGACTGTCTAGTATATGTCATTCACTTCAACATCATTTTAAATGCGTAATATAAAAGTAGCAGCCATCTACTGTAGAGCTTTGTCTTCAAACTTTTGTATATTTATTTTGATATCACGTATTTGACGCAGGTCATTTCCAATCCATTGAAGCTATAAATATTACACCTCATTTTATCGGAAGTTCTGTTAAAAATCTAACACTATGTCTTCCATATACACTCACATTGCTTCTTCTATCACATCAGTAGTTCCTCCACACCGTGGAGGCCTAAAATGTGCTGTCTGCAGCTATACGCTCTCTCCTCTTTATTTAACAGTAAAAGTCCTGTTGCACTCTTAATGTTGACGCCTTTGCTTTTAATTTCACTGCAAGTTTTTTTGGCTTTTCTACATGCTGAATCAGTGCTTCTGACAGTCGTTTGTTTGATTTATTCGCAGTTTTCCATTGTAAAGATGACTTTTTGGCGTGATGTCACCCTAGTTCTAGTTCCTGTTCCTGAGAGGCGTTAGGCCTGCGTTCAACCACCCTAAAAATGATTAAAACTACTGTAGTACTGTATTACTTGTCCCATGGTCGGATGAATCTCAGTCCCTGTTGCAACAAGGCGATGGTCGTGTCCATCTATGCCGTCATATAGGCAAACTTTTGATCGAAACACACACCTCGCCATCGACGCAGGCCGGTAGGGGCAGCATTTTGCTGTGGATGATACTCTTTCGGCTTACAATGGACTTGTGGAAGTAATCGATGGCACCTTTACACCTGCGGAGTACGTGTATTGCGAACCTTTTTCACCCACTCATGCTTGGTGTCCGCCGATGATGGTGTCATCTTATCACCGATAACTATCTGTGTCGCAAGGCCAGAGTCGTGCTACAGTGTTTTGAGGAGCATGATAGTGATCACCTGTTGATTTCTTGGGCACCAATATTGCCTGAAGGAAGATTGGGTTTGACATCGAAGTCATTAAAGACGGAGCTCATGGTCTGATTTTGTCAAGGATGGGGAAGAAAACTGGCCGTGCGCTTTCAAAGGAACGAACCCGGAATTTGCCTGGAGTGGTTTAGGAATATAACGGAGAACCTAAATCTGAATGGCCGGACGCGGGTTCGAATAGTAGTCCTCTCGAATGCGAGTCCATTGTGCTAACCACTGCGCTACCTATGGTTCAAATGGCTCTGAGCACTATGGGACTCAACTGCTGAGGTCATTAGTCCCCTAGAACTTAGAACTAGTTAAACCTAACTAACCTAAGGACATCACAAACATCCATGCCCGAGGCAGGATTCGAACCTGCGACCGTAGCGGTCCTGCGGTTCCAGACTGCAACGCCTTTAACCGCACGGCCACTTCGGCCGGCTGCGCTACCTAGCTCGGTAAATTTGCCTAATCTGAACGTGATGGGACATTTCTAACGTAAGCATGCCAGCGCCACTTCCATAACTGACAGGCCTATAATTTCAGGGAGGCCGGTCGGAGTGGCCGAGAGGTTCTAGGCGCTAGAGTCTGAAACCGCGCGACCGGTACGGTCGCAGGTTCGAATCCGGCCTCGGGCATGGATGTGTGTGATGTCCATCGGTTAGTTAGGTTTAAGTAATTCTAAGTTCTAGGGGACTGATGGCCTCAGCAGTTAAGTCCCATAGTGCTAAGAGCCATTTTAACCATTTCAGGGAGTTACGTGGGAAGACACCCGGCGTCACATTCCTCCGGACACCTGCAAAGGAGTTGTCTAACCCATACCACGCAATATAACTTATGCATAGCGTTTCAAAGGCATATCAACTCGATATTAAGCAGGTGCTCATAATGTTTTGGCTGATCAACAGTAGGCGATCTCTAGGAATACTGATCTTTCCGCCTGAACCGCAGTGTATTATAGTAATTTAAGATTTAGGTACTTATGGACTTCACATCGAAAGGGGTAGAGATATAAACGGGGCCGTGGCGCCTGTTTCGAAACGTTTGAGAGTTGTTCTGCAGGTGCCAACGTTCTGAAAGAAAAGCCCGGAGTTCCGGAACGACTTTCGCCTGAGGCTGTCTCTACATTGGCGGACAGACAAACACTGTGCACTCGCTCACAACACCGCTTACCAAGTGCCGTGCCGCCCGCCGTCAGGCTATTCTCTGCCTCACGTCTATTATAAAAGCGGCTGCTCTATTCTCCCCGCCTTTCGTCGTGTCTGCCATTCGACTTTGCCTTTCTTTGTGTGCGGGCGTTCACAATGAAATACGAAATGTTTTCTTCTGTCACTTAACCACTTTTGTTTACGTGACACTTAAGGTGACGGCGGCGGCATCGAGTCAGGGTGAATGAAAGGCGGTCAGCTGGTCCATTACAGAAGCACCTTCTTCTCATTACGACGTATGGCGACAAGACGGTTGCTAGTCTCCAGAGTGATTTACTCACCCCTGATCTTGCAACTCCGCCCCCCCCCACGCCCCCACTCCATCCATCCATCCATCCATCCATCCATATCTCTCTCTCTCTCTCTCTCTCTCTCTATATATATATATATATATATATATATATATATATATATATATATATATATATATATATATATAAGGTGTAAACTTTAAGTTGACAAGCCAGAATAACTCGAAAAATAACCTTCATACAAAAAAGAATGTGAGGAATCCAAAGCTGATTATTTTAGAGGGGGACATCTGCTGGTGCTGAAATTTGCCCGCCACCCCAGGCCCAAGGGGGTGGGGCGGGAGGCTACTTTAAAATTTCAAACGGGAACCCCTATTTTTTATTACGGAATAAGATTGTACATAAAAAACTACGTACATTTTGTCTTAAAAATTTGTTTCGATTCTTGGTATTTGGCGCTGTATTTCAAGAAAATCCATGATCTCATTTTTGCGTGGAAAATGGTTACCGATAAATAAAAAATACATATTTACTTCGTAAATTTTGATTCGCTGAAACTAAAACTCTCCCTCTCTCCCCATAGGGTGGGGTTTGAGAGAGAGGAATTAGAGTTTACAAATGTTGACCCAAATATCCGGTTTGAGAGAGAGGAATTAAGAGTTTTACAAAAATAGACCCAAATATTGGGGTCGACATTTGTAAAACTGTAATTCCTCTCTCTCAAACCACACCCTATGGGGAGAGAGGGAGAGTTTTAGTTTCAACGTATCAAAATTTACGAAGTAAATATGTATTTTTTATTTATCCGTAACCATTTACTGCGCAAAAATGAGAACATGGATTTTCTTGAATTACAGGGCCAACTACCAAGAATAAAAAAAAAGTTTAACACAAAATTTATGTAGTTCTTTATGTAGAATCTTATTCTGCAATAGAAAATGGAGCTTCCCATTTGAAATTTTAAAGTTTCCTCCCGACCCACCCCAGGGGGCTGGGGTGGCGGGCTAATTTTAGCACCAGCAGATGTCCCCCTAGAAAATAATCAACTTTGGATTCTACACATTTTTTCGTGTGAAGCTCATTTTTCGAGTTATTCTGGTTTATCCACTTAAAATTTACATCCTGTATACGCTTACATTCAATTTGCACCTCATGAAGGGAATAGTTGCTTTCCGGACGTAGAATGGAGAGTGGTTGGACAATGTTTACAATTTAATATACTCATGAGATCTCAAAGTCTTGCAAGTATATTTCACTGAAATGCCACCTAGTATGCTACATAGCAGTTAAGTTTTAAAAACACACCGAAATCATTTTTATTTAACAACTCCTTCCACTCCACACTTGCATTTATGAGTAGATTGTATGTATCTGGTTTCCTTATTTCATTAAATTGTCTTGTACATTAGGATTTTATTTTAAAATTACACTTGCGTAAATGAGGAGCTTGCAGCTATGTTTTCACAGTACAGCAAAAATATCTCGCTCTTCGTTAAAATTCAGCTGTGCATTCTAAACAATATTTGAAAACAGTTAATGTAAAACGTAGCTTCGAGAATAAAAATTTGTCGTCAGAAGGTCGTTACATCATAATTCATGTTCCTGCTTTCTTCCCAGTTTATTTAACCATTATTTAACTCTATGAACAGCTTAGTGAAAAAATACAGAAAGTCGTGAAAAAGTTCTATGATTTGTTTCGTATTTTGCTTTAGAAGTTGAGACACCAGCTCCTTTTTTCCTTTTTTCTAATCTACGTACGGGTTAACATTTCCTCTTCATTGCCTTCTTTCGTCGTCTTCTGCGATCTGTGACCCTTTTGAAGACAAATGTTTCTCCCGGGGAGAAGCAAACACTTTGTGTAGACATGCCCTTATACTAATTTCTCTTCTGGATTCTTTATTAAAGCTCTCATTCCCTAGTAATCATATTCAGAAATCTGCCGTCGAAAAATAGCTAAAGAACTACATTATTTCCATTAAGCTCTTAGTTTAAATTAGTAATTTGCTGTGTACTACTGGCTAATTTACAGAGTTTGCTTATTTTCAATTACATCTCGGTATAAGTATCCAGAAACCAAATATAAATATCTTGTTGCAGTTCAGTTACGTATGTAGTTAAACTATATCTTGTCTGTTCGTCTAAGTAAGCATACACTGCACTTTCCTGCGTCAACCGCCAGTATACTCAACTTCTGCAGGCCCAGCAACACCGCGCAACAATATTCCTGTGATGTGACATCACTGGGTTTGCAATTGAGTACTGTGACCAAACACAGATTGCTGACGACATTATCAACAACACTGGCAAGCATGTGACAGCGGGCGCTATGTAATACGTTCCAAAACGCGGCGCATTGAGAATGGACTTTTTTCGGGCCTCGTACGTCTGATCTGTTGGTGACAGAAAGCTAGGGTCAAGTGTTTTGGATAGTAGTTTGGCTAGGGACCATTTGTATAACCTACAGAAGAATCGTCTCACAGTAACTATCGTACAGTACAGGGTCAAAGTTCGAATATTACGCACTTCCTCCACATTAGGCAAATAGAGAAAATCGGTTGGCTCTTTCTGCATTAGGTGTGGTCCTTGGTGTACCTTACGGGGCTCATGGAGGAACCATTTCGTTCATGGGCGGGTCCTGGAAAAACCTGTAAAAAGCGTTTTCCAGTATTTCTCGCCGTCAGCAGCGGACATATGAGTATAAGTACCAGCAGCAAGTTTCTGAAATGTTAACGGTGTGACCTCTAGGCATTTTTCTAAAGTGTTATCTTCCAATTTCCAAAAATATTTATCGATAAATACTCCAATGGGTACCAAAACACAGCCGCGAATTGCAAGACAGCTATGCACACAAAGTGGCTGTAATTTTTACGACGTATTCCTAAGATCCTGTTCTCGAATAAACTCGAAAATTATCTTTATATCTTTATCCATTACATACAGAGGTTCAAAGTTACCTCACATGTGCCCGTAAAATCCGGTGTGAGGCAAAAACTTTTATAAAGTAACATAGCACGGAGAAATATGCTTAAAGTGTCTCCGTTATCATGAAAATGGTTTTGGAAACCCCCATGTTGTAGTACTAAAGCTCATGCAAAATTTTTATGCATGCAGAAGCTAGTCTGAGATGTAAAATTAATTTTGGGCTGTTTAAATTTCACTTAAGTAAACTATCAAGATTTTATTGGCCCATAAGGTTATTTTCATGTGAGTCAACATACTCTGCTGCAGCAGGGAACAGAAGGAAAACCAGCGGGAGCACAAAAAACGCGAATATGCTCCTCTTTAAAAGACTCACATTGAAAAAATGAGGTGCCAGCTACCTCATTCTACCTTATTTAGCACCTTTAAAAATTTTCCCAAAAATATTGGCATTCGAATACATTCGTGCTTTTGTATGCTGAACGGAGCTTGTGGGAGTGAAAGTGAGTTGCATGTTAGAAATAGCGCGAATACGTACGTATGCCAAAATGTTTGGTAAAATTTTTAAGGGTCCCGAGGAATATGGAATGAGGCAGCTGATACATCACTTTTCAGTCCGAGTCTTTTAAACAGCAGCTTATTCGCCTTTTCTCCACTGAGTTATAATATATACACGTGGAAGGACACAGTCAATGAAAAACAATCTGTATGTCAACCTTTTCTCAATGAAAAAAATTGCCTTGAGTCGGGCAGAAGAACAAACTGGCCACGCATGTGGCTACAGCACAATTCACGGTGTAAGATACAGGGTCACTGCTGTTCAAACAGACACAAATAATCTGACGGGATGCATATGAAATCTACATGAGTCTCATTGTGGATGACGCTGTTGTATTCAGGGAAGTCACAACCCTGTAAAATTGTTGTGAAATGCAAGTAATAAAATGGTTCAAATGGCTCTGAGCGCTATGGGACTTAACATCTGAGGTCATCAGTCCCCTAGAACTTAGAACTACTTAAACCTAACTAACCTAAGGACATCACACACATCCATGCCCGGGGCAGGATTCGAGCCTATGACTGTAGCGGTCGCGCGGTTCCAGACTGAAGCGCCTAGAACCGCTCGGCCACCCCGGTCGGCTGCAAGTAATACCTACACCTCATTATTTGTGTGATCTACCCATCTAATCTTCAGCATTCTCCTGTAGCACCACATTTCTAAAGCTTCTGTTCTGTTCTTGTCTAAGCTATTTATCTTCCATGTTTCACTACCATACATGGCTACACTTCATACAAATACTTTCAGAAATGACTTCCTGACACTTAGATCTATATCCGATGTTAACAAATTTCTCTTCTTCAGAAACGCTTTCCTTGCCATTGCCAGTCTACATTTTATATCCTCTCTAATTCGACCATCATCAGTTACATTGCTCCCCAAATAGCAGAACTCATCTACTAGTTTAAGTGTCTCACTTCCTAATCTAATTCCCTCAGCATCACCCGATTTAATTCGACTACATTTCATTATCCTCATATTGCTTTTGTTGATGTTCATCTTATATCCTCCTTTCAAGACACTGTCCATTCTCCAGTGATTTGTGCTCTACATCCTCATGCCGTTGATGAGTGCTCATTCTTACGCATTTTTGAGGCAGTTTCCCATCCTAAGCGCAAGACAATTTCCTGAACCTCTGTCCGCTCCTTCATTCTTATTCACAAGGCCATTGGCTAAGCTAGGGTTACTTCTTACGCCGAAAGTCTTCAGCCGCCATTGCTGATTATTTTTACTCAAAATTCAAGCATTGGTTGGGTTTGAACCCGGTACACAGCAAGGTATGCTTGATGGCCGGAAACATGTTGCCTGGTCGGATGAGTCTCGTTTTAAATTGCATCGATCGGATGCTCGTATACGGGTATGGAGACAACCTCATGAATTCATGGACCCTGCATGCCAGCAGGGGACTTCAACCTGATGGTGTCTCTGTAATGGTGTGGGGCGTGTGTAGTTGGAGTGATATGGGACTCCTGATACGTCTAGATACGACTCTGACATATGCAGCGTCCGTAAGCATCCTGTCTGATGATGATGATGATGAGCGTTTGGCGTCATTGGCCGGGAGGCCCCTCGCGGGGCAGGTCCGGCCGCCATATCGCAGGTCTTATTACATTCGGCGCCACATTGGGCGACCTGCACGCCGGATGGGGATGAAATGATGATGAACACAACACAACACCCAGTCCCTGAGCGGAGAAAATCTCCGACCCAGCCGGGAATCGAACCCGGGCCCAGAGGACGGCAATCCGTCACGCTGACCACTCAGCTACTGGGGCGGACATCCTGTCTGATGACCTGCATCTATTCATGTCCATTGTCCATTCCGACGACTTGGTCAGTTCCAGTAGGACAACGCGACGCTCCACACGTCCAGAATTGCTACAGAGTAGCTCCAGAAACACTCTTCTCAGTTTAAATCTTCCGCTGGCCACCAAAGACCCCAGACATGAACATTATTTAGCGTATCTTGGATGCCTTGCAACGTGCTTTTTCAGAAGTGATCTCAACCCCCTCGTAGTCTTACGGAGTTATGGACACCCCCGCAGGATTCATGGTGTCAGTTCTTCAAGCACTACTTCAGACATTAGTCCACTCCATGCCACGACGAGTTACGGCACTGCTGCGTGCTCATGGGGGTCCTATACGATCTTAGACAGATGTATCAGTTTCTGTGGCTCTTCAGTGTAATTCTATATGTCAGGTGTTCCTGTTCTCTCAGAACGCCTAACATATGCATATGACTGAAAAATTGCCTTAGTGGCCGAAACCGGTCTCGGTTGTTAAAATAAAACTAAAAGTGCAACTAGTTATGGCACATTGCTTAAAATCAGTACTACGGTTATGGAAGTTGTATCAAGATGCTATATATGCTGGACAAGATATGAAAGAGCAATACTATGTAACATGTGCTCAATACCGTGAACTGCTCTGAATTACTTGTGCATTGTGTCGAAGCAAAGCCAGAGGAAAAACAATCACAATAGATTTCACTGCGGGAGAAGCTGTAAATTTGTGAGCTAGTGTAGTTTAAGAAATGACTACGGTGATGCTGTCTCTGCAGCCCCGTGTCTTGACGCATCACAATATTTAATCTTTGGTGTTGTAAACGTCTAGCAAGATAAATACATGTACTGCGTATTTATGCTCCTTTACCCCTGATCAAATATCACAGATAGTGATGGGATACGTTTTTATGAAGCAAATCTTAAGCATCCACATGTAGAGACTTAGAACGTATAGTGGAACTAGTGAAAGAATGAAGAAATGGAAGAGACCAAAGTATGAAAGATGTTTGAAAAAAGACAATATTCGGGTCGTGCATAATTACGAGAGTGTGTTGAAAGATAAGGCCTCCGAAATTTTTGTGTGAAACTTTTGAGTCTCATTGAATAATACAGACATTATTAATCTTGTACATCTTTATTCTTGATGTCTACTTATTTGCAGCTATCTTCTACTGGAGGGTTCCTAACTGTAGCTTGTTAGCATGGCAGTGTGTGACCTAACTATGTAAGTCGGTGACAGTGCGGTGTCATCAGGTTTCTAATTCGAAAATTTCGTTCATGTATAGAGCAACCTCTCCTTCAGGATGACAGAGCCATTACATACACGAGCGTTGCGACGTCTTCAGAGATCCGACACCTTGGGTTCACTGTCATCCATCAACATCCCTTTTGGCCCCATCAGATTTTAATCTGATTCCAAAACTTAAAAGAGCTCCTTCGTTGACTCTACTTTGATAGTGATGAAGCGGTACAAGCAGATGTAAAGTTGTGGCTCTGTCAATAAACTCAGTCATTCTTCAGTGATGGTATCAACGAACTGGTCTCTCATTGGGAGAAATGTGTTCGTCGCCAGAGGAACTACGTTGAGAAATAAATATTTAGACATGACATAAAATAAATAAATGTTAAAAAACTATACAAGACGGCCATTGTGTTTCGTTTAAGTTGTCTGCACAGTTTATATTACAGTTTATATTCACGCTTTTCTTAGAAGTTAGTGAAGTGGTGAGCCTTTATAGAGTCGGAGTCTCATGTATAAAACAGCCCAAAACATCCCGTTACTTTTCTAATGAGTTAAAATGTTAAATGCTTGACGTTAAGAGTGTAAGCGGGAACAAGTTTAGAAAAAGTTTGAAATTATGGTTGAAGGTTGTTGAGAGTAGCTAAACGCTCTAAGTATCAAACACTGAATGAGCATAGTTTATCTCCGTTTTAAGCAAGTACTACTTTTTCACACATCTCAATGTTTATGGCGTCATGTCTCCTGAACTGTATGTCGTACAACGATTTAATTTTGCAGTTGCATTCAGTAGTATACATGGTGTTTGGGGGAGGAAAGGTCAATGTTTTACACAGTGATAGTAAACGCAATTCTGAACAAAAAATGTTAAATGAACGTAGGTCCGCAAATCCTTCGTTAGGAAAGTATGGGTATTCAAATGAATTTTAATTCTCCAAAATTGATTTGCTCAGCGTCTTGGGAATAGCGTTAGTAGAGAAGATGTAATAAATTGAAACGTAATTTCTGACGCTGGAACTGTACTACATAAACAGCGAAATTATAGTATGCGATAGTTGTTCTAAATGTACATGATTACTCTGCAATCACAAGTCAACGCTTGGCGGAGGATCCATCGCACCACCTTCAAGCTATGTCTCTTCCATTCTCAGACAGCACTGGGGAAAAACGAACACCTAAATCCTTCCGCGTGATATCTGATTTCTCTTATTTTACGAGTACTATGATGTTCATTTCTCCCCACGTAGGTGGGCGCCAACAAAATATTTTCGCACTCTGAGGAGAAAGTTGATGATTGAAATTTCATGAGCTGATCCTACAGAAACGAAAAATGCCTCAGTTTTAATGATGACACGCCATTGTGCGTATCATATACGTGGCACACTATCAACTGTTCCTCGGCAATACAAAAGGAGCTACCCTTCTTTGAACTATTTCGATGTCTTCCGTCAATCCTATCTGATGCGAATCCCACACTGCACAGCAATACCCCAGAAAAGGGCTCACAAGAGTAGTGTGAGCAATTTTTTTAGTAGGCCTGTTGCATTTAATAAGTATTCTGCCAATAAATCGCAGTCTTTGGTTAGCTTTCCCCATATCGTCATCTGTGTGTTCGTTTCACTTTTATTCCTAATATCTAACTACTTTTCCTTTCGTCATTTGTGGGCGTGTCAGCGAGAAACACGTTCATAAAGCTTTGAAATAATGTGTACGGTATGTAGCAAACCAGTAAGTGCTCTCATTCTCAGATACAGGAAGAATATAGTAAGGGTAACTGCGCTGCGTCAAGATATAGGTACAGGTTCTAACTAAAAATTTTCTTGTTGTGATAAACGTTTAACTTAAGGCTATAGCTCTTAATGGGTATATTATGTCAGCATTTTATACTCGTATTTTGAAATTCAGTCTATAACTAAGCGAAATACTAAAAATGAAAATTCGCTGCGCCTGGCAGCCGTTAGATAGGCAACGTGTCGCTGGGACTGAGAAGAACCGGGTTGGCCATTTAGTGATGCAAAATGACGGAAAAAATCGCAATAGCAACAAAAAAAATGAATGTAGAGTAGTGAAATTTGGGAAATATATTAGTCTAAGTGACATATTTAACTGATTAAAATTGCAAGATCTCAGATTACAATAAGAGCTACATAATCCATTGAAAATGTGACTGCTGGTACATTAATAACGGCTGTAGCTGCTCGAATGTTGTACAGCTGCCGGATGTCTGTTTGTGGGATGGAATTCCATGTCTGTTGGGGGTGGTTGGTCAGCACAGGAATAGTTAACACTGGTTGTCAATGACGTTGGCGTTCTCGTCCGATGGTGTTGGAAACAGGTCTGGTGGCCGACCAGGCCAAGACAACATGTCTACACTGTGCAGAGCAAGTTAGGTTACAACAGCGCTATGTGGGCGAGCGTTATCCTCTTTACCCTGTTATGCCGTCCATCACTGGCGACACAAGAGGTCTCAACGCCAGACTGACGTACAAAGCCGCAGTCAGGGTGCGTGGGATTACCGCGAAAGTGCTCCTGCTGTCATACGAAATTGCAGGCAAGTCCGCACATTCTCGTCACCTTGGCTGACAGCAATCATATAGAGGAGCCACATTTCTGCCAAGTCTTTCTGCATTATCGGGAAAGAAAGATCCAGCTTCTCGTGAGCCTGTTGCGCCATCTTATTCAAACTCAGTGTGGCGTTGATAATAGCATCTTTGTCGTCTTAAAAGATATTCTTGGCTATCATCAGCTCACTAAGTCCTATCTCATATGTGATTAACGCTCACGACCGTTACAGCGTGTAATTAAAACAAACCCGATTTGCATCCTCATAGTAGCGCTGCTGGCGCAACTAATATATGCCTAATGCGAAATTGTAATACACATCATTCTTCAGATGTATAAACACGCATACTAACTTACCTATATGGCGCACAACTCCTTCGTAGTATTGCGATTTTTTTGTCAGTCAGTGTAGTAAGCAATTTACTGCCGTCGTTATGCTCTGCTATGGGGTTTTCTCGTAGTGGAACACGATACGCTAGGTAACACTTGCAGTTAGAAAATAACCATGATTATTGTTTGTATCCTCCAGAGTATATCAGTGTGAATGACACCAGTCCAGCAAGCATCATGGCTCAATTATTCTCGCACTAACTACTCTCCCCCTCCCCCCCCCCTGTCTCTCTCTCTCTCTCTCTCTCTCTCTCACACACACACACACACACACACACACACACACAAACACACACACAAACTATCTGCAATGACGTTCACATTATTCGTCCAAAGAAAAAAAACGAGCAAGAAACAATGCACACATGAAAAATCTCTTACAGGGAAGGGGCGGAAGACCATTCGGTGAACAAAGCAGGGGAGGGTTACACGGTTGCTTACTTGGCGGAGCAGGACTGCGAGGCTTTCCCTGTCCGAGAGATAATCTGGGCACGACACTGCCAGCCGTCCAACTCTCCCACTAGCACAGCCTGTGCTGCAGAACACCGGACGATTTCTGCAGAGTGCACCCCGTAGATCGCCATTGTCTTGAGTGTAAATTCTCTTGACGTCGCCACAGAATCGTCAAGACTGTGTCCGAAATGAATCCTTAAAACAATACGTTTATAAAGGATATTTCTCCAACGGGTAAATGGCATATATTAACAACACTGCTTGGCATGAAACTGCGCTAGAAAACTATAACTTTAAAATATCGAAGAGTCAGGAGGTAGAAAGAAGTATCTAAGTAAAAATCTGTGTTGAGCTGATCTTTATTTGCTTCCTCAGGTTGTGTCTAAACATGGAGCCCAGAGTTTGAAACTTGAAATATGCTCTGAGGCTCAGTAATCGGGCATTACCTGAAGAAAACGAAACGTAAGAGTAAGGATGAACGCTCGTCGATTGCTACGTAATCACAGACGGCGGTTGGGGAGACAACAGGGGGGAAAGAACATCTTCTGTCTCCTTTCGAAGCAACACTGCCAACACTCAATTCAATAACTTTTGGCTAAAGACGGACAACTTAAATCAGGTTATGAAGTCGGTGGGTGGGGGAGGGGAGGGTGGATTTGAACGTCGCGTTTCCCCTCTATGCGAGTCGAATGCTTCAACTACTTACCCACCTCATTCGGTGCAAAATCTGAAGCTTTCATTTCTTCATTACTGTAAGACTCTATACCAGTGATAAAAGTAATACAATTAACGCAGGAACTTGTTACAGAGAAGTACCACCTCGTGTATGCTGACTGAACCGCCCTCCTCCTCCCTTTTTTCTTGTATTTCGTTTAGTACAAAGACGAAGCAGTGATTACTTGATAATCAAATTGCTCAACTACTTTGTAATATACACAAAAGGGAGGTTCTAAGATTTCCATGTTAAAGCGAAAATAGTCAGGAAACTATTGCTTATAGGCCAGTACAAAATGAATAAAAGGACACTGAATCACAGGTTAGTTAAGTTTTATTAATTTATTGTTGCTGTTTTAACTGCGTCTCATAGTAATCACGCTATTATGCACCCATTGGTGTGGAGTAATGATAAATGAGTTACGTTTACACGTTTGGAAGAAGCAGTGTCTACGGTGCAAACTCCAGAAAATCTCGCATATCCGCATTCCTCATGTTAGACAGTGTACTCTGTTAGTTGCGTAAACAAGAGTAGAATAGCATTGAATCTGGAGGTCTTGGTGACGTAGTAGTACTTCTTCTCTATCTGCAGTTTCAATTGTTGAGTATTAGACCACCGAAGATAAACCCACAGCGAAATGTTTACATTATGGAATAGTAATAATAATGATAATAATAATAATAATTATTATTATTATTATTATACAAATAATAATACAAATTATACTGGAACAGAACCATTATAACAGATAAAACAACACCACATAACAAACCTGACATCATACTCACCAATAAAAAGATGGAATTAACACAACTAATCGAAATATCCATACGCAATACAACAAATATACAAAAGAAAACAGGAGAAAAAATTGAAAAATACATCCAACTGGCTGACGAAGTCAAGAACATGTGGCATCAGGATAAAGTTGACATTATACCAATTATACTGCCAACTACTGGAGTCATACCACACAATATCCACCAGTACATCAACGCAATACAGCTACATCCAAACTTATATATACAACTACAGAAATCTGTAATTATTGATACATATTCAATTACCCGAAAGTTCCTAAATGCAATGTAACATATACCGTACAGTTAAAAGGAAGTCACGCTTGATCAAGGTCCGCGTCACTTTCCATTTTTAACCAGACCTAAAGAGCTCTGAGAAAGGAAAGAAGATAATAATAATAATAATAGGGGAACACATACGAAAAAGAAAATGAATGCGTTACTGATTCGTATTTTCAGTTAACAAAGATGGAATTGTTGAGTAACTCTGAAATATTTTGGACTGTATAGATAATTAATTGTAGTTAGTTACTTAAATATTCCAAAGATCTTTTCAATGAGTGATTTTGTCTCAATGGTGTGCAAAAGGATAGTTATGGGATTAAGTTTAATACTGATGAGCATATTATTTTTCAGCGCTACTCAAGCAACAGCTCCTAAAACTTAGATTTTGTTGCGGGCTACCAGTTTTTAGATAAAACTTCGTCTGTCGCAGAGAAGCATTTGTCCAATTTATTCTTCTAATGTTATAGGTATGGACATTGTTATTCTTCATAAATTGTGATGATTTATTTCCGATGAACTGCGCTAACGAATATATATAAGGTGCAATTAATGTGCTGAACTCTTTAAATAGATACTCGCGTTTGTGCAATCTATACTTCCCATCTAATTGATGAGTTTCTGCAGAAAATTTTTCCTTAAGGCATTACTGAGTGGAAATGTGCACCGTAAGTTAGGAGGTCGATTTCTTCGTTTCCAAGACTACCTACCATACAAAATGAAGAAGTAGCTGAACTTAATTGTTTGATCGGCTCAACATGGATGATCCAGCTGAAATATTCATTATTAAGTACGCCCAAAAAATTGGAGCATTCGATCCTTTCCCTGACTCCTGTTCATGTGCTACATCAGTTGTTGCTATGACTCTACTTTTTGTTCAGAACTGAATATAGTTAGAAAGAGTCACTTTTCAGGAAACTATTTAATATTTCTTTGGAAAACGTCATTAAAAGGTTATTCTCCATCTATCTCTCAAACAGAATTTATTATATTACTAATATCATTTGCTAAAAGTATCAGCTCTCTATGTTGAAGGTTAAATGGAAGGTCGTTCATCTATAGAAGGAATAGGTGTAGACCCAAAATTAAAACTTGTCAGATTCTCTTCTTGATTTCTCCGCTGTCGCTAAAATTTTATGTCCTAACGCTGCTTCATTTATTCTGAGCAGCTTTTGCTTTCTGTATGAATCAGGCCAGTTGCTTGCAAACCCATCAGTTCCGTAAAACTTAAGTTTTTCTAGGACAGTAACGTGATCTGCACGGTCAAACGCCTTGCAATTATCACATAAGACACTAATAGGCAACATTTTATTATTTTAAGCTTGTGATATTTGGTGAGTGAATGTATAAATAGCATTCTCTATGAACCAGTACTTCTGGAATCCAAGCTGTTCTACGAAAATTAATTCTACTTGTATGTGAGCTACTCTTGAGTAAATTACGTATCCAGTATGTTGGAGAAACGACGTCACTAAAGAAACTGGAAGATAACTATATTTAACAACGCAATTTTTAATCTATCAGGAAAACTTCCCTCTGCCATTAGTACGTTACATATTACATGACATATTGAACTAGAACAACTCCTCAGAATTCTGTCTGAAGTTCAATCGACACCATACGAGTTTGTTTGTCAGAACTTATACCATTAAATTAATTTCAGTGAAGGATGTTGATGCTGCTGCAAGTTCGTCTTGAGCTGAATAGTTCAAGCATACTTTTACAGTCATATTTAGAAAGTGATTGTTAAAGATACTCGCAGCTTGTGCATTATCAGTCACAACATCTTCATTCAGTTTCACTGCAATGGTATATTATGCACTAAACGGTTGTCCTGTCTTCTGACAGAATCTCAAAGTAATCTTCCCTAAAATACAAACAAACTACTGCCTCTTCGTGTCTGACAGATAGCTGCCTAATGCATCGACAAACTAGTTATTCATGTGGGACCTTGTATGCTGTGTTTTACAATGAGTTGACAGATGTCATGGCATAGCGATATGCACAGATGCAGATTGTGGTAGTAACGCGTATACAGAGTTTGAACGCGGAATGGTAGTTGGAGCTAGATGGATTGGACGTCCCATTTAGGAAATTGTTAGGGAATTTACTTTTCGGAGATCTACAGTATCAAGAGAGTGCTGAGAAATTCAAAGTTCAGAAATTACCCGCCGAGCGGGATTAGCTGAGCGGTCTAAGGCGCTGCAGTCATGGACTGTGCGGCTGGTCCCGGCAGAGGTTCGAGTCCTCCCTCGGGCATGGGTGTGTGTGTGTGTGTATCCTTAGGATAATTTACGTTAAGTGGTGTGTAAGCTTAGGGACTATTACCTTAGTAGTTAAGTCCCTATAAGATTTCACACACACACACACACACACACACACACACACACACACACAAACCACACAAACAAACAGCAATTACCTCTCATCATGGCAGTGGCCTACGGGCTTCTCTTAACGCTCGACAGCTGCAGCATTTGCATAAAGTTCTCATTGCTAACAGATAAGAGACACTGGGTGAAACAACGGCAAAAATCAATACGTATCCATTAAGACAGTGCGGCGAACTCTGGCGTTAATGGGCTATGGCAGCAGACGACCGACACGAGTGCCTTTCTAACAGCACAAAATCGCCTGCAGCGCCTCTACTGGGCTTTTGACCATATCGGCCTTACTCTAGAAGATTAGAAAGCCATGGCCTGGTCAGACGAATCTCGATTCCAGTTGTAAAGAGCTGATGGTAGTATTAGTCTGTAGTAGATCACACGAAGCCACAGACCCAACATGTAAACAACGTACAGTGCAAGCTATTGGATGCTCCATAATGGTGTGGGATGTGTTTATATGCAATGGACTGGGTTCTCTGATCCAGCTGAACCGATCATTAACTGGAAATGTTCGGCTACTAGGTGACTACTTGCAGCTATTCATGTACTTCTTGTTCCCAAACAGCGATGTTATGTCACTGGGCCACTGTTGTTCGCTTTGAAGAACATTTTGAACAGTTCGACCGAATAATTAGGCCATTGAGACCGCCCGACATGAATCCCATCCAACTTTTATAGGACCTAATGGTGAGTTCAGACAGCTTACAAAATCTTGCGCCGGTAGCACCTTCGAAACTATGGACGCCTACAGACGCAGCATCGCTCAATATTTCTGCAAGGGGCTACCAACGACTTGTCGAATCCATGGTAAGTCGAGTTGCTGCACTAGGCAGGGCAAAAGGAGATCGAACCGATATTAGGAGATACTCCATAAATTTTGTCACTTCAGTATATAGGCCTATACAGTATTATAAACATAATTTTGGTTCATAACCAAACTGTAACTGTCCACTTTGGTCTTTGCAGAAGAGGTGAAAAAAGTCGGAACTGGTTTACAACAGAATATCCAAACAGGAAAAAAGGTCAAATGTGTGTGAAATCTTATGGGGCTTAACTGCTAAGGCCATCAGTCCCTAAGCTTACACACTACTTAACCACAATTATCCTATGGACAAACACACACACACACACACACACACACACACACACACACACACACACAACGCACCCATGCACGAGGGAGGACTCGAACCTCCGCCGGGACCAGCCGCCCAGTCCATGATTGCAGCGCCTAAGACCGCTCGGCTAATCCCGCGCGGAACCAGAATATCTATTGTCACTGTTACAGGCACTCGTGATTTCAGGCGACGATTAAACCGGCTCAATGTTCCCTTATATCGTGTAACTGTTTCCCGGGTGGCATCGAGGGGTTGGCTAGGTAGGACCCGACCGAGGGTGCAGACGGAGGGGCGCAAAACTAACAAAAAAATTCTTGAATTAATAGGGAGAGGTATATGAGCGTTCCTTTCTTTTGCGTACGAGAATGAGCCTTTCCCTCAATCCGCGACTGTAAACGAACGGTGCAGTCACAGAGCCATTTCTATAGTGCCATTTCGTGCAAGCGGCATCATACAGAATCAGTTACTTTAGTTTAATCCTCTAGCGTGACATAGTTTATCAGGAAATAATGTGCTTCGTTCACACAGCTGTTGCCTACACAGCTCTCTAATGCTCAACGATGGAAGTGTTGATGCTACATGCCGGCGAGCGTGTGCTAAATCAGATACGCTGTATGACCGAAAACTTCCAATTTTTAGCTATTTCTGTCAAATGAGGGCCGGAACAAGTCGCGACAGAGAAGAAAGCGAGCAGAAATGATGGAGAAAATACATTAATTTATTTTTATTTACACGTCAAGTTCCGTAGGACCAAATTGAGCAGCAAATCTCCAAGGTGGTGGAACGTGTCAGTACATTAAATTGAAACATAAAAGTAATAACAGATAAAAATAAAATGTTTATGAATCCGAACAAAACTCAATCCATAAGTAAACGCAATCAACAATACAACAAGAATCAGCTTAATTTTTCAAGGAACTCCTCAAGAGAATAGAGGGAGTGACCCATGAGGAAACACTTCAGTTTCGATTTGAAAGCGCTTGGATTACTGCTAAGATTTCTGAATTCGAGTCGTAACTTATTGAAAATGGATGCAGCAGTATACTGCACACCTTTCTGCAAAAGAGTTAACGAAGTCCGATCCAAATGCAGGTTTGACTTCTGCAGAGTATTAACTGAGTGAAATCTGCTTACTCTTGGGAATAAGCTAATATTGTTAACAAGAGAAGACTGTAAGGAATATATATATTGAGAGGCCAGTGTCAAAATACCCAGACTCGTGAACAGGGGTTGACAAGAGGTTCGACAACTTACACCACTAATTACCCGAACTGCCCGTGTCTGAGCCAAAAATATCCTTGGCTCAGACACGGGCGGTTCGGCAATTAGTGGACGCAAGTGGACCATATGACATAAGTGAATGAAAATAAGCGAAGTAGACTAATTTTCCTGTCGAACGACCATTTACTTCAGATACCATTCGAATAGTAACAAGTCTTTGAACAATATCCTGTACGTGGGCTTTCCACGACAGTTTACTATCTATCTGAACAACTAGAAATTTGAACTGTTTTGTTTCACTAATCATATGCCCATTCTGTGAAATTAAAACGTCAGATTTTATTGAATTGTATGTTGTAAACTGTAAAAACTGAGTCTTATTGCGATTTAGCGTTAGTTTATTTTCTAAAAGCCATGAACTTAAGTCATGAACTGCACAATTAGAAACCGAGCCAATGTTGCACACAACATCTTTATTAGCAAGCTAGTGTCATCAGCAAACAGAAATATTTTGAAGTCCCCCGTAATACTAGAGGGCATATCATTTATATAAATAAGGAACAGGAGAGGCCCCAACACTGATCCCTGGGGCAAGCTCCCCCTCCCCTCCCCACTGGACCATACCCCATTCAGACCCCCCACATCACAGTTCAATCCCACATCCGGTCATCCTGATTTAGGTTTCCCATGATTTCCCTAAATAGCTCCAGGCAAATTCTGGGATGGTTCCTTTGAAAGGGCAAGACCGACTTCCTTCCCCGTCCTTCCCTAATCCAATGAGACCGATGACCTAGCTGTTTGGTCACCCAAACAACCCAACGCAACCCCACATCACAGCCATTCTCAACAATGTGAATAATGACTTATTGCTGTTGTTGCTAAAGTAAGAGGTGAACCAATTGTAGGTTACTTCCCGTATTCCATAGTGGTCCAACTTCTGGAACAATATTTTGTGATCAACACAGTCAAATGCCTTACTTGAATCAAAAAATATGCCTAGCGTTCGAAACCTTTTGTTTCATCCATACAGTACCTCACAGAAAAAAGAGAATATAGCGTTTTCAGCTGTTGAACGACTTCTAAAGCCGAGCTGTGCATTTGATAGCAAATCGTGCGATACAAAATGATCAATAACCTTAAATACACAGCCTTTTAAATAACATTAGCAAACACTGATGGGACATAAATAGGTCTAAAATTGTCTATATTATCCGTTTCTCCCTTCTTACAAAGCGACTTTACTGCTGAGGACTTTAAAAGTTCAGGAAACTGACCATTTCTAAAGGAAAAATTAAAAATGTAGCTAAATACAGGGATAACATGTGCAGCACAGTACTTTAATATTCTGCTAGGCGCTACATCATAACCATGATAGTCCTTAGTCCTCAGCGATTTAATTATTGACTCACTCTCTCTCTTGTTTGTATCACAGAGGAGTATTTCAGACATCAATCTCGAAATGGCATTCCCCGTAGAAACTAAATTTTTCTTTAATTCATCAGTCGTGCTCAGAAAATGATTGTTAAATACTGTACATATATCTGATTTATCAGTAACAGAAATAGTTTTACTACGAACTGACTTAATATCGTCGTTCTTGTGCTATTAACCAGACACTTCCTTCACAACTGACCATATAGTTTTAATTTTATCCTGTGAATTAGCTATTCTGTTTGCATACCTCATATTCTTTGCCTTCCTAACAACATTTTTAAGCGCCTTACAATACTGATTGTAATGGGCTACTGTAGCTTGATTGTGACAAGTGCTTCTAACATTTTTATATAATTCCCGCTTTGTTCTACATGATATCCCTATCCCACTAATTATCCACCTGGGCTGCCTGGTACTGCTAGTACCCCGCTTAGAACGTTCTAATGGAGAGCAACTCTCAAAGAGCATGAGAAATGTGTTAACGAAAGCATTATGTTTCTCGTCTGTGTTATCGACATTATAAACATCCTGCCACTCTTGTTCCTTGGCAAGGTTCAAAAAACTCACTACTACTGTTTGATTAACTTTCCTACATAGTTTGTAATTACATGTGACATTTGTTTGAGTACACTGCCTTTTAGTGTTAAAATTTGTGCGCCATGGTCTGAAAGGCAATTCATCCTTTTACTAATAGAATGTCCATCTAGTAGTGAAGAATGAATAAAAATATTCTCTATGGCTATGCTACTGTTCCCCTGCAACCTAGTTGGAAAAAACACAGTCTGCATCAGATCATATGAATTCATGAGATCTACCAACATCCTTTTTCTTGCACCATCATACACAAAATTTATATTGAAGACACCACATGTAACTAATGTTTGGTACTTCCTATAAACTGAACCAAGAACCCTCTCTAGCTTGAGCAGAAATGATCTGAAGTCAGAGTTACGGGACCTACAAACCACAACAATTAGAAGTTTAGTTTCACTAAATTCAATAGCCCTGCATAACATTCAAATACCTGTTGAGTGCAGTGCCATGATATGTCTATGGACTCAATGGGAAACTGCTTTTTACGTACATAGCCACTCCCCAACCCCGCAAGAAACTCCTTGACAAGCATCCACCTAATCTGTATCCTGGTGAAGGAAGCCTCTGAATTGTCAAATTATTTAAGTGGTGTTCTGACACACCAATAATTTCAAGATAACATGTATAAGCAGTTCACTAACTTTATCTCTAATACCTCTTATATTTTGATGAAATATGCTAATTCCTTCTCTGCTTGAAAACATGACATCCTCTGAAGGTGAGCCCTTAGTTAGAGGGACTTCCTTTAAGCAGCTATACCTGTCAGCTGCCTTCAATATCAAAAAGGTGCAGCTCTAACACCAGCTACTACAGGAATTATTCCATGAGTGATCCCACCACCCATTACACTGTTAGCTATAAGGTTTGCCAGCCTCCGCTTCCCATTCCTATTGAGGCGCAGGCCATGCCTAGTGAAATCGAATCTAATGACAGACCCAACTGGCATCACTCGAATGTGTGATACAAGACATCTGCCATCAGCGCCCTCTCCAGCCCCATATTAACGTGCGTAACAGCCGCATTAATATGACGCCTATTGTGACGCTTAAACAGTTGCACGAAATGCCCATTACTGCCACCAGTTTGAGTAGCTATCTTTACCAGGTCACCACCTACATCATATTCCCCGTCCCAATCAAGACTGTGCCCTGCTCCACTCACGATCACAACCTGATTCTCCTTCGTAAAATTCCTACATAACTCCCCTATGTTGTCAGTCACCTGAGCAAATCCTGCACTAGGCTTCACAATGCTGGTGACCTGGTACTCACTCCCCAACACTTCCTGCAACTGCTGGCACACACCTCAACCGTGCGAACTAACTAGCATCACAACCTCCTTCTTTCTAATTGACTTTGCAACTGACCTAGGCCTAATTGCTGAGGACTGCTGCATGTTCCCTACATCTACAGCTACAAGAGGCTCCTCTCCACTCACCTCTGACAACTGGTCAAATTTATTGCACACACGCAGAGTTTAACTGTCTGAATACCTTTTAGCTGCCTTCTTGCTAACTGCCAGTTCTCATTCCCCACCACCCTTCACCCTGCTCAACCTACCTAGTTCCTCCGTTGCGCTTAGTAACTGCACCCGAAGGGCACAGATCTAACGCTCCTGCTCCTCTATCAACTTATTTCTACTGCAGGTTCTGCATTCTCAGGAGAGGATCCTGCTAGAATGCCCACTGGCTTCCCCACTGCATTCCCCCCAATGAAAATATTTGAAGAAATCCCACATCGTAACTCACTAGTCACAAACGAACGACAGAGCTCACGCATCTCACTCGTGGTAAGTTTTTACAGTTACTGAAAAAAACTACGTTACCTAAGTTCAGTTTCACCAGTAGAACTATTTATAGTAACAATAGCGGTCTCGAAATTCTCTGTCTACTAAGAATTCAACTACTTGTGTTAATACTACTGCACCACAGCTAATACCAGTACCAACCCGGGGTTCGATTCCTGGCGGGGTCAGGGATTTTCTGTGCCTCGTGATGACTGGGTGCTGTGTGATGTCCTTAGGTTAGTTAGGTTTAAGTAGTTCTAAGTTCTAGGGGACTGATGACCATAGATGTTGTCCCATAGTGCTCAGAGCCATTTGAACCATTTTTGAACCAGTACCAACAAAACATCACAAAATTATTAGCTAAAACCAAAAATTCCAGCGGCCACTGGAACACTCAACCAAGTTAAACACTGAATGAAAATTTTCTGAAATATTTAGTTACAAACAATAAGAAACTTCACTTGAAAACTAAAGCACGAAATTTACTAAACCATTTCAGCGCACAGAAAACTCTAGAAAACACAGCGAGCGAACGCTTAGTTATAAGCATATGTACTCCCTTTGTTGCTGCGTTTCGGTTAGTACGCCCTTTAGTGTTAATAAAAAAGATTCTACGTATAAAACTTGTTAATAATGCTACAGTTGCTATGCCTAAAGACAGCTACAATCTGGTCGTCTAAACTGATCAAGCATCTTGTCATAAGACCATTAGAAGTTGGCATTACGGTGTGTGTTAGATATTTTGTCGCTCTCCTAGAGAGATTGATTTCTAACGCACATTTAAGCACCGATAATCGTAAGTTTCATGGTTATTCACTGTACTAAATGTGTAAATCATTTAGTTCTTGTATCAAATATCACTTAAGAGGCATTTTCATTGTAGGTGGTACTCGTGCCCTAGTGGGCATATTAAACCCACCTGCGAGATTACACTTAGGTGACAGGAGTCATCAGACACCTCCAACATCGTGTCAGACCTCCATTCGTCCAGCGTAGTGCAGCAGTTGGATGTGGCACGGACTCAACAAGTCGTGAGAAGTCCCCCGCAGAAATACTGAGCCATGAGGCCTCTATAGGCATCCACAATTGTACTGCCGGTGCAGGATATTGTGCACGTACTGACCTCTCGATTATGTCCCACAAATGTTCAATGGAATTCATGTCGGGCGATCTGGGTGGCCAAATCCTTCGCTCGAAAGGTCTAGGACGTTCGTCAAACTAATCGCAAACAACTGTGGTGATATGACGCATCGTTGTGTGGAAACGTGAAGTCCATGAATGGTTGCAAATCGTCTCCAAGCAGCCGAACATTACCATTTCCAGTCACTGATCGTTTCAGTTGGACCAGAGGACCCACTCCATTCCACGTAAACACAGACCACACCATTATGGAGCTACCACCGGTACGCACAGTGCCTTGTCGACAACTTGGGGTATGCACCACACCCAAACTATCAGTTCTTACCAACTGAATCTGCATTTATCTGACTAGACCACAGTTTTCCAGTCGACTATGGTCCAGTTTATAAGGTTGAAAGAATCTAACCAAAATTGTATCATTTTATGCTGTGAAAGTATCAGTGATAAGATTGTTCTAAATTAATTATTTAGCAAACCGGCATCTGACTGTGTCTGTGAACTTCTTTCTTGCACTTCTCCATTTTGCCAGAAATGCAACATGTATTTGAGTCAGCAATCAAGTTTAAGAGAATAATGCCGTTTGTGCAATAGCATTAAGATGGTACTGGAAAATTATCTTTTGGCCCCGATGTTTACTTGGTTCTTTCATTGGTGGGTAACTTTAGTTTACTACTCATTTTCATATTCAATACAAGCAAAGGATGTCGATTATGATTCAGGCTGTTAGATTTAAACACAATGTTGATCTCAATATATATTGTTAAAATTTTAAGTCATACACAAAACCTACTGTTTCAAACATTTTCGTAGCACGAATCACTCTTACAAAAAGTTTTACAAAACGCTTACTGCGTCAAACCTTGGCCACACAAATCCTAACTCTGAACATTATCTAACAAAAACCAATTTGAAATGATTATATATCTTCTCTCATTTACATGCTTAAGTTTGGTCAGGGGCAGCGACCTACCTTGACGCTGTCACCACTCGTCTGCTTCCTCCGCGCACCTAGCTGCGACTCCTCCCTTAAAGCTGTCTGCACACGTCTGAATCCTCCGGGCACCTACCTGCGACTCCTCGGTTTTTACTGCACACGCCCGGCTCTCTTCACCATCAAAGATCCTCCTACTCAAAGATATTATACTCGTTCCACGTTGCGGTTGGCAACTACCGACTATTTTCTGGAGCTACCCTGATCAGACCTTAGCCCATACCTTTCAAGGTCACGACCCAGGAGAGGCTCTGCAGGCGACGTAGTGCCGTTAGCAAAGGCACTCGCGTCTGTTATCTGCTGCCATAGCCCATTGGCTATGAAAGATTTCACCATAGAGTCCACAGGGATACATTCGTCGTAAGTCCCATATTGATTTCTGCGGTTATTTTACCCATTGGTGCTGATATGATAGCACTGACAACTCTACGCAAACGCCGTTGCTCTCGGGGTCGTTACGTGGAGGTCGTAGGGCCACTTTGTTGATCGTGGTGGGATGTAATGCCTGAAATTTGGTATTCTCGGTACGCCCTTGACACTATCGGTCTCAGAATATTGAGTTCCCTACATTTCCGTACTGGAATGTCCCACGCGTCCAGCTAACATTCCGCGTTCACAGACTGGTCATCTCCGTCGTGCGGCCATAATCAAGTCGTAAACCTTTCCCCATGAATCACCTGCGTACAAATTACAGCACTGGCTTTTCCACTTTGTGTACGCGATACATTGCCATATGTATACGTGCATATCGCTATCCCATGATTTTAGCCCCGTCGGTATACAAGGTGGTCCATTCATCATGACCGGGCCAAATATCTCACGAAATAAGCGTCAGACGAAGAAACTACAAGGAACGAAACTTGTCTAGCTTGAAGGGGGAAACCAGATGACGCTATGGTTGGCCCGCTAGATGGCGCTGCCATACGTCAAACGGATATCAACTGCGTCTTTTTTAAATAGGAACCCCATTTTTTATTACATATTCGTCAGGTACGTAAAGAAATATGAATGTTTTAGTTGGACCACTTTTTTTGCTTCGTGATGGATGGCGCTGTAATAGTCACAAACATATGGCTCACAACGAACAGTTGGTAACAGGTAGGTTTTTTAAATTAAAATACAGAACGTAGGTACGTTTGAACATTTCATTACGGTTGTTCCAATGTGATACATGTACCTTTGTGAATTTATCATTCCTGAGAACGCATGCTGTTACAGCGTGATTACCTTAAATACCACATTAATGTAATAAATGCTCAAAATGAAGCCCGTCAACCTCAATACACTTGGCACTACGTGTAACGACATTTCTCTCAACAGCGCCCTCCGTAATGCTCGCACACGCATTGACAATGCGCTGCAGCTCGTGGTCGTGCGGTAGCGTTCTCGCTTCCCACGCCCGAGTTCCCGGGTTCGATTCCCGGCGGGGTCAGGGATTTTCTCTGCCTCGTGATAACTGGGTGTTGTGTGATGTCCTTTGGTTAGTTAGGTTTAACTAGTTCTAAGTTCTAGGGGACTGATGACCACAGACGTTATGTGCCATAGTGCTCAGAGCCATTTGAACCTTTTTTTTTTTTTTTTTTTTTTTTGACATTGCGCTGACGCATGTTGTCAGGCGTTGTCGGTGGATGGTGGATCACGGTACCAAATATTCTTCAATTTTCCTCACAGAAAGAAATCCGGGGACGTCAGATCCGGAGATCCGGTGAACGTGCGAGCCATGGTATGTTACTTCGACAACCAATACACCTTTCATGAAACATGATTTTCAATACCGCTTCAATCGCACGCGAGCTATGTGCCGGACATCCATCATGTTGGAAGTACATCGCCATTCTGTCATGCAGTGAAACATCTTGTAGCAACATCGATAGAACATTACGTAGGAAATCAGCATACATTGCACCATTTAGATTGCCATCGATAGAATGGGGGACAATTATTATTCCCCCCATAATTCCGGACCATACATTAACCCGCCAAGGTTCCTGATGTTCCACTTGTCGCAGCCACCGTGTATTTCTCGTTGCCCAATAGTGCATATTATGCCGGTATACGTTGAATGACGCTTCGTCGCTAAATAGAACGCGTGCAAAAAATCTGTCATCGTCCCGTAATTTCTCTTGTGCCCAGTGGCAGAACTGTACACGACGTTCAAAATCATCACCATGCAATTCCTGGTGCATAGAAATATGGTACGGGTGCAATCGATGTTGATGTAGCATTCTCAGCACCGACGTTTTTGAGATTCCCGATTTTCGCGCAGTTTGTGTGCTACTGATGTGCGGATTAGCTGCGACAGGAGCCAAAACACCTACTTGGGCATCATCATTTGTTGCAGGTCGTGTTTGACGTTTCACATGTGGCTGAACACTTTCTGCTTTCTTAAATAACTCAACTATCCGGCGAATGGTCCGGACACTTGGATGATGTCCAGGATACCTAGTAGCATACATAGCACACGACCGTTGGGAATTTTGATGACAATAGCCATACGTCAACACGATATCGACCTTTTCCGCAATCGGTAAACGGTCCATTTTAACACGGGTAATGTACCACGAATCAAATACCGTCCGCACTGGAGGTATGTTACGTGATACCACGTACTCATACGCTTGTGACTACTACAGCGCCATCTATCACAAAGCGAAAAAGGTGGTCCAACTAAAACATTCATATTTCTTTACGTTTTACACGAATATGTAATAAAAAATGGGGTTCCTATTTAAAAAACGCAATTGATATCTGTCTGAGCTATAGCAGCGCCATCTAGCGGGCCTACTATAGCGCCATCTGGGTTCTCCCTTCAAGCTAGACGAGTTTCGTTCCTTGTAGTTTTTTCGTTTGATGCTTATTTCGTGAGATATTTGGCCCCGTCACCCCGTATAATAACTCAGCGAAATCTGCGTATAAACAATTTCGGAGCAGTATTAGGTGGGGAGGCACGGAGGGTTGGGTAAGTCAGCTTTGTCAGGGACATTGGACCACCTTGGTACAGATCTGGCCGTTCGCAACCTCCCGTGTGTTTATCGTCGCCGTAAACTGAAGCTGCGGTATACAGCGGCTATCCATGCCGCCACTGTGCATGTGCGTAGTGCCCGTGGTGGAATATACTCGGCCGCGGCTGTAGGTCTTAAAAAGACAGCTCGGGGGCGTTTCCCAACTAGGCATCGCCACCGCTGTTCCAGTGGTGGTCTATCGCCGCATCTTTACTGCCGCAGACAGCGGACTGCCACCGCACCGAGCTGTGTTCGGGGGAGGCGGTGGGTTCCATCTGCTGCGCTGCACTTCCGAGATGCTCCCGCGATAGTGTTTATGGGTATTACCGAGGGAACAACGGGGTGCCTTAGCGAAGCGAGACGTGCCCTGCGACAGAGCTTGTGTTCTCATAGAGCAGCGGCGGAGCGTACCGCAGTCACCTTGGGTTCAGCCTCCTTTTCACGTGGTCACATGGACAAAAACGCTCAAAGTTTTACTATGGAATGATTAGAGATATTTTAATCACTTACCCTGTAAAAAAGAAACGAAACATCATCACTCGGAAGATTTCTGAATAACTTGAGGCACTGATTCATGTTTAGAGCATGCTTTTAGTTTACCATGTTATTGTTGTTGTTGTGGTCTTCAGTCCAGAGACTGGTTTGATGCAGCTCTCCATGCTACTCTATCCTGTGAAAGCTTCTTCATCTCCCAGTACTTACTGCAACCTATATCCTTCTGAGTCTGTTTAGTGTATTCATCTCTTGGTCTCCCTATACGATTTTTACCCTCGACGTTGCACTCCAATACTAAATTGGTGATCCCTTGATGCCTCAGAATATGCCCTACCAACCGATCCCTTCTTCTAGTCAAGATGCGCCACAAACTCCTCTTCTCTCCAGTTCTGTTCAATACCACCTTATTAGTTATGGGGTCTACCCATCCAATCTTCAGCATTCTTCTGTAGCACCACATTTCGAAAGCTTCTATTCTCTTCTTGTCCAAACTATTAATCGTCCACGTTTCACTTCCACACATGGCTACACTCCATACAAATACTTTCAGAAACGACTTCCTGACACTTAAATCTATACTCGATGTTAACAAATTTCTCTTCTTCAGAAACGCTTTCCTTGCCATTGCCAGTCTACGTCTTATATCCTCTCTACTTCGACCATCATCAGTTATTTTGCTCCCCAAATAGAAAACTTTAAGCGTCTCATTTCCTAATCTAAATCCCGCAGCATCACCCGATTTAATTCGACTACATTCCATTATCCTCGTTTTGCTTTTCTTGACGTTCATCTTATATCCTCCTTTCAAGACACTGTCCATTCCGTTCAGCTGCTCTTCCAGGTCCTTTGCTGTCTCTGACAGAATTACAATGTCATCGGCGAACCTCAAATTTTTTATTTCTTCTCCACGGATTTTAATTCCTATCCCGAATTTTTCTTTTGTTTCCTTCACTGCTTGCTCAATATACAGATTGAATAACATCGGGGAGAGGCTACAACCCTGTCTCACTCCCTTTCCAACCACTGCTTCCCCTTCATGTCCCTCGACTCTTGTAACTGCCATCTGGTTTCTGTACAAATTGTAAATAGCCTTTCGCTCCCTGTATTTTACCCCTGCCACCTTCAGAATTTGTAAGAGAGTATTCCAGTCCACACTGTCAAAACTTTCTCTATGTATACAAATGCGAGAAACGTAGGTTTGCCCTCCGTAATCTATTTTCCAAGATAAATCGTAGTGTCAGTATTGCCTGATGTGTTCCAACATTGCTACGGAATCCAAACTGATCTTCCCCGAGGTCGACTTCTACCAGTTCTTCCATTCGTCTGTAAAGAATTTGTGTTAGTATTTTGCAGCCGTGACTTATTAAACTGATAGTTCGGTAATTTTTATATCTGTCAACACCTGCTTTCTTTGGGATTGTAATTATTATATTCTTCTTGAAGACTGAGGGTTTTTCGCCTATATCATACATCTTGCTCACCAGATGGTAGAGTTTTGTTAGGCCTGGCTCTCCCAAGGCTGTCTGTAGTTATAACGGAATGTTGTCTACTCCCGGGGCCTTGTTGAGTATACCATGTTCAGTATAAAACCAAGGACATCTACACTGAAGGAAAAAAGTTATAACACCAGGATCTGGAAGAAGATGTAGAGTCACATAGGAGTGGCGCTACTATCCCTATTATGAAGATGCAAATCAGGTCAGCTTTAAATACAAGCTGTAACGGTTGTGAGCCTTAGTTACCTTTGACACTGGACTCGATGAGCTGGCGTTAGTCAAGAATGCATTGAAGATGCTAAATATGCCGTTATCGACACCTCACTGGGGTTGAACGAGACCGTCTTATGGGGCTACGAGAACATGAATGTCCCTTCCGCAGTGCTGCACAAAACACTAGGCAGAGACGTATCCATTGTTCATTTTGAAATTACAATGAAATCATAACCATTTGATGCTTACGGCCGTTGATAAATATCAACGGTGAAATGTCCGAAATACCAGATACCATAGTCATACAGATAAGACTTACCAGCCAATGACCTTCTTCAGTGCAGATGCGCTCACATTACTCACTCTTAGGTGAATCGGTAGATTGACAGACGTAAGTAATGAGTATAGTAGGCAGGGGCACTACAAATGTAGTGTGTCGACAGAATGTTCGAAATGTGGGTCTCACAGGAAGTGTGCCACGGAGTCGCACTGTCCTCTGTGTCGTCGAGGGCTCAGTCGGATAGAGCATCTGCCATGTAAGCAGGAGGTCGTGGTGAGCAGTGCTGCAGTTAGCGTTGGTGCTGTTTGTAGGTTTCCGCCCTCTGTTGGAGGCCAGACGGTATCGTTTATTTGGCATGGTTGCGGTTGTTTGTCTTCTTCTCGTGTTGACTGGCGCCACTCGGTTTCGCAAGCGTTGCCTGTCTGCTAGTGGCAGCAGCGGTGGTTATCGATATGTAATAACTGTTGCCCTATCTTGGGGGCGACGTCGTTGTTTTTCCGGGTCGTGTGAGATAGCGAGTTCCGTTGGGGACTCAGGAGGAGCCAGGTCCGCGCAGTGCCAGAACACGCCAGGACTGCTGGCGGTACACATGGACTGCCGGATGGAAGGGCTGTCGTCACGAGGGTGTACGATCTCGCCGTGAACCGGATCCAGCTAGCTTTAAGATGAGTGTATTTCAACCCAAGTAGAGAAACCTCCACCATTGTGATGTCTCGCCATTCTCCAGTGACTTGGGTTCGTGTTGCTGTTCGTAGTGTCGCTGAGGAGAAGAGCAGCGAGTGGAGTGCCTGGGGAAGGCGGATCTGACTAGCTTTTCTCGACTTCTTATTACTATTTACTGCGTTCGACTTGTTACAGTTTGTTAAGTTCAACAAGCGGGAATTTTTATTGCCTGGTGGCCACTAACGCCCCAGTTACCTGCCCTGGGGGCCAGTTGGTGATTCTTCTACACTGGTGGTAGTGATTTCTTTCTCATTCCGGGCGCTCTAAGCACAATATTCTGGGGACGTAGTGCAGACCACCGGTTCCGGCTTTGGCGTATTGTTCCATCGCTGCATTTGGTTTATCGGATGTCAGGTAGCTTCAGCAAGATTATCATTAGTCATTCGTTACACTTCCATTAGTCTGAGTTACCATTTTGTGAAGTGAATGCAACTCTTGGGTGCCTATCTCATCGTTCGCGAAAGTACTTGTTGCCGGACCTCCTCAGAGGTCGATTTCTGGAGTACCATCTGTGGCTCCTTGTTTCTTGTAAGACAAGTGTGTTCTAAAAGCAGGTCTAATGGCCAGTAGTTCAGTGTAACACTCCTTCAGTCAACGCCTTCTGCGGGTATAATCTGCCTCAGTACACTTTAAGCAACTTAGGTACTGGTCCTTTAGTTTAATTGCTGTATTATTTATTACAATACCTTGTAATGCCTATATTAAAGGTCATATAGGTCTCGTTAATAGTTCTGGTCGCCTTCTGGAATAAATTTAGCAGTGTAGTGTTCAGTGGATGTTAAGAGTTGTGTTACGAAGTTTACCATCATCTTATTTCACCCGTTTGGTGATCAGTTGCTTTTTTTTTAAATTAACCTTCGCTATTGTAGTTGCTGTTTCACAGCAGGTTTCTAAATTTTTTGTATTATTGCCGTTCCTGGCGTGAAAGTCCTTGAGACGTGATTGTGGTCATTTGCCTTAAAATTCTAATTTGGTATTTGTATTTACGCAGTAATTCTTTAAACCTTATTTACTGCTATTCCTGGCGTCTGGTGCCTTCTGCTTTGTTTGTGGCGACTTGCCTTTAATATTTCAATACCTGTAAGTTGTAAGCTGCAGCGAGTTTTAAACAGTTCTTAATTTTTTGCCATTCCTGGCGTGTAACGCCTTCTGCCCAGATCACAGTGGCTTGCTTTTAAAACATTACCTGCTGTATCTGTATTTAATGGTGATTTTCTAAATTGTAACTCACTGAAAACACTATTATTTACACTTCATTAATAAGGTGTGGCATTTTTATTTATTGTCGAGTCTGGAATAAATTATGTGTAACTGTAAAAGGCACCCCGTTTTGAGTCCCGGTCGGGTTACACATTTTCAACTGTAGCCGATTATATTTATCGACGCTTGTAAGCAGCTAATAGTCTGCAATTCATTGTGATTTCATTCTTCGAGAGCTGCAAGATCACCAATGGTATCTGTTCTTTCGGACATATCGGACATCTCCGAAAGAACAGAAACCATCTTCATATTACATATACGAAGACAGTAACTTGTTCTCGAAGGAACAGTTACTGTTGATGACCGTGCAGCTTTTCCCTGGAATAAATGATGACTAACTGAAAACGTCAGCTGCCGACAGGTGTTGTCGGTATACCTCGATGTGGACAGCTGAAAATGTGTGCCCCGACTGGGACTCGAACCCGGGATCTCCTGCTTACATGGCAGACGCTCTATCCATCTGAGCCAACGAGGACACAGATGAATAGCGCGACTGCAGGGACTTATCCCTTGCACGCTTCCCGTGAGACCCACATTCCCAATTGTCCACAATTCTATATATGTATTGTACATTATAGACATTTGCCCACCCACTCATTACTCGCACACTCTCGTCACGATAGTTCATAGGCGATGTACTGGTGCTAAACTGTGTTCGCATTGACTGTGTCCATAATCATGTTGTACAAATGAAGATGATGTCTTAACTATTGACGACGCCTTTGGCACAATTGTTTTATTAATCTCCATTGCAGGATGTAATTTTAGATTTTTTACTTCTGATGAAGGTATATTTATATATACCGAAATCTTGGTCAAGTATTTTAATAAATCTTTATCCTGCAACTGTTTTGGCTGCCATCATTTACCGTGAAGAATTTCAACAGTTGCTGTTTCAGCAATGTTTAAAATCTTGAAATTCATGAACTGCATTGGGGGGATGTCTTACAACAGGATAACGCTTGCCTACGTATCGCTGTTGTAGCCCAACATGCTTTACAGAGTCTCAACACGTTGGCTTGGCGTGGCGTGCTGCATCACCGGATCTGTCTCCAGTCAAGCACATATGGAATATCATCGAACGAATACTCCAGAATCATCAGCAAACACCATTAACCGTCCCATTATTGACCGTCTAAGTACGAACCCTGTTTTTTTAAGTAAGTAACGTTTTGAAATTAAAAAAGACGTGCAAAGATATCTCAATAATTTTATTTTTACATGAAATCCTGTACCTTAATCTACTTTTCTACATAAATTCCGTCAATATTGAGGCACTTGTCATAACGTTGTACAAGTTTTTGAATACCCTCCTCATACAAGTCTGCTGCCTTACTTGTTAGCCACTGCATCACCACTGTTTTGACTTCGTCATCGTCTTGAAAACGCTGACCGCCCAGGCGTTTCTTCAAGTGCAGGGACAGATGGTAGTCACTGGGCGCAAGATCGGGGCTGTACGGAGGATGATCTAGAGGTTCCCATCGAAAAGATGTGATGATATCTTTGGTCTGATTCGCCACATGCGGACGGCCATTGTCTTGCAGCAAAACGATGCCCTTGCTCAACTTCCATGGACTGTTGCTTTGATTTTGGTGTGACGTAGGCCACCCATGTTTCATCGCCGGTAATAGTTTGGCTTAAGACCTCATCACCGTCGTTGTGGTACCGCTCAAGGAAAGTCAATGCTAAACGTTTCGTTTTGTGCACATCCGTCAACATTTTCGGTACCCAACGTGCGCACCATTTTCGGTAATTCAAGTGCTCGGTCACAATGCCATACAAAACACTACGAGAAACATTAGGGAAGTCATCCCGCAAGGAGGAAATCGTAAGGGGTCTGTTTTCCGTCACCTTATTGTCCACTTCCTGCACCAAACTTTCATTAACGACCGAAGGACGCCCACTCCGTTGTCCATCATGCACATTTTTGCTGCCATCTTTAAATTCTCTCACCCACTTTCTTACCATTCCATCACGCATAATGTTTTCTCCGTAAACTGCACAGACCTCACGATGAATATCGATCGCTTTTAGGCCTTTAGCACTAAGAAATCTTATAACAACCCGTACTTCACAGTCGGCGGGACTCACCATTATCGGATGCTTCTTGAACACTCAGTACACAACTTTAAACAAGGAAGAATCAGACTGTAATGCCGTCAGTGCGTAGATTAAGGTACAGGCTTTCAGGTAAAACTAAAAGTATTGAGATATCTTAGCACGTCCTTTTAAATTTCGAATCGGTACTTACTTAAAAAACACGGCTCGTACAACTGTCATGAATTCCATCCTACAAACTGACATTCGGTATGCGCGTTTGCACATTCTGGCGGATTCACCAGTTATTAATGTACCAGCATTTAGCATTCGCAATGGCTTGTCTTGTCCTTACACTAACCTGAGATCTTGCAGTCACCTAAATGCTTCACCTACACAGAATTTTATTACTCTACATTAATAATTTTTTGGTGTTGCGTTTTTTCCATCAGTGTATTTCATCAACAATAAGGAACACACGCACAACTTTCACAACTTGGGAGGTTCTTCAATTCCAGTGTAATCTAAAGCATTATGGTAATATTCACAGCAAAATTCACCAACTGCATTACGAATGATGACATGCGAAAACTATACTAAGAAGTCTTCATAAGATAGCGCGTCTACTGTCGGCGATGGAGCAAGAACCTGCAGCATTAAGAACCATTACAAGAGATGAATAATTAAGGTGTCCACGTAACTATATAGACGCCCGACGAAGAAAGTCAAAGACGTATTTTCAGTCGGAACTAAGATCTACACAGCGTCTAATAAGTTACCCATGATATGCTGCTAGTATTGCTTGCAAACAACAACAGAACTAAAAATATCCATTTTCTATTCTCTATTGACCTGTAACTCTAGCCTGAACAAAGACAAATTAATTACTAGTGTTACGAGTAACGTAGACTGTTACGTATCTATGTTGACGGATTGTTTAAGACGCCAGCATGCCAGGAAACTCATTATTGATTATGTCCATAAGAATTTGTTTGGGTGAGAAAAGTATTCGTGACGTATGTGTATTGATGGATGGTCTGAGACTCACAAATAAAACTGGACGACCGCGATGGCAGAAACGGTTCATTAATTCGCAGCCAGGACGCACATCGTCCACAGCTAAACAAACGGCCCCTGCCTTAACAGAAGCAGTAACCTATTCAGCGGCAGAGAAAATCCATTGCAGGTTCTCTGCCGACCGCTGATTAAAAAAATACCTACCACCTCCGCTGGTCGCTGTTCGCAGTTCCGTTGAGGGGCACGGAAGGAAAAGAAGGGTAAAAGGATAAAGAAATAAAGGGCTAAAAATCAACAGCTTCTCGTCTGCAGCCTAGTTCCATCTTGGCTAGACCGTCAGCTATTCTAGATAAGGCTGCTGCCGGCGAGGAGAAACTGCGTATTTTAATTGCCGAAACTTTCGCATTACCTAAATTGCAAAATGTTTCCTCTTTAGCGGAAAGAGCAATAATTAAAAGTAAAACTTTGGAGGAGAGGAGGGTGGCCCGGCCCCTGCGCGAAACCGTGCAGTCATTGTATTAACAGTTCATAAAGCGAGGCGGCCGCAGCGGGAATTTATTGCTCGCGAGGTTGGTACGCTAGCTTTCCGCAGCCCCACACCACGTCGCCCGCCGACACTTTAACCTTCTTCCGCCACGGCGGTTACCCTGCCCACCGAGTTCGCTCTCGCCTCGGCCCTCCCTCGCCGTGCGACGGGCTTTTTAATGGCGATTCATTAAAACGGTGAAATATGATTACTAGCCATAAACCAGGCGGCGCGCGCATGCGCGTACAGCGACACAGCTGGCGACAGTTAACGATGGTGTCGCACCCAGCGGCGTCGAGTGGAACCAGGGAGCGCTTGTGTTAACTAGTGCAATAGAGCGAGCAGCCAAGGGGCAGGAACGCGTTACTAGTATACAACTTGACAGTACACCTTTTACTATGATCTGATCGAGAAATTTAATTTGAACAATGATTTAATTAAGTCGAGCGAATTATGCGACTAAGATATAAGGACAACCCTTGTCAGTTCGCTTGTGAAAGAGCTTAGCGCTCTTCGCATTGCGGCGTTTACTCCTCGAAATGATAGTTGACGAAGATGAAATTGCAATAGACTAACTTCTATTTTAGAACTAGACCGTCGGTAGATTTTATTACGACTAGATCCAATTTTATAGTTGAGGCATTGTTAGCAGTCGCAATTACGGAATTTCCATTACATGTTGACTTTGTGTCATTGCTGTGAGTTACTGAACAGAGAATTTGCATGGGACGGATAGCGAAAAGATGTACTGCTTATTTAAGAATGAAATTTGACTAATATTCAAAAGTAAAGTTCACTTTATGATTCTGTACGTCAACCCTTATGATTCTCAGATCCTAGGGCGATTAATACACTCATGCCCATAAATTAAGTATAATGCTGATACATGCCGAAACAACGCTCTGGTGGGCGGTTTGCGGGTTTAACTCACCTCGGGGTATGACCATGCGGTGCATCTGACCTGCGGTCGTCGCACGGTGGCGCTGGCAGCAGTCCACACACGCAGAGGTGTGTTGGTGCATGTCGGAGTACGGTGCAGCGAGTAAGTGTGCAGACGTTTTCAGAAGTGCTAATGATGACTGGGTGTTGAAAATGGCTCAAAGAACACATATTTATGACGTTTTGAGGGGTAGAATACTGGGGCGACTGGAGGCTGGTCAAACACAGCAGGCCCTCCGTGTGCCACAAAGTGTGATCTCACGACAATGGCAACGATTCAAGCAGACAGGAAACGTGTCCAGGCGCTACAGTACGGGACGTCCACAGTGTACAACACCACAAGAATACCGATATCTCACCACCAGTGCCCGCAGACGGCCACGGAGTACTGCAGGTAGCCTTGTCGGGACCATACCGCAGCCACTGGAACAGTTGTCTCCAGACAGACAGTCTACAGACGACTGAACAGACATGGTTTACTCACCCGGAGACCTGCAAGTTGCATTCCACTGACCCCTGGTCACAGGAGAGCCCCTAAAGCAGTACATTTTTATTGGAACAGTGGTCTCAGGTTATGTTCACGGATGAATCTAGCTATAGCCTGAACAGTGATTCTCTCCTGGTTTTTATCTGGCGTGAACCAGGAACCAGATACCAATCCCTTGTTGTTGTTGTGACTGGTTTGATGCGGCTCTCCATGCTACTCTATCCTGTGCAAGGTTCTTCATCTCCCAGTACCTACTGCAACCTACATCCTTCTGAATCAGTGCTTGCCTGTTCGTTAAAACAGGAAGACATACAGGCAGCCGTATGAACACGTCTGTTGCAATACTGGAAGACGTAGAGGAAAGAGGAAAACGTTGTCACCGAAAATCCACACACGTTATTATAGTATGTGAACGTATGCATGTGTGTTCCACATCTCCTTCAATACCACTGCATCGATTTCAACCAAACTGGGTACACGTATCACTAAGCGTCATTAAATAATCGTTGTGGAAGTTAAAACCAACTACCTTTCAAAGGGGTAGGGGTGGTAGTGAAAAGAAATCTTAGCCCATGACGCGCAAACACAGACTATTCAAACAGTATTTGTGAATGAGAGCACTAGTAACTTGAAACATGCTTTATACATAAGTTCAAACCTATACGACGCTTTTTCTCGTTTATAGCACTCATAAAATGATTGAAATCTGGTTTCACAGGACAGAACGGATCAGGTTATGGTTGTGGAAAGGAGCCAAGATTAATTACTGTCAGTTGCACAAAACACACAAATTTTATTTTCCTAAAACATTTAATCACACATGCCCTTAAAAGCATCCAAAACAATACGTCTGAAGGCTCGAACACAAGTTATTAAAATTGCCTTAGTTGCAAAATTTTACATAAAAAAAATGGTTCAAATGGCTCTGAGCACTATGCGACTTAACTTCTGAGGTCATCAGTCGCCTAGAACTTAGAACTAATTGAACCTAACTAACCTAAGGACATCACACACATCCATGCCCGAGGCAGGATTCGAACCTGCGACCGCAGCGGTCGCGCGGTTCGGGACTGTAGCGCATATAACCGCACGGCCACACCGGCCGGCTTTTACATAAAACTCAGCTAAGGGCCACATACTGAACATAGAACAACTCACGGCTTAAGGCCGGGATAACGAGAATTTGCAACAGAGCCAAATTCCCTTAAAAAAAATTGTTCAAAGAAGAAGATTCAAAGTTTTAAATTAAGACGTCTGAACGCCTTATTTAAAAATTAAAACAAATTAATAGGCGACTGAAGGCCTCGCACCGTACTTGAGACAAAAATCACAATAGAAAAACAACAGAACAGTGGTGCTCAGAAGTGTTCCAAGGGTCGGCCTGGGGAGGTAACTCTAACCTAAGGTTAGGTGAGACGGGCAGCCAATAGTAAGACTAAATAATCGGATGGAAACCTAACCCAGGGTCGCCTGAAGGATCGACCAACAACCTAATCAATTCCCTTCCGCCCGACTAATGGCACGAGAAAGGAAAATATCAGGCGAGGACGAAGATACCAGCAACAATACGTCTTCAAAATTGGCGTCACTCAGAAATATTAGCAACACCAAAGGCTGTCAAATTACGCGCGGCACGGACAGCATTAACAAAGCGAGGACAAACACACTGCGGAACACTACGCTAATGCCCTCGCCGCGGAGACTTCCTCGCTGCACTGTCCCAACCGACCGACTGCCTACTCCAGTACGCAGACCGCATTAACGTTACTGCTGAGTCGAAATTACACAAGCTAGACAAAGTTCCACGAAGACACTTCCACACGAACTCGAACAATCATAAAGCTATCACTGTGGAACAACCAGGACACGTCGACACACGCACAGAACCCAAAGCGGTCGGCGACCAAATATACGTCGTCCGATGAGACGACCGACCGAACGACCAACCCACTCAAGTCATGGGTGTCAGCAACAGTCGGGCGAGTCTTGGCCGTCCGGACCTCACTGGAGCTCCATCCCGACTCAACTCCATGTCCGTTCGGAACTCGGAGACACGGCGACCCGGACACACTGGATCGGACCCAACCACGCACAAGTAACACTTGCCCATTGGCCACCCGACATCTCTGCACAAGGAAGGAACCGACCCACGTCCGGCAAGATGACCAACTAACGAGGCGCAGAAACGGTCAAAAGACCAAATACACATCGCCCAATGAGACCACCGACCGAACGACCAACTAACGGTCGTTCCCGCTCCGGTCTCCTTCCGTCGGACAGTGCACGTGTGTCTCAAGCGGTCAGCGAATACTGGCTGTGCGGACCTCACTGGCGCTGCATCCCCACTCAACTCACGGTACACCACGACCCGGTAATACTAGCGGTCGCTCCAAAGATAGTACTACAGGGCTCTTATTGATAGCGCTGCTGCTGCCACTCACTGGCAGGCAGACGAGCAACTTAGTGACGCGAGTAAATCGAATAAGAAACGGGACGACAGTACCGCAAAGACAAGGTGTCAAGTAATAAACAACATGGACAGGAGCCACGCACGGCGCAATGACGGAAGGTTCAAATTTTAATCGCTTACTAGATTTTCGCTGTTAATGCAGCAACACTGTCGCGGCTGGCACGACCTCTTGACGTTTTAATTTATCACTTCTGTACTACTAAATGTATTCGAGACACATTTTGTAGGCATTAGCCACATACAGCAATGACTGTACCTGCAAAATTATACTATTGTAGGACACTTTATTCAGGAGATATGCCATTGAGATGTAAGAAAAACTACCGCATCTTGGATGCCCCTTAAATTCCGTACTTGCGACACATTTCTCAGACAGTATCCACATACGCTGCTGAATGCACTTACTAAATTATATCATTGTACAATAAATAACGGGTGATCAAAAAGTCAGTATAAATTTGAAAACTGAATAAATCACGGAATAATGTAGATAGAGAGGTAAAAATTGACACACTTGCTTGGAATGACATGGGGTTTTATTAGAACCAAAAAAATACAAAAGTTCAAAAAATGCCCGACAGATGGCGCTTCATCTGATCAGAATAGCAATAATTAGCATAACAAAGTAAGCCAAAGCAAAGATGATGTTCTTAACAGGAAATGCTCAATGTGTTCACCATGATTCCTCAACAATAGCTGTAGTCGCGGAATACTGTTGTGAACAGCACTGTAAACATGTCCGGAGTTATGGTGAGGCATTGGCGTCGGATGTTGCCTTTAGCATCCCTAGAGATGTCGGTCGATCACGATACACTTGCGACTTCAGGTAACCCCAAAGTCAATAATCGCACGGACTGAGGTCTGGGGACCTGGGAGGCCAAGCATGATGAAAGTGGCGGCTGAGCACACGATCATCACCGAACGACGCGCAAGAGATCTTTCACGCGTCTAGCAGTATGGGGTGGAGCGCCATCCTGCATAAACATCGTAAGTTCCAGCAGGTGTTTATCAGCCAGGCTGGGGATGATGCGATTCTGTAACATATCGGCGTACCTCTCACCCGTCACGGTAGCAGTTACAAAACCAGAATCATACATTTCCTCGAAGAAAAAAGGCCCTATGTGATAGATCCAACCCATACCGTGACTTTCTCGTCGTGCAATGGAGTTTCCACGACAGTTCTAGGATTTTCGGTAGCCCAAATTCTGCAGTTGTGAGCGTTGGATAGACCCTCGGAGCGTGAAATGAGCTTCGTGGGTACACAACACGTTACTCAACCAATCGTCATCTTCCGCCATCTTTTGAAACGCCCACACCGCAAATGCCCTCCGCTTCACTAAATCGACAGGTAACAGTTCATGATGTAGATGGATTTTGTAGGGATAGCATTGGAGGGTACGCCTAAGTGCCAACCAAACAGTAGTGTGCGACGTGCAACTGCACGAGCGCTGACTTCCCCGTGCATAGACGAACCCGCTACAGTCTCCATTTCTTACTGAACTGTCTCAGCAGCATTACGCCTTGTGCTCGGTCGGCCACTACGGGGTCTATCGTCTTAACAACCCGTGGTTTCTAACTCCGAAATCATTCTCGCCACAGCTGCATTTGTCAACGGACCTTTACCCGTTCAAATCCCCTTTCTATGGCGATAGGATCGTAACGCTGAACTAGCACATTCCCCATTCTGACAATACAGCTTCACTAAAAGCGCCTTTCCCGGTAACGTCAACATGCTGCGACTACTGGCGCATCTGATCCTCTCTGTCATTACAGCTCTTTTTATACACGATTGTCATGCGTAGTCACTGACGTTTTGCTGTCCAGCGCCATCTGTCGGACATTTTGTGAATGTCTTTTTTTGGTTCTAATAAAAACCCATATCATTCCAAGCATGTGTGTCAATTTTTACCTCTCTATCTACATTATTCCGTGGTTTATTAAGTTTCCAAATTTATACTGACTTTTTGATCACCCGATATTTTTGGAGATATGATGTTATAAAAGTTGAGATGCGTGAAAAGTTAACTGCAGGGTGGAATTCGCTGTGGATACGGGAGAACTATGGTAAAGAGGTTAAATATTTGTGAAATACATGTAACATGTGAGTAGGCCGACAAAGCCGAGAGTAAAAAGCAAATCGGGCAATTGCAATCACAGTGTGGTCACGGGCACGCACGAAGACGGTAGGTCGTTTCTGTCACTCAGTCACGTCTCCATGTCAACCCGTTTTGCGTGCGCTGACTCTATATAGGCGATTGTCACATACACACCGTTTCACTGTCATGAGCCGGATCTGCCCTGGAGGATCCATTGACTGGTATCAGGTCTACATTACTCACAGCAACCCCAGGCGAACACTGTGCTCTTTTAAGGAGTCTATTGTATTTTCTCTGGGGATCTTATAACCGTTTAGATAATCTTTATACCTTTCCAACGTTGATCAGGAGCGAGATTAGATGACAGCCGATTTTCCGAAAAAGCTTTGCATATAACTTAACACTTTCATTAATTATCTGTGGCCACTGCAACTAAGGGCAGCTACCCTTACCTTAACGAACAAGTTATTTGTTTTGTACTGCTACCGCTCATGGTATATCGTTTCGAATCGCAATTCTTCACTGAACTTAATACATTTACGAAGCTTCTGAAAAACGAAACCTTATATGCGGCTGAAGAAATTTTTCCAGACAGGGTAAATTATGCGATCGTTAAACCACTTTATAAGAAACATGACAATACACACTGAAATAATTATCGTCTAGTTTCCTTGCTAACATATCTTTGTTAGATTGTGTAAATCACGTTACTCTCTTAAAAATACTGAAGTTCTCTGGAACTGATGGCTTTATCCGTACCTGGGTTGAATCTCACTTAACATACAGAATGCAAACGGTTGTGCTGCATAATGCAGGCCATATAGCAAAAGTAGGAAATGTTAGCGAGTAGGGGCGGGGGTAGGGTGGAAATCACAAATGAAGTTCCACGGGGTTCATTTTTGGGTCTACTATCGTTTACATATGTGAATGACCTTCCAGTCAGAAATAGTATGTTTTGTGAATGATACTAGTGTTACAATAAATGCCATTAGAGAGAAAGAAACAGAGGAGTTGGTAAATGATCTTATTCGAAGAATTGTTAAGTGGTTCTCTGAAAGTGGACTCTCCCTAAATTTTGAAGAAACACACTATATTCAATTCGGTACTGTACCCACAATTGATGTAGCACATGAGCAAGAGTCATTAATAGGGTAGCATGCTCTAAATTTGTGGGTGTATATACTGATGAAAACTTGCACTGGAAACTAAGTTCAGATAGTTTTGCTCCTCGTGTAACTCCTAATCTTGGAAACAAATGTATCAATCTTCTAACATGTTTTGATATTTTCCACTCAGTGATGTCTTACGAAATAATTTTCTGGGATAACTCACTACTTAGGAAGGAAGTACTGATTACACAAAAGCGAGCATCAAGAGTAATATGTGGTATTCACCCAAGGATGTTATGTAGGTACATATTCAAGGAACTAGGCATTGTAATTGTGCCGTCACAATACATATGAAATTCGTCACAAATAATCCATCACCATTTGAGACGGACAGTGATGTCCATCCCAACAGCACTACAGGGAAAATGACTTTTGTTACACTTTGTTAAAGTGGTCAGTGGCTCATAAACGAGTTCAGTATGCAGCAACCAAAGATCTTTATTATTTGCCCAAAAACATAAAATGTCTGAAAGGTAGCGAAGTAAGTATAAAATTTAAAGTTAAGTCATTTTCTATTCCATTGACGAATTTGTATCTAAAAACAGTTTGCCACTAAAAAATAAATAAATTTAAGTATAGTTTCATAAGTAAGACCAAAAATAATACTGCGTTCATTAATGATAACACGAACCACGTATACATGTCCTGGAAGCCGGTTCGTTCCGCAACACTTCGATATGGGAATCGTTCAAATGATGTATGGAACACGTAACTAAGCAACTAACTAACTAACTAACTTACTCCCCTACTGTCCTGTGGTGCAAGTCGAGAGCAGTCTAGTGCACTGTTGCACGACGAGAGAGTAAAATGCTCGTTGCCTGAAGACCGAATAATAGGAAGAACTAAATTGTACTGATCAAAGTCGAGTGGTTGGAATTCTCTTTGCTTTGAAGAAATAATAAGTAAGCTGTCCTTTCATTTGACCACTGAGCCTAGGACAACAACATCACAGCAAAACGAACGAATTAAAAATACAACCAATTACGTTTTTGTTTTTTAATGGGTCGCCTAACCAGGAATGGTTGTAGGACAAGTTAAAGGATTCTGAAATCTTAGTCAAAACTGAGATTAACAATTATTTATTTGCTGTAATGATTGGCATAAATCACAACGAGAATAATAGAGAGCAAAATTTTGTATAATTCAAATTAAACTACACAATTATGCTAACGCAAGTGGAAAGCCAAAAACTGTGGAGGAGTGTATAGAGCTAGTGCAACATGATCTAGTTACCTGGGTGGTTCGTGTGATTAAAGTCACAAGAAGAAGCCAGAGATGTAAGCACAATAAGCAACAGGAGTTACACGGCGGGTGAGCAAGTAACGAGCTGGACGGTGTAAGGAAGGGGCCGCCACAGCTGTGCTTCTTACATTCCCTTTAACAGCTCGACCAGCATCAAACAGCGGCTGGAAACGTCACCCTCTCTACTGCGGCCCGAAGCAGTAAGCTTTCCCCGCTGCTGTCCAGAAAGCGTGACCAGAATCCATGTTCGCGCCCTCAACTGTCAACACTCCACTCTCCAGAAACTTTACATGGAGGATGCTGTTGCCACTTTGAGACAGACAAAAGATAAGAGGTGATTAATTCCCTTCACATTTTGGAAAATGAACATCGAAAATAGCACAAATATGCACTGTAGAGCCGAAGGAACTGGTACACCTGCATAATATCATGTAGGGCTCTGCGATCACACAGAAGTGCTTCAGCACGACGTGGCATGGACTCGACTAATATCTGAAGTAGTGTTGGAGAGAACTAACACCATGAATCCTGCAGGGCTGTCCATAAATCCGTAAGAGTACGAGGGGGTGGGGATCTCTTCTAAGTAGCACGTTGCAAATCATCCCACATGTGTTCCATAATGTTCATGTCTGTGGTGTTTGGTGGCCAGCGGAAGAGTTTAAACTCAGAAGAGTGTTCCTGGAGCCACTCTGTAGCAATTCTGGACGTGTGGGGTGTGACACTTTCCTGCTGCAATTGGCCAAGTCCGTCGAAATGGACAATGGACATGAATGGATGCAGGTGATCAGACAGGATGCTTGCGCACGTGTCACCTGTCAGAGTCGTGTCTAGACGTATCAGGGGTCCCATATCACTCCAACTGCACGCGTCCCACACCATTACAGAGCCTCCACCACCATGACCAGTCCCCTGCTGACATGCAGGTCCATAGGTTCATGAGGTTGCCTCCATACACATACACGTGCATCCGATCTATACAGTTTGAAACGAGAGTCGTCCGACCAGGAAACATGTTTCCAGTCATCAACAGTCCAATGTTGGTGTTGACGGGCCCAGGCGAGGAGTAAGGCTTTGTGGCGTGCAGTCATCAAGAGTGCGCTAGCGGTCCTTCGGCTCCGAAATCTCATATTGATGACGTTTCGTTGAATGATTCGCACGCTGACACCTGTTGATGGCCCAGCATTGAAATCTGCAACTATTTGCGGAATGGTTGCGCTTCTGTCACGCTGAACCACTATCTTCAGTCGTCGTTGGTCCCGTTGTTGCAGGATCTTTTTCCGGCCGCAGCAATGTCGGAGATTTGAAGTTTTACCGGATTCCTCATATTCACTATATACTCGTCAAATGGTCGTACGGGAAAATCCCCACTTACTTCATCAGTACCTCGGAGATGGTGTGTCCCATCGCTCGTGCGCCGACTATAACATCACGTTTGAAGTCACTTCATAACTTGCCATTGTAGCAGCAGCAACCGATCTGACAACTTCTGCTAGCACTAGTTGTCTTATATAGACGTTGCCGACTGCAGCACTGTATTCTGGCTGTTTACATGTCTCTGAATACGAATGGCTATACCAGTTTCTTTGGCGCTTCGGTGTATAGCTGGTGTGTTATACTTATCTAAAAACGCTACGAACTTACTCACAACCTAACATTAAAGCTATCTGGAAAATTTTGTAAATTCTTCAGCTACAAAATTTTATGATGAGTAACATGCTGTATATTTTAGACCTATTTGTATAACATGTGGACAGCTAAGCTATACTTCGACAGTCATGCACCATCTTGTAAGTTGAAACATAAGAAAGACTTTTACAATACTCGCAAGTGGAACGAATTTCTTTTATTTTACTAACAGTTTTACGTGCCTTGAAACGAGAACCCTGTGTTAGTTCCAGTAGCTTCTATTCCACAATGTATCTAACTTGTAACAGGCTTTTGATATTTCTGCTTAATTTAATTTCACTTACTGATTATTTGTGTGTATTAGAAAATGTTAACTATAGTACTGACAAAATTTTCTCGATTGCAATACTTTTAAATTGCAGTCGAACTGTTCTTTGGAACAATTTTTCGAGTTTAGAAAATTCTTAATTTATTCAGTAACTTTTTTAATTTAGAAAAAAGACTGCTGCACCTAAAAAATTTATTGGGTCATTTAATAATGGGATAAGAAAATATATTAAACTTCTGTTACGGGACTGGCTAGGGATAAGAAGTGTAGAGATGGACAAAACTCTCTTTTCTTTTCTTCATGATACACAATTAAACAATGCCCAATGCATATGCCTATGTTGCACTTGCTGCGCAGGTATGTAGCGTCTTTCCTTCAGGCCCTTCCTTCTTACACGCAAGAAATTAAAAAATATTTTTAATGTTTTAAAAAAATGAAGAAACATCAGGAACGAACGCAACTTTTTGACGAGTGTTTTACGAAATAAGAACGAGAAATAGTCACCTGAAGTTAGACGCAATTCTTCTCGCACAAAATAAACACCATCACCTGAATCGTCGATATCGTTATGCTCATTGTCATTGTCGACAATATCTTCCTCCAATTCGCGCAAAATTTCCTCGTCCGTAAGAAAACATGAAGCCATATCTGCTACCCTCCAGCAGCTTGACTTCGCACAATAACGGACTGTTGTAGATGCGACAGGTCTCCAGCAACGCAAAGTAGATCGTTCGAGCCGGTCAGTATACGCGAATTCGTATACAAAAGAGCCAAAATACAGTACCCCATTGAATGTGGGGATCGGTAGTTTATCGACAATAACGCCATTCGCCAATCGGCATGAATGGCGGTCGAAGAGTTAAATTTGCTCCGATTTCATTCTGTGCCTAGTATTATGCGAGCTACACCGCTTTCTTTATTTCTTTGGGATTACTTCAACGACTATCATGCGAATGCTGTGATTTTATACAAATACTTTTGAGGTCTACGAAGATATAATCTGGATTGGAAGGAGAGGCGCCTAAGCTATAGAACTTTTTTTTTCTACCCTTAGGAAATTTCTTTTTTTTCCCTCTGGGTGTAATTTGCTCACAGCCTGGGAACTACTGATGAAGACTGATGGTACACTTGTGCGGTCCTCAGACGAGGAGCAGCCCTCGGCTCTGTCTGGCGGAGCGCACGTGTGTAGCTGAAGGGTGGAAGTGCCACCACCACCGCCGCCACCACCAAACTTGGTTACGGCCGCAGCCGGCGCCACGCCCCTCATCCCTCAACCCTTTCCTTTCCCTTTAATTCGTGACGTCAGTCAGCCAGTGGGAGCGGAGGAGGGCGCTCTCTCTCTGCCGGAGCCAGAGCTGTCCGCCTCCCGCCTCCCTCTCACATCCCACCCACCATCCCTTGGAACGCAGATTGGCAGGTGCGGCTAATTGGTCGAGCTCCTGGCTGTGATTCCGTCGTAGCGCCCGCAGCGCCGCGCCTTGACGGACGAGCGAACAAACTGATTTATCTGCGTCGCGTCGATTCCGAAGAGAACTGTAGAATGCTGCGCGGCAGGGGGAGGAGAAACGTCACGGAAGACGGCGGAGTACGAGAAACAACAGAAACACGCAAGTTGGCCGATAGCTCTGAAGCGATGACGACGTGACTTAACATTGTAAGCGAGAGAATAGTGGTTTCTTTTGCTACAAAATAACATTTACTGCGCCCTGTTACCATTTCCCTTCGTCTGCCGCAAGATGCGTTTCATAATGCGATTCTCATTATCAGGTTCGTTTGCCTCTTATTACCACTTCTCTTGCTTTTTTTCAGTTTCTTCAGAGCTAGTTCAGTGAAAAGCGAGATGTTTAATATTGTGTTCGAAATGAATAGTGAACGATGTCCAGGAATGTATAGAAAAATACGAGAGGGCTTCAAAAAGATGAAGTTACTTTTATTGGATGCTGCATGTCATTTCAGAATGATGTCTGACCTAAGTCTGTTCAAAACAATCCGAACATTTCTCCACACACTTTTTCTACGCTTACTTTTTACTTATTGTGCATTGTCTCCTTCGAAATTCCTCCATGATTGATACACCGACCCAACGCCGTTTCCACTTCCGTAAGCAGTCTTGGTACGCCTCTTGCTGGATCGTGCGAAGCGTCTTCTGCGAATTTTCTTTTATCTCGTCTATCGTTGGAAATCTTCGTCCTTTCAACGGGGTTTTCAGCTTTGGAAATAAGGAAACAGGCCGCAAGGGCCAGGTCTGCACAGTACGGAACATGAGGCAGCACAGTAATTTCGTTTTTTGTGCAGTAGTCACGCGCCGATAGGGACGAAAGTCCGGGTGTGTTACAGTGATGCAAGAGCCGTGAATTGTCTCGCCACATTTTAGGACGTTTCCCTGGCGCATTTCCTCGCAGGTGTCACAACAGGTCCCGATAGTACCATCGATTAACAATTTGTCCCTATGGCATGAAATCATGATGACCCAATCCCTCAGAGCCAAAGAAAATTACCAGTATGACTTTGACATTTGACCTGACGTGACGAGGTCTGGACAACCTTTCCCGACCCATCGTGAAGACTGAATCTCGCTTTCTACGTCATAATCGTACACCATGTCTCATCACCAATTATGATTCTCTTAAGGAATACCTCGTTCTCATTTGCGCCATCCAAAAGCTCTTCACAGTGAGGATCTTTCTGGTCTTGACTCAAGAGCCGTGCGGTGAACTTGATGGTAACACGATGCATTCCAAGATACTGTGTCAGGACATCATGACATGATCCAACTGAAACGTTACTTTCTTCTGCAACCTCTCCGTCAGTCAGTCTTCTTTTGGCACGCACATTCTCGTTGACGTTCTTGACATGAGCGTCGACGGTGGACTTCGAAGGGCTTCCTGAATTAGGGTCATCCTTAACTTCCGCCCGGCTACTTTTAAACCGTGTGAACCATTTGTAACACCGATTACGGTTTAAACACTCATCACCGGAGCCTTCCTGCACCATTTGGTGTCTCTCTGTAAAGGTTCCCTTCAGTTTCACGCAAATTTGAATGCAGACCCGTTGCTCCTCTAGCTCTTCCATCTCGGAATTCGCAAACCGTGAGTCACAACGTTGTAATTAATGCCGCGCTGAACAATAACTAACAGACATACAGCAATGAAACTTTCGGCAGTTACAGATTAAACACAGGCGTCTGCAGCGATGCCAAACGCATTTCAAATGGTTCAAATGGCTCTGAGCACTATGCGACTTAACTTCTGAGGCCATCAGTCCCCTGGACTTAGAACTACTTAAACCCCACTAACCTAAGGACATCACACACATCCATGCCCGAGGCAGGATTCGAACCTGCGACCGTTGCAGTCGCTCGAAACGCATTTCACTCCAACTCACCACGGGCCTGAAATTACGAATGTTCCGTAATTTTCTGAGCAGACCTCTATTTTTTTCTACGTGGTCAGTAAACGACTGTCGAAAACGTCTGACCTGTCGTTCAGTTCCTCAACTGTGGACTTCTCTTCCTTGGTCACGGAGCCATTCGAGTACCGCTGTGTGAACGTCATCATAGTCGGAAAAATCTGAGACGGCTGCAAATCAGTTTCTCAGCTGCCCAGATATTGTAGTCTGTGGTCGATGTCGATGGCCTTTCTATCCAGTCAGTATCACCTAGAAATGTGCGACGTTGATCAGATTTTTGGCGCTGTTGCACCTCGGCTGGAATCGACATTCCATTTGATCCACATACCGCCAGAATCTCCTTGTGAATATGAGTACAACTGAGACTTTCTCCCGCAAGAATTGTACTGTACCAGCTATTTCAGCTTTGGATCTAGGCTTCAGTTGCCATGCCACTTCACTCCAACTTGGGATGCAAGTGTTATCTGTACTGCAGTAGAACAGTTTCAGCAGGAAAGCATGATACACTACTGGCCATTAAAATTGCCACATCAAGAGGAAATGCAGATGATAAACGGGTACTCATTGGACAAATATTATATACTAGAACTGACATGTGGTTATATTTTCACGCAATTTGGGTGCATAGATCCTGAGAAATCAGGACCGAGAACAACCACCGCTGGCCGTAATAACGGCCTTGATACACCTGGCCATTGAGTGAAACAGAGCTTGGATGGCATGTACAGGTACACCTGCCCATGCAGCTTCAACACGATACCACAGTTCATCAAGAGTAGTGACCGGCGTATTGCAACGAACCAGTTGCTCGGGCACCATTGACCAGACATTTTCAATTGGTGAGAGATCTGGAGAATGTGCTGGCCAGGGCAGCAGTCGAAAATTTTCTGCATCTAGAAAGGCCCCTACAGGACCTGCAACATGCGGTCGTGCATTATCCTGCTCAAATGTACGGTTTCGCAGGGATCGAATGAAGCGTAGAGACACGGGTCGTAACACACCTGAAATATAACGTCCACCGTTCAAAATGCCATCAATGCGAACAAGAGGTAACCTAGACGTGTAACCAATGACACGCCATACCATCACGCCGGGTGATACGCCAGTATGGCGATGAGCAATACACGCTTCCAATGTCCGTTCACCGCGTTGACGCCAAACACGGATGCTGTAAACAGAATCTGGATTCATCCGAAAAAATGACGCTTTGCACCCAGGTTCGTCATAGAGTACACCATCGTAGGCGCTACTGTCTGTGATGCAGCGTCAAGGGTAACTGCAGCCATGGTCTCCGAGCTGATAGTCTATGCTGGTGCAAACATCATCGAACTCTTCGTGCAGATGGTTGTCTTGCAAACGTCCCCATCCGTTGACACAGGGATCGAGATGTGGTTGCACGATCCCTTACAGCCATGCGGATAAGATGCCTGTCATCTCGACTACTAGTGATATGAGGCCGTCGGGATCCAGCACGGCGTTCCGTATTACCCTCCTGAACCCACCGATTCCATATTCTGCTAACAGTGATTGGATCTCGACCAACGTGAGCAGAAATGTCGCGATACGATAAACTGCAATCGTGATAGGCTACAATCCGACCTTTATCAAAGCCGGAAACGTGATGGTACGGAATTCTCCTCCTTACACGAGGCATCAGAACAACGTTTCACCAGGCAACGTCGGTCAACTGCTGTTTGTGTATGAGAAATCGGGTGGAAACTTTCCTCATGTGAGCACGTTGTAGGTGTCGAGACCGGCGCCAACCTTGTGCGAATGCTGTGAAAAGCTACTCATTTGCATATCACAGCATCGTCTTCCTGTCGGTTAAATTTCCCGTCTGTAGCACGTCATCTTCGTGGTGTAACAATTTTAATGGCCAGTAGTGTAAATAACAGCAACTTTTGATTGGATTTACGTATAAGCGCCTAGGAACCGTGGACTTTAATATGTGACATACAATTCAACTCTGTGTCAATCCGTTCCTGAGAAAAAGGATTCTTGACAGTTGGGTAGGCACGAGAGACACCAAGCTGATGCTATATGGGTTCTATTGTTACCCATTGAGGAGCGGAACCTAACATTTATTAAATTTGTTTCATAATGAACACATTTTGTAATGCATAGCTCTTTCAACAGCAGAATGCAGAGTTGTGCATTCCTGTCCAAGCTACTTAAAGTCGCCGCTCGGCAGCGACGACCGTACCGCATTGTCGTGCATTAGGACAGCTGGAGAGTGGGGGACGTATGTCACAAGCAATGCTCACCTGAACAGGAAGACAGATGAGGGAACCTGACGTTACCGCACCTGCAGTAGCTTACATACTCACCACTCACCGTAACAGAACTACTGATATGGGATTGCAGCTGCAGGGGAACGGCCGGCCGCTGTGGCAGAGCGGATCTAGACACTTCAGTCGGGAACCGCGCTGCTACGGTCGCAGGTTCTAATCCTGCCTCGGACATGGGTATGTGTGATGTCCTTAGGTTAGCTAGGTTTAAGTAGTTCTAAGTCAAGGGGACTGGTGACCTGAAAAGTCCCATAGTGCTTAGAGCCATTTGAAAATTTTTTTTTTTTTCAGGGGAACGGCTTGTATGAAAATAATGAGTCAAAAACATCAACGGCAGCATACAATAAAGAAAGGAAAGTCGAAGTTCTAACTAACGTAGGTAATGATCTAAAAGAACAGAGTCGTTTACACTCCTTTTTTTGCGCCGAAAAACGGTGCTTTGGTATTTAAGATTGTGTGCGGTTTGTCTGGTCATTATAACTTTCAACTAGTTATCACATGAAATTTCACGTCGTTTGCGATTGTTTAATGAACCATTGCTTTCATAGTAACTGCTGTTGTCACACTATAACGCTTAACATCTCTTCCTGCATTTCGCGCTAGCCAGTGTTAGGCTGCTGGTTTTAGTATTTGGTGAACTTTGTATTAATACTAGGTTTGTGTGTTCTAGAAGCCGTTATTGGTGTGCACTGGCCCTTCTGCTTCTTGTCACTTGACCGCAGACGCGCTGCCGATGTGAACGCCAAACGTCGCTATGTGTTAATTGCTGGGTAGATCTTTCAGAATATCATACCATCATATTGTCGAGTGTTTTCCATGATAACTAATTCTGGTATTTATGAGATCTTGGTGCTTGAGTCTTTTTAAAAACCTAATAGCTTTTGCAAACAGCTATTTTTCATATTCACAAGGCTTGATAATCGACTAGTCATCTCGTATCTGTAGTTATGTTAAAGTTATATTTGCGTAAAGTGATTTTTTATCAGTTTAAAGTTGGGGCCATAAGGCTGTTTTAAAATTTATTCAGTTATTCTCATTTCTTTGATACAATTGCATAATCGATGTAGATCACCGCAATCTTCAAATACCAATTAAACACTGTGTTGTTACCAGTGCTCTGTTTTAGTTAATGTGGTGAAAATAAATTTTTTGTATTCTCAAATGGGTTCAGCATTCCACTCCAGCAGCCCATATACCCTGCTAACCAATGAACCACTTTACCAGTATTGGTTTTCGGACATTTAATAACAGGAATTTTTCTTATATTTTTGAAGAAAACTACTAACATGTGGTTCATTTTTTTAAACGTACAGTTAAGTACCAACTATTAAAAGACGTGCGAACTAGAACTTGTACACTCAAATATGGATGATCTCTAATACCGTCTGCATAAGAAAGACTACGTTCTTCGGACATACAAGGCTTCGGATAAGCCACGGAAGGTTGACACATCACATAATAAATATTCTTGTGAACAAGATCAAAGTACGCCGGATCCTAGAGTTAAACTTGAATAAATGAGAATATGTGGAAAAGAGATTTAGAACGGGATTTCTTCTAAAGGCAAGACTGAGGCTGTCTTACGTTACCAGGACAAATTTAGACCCAGGACATAAGCTTTTCAGGCAGAACTGGGAAGAAGGTTTCAAAGAATGTGAACGAAAGAATATTTAATAGAAATACTCATCTTTAAAAAAATTAAACAACCATTAAAATGTTCTGAAAACTTATGTTATCCGCATCAGCTGTTGATAGTTCCTTCATTAAAGTATCGCGTAATATCCTGTAATAAGGAAACTATTAACAGCTAATGCGACTACCAGAAATTTTTTAGATGATTTTAAATTTTTCTTAAATTTTAAACAGTTCCATTATGTATGTAAGCTATGTGGATCCCAAACTGTAAAACCACATATTGGAAGAATATTTGACTTGAATAAAAAAGTAGTAAAGGAGCTTCTCCGAGTTGACTTGGTTCTCAGATGCCAAAATAATATACAACAAGATATTTTTATAGGAGATCCTGAGTCAACCGTATTATTCATTTAAATTTTTAACGTCATTCTTTGTCATTTGCAAAACACAATACTTTACTTTCTACGAACTCCGTCAGTATAGCATAACTCCGTTAGTTTCTCCGTAACTGCGCATTCAGTTTTTCTGATGATGGCGTAGGTAGTCGAAAACGATTTGTGAGTACATAAATACGAGTGAAACATCTAGAACGTCGCGAGAGTCTTTCTTTTTTTCTCCTCAGAAAGTAGGAATAATTCTACGTATAGTGCCCACACGCCAGGTTACATTGCTTTTCTTTCACTGTATCCATGAAGAAAGAACGTCTCTAGCGGTTCATTTATTTGGACCGTAACAACATCTACCGACTTTTACCAAGGAAGTTGCAAAAATTTTTTGTATATTTTACTGGGAAAGCAGGATCGCGCTAAAAAGAGATCTGCGGAGAAGCAATTAAAGCGAAGAAAAGGCGTACGAAACAGCCCCATCTTTGCAGAATGCCTCGGCAGCAGCTTACCTGGAAATGTTTCGGCAAGTTTATCAGCGGAGAGCCGGCCGCTACGGCTGGCCAGAAGAATGAGTTCTCCCAGCGGCGAGGCAGACGCAGATACGCCTGGAACATAAAAATTACACAGGCTCCAACCGGTGCCCTGGGACCACTGAAAAGCTTGAGATTGGCAGTAAAACAGAATGCGCCACTCCAGGCCGCGAAGACAAAGCGCTTAAAACTCTTTTCAGGAACGCTACTGAGTCCGGCCATTTAAATATATACAGAGTAAGTCATAAATGAGGAAAAATACACCGATGACCGCATGCTGCTTTGCAAGAGTCAAGTACGGCCGCTATATTATTTTTTCCTCCGGAGGGAACAAAAAATTCAAACGGCTCTGAGCACTATGGGACTTAACATCTGAGGTCATCAGTCCCCTAGAACTTAGAACTACTTAAACCTAACTAACCTAAGGACACCACACACATCCATGCCCGAGGCAGGATTCGAAGCTGCGACCGTAGCAGTCGCGCGGTTCCGGACTGAAGCACCTAGAACTGCTCGGTCACCAGGGCCGGCTCCGGAGGGAACAGTTCACTAAATAAAGAAGTTAATCAAGTATCGGACCACTAAAGAAACCCAGGATAACGATTTGTTATCCCCCTACTGACGGATCACGCAACACATTCAACGTCAGATTCGCATGAGCTAGCATTGGGAATATAGGCGAACTGCCTCTCGTCTCGTCGCAGAGTACGAGCGACTGTACAGCTACTTGTGAAACACACGTCGCCGACAATGACAGTGTGTAACACACGACTCAGACGTACGCTCTTCCTCAGTAAAAATAAAGAACAGAGGTCGCCGAGAATTGGGCTCGCGCGCCGGCCATAGCATGGCATGAGCGCCTAAGGCGCTCAGTAGATACGGCTGCCACGTTTCCCTCACCGCCACGCCGTGCTGTCTGAGCATGAGGAGGAAAATGCGAATGCACCGCATTTAAATCACACTGAAGTGGCAAGGAAACAGGTTTTTTTTTCCTTTATTGTCATTTTGAAACCTGTATTACAGGCAGGCCTGCAGCAGCACACTACGCCGCTCTTGGGCCGCAGAGAAACACAAATAGACAAATGAAGACATTTCGAGAATAAACAGGGTGGACACATAAACGGAGACAAACACTTTTTAAAATACAAGGTGCCGTTCACGGACGTAGAGTCCAAGATAAAATTGTGCATACACTTAGACACAGACAGAGGCGAAAATTGTCACACGTGAACGTAGGTGCACAAAACGAATAACACTGAAGCATTTAAGCACAAAACGACGGCACACACAGAACACGAGGCGTTGATCTCCGGCGCGCTAATGTTCACTAACCGTGTACGAGTCCGGGGACCTGCCAAGAGAGGAGGAGGGGGGGGGTTGGGCGAGGGAGAGGGGAGAGCAGATGCCACGGGCAGGGGAGATAGGGGGAAGGGAGGAAGGTGGAGGGGAAGCCCGGGGGAAGAGGGAAGGAGGGAGGGGATTGGGGAAATGGAAAGAGAAAGGAGGGGGGGTGCCTAAAGGAAAGGGCACAGGAAGAGGGGGGCAGGATCAAAGTTGATAGGAGGGGTAGATGGAGGGGAGGAGGACATCATCAGGGAGGGGGAGCCGTCGGAAGCCACCTTGGGAGAGGGTGTGGAGGGTGGAGAGATGGAGACCGGGTGGGACGTGGGAATACAGGCGCGGCAGCGGGTGGGGGTGGGAGAGGACGGGTGAGACAAGCTGATGAGGAGGATCGAGTTTGCGGGAGGTGTACAGGATCCGTATCCTTTCAAGGAAGAGGAGGAGGTGGGGGAAGGGGATGAGATCATACAGGATCCACGTGGGGGAGGGGAGACGGATGTGATAGGCGAGGCAGAGAGCATGGCGTTCAAGGATTTGGAGGGATCTATAAAAGGTAGGGGGGCGCAGATCCAAGCCCGATGGGCATAACAAAGGATAGGGCAGATGAGGGATTTATTGGCGTGGAGGATGGTGAAGGGGTCCAGACCCCACGTATGGCCGGAGAGGAGCTTGAGGAATCGGGAGCGTGCCTTGGCTTGGATTGCCCGGAGTTGGGGAGTCCAGGAGAGGCGACGGTCAAGGGTGACGAAGGAAACAGGTACAGGCATGCATATTTAAATACAGCGATATGTAAACCGGTGGAATACGGCGCTGCTGTCGGCAATGCCTATATAAGACAACTAGCGTTTGGCGCAGTTGTTAGACCAGTTACTGCTGCTAGAGTGGCAGGTTATTAAGATTTAAGTGAGTTGGAACGTGGTGGTATAGTCAGCGCACGAGCGATGGGACGCAGCATCTCCGTCCCATCGCTCCGAGGTAGTGAAGAAGTGGGTATTTTCCTGTACGACCATTTCACGAGTACACAGTGAATATCAATAATCCGGTAAAACATCAAATCTACTACATTGCTGCAGCCGGAAACAAGGTCCTGCAGCAACCGGACCAACGACTACTGAAAAGAATCGTTCAACGTGACAGAATTTCAATGCCTCCGCAAATTACTACAGAATTCAATGCTGGGCCACCAACGTGTGTCAGCGTGCGAATGATTCAACGAAACATCATCGACATGGGCTTTCGGAGCTGAAGACCAAGTCGTGTATCCTTAATGACTGCACGACGCCCGGTCCCGTCAACAGCGACTGGACTGTTGATGTCTGGGAACACGTTGCCTGGTCGGACGAGTCTCATTTCAAATTGCGACTAGCGGATGGACATGTACAGGTATTGAGACAATCATGGACCCTGCAAGTCAGTAGGGGGTTGTCTAAGGCGACGGAGGTTCTGTAATGGCATCGGGCGTGTGCATTTGGAGTGATATGGGACCTCTGATGCGTCTAGATGTGCCTCTGACAGGTGACACATACGTAAGCATCCTGTCTGATCACCTTCATCCATTGATGTCCGTTGTGCATTCCGACAGACTTTGGCAATTCCAGCAGGACAATTTCGTACCCAACACGTCCGGAATTGCCACAAAATGGCTCCAGGAATATTCTTCTGAGTTTAAACACTTCCATTGGCCGGCCACCAGACTCCCCAGACATAAACATTATTGAGCATATCTGGGATGCCTTGCAACGGGCTGTTCACAAGAGATCTCCACCCCAATGTATTCTTCCGGATTTGTGGACAGCCCAGCAGGATTCGTGGTGTCAGTTTCCTCCAACATTACTTCAGACTTTAGTCGAGTCCATGTCACGTTCTGCTGTGGCACTTGTGCGGGCTCGCGTGGTCCCTACGCGATATTAGCCACGTGTACCGGATTTTTTTTTTTTTTTTTTTTTTTGGCTTCTCAATATGTAATGCCGACGCATGCATATCACTTGGTTTTACATTTCACATTTCTTAAAAATAGCCAGCTGCGATGGCCGAGCGGTTCTAGGCGCTTCAGTCCGGAACCGCGCGACTGCTATGGTCACAGGTTCGAATTCTGCCTCGGGCATGGATGTGTGTGATGTCCTTAGGTTAGTTAGGTTTAAGTAGTTCTAAGCTCTAGGGGACTGATGACCTCAGAAGTTAAGTCCCATAGTGTTCAGAGCCATTTGAATCATTTTTCTCTTAAAAATATAGACCAAAAACATAACTTTTCAGTAATATTTAATTATTTTTGGTGCGCTGAAGATAGATAATTTTTATCTGGAACAAAATGTCGGCATATGGACAGACGCAGAAAATTAGATTTTCGGCCTGAGGTTGCAACGCAGTCGTGACTTATTTAGTGTCATAATAGAAAAAAACGTCTTTCACACATATGTTGCTCGAAATAGTGTAGCGCTTTTGCAACCTCTACGTGAAGTAAAGAATGTACACGTCCTGGTCAGTTTTAATGTTACATTGATTTGTCTTTCAAACGGAATTATCGTACCACTCAGATCAACAAGTTACATCTGCACAGGAACAGGGAAGCTTTCAACTGAAACTGCAAACAGTCTCAAAAACTGCTCGAAAACAGGTATAAGATTGGCAGTGTTCTCAAAATGTTTATGACACCATCCTTGCAGTTCTTTTGAGGCCACAATGAATTCTTTAACTTCACATTTTTCTTAACGCCAGTGAGCTTAGTTAACTGTACTGTGTCAGAATTGGCCCCTTCTTTTTTTTTCTAGATGCATCCCCATCGAATCAGAAATTAGCAGTTTCTCTCCTTGCAATGTCTTATTATGGGTACTGTGCAGTCAAGTCCAGTTTAAACGCATGTCTGAGTCGATTCCAGATATTCCCATTTTCGTTCCTGCATTCCTTGGTTTCTTCACAAATTCTACAATAGAACGTTTTAAACCGAAAAATGGTTCCAAGCATGCCCCTTAACCAAGTTACTTTGCAGTGATATGTAGTCCCATACTTTTCGTTCCGTCGAAAACTGTTGCAGGTGACAACGAAATAATGCGAGCGACGTCAGAAATTTTACCATTCGTACCTTCAATTTCTTCTCGTCCTCCCTCCCACAAATTTAGCACACACTGCGGTTGATGCACGGAGCAAAGAATCCCGAGGCAATATTTTGCTCTTTCATTGCCAACTAAATCTTTAAATTCTGTCTGCGTGGCATTGTTATGTTGTTTCATAGCGAATTTGCAGTACCCGTCGCCTAAGTGACTGCAGAATATACTTTGAGAATTCTCGTCACTCTTTTCTGTCATTACCATTTACACTGTAAGGTGTCAGGCAAATCCAACACCTTCCATGAAAACCCTGACATGATAAGCAAATCCAGTAGTATGCCACATAGCTCCGAATAAATCGTGACATTAAATTAACCAAAGTAATACGAGTAACGAGTGAGCAAATGGAATACCACAGACTAACACAAGACTGCCTAAATGCATGTCATTCCTTCCCACCGTGAGACAGACGCAGTTCCGAGGGGAGAAACGAGAACAGAAGCCGAGAGCAGAACCGTGTTAAGCTGGAAGGCCCTACGATAAGGGACAGACGCACACCCACGTCGCCAGCTAACCGCTAAGACTACACCACCCGCAAGTTTTAGCATGAGACTTTTTCGCGTCTCTGTTACGTCAGGACCACCCCGCAGCCCATGTTAAAAGATAGAGCCCTCCAGAAGAACAGTATAGATCTTACGATAACGCTAAAAGGACCACACCAGCTGCAAGTTTTAGCGTGAGACTTTTTCGCGTCTCTGTTACGTTGCAAGCTTTAAAAAACATTGCCCCACCACGAAAAGTATAACGTTTCTCATTAAATAGACAGAATTTTTGTAGGTGGAGTTTAAGGTTAACATTGAGACCCTGATTGGTCAGATGAAAACACAGCCAGATAGTTTTTTTAAACCAACTTCGGTAAATTGTAGTAAGGAGAAGATAGGAGAGAGTTGCTTCCGAGACGGCGAGGTGAGTGGAGCCGTGCTGTTCGCTGCCCCCTGACGAACACCGACAAGGTAATGAACGCACGCGATGCCGCATAACAGCGCATAAAGCTTCACTCAGAACTGCAGAAGTCTCATCTGTTACACCCCCTTTTTGCGTAATACTAGTGTCGATTGTCAATTAAAGCTCATGGTGTTCACATTTGCCACTTGAAGTAAAAATCTGAAACGCGATGATTTTTCTGTTATATAGTTATTGAGAAGCCACATCAGCCACTGTAATTTACGACAAGTTAGATAAGTAATTAAAGATAATTGAGGGTCACTGTAGACCATTTTGATAGTTTTCTCTTTTGTGAAACTTAATTTAAAACTAGATTATAGATGTGATATGGCATAGGTCATCCTTCGATCCATTGTAGAACTTGGAAACCCACTCACGGAATATTCGTTCACATTATTGTTAAACGCAGTTGGTTTTTACCATCCTGTATTAAAACATTTCCTTTTATCAATAGCGCAATTTATAAACAATGCTTTGTGAGTAGAATAAAATTTCCAATGGTAAACTTAACTGCTTTTTCGACGTTATTTTACCAGCTAACTAAAAATAGGAAAGCTTTGAACCCATTCCACTAAATTTAGTTAGTATTAAGATTCTTATACAGGGAGTGCAGTGGAGCTGACGCTGAAATCATTAAGTATTTGGTTATGTCATCGCTAGTCTCACTGAACTCTTCTGAATTCTACATGTCATGTGTGGTCTGGCGTCTCCTTACCAGGAACACGTCCCAGGTTCAAACTAGTCAATTCCCTAAAAAACACGCTCAGAGCGTCGTTGCGCGAAAGTGGTAGGGAGACACGATATAGAACAGACACCACGCAGAATGTTAGAACACTACTGGCCATTAAAATTTCTACACCACGAAGACGACGTGCTACAGACGGGAAGTTTAACCGACAGGAAGAAGATGCTGTGATATGCAAATGATTAGCTTTTCAGAGCATTCACACAAGGTTGGCGCCGGTGGCGACACCTACAACGTGCTCACATGAGAAAAAAAAATTGGCTCTGAGCGCTATGGGACTTAACATCTGTGATCATCAGTCCCCTAGAACTTAGAACTACTTAAACCTAACTAACCTAAGGACAACACACACATCCATGCCCGAGGCAGGATTCGAACCTGCGACCGTAGTAGTCGCGCGGTTCCGGACTGAGCGCCTGAACCGCTAGACCACCGCGGCCGGCCACATGAGGAAAGTTTCCTACCGACTTCTCATACGCAAACAGCAGTTGACCGGCGTTGCCTGGTGAAACGTTGTTGTGATGCCTCGTGTAAGGAGGAGAAATGCGTACCATCACGTTTCCGACTTTGATAAAGGTCGGATTGTAGCCTATCGCGATTGCGGTTTATCCCATCGCGACATTGCTGCTCACGTTGGTCGAGATCCAATGACTGTTAGCAGAATCTGGAATCGGTGGGTTCAGGAGGGTAATACGGAACACCTTGCTGGATCCCAACGGCCTCGTATCACTAGCAGTTGAGATGACAGGCATCTTATCCGTATGGCTGTAACGGATCGTGCAGCCACGTCTGGATCCCTGAGTCAACAGATCGGGACGTTTGGAAGACAACAACCACCATCTGCACGAACAGTTCGATGACGTTTGCAGCAGCATGGACGATCAGCTCGGAGACCATGGCTGCGGTTACCCTTGACGCTGCATCACAGACAAGAGCGCCTGAGATGGTGTACTCAACGACGAACCTAGGTGCACGAATGGCAAAACGTCATTTTTTCGGGTGAATCCAAGTTCTGTTTACAGCATCATGATGGTCGCATCCGTGTTTGGCGTCATCGCGGTGAAGGCACAATGGAAGCGTGTATTCGTCATCACCATACTGGCGTATCACTCGGCGTGATGATCTGGGGTGCCACTGGTTACGCGTCTCGGTCACCTCTTGCTCGCATTGGCGGCACTTTGAACAGTGGACATTACATTTCAGATGTGTTACGACCCGTGGCTCTACCCTTCATTCGATCCCTGCGAAACCCTACATTTCAGGAAGATAATGCACGAGCGCATGTTGCAGGTCCTGTACGGGCCTTTCTGGATACAAAAAATGTTCGACTACTGCCCTGGCCAGCACGTTCTCCAGATGTTTCACCAAGTGAAAACGTCTGGTCAGTGGTGGCCGAGCAACTGGCTCGTCACAATACGCCAGTCACTACTCTTGATGAACTGTGGTATCGGGTTGAAGCTGCATGGGCAGATGTTCTTGTACACGCCATCCATGCTCTGTTTGACTCAATGCCCAGGCGTATCAAGGCCGTTATTACGGCCAGAGGTGGTTGTTCTGGGTATTGATTTTTCAGGATGTATGCACCCAAATTGCGTGAAAATGTAATCACATGTCAGTTCTAGTATAATCTATTCGTCCAATGAGTACCCGTTTATCATCTGCATTTCTTCTTGATGTAGCAATTTTAATGGCCAATAGTGTATTTTAATGGCTTGTGCCGATAGGCCAATGGTCTGCCTCTTCTGCAAAGTCACTGAACCTGTGTTAGTCCTCTATATCGCGAACAAATAGCGAAGGGTAAAAGTTTGGCATGCCGAGGTCGGCCCTAATATAAAAGTTGATTTACAAGCACGATAGTCAGCGAGATAAATTAAAACTGAGGGTTTCAGTGAATCGAAACACTGCATACGAATAAACAACGCTATAATGTGCCTACCTTTGTTACTTGGTTTTACCTATCTTCAGTCTAACTGATCAGCAACATGAGTTAAAGATAAAGCAGAAGTTCTCTTCGGTGATTTAAGTTGAAACTTTTATTTTCTCATTTTACAAACATATTCATTACTCCGTCCCGTTAAAAATACTCTCACTCATTCTCTGATACACTTTGTTATCACATACACTATCAAGTAAGTTACCAGTGCTAACGGTTAACGATGGCTGAGGTAACAAAATGAAACGGTGAACACGCGGGGTATCAAGTAGCATATTCTAGCTGAAACAAAGTCTTGCAACTACCAAGTATCGGAATCTGTACCCATGTCTAAATCCTCTGCCTGCATGAAGCTGATTTCAGGAACTACTACAGAGATTTTGATACGTTTTTAATTAACACACACACACTAATTCACAGGGAATATTTTCATCTGTAATCTATTAGCGCTACACCACACAAGTCGCCCAACCATACACACTTAGTGCTATGCTGACGAAGATAGGGCAGATAGCTTTCGTCTTGTTAGGGACACCATGTTAACACTGATTATCACCACCACTGACCTTAATAATGGTCTCATTTCAATGAGGAAACGGTTCCATACATTTCTTCACGAATATCAGCTAAAATCATTGGATCATTATATCCCGTAGAGCTACCACATTTCCGGGAAGATCATCTTACGTTTCACCAACTGTTCCAAGCACTGCCAGGCACATTCTGTAGTATTCAAAGAACTGTGACTGACGCCCGAACAACAGGGAACTGACATGTATCGAGAATCTAAAATAATGCCTTAATAATGGCTAGGCACTAGCCGAAATCTGGATTTGCAAAAAGACTGATTGCTTCGCTCTATAATTTATAAATATCACAGTCGCTGAGTGCACCAGCTTTCCTAATGGAAGGTAACTTGACATTCTATAGGATTAAGATCGACTGATTTAGCGGGAAACTTGACGTGTATCCGAGTGTTCGGCAAAACGACTAATGTATGCGTGCAGAGCTGTGAATTCGTTTGCCTTCATGTGCGTCGACAACATATTCGTGGTAGAAATGTCAAACTAAGGGTTGCAGTACGCCTGCATACTCCTCGGATGAGGTGACTAACATTTTGTCCGCGAGCTTACATAAAATGAAAATCTCGCAAGGAGACAATAAAACAGTCGCAATATTATTTCTTTTTATTTTTCGAGCAGTATGTACAGAAATGATGCAACTCTCAAAAGTACTTGAAAATCGGAGCTTCAATTCACTGAAACTAGAGCAAAGAACCGATGGACCACGTTTCCCTGTGGTAGTACGCTCAATTGACATGCGGGTGAACCTTCTATTCCCAGCCAATTCAAAATTGTAAACAAAAGTGCATTTCGATATTTTAGTGAACACGAAATAAATTTAAAAAATCGGTAATGCAGAAAATCAGCAAGCCATTTCACATGTTCCATTTCATTTAAGATGACCAATATAAACTAATTAGAGAATAATGACAGAGTGAATTGGAATAATGAGAGTGAATTGGATTACAGTGGCTGTACATACTGACTTCATACTAAGTACATTTAACATGATGCAGGTCTTCCTTATTTTACACCACACTTTCTGTGAATGCATGGGAATGGGAAGCACGATGGATGTGGGACAGGCAAGGCAGTGATCATCGTAACGAAAACAGCGGGCATCTGTCATTGTGCCACTGGCACAGGCGGGCAGTCACTGGTGTTTACTGCACGATCACGATGGTTGCCACTCTGGGCCATCCATGGGGGGGGGGGGGGGGGGGGGGGGAGGAAGGCGTGCACCATTATGACCCAGTCCTGCCCTGCAGCCAAACTTCGGAGGACAGGGAGGGGACTGTGTCGGCGAGAGGTCGGAGCCGTCCCATGTTCCGAAGAGCGCCTTCGGGAGACATCATGCTCTCCTAAATAAACACGGCTTGCAGCAAAATAAGAGCCCAGCCTCGACTGGAGTTTTTACTTTCAGATGACCTCTTAATCGAGGCTAGTTGCTGGGTACGAAAATGCCAGATTGGCAAAATTGTTTGTGACATCTTGCAGATGGAGAAGTTTTTGAAGAAGGGCGATTCTATGAGTCATCGGCGTTTTATTATGGTGCGTTTTTCTTGTGTGCTCGAAGGAACCTCGTCATTGGCTGGCTGAATGTTTATATTCTGCGACTGCATTTCGCATACATCGTAGTAGACGTGTAGTCCAAAATGGCTGAAATGGCTCTGAACACTAAGGGACTTAACTTCTGAGGTCATCAGTCCCCTAGAACTTAGAACTACTTAAACCTAAGTACCCTAACGCAAGGTTCCAAACTGAAGCGCCCAGAACCGCTCGGCCACTGCGGCCGGCACAGACGTATGGGGTCGTGTTAATGTCGACGGAAGCTCAACCCTCGACCTGTGTCGCAAAGCCACACCCACGACAGAAGTGTTCTGCACACGTTATGCTGATTTATTACAGTGGGCATAATGAGCAACTCCGGCATCATAGGACCGCTCTTGGTCCGCATTTGCTCAAGCCATTGCTATCACGAGTCTCACTTTCAGCATTGGTTTAGTGGACGCATGAGTTTCTCCCGAATATCAGGGCAACAACCACTGCATTGGTTTAGATAACAGTTCTTGAACAAATCTGAGATTGTCAGTTGAGTCTAAGGGACACGTTTTCTTATTCATTCAAGTAATGCTGAAAACCAGCAAGTTCGCTTGATAGACTTTACATAGCGGACATTTGTGTAATCAGTTGATATTCTTTCATAGTCACATCTATTTAATGTATGTTTTAATTGAATAAATTACTGTGTTAATCGAAAACTTATTCATGGTAACACCATCCATTGACATCAAATTTAATAGGTTGTAAAACTATGTCCGCGGGTAGCGTTCTCGCTTCCCGAGCACGGGGTCCCGAATTCGATTCCCGGCGTGGTCAGTGGGTTTTCACCCGTATCGAAATGACTGGGTGTTGTTGTGTCGTCTTCATCATCATCATTCATCCCCATTACGGTCGGAGGAAGGCAATGGCAAACCACCTCCATTACGACCTTGCCTAGTACGGCAGTCCGGGTCTCCCGCATCGTTCCCCTATGCTCTGTCGAGGAGCATGGGACTTCATTTCCAATACTAACTATAGGATCCACGACCATTTTCGCGTTATCCATTCCAGTGTGCACAATAAGTACAGCTTGGTTCTTAAAGATGTACCTGGCTCTTAACTACCTCTTTAGGCCAGGGTAAACATTTTTACGTGCAAGGAGTTTGCTGGTAATTATTGAATCATTGATTCGAGTTTTGTTTCAGTTATTATTTCCTTCGTTTTCTTCCGGTTAGTTCGCATACGTACGTCATTCAGCAAATATCTGATCAACAAATGACTGGTTGTCATTTTTCAAAATGAGAACATGTCTTTCTATTTTTAATTCTACATCACACACAAATAATCAGTTTTCATTGCAAATATAAATTACGATTTTTTGTAACTGTGTTAATAAAGATTTTTTAAATTAAAAAACGTAACCTACTTCTTTCATTTTTTTCGTGTTTTCGTGTTTCGTGTTTTCATGTTTCGTAGAAGTACTTATACGATATGTACATCTGTGTAAAAATTTTCTTTGGCTGGCAATCAAACTCAAATCGCACACAGGGTAGCCCAACATTTTACCACAGAAGCAAGGTGGCTGTGGAAAATCTGTTGGCAGCTTTAGTGAGCTGGTTCAGATGGTTCAAATGGCTCTAAGCACTATGGGACTTAACATCTGAGGTCATCACTCCATGAGACTTAGAACTACTTTAACCTAAGTAACGCAAGAACGTCCGCAGCTCGTGATCGTGCGGTAGGGTACTTGCTTCCCGCGCCAGGATTCCCGGGTTCGATTCCCGGCGGGGTCAGGGATTTTCTGTGCCTCGTCATGACTGGGTGTTGTGTGATGTCCTTAGGTTTGTTAGGTTTAAGTAGTTCTAAGTTCTAGGGGACTAATGATCATAGATGTTAAGTCCCATAGTGCTCAGAGCCATTTGCACCATAACGTAAGAACATCACACACAGCCATCCATGATCGAGTCAGGATTCGAACCTGCCTGCGACCGTAGCTAAAAACGGTTCCGCACTGAAGCGCCTAGAACCGCTCGGCCACAGCGGCCGGCTTTAGTGAGTTAAAGACTCTTGTAAAACTTCAAAGGCGATTTTCTAAAGAACGTTTGAGAGCTGTATTGAAAGATTTTGGGCGATTTGTATTTGAGTTCTGAATTTCACGTACCGTAAAGATAAAAAAATTGCAAAAAATGAAATTGCCGTCAGTTTAGTAATTAATAATTTTCTTTTAATAATTTTTAGCTCTTATTATTACTTCTATTTCAGTCTGTGTGCAGTTGTATTACAAGCATAATATTACTCTCTTATTTCACTGTCACACTCTCGCGCATTGACGAAATGGAGGAAACTGTTCAAGGAGAGTCAGGGATATTATATGGGCAGAACTTACGCTGTGACTTTACGCACTGCACTGCACTGCAACTGCGGTCGTAGTCCTGTTATACAGTTTTCTCTTTTTTCCCTGTGCTACGATTGTTCCATGCTCGCTCTCTCTCTCCCTCCCCGTGTTTGTGGGCGGGAGGGTGGGGCCGTGCGATGTTTGCGTGCGTGGCCGTCGATGCCGCTCGTAAAAGCTGGCCATAACGCCGGCCGGCCAGACCGTATTAACCGGCCATAGCCGGCCGCGGCGCGTGATCCGGCGTCAGATAGCGCCCCCTCTTATTTCCGCTGCCGGTCGGACGAGCGGTCGCGGCTACGACGCACTGGGGGGCGCAAAACAACGCAGCCGGCCCGCGATTGCTCGCGCCGACGTCTTGTTTACGACTCTCATCAGCACTGCTCTGTTCTGTTCTGTTCTGTTCTGTGCACTAAAACCGGCAACGCACTCGTGTGCCGTATTACTCAGGAACAAAAAATGAGCACCGACTTTTCCTCTACGCTTCCTAGTACGTAATACCACATACCTCTGCATGTACGAAAATAAACTCCAAAAATATTTTCTCCCAGCGTTTTCTAGTTCCACTTTTGTCAGTAGACTATGAGCCATACGATAACGTGTGATTCTGGTGGTATTTCTCCACGGACCTGAGACATATAGAGCCGGCCGTTGTGGCCGTGCGGTTCTAGGCGCTACGGTCGCAGGTTCGAATCCTGCCTCGGGCATGGATGTGTGTGATGTCCTTAGGTCAGTTAGGTTTAAGTAGTTCTTAGTTCTAGGGGACTGCTGACCACAGATGTTAAGTCCCATAGTGCTCAGAGCCAATTTTTTAAGACATATAGACGAAAATGTACTGCCTGTATGGTAAAGTATGATGCGATGTTCCTTCGAACCTGCATCCATGTTCGAAGCAACAGTCACTGCGGCGATTACACCTGCTATGAAAGACATTAAATGTTTTCGCATTTGTGAATATGAACCACCTCCAGCTGTATAATGGAACGATGAAAATGAAAATTTGTGCGAGACCGATTCTGGCACTGAGATTTCCTGCTTTACGCCAGCTTCAGCTGTCGGTGGGCGACTCACGGACTTCCATACTAGTATTGCGTCGTCCATGTGTTATATCTGGTGATGTTTTGTTTGTGAGGCGCCCGTACGAAGTCCCAGCTGTCACACAGTCCAATTTTTTCACAGTCCACTCTAGCCACTGCCACAAATGATGATGATGATGATGATGAAATGGTAAGGACAACAAAAACACACAGCCTCTGAGCATGTGTTATATCTGATCTCGTACATGCATTAACACTATTTCCGTATCGGGCAGACATTTTGTCTGTACGAGATTGTAGTGCCTGTGTTATATTGATTACAATGCACAAAGCTCCTTTGGACATGCATGCATCTCCGAAGCAACACGCACTGCGGCGACTACAGCCGTAATGAAATACATTGTATCAATTCGCAATTGCGAATAAGGACAACCATCAGCTGTAGAATGGAATGACGACAATGAAACATTCTCCACGTCGGAGGTTTGAGTCCACCCTTCGGCATGGTTCTGTGTGTGTCGTCCTTAGCGTAAGTTAGTTGAAGTTAGATTAAGTTGTGTGTAAGCGTAGGGTACGATGACCTCCGCAGTTTGGTCCCATAAAACCTTAAGTTAATCCAAAACGACGGAACAGTAAGAGCCTACGGAATATCAGACCAGCTGTGTGGCTGAATTGAAGAGTTTTTAGCAAACAGAACACAGCACGTTGTTCTCAATGGAGAGACGTCCACAGACGTTGAAGTCACCTCTGGCGTGCCATAGGGGAGTGTTATAGGACCGTTGCTTTTCACAATATATATAAATGACCTAGTAGATAGTGTCGGAAGTACCATGTGGCTTTTCGCGGATGACGCTGTAGTATACAGCGAAGTTGCAGCATTAGAAAACTGCAGCGAAATGCTGGAACATCTGCAGCGGAAAGGCACATGGTGCACCGAGTGGCAACTGACCCTTAACATAGACAAATGTAATGCATTGCGAATACATAGAAAGAAGGATCCTATATTGTATGATTATATGATAGCGGAATAAACACTGGTGGCAGTTACTTCTGTAAAATATCTGGGAGTATGCGTACGGAACGATATGAAGTGGAATAATCATATAAAATTAATTGTTGGTAAGGCGGGTGCCAGGTTGAGATTCTTTGGGAGAGTCCTTAGAAACTGTAGTCCATCAACAAAGGAGGTGGCTTACAAAACAGTCGTTCGACCTACACTTGAGTATTGCTCATCAGTGTGGGATCCGCACCAGGTCGGGTTGACAGAGGAGATAGGGAAGATCCAAAGAAGAGCGGCGCGTTTCGTCACAGGGTTATTTGGTAAGGGTGATAGCGTTACAGAGATGTTTAACAAACTCAAGTGGCAGACTCTGCAAGAGAGGCGCTCTGCATCGCGGTGTAGCTTGCTCGCCAGGTTTAGAGAGGGTGCGTTTCTGGATGAGGTATCGAATATATTGCTTCCCCTACTTATACCTCCCGAGGAGATCACGAATGTAAAATTAGAGAGATTCGAGCGCGTACGGAGGCTTTCCGGCAGTCGTTCTTCCCGCGAACCATACGCGGCTGGAACAGGAAATGGAGATAATGACAGTGGCACGTGAAGTGCCCTCCGCCACAAACCGTTGGGTGGCTTGCGGAATATAAATGTAGATGTAGATGTAGAATAAAGCTAAACACAGGGACTTGGAGGAAGGTCCATAAAATACTCGATAGAAAAGCGAAGGTCCTGAACTAAAAATTAAATAGCCTTCGCCTTACTGCTACTACGGGTGAAAAGTAAAACGCGGTCGACAGCCCGAGCGTCGTTAATTAAAACTGCCGATAACTAAGACGGCTAACACAAATGAAAACGTTAGAAGGTTAAAAAAGGGCATTCCGTCATTAAATGGCGAACCGTCAAAGTTTGAGTGCAGAGAGTACAATGTGGTGGGGTAGCACCACTTAACAAATGGTGATGGCTAAAAAGAGAGTGCCCGATGCACAATCTCTGCTAAAATTATCTCCTCACGGACAGAGCCGCTGGGAGAAGCTTAATAACCCCTAGCTTCTTCCCATGAAGGGAGGACCAGTGGTGATGGCGAAGGGACACCACCTCCTAACCGGGACTCTAACCCGCATTTCCCGCTAATCACGAGCGGTCGCCTTACCAGGCGACTATCCGTGCACGACCCGTGGCCATACCGAAACGCCCATATCTGGTCAACCATGCATCCACAACATGTACTCGTACGTCCATTAAGTATATGCCCGTACAGGTCAGACGGCACCGGCACAAATTTTCATTGTCATTCGATTCTGCAGCTGATGGTTGTCCTTACTCACAAATGCTAATTTATTTAATGTACAAAATTTTATTTGTAATTCGCAGGCCACGTATCGGCAGATAAATGTGAAATGCATGGCCTGCGACTTGCACTCTTAATGTTACCACCCTTGCTTTTCATTTCACCGAAGGTTCTTGTCACTTTTCTATACGCTGAAACAGTCCTTTCGACAACCATTTCTTTTTCAATTTCTTAACGTTTTTCCCCTCAGCCATTTCGCCTTAGCTTCCCTGCACTTCCCGTTCTTTTCATTCCTAAGTGGCCTGTATTTCTTTATTTCTGTATTTCCCTGAAAATGTTTGTACTTCCTTATCAAAACGAACAACTGAAGTATTTCTTGGCTACCCTTTCTTTCTTCGTAGCTACCTTCTTTGACGCTATGTTTTCCTTTCGAACCTCTGCGAGTGCCCTTTTTAGAGGTGTCCATTCATCTTTAACTGAACTGCCTACGGATTTATTCCTTATCGCAGTATCTATAGCCTCAGAGAATTTCAAATGTATCTCTTCATTTCTTAGTATCTTCGTATCACACTTCCTTGTGCACTGATTCTTCCAGACCAGTCTTAGCCTACTTCTCATCACTACCAAATCGTGATATGAGTATGTATCCGCACCTGGGTATACCTTACAACGAAGTACCTTTTCCTTGCATACGTACCCCTCTTGTGATTCTAGAACAGAAGTAGATTAGCATTTCTCATTTCAGATTTCCTAATTTCCTTACCAGGTTCAAACTTCTAACATTCCACGCCCTGGATCATAGAACACTATGCATTCAATCTTATTCTCCAGGTCACTTCCCCAGTGGCACTCCTCTCCCGTATATCTGAATGGGGGACTAGTCCGGAATTTTTTGCCAATGGTGAGATAATCATGACACTTTTTCAGTTTGACAGCACATGTCTTGTGGATACCCAGTACGTACCTTTAACTCACTGGTTTCTATTGGCTTCTGCATCCTCGTGCCGTTGATCATTGCTGATTCTTCCGACATTAGGGGTAGTTTCCAACCCCAAAAACAAGAGAATGGCCTGAACCTTTGTCCGCTCCTCCGCCCTCTTTCACGAGGCCATTGGCAGAACGATTTTTTTTTTCAGAATTTAAGCGGTGACGGGGTTCTAACAAGTGACCGATGAGGTTTTGATTAATCAAAGACGCTACTCTTACACCATGGGTGCAAACCAAAATCGCTTATCGCAGTGGATTTCTCCATATGCGACCCACATTGTCGCATGAATGATTGTCCATACGCCTTTTCTCCACTTATATACGAGCGTTGTTCATAAATTAACCTGCAATAGGGTATTAACACGAGAAAAAATAGATAACTTTTTTACACACCATCTCATTGATAAGTTAACATTACTTTTCCATATAGCCGATAACCTAATATTAGCATTTGTCGTACTGTAATGTTAACTTTCTCTATCATTTTAGCAACAAAACTTGCCATCTGGTACTCCAGCACCTTTGAGTCCATTGGCAGTCGTGAAGAGTTGAGTATCCAGTCAGACATGCATCTCGCTGAAGAGAGGGAAGTCGCTCGGTGCAAGATCCGCACCACTGGCTTCCTTCGATTCACTATATTGGGTCGCGCACTCTACATCTACAAAGGAACGGTCTCTAGAAGCAGTTACTTCCAAAAAGCGTCTCGGAATATTCCCACGGAACCATTCGAAATGGAACGATCCTATAACATTAACAGCGAGTAGGGTAAATGCCATTTACATTCATTGGAAGATCCTCAGGGAATGCAGTCCATCAAAAAGGAAGTAGCTTAAAAAACAACTTAAAAACACCTGTTCAATCAATACTTGACATTGTTCTTCAGTATAAGATCCTTACCACTTAGGGCTGATAGAGGAATCAGAGAGGGTCCAAAGAAGTGCAGCGCGTTTCATTACGGGCCCATTTTGTGAGCACGAAGGGTCACAAAGGGTCACGGATGCCACTCTGTGTACCACTGCTCGTTCCCACTTCACTCCTCTAGTCGCGAACGGATCAAATCTGGTAAGTCTCTGTGTGAGCTCAAATTTTTCAGATTTTATCTTCATGGTCATATCGCGAGATATACGTGGAAGGACGTAATATATTTGCTGACTCTTCTAGGAACCTACGGGCTCGAAAGTTGAACAATAAACTAAACCGCGATGCAGAATGCCTCTCTTGCAGCGTCTGCCACCATAGTTGTTTACACACCTCTGTGACGCTTTCGCGCTTATTAAATCAGCCTATGACGAAAAGCGCCGCAGTGGGAATATGCAGTTGTGGAAAAATCACTGTCTGTAAGAATCAGCACTCATTTTACACCCTTTATTTAACAATACTTCAAGAGCGTCATATCTTCATCAGATTCTGAAAAAATCTACGTAGCACACTGTGTCTCGTTGACACATCAGGCCACGTTAATAACATTGGCATTCAGTTTTTTTGTACCACATCAGCCTTCAACGAAAATGAAACATCAACTAAATTATTAATGTAATCGGCAGAACTATTTTACATACTAGTATTATGAATAACAAATGGCTCAGGAATATGTAGAGGTATGTATTCTTCCCTTGTCACTACGAAATTTTCGTTTGTGTCTTGCACTTTTCTGACATCAAAAATCGCTTCTCATTACACAATCAGAAATATCAGATAGTTCTGAAAATATTTATCTGACAATTACGACATATAGAAGTAACACACCTATAGCTGTACGAATACAACATTTTCCTTTCGAACCTTATTATATGAACACTTCCCCACATTTGTTCTGTTTCGTAGTCAGTAGAAGCAGTGCTCTATACAGAAGCTAATATGCTCTCTAAGCTATTAAAAACGAAATATTGCCTTTAAATGTGTCCACACTATTATTAATAATATTTTATAAAAACAAATATAAACAACTAACTTTCCAATTGTTATATTTCTCAAGTATGGATCGGCCCATTGTTTCTAAACGGCTCTGCGTAAACGTCAGCTCCATCCATAGGTCCTGGTGAGCGCTAGTTGCCATCTGCAGACACATCGATCACGCCAGAAGGCAATAGTATTCATGCGAACACATTGGACATTCGTACATACTTTCCAACCACTAAAGAACGCAATGTCTCCACATGTCCATTGCCTGCTGCAAAAGGGAGATTTTATCCATTGCGGTTGGTGGTGATGCCTTGACTAAGCTAACATTATTAATGTACCGAAAACTATTTGTCTTCAATCAAATGGTGACTTTGATTAGAATCACGATGGATTTTGAGTTCTGGATGCCGATCTTCCGGTTCCTAATATCATTATGTAATCTTTATTTGTACTACTGACTGATCCAGATATAGAAATGTAATTTGTTTTGATGGTGGAACAATTGTAAGTAACGTAAACATTTGTTCAGAAATTACTTACCTACTCTGTTATTATCTGTAAATATTTAAAACACAGATAATTTATATTTCGAAACAGAGGTTTTGTACTTTATACCGCTTTGATTCCTATAAGTAGTACACCCTTAAATAACCAGAATTTTGCCTCCTACTGTGGCTGTTTCGCAATGTTTGCATTCGTTTCTTATCACTCGAAAAGAAATAAGAGAACTGTAAAACGTGTGGCACACATGAGTCATTTATATGAACGAAATATTGAATATCTAGAATAAAGTACCCTTGACCCAACAATAACTCAGTCATTTCTAGTGCGATCAAGAGCAGTAATAAGAGTTTTATATGTTGCGGCCTTGAATCAAACTTGTATTCGATGTGTGCCCGGGGACACAATTTCGAGTACAAAATTGTTTGGTACTGATTTAACAGTAGGTGATGGACGATACACATTGGTAAAGGCAACGCATTCAATGATTAAACCACAGAGTGGAACGTCATAAACCTGGTCAGAGAAAAAGAAGACACGAATGACACTGAAATAGAACTCATTGGACAAATAGGCTTGCAGAATGGAGGAAAATTAACAAGGCTTTAGATAATAATTTAAATTATTAGTACTAAAACTAAAATGGAGGAAATCTAAGAGACGATAACAACAATGTTTGAAAAACAAAAATGTATCCTCAGGAAAATAGTTAAAGACGTTCTTATAAAATAGAAATCACAGGCAGAAAATCTTTATAAGGTGTTTGCTTCATATGATTTTTGCTTACAGGTACGAGAATATCAAATGAAATTAACAGAAATATCACAAAGAAATAGTAGACTCTAGACCCCCAATGTGTTTCATTCTAAGGACTAGCGAAACATTTATAAAGAAAGTGAAACGAAGCAAAAATTTAGTCGAAATTAGACAGTCTATGAATACGAGAAGAGGATTAAGAATGCATCACAGCTGAATAAATATAGAATTAGAATAGTTAAAATCATTTCCGAGAAAATGCCAGAAAGTGTAGTGAGAAGATTGTCGAAAGAATAGTAAGTCCAAACAAAGCATAACGGAAATCACAGTCACAGTCAGCTATATATGAGCGACGCCAAAGAAAGCATTAGGGTGGAATCTGAAATAAGTGTTTGTACCTCAGTCATAAGTTGTATTGACAAGTAAACATCTCAATTCAACTTATGGAGGAACTGGAACCATTTATTTCCATTTTAAGACATATTGCGGACCTATTTTTAACCTGAAGCGTGCTGAAAGTTCTTAATTAAGTGGAAACCTACAACACGTCAGAGATTCCGTAAGTTCTGTGCACTTGCTGCGTATTTTAAATCATGGTGAAAGATACATTCTCAGACTCGCCCAACCAGTTATACAGAAAATCGCACTTATAGAATCTTCTTCCTCTTCGATGAATTTATGTATTTTATATACCAAACATTTAGTCCATTTTTATATCTGTTATTTCAGAGTGTCATCGCACAGCGTTGCCAATGAAATACTTCTGGTCTTCTTCCTTTTCGGTTGGTCGCAGCTGGTATGCTAGCAAGAAACCCGAGACGTCGTTAACCGTGACCAGCAGGAGTTCGTCTGTGCCCTGATCTCACCACTATCCTGTTATTTATTGGTGGCGTCCCTCGCCCTCTAGCTTCCTTGAGCGGTACGCCTTTGGTTGGCAAGGACTTTTCCTACCCAGCTGTTTCAGAGGTGCTGTATTAGCTATACACTACATTAAGCCTGTTACAGGGATCTCCTGGAGGCGTTAACTAGGAGTAGGAAAGAGGTCGACGATCTATATTTCATGTAAGTTCAAATGGCTCTGAGCACTATGGGACTCAACTGCTGAGGCCATTAGTCCCCTAGAACTTAGAACTAGTTAAATCTAACTAACCTAAGGACATCACAAACATCCAAGCCCGAGGCAGGATTCGAACCTGCGACAGTAGCGGTCTTGCGGTTCCAGACTGCAGTGCCTTAACCGCACGGCCACTTCGGCCGGCTTTCATGTAAGTAGAATACAGTTAAATGACTACATATTATGAAAGATGTTAATGATAATTAAGTGCAAACCAGATCATTACCACTGAGACTTTCTATGAAAACATTCTTCAGTGGAACAGAAAGAGTTTTCCAGAAGAGAGTTAAGTGGATGATCATCACGATGGTCACGTGTATACAACGAGGTAATGCACCGCATTTTTTTCCTTCAACAATTCTTTATTGAACATAGTGAAAATTACACACACTGAAGAGTAGTGTTTTATCTACGTAATCTCCATCGCGTTATACGGCCTTCCACCAGCGCGAAACAAGGCGTGTTTGCCCTGTCGGTACCAGTCCTCGTTCTGGTGACGGAGCCAGAGCTCCACTGAGTGAATCACCTCCTCATCGTCCTCAAAATGTCTTTCACTAATGGCATCCTTTAATGGCCGATACAAGTGGAAGTCCGAGGGGGTAGGTCAGGTGTGACAGCCGTGGATGGCCTCCCCGACAGCTGCAAATCGTAGAGAACCGCCGAACCGCCTTCTGATGACGTCATCCTCCGTGTCCAGCGACTAACTGAAATACTGTCGACAGCAAATGCTCCATAGACTTTACACAATCGTTTGTGAATATTCCCCACAGTTTCTCTCTCTGCAGTGAGAAATTCAATGACGCCATGTTGCTTGTAACGTACATCCAACGAGTCAAAATTTCATAGAGTGGCTATAGGTCCGCCATGTTTGAAGCAAATTGAAGTTCTGGCCGCCATGTTTTCTTTAGTCAAGGCATTCGTCTGCTGTGTCCCGCCCCCTTGTAACTGCGTTTGACTTACTTGAAATAGCCAATACTAGCTTTATTTTTTCTAAAACAAGCAATAGACAGCAGTGATTTCAGTGTACACTGACAGCAAAAAGGGATGTTTTTGTCGAAATACGGCTAAACTTTTCGATGTAGATAACACTACAAGACAACTCAAATAAGTCTGTCCATCCACTATAACGTTACTTGTTGCCCATAAATTAATGCAATTAGAGCAGGTACCACCAGAATATTACGGTGAAACTTCTAAACATGCTGTGGTTAACTATTAGAAACAGTAACGGGCGCAGAAATGCGATATTTTTGGCGCTATTTCAAAGTACACAATCAAAGCCTCAAAAACCAGTTCTCTGTGAACGAGAATTTATTTGAAATATGTGTTACAAGTAGTTAACACAAGCATAGTAATTCAATAACAAAGTCGAAGCGTTCTTGAGTGGGGTAATTTCACAAATTTTCGTAAGTAGCTGTATGCCTTGGCAGAATAAAAGTGTAGGGTCAGGGCCAGTTTCCTTATTTGCTGAGAATAATGGCATACTTTAGCACTGCACTGAAGTTCCAATAGCTCCTTCAACAAACCAACTACATGTTCACTGTTTAACATATCAGAAACTGAACTACATAGCCTTCTTCTCAAACCAGCAACTAAAGTCTGTAACTGCACTATTCTTCTTTTGTGTCGTATACTAAGTTGCTTCATTTGCTTTATCCGCTTCTTTAGTCGCACATTCTCTGCTTGTACTCTGTTATATTGTGTTTTCAACTTCTTAGGGCTTGGTAGACAGTAATTGTGGTCAGCAGAAACAGATGTGGGTCCGACAGGCACTGAAAGAATGTAGTTACATCATAAGTTTATAACAGAGTTACACCATAAGATTATAATAGAAAGTATGTAATTCAAAGTAATAAGAACACGGAGTAAAATTAAATTATTGGCTTACTTTGTGCTAATGATGTCACTGTAATAGCACTATCTTGCAAATTGTCGAAAGATCGCTTTCTGGATTGTGGTCGTAATACTTTATCTTGCTTTTGTAAATGTGGTGGAAAGTTAAAGATAGTAGGTACTGGTTTTGACAAAAGGCGCCTCTGGACATTTGTGTGGTACATATATTTCTCTTCAAATTGAGCTGAACAGAGGTAACTGGCTGTAGTAGGAAACCAGTTTTCTCGCTTCATATTTATAACCCATCTTTTAGTAATTTCCTTATCTTTTAAAGGAAATCTGTAATCAACGATAAATAAATTACTTCCTGCATTTGTCTTAAGCATAATTACAGTTCCAATGCAAATGACTCTTTAATAAACATTAAAAAACGTGTGTCGTATTTCGGTACTAATATACTTACTTATAATATGAAATATTTGTTGTTTTATCGCTGCGATTTGTGCAGTTGAACGCTGAACACACTGCAGGCATGTTGACTTCATATTTTGTAACAAAAAGTCAACTAGAAAAGTTAAATATTGCAGTAATATCACAACATCTGACACACTTCCAACACAAACAACAGTAACGCTTTCCTAATGTTTTGACTAAGGAGAACATGGCGGCCGAGTTAGCGTTGGTTGCCGCTAGGAGCGCTGTAAATAGTATCTCAGCCACTCTATGAAATTTTAACTCGTTGCGTACATCACTTACAGACGCCATTTTGAAACTGTCCTGCAGCTACGCTATCTGTCGGAAGTGACGGAAACTTGCTGCTCTCACTCAAGAGACTTCATACAACACATACGTAACGTTTCGCATTCGTAGTATTATTTTCGGATGAAAAAAAGAAGTTTCGCATTACTTTCTGGGCAACCCTCTTAAGTAGTCCGACCTCCCGAAGCAATCGTCAAACGACATCCATCTACCAGGGAGGCATGCTAGTATGTTTCGACTGCACTGTGCTCTAAAAGGGGGCCTGTCCGTGACGTGTGAACAAGTTCATTATACTGGACGGGTGGTGTTACACGTTAAAGTCCACTCACCACACGCCTACTGGATTCGGCAGCATTTCCATAAAGTTTTCTCAATCTTCTCGCAGTGCACTCAGGAGCACCAGTACCATCCTCCGGCTTCCGTCGTCCTCAAATTCCCCTCATCCACAAGGTCAGGAACTGATTGTTGACGATGAGGCATGGCGCATGAATAATGTGACGCGACTGAAAGCGATGGCCGTGAGGGCATTCGACTTGTCTCGTGTGCTGTCAGTAGTTGTCACAGAACGAATGGTGCGCTTGCGAAGCTTACTAGGCGAGACAGGCTGTCAGCCTATTACCGTGTAATATAAATGAAACTGTGTGAATAATTCCCACGTATTATGTCAGGGAGAGGTAGTGGATTTCGGTGGTCGACTCCAGAGAGAGGTCATTCTCGACAAGAACTTGCGCTCATTGAATAGCCAAAATCCCTTTCAACCTTCCCTGTCAAATTAGCCCACGTCATGTTTCATATACAGTGAGATGTCGAAGGTCATGGGACAGCGGGATGTACATATACAGGTTGCTGTAGGGCAGTGTATTGGTGGAACAGTCATTTGTACTCACGTGATTCAAAAAAGGTTTCCGACGTGATTATGTCACACGACGAGAATTAACAGACTCTCAGAGCTAGACGCACGGGACATTCCATTTCGGAAATCATTAAGGAATTCATTATTGCGAAATCCACAGTGTCAAGAATGTGCCGGTAACACGAAATTTCTAGTATTATCTCTCACTACGGACAACGCAGTGGCCAACTGCCTTCGCCTGACAACCGAGAGCAGCGGCGTTTGCCTAGAGTTGTCAGTGCCAACAACACACAACCACAAAAGTCAACCTGGGATAGCAGAACATCGCCTGCAGCCCCCTCCAGGGCTCGTGACTATATCAGTTGGACCCTAGATGACTGGAAAGCCTTGGCCTGGTCGGATGAGTCCCGTTTTCAGATGTTAAGAGCTGATATTGTGGTTCGACTGTGGCGCACACCCACGAAGCCGTGGATCCAAGTTGTCAACAAGGCACTGTGCAAGCTGGTGGAGTGTTGGTGGCTCCATAACGGTGTGCGCTTTATTTACAGGGAATACAAGGGGCCCTTTGGTCCAACTGAACCGATCATTAGCTGGAAATGCCTAAGTTCGTCTACTTTTCGACCATTTGCAGCCATTCATGGACTTTAATGTATGACAATGCGCCATGTCACCGGGCCACAATTGTTTGCGATTTGTCTGAAGAACCTTCTGGACACTTCGAACGAATGATTGGTCCACCCATATCGAGCATCTATGGGGCATAATCGAGAAGTTAGCCTGCGCACAAAATCGTGCACAGCAACACATTCGCTATTACGGACGCCTATAGAGGCAGCATGGCTCAATGTTTCTGCAGGGGACTTGCTGAGTCCATTCCACATGGTACTCCTGCACTATGCCGCATAAAAGGTGGTCCGACACGATACTTGGATGTTTCCAATGACATTTGTCACTTCAGTGTGCAACACAGATCAAAGTAACAACTTTGAGAACACGCTACTATGTTGTTGTTGCCGTCGTTGCAGGAACAGTTCAGTATAGCGTCGTTGTGGAGCGCTTACATTGCATCAAATCAGGCATGGGTAACCTTAGCCGACACACTTAACACTTTGCCGTCCGCACGTCTCGAAAAAATGTATTCGCTTGGCGCCAGCAGCGCTAATTCGGATTACTTGGATTGTCGCCGGCCGCTTGTCACCTTTCCGTTGATGACAGGCTTCAAACACACTGACTTCTGCGCGCTTTAATTTTCCGGAAATTCTCTTCTTCGCCGTATCGTTCCACAAACTCGAATTTTCTTTTCAAGTAACTTCTCTTCAAGTTCTACACTGTGATAATTATCCATGCAGAGATGATGTCACTTTCCATCAGAAGGTGTCAATAGTTCCATCACTGTTTATGCTAATGGCTGTCCAGCGCCGGAGTATATCTTGAATGAGGAAATGTAACCCGTACTCGAATCACACGGCATCCGAATGAGTATGCCGTATTTCGTAATTTTCGACGGTTTGTAAACTTTAAAATTTAACCGTCCACACCACGGTATCATTCCTTCATCAGATGAGATGTTTTGACTTAGGTTAAAGGTTTCTTTAAACTTTCTTGAAAAATAACCACTTGCGAATTGCACTTTGACAAGCCGGTCGGCATTATCCGGTTTATTGTTGATGTCGGAAAAATGTAAAAATGATAATATTTGTCTGAATCGGTTGCGGAACATCGTTTTGCGAAATATCGGTGTGTCTGTTAACCGGTTTCATTGACCAGTAATCATCGATCTTTGCTTTTTTGACAATTCCCAGAAGGATAGCCAGTCCAAACCATTTTCTAATTTCGGATCACGTAACGACCACAAATTTGGCATATTTTAATCCATTTTCCTTCTATTGCAATTTTGACTGTAGTACTTGTTGGTTTCGTTGCTAATATACTCAAATAGATCGTTCCCAGCATATAATTCTACGATATCCTCGACGCTCTGTGTGTCTTTGGGAAATATGTTTGGACGTGGGGATCCTTCAAATTTGTTATTGGTCCTCGGTAGATCAAAGTCTGACCACTGTGCACTGTCTTCTTCGTCTGATTCAGCCGAATCAGTTGGCAACCGTAGCGTTCGCCGAATGCTCCTTGCACGTATTTCACTATTTTCCTACGATTCCGCTTCACTTCCATTTTTTTGATATCCAGTGTCTTCTTCCCAATCGGCCAAGTCGTTCGGAACGCCAGACAAGAAGTCCGTGCATTCATCGTAAATAATCCTATTGTCTCTTTCGTCCGTCATGATTAAAGGGCACAAGTACTCATAAAAACAAAAAAACTTATTGACGTGTGTAACTTATTGTTACCTAAATAAAACACCAAGAGATTGCAAAATATACTAAAGTGCTGTCGCCGGCCACTGCGCGATACCACGCTCACGACACCATTGTGGTGTCGCCGGGCACTGAGCAATACTATGCTCACGACAGCACTGTGGTGTCGGCAGCCGTTGACCGCTATTTCGCGCACGACACCACTGTGGTGTCGCCGGACGGCATAGTGCTAAGCTCGCTAGCCGCCTCTTTGCGTGACACGTCATCAGCTCTCTTAGGACTTAAAGTCAAAGCTATAGCCTATGTGACGTAAATGTTTATGGACTAACGCACCGAAATGAATGGCACACCTTTTCTTACAGGCCACACCAGCAAATTATGACTCAAAATATTAGTTTTGAGAGAGCTTTCAGTTGATGTCCACCCATCTTCAGATGCTTACGTTTACTTACGTATTGTGAACATTGTTTCTTTGCGTTACACAATAACTGTTAGAAACCTGTGATGCAAAATTCTGCGATGCAGTTAATAGTAAACCGATGTTCACGACATGCAAAAATGTAATCATGTGGAGGTAGGATGCCAGGCTTCTTCAAATGTCATCATTGAAGGAAAAAGTTCCCACAAAAGAAACTGGTTGAAACTAATTAGCTAGAAATTAGCTTTAATCTCAATTGCTACAGTGTTCTGATACGTCCACAACGGACTAGATTTATTTACTAATGTTAATGTGAAAATATCCAAAAATATGTCCCGGTGGAGTACAATGGTACAATGTGAGCGTGTCTCTCTCTCTCTCTCTGTCTCTCTGTTCCTCTCTCTCTCCCTCTCTCTCTCTGACTGTCCCTCTATCTCTCTGTCTGTCCATCTCTATCTGTCTCTGTCCGTCCCTCTCTATCTGTCTCTGTCTGTCCCTCTCTATCTGTCTCTGTCTCTCACCCCCCCCCCCCCCCACCCCAAACCCACGGGCTGCATCTGTGCTTTAAGTGAACACACAAACGAGATGCATGCATTTTGCCCAACTTTTCATCATCAAACCTATCGGCCCTGTAGTGTAACACTGTTACTGTACAAGTAACACTGTAGGAGAACTAAAACCAAAGAGAAAACCAAGCAATACTGAATGCAAGCTTGAAAGTGGAGAGTAAAATTCGTACTAATGTTGTCAACAGCAGCTATCGTGAGTGAACGAAAACAAGATACACAGCGCATACAAAAAAAAAAAAAATGGTTCAAATGGCTCTGAGCACTATGGGACTCAACTGCTGAGGTCATTAGTCCCCTAGAACTTAGAACTAGTTAAACCTAACTAACCTAAGGACATCACAAACATCAATGCCCGAGGCAGGATTCGAACCTGCGACCGTAGCGGTCTTGCGGTTCCAGACTGCAGCGCCTTTAACCGCACGGCCACTTCGGCCCGCACAGTGCATACAGTCAACGGTACAATCGAAATATACACTGTTACGCGCTGTTTTCAGGGCACCACAGAAACAAGGCTAAATACTACAAGTAACCAATATAAGTGGAGCAATTCTGGAAACAACCACTGGAGACAGTACTGAGGAGGTATCCCTGAACAACCTCTGGAAGTTTGACTACACGCTTGGTGGTTTGTAGAGTAATTTTACCAGCCATTTGATCATTACAAGCAGCTTGACAGTTGACTGGCACTTAGTTAAACACACTAGGTGTAGGTGTGTGTGTGTGTGTGTGTGTGTGTGTGTGTGTGTGTGTGTGTGTGTGTGTGTGTGAGGAGGGTGAGGGGGGGGGGGGGGAGGGTGTTCTCTTTCCTGTAGAAGTGAACATCAGTTATGAGGCTTTCTTCGTAGCACCATCATGTCGAACGACGTGAAGCAAACTTGATGGAAGAGTTAATTAGAGCATATGTAAATTTCTAGTACATCAAATTGAAAGCTAATCCCCATGAGGCAAACCGCATACAATCAAAATAAATTACATAAAATACTGCTTCAGTTTAAAGTGTCTTTGTTATTAAAGGTATCAGTGAGGACCAACTTTACAGGAGCGGTAATTGTTAATATGTGGCAGCTACAGATGGTGTTTATAAGCTAGGATACTGCTGTAACAGGATTGCATAGTTGCATATTCCAGATCTTTGTAACTTGCTCCAATCTCGATTAATCTCAATACTCCTGTCAGTCTTTCGTGCGACATTAAAGCGTTACTCAGGATTCTAGTATGTGTTTCACTCTAAGGTTTTGCTGGCACCAGAAGGATCAAATACGATTCGTACTTTATCCTGCAATAATTTGTGGCAACCTGTGGATATGCGTATCAGTTTGGTGACTTAGTGTGTGCATTAGTTTTGCATTTCATTTACCTGTCTTCACACCACGTATCACGGTCTATCTTTCTTTGTTTTCTTATACTGCAGAGGCAAAGCTAGCGCATTACTGTCGTCCAAATTCGACATATTTGAAACAAAACTAATGCTTGAGCTTTGTGGGGGTAAGCGTATTTCTAATTGTTTGTGCAAAATGTTTCATCATACATTCTTGCCCATCCTACAGTTATGCCTGCAGCCAGCTTTTAAATTACAAGCAGCAATCTGATAATGTCGTAATAAAAGCGTTGTTCATTTAACTTTCTTTATACTAATATTCGCATATAAACAAAACTAATTTCTGGCGCACGAACTGTAATTTACATTTCCGTTAATTTGTTGATGATAAGTAAATATTGCAACAAGTATTAACAGAGTTTTAAAAAAACAGGAATTAGAAGAACTAATTACGCAATTTGCATCTCTGTAAATACTGAGTGTTGTTTACATTTCAGAGGAGATTGAACCGTACATTAACAAGACTGAAAGAAATAAATGCGAAATAAAGAAATATGAGAAAATTCACATGTCTATGTTTATACAAATCCCGATAAACAGACAGCAGTGGTCTCCGCGAAATACATTTCTTTTTCTACTCTCACTGTCGGAAGAGTGCATTTACTACTTATCAAAGATTCACCACTAAATTTTATTTCGTGGATCTGGAATGGTCTTATAAAACAGCCACATGCACCAGTGGTTTTTCCAGAAATATGCTTTTATATTTTATACATTTCCAGCTGGAATACTGCATTCAATATTTACCGGAGATTTACTGCTAAATACTGCTTTGTCAATCTGGTATGGTACCATGAAGTAAATAATACAAATTTCATTGATGTAATGCGTGATTTTAGCTTACCAGTTGCTGATATCGTTTCTGTCACTCATGGATTTATACGTACTCTTTCAATGAGAACACATCTACAGATTGCATTTGATGTTGACGAACTCACATATACTTACTATGAATCAGAATTCAGAAACGCAAAAAGTAATGTATTTTCAATATAGGATGAGGATATCAAATAGTGTCCTAAAGCAAAGCTTCGCGTAGGAGTAGATTTTAATTTTTCTTCAAATCTGAACAGTAAGTGTCATTTATTACTGACACTGACACAGTCTCCGATACTGCCATAGCGTTCGTTATAGAACAATATAGTGATGCGCTAGCATTCTCTGTGTTATGTAAGCACACGAAGCAACCGGCACATTTGTCACGCCTAAATTAAAAATTTACTTCCACACTAAACTAAGGGCTCTGATTGTTTTTGTTTCAGTAGTGTACATTGTCATAAGCACTAAGTATTCCTGTTCATCTTACCAACTGAAAAGCCTTTTCTTTACTACTGTCTACGATTACTTACGTTTGTCCGGCTGAAATCTGTAAGTATTAATTTATAAACGTAAAATTGGGCATGAACTGTTTTACAATCTACACATATTGCAGACAAAACAAAATCATATTGGTGCAGATTAAATCAGCTGAAGATGATTTAATCTAAAAGACGGAACGCGCCTGGAAAATAAAGAAATAAATTTTTGGCGTCATCCGCAAGAAGCTTCTTCCAAGGAATACGACATACCTTTCGGAACTTTTTAAGACGCTCGTAGTACTGAAGTTAGTTCCCGAGAGAACGACTTGGGAATTGGTTACTCTTCCTGTCATTCTAATGACAAATGTTTCAAACTAACAGTATTTCACAATAATAGCCTCTATCCTCTACTTTAAGAAAGGAAAAGATTGACAACTTTAAACAGTCTTTATCGTCATAACAGCACAAATTGATATCGATATCCACTTCTTTCAGTACACTACCTTACTCGTGCCTTTCTTGTGCAGTACTAAAGTAATTGAGCAATTCTAACAAGTCTCAAGGACAAACTATAAGCTCCAACTTCACTCTAAGTGCCCTTCTTATGTTCCGAAAAATAAATCTCTCCCCCTCGATTCTGTAGGTCTGGCACATAGAGGAATTTGGAAATGTATGAGGGGCACTCTGAAGTTAACAGTTTGTACCTTTTCAGATAGCTAAGTTGCTGTGGCACTGTCCAGGACAGACATGTCTGTGTCCGCGTTCGGATACTAGTTTGAGCAGATTTCCCTTGACACAGTAATTGATTGGTAAATTCTCATAGTTTTCCTTCTTCCTTGTTATTCGTATTATGACAGAATTTTTTGAGACTTGGGTCATTCAAGGCGATCCAATAACCCCAATTTGGAAACGAGAGGTAAACGTGTTTTCTTTAGTGAACATGTGTAAAAGACATTGTTCCTTTGTAAACAAAACAAAAACCCGTTAGCACATTTTGTATCCCCAAAAGTGAGTACCAACTCTGCTTGAAACCCTTGCGTTGCACCGAAAACGTAGTAGATACGACAGCATCCTTTTGTTGTGCACTTGTTGTAATAGAATTTCAATTTTCTCAAAATTATTCTTCTGATTTCCCTCTTGGTTTGATGGCATCAGAGGCGCGTTTGTACCTTAGTATAGTTAGTTTTTCCATTCGATTTCCCTATACTTGAATCATCAGCATTTAACTATATTTTTCTGCTCTGAAAGATACAAAGATTGTAACCTACGTGTCATCGTCTCATTATGAAAATTAAAATTGTCTTTTGCATTACATTTAGAAGGTGTAGAATGTTTAGTACTTCCTGCAGTATGATAGAGAGAAAGCTATGCAACTGATTTTGACTGACGTGTTGTTCTCGTTCTAGTCCCATATACAATTTTGTAACCAATTTTCATACAACTACTTCAGATTCAAAGCTTCTCAATTAAATTTAATTAAGTTGCTTGGATTATAAGAGATACAATTATGGTTTTCTCAAGTCAAGCTTTTAATTAAATACAAGATTTATTTTGTCTACGTCTACACATTTCTTACAGACCCACGTTCTCAACACTCAAATGAAACTTATTGCTGTCAAATCCATCTTACTACAAGTACTTTCCAAAGATGTTCGTTTGCCAAAGATAGCGTGTAAATCAAAGATATTAAATGCATTGTATTATTCACTGTTTATCAAGAGCTCTGAGCCACAAAGGCGCATTTCGAACTTTAGAGTAACCATTTTAACTGTTTAAACTTTACAACGCACTACACACATAAATTTTCATCAAATGTTTTAAAAAAAGTATGAAAACATGATTTGGATGCGACATAACAAATATTCAAAAATCACATAACAATTTGTCTCTATAAAAATGCAGAAAAGTAACATCGTGAATCGTATACTGATCAGGGATATAACACGTCGGGAAAGTAACGAAACGGAGTGAAATTCTGCTAAATGAAATTCTATATTGAAACGATTGATACACCATTACATCCTGTACATTGTATTACAAGCTTCGTTTTTTGAGGAAAAGGGAACGAACTTTCCCATTGGCGTACTAAGCGAAAAAAAGCAGAAATCTTCGCAACCTGAACTCGTTTTCTGCACATGGCCACACACAGACAGACGTGTCAGTCAAGTATCAGTTTCAAGATAGCCAGACACTTCATAACTGGTACTGACTAATAGCATCTGTACCCAGCGTCATTTGTCATGAAATTTCAGAACTGTTCCGCTGTTCAATGCTATTCCCCTTGTAACTGAAAATTACAGATGACTGTGGGTTTAAAAAGGTACAAGAAGCTTTGTCTCTTCATTCACACACGCGCGCGCGCTCCGCTCACACACACACACACACACACACACACACACACACAGACACACACACCTCTTGGTATACGCTGTTCTTGAAATCGTCAGACTGCATTGCTCAACTTCGAGCTATGACAGAATAAAATTACTTTGTGAGTGACGAATGGCAGCAGTAGGCGAGACATATACGAACGATACAAGATCCCTGAATTGAGTTCCGAAGCACCCTCTTGTCTACATTACGTAATTTTTACTGTCGTCATTGAAATGACTCCTGAAAGCTATCCCTACTATTACTACTACGCCGCTAGTTAGACATGTTTGTGATAGTTTCACCCGTAACGATCCACAGCTTTTAGTCATGGACTTTCAGAAAAAAAATTATTAATTTAGTCTGGAAATATATTTTTTTAAATTTACATGTTGCAAACGCACCAGTTGGCTTGTGGGCTTATATTAACGCTGCGAATGCTACCACACCACTACATAGTTCTGTGACGCACAAAGAAAAATTACGTTAGGAAACTGACGGGTTATTACTCTAGTGTGCTTACGCGACCACGTTCTGATGCAGTGATTTGTAGGTATCGTATAATAACAGAATAATGTGTCTTAATTATATGTTGGTTAGCTACACTACTTTTTATCTCTGGAGACCTGAAGATTGTGCGACGAAACACTCGTTTAACAGTCTGCTGTGGCGATAGAACAAAGCAAAACCACTCTTATTCTCTTTGTATGTAAATGATGTGATGGACACGGTGAGCAGCAATCCGCAGCTGTTTGCTAATGGTGCTATAATGTACGTGAAGGTCTCGTCGTTGACTGACCGTAGGAGGATACAAGATGACTTAGACAAAATTTCTAATTTGCGTGAAGATGGTAGCTTGCTGTAAATGTATAAAAAAATGTAAGTTAACGTATGTGGGTAGGAAAGACAATCCCGTAATGTTAGAATAAACCATTAGTAGCGAGCTTCTTTACATAGTCACGTCGATTAAGCATCTAGGAGTAACGTAGCAAAGCGATATGAAGTGGAGCGGGCACGTAAGGACGGTAATAGGGAAGGTAAATGGGAGAATTTTAGGATAGCGTGGTTTATCTGTAAGAGTCAGCGTATTGGAACACTAGTGCAACACATTCTTGAGTGCGGCATTAGTGCGTGGGATCCTCACCGTTTCACATTAAAGAAAGACGTGGAAGCAACTCAAAGGCGGGCCGCTAGATCTGATATCCGTAGGTTCGATCAGCGCACAAGTATTACGGAGATGCTTCCTGAACTGAAATGGGAATACCTGGAACGAGGAAGACGTTCTTTTCGCGAAATGTTAAGAAAATTTAGAGAACTGCATTTGAAGTTGACTGCAGAACGATTCTACCGAAGCCAAAGTACATTTCATGTAAGGAGGACGAAGATGAGATAAGATAAATAAGGGCTCGTATGGAAGTATATAGATAGTCGTTTTTCCCTAGCTCTGTTTACGAGTGGAACAGGAGAGTAAATTACTAGCAGTAATAGAACAAGGTACCCTCACCAAGCATCATACGGTGACTTTCAGACTAAATATGGAGATGTAGATGTAGAAACAAAAAACGGTCGCAGTTTCACAGAAATATGCAACGTATATGGCAATAAAATTTGTTGTACAACCATTCTTCCATTTTCTCCTGAAAGGCAATAACAATTTTTGCTGCAAGTAGTGCCTATAGGTAAACCCTGAAAGTTCTACATTCATTGTGTGTCAAAACGCAAAGGAATTGAGACTGAAGGTGGCTTATTATAATCACTGAATCATTATTCCATGCACGAACGTAATCCTCTCCATTATGAATGAAATAAAACATAAAAGTAAATTTATACTGCGTGTAAGCAGGAAGGTCTTTTTACCGCCTCACCTTCATACCTCTTCCTTGAGTAAATGTAAGGTGTTCTGACTGACGAAAGACGTCTTTTCGACTGTTGGAATACAGCTACGGAAATATACATTAAAATATCCCCATTTCAAAGTTCCAAAGCAGTCCCATCTTGAATAGCAAACGAAAATGGATTACGTATCAGAAAACTATCACGATATCCGGGTTAATCTAACAGCGCTTAATTACTCCACGTTAATGTTTTCGAAGCTCAAATGGCAATGTTTTGTTTCATCTTCATTCTGGAGCTGTTAATAAAATCTCAGCACCAGATATTATTATTGAACTCATTATTAACGGGGCGTCATACGTCGACAAATATTTATGTTTTCTCATATCACCCAATCATTTTGATTGTTCATTAAGAAACTCTGCATAATAATACTCATTTGACTGTCACTAAATATTTCGATTAGGATGCCTGTCAGCTGACATTTGCACTCATATACGGGAAAGATGCCACTGCTGCCAGTTTTAAGTCTGTATTCTCGTGTGGAGGTCAGCCGCAAGCCAAGTCGATACTGCAGTGCGCCGTAAAACTGGCAAAGTTTTCTGTTACAGAAGGAAAAGAAAAACGCCAATAACAGGGGTGAAAAGATAATATGAGAATTTCTGTCTAAGAGCCAGTGTTTATTATCATATGTTATTATCTTGCATCTCAGCTTAACAGAGCAGTTTCTTGAGTAGTAATAAAGAAATAATGTTTCCTAGCTGCAACCAGCAACACAAAAGAAACGCACTGGGCGTAACAATGGCAACTAAAGGCCATAATTAAGCTGCACAAAGTTATCTTCAAGGGTTTCCACTGACTGCACTGAACTATCAGCATTTAAAGTTCTTACCAGTAGGGGTATTATGGAAAATCGGTATATTACTATTTTTCCTTATTTTCTGTTTGCTATTACTTTTTGCTAGACACTTATTCTACAAAGTGAAATAAATAGTCTGCACAAAAATTTTAAAATTACAAGCATGTTGTTTAACATTTGATTTAGCTTGTTTACTTTTTGTCACAGAAGTTATCTGCCATCCTTTAGTTACACCAAATAAGTTTAGTTTCTGTGTTTTGGCTGGAAATGTCGCGCATCTCCAGATCTCTTAAACAATAAATCCATTATAATTGGGTTCTACTTCCATATTTGCAATAACACAAAGGTAAAAACTACTACTACCCAAATTCACTATAAGTGTTCTACGAGACAGATTCGGAAAGTAAAGTACGATTTGGCATGAAATGGAAGCCACTGTGAAAATCCGGTGAAACTTCACACAGATGTGTTGAGCAGCGTCTTCAGTGCGCCAGCCGATCGGTTCCCGCCGCTGTTAGTTTAGAACGCAAAGTGATCACGCAGAAATGCCAAAAACAACAATGTCTCCCACCGAGTATGTGGCTTTGGTGAGAGATTTCGCCTGAAGCTATGCAGCCCACGTAACATAGATGTCACGAGTTTCTCTTTAGAAAACAATTCTCAGCCGCATTCTGTAGGGGAAGTGAAGACGCTCCTGCAGCGTTTTCGATGAGAAGTGTTTGATCACCCACAACACAGCACTTAATTAGCTCCCTCAAATGTTCATCTCTGCTCACATGAACCGCTGGCTATGAAGACAACCTTTTGGCCCCAACAACGAAAGGCAGCCCAGCATATAAAATTGCCAGAAAGCACAGGCGTCTGCTTTCTGTGACGAAGGTACTGGAAAGTTTGTACAACCCCACGACAAATGTCTAAGTCGGAGCGGCAACTGTTTAGACAGATAGCTGGAAGGTGTGGCTAACAGTTCCTAATAATTTTTTATTTTTATTTTTACCGTGGTTTCCGTTTTGTGACAGATCGGACCTTACTTTCCGAAGCGCCCACGTGTAATGTAGGATATCTGGTACTTACTGAGTAACCAATCTTCGCGGAACTATCAGTTCACTGTCGCATTCTGATGTTATACTTGAATGCTCTCACTTTGTCTTAAGATTTTAAAAGAAATTTTATTTGTGTAAAAGACCTGTGATGTTAGAGGCACATGCAAAGGGCATTCCCTAAGACCACAGGCGTTTTACACAAATCAAATTTCTTTTAAAATTTTGGTATAATGCCATAGTATCCAAGTATAACTTTAGTATGCGAAAGTGAACTTACACTTCCGTTAAGACTGGTTAGGGGTTACTTTGTAACTACAAGATATAGTATGATATACTTTTACATTCCAATTAAATAGATTTTTTGTCTTTGGAATATTGTGAATATAAGCTTAAAATATAATTCCTTTTTATTGTTTAACAGATCTGAAGATGGACGACGCTGCCGGGAACCAGTCATTTTGAAATAAAAACAGCGATATGCAGATAGAGAGTGAACCTATTTTGTGTATACTGCTTGGTTCTGAACGATGTTCTGGACGATATGGCCTACTGCTTAATACACAAGACTCGTATTTGGAAGGAGCTGTGTTCATATCTCCGACGAACCATAATGTTTTGTGTTTAGCCAAAATACTTGAGACAAACGCCGTAGTGGCTCCTAGACGAAGGTCACCACCAAAGACGAAGTCAGCAAGGCGTTAGAATTTAACTTGTATTGCTGTCTTTTGTTAAAGAACTCAGACTTGTTTGAATTATCGGTCCTAAAAGGTGTAGCAGCCATTTGTCGTGAAATGTCAAAACCATTTCGTGACTTACTGTGGAACCAACATGGGTTTTCTCCTCTTCCCTGTCATTTCGGTGATCTTCAACTTTCGTTTTATATGCTTACTTCATGAGAACAAGTGAAACCCCTAGGACACTTTGAATCTTCCTTTTAATATTTTTTATTATTACAGAATTAATCAATACACAGATTAATTAATAACAACATCTTGTTCTATTCCTGTTATCCTCCGCCAAGCCTCTTTATCCAGCGCATCTTCCCTGTCGATGCTGCGATGGTCCATTACTCCATCTATGTGGTCTGTCCAAGAATGCCGTGGTCTTCCGCGCTTACGTCTGCCGAGTGGTTTCCATTCATCAATCTTCCTTGCCCATCGATGATCTGGTATTCTCATTATATTTCCGTAGCACTTTAATGATTTTCTTTCAACTCTGTCTATCATTGTATCATTTCCCTTCATTCTAGCTCTTACTTCACCATTAGTTTTTCTTTCAATTCTTGATATTCTGGCACTGCTACACAATTAATCCACTTCCACAGCTATTAGTATTCTTTTGAGATCCTCATTTAATAACCATAGTATAGCACTGATTGAACCTTTATCTTACCGACTCTTCTCTTACTGCTGTTCTAATAACTTCAATAAAATCGGTTACGTTTCCTTATTTTACTGCCGCTCGTAATTGCTTTTATTTGTGCTTGCTGTACAAAATGTGTAACAAATAAATATTTCACCTTCTATTGATACAGAGAATACTTTGAACATGTAAGCTTGATACTGACGAAGTGTTAAAAGTGGATACGCAGGACTGCATCAGATTTCACTTTGATGCTGAACAGTGTCTGAAACCACCTCATATAAAAATCGATGTCGTAGAGCTCAGAAGAGAAAAAGGAGGAACAGTCTACCTCCCCCTCTCCTACTGAATCCCGTGGTTTAAATACTCCTTGCGCCTGTCACTTGGATTAACACCACGGTGCTGTCAGACTCGGAATTATCACAGTTCTTTGCGATGCACAAGAAGCTTAACCACAGTGTGTGGCAAACCACACCCAACATCCCACCAATCGTGCTCTCTGCAACTGAGCGGTTACACATTCCAGGATACATTGGTCTAGACGCAATGTCTCAACAATACGATCACATTTTCTGTCGAACGTAGCTAAGTAAGTAAACTAAATTCGAAGTATGATAGCAGGGAGGATGACAACTCCAGGAAGTTCACCATATGTGTTTCTCAAACAACTCATGCGCCCAGTACCTGAACAATGCGGAAGCTGAAGCGTCGGATAAGCGTTGAAACAAGTCATCAGTCTGGTTGGCCTAAGAGACTGCGTGGCAGTGATCGTCGAACGTAAAGTCAAATGTGCCTGTTGTAGCACCAATCAAGTTCATTCATCTGCAACAATCTGCATTTGTGTACAGTTGATTTTTGAAAGTTAACGACTGTACAGGAAACAGAGGCACATGCCACAGGCGTAAAAGTACGCTATCTGATCAAAAGTATCCGGACACACCTGTAGATGCGGAACTGACCTCTAGATGGCACGAGGAGCGGACCCGGCAGCATAAAACGAGGCGGGGAGTGTACTATGGTGAAGCAGGGACAGCAGCATAGCTCGGTCAGGAGAGCTCAGAGATGTCGAACGTGGACTGGGTACAAATGCGTCAGCTGCCCAAGATAAACCTTGGTAATGCAATTTTAAGTGGAAACGAGAATGAATGGCCACACATAAATCAAGCCCAGACAACCCATATGTACTGACAAACATGATCCGTCAAGCATTTCAAATAATGATTGTAAAAATATCACAATAAATGAGCGGGAGGAATGACTCGCTAGTTCCGGAGGGCATTCAGCAGTCCAGCTATGTGGCACAACGACTGTGTGTGTAGGAAGTTAAGAACAATGGCCTGCAACTGTTGAGCAGTTGCTCATGAGACACATGTTGTTGTAGTCGAGGGGTCTGTAGACTTTCTAGTACCGCGAGCCACCATATCCCTCAAGTTCAAAAATAACACGGCGTGAGACAACTTACTACTCTGAATTGCGATCCCCTTGCACCAAATCTAGCTAGACTGAGCACGAAAGAATTAAATTATTCAAGGGTCCGCACTCTCCTTTTCGAAAGAGAATGAAGGATGAGTAAAAAAATAAGACGGTGAGGGGCGGGCTGTCACCAGATTAACGGCGGGCCGCGCTGCCTGCGCATCCCTGCTCTAGGCAGTGCTAAGGGCCGCTTGAGGTGGTGTAAACAGCAACGCCACAGGACAATGGCTAACTGCACGCGAGAGACTTGGAGTGCTAAATCACGGTAAGTCCTGTGGCAATCCGGTGGAAGGGTTTGGGTTTGGAAATTGTGTGGTGCCAAAAGTGTAGAACGAAGTAGGTGGTGTTAGAGTGTGAGGGTATTATTCGTAGTTAGGACTTGGTCCCTTTGTTGCGCCTGAATACAGAAGCATCAACTAATTTAGCTGCATTTTGTACTATGTAGAGGAATATTTTGGAGACGGTGATTGTTGTATCGGCACGAGAATGCACCGTGTCATAAAGTGACCACTGTGAGACAATGATTTGTGGAGAATAACATACTTGAAATGGACTGCCTTGCTCAGAGTTCCGACATGAACCCAATGGAACACCTATGACATGAGTTAGAACGTCCGCCCCAGGCCCCAGCGTCCGCCATCACCACCTTCCCCGGTTACGGCTATTAATGAGAACTGGGCTGCCATTCCTCTACAGACGTTCAGACACACCGTTGATAGCGTCCAAAGCAAAGTTCAAAGCCTTTACAAAGCCGAAAGGCTAGTACAGCGCACATTAATCTCCACTACAAGTATATCGATACTTTTCATCAGACAGTGTATTTCCCAAAACAGAAGTTGGTGTGCTGTCCTACGTTATTCCCCTATTCTGTCTGCAACTGTGTAGTTTCAATGAAGTGATTGGAAACCAGTGCGTTGGAGCGATTGGTGGTAATGATTTGGATAGTGCTATCACTGAGGAATTTGATCTCTCATTGGTTCAAATGGATCTGAGCACTATGGGACTTCTGAGGTCATTAGTCCCCTAGAACTTAGAACTACTTAAACCTAATTAACCTAAGGACATCACACACATCCATGCCCGAGGCACGATTCGAACCTGCGATCGTAGCGGTCGCGCTGTTCCAGACTGTAGCGCCTAGGACCACTCGGCCACTCCAGCCGGCGATCTCCCATTACTGCTGTGCGAACAGCAGTAAAATAATGTAATACTACCAAACGTGGCCGCTGTGAAGTGTGCGTACTGATCCACTCCGCTGAGTTTTAATTACTTCAGTGGACTTCCCCATTTACCCTTAGATGAAGAATAATGGAAGAACGTACGGGAACAAAGCAACTTCTGCTCTGAGAAATAAAAGCCCTGCAAGTTCTGTGAGTGTCAACATAAATAGTTTCAAATAAATATTTACCTTTATGACTAATAATATCTCCTGAGTCTTGTGAAACTACTGGCTATAATTGAAACTGCATAAAATTAGGAATTTAAGAAGATGGGATGTGTCTAAACTGAAAGAACCAAAGGTTGTAGAAAGTTTCTGAGGGAGCATTACGAAGCGATTGATAAGCACAGGGGAAAGGAATATTGTAGAAGATGAATGTGTAGCTTTGAGGGACGAAATAGTAAAGGCAGCAGAGGATAAAGTAGGTAAAAAGACGAGGGCTCGTAGAGGTCTTCAGTTAAAACAAGGCCTATTTAACTGATAAAGGGGACAATATAAAAATGTAGTAAATGAGGAGGGTGAAAAGGAATACAAAAGTCTACAAAATGAAATCGAAAGGAAGGGCAAAATGGCTAAGCAGAAATGGCTAGAGGATAAATATAAGGATTTAGAAGCATTTGTGTGTAGGGGAAATATGGATCCCACCTTCAGGAAAATTAAAGAGACCACCGAAGAAAAGAAAACCGCCTATGTGAATATCAAGAGCTCATATAGAAAATCAGTCCTAAGCAAAGAAGGTAAAGCAGAAAGATTGAAGCATAATATAGAGGGTCTATAGAAAGGAGATGTACCTGAGGGCAATATTACGGAAATGGAAGAGAACGTAGATGAAGGTGAGATGGAGATATGATACTGCATGAAGAACTTGACCTGGAAGATCTAATTAGAAACAAGTTCCGGGGAGTAGACAACATTTCGGTAAAACAACAGATAGTCTTGGGAGAGCCAGCAGTGACGAAACTCTTCGATCTGTTGAGTAAGATGTATGAAACTGGCGAAATACCCTCACAATTAATGAAGAACATAATAATTCCAGTTCCAAAGAAAACAGGTGCAGATAAATGTGAAAATTACTGAGCTATCAGTTGAATAAATCACGGTTATGAGATACTGATATGAATTCTTTTCAGAAAATGGAAAAACTGGTGGAAACAGACCTTGGGGAATATCAGTTTGGATTCTGGAGAAATTTACGAACAAGCGAGGCATTATCTGTAGACGACTTTTGCAGAGTTTAACGGTTAGTGAAATATGACTCCAGCATGTTTTTAAATCTCTGCAAAATAGTTTTCCAGTGAAATCGTCGTAATTTGTCCGACTGTAAGTGCGGCGAACACCAGGAGCAGCATTTTGGCGAGTAAATTCCGTAAGAACCAATTAGGATGCTCCATTCACAGGAAGTTTCACGATATAAGGGGGCAACAAGACATCATTTGCATGGGTATAGAAGTATCTACAGACTGGTTCGAACAATACAGGTTTAGAGCAAGGCATCTACAGAAACTTCCGTAAGCTCTGACACTCGCGTAATGTTTTCTTTGTTCAAGTCTTCAGAGGCAATTAGAAGCAGACCAGCCTCCTCTGGTTCGGACAGGTGAGATGCTGTCCTCCACCTATCACTGTGGCCTTAGAGCTTCTCCAGAGCAGCAGTTATAGGACATCGAAAATTCGACGAAAATTCCAGCCATTTCTCTCTTCTGTAGGAAAGTGCGTAGAATTCTAGGAGAATATTTTAGACATCTGATGTTTTGTGTGCCTGTGTTTTTTCGCGATCAGTTGTCGGCTTCGAAATATGTCATGAACTTCTAGATATGTCATTGTTATAGTTTTCCCATCCGTTCTTAGACAGTGTGGGTTTCTCATTATAGAACAATACTTCGAAAAGTGAGGAAAGTAAGTGCCTGAACATCCCTGACTACGGCAGTGAAAATAAACTAAGCACACACAGCGTTTGAGAAAAGTTATGCCCACCACAGTAGCTGTATGAGTCTGAAATATTTTTCTCTCTGACAGTGCCTCCAAACAGGCAGCTGAAACTCGGAAGTTCAGGGAGTGTGCTGGGGCGGCGGAAAGTGAGGGGTGGTTGTAGGATAGTTGTGATCACCTTCTGGTGGCGCTATTGTAGGTAGGGCAGCCAGTCTTCAGACTTCAGGGCGAACATACGCATGCACCATAAGAAAAGTAGGAGTGTGTGCAGCGGAAAGTGGGGGTGGGTGGCGGCAGAGTGGGGAGGAGAAGCCAGCAGCAGGATAACGCCGCCAAAAACACATTTCTTGCCAAAATAAATAAATAATTACATTACAGCCTTTCTCTCCTGCAGCTCATCATAAACCGAGTCTTTTTCCACTAATTCACAACTGGGGGAGGAGGTGGAGGGTGTGTCACATCATGGGAGTCTGAGAAGGTTTGGGGAAAGATAGGTTAGAGGGGGTAGTGCAATTGATCTATAAATAAATAAATACGTAAATAAATAAATGAAGTAGCCTGCCTTCCTTTCCAGCACAGCATTACCTTTTACTGCCATTTTCAGGATTTAAATCAGCACTGTTGACCATTTTCCACCATTTCTAGGGGTGATTTCATAGCGGAGCTGGGGGAGGAAGAGGGTGAAGTTAGGTTACTGGAGGTAGCCCAATGACACTTTCCCGCCAGAATTTCCCGCCGTTTCCAGAGGGTGGGGGTAGTGGGTAACATCATGGGTGGGCTCGGGACGACCGCCGCCAATGTGAATAAATTATTTGTCCCAGAAACGGCTTTATGCCCCTACTGTCCACATCATTATGGAGCCACCACCAGCTTGCACAGTGCTTTGTTGAAAACTCGGGAAAGTATCTTTGTGAGGTCTGCACCCATGCACCCAATCATTAGCTTTTACCATCTGAAACTGGGGCCCGTTTGGCCGAGCTGCAGTTTTCCAGTTGTCTAGAGTCCAACTGATTTGGTGACAAGATAACGAGAGGCGCTGTATGCGATGTCGTGCTGTTAGGAAAGGTACTCCCGTCGGAAATTTGGAAGTTTGTGGTAATTTCCTATGAGACGAAACTGCTGAGGTCATCGGTCCCTAGGCTTACACACTACTTAATATAACTTAAACTAACTTACGCTAAGGACAACACATACACATACACCCATGCCCGAGGGAGGACTCGAAACTCCGACGGGGGGAGCCGCGCGAACCGTGGCAAGACGCACTAGACCGCACGTATACCCCGCGCGGCTACTCGCGACGGTCGTCTGCTACTATAGCCCATTGACGCCAGATTTCGTCGCACTGACCTGACAGATGTATTCGTCGTACGTCTCACTTTGATTCCTGCTGTTATATCATGTAGTGTTGGTTGTCTGTTAGCACTGATAACTTCAGGAAAACGCCGCTGCTCCCGGTCGCTAAGGCCATTGGCCACTGTTTTGTCCGTGGTAGGAGTTAATGTCATACATCTGGTATTCTCGGCACATTTTTGACACTGTGGATCTAGGAATATTTAATTCCCTAACGACTTCCGAAATGAAACGTCCCACGCACCTAGTTTCAACTACCATTATGCGTTCAGTGTCGGTTAGTTCCCATTGCGCGGCCATAATGATGTCGGAAACAGTTTCAGATGAATCACCTGGGTACAAATGACAGTTCTGCCAATGTACTGCCCTTTTATACTTTGTGTACACGGTACTATCGCCATCTGTATATCCCCATACCGCTATCGCTATCCTCTGTGCATAGCGATGATAGAAACTCGTGTTCATCTTTCGCCTGTAATTTCGAGTTTCACTGGGCAGAGGGATTCACGAGGGCTGACTCCCCTATTGAACACAGATTGGTATCAGGTTATGAGCCTCGTTTCACCATTACGCGTTTATGTGCCCCAATTGTGTGGATGGTGCTGCGAGGACAGAGGAAAATTTCGTCCTGTGGATGTTGGTTAGGTAGCGTCGACAAGTAGCCAGAAAAAATGCTGTTACGCGCTGATGGTTAAGAACATGTAGATTCATTCAGGTATATGTTGATTTTTCGTGTCTTTACCGTGGTATTTCAGTTGATTGGCAGAGCATTATTGAATTTTCGCGAATCGAGAATAACTTTTACTTCAGTTTCTGGAAACGTCTTTGTTGCACGTGGCCGGCCGGGGTGGCGGAGCGGTTCTAGGCGCTACAGTCTGGAACCGCGTGATCGCTACGGTCGTAGGTTCGAATCCTGCCTCGCGGATGGATGTGTGTGGTGTCCTTAGGTTAGTTCAGTTTAAGTAATTCTAAGTTCTAGGGGACTGATGACCTCAGCAGTTAAGTCCCATAGTGCTCAGGGCCGTTTGAACCGTTTCTTGTTGCACATGCTTCAACATGATGATGTGGACTTGTAGCACTTTTTTGTTACAATTGTGCTGAGTGCTTCACATAGGGGCTCTTCACCAAATTAATGTGTCTTCAAGATGATTATAACTATACTTTCCCTACTTGAGACACTGTAGACGGAAAACTATTTACCGTATAGGTACGCACCTTTACAGAAGTGATGTTCGGACTGAGCACTGCAGGATCTGCGTTGTTGGTAGTGTTAGTACCATTACGCGCCGTGAAGCGCCGCTACTGCATCATCGACACACAGGTGCTTTGGACAGCTGCTTTGATGAACGCTGCAGCTCCTTCTCACATTGCTCGTGAGGTCACTAGGTTACTCCGTAAAACATTTGAAAAAAGCGAACCATTGGCCGATGGTTCCGAACAGCGTACCTACCAAGATGACCAGATCTGAACACTTGTTATTTCTAGCCGTAGGGGTTACCTGAAAGGAGAGGATGAATCAACCGGAAACTACACACGAATAAGGTTGAAGATGAGCATGGCGAGATGCAACGTTAGTAATCTGGAACGTAAACACGGAGAGCAACTGATGAATGTTACCCTATTATAGAGAAATTTAAAATGTGTTTGTTTCAATATTTTATTCGTTATTTCTCTTCCGCGCGACCTTACAAATTTTTGCATGAAATTTCATTGTCCTAGGGCCACTCGCTTATCATGGGGGCCATCTCAAATAGAGAAAGTTTAAGTATAACCACCCTGTATTTTGTCTGGTATTAGATTTTTCTTTGTGGTGTGAGTGCACGTGTGTCAGATTGAGTTCTTGAACGATTCTTGTTAGTTCAAACGTCACACTTCAACTTGCTGTCAATCAAAGTTATTTCTTGGTGAGTGAAATACCCTCTCATAATTTCGAGGAAATCCAAATTTAATCACGGTATCTAGGTCGTCAGTACATGTATGGTGTTGCAGAGTGTTTCACAGTCGCTCGTGTTTCTCTGTAAGTTCCGTCACCGCTTTCTTCCTTTTAAGGTGAATTATCTTTACATTAGCTAATTTCGTGAGTATCTTTCCGCGGTCTTTTTCATGAATTTTCTTGAGTTTCTTTGAACATCCGGAACTGTTGAGCAAGCTACGGTCTCTTACATGATGGCATGTGGAGATCATTCATCCTTAAGTAATCATTTTCAATATTCCTACCGTGGTTTTGGAGATTATACAAGCAAATTTGCGTAAGATTTGATTTAAATGTGAATTAGTTCTTTTGTTAAGGAAGGACTTCCCAACGTTGGCCGAACGAAGTGACTGCTCACTAAAATGCCAGTGGCATACCATTACACCATTTTTATGTCTGTCCGGTACTCACAGCTGTGTTGATGAGGTTATTTCTTTGCTGTAGCTGACAGTCAACCACTTAGGCAATATGTGATCTGAGGCAATGTTCCCGTTCCAGTCCACTCATGTTTTAAAGTCCGTTTCATGCTACTTGAAAGATTTTTCCGTGAATAGTTACCCTACCTAAATATAAATGTTTTCGTTTACGTCTAATTCCTATGCCTCTAAGTTTCTTATTGTGATCTTCAGGCCGAAGATAGGTTTGATGCAGTTCTCCATGCTACACTACCCTTTAGAAGGCTCTTCATGTCCGAATGAGTACTACAGCCTGCAAACCTCCAAATCTGCTTAATGCTTTCATCTCTTCGTCTCCCTCTGCAGTTTTTGGTCTCACAATTCCCTCCAGTATATTAAATTTCTGATCCTTTGATGTCTCAGAATGTGTCCTATCAAACTATCCCCTCTTCTAGTCAGCTTGTGGGACAAACTACGTTTCTTCACACACTATTCAGTACCTCCTCATTAGTTATGTAATGTATCCATGTAATCTCCATCATTTTTCTGTAAAATCACATTTCAAACACTTTAATTCCCTTCTTGTCCAAAGTGTTTAACGTCAATGTCTCACTTCGATAAATTGTTACACAACATACAAATACCTTCAGAAAAGACTAACACGTAAGCCTGTATTCAATGATAACAAATTTCATTTGTTCAGAAACGATTTTCTAGCAGTTGCTAGCATCGACTCGACTAATGTCTGGAGTAGTGATGGAGGGGAACTGATGCCATGAATCCTACAGGCTGTCCTTAAATCCGTAAGAGTACGAGGGGATGGACACCTATTCTAAACAGTACGTTGCAAGGCAACCAAGATTTGCTCAATAATGTTCATGTTTCGGGAGTTTGGTGGCCAGTGGAAGTGTTTAAAATTAAAAGAGTGTTCCTTGAGCCACGCTGTAGCAATTCTGGACGTGTGGGGCGTCACTCTGTCCTGCTGGAATTGCCGAAGTCCGTCGGAATGCACAATGGACATGAATGGATGCTGGTTATCAGACAGGATGCTTAAGTACATGTCACCTGTCAGAGTCGTATCTAGACGTGTCAAGGGTCCCATATCACTCCAACTGCACACGACCCACACCATTACAGAGCCTCCACCAACTTAAACAGTCCCCTGCTGACATACAGGGTCCATGGATTCATCAGGGTTTTCTCCGTACCCGTACACGCCCATCCGCTCGATACAATCTGAAACGAAAGTCGTCCGACCACGTAACATGTTTCCAGTTACCAACAATCCAATGCCAGTGTTGATGAACCCAGGAGAAGCGTAAAGCTTTGTATTGCGCAGTCATGAATTGTACACGAGTGGGTCTTCGGCTCCGAGAGCCCTTATAGATGATGTTTCGCTGAATGTTTCTCATGCTGACACTTGTCGATGTCCCAGCATTGAAATCTGCAGCAATTTGCGGAAGGGTTGCACTTCTGTCGCGTTGATCGATTCTCCTAGTCGCCGTTGGTCCCGTTCTTGCAGGATCTCTGACCGCAGGCAAGTCGGAGCTTTGATGTTTTATCGGACACCTAATATTCGCAGTACACTCGTGCAATGGTCGTACGGGAAATTCCCCGCTTCATCGCTGACTTGGAGATGTGTCCCACCGCTCGTTTCCCGGCTGTAACAGCACGTTGAAACTCATTAAATCTCGATAACCTGACATTGTAACAGCACTAACCGATCTAACAACTGCGCCTGACTCTTGTTGTCTTACATATGCGTTGCCGGCCGTAGCGCCGTATTCTGCCTGTTTACATATCTCTGTGTTTGAATACGCATGCCTATACAGGTTCTTTGGCGCTCAGTGTACGACTCCCTACGCAAAATTTTTCTTTGGTTTCCTTTACTCCTTGCTTAATTTATCCAATGAATAACATCGAAGATAGGTTACTTTGTACAGTCCTGTCGCACTTTTCAACCACTGACTCTCGTTCACGCCTCTCGACTCTTATAAGTGCCATCTCGTTTCTGTACAAGCTGTGAATAGCGTTTCGCTCCCTACATTGTACCCCTTACAACAAATTAACTGAGGAATTTTCTGTAATCCAATCTGTAGTTAGATTATCTTCCCTCCATTACATTTATTGATTCTGCTAAGCCTGCAGTATTTGTTCGAGTACGAAAGTTTCTTCATTTTCCTTTGATCAGCTGCACAAACTTAAATTTTAAATTACGTATCTGAATGATTGAGGAATCTTCTGACAACGGGGAGACCCGGACAGCCCCAGACATTAAAGACGATCATTGTTTTCGTCTGCTCTCATGAGGTTCCTTTCAGTATTTACCTGTATCTGGAAATTTATTTACAGTTTCGTGAAACTCAGTCTCAAGTTGCAAAATGCAAATTGCCTACCCTCAGACACTTGACAGTTGGCACCATCTTAGTTAACACAACCGACAAATTACGTTTTAAGGCCCAGGGCAATTGAGACTTTCAGACCGGCACAGCCGACACTAATTAATACTGTAACAATGAACAGAAGCGGAGCATTTTGATGCTATTAACAATAAGGGGCATTATAGAAAGGTGTAGTTGCTGCCTGTAAGTAATTTGCTGTTCGTGATCTACAGATTACCGTGTACTGTAAACACCACTTCTTTACTGGAGAAAGAAGAGATTTGGCTGCTGCATGCAGACTCTGCAGTTTAGAGGAAGAAAAGAAACAAAGGGAAGTTTGAAGAGACTAAGGGTGAATCGCGCCAGAACGTCGAGGCGGCTAGGGGCGGGGTTGGCCTGTGCTCGCATTGTTTCGCTGCCAGCGGCAGACTGTTAAGGTGGACGAGTCCCGTGGTGCCGGAATATTCCGCTGACCCCTCGAGGATGGAGCCGGCGTGTTTCTGTCCGCCGGCGGCCGCGCCGTCGACGTCCTCGTCGATGGCGTTGTCGGGAGAGCGGCCCTAATGAGGCCTCCAATAGCTCGCCCCTGGCACAGGCAGAGAGAGCGAGACTTCTTATTCGGAGAGTTAATTAGGCGATCGCCGCGGGCCGGCCTCTGGGGCAGACCCAGGGAATTGTCCGGCCAGCCATCGCTGATAGGGGGCGAGGAGGGAGGGAGGGAGGGAGGGAGGAGCAGGCTGACGGATTGGCGCTCCTGGAGGCACGATTGATGGGCGCGTCGACGTCAGCGCCTCGGGCGTTCTGTGTGGCCGCAACAGTTGAGCTGATACACGCGCGAAAAATCTGCGGCTAGCACATTTAACAGAATAGTGCTAAGTACACTGGGCAACAACGAAAATGTTTCGGGCTTAAAAATAGTAAATTTACATGTATTTCCGTCTGATTAATCCAAAAATCACCATAAAATTGACAGATTAGCTCTTGTTTTGAAGATAAAGTGACATTTCATTTTTTAGAGTGAAGATTTTAAAGTTGGGGAAATTTTTTTTGGGAGTTGGCACACCTGCCAAATAACAAAACACAAATGCTCTTCAGCTGTTTGTAAGTCATAAACATAGATACTGTTGTTGTGACTGTGAATTACATGTAGTTTCTACTCAAATTAATGCAAAATTTCTAGTTCGCGAGTGCTTTCATAGGATAAAATTTGTTAAAATGCCACGAAAATGTGTAAATATGGTGAATAACGTTTGTTACATTTGTGGTGAAATAATATTTTCCTCACAGAAACGCAATCTGACGCCTTTTGTAAAGATTACCTAGCTGTATTATTTCGGTATGAAAGTAGGGGACCAGGATAAGTCTTTGGCTGCACATATATGTTGCAACGCATGTTTAGTTACACTGCGAGAATGGCTGAAAAAGAAGAAACGATCTATGGCTTTCGCTGTGCCTATGATTTGGCGGGAGCCTACAAACCATACAGATGACTGCTATTTCTGCCTGACTCCACCCATAAAGGCAGGATTGTCTACGAAGAAAAGAAGAACAGTTCAGTACCCGAATCTTCCATCTGCTATTCGACCCATTCCACATTCGGATAATTTACCAGTTCCTACTCCACCCAAGAATTGTGTGTTTGAAGTAGAAAATGAAGATAGTGCGGAACAAGAAGAACCAAACAAGCCTCCCACATCCCATGATCCTGATTTTGAGGGAAAAGATGATAAACCGCACAGACTAAGTCAAGAGGAATTGAGTGATTTCATTAGAGACCTTGGCCTGTCAAAGGAGAATGCAGAAATTCTTGGGTCTCGACTACAGCAATGGAATCTTCTCCAAAGTGATGTGAGAATCCCACAGTACAGAAAACGTCACATGGAACTGCTTCCCTTTTTTGAGAAGAAAAATAATCTTGTTGTTTGCTGCGACATTAATAGCTTGATGAAATCTTTGAATTTGAAACATGATCCAACTGAATGGAGGCTATTCATTGACTCCTCCAAGCTTAGTTTGAAAGCTGTATTACTTCACAACGGGAACCTTCTTTCATCTATTCCTGTTGGTCGTGCTTTCACATGGAGGAGACATATGCAAATATGACAGCTCTCTTGGACTCAGTTAAATATTATGAACACCAATGGAAAATCTGTGGTGATCTAAAAGTCATTGCCATACTGTCAGGAATGCAACTGGGGTACACAAAGCATTGCTGGCTCTTACGTATGTGGGACAGTAGAGATAGGAAATTACATTATATTAAAGAAGACAGGCCTGCAAGAAATCTTCACCCTAGCGAGACAAATGTCGTTGCCAAGCCTCTTGTGGGTCCAAAAGACGTTCTTCTTCCACGCCTGCATATCAAGCTGGGTTTTATGAAAAACTTTGTCAAAGCTATGAACCGAGAAGGACGGGCCTTTAAGTACATAAGAGAGAAATTTTCGAAATTAAGTGATGCAAAAGTTAGGAAAGGCATTTTTGTCGGACCACAAATAAGAGAACTTGTAAACGATCCTGCATTTGACCAAGTTTTGGAGAAGAAAGCAAAGGAAGCTTGGGAAGCCTTCAAGGGTGTTGTTCATGGATTTTTAGGCAACAAAAGAGATGGCAACTACAAGCATTTGGCGACAATGCTCCTGCAAAAATACCTTAATCTTGGGTGCAACATGTCCCTTAATATCCATTTTCTCCACTCCCACCTAGACTTTTTCCCTCCTAGTTGTGGAGCTGTTAGTGATGAACATGGTGAGAGATTCCATCAGGATATGTCTGCTATGTAACAAAGACATCAGGACCGTTGGAATCAAGTAATGCTTGCGGATTACTGTTGGTCTTTGTGCAGGGATTCTGCGGAACTCCATTACAAGGGGCAAGCTAAAAGACGATGAAGTCAATAGGCCACCACACGATTCTCTTCAGACACGACCACCTGCGAAGTATTTTTCCAGCAATTTAGAACTCTTAGCATGTAATTACCAGTTTAAAAAATCAAACACACTTTCATTGTTGTTAGCATGTATGTAATTAAAATGTATCCTTTTCTCTCAATCCGTTAATATGTAATACTTCCACCTTGTGTATATTATAGAAAATAGAGCTAATAAAAAATTTTCATTGTCATATTTGTTTTTCTCAACCCAAAATTAGTAGAAATTGCCTCATGAAGTGCTCGAAACATTCAAAAATTATTTTTTTGTTGCCCAGTGGTATCTGACCGTCGGTCACACATGGACATAATACTATTGTCCTGCTGTTGTAATAATTGCAGTTTATACCCAGTTTTTGTTCTGCCTTGTCTCCTAGCTCTTAGAAGCGTAAGGTTTTTTTAGAGCTTTTTTTGAGTCATCAGCCTTCTGATGGGTTTGATGCAGCGCACCATGAATTCTTCTCCAGTGCCCACAATTTCATCTCAGAGTAGCAATTGCAACCTATGTCCTCAATTACTTGGTAGATTTATTCCAATCTCTGTCTTCCTCTACCTCTACAGTTTTTACCCACTACAACTCCTCTAGTACCACGGAAGTTAGTACATGACGTCTAAACATATGTCCTATCATTCTGTTACTCCAACTGATCACTGTTTTCCACGTATTTCTTTCCTCGCCGATTCTCCGAAGAACCTACTCATTCCTTACCTGACCAGGACACCTAATTTTCTAGATTCTTCTGTAGCACCACATCTCAAATGCTTCGAACTATTTCTGTTCCCGTTTCCTCACAGTCCATGTTTTCCTCAAATTGAGTCCTGTATTTGATACCAGTAGACTCCCTTTGGTCAGGAATACCTTCTTTGCCTGTGCAACCGACCGGGGTGGCGGAGCGGTCATAGGCGCTACAGTCTGGAACCGAGCGACCGCTACGGTCGCAGGTTCGAATCCTGCCTCGGGCATCGATGTGTGTGATGTCCTTAGGTTAGTTAGGTTTAAGTAGTTCTAAGTTCTAGGGGACTGATGACCTCAGTAGTTAAGTCCCATAGTGCTCAGAGCCATTTGAACAATTTTTTTTTTTTTTTGTCTGTGCTAGCCTACTTTTTGTGTCCTCCTTGCTCCGTCCATCATGGGCTATTTTGCTGCTTAAGTGGCAGACTGCGTTGGCTACTTCAGATTCAGTATCAGCAATTCGGATGTTAAGTTACTCGGTTTTCTCTTACTGCTACTTCTCATTACTTTTGTCTTTCTTCAATACAGGGCGTTACAAAAAGGTACGGCCAAACTTTCAGGAAACATTCCTCACACACAAATAAAGAAAATATGTTATGTGGACATGTGTCCGGAAACGCTTAATTTCCATGTTAGAGCTCGTTTTAGTTTCGTCAGTGTGTACTGTACTACCTCGATTCACCGCCAGTTGTCCCAATTGAAGGAAGGTAATGTTGACTTCGGTGCTTGTGTGAACGTTCTGTGAACGTTTGGGCAGGCATTGTTGGTGATTTCTTGATTGGGCCCCATGTTCTTCCACCTACGCTCAATGGAGCACGTTATTATGATTTCATACGGGATACTCTACCTGTGCTGCTAGAACATGTGCCTTTACAAGTACGACACAACATGTGGTTCATGCACGATGAAGCTCCTGCACATTTCAGTCGAAGTGTTGGTACGCTTCTCAACAACAGATTCGGTGACCGATGGATTGGTAGAGGCGGTCCAATTCCACGGCCTCCACACTCTCCTGACCTCAACCCTCTTGACTTTCATTTATGGGGGCATTTGAAAGCTCTTGTCTACGCAACCCCGGTACCAAATGTAGAGACTCTTCGTGCTAGTATTGTGGACGGCTGTGATACAATGCGCCATTCGCCAGGGCTGCATCAGCGCATCAGGGATTCCATACGACGGAGGGTGGATGCATGTATCCTCGCTAACGGAGGACATTTTGAACATTTCCTGTAACAAAGTGTTTGAAGTCACGCTGGTACGTTCTGTTGCTGTGTGTTTCCATTCCATGTTTAATGTGATTTGAAGAGAAGTAATAAAATGAGCTCTAACATGGAAAGTAAGCGTTGCCGGACACATGTCCACATAACATATTTTCTTTCTTTGTGTGTGAGGAATGTTTGCTGAAAGTTTGGCCGTACCTTTTTGTAACACCCTGTATAATCTCAGTCCACATTCTGTACTGATTGGTCTAATCGTTTCATTTAACAGATCCTGTAATTCCTCACTTTCACTGAGGACAGAAATGTCATCAGCGAACGTTATTATTGATATCCTTTTCCCTCGAATTTTAATCCCACTCCTGAACCTTACATCTACTTCCATCATTGCTTCTTCGATTCATATGTCGAACAGTAAGAGCGAAAGACTACACCCCTGTGTTACACCCTCCTTAATCCTAGCATTTCGTTTTCGATCTTCCACTCTATCGTTCCCTCTTGGTTCTTCTGCATATTCTGCACTGCCCGCCTTTCCGTAGAGCGTATCCCTATTTTTCTCAGAATTTCAAACATCCAGCACCACTTGACTCTGTCCAAAGCTTTTTTTTCGACTTCTACAAATCTTATGATCGTGTCTTGATTCTATTATAACCGCAACGTCAGAACTGTCTCTCTGGTGTCTTTACCTTTCATAAAGTCAAACTTATCGTCTGTTAACAGATCCTTGATTTTCTTTTCTAACGGAGCCATGGCGCCATTGAGTTATTGGACTTTCCTGTCTGGCGCTACTGGCTCAGGTGTAGTAAAGACTATCCTCTTGTAGCCCCATTGCCAATATTTGTGTGAGGAAGAGCTGGTACCTGTGGGTTGTATCCTTAGAAGGTCATTGCTTGCCGATATATATACGCGGTTCGCTGGCCCGAGAGGGAGGCACGAAGTTTGGGGATTGGCAGTAGCGTCGGTACAAGAGGTGGTCACTGAGATCCGAGCGTCTGAAGCCACGAGCTGCTCAAGGAGGGCCTGGGCAGAGCAAAGATACCAGAGTACTTCACCGGGGTCAGAGTCGACTACAAGCAGCAGGCCGACATCCTGTCGGTTGGTTGGCAACATTCTTGTCGGACGACCACTCATGCCCTGGCTGCCCTTTTCTACCCAGCTTTTCATCGGCACCACTCAGTAACCGCCCTGACGCACTGTGGTTCCATGGAACTGCTTGCTGACAAAGGGGAGTAACGAGTAATCCTCGTGGTGATTTGTTTCATTGTCTACCTGCTATTTTTTTTTCTATCGCCTGAGCCTTGTCCCGCAATTACGCAGAGTCAGATATTGTTTATCGCATTGGACATGTTAATGGTTAAGGGGTGGCTGGATGCCCTTCCTGCCACCACCCCGTACCCCCCCCCCCCCCCCTGGGACGGAATTAGTGTACCCCAACTGTCTGCACCCAGCATAATCCATGGAATAGGGCGAATGTGTTCAGATGTCTGCGAGCCGTAGAACTGAGGCGGATCATGGGGACCAGCCTGGTATTCACCTAATGGGATGTGTAAAACCGCCTAAAAACCACATCCAGGTTGGCTGGCACATCGGCCCTCGTCGTTAATCCGCCGGGCGGATTCGATCCGGGGCCGGCGCGCCTACCCACGTCCAGTAAGCAGCGCGTCAGCGCTCTCGGCTACCCTGGCGGGTCGTGTCATTGTCTACCTTCCCTCATTATTTTCTGGTTTGTACCCGCCCCTCAAGTTTTACTAGGTCTGCTCTTTGGTCGTAAATATAGGCAGTAGTATTGTACTGAGTCACCAGTTCTCGTTTGAGAATTTGTCCCGCTATTATACTGCCTTTCCTTTCTGGTTTTTACCCGATCAGTAATGTTGTAATGAATCAGCTCTTGATCGTAAATACAGCCGGAACAATTGTACTTAGGCACAGGTTGCCATTAAATAAAAGAGGGACCTTGCGGTTAGATTTATCCGTTAATCGGTTCAATTCTTTGATTGTAATTGCGTTTCTCAATCATTAGTTACAATCTGAACAACATGTGTTTGAAAGACGGAGTCATTATTGGTGTATTTTAGCTGGCTCTTGTAGTTCCGCCGACTGAATTCTCTTGTACACTCCTGGAAATGGAAAAAAGAACACATTGACACCGGTGTGTCAGACCCACCATACTTGCTCCGGACACTGCGAGAGGGCTGTACAAGCAATGATCACACGCACGGCACAGCGGACACACCAGGAACCGCGGTGTTGGCCGTCGAATGGCGCTAGCTGCGCAGCATTTGTGCACCGCCACCGTCGGTGTCAGCCAGTTTGCCGTGGCATACGGAGCTCCATCGCAGTCTTTAACACTGGTAGCATGCCGCGACAGCGTGGACGTGAACCGTATGTACAGTTGACGGACTTTGAGCGAGGGCGTATAGTGGGCATGCGGGAGGCCGGGTGGACGTACCGCCGAATTGCTCAACACGTGGGGCGTGAGGTCTCCACAGTACATCGATGTTGTCGCCAGTGGTCGGCGGAAGGTGCACGTGCCCGTCGACCTGGGACCGGACCTCAGCGACGCACGGATGCACGCCAAGATCGTAGGATCCTACGCAGTGCCGTAGGGGACCGCACCGCCACTTCCCAGCAAATTAGGGACACTGTTGCTCCTGGGGTATCGGCGAGGACCATTCGCAACCGTATTCCATGAAGCTGGGCTACGGTCCCGCACACCATTAGGCCGTCTTCCGCTCACGCCCCAACATCGTGCAGCCCGCCTCCAGTGATGTCGCGACAGGCGTGAATGGAGGGACGAATGGAGACGTGTCGTCTTCAGCGATGAGAGTCGCTTCTGCCTTGGTGCCAATTATGGTCGTATGCGTATTTGGCGCCGTGCAGGTGAGCGCCACAATCAGGACTGCATACGACCGAGGCAAACAGGGCCAACACCCGGCATCATGGTGTGGGGAGCGATCTCCTACACTGGCCGTACACCACTGGTGATCGTCGAGGGGACACTGAATAGTGCACGGTACATCCAAACCGTCATCGAACCCATCGTTCTACCATTCCTAGACCGGCAAGGGAACTTGCTGTTCCAACAGGACAATGCACGTCCGCATGTATCCCGTGCCACCCAACGTGCTCTAGAAGGTGTAAGTCAACTACCCTGGCCAGCAAGATCTCCGGATCTGTCCCCCATTGAGCATGTTTGGGACTGGATGAAGCGTCGTCTCACGCGGTCTGCACGTCCAGCACGAACGCTGGTCCAACTGAGGCGCCAGGTGGAAATGGCATGGCAAGCCGTTCCACAGGACTACATCCAGCATCTCTACGATCGTCTCCATGGGAGAATAGCAGCCTGCATTGCTGCGAAAGGTGGATATACACTATACTAGTGCCGACATTGTGCATGCTCTGTTGTCTGTGTCTATGTGCCTGTGGTTCTGTCAGTGTGATCATGTGATGTATCTGACCCCAGGAATGTGTCAATAAAGTTTCCCCTTCCTGGGACAATGAATTCACGGTGTTCTTATTTCAATTTCCAGGAGTGTAATAAGTGTTCACAAGTAACTGAAAATCGGTTTAATTTCGAAAATATTAACAGCCTACTGTCACCAGGGCTTCTGTCGTAACAAAATTGCCAGAAGGGACGGGTTAGGATCCAGTCGCACCTTGGTTGCCGATTAAAATTAAGAGATTGCTGACTTTGAAGTAAGCCTTATCATTGTCATAGTATTTGCTAATATGTTTCACCTTTGAGCACAGGTGCACATCTTAACCGAGAACCTTTCGACATACAGCTTTCAAATTAAAAGTTAAGTCATCTTTTTGGAGTAACTGAATGACTCTTGTCATCAATGGTGGTTATGTAGTTTTCAAGTCTTGCAGAAGGGCATTTAATAAGACAGACTGTGTCCAGCGCGGTAGTAAACACCGCTGTTTCACTGAAAACGGGCGGGCTGCAGGCATAGTAATCACTTTCAAACGAAATTAGGTTACCGTATTTATGCGGAGATGAAGAGGGTTGCACAGGATAGATCAGCGTGCAGAGCTGCAGCAGACCTTCTTCGGACTGAAGACAACGAAGACTACGACGACGACAACAACACAAAAATAACTGCAGCATAGTGTCCAACGAAGAAGACGATCACAGCTCGTTAGAATGGAAGATATTACACGCTTTTTCACTCTTTTTGTAAATAATTGTTATATTTCGCTATTCAGAGATACAACAGTTGCGCTTCACACAGTATTTATCTGTATATATTAAATTTACATATTTTTCCCGATTTTCTATTCTGGCCCGTTTTTTTACAGAAAAAGCGAAGTACGATAAGTCGTTTTTTCTTCCTACCCTCTTGATCCGACAGTCACGATGTAAAGTGTCTTTTATGTTCTGTAATCTTACTTGAATAATAACAGATATGAGCTTCACTACGTTTACCCTCTCCGGTGATGTGACTGATCCTTTATACTAATTAGGTATAAAGCTTGTGTTAATATTTCAACTTCTTAAGTTAATTGAAAGTGGTTGGTTCGGCGGAGCAGTGATCACACGCCGTCAGTGTTCCATCGTTCAACTATTTTCGGTTCTACCACCCGGGCCTGCAGTCTAATGTTTAAGAAGTCCGAGTATAACTGTTATTTTAGTGCAAATAATTTCTTTGCATTGAAACCAAACAATAACATGGTATTCTGTCACAAAAAGTTTCCGCTCTCCTACAACGACTTCTGAAACAGATGAGTCATTTACATGATCATAAGAGCTATTTAATCAATTGAAGGAGTTAGGGGTGCAGGAGAACTTAATTCTAGTTCAGTAATTCTAAAAGATTCCATTTCAATAATTCTAAAACTCAGGTTTTCATTACTTTAGCCTTCTCCTGTTGTCGTTAATGTGATGCGGTGCTGTTTCACGAAGATTTTACTCTAATTTCAAAAACCTTTGAAAGAACACCCCACTGATCGAAACAAAGCCAGCATACATTGTGAATGTATTTTCATAGGAATATAACTGGGGAAACAAACCGATTAAGTCATAGTAACACTTCCTCTCCGTAAGGACCCAATGGAAGCCACAGGTCTCTTGTAACAAAATACTCAGTAAGTATCTGTGAACAACGTTCCAACTTTTTTCCATGAAGTTTGGATTGATTCTGTGTATTGGTCACCGAAGACCACAACAACAAGGTACTTAGTAATGCGTAATATAGATTCATCGCAAAAGGGACTTCTGCAAACTTTTTTAGGCCATGGTGCTCCTTTTGTTCTAGAGTGCTTTCATTCTAAAGTCTGTCACATGTAGTCAGGAAGTAGCTTGTTCGAACCATGGTCATTTTCTAGAAAATCGTACATACTGCTGCTTCTCTCAGTCCACTGTTCCAGCGTCTGACATTCTAATGACAAGATTAGAAGTTCCCTCCTGTTCCACACAGGTATTATTGCATTCGACATGTGCTCAGATATGAAACAAATCAAGCAGAATTCTGTGTCGGTTTCACACAATCAGAAACCGCATCCAGTAACAATTTCTTATCAAAAAAAGAAAGAACCAGGATACTGAAGTAAATCAGTTCTGAATCATGATTTTATCCTTAGTTGTTTCAGATGTGTCTCAATAACGAACAACTTCTTCAGTAGTTAGCATTGTGTACTGTGTCGTGCACAGTCATTTGATGGGAAATATTATAAATTAAAGTTAATCATGTAACTATTCTTTCTCTAGGCAGGTTTGACTAATCTATTGCAGTTATCTCGTCGATGTATTAAATTTAGATTTCAGTCACGTTAGTGCAGGGGTGGACAAGGATTAACATCTTGAGTCTTGCCTCGGGCACGATTGTCATAGTGCTCACCCTGGCTGCACACTTTCCACACTGCCACGGTACGCTGTCTGAGCGTGAGGAGGGGAAAGAGGGGGTAACCACGAACACGCTGCAGTTAAATAGTGATGTAGTTGCAGTGCATGTGCCTTGGTTTTATGTTCCACATTCATTAACAACAAACATCACAAACAAAACAAATTTTCAGTAGAATGTGATTGTTTTTGACATTTCAAAGGTATAACAGTTATCTGGTACAAACTGTCGGCATACGGACAGATACAGATAACTTCACAGATTTTCGCACTCACATTTGAACGTGGTTATGTCTCATTTAGTCCCTAATCGAAAAAAGGTTTTTCGCTCACACATGTTGCTCCAAATATTCTACCTTACTTGCAATCTCATTACGGAGACGTGCAAAATCTGCCTGGGTAAAGCTATGTGGACGTCATGTGGAACTTTAATGTGAAAAGATTTGTTCTTAAAACGGGAATTACATTGTAGGTCAATCCGTTACATCTACACATGCACAGGGACGCTTTCAACTAAACTGGCAAACAGTTTCGAAAACAACTAAAAAACGAAAGTAAGATAGACAGTTTCCTCAACACGTTTAGAGAACTACTATTGTAATGCTTTCAAGGCCATAACGAATTCTTCAAATCTCGCGTTTTCTTTATCACCAATGAGCTTAGGAAACTGGCGTTTTTCAGTCTGTCTGTTCCACAATGCGACTTTTTTTTAAAAAAAACATCCCCACAAATCAGAAATAAGTTGCCTCTCACTTTGGAATGTCTTACTGCGGGCAGTGTGCAGTCAATTTCACTTAAAATGCGAGGTCAGCAATCCATTCCGGAGATTCTATTTTCCGTTCCTGCACTCCTTCCTTCCTAAATTCAACAATAGTTAGTATTAAATCGAGAAATTGTTCCAGGCATGACTCTCGACTTCACCTATATACGAATGTACAGTTCCGGCCTTAGGCCATTTTTGAGTATTTTATGGACGATTCTTTAGTGGTAATATATGCCATGTACGTCATTGCTCCTATGCCAGCATGTAATTGTTGTGAAATAAATTTGAACACTCACACTGTGTCCAGTTTCAATCGTAAGTATGAAGCCATTTTTACCAGACAGGATTTCACGGTGAGTCCTTACTCAGCAAACGAAATTATAACGGAGAAATTTTCACATGTTTATCGAAAAGACCCAGGGACATTCAAATACTGAAGTATCAGACAGATATTGAAATAAATTAACAGAATCCGCCCCCAAATTAATTCTTCTTCTTTGTCAGTTTCGCGCTATGCAGACATGTTTATAAGAGCAAACACTTCTCCCATTAGTTTATTTAAGTATGAAAATCACTTGAATTTGTAGAACCATCATCCACTGGAGTAACACAACGTACTTTGCCTGTAATAAATAATTTACATTATGGAAAAAAGAGGTTATATTTTTAGCACATGGTCGCACATTGTTAGCTGTAGGATAATCGGCACCCTAGATGATGAAAAACTTCACTGTTTCCCCATTTCTTTGAGTATCACTGGGAAACCTCCTGAGATATACCATTTCGTTTTCATCGACATATATCGCGACTCGCGTTTATTTGAAACCATACGCGACTGGAATAGGAAAGGGAGGTAATGACAGTGGCACGTAAAGTGCCCTCCGCCACACACCGTTGGGTGGCTTGCGGAGTATAAATGTAGCTGTAGATGTAGACATTTAGATATTCGTAGGTGAACAAATTGCCTCCTCTCTGTGAAGTACATTTTTGCGAAACTTTTTTTAATTAATTTTAAATCCTGTTTGTTGTATCATCCACGTTCACAAACAACATTTCGAATGTACTTCCTGACTGCCTCTCTGCACCCAAATAGGGTAATTAATTAAATGCTCGTTCCATAATATAACACAGCCATCCAGCAAACACAGGATTCGTTGTAATTGTAATTGTTACAACAGAGACGTTATAAAACAAGCGTCCCGTTCCCAGTCGCTGCACTAAGATATAGCTGATGGAAAGGTATTTTTCCTTCAAAATAAATTTAGCACCTACTTGTAGGTAAGCAAGGGGTGTGCTTACATTTGTACTGTTGTTATGGTGCGGTTGAATTCAGAGATGGCTAGATAGCTCCATATGAAAAAAAAACTATTTCTGTTGCTTTGTGTTTGGTTTCCATTGTATGCGACTGAACATTCAACCTATTGGGTGTGTCATCGAATTAGTTTCGATAGGCGCTCCCACATTTTAATAGTGTTTTTTATCGAAGAAAATATATACAAAAATAATTTTACATTAGGGGAATATTGACGCAGTAGTTTTAGCTAGTTTGTCCCACAAAATTACAAATCTTGCAGGGTAATGTTAGAGCTGTGAATTTCGGTGCACTATTGGATTACTTTCTTTAAATCATGTTTTGAAACGGCATAGAACAGAGGCCAAATGACATTTGGGACACCCGATCCACAAACACATGAAAATAGTACTAACGATTACTGAGTTATTTGACCACGGGAAGAAAGCCAATAAACAACATACTGTTTAAATCAACACATCAACACCTGAACACAGAATCAATGAGTGGAAAAAGTACAAGAAAGGCTTGCACAAGAAAAGCTTGTAAATTATACAGAAAAACAAATGAATAAAAAGACAGAATAATAAGATGTGGTAATTGCTAAATGATGCTACATTGCTGCCAATATGAATAACTTAAAAGTAGATATCCTCGAGGTAGTGAAGTAACTTAAAGAACTTCATAAAAGCAAGTCTTCCGGTCCAGACTGTACCCCTGTTTAGTTCCTTTCAGAGTGTGCTGATGCAATAGCTCCATACTTAACAATCATTTACAACTGCTCTCTCGTCAAAGGATCCGTACCCAAAGACTGAAAAGTTGAACGGGTCACATCAATATTCAAGAAATGCAATAGGAATAATCGACTACATTTCAAGTCCATATCATTGAAGTCGATATGCAGTAGGGTTTTGGAGCGCATATTGTGCTCGAACATTATGAATTAGCTCTAAGAGAAAGGTCTGTTGACACATAGTCAACGCGGATGTAGAAAACTTCGTTCTTGTGAAACACAACTAGCTCTTTGCTAACACAGTGTTGAGTGCTATTGACAAGAGATTACAAATTGATTTCGTATTTCTAGATTTGCAGAAGGCTTTTGACGCTGTCCTTCACAATCGGCTTGTAGTGAAATTGCGTGCTTATCAAATATTGTCTCAGTTATGCGACTGGTTTCGTGATTTCCATTCAGAGAGATCGCAGTTCCTAGTAATTGACGGAAAGTCATCGAACAGAATAGAAGTGATTTCTGGTGATCCACAAGATAATGTTATTGGCCCTCTGCTGTTCCATGTCCATTCAAACAATTTAGGAGACAATCAGAGCAGTCGTTTAGGTTGTTTGCAGATGACGCTGTTATTTATCGACTAGTAAGACGATCAGATTAAACTGCAAAACATTCTAGAAAAGATACCTGTATGGTGCTGAAATCGGCAATAGACCCTAAATAATGAAATGTGAGGTCATCCTCAGGAGTAATTAAAGGAATCCGTTAAACGTCGATTACACGATAAATCAGTCAAATCTTAAGACCCTAAATTCAACAAAATATCGGTTTCGGGATCTTATACGCCCATCTTCAGATGTGGTAACTTGGTGCTGCGATTCCCGAGCGCCGCTTTTGACGTGTACAAGGCGCGTTGTGCTACCTACGAGCGCAGAGCAAGGTGTATGGCACCTGAAGATGGGCGTATGCGGCCGATACCGGTCGTGTCATAGCAAAAGAACTTTGCAACTGCTGCGGTATTTTCAACCTCTGGTATGATGCTCAGTTGCGGATGTTCCTCCAACAAGACTGTTTATAAAACAAAGGCATTTCTCGTTGTGGCGGGATCTTCTCAGATTATTTGCATCACCTACTTTCTCCTCCGAATGCGAATATATTTTGTTGACGCCACCTACGCAGTGAGAAACGCTCATCATAACAAAACAAGGGAAATCAGAGCTCGCACAGAAAAGTATAGTTGTTGGATTTTTCCGCAGGCTCTTCGAGGTTGGAATAGTAGAGAATTATTGCGAAGGTGGTTCTATGAACCCTCTGCCAGGCACTGAAGTGTGATTTGCAGAGTATCCATGTTGGAGTAGCTGTAGATGTACATTTGACATATTTTTTGTGGTAGCAGACCTTAGTCTTTAATTGCGCCTTTTTGTGGTAATCCATGTCATTAAGAATGTAAAAGAGATTTGCCGGTAAGAGCATTCACTGCTGCACTATGATTGATGGGAGCAACATATCTGTACCATTTAGACACCCTTTATACACAAACAGAAAAAAAATAAAAACTGGAAAAATAAACATAATTTATGGGAAGACTACATAACACTTAGTGGAGAGAGGGGGGCGGTAATTTTTTTATTTGTCTTTTGGCTTTCTAGGCACTACACTGACATTCATGCAAAGACGAAACACCTTACACCCTTGATTCTTGTACATGCTTTATATTATCCATCTTTCCCTACAGCTTAATCTTATTTCCATCAAATTTCGTAATTATGCGCCATTTTAAATTGTTGAATTCTTTTTCTACGTCGACAAATCTTATAAAAGTTTCTTGATATTTCGCCTATCTTCCAGTTATCAAATGCAACGTCAGATCTGCCTCTCTGGTTCCTTTACTACTTGCCCTAAAACCAAAATAATCGTCACTTAAGGTATACTAAATTTTCTTGCCTCTCAAAATACTAAACATTTTTTTATTCTGTTTCACGTGTTAACCAAGTTTGAGAGTAAGGGCCAGCGTGGAGCTGTATTACGAACAATAATTGGTGTCTTGTCTGTTGGTAGGTGCTTTACTATGAAAATATTTACTAACACATACTGTATTTGTTTTCCTCTAGTTCTATTGTCGTGATACGTTACATGTCTTCAAACAAGGAGCCTTTCTTCTTTTTGTTTTCGGTGTCAAATGTAGGCGTTTTGCCCGAGTAAATCTAGAACTGCGCCGTAACGACGGTTTTACATAAACGCAGATCCTATTTTCGATGTCGTCTTTCTTGTTCGAGGGTATTTCGTGAGAGATTTCAACTCAAAACAGTACTTGACAACATAATGCGGTTGTTATTACAACGGAACGAGTCTTGTTAACAGCGAACACTGCCTCTGGCGTCGGTTCAGCTATAACTCGCTCCAACTGTTCCTTCTCAGGCGGCAAATCCAGTTCCGCCGCTATGCACGAGCACAATTTCGCTAATGCACTTGGCGGCAATGTTTTCGCCCGCACGTGTCTGCGGCCCGGGTATGCTTTGTCTTGCGAGACAATTGCAGTTAATGTTCCGCTGCTTGCGGCTTCCCGGCGGGCGCAGCTAGCTGGTGCAGGCGCGGGATTCGTACATTTGGGACAGTCAGAAACAGCACCGACTCGGCCTTAACAGTGACGAAACGTTAGCCCAATTCCCGGAAGCTTCGCGAATTTCTACGCGGACCCCTCGCGTTCCGTTCTGTTTGAAAACTGTCTATTCCCTGTCCTGACAGTGACCATCTGAGGCGGCAGCGGTTTTCTGGGCCAGTATTTCACGAGTAATCTCTATCAGGACGAAGTGCAGCTCTGGCGGCAGATTACCTGAGGCTTATACAACAGTCTTTCGTGTGACAGAAGAGGTCCTAGATACGGAATGCTGTTATTACGGAATACGGAGCCCTTTACAGCGATACTTTGTGGTCTCTTCCAGTGAAGATTGTGTCGCTGCTGAATGGTCAAACCAACCATGCCACCCCCACCCCCCACTCCCCCTCCGCCCCCGGTGAACCTATCGCATGCCACAAAAGACCATAACACATTTACTTGTTCCGCAGCAAACTGCATAATGGTCAACAAGTAGAAGGCATAAAATCTTCATTGTGCTCCACAACGTGTACAAATATTGGTATGCACTGAAGCGCCAAAGAAACTGGTACAGACATCCGAGTCCAAATACAGAGATATGTAAACATGCAGAATATTGGGCTGCGATCGGCCAATATAAGACAAATTTCTGGCTCAGTTGTTAGATAGGTTACTGCTGCTACAATGACAGGTTATCAAGATTTAAGTGAGTATGAGCGTGAAGTCATAGTCGGCGCAAGAACAATGGGACATAGCATCTTGGAGGTAGCGATGAAGTGGAGATTTTTCTTTGCGACCACTTCACGAGTGTACCGTGAATATCAGGAATCCGGTAAAACATCAAAATTCCCGACATCGCTGCGGCCGGAAAAAGATCTTGCAAGAACGGTATCAACAACGACTGAAGAGAATCGTTCAACGTGACAGAAGTGAATCCTTCTGCAAACTGCCGCAGACTTCATGGGCCATCAGCAAGTGTCAGCGGGTGAACCAGTCAACGAAACATCATCGATGTGGGCTTTCGGAGCCGAAGGCCCACTCGTGTACCCTTGATGACTGCAGGACACAAGGCTTTACGCCTCGCCTGAGCCCGTCAACACCGATATTGAACTGTTCATGACTGGAAACATGTTGCCTCGTCGGACAATTGTCGTTTCAAACTGAATCAAGCGGCTGGATGTGCACGGGTATGGAGACAACCTCATGAATCCATAGATCCTGCATGTCAGCAGGGGACTGTTCAAGCTGGCGGAGGCTCTGTAATGGTATGGGGTGAATGCATTTGGAGCGATATGGGACCCCTGATACGTTTAGATACGACACTGACAGGTGACACCTTCCTAAGCGTCCTATCTGATCACCTGCGTCCCTTCGTGTCCATTATGAATTCTGACGGACTTGGGCAGTTCCAGCAGGACAATGCTCCAGGAACACTCTTCTGAGTTTAAACATTTCCGCTGGTCACCGAACTCTCCAGACATTAACATTACTGAACGTATCTGGGATGCCTTGCAACGTTCTGTTCAGAAGAGATCTCCACCCACTTGTACGCTTACGGATTTATGGACAGCCCTGCAAGATTCATGGTCTCAGTTCGCTCCAGCACTACTTCAAACGTTACTAGAGTCCATGCCACGCCGTGCTGCGGCACTTCTACGTGCTCGTGGGGGCTCTACACGATATTAGGCATGTGTACCCGTTTCTTTGACTCTTCATTACATAAATATAATCCATTAAGGGGAGTAACTCGGGATGATGCAGAAAAATTTTTTATGTAAGAGGTGACAAAAACAGTCACGCATTGCCAATTAGGCCGTGATTTTGAACGTGATTTTCTATGTGATTTGGATGTTTAAGGAATTTTTTTTAAAGTCGGAGTCCGAATAATTTATTCAAGATTTGAAAAGATCGGCATATTTAACGTATAAAATGATACATTATTCAAAGTCATGACTAATTCAATGAGGGTCAAATAAACAAATATATTTTTATCTGTAGAAGGGATTAACTTAGGGTAAAGGATGGATACAGTGGAATACCATATTAGATATAAACTGGAAGGGGAATCCCGAGGAATGAGAGGAGAGGAGACTCATTCATCGACTTGTAAATCTATTATCTACTTTTCATTCATGTTTACTCTGTCTTGCAAAGTGCCACAGTAACACATCAGTATTTATTTTTGCCTATAAACACGTTGATTATAGCTTTATATGTTTAAACCGATGTTTGTTCTTTCATAACCTGACGTCAGAAATAGGGGTTCCCGTGAAATAAAACTCAACCGTCGATAACTGTCTTTAAAATTATGGATATTGGTGATGATACGTGACCCTTATGCCCCTTGAAATCTGCATCTAACAACATATTTTGGTTTATCTCTCCTCTGTTCGAAGTTGATACCTACTAGAAGTAAACATGTATTTGCTTAAAACTTTTATCCATTCTGGATTTGGAACACTGCGACTGTCTTGTTAAAAGTTTCAAGAATTACTCCAACCAATAGCCGTTTTTTCTTCCAGTTTTATTTATTCATGGCCGGTTTCGAATCGCCTGGTAATTCATCATCAGATGATACAATTTAGTTTGGAGTATTGTGGTGGTCGTACATTGTTTTTATTCTTGTGGCAGGCACTGCTCTGGAAAACATAATGTGTGCTTACCAAAATCGTTAAGTAAAAGAAAAAACGGCGATTGCTTGCAGTAATTCCTGGAACGTTATATATTTGCTTATTTGACTTTATAGGTAATATTTGCCACTCTTTTCTAATCTTAAATCAGATATTAGGGTTCTCACTGAAAAACATCCGGTCGTAGGTTCGAATCCTGCCCGGGGCATAGATGTGTGTGATGTCCTTAGGTTAGTTAGGTTTAAGTAGTTCTAAGTTCTAGGGGACTGATGACCTCAGATGTTAAGATGTTAAGTCCCATAGTGCTCAGAGCCTTTTTTTTTTTTTTTTTGTAACGCAAAGGAGGATGTGTTAGCATTTGTGGACAACCTGTTAACAGCCGTGACCAGAGGGAGAGCTATAAGTAAATTAGGTTCACTAGGACATGCTAAAACGAATCTAAGAGATAGTGAGGGGTTAATATATGACTAAACGTCTAAGGGCTGAGAAAGGCTTTATAGAAGCCGGAATAGCTGTTTTGTATCCCGCCTGGGAGGTGGCGCGTGGGTTGGAACGGGAAAAAGGTACTGCAAGAAAATGGTTTACTGGTGCAAAAACAAGGTGATAAACGGTTACATAACTTTGTACGTAGGTGCGATGCTGAAGCGAAGTATCCTGGCTGGCTGCACCTGATGAAATGGGCCGAATCTGTAGCGATGCTCGTAGAGCTCTCCAGCGCCGGCTAGAGGGCGCTGTCGTCGGTGTCTGTCGTAATGCCAACCTAAGCAGTGGCATCGTAGCTATCGATACCACAAGCTGTATGTGTAATTGGGAGCAACTGAACAGTGACCCATCAAGTATGAGTTGATGGAGAGTGCTGCTCGAGTAACATCCTTCTGCAAGAACTAGAATAAAGGGCGTGACATATTTTGTGGGGTGACCACCCGATGTGTCAAGGAAGGTGCAGGTAGATGAAAGTAACACAAGTTTTTATTGGAAACAAGTCCACATATGTCTGTGTCAAGTCTGTACGTCATGGCAATGAGATAGTTTAATCCACCATGTGGGGTGATTGGTGATGACATGCATTTGCTGGAATCGGCGATACTGAGTTTTCAAGTTGGTGAAACATTTCTGGGAATTGTTACCTTTTAGAGAAACAGTCATATAACGTATGCCAAACCATAATGAACGACACTCTAGATCAGAATAATTAGTCAACATCGAGGAATGCGGTATATAACAATAGTAGTGGTTGTCAGTAAGTGACTAAAGTAATATTGCTCGTAATTTACTGTTTTATTGGGATTTGGATGCCTCTCATAAATAAAAGGATGCCGAAAACAGATTTGGAACGGCACAGAAGCACCTAGACTACGGGGGAAGTAAAGTAGGCCGCCACCCTTTGAACCATTTCTCCGAAGAACATGCCAGGAGAAGCTTTCAGGCCACTGGACTGCCATCTGTAATACAGCGCCCGGGCACCCGCCCACGAGGAGTGGAAGGAGGAAGAACGCTTTTAAGCAGAAGGCACTATTATGCACAAAAGTAGGAAACTGAGTTTCTCGCTGAAAAGCGCTAGACGCCACAGATAAAAATTTCAGAACTGGAATGGGAACCTGCTGCGTCGCGCCTTTGAAAGTCTGAGGCGATGCTAGACATTCGACTTCACAAAAACCAAGTGTTTATAAAAATCACGGGGTTTTGCAAACATAAACAGAGGTAAGACAGAGAAGCTCAACTGTAACGGTTGAGGATCTGCCTCACTGGTAACAGAGAGAGATGGAGAGATAGAGTGATACGGGTTCTTTGAGTAGACACGAGTAGACTAGAGAATAGATATGGAAAGGAACTAGAATGTTCTAAGGAGCATTTTTACCTGTCGGTGGCCAGAGGATCTGAAGTCCAGCCGACCCGAATACAGTAAGAGACAAGAAATGCGGCAATGTGAGGTTTCCTTTATGTAAACATTCCATCATAAATCGCTTGAGAGTCGTGAGTCTTAATCTTCAGAAGTGTCTGCCATCAGACCTTGACCCACAGCAGCCACCGGCCTGCCACTGCTAAAACTGATGTATCAAGGAACTTAAAAAATTTCAGTGTGATTTGCACTTTGCTTTTCGTACCACTAATAACTGATTCCGCAGCCACTTCAGCATCCACCTACAACTTTCTACGGTGAGCTCGAGCAGCAACTGTGAGATAATTTGTAGGGACACAAACCATTTTATAGCATTTCAATTACTTCAAGCTTCTCTTTGATGATATGTTACCAGATTCTACTTTAAACTCCTACCACAGGTACAACACATTCTCTCCTGTAGTGCTATCTGTCCTCTCAATCAACATCGTATCGATCAATGTGCAGCTTTGCGATTGTAATTACTTTACTTGTGCGATTATTAGACTCTTTCCCCCACCAATTGCTTTGAAGATGTGCCAAGATAAATTAATAATATTATTGCTAATGTTTGTCAATTATTTTATGAATAATGCCATCAGAATAAATTGAAGTAATTGTGATTCCTAATTCATTATTCTGGAGAGTGATTAAACAATGAGTGTCAGATATGGAGCACCCTCCATTCACAAAATCAATTTGCAGAATGTACAGACGTTTTGCCTTGTATAGGTAATCGTTACTGTTAAATCATAGCGTTAGATTTCGTCTCTTACGTATCACACTAAAAACTTCTTTGGGTAACATTTAGTAGAACTCAGTGGGACGTTGTTTCGTCTGGGGAAAACTGTCACCAGAGCCACAAAGCCTCAAGGTCTCTAATCAATTGGGGCAATAAAGCACCGCAAGGTATGGGAAAACTGCCGGGTGTATTTAGGAATAAATTTTGCAGTAAGCTATGAAATGTGGTACAGCCATAGAGGGGAGACACAGAGAGCGGTTGGTGCTTGTAAGAACAGGCATTACTTGAACGAAAGTTTCTAAAGCTCTGTCAGTCGCCAGTTTAAAGATAGAAATGGTTCAAATGGCTCTGAGCACTATGGGACTTAACATCTGAGGTCATCAGTCCCCTAGAACTTAGAACTACTTAAACCTAACTAACCTAAGGACACCACACACATCCATGCCCGAGGCAGGATTCGAACCTGCGACCGTAGCGGTCGCTCGGTTCCAGACTGTAGCGCCTAGAACCGCTCGGCCAGTTTAAAGATAGAATAGAATGAATTCAGACCGTAAGCATAAGCAAGGTACCACTATAACAGTAATACAGGATAAAGTGAAATATTTACAAGAAACGGAGAGAATAACAATGAATGAGTTATTATTAGACTTTGAAGGATTATTTAATTCACTTAGGCCTTTGCTAGCGACGCTGGATCACAACTGTGAATCTGTTAACCAACAGTTATGGGACGCTATTACTGAAGAAAGTACCAGCCGTTGGGGAGTAACGGGGATAATCGTACCAAAGGAAAGCATGGATGATACGAGAGCATATCTTTTTTGCTGTAACTACAGATATACAGAGATCCCATTCTTCCAACGTGCTGGAGAGACACCCCGGTGTTACCCCTGGTGTCACAGCGCAACGAGCCATCATCTATGACTTCAGGTTACAGCTGGCAGTGGTTGGGGTAACTCTGACAACAGTACGTCACGGACCTGCTGCGTCATCATGAGTTACTCTTTTTGCGTCAGTATCTTGGTGTCGTTTTTGGAAAAGATAATGCTTTTTCATGCATGGCATGTGTCGCTAAGGACATTCTGCATGATATTGAGTTACTCCCGGGGCCCCAGATCTCTCCCTGATGCAACATGTGTAGGACCAGCCTTTGCGTCTCGGGCCATTATCTAGGATATCAAAGATCAGTCACAACAATTGTGCTCGAGTTTGCCTCAGGAGAGGCTATAACTGCTTTATGAAATCATAGCCTAGTCGAATCGATGACTGCATCAAGGTCGGAGGGGGTGTAACGTCGAACTAAGAGGGATCATACTACCGTGTTCTTTGTAAATGTGACTCGAGTTTGTAATCACTTAACTAATACCGCACCCTCTCACCCCATCCCGTTTCCTCCTCTCCTTCTGGGTAATTAAATTTTGTCAGGGTGTGTAAATACATTCCTTACTGTGTCACGGCTTTCTATCTGTAATGTTTTGGCTAATCCATCTTTTAGGGACAGTTGCTGCTTGAATGCAGTACCGTTAATGTTAGGTGAAAGAGAAGTGAACAACAGCAGTGGAACAAGAGAAATTGAGGATGCAGTCACAAGACGTGGATGACGATTGGTCGACCGTGGACACAATATCCTCATATCGAAGTAGTGAGCCATCTACTGTGGTTGTTGAAAATACAGCGCAGGAGGCTTTCATATATTATTCTGGACTATTAAATGAATAATTCTATATACCAATTTTGCTAACGAAAAAACAAATCTAGTCACAGTGTACACATCGAAACAGAGGCTTGAAAGTGCCGAGTAAACCAACTTCTGTTCGAAGTCTGGCAGCATGCACTCTTTATACTTGTAAATAAAAATCCAAGAAAGAACTTGCCAAATTTTGTTGTCGCGTAAATACACAACTGGCCATTAAAATTGCTACACCACGAAGATGACGTGCTACAGACGCTAAATTTAACCGACAGGAAGAAGATGCTGTGATATGAAAATCATTAGCTTTTCTGAGCATTCACACAAGGCTGGCGGCGGTGACGACACCTACAACGTGCTCACATGAGGAAAGTTTCCAATCGATTTCTCATACACAAACAGTAGTTGACCGGCGTTGCCTGGTGAAACGTTGTTGTGTAAGGAGGAGAAATGCGTACCATCACGTTTCCGACTTTGATAAAGGTCGCATTGTAGCCTATCGCCATTGCGGTTTATCGTATCGCGACATTGTTGCTCGCGTTGGTCGAGATCCAATGACTGTTAGCAGAATATGGAACCGGTGTGTTCAGGAGGGTAATAAAGAACGCCGTGCTGGATCCCAACGACCTCGTATCACTAGCAGTCTAGATGACAGGCATCCTATCCGCATGGCTGTAACGGATCGTGCAGCCACATCTCGAACCCTGATTCAATGGATGGGGACGTTTGCAAGACAACAACTATCTGCACGAACAGTTCGACGACGTTTGCAGCAGCATGGACTATCAGCTCGGAGACCATGGCTGCGGTTACCCTTGATGCTGCATCACAGACAGGAGCGCCTGCGAAGGTGTACTCAACGACTCAATGCCCAGGCGTATCAAGGCCGTTATTACAGCCAGAGGTGGTTGTTCTGGGTACTGATTTATCAGGATCTATGCACACAAATTGGGTGATAATGTAATCACATGTCAGTTTTAGTATAATATATTTGTCCAATAAATATCCGTTTATCATCTGCATTTCTTCTGGGTATAGCAGTTTTAATGGCCAGTAGAGTATTAACCTGAGCCGTTTTTCTTTGTTGTCTGATAACGTTATACGCCATTAAATGTTTTCAACTTGTGACTAATGGTAACAATTAACTCCCTGACAGTGACAGATATGCTGAGTATTGCACAGGTCCTGGGTAATAATTTCTGTAACACAAGCAGTCAGAAACTAGATTTGCCTCCGTTCACAACTCATTGCACTTCAGAGCCGTATCTGATAAAATTTCCTATCAAGTATCATGTCTGTATTTGGTATAGGCGTGTGTATGAAACTGCAGATAGAGTTTGCAAGTGTTACATTATTCGATATTTCCCTACGTCACGGCCGTAAACATCGTCGTAGTTCAAAAAATGGCTCTGAGCACTATGGGACTTAACATCTAAGGTCATCAGTCCCCCAGAACTTAGAACTACTTAAACCTAACTAACCTAAGGACATCACACACATCCATGCCCGAGGCAGGATTCGAACCTGCGACCGTAGTAGTCGCGGGGTTCCGGACTGACGCCCCTAGAACCGCACGGCCACCGCGGCCGGCTATCGTCGCAGTGCCATGAGATTTATCTCATGTTAAAGTTTATCGTTTTATCTGAGAAAATTAGGTGTTATTTTTATTAGGTGGGGGTTGTAAAATTTAAGTCGTAAACATTCAGCTATGAACCTATGGGTGTGGAAGAATATCGTGTCAGAAGCAAAGCGGCGAAAATTTTTTTGAAGTCCCACTGTAGCTGTTCCATATTGGATGATACTTTCCCCACTAACTGACTAATTAATTAAGGTGATATAAGGGATATTCCTGCTTAGGACACATTACTGCATCGGACATGATAACAGCCCAAGTTGTTCCCCGTGACTTGTTGCACTTGGATGACTATGTTCACAAATCGTAAGGAAAAGTTCCAGCACTCCGGCAAGCCCCCTAAACCACCACATACACCTTTGTTTGTGTCGCTTCATCTAACGTTTTTTCACTGTCCCAATTGATCTTCTCAGCTTGTCGATGCTCCACGGGAGGATGCAACCGAGAAGCGGGAAAATCTCAAAGGTGCTTTAATGAAAGTCTCAAAATAATGGGATGCCATCCTGAATTTTTAAAAGCAAAATCAAGGGACAATAGTGGTTAGAACAAGTTCAAGGTAATACTCGGATGTAAGTTCGTGGAATCTACTCACCACATATCGAGCACCATTTCGAGTTTATATAAATATCTGCAAGTTATTTTGAGGACAGTGGGAAGGCGCACACTTGCGATTTCGCGTATAAACATTTTTCGATTCAGTTATCAGCCACGAAATCACGGTTATGCAAAAATATTTCCATTCCACACCACATACGAGGTGCCTCTCCAGAATCTAGTCCAAAACTGGGTAATGACCAAACGTCGGTGTTTCGCGCCTGACTAAACAGAGCGCATTTCTAATTATTTGGTTTAATTATTTCATGACTGACAATCTTGAATGAAATTCTGATTGAAATGTGAGCATCATCTTGGAGTTACTGAAATCATGGTTAAGAAGCTATCTGTGTGGATAATGTCTGCTGTCTAGTTGGAGACGTATGGATACATTTAAACAGTTGATATTAGTAAACAAAGTTACGCGTTTGCCACCAGGTCTCGATGATGTAACGAGGACCCTTCGTTTCGCCTTAGAGCCAGGTTGTAACTCGGTTGTCCCCGTCCTATACGCCCCGTGTGAAACGAAACGATGGCGGCAACCGGCCGTCACGGTTGCGCCACGGCGATGTGACAACGGCGGGGGCAGAGCCCGCGACCCACTCCCTAAATAATCTGGCCCCGCTCCACACGTCGTGACGCGAACAAAACAGTGTGTGTGTGTGTGTGTGTGTGTGTGTGTGTGTGTGTGTGTGATCGCGTGGAGCACGAGGGCGCCGTGGCTGGAATAGCAGTGTGACCAGCGAAGTTCGATGATCATCGATACTTACACGACATCATTGTTGCCAGATTAAACATCGATGCTACGGTAGCGACACTGAGACACGAACTAATTTTTCTTATAACAGTAGCAGACACAGTTCTATTTTGTAGTACCTGCAGTTTTCACTAAAGATACGAGGGAAATCCCAAAAGTAGGATCTCCTATTTTTTATAAGTACATAGACCTGTTTATTTCTACAATGGTTTACATCAGTTTTCAGCTTGAACATTTATCTATTTTTTGACATAATCACCATTTCTGTCAATGCATTTTTGTAGACGATGTGGCAGTTTTTGTATGCCCATGTCATACCAGCTCGCTGCCATGCTGTTCAGAATGTTATGAACCTCTTCTTTCACCTCGTCGTCGGAGCTGAGCCGGAAAGGCCAAATGTTTTTTTTTAACCTAGGGAACAGGTGATAGTCGCGGGGCGCCAAGTCACGACTATAGGGTGAGTGGGTGATTATGTTCCACTGAAACTGTTGCAGGAGAGCAACGGTTTGCAGAGCGATGTGTGGGCGAGCGTTGTCATGGAGAAGGTATACACCCTTGCTCAACATTCCTCTTCTCCGGTTCTGAATTGCCCGTTTGAGTTTTTTGAGTCTCACGGTACCTGTCAGCGATAACTGTGGTCCCAGTGGGCATAAATTCGACCAACAATACCCCTTTCCAAAAAACGGTTGTCATGACTTTACCGGCAGACTGTGTTTGAATTTCCGCGGCTTTGGCGAAGGAGGATGTTATGCTCAGGCTTCGTCACCAGTGACAATTGAGTCCAGTAAGTTGTCCTGTTCGGCTGCAAGGCGGTGAAGAAATGCGCGGGAAGCAACTCGTTGCCGCATGTGGTCCTCAGTCAGCGTGCATGGCTACCACCTTGCGCTTACCTTACGGTAGTTCAATGTTTCCGTTAAAATTCTGTGAGCGGAGCTTCGGGAAACCTCAGGAACCAACGTGCAGAGATCATCCAGGGTGATCCATCGATCTTTACGAATGCTTTGCTCAACCTTCAACAGTGTCTCCTGCTCCTCTGTTCGTCGTGAATTTCGGTCCGTCCAGCTGAAAACTCTCTACACCACCTACGAACATTTTTGACATCCATGCACGACTCACCATACACGTCCGTCAATTGGCGACGGATTTCATCCCCTTTGCGTTCAAAACCGAATAACTGCGAGCAATTCGCACTTAGCGGTAACATCCAACGGGAGCTCCATTCTCTACGGCTGCCAAGCTGAGCGCCTCAGCGCGTCGTGCGCATGTTTACATACAGCGCGTAAAGCACTCTTCATAACAGTGTGACCAACTGCCACACAAACTGAGTTCTGTACTTATAAAGAAATAGGAGACCTTACTTTTGGGATTACCCTCGTAGAACTAGTTATGATGATGCGAGTTAGTACTATATTGGATGTAATGATAAACCTCTCAAAAAAATAAAAATAAATAAATAAATAAAAATAAATAAATAAATAAAAAAAGAAAGAAAGAAAAAGACATGCCATGAAGGAATTAACCGAATGGGGTGGAAATCAATAGATCTGATGTACACGTACAGATAAAAAAGATTGCAAAGAAATGGATGTTTCATTAAAGAGAAAGAGCTGCACAAACTGTGCAAGTCAACGAGGAATTGGTCCACCTCTGGCCTGTATGCTAGTGGTTATTCGGCATGGCATTGTTTGATAGTTGTTGGATTTCCTCCTGAGGGATATCGTTGTAAATTCTGTTCAACTGACGCGTTAGATTAGTCAAAATTCTGAGCTATTTTGAGGGCCCCGCCTATAACGCTACAAACGTTTACAATTGGGGAGAGGTCAAATGGTTCAAATGGCTCTGAGCACTATGGGACTTAACATCTGTGGTCATCAGTCCCCTAGAACTAAGAACTACTTAAACCTAACTAACCTAAGGACATCACACACATCCATGCCCGAGGTAGGATTCGAACCTGCGACCGTAGCAGTCGCGCGGCTCCGGACTGAGCGCCTAGAACCGCTAGACCACCGCGGCAGGCAGGGGAGAGGTCAGACGACCTTGTTGGGCAAGATAGGGTTTGCATGCATGACGACAACCAGTAGGAAATTTCTTCATGTGCGGGAGGGCATTATCTTGCTGAAATGTAAGCCCAGGATGACTTGCCATGAGAAGAACAGAAAAGGGCGTAGAATATCGTTGACGTACCGCTGTGACAATGGGTGCCGCGGATGACAACCAAGGGATCCTGCCAAGAAATAAAATGGCCGTCAGACCATCACTCCTGGTTGTCAGGCTGTATGGCGGACGACTGTCAAGCTGGTATTCCACCGCTATCTGGGGCGTCTACAGATGCATTTTCGGCCTCCTATCTTACTAGAGTAGACTTGTCTTCAGTGATGAGCTCCACTTCTAACATGCCCTGGCGTATCTGAAGATGCCCCAGACAGAGATGGGATACCACCCTGACTGACGCCCGCCAAATGGCCCGACAATCTGGAGTGATGGTCTGAGGTGCCATTTTTTTTCAATGCATGACCCATTTGGTTGCCGCCCAAGGCACCACTACAGCACAGCTGTACGTCGACGATATTCTAAACCGCGCTCTGTTGCCCTTTATGGAAAGCCATTCCAGCTACATAATGACCGGCCTCTCATAATGATAGCTTCTACTGCTTGTCTTCACGCTTACCAAACTCCACCTTGGACAGCAAGTACACTGGATCTCTCCCCAACAGCGAACAATTGGAACGTTATGGGCAGGTCCCTCCAATCAGCTCGAAATTTTGACAGTTTAACACGTCAACTGGACAGAATTTGGATTTTGCGCAATATCCCTCAGGAGTATATCCAACAGCTCTATCAATCAATGGCAAGCCAACTAACTAGTGGTGTAAGGTGCAATGCTTTATTGATTTTCTCGATTTGTGAACCTCTTTCCGTGAATAAATCGTCAAATGTGTGTGAAACTGTAATCATTTGTAGGATGTACACGTAAATCACATCTACCGCTTTCCATCCCATTCAGATAGCTCCTTCGTGGTGTGTATTCTGTTTCTTTGAGTGAATATTGCACAATTAGTTGCTTATGTACCCGAAAAGAATTGTTGACTGTAATAATTTCTGTAAGATCGAATAAGCACGTGTTTAAATTGTAGACAATGGACAAAAATGTAATAAACAAATATCGATACTGACATGTTTGAGACACCGTAACACCGCTGCCAAACTGAAATATCAATCAATAATGGCAAAAATGTTGCTACTATCGTCAGTAATTTTTCCATCATTTAAATTAATAATTTTCTGAGCATGTCTAATAATGACAGAAGTGTAACACATTTACGACGTGTCAGACGCAGCAAAAGGGTGTGGGGGTGAATACTTCGAGGCTTGCCGGTGACACAGTAATTCTTCCAGAGGCGGTTAAGGGCTAGGAAGATTAGTTGAATGGAGCAGATAAAGTCTTGAAAAGGAGATCAGAGATAAACATTAACGAAAGTAAAACAAGGGTAATGGAATGTAGTCGAATTAAATTAGGCGATGCTGAGGGAATAAGACTAGGAAATGAAACACTAAAAGTAGTCCATGAGTTTTGTTATTTGGACGGCAAAAACAACTCTTGACAGCCGAAGTAGAGATGACATAAAATGCGGATTGGCCATAGCAACAAATACATTTCTGCATCCCATAAATCTGTTGGCAGTAACTGTAAATTCATGTGTTAGGGAGACTTCCTGATGTCATTTGTTGGGTGTAGCCTTGTACAGACGTGAGAGGTACAAAACAAACAGCTCAGACGTAAAGAAATTAGAAGCTCTCGGAATGTGGTGCTGTAGAACAATGCTGAGGGTTACAAGGGTAGAGCAGGTAACTAATGAAGTGGTACTGAACCGAATTCCAGAAAAAAGAAATTTGTGACACAACTTGACTAAAAGAAGAGTGGTTGACAGAACGCATCTGAGGCATCAAGGATCGTAAAATTGGAAATGGAGGGAAGAAAATGGTTCAAATGGCTCTGAGCACTGTGGGACTCAACTTCTGAGGTCATCAGTCCCCTAGAACTTAGAACTACTTAAACCTCACTAACCTAAGGATGTCACACACATCCACGCCCGAGGCAGTATTCGAACCTGCGACCGTAGCGGTCTCGCGGTTCCAGACTGTAGTGCCTAGAACCACACGGTCACTCCGGCCGTCAATGGAGGGAAGAGTTGGAGGTAAAAGCTACAGAATAAATCCAAGACCAGAGGGAAACCAAGACTCGTATCCAACACGCCAATTCAAGAGGATGTTGCGTCGATTAGTAATACAGAGCTGAAGAGTACTGTACAGGAGAGAGTACCGTGAAGAGCTACATCAGACCAGTCTTCAGACAGAATCCACCCATTATGAGACACATGTTGTTTTAATCTTATATGCACATAAGCCAGTAAGAGTATTTTCCTCCTTGGCAATAAAGTTCATCTTTCTTTAAACTAGCATTTTCCCTGTGGCTTTGCTTGCGTATGTATTTGACATATATGCTGTAAACATCTCCTCCTCCCTTTCTCTGTGTCTACCTCTTCCTCCCTGTTTCTATCCACTTCATCCACCCACCTCTACCTGTCTATCTTTCCTCCCCATCCTCTCTGTCTCTTCATCTCCTCCTCCCTCTCTCTTTGTCGATTTTTTCTACACCTTCGCTCTGGACATATCGTCTTCACCCCTTCTTCTGACTATATACTCCTCCCCCTCTCTTTACATCTCCATCCTGTTCTATTTTACCTGCCCACTACCCCTCTACACTTTCCACATCATATGCTCCCCTTGCTGCTCCACCATGTCCATTTCTCCCTTCCTATCACTCTCTGTCCCCTGTTCCATCCATCTCAACCTCTCTCCAGCAATGCTCACCTTCACGTGTCCCCCCCAGTAAAACAGTCTAATGAAGGAGGCCGATATTACTCCCACAACGTGTCATGCAGGGAACTCTACGTATTAGGCGGACAAAATCATGTATTTGTCCCTGACATACAATCCGCCATGCCCAGCAAGTCGATAATGCAGGCTGATACTACAGCACACCTGTCACCCACAGCAGCCTATGTGTCGGAGACTGGGAAACTGTTTCTTGACATGTAGGCTGCCCTGCAAAGCACATTGGTTTGGTGGACCCACACTATTTCCACATAACATGCCAGTCATGCAAGACAATCCATATGGCACCGCCAGCCACTATCGCCGAGCGGTTCTAGGCGCTTCAGTCTGGAACAGCGCTGCTGCTACGGTCACAGATTCGAATCCTGCCATGGGCATGGATGTATGTGATGTCCTTAAGTTAGTTAGCCTTAAGCAATTCTAAGTCTAGAGGACTGATAACCTCAGATGTTAAGTCCCATAGTGCATAGAGCCATTTGAACCATTGGGAAAGACTGAGCAAGACACAGCTTAATCCACGATCATAGAATTTGGGTGTGGTATGTACGAGCGCCTCAACACTTGACCACTGCCTTAGTTTACAAAATCTGCCATCCTCGGATAATTAATTCAAGGAGTCCTCAGAAATTATAATGTTGTGCACCTAATGTGTACAAAACAAAATCCAAATTTTCGAGGATCATAACGACTCAATCAGAACTGCAATGCAGTTTGACCTTACTTTTTCCAAAAAAGGTATTGTAATAAACCAAACTCTTTTCACAGGAGTTATTTTCGAGTTCTTCCCAGCTAGTATGTCAAAGCTTGTTTAAATCAATGGTCTGCATGATCTGACCTCTCCTTGTCAGCTCCTATTATTCATGATTGTTACAATTTGACTTGGAATATCAGTGCACTTTAAACACCATCATGATTATATGTTAGCTATTTTTTAAAACTTCCTTATTCATTTCTTGGACTCCTTTTATGTATACATTGTTCCTACAGAATAAAATTACTAACGTGGTGAGAGAATAATCTTTTTATTATTATTGAGGTGACAGTCTATTTTAAATTGAATTTTCGAATATTGCTGTGTGTCTCTGTGAATCGTTTTATTTCTGCTTGCGTCCGCACCAGCTGACCAGAAGTATCTGAACACCTACTAGTTGGCATTAGCATGAGGTGTGTGTATCCTTCACCTTTATAACAGTTTGAACTCTGTTGGGGACGATTAGGTGTCTGAAACGAACAAGTCATTTCCTCCTTAAGAATCGAAACCATGGATGCTGGTGATGGACGCCAAGGTCTGGAGCGAAGAACCCATTCTGACTCATCCCAAAGTCTTTCACAGGGTTCAGATAGGGACTCTGAGCAAGGGCGTCAATTTCAGGAACCCTCTCGTCCATAAAAAACTGCCTCACAGATGCTGCTTTAAGACAGAGTTCATTGTCATGCTATTACATTCAACGTCTCTAAACTATTCCTCTACTTAACTCAGTATTACGGTGCTTTAAAGTATATTTATATCGTTCCACATATAGAGTTTTCTTACGTGCAATAACGGGATCACAACCCAACCACAAACTAACCCCCCTGCTGTAACATCACCCCCTCCATACTTCACTGTTGGCACTGCATATGTCGGCAGGTAACGTTCTCCAGTCATTTGCGTAACCCGAACCCTTCCATCAGATTGCAACATGGTATAACTGATTCAGCGAGAGAAATCAATTTCCAGTCATCCACTGCCCTGTGGCGGCGCTCCTTAAAGAACATCAAGTGTCGCTCAGCACTTGCTACGGAGATGTGTAATTTATGAGGAACTGATCGACAACTGCATCCCACTCTTATGAGCTCTCTAAGCAAAGTCCTTAGCAACGGCGTTGCCGCAGTGGATCCACCGGTTACCGTCATTTCGCCGAAGTTACGTGCTGTCGGGCGTGGACGGCTCTTGGACGGGTGATCATCTGGGCCCGCCATGCACTGTTACCATTTTTCGGGGTGCACTCAGCCTCGTGATGCCAATTGAGGAGCTACTCGACCGAATAGTAGCGGCTCCGGTCAAAGAAAACCATCATAACGACCGGGTTAGCGGTGTGCTGACCACATGCCCCTCCTTACCGCATCCTCACCTGAGTATGGCACGGCGATCGGATGGTCCCGATGGGCCACTTGTGGCCTAACAACGGAGTACTACTACGCTAAGGTTCAAATGGCTCTGAGCACTATGGGACTCAACTGCTGAGGTCATTAGTCCCCTAGAACTTAGAACTAGTTACACCTAACTAACCTAAGGACATCACAAACATCCATGCCCGAGGCCGGATTCGAACCCGCGACCGTAACGGTCTTGCGGTTCCAGACTGCAGCGCCTTTAACCGCACGGCCACTTCGGCCGGCTACTACGCAAAGCCGTTGAGCTAATTGGATTGCTGGTAGCACTTGGTAAACCACGAGGGATTTCTTCTACAGATTTCGTATGATTTATCTTTTCTTTTCTTTTTTTTTCCGCAACGTTCAACGTCCTGTGTTGGTCACTATAAGAGATCTGCCTCGTCTTGTTTCATCTGTCGTTGTTTGTTCCACTTCCCAATCACATCACCAGCAGTCGATTTAGGCAGCTTTAGAAGGGTTTAAATGTCTGTGATTCATTTATTTGTCTGGTGACATTCAGTCGCTAGTCCATGTTCGAAATCACTGAGACTTCCTGACCGACCCCTTCTGCTGTTGCCGGCCGCGGTGGCCGAGCGGTTCTAGGCTCTACAGTCCGGAACCGCACGACTGCTACGGTCGCAGGTTTGAATCCTGCCTCGGGCATGGATGTGTGTGATGTTCTCAGGTTAGTCAGGTTTAAGTAGTTCCAAGTTCTAGGGGACTGATGACCTCAGATGTTAAGTCGCATAGTGCTCAGAGCCATTTGAACCATTTGAGCCTTCTGATATAACTGTTCCTTCTGCTGATAACCCAGTACACCCTGCCTACGTTTATATTGACGGACCCAACTATCTTGACATTCAGTGGTCAACTGCGCATTACAAATGGCCAGACAGTATAAATAGTTCATCCTTCACGGTTTCGGAGTATTTCGAAAGATATTTTGTTGTCTCTTCTCACTAAATTCTCAAACTCAAATTTTGCGTTACGTCAAGAAATCTTGTTTAACGACATTATTCTACTGTTTTCATGTTTTGGAGGTGGTATATTTGGTGTAGATACTGAATTAGGAAGTCAATCCCAAGATACGCATCTACTCTTCTATTATTTGAAACTGTTTTTTTTTTTCATATAAATAATTAAGTATTGGACTAGCTTCCTTTGACTCAAGTTTTCCTATTTCGGACACATACGTACTTGCCAAATATATTTCAGTACCTGTCAAATGTCATCGGTTCCTCTCTCCTTATTTATTCCAGAGATGTTACTTTCATGTTAATATGATATAGGCCTACATTAAAACGTTGCATATCCTCATTTTACACTTTTTCGGTAACATGCCTCTTCACTGTCAGTCTGTAAATAATACAAACTTGTAATCTGTCCTCACTAGGTTTCTTTCACTCGAAACCAGTTTCATATTAACGGTTTAACAATTGTGTTTATATGAATTCTGCCCAAATATCACTCCCCAATTTGTGTTTAAGTGGGAAATTATTTCATTTCCATATAATACTAGTTCAATTTACGTGCACCAAATTCAGAAAGAAAAATGAACTGCGTTAGCATCATTATTGGTTTCATACTACTGCTACGCTTTTGTTTGGCTGTTCTGTTTTCTCCCTGAGTGGTGCTTGTTTTGTATGCTGGGTTGCAGTGTCAAAGGCACAGAGACTTGTTTTGTTTCACAGCGCTGTCTGGCCTAGTAGGTTAAATAGCTTTAACATAGTGCCTGACATGCCAATGAAATTACGATTTTGCAAATGTAGTAGCTCGTTGCCAAAACAACTGAAAGTCATCCTCAATATAGGCGATAAAGTTATCCTGATACTACGTATGGAAAAACTGGGATACAATGATAGAACGTGAGTTTACTTTGCAGCGAATGGCCTTGCAAAACATGTCCCAACCACGAGATGGTTAAAGGAATTCGTGAAAGTCCTTGAAATGCGTAAAATACATTTTAGTGTAGAATGAACGTATAACTACAATACGAGAAGAGTGAATTTAAGGCATGTAATGTGAACTACCCGTCAATAAACCAGTAACACATGTGGTTGACTACAGACACATACACAAAAATTACACACTAGGATAGAAAATTCATACTTGACAATTAGTGGAAACGTACAGAATTTTACGAATCTGATAAATATAGAAGGCAAAAATTCATATGAAATATACAGCCTCAGGAAAAAGGGAATCACGCAGAAAGAGAGGAGGCAACGAAATGAAGATACAGCGGTTGACAGAGTATGTGAAAATGCAGGGATTATAAAATCCAGTCAACCTTACAGCTAACTTTCCGTTATAGCCCATTTATCAAAATGTCGTTGCACTCAGTCTCGGTTGGATGTATGCAATGATTCAGACGGGAAGGATGACCCCCAAGGCGTTGTGACCTTTTCTGAAGCAAGATCGTCCACTTGTTGGCATTGTCCTTGATGTCCTGAACACTGGCTCTCGGACGGAGTTGTCGTCCGATGTTGTCCCACACAATGGGGATCCTGTTGGCCAAAGGAGTACCTCAACATCAAGCAGATAGTTCACAAGTGCCATGTGTTCGTGAGGACTGGCTTGTTGGGAAAAGGCACAACGGCACTGTCTTATGAGAGATAACAAATGAGGTCTCTGTATGTTCAAAATGGCTCAAATGGCTCTGAGCACTATGGGACTTAACATCTGAGGTCATCAGCCCCCTAGAACTTAGAACTACTTAAACCTAACTAACGTAAGGACATCACACACATCAATGCCCGAGGCAGGATTCGAACCTGCGACCGTAGCGGTCACGCGGTTCCAGACTGAAGCGCCTAGAACCGCTCGGCCACTCTGCCCGGCGTCGCTGTATGTCCGTGACGTACAATTGTGGCGTCAGAGCCATAACCAATGGCTTCACATCTTGACGCCAGAGGTAACACGGATGTGCCTCTCAAAACGTACGAAGAGTGGGACCTCACATCAGGTCGCTGTTACAGTCGGCGACGATGGTCGTTCAGTGTTGTGCAGAAAAGCGATTCATAACAGAATATAATGTGAAGCCACTAATCAACAGACCATACTTCCTGATAACGGCACCACTCCAAATGCAGCCATATGTGTTGTGGTGTTAATAGCAGACTGCGCATGGAACGGTAATTCTGTAATCGAGTTGCTGCTAGTCTCCGACCAAAGGCTTGGAATGACAGAGAATGTTTCGAGGTACAGATTGCTTGCTCTCGCAGTCAGGCGCTAATGTGAAGATCTTATTACACGCTTGGTAAATATTACTTCGATCCTCCCCCTGTGGTGGACTGACGTGGCGAGAACGTTGACGACGCGTACGCCTGCCCTCACGTTCGCATAACGCAAATATCGGGCCACTGTCTCATCCGAACGCTCCACACATCCGGAGATTGCTTGATTCGACCAGTCTTCCAAATGGAGACCCACAATGAAGTCCCTTCCAAACAACTTCAGGTGCTGATAACGTTGTCCCACCGAAGTTCACGGCACCTGCGAGTCCTTGGTGGTGTCACACGACATCTGACGCTATTCACGCTACTTATATACCTACCGGGTCCGGTAATAGCATCAACACGTACTTATCCACCACACAGAAAAGCAACTCTACTGTTGCATTTACATACCCGCCAATCGGGGTATGTGTACGAAGTTACACTGACACTCGACCATATGTTCTGGGTGCTTCGGTTTTTTTTGTCAGGCAGTTTAGCGAAACCCTTAAACTGTGTCACACGTCTTCGCCAACAGAAATAATCAATTTTTTTGAGAAAACGTGTAGGAGTATGACGATATTTTATGAACCTCTAGGCAAGTAACGTCAACCAGTCTGCAACTCGTACCTATGAGAAGTAGACTCTAAGCCAAAGAAAAGAAACAACGATGCACCCGAAGGAATTATCCGAATGCGACAGAAATTTAGGACTCTGTATCTCAAAAGGAACAAAAATGGACTTGTACCACTATTGAAGTAAGCCCTTCGTATACAGACAACCAAATGATTACAATTTCAGAAAGATTTGATATTTTAATCAAGAGGAGGCTCTCCGCAAACTGAGCAAGTGAATAACACATTGGTTCACCTCTGCCCCTTTCACAGCAATTATTCCGCTTGACATTGACTGAGGTGATGGTTGTCCTCCTGAAGGATATCGTGCCACATTCTGCCCAACTGGCATGTTATAACATCAAAATCCCGAAATGGTTGGAGGCCCTGTCTGTAATGTTCCAAATGTTTTCAGTTACGGAGAGATCCGGCGACCTCGCTGTCCAAGGTATTGGCAAGCATGGAGACAAGCAGTCGAAATTAGCAGTATGCGGATGGGTATTATCTTGCTGAAATGTAAGCCCACGATGACTTGCCATGCAGAGGAACGAAATGGGGCGTAGAATATCATCGACGTACCGCTGTGCCGTAATGATGTCGCGGATGACAACAAAAGGAGTCCTGATATGAAATGAATTGGCACCCTAGACCATCACTTCTGACTGTCTGGCCATAAGGCGACAGTCGTACAGTAGGACTGGTATCTCACCGCCGTCCAGGGTGTCTCCAGATACGTCTTCCCTGGTCACCTTGGCTCGTTTCCGTGTGTCACTCACCACTGAAGACAATTCTATTCCAGTTAAATACACTCTGCGCTGAAGTTCCCAAAACCACAGTAAACGGGTCGGTGTACGGAGGTCAGCGGTAGTCGGCTCAAGAGGCGCTGTGAGCTCAGCGCCCTTTCTGAGAGCCGCCTATTAATGGTCTTTGTGGTTACTGCACCTCGGATCGATGATATTTATGAATCTAGGCCTGTGAGTGCCTCTCTGACGACTGTCCGGTCCTCATGTTCTGAAGTCTTTCTAGATCTACCGCTTCCTTCTTGACGCTATATCCGGCCATGGTTCACCGTTTCCTGCCAATATCGTCGATAGAGGCATAGGTCCTATTCAGAGGAGCGATTCGTCGTTACTCCAACTGGCTTCTTTGAGGCCAACTGCACGTCCTCTCTCAAATGATGACATCTGTGTTTATTGTTCACGAGCCTGTCTGCGAGTCGTAGATTCTGTGCAACTGAGGACACGGAATGAAATTCGTAAAGACTTTGTCCTGGTATCGGCCCGTCCCCTGTTTACTATCCTTGTCAGCTGCGCGGTGAAATTGCGCTGCACCGTCACACATTCGCCCATCGCCCGCCAAAGTGCACAATTTTGCGTTCTGCGTCGATAAAGTATGAATATCAGTTTGATGAACTTTCAACTCTAAGATGTTTAGAGGATGTCCCTGTTAAAGATGAGGCGAGGGGTAATAGGTAGTAAGAATTCATGTAAGGGAGAAATTGTCTTCTAACATGATACCGGATGAAATGGGTGTCGTTTTGAGGGATTTCCTATATTAGAATCTGAGTTTGGTTGTTGATTGCAAAAATGGGCAAAGAAGGCACAAGTGATTGATGTATTCCTTCAGAATTTCTAAAATAATTACATGGAGTGCCAACCAAGCAGTTATTCATATTACTGTGTAGGTTTTAAGAAACCGCAGACACATTAAGACAGCAAGGACATATAAATGAGAGAACATTTACACTGTCAGCTTGAAACCTCATACCTCGAAGTTGCTGACCAGAATAATGTACAAAAGAATGGAGAAACCATTAGAATGTGTTACACGACCATAAGTTTGGGTCTTGCACAGGTGAACACAACAGAGAGGCAGATCTTAAGTTTTGCTTGATAATCCTTAAGAAAGATGAAAACACCTTCATGTAACTCGTCAACCTTCACAAATTTTACGAAGATGTATAGTGCTGCAAGATGTTAACATCCTCAGGAAAAGTGACAAAAATTAGAACAGTATTTCCCAGACTCTAGTTATACCGAACATTAGACACCTTCTGGGACGGCAACGGTTACAAAAAGAGCCAACAAAATCCAAGGAGTCATTTACGGCCAATGTTCCAGTTGAATTTCCCTCTTTAAAAAAAAAAAAAAAAAAAAAAAAAATAGCAGTCTTACTGAACTGTTTTCATACAGTACATTGAAGAATAAGTTAGATAGCGTGGAATTAGAGAGCTCAGGGAATACCATGGTAGTTCGAAGCTGGTTTTAAGTCGGTCGCGCAATAGAGAGCTCATTACGTGTAACAATTTATGTGAAACGGGAAATGAGTGTAGCTTTATTTAGTTTTATTCAGAGATTCGAAATGTTATACTGCTCTTCTGTTCCATTAATTATATTAATAATGAATTAATTTAATAAACTGTGATAGGTATAGCATATCATCATGCCGGGGCTGAGCCCGTATGGCGATGTTGAATACATAATGGCAACGCCCGCGTCACCTGACTTCACTCGGTCCCGTGGCGGTACGCAGTTGTTATGAGCTGCCCAACACACATTCTAAGCTCTCTCACTGAGATAGCATACATAAGCGGAAAACGGTGCCAAACCCGGCAAATTCACCTCAGTTGGTTTATCTCCTGCCGTAACCTATGTCTCGTCTACTCCTCTAAATTCCAGGTAATAATTATTAAGACGAAACACCTACACATTTCGCCTCCATGACACCTCCCTTACCATTCACGATCATTCTGACCAGTTGACTGATACACTAAAATATCTTGGACTAATCATCGACCGGGAACTAACATGGAAACCTCACCTACTTACAATCCAACAGGAAGCCCACAATACACTAAAACGACTAGCTGGCCGAACTGGAGACTTCACCGCTCCACTATCCTTCACATCTACAGAATCTTCATCTCACCCATCTTCTCTACTATGCAAATGACGAATGTTGCATATATGTCCACCACATCACATTGCCTCCAAATCCTCCAAACCTGTGCACTCTGTCTGGCTTTCCTTATCCGTCTGCATTCCCTACGTGGATCCTCAACCGTCTCAGTAAATTCCCACCTCTCCTCATGCACATCGAACACCTCCGGCTCCTCTGTATTACCCTCAAAATAAATTCAAATAACCCCATTGTTTCCTCTTTGATCATCAAACTTGGTATACTGTCGAGCTATAATAAATACAACACTATTTCCTATTCCAATGCAGCTTGAAGCGACTCCATCTCCCAGACAATGAAATCCGCTTCGATATTTATCCATCGTATCAGCTGTAGCTTTTCTGTGCTATTTCCACACCATCTCCAGGCTCTCCCTGTCTCAACTCTCTCCACTTCACACCCTCCCTTCTTCTCTTGATACCACGGCCATGCCTACCCACCAAACCCATACTTCCTTTCCCTTATCCTTCTCACCACCCACCCTCTTTCTGCAGATACCATTCAACCGCTTACAAATTTTTACTCGCAACCATCCTAGCGTTTAATGTCCGCCAAACATATTCGCCCCTCTTCAACTTTTTACTGAAAGTTCAGCGCTGCTTTTTAACGAAAGTTTTCAAATGTCTATTTTGTTTTATCTTTACCCATCCGATATATGCTTATCTCCTTTTAAAGTTTTAGATAAATGGAACAACACTGTGTATTTTTAATCATCTCCACATTACATGAAACTGAAATAATCAAATTTGTAACAAGGATGATAAAAATGAAGCATTTGAAATATCTGCAGACAAACTGAAAGAAATGGAAGCAGAAGCTGACGCAACAAATAACGGAAGCGTGGTCAAAGGAAAGAAGACTCTCTACAAACATGTAATTCTAGTTACCACAGAAAAGTCTAATGTTCAACGACATGAGCACAAAAATGTAATTCGAACGTGATATTTCGTAGTACGTAAGGAAAACTGACTGTTCTCTTCTTCTTACGCCATCGACGCAGGGTCGGCACTGTTTTTAGTGGATGTGGCGTTGCCAGTTTAAGGGTGCCCTGGTGCCCTTCCTGTCACCTCTCCGTTACTCTCCACGGACGGAATAGGTGCTTGTCAACTGGCTGCGGGGTCAGCCCGGCAGATTGCTTACCGGAGGGGTCGAGGCTTGATCCCCGGTCCGCTCTGATATTTTCTCCTCTAGGGGACAGGGTGTTGTGGTGTCCTTAACTTCGTATAGTCAAAACTGACACCAAGTTACCTAAAAACACACTGTCGTATCGTCTTTCCACTACTGAGGTAGCTGTATGGGGAACAACCGAAAGCCACTAACTTAAAATAAAAATAAAAATGCTGTCTGCATGTAGTTTTATACAGGGTGTTACAAAAAGGTACGGCCAAACTTTCAGGAAACATTCCTCACACACAAAGAAAGAAAATATGTTATGTGGACATGTGTCCGGAAACGCTTACTTTCCATGTTAGAGTTCATTTTATTACTTCTCTTCAAATTACATTAATCATGGAATGGAAACACACAGCAACAGAACGTACCAGCGTGACTTCAAACACTTTGTTACAGGAAATGTTCAAAATGTCCTCCGTTAGCGAGGATACATGCATCCACCCTCCGTCGCATGGAATCCCTGATGCGCTGATGCCGCCCTGGAGAATGGCGTATTGTATCACAGCCGTCCACAATACTACCACGAAGAGTCTCTACATTTGGTACCGGGGTTGCGTAAACAAGAGCTTTCAAATGCCCCCATAAATGAAAGTCAAGGGGATTGAGGTCAGGAGAGCGTGGAGGCCGTGGAATTGGTCCGCCTCTACCAATCCATCGGTCACCGAATCTGTTGTTGAGAAGCGTACGAACACTTAGACTGAAATGTGCAGGAGCTCCATCGTGCATGAACCACATGTTGTGTCGTACTTGTAAAGGCACATGTACTAGCAGCACAGGTAGAGTATCCCGTATGAAATCATGATAACGTGCTCCATTGAGCGTAGCTGGAAGAACATGGGGCCCAATCAAGACATCACCAGCAATGCCTGCCCAAACGTTCACAGAAAATCTGTGTTGATGACATGATTGCACAATTGCGTGCGGATTCTCGTCAGCCCATACATGTTGATTGTGAAAATTTACAGTTTGATCACGGTGGAATGAAGCCTCAGCCGTAAAGAGAACATTTGCACTGAAATGAGGATTGACATATTGTTGGATGAACCATTCGCAGAAGTGTACCCGTGGAGGCCAATCATCTGCTGATAGTGCCTGCACACGCTGTACATGGTACGGAAACAACTGGTTCTCCCGTAGCACTCTCCATACAGTGACGTGGTCAACGTTACCTTGTACAGCAGCAACTTCTCTGACGCTGACATTAGGGTTATCGTCAACTGCACGAATTATTGCCTCGTCCATTGCAGGTGTCCTCGTCGTTCTACGTCTTCCCCAGTCGCGAGTCATAGGCTGGAATGTTCCGTGCTCCCTAAGACGCCGATCAATTGCTTCGAACGTCTTCCTGTCGAGAGACCTTCGTTCTGGAAATCTCTCTCGATACAAACGTACGGCGCCACGGCTTTTACCCCGTGCTAATCCATACATCAAATGGGCATCTGCCAAATCCGCATTTGTAAACATTGCACTGACTGCAAAACTACGTTCGTGATGAACACTAACCTGTTGATGCTACGTACTGATGTACTTGATGCTAGTACTGTAGAGCAATGAGTCACGTGTCAACACAAGCACCGAAGTCAACATTACCTTCCTTCAATTGGGCCAACTGGCGGTGAATCCAGGAAGTACAGTACATACTGACCAAACTAAAATGAGCTCTAACATGGAAATTAAACGTTTCCGGACAGATGTCCACATAACATATTTTCTTTCTTTGTGTGTGAGCAATGTTTCCTGAAAGTTTGGCCATATCTTTTTGTAACACCCTGTAGAGGCAACCGTGAGCGAAAGTTTTCTAAATGTTCGCGAAGCATGCAACTGTGGCGAGACTTGGGTACCAGTCCGGTATTCACCTAGCGGGATGTGGGAATCCGCCTAAAATCTACAGCTACAGTGGACTGGCTGGCACACCGACCGTCGTCGTTAATCGGTCGGACGGATTCCATCTAGGCCCGACACACCTCCCGGCGATTTAACACGCACAGCTATCGGGGCTAGTTAAGCAGAACTTGACAGTTAAGTCATCGACATCGAACAAACCTGCCACTCCTGCTGTGATCGAGAAGTTTGTTTGCAGACAGTCATAATCCATTTAACTACTGCAGCAGTCGTTCACCAGTGCAGTTGGTAACTCAAGCTCATGAAAGATAACAAGCCAGAAATAAAATGAATGTGTTTATTATTTTTAGTAACGTAATATGAGAAATATTTCCATTTTGAATAAAGCACATAAGTTGTCAGGACGGTTTTTATTGGTTGTGTGTACACATTAAGAACTTTACAAAAATATTAGTACCTTTAAGAGTTCACTATGTAAGAGTTCATGCAGACAAATTGGGAAGACGTCTTTCAGGTCTGCAATGTGTCTTCTAGTAGCAAAGAATCTGTAAGCTCCAATCCTGTTTATTCAGCAACAACTGCTTCACTATGAACAGACACATGAAAGTTACGTTGCAAAGTAACCAAACTCCTTTCGTCGAGTATCAGATAATTGCGTAAAGAATCACCACCCAGTTCTTTCAGTAATGTCTCATGTCGAAACTACTTTCGCTTTAGTAATGACTTTCTTTTATTTTACGTTAGACGCATCCAGTAGCTCGTCTAGCGCCATGCCATCTGCATGTGTTTCCCTGAAGCAGGATGTAAGGCCCGTGAGTGCGACAGTTCTCGACAGAAACCAACTGCTGAACAGTTTAATCGAGCGCTACATCAGACTGTTCGTGTGATGCACCTGACTTCGTCGGATTGGCTGTGGGACCGACTGACCAGATCGTTTGATGGTAGTAAAAGCGTAGCATTACCAAATCTAATGCTTCAAGAATTATTTGTTCTGAGCTACATTCGATCACTGTATAGTTTCGGCGAGTTATGTTGACTTCACGTGTTTTAAGAAGGATGAAGTAGCGTAATGTCTTTTTGCACTAACGAACTTTTGATGCCTATAGCATGCTACTTTATTTTTACTTACATCTGTTTAGTAACATCGCTTTTCATTCCTTCATCTCATAGGGGAACGGCAGCTAGTATGGGCCACTCGAGCCGGAATTGGTTCAAAAATTTTGTTATTATTTCGAAATAAGGTATAAGTGCAATAAATCTTTACTCGAACGGTTGTTTTGATAGAAATGAGGGAAAAAATATTTGTAACCAAAACACCACACACCAAGAAAAGACTTTCTAAGACTTACAGTCTGACGGGCTGAGAAAGGAGTCGCGAAGTATGAGCTATACTGCCAAACACAGTGTTCTAAATTTTTTTTGTCTGTCTCACAAACAAATTGATCTGTTTATATGTAAGAATCACAAGATACTGAAAAACCACGCTTAATTAAAGAACTTTCTACTTGTGATATACTGAACCTGTCTTAACGCATTAAAACTTCTAGACTGAGGTTCCCAGAAAGACACTTTATGGTGGTCGTTCATGAAGTTTTGATAGAAATCGTTACCTGCCAATTTATTTTCACTGTTAAGTCTTTGACACAGTTTTAAATTTTCTGCCAAATCTTCTGTCAACTTTAGAAACTCAATCTTTGCTAGCAGCACTAATATCGAATCTAACCTTGTCACTTGTGCTGCAAGCATTTCTTCGTAATTTTCTTCAAGTGATAGTTTAAAAAACCACATAGTTTTCAACGAATTTCTATGACGATTGGACGTTAGCCGGCCGGTGTGGCCGAGCGGTTCTAGGCGCTACAGTCTGGAACCGCGCGACCGCTACTGTCGCAGGTTCGAATCCTGCCTCGATCATGGATGTGTGTGATGTCCTTAAGTTAGTTAGGTTTAAGTAGTTCTAAGTTCTAGGGGACTGATGACCTAAGATGTTAAGTCCCATAGTGCTCAGAGCCATATGAACCATTTGACTGGACGTTAAACTCTAATTAATTACTTAATTTTTTTTAGAAAGAGAGAAACCCCATCTGATGTGTCATAAATTCCGTACAACGACTCCAATTCCGATTTGCAGCATAGCACTACGAACATTAAAACTATCGGCATCAGCCCTTTCGGCACATTTCGCCTTCCAAACCAGTTGCAACCGCTTGCTTCATTGGTGTTTCGGACCACTCCCCTCGATTTTCACTGGTACGCTTCTTCTTGAACCTTGGCAATGGGGTCTAAAAGCAAAACACTAAATTAATTATATGGTCTACCCTACCCGACTTTGGAGTGACCAATAGCAGTCGAATTACACTGCACATCGAAACATGGAGGAAAGAGAAACCGGCTTGAATGGGAGAACTGCATTATTACGATGCAACCTACATTAGCCTACTTAAATATTTAGTCTAGTACTTATAAGGAGCCATCAGAAAGTTTTCGTTTGAGGGCGCTGCTACTGTGTCCATCAATATAGCGCAACCTCGATGTGAGAATATAAGCACTGAGTTATAGGTAAGGGATTAGAGCGTCATTCGTTTCTTTCCGACGTGCATGTGGCAAATGCGGAAACGTGGACTATAGCGAAGTTATTATCAAATGCGTCCAAACAGGACCAACGTGCTGTTACTATATTCTTCGCTGCTGAAGGACAAACACTGGTAGGCAAACCTAGGAGAATGTAGAATGTGTATAGGGCAGCATATTGTAATACTTCTGGCTTAGTCAGCCATTATAATAGGCTCCAAGAAGCTGTTCCCAGAGCAGTGGAGATGCAACAAGTATATAGATGACGAAATGTGGTATGAGATACCTGTGACAGATGTTAGATTCGGTACCATTCCCGTGAGAAAGACCGCCTGCATAATGCTACTGCTGTGTGATTGGCTGCTGTGTTCGGAGCAAGGGCGCCGAAACGTTAAAGTATAGTTATTATTATTAGTTAAACTACTCATTGGAATGACTTCACTTTTTAATATAAATATCTCTCAACAGCTATCAAACAGTCATTTTAGAATTATTAAAAACAATTTAAATCAAAAACAAAAGACTGACGAATTTGCAGACGAAGCAGTTCGGAAGCGTTCGGGTCACGCCTTTTCTGTTATGGCGCGCGAAGTGTTTCGGGCGGGTCACGCCTTTTCTGTTACGGCGCGCGAAGTGTTTCGGGCTGTTCGTCACTCTGGATTAGGCAGTTGAGACGAACAGACATGTTGTCTGTCGTTGGATGTGTTTGCCAGTATTCAGCATTAAAAGATTCACTCCGGTAGTCATGAGGCACAGACACGTGCCACAAATAGTGTAAAGATACATTTTCGTAAACATCGTGTTTCATCATGTACTTTGCTGTATCAGAAGGTGTTGTATTAAGATCATGTAGTCTTCTCGTATGGCTATATTAAACTACGCGAGTGGCATCCCAAAGAAGTGATACACTATTTCAGAACAGAACCTCGCTAAAAGTCAGTTTCAGCCTCAAGATACAGAACCTACGACCTGCGTGCTGTTTTCTGCGTTGGGGACATCAACTTGAAGACAGCAGGTTAGTGAACTATAACAGAACCTTCGTATTCCAGTGCAGTGGAAACAACTAGCCGCCTCACGTGTACTGCATGCACAGAACATATGTGCTCAGTGACACGTCGGCCGGCCGCGGTGGTCTAGCGGTTCTAGGCGCGCAGTCCGGAATCGCGCGACTGCTACGGTCGCAGGTTCGAATCCTGCCTCAGGCATGGATGTGTGTGATGTCCTTAGGTTAGTTAGGTTTAAGTAGTTCTAAGGTCTAGGGGACTGATGACCACAGATGCTAAGTCCCATAGTGCTCAGAGCCATTTGAACCATTTGAACCAGTGACACGTCATCTGCGGTAATGCACAGGAGGTAAAGGAGGATGATCGTTATTAACACCAACAATCAATTCATCCATTCTTGCCGTAATGTCTGTGGAGAATCACCGTTGTGGAAAGGTGCGCGAAGAAGTGCTTCTTAATGATAACGCACGTCCACATACCGCAAATCTCATCACGAAGAATTTACCCCAATACGAGGCATTCGAGCAACCGGCCCATATGCTTAATCTCTCTCCATGCGATTATCACGACTTCTGTCTCTTGAAAAAGGTCTTGAAGTGTTGACAATTTATGTCGGACTGGAACGTGCAGTAGGCATTTACGGAGTTCTTCACGCATCAGGTCGCGGTTTTTCACCAAAGGGATACCTTCAATCCGGTGTGTCATGGGGTGCCTCAATGCTTCAGACGATTTTGACTGATTGGCATTCCAATACCGGACAGCACGACTTTCGAACGGAAACTTTTTTGATCGTCCCTTCTAACATTATTCTGGACAGGATTTTACCTACAACAAGATGACGCTCCGCCTCACTACCACAGAGATGACAGAGCCCGCCTGGTTAAAAATCTACCTCTTCGATGGGCAGGTTGGAGAGGAGCTGTTGAGTACCCAACAGGATGTCAAGACCTTATGTCTCTTTATGGGGGACCTCCAAAAATGTTTATCAACAGAAGCCAGCTACACTGAACGAGCTGCGAGAAACCATCGAGGCTTCCTGTGCAGCTACCGCCGGCCGCTGTGTCAGAGCTGTTTTAGGCGCTTCAGTCCGGAACCGCGCTGCTGCTGCTACGGTCGCATGTTCGATTCCTTCCTCGGGCACGGATGTGTGTGATGTCCTTAGGTTAGTTAGGTTTAAGTAGTTCTAAGTCTAAGGCCCCCCCCCCCCCCCTGAACCATGGACCTCGCCGTTGGTGGGGAGGCTTGTGTGCTTCAGCGATATAGATGGCCGTACGGTAGGAGCAACCACAACGGAAGGGTATAAGGGTATCTGTTGAGAGGCCAGACAAACGTGTGATTCCTGAAGAGGGGCAGCAGCCTTTTCAGTAGTTGCAGGGGCAACAGTCTGGATGATTGACTGATCTGGCTTTGTAACCCTAACCAAAACGGCCTTGCTGTGCTGGTACTGCGAACGGCTGAAAGCAAGGGGAAACTACAGCCGTAATTTTTCCCGAGGGCATGCAGATTTATTGTATGATTACATGATGATGGCGTCCTCTTGGGTAAAATACTCAGGAGGTAAAATAGTCCCCCATTCGGTCTCCGGGTGGGGACTACTCAGGAGGACGTCGTTATCAGGAGAAAGAAAACTGGCATTCTGCGAATCGGAGCGTGGAATGTCAGATCCCTTAATCGGGCAGGTAGGTTAGAAAATTTAAAAAGGGAAATGGATAGGTTAAAGTTAGATATAGTAGGAATTAGTGAAGTTCGCTGGCAGGAGGAACAAGACCTTTGGTTAGGCGAACACAAGGTTATAAATACAAAATCGAATAGGGGTAATGCAGGAATCAGTTTAATAATGAATGAAAAAATAGGAGTGCGGGTAAGCTACTACAAACAGCATAGTGAACGTATAATTGTGGCCAAGATAGACACGAAGCCCACACCTACTACAATAGTACAAGTTTATATGCCAACTAGCTCTGCAGATGATGAAGAAATTGATGAAATGTATGATGAGATAAAAGAAATTATTCAGGTACTAAAGGGAGAAGAAAATTTAATAGTCATGGGAGACTGGAATTCGAGAGTAGGAAAATGGAGAGAAGGAAACATAGTAGGTGAAAATGGATTGGGGGAAAGAAATGAAAGAGGAAGCCGTCTGGTAGAATTTTGAACAGAGCATAACTTAATCATACCTAACACTTGGTTCAAGAATCATAAAAGAAGGTTGTACAGATGCAAGAATCCTGGAAATACTAGCAGGTATCAGATAGAATATATAATGGTAAGACAGAGATTTAGGAACCAGGTATTAAATTGTAAGACATTTCCAGGTGCAGATGTGGACTCTGACCACACTCTATTGGTTATGAGCTGTAGATTAAACTGAAGAAACTGCAAAAAGGTGGGAATTTAAGGAGGTGGGATCTGGACAAACTGATTAAACCAGTGGTTGTACAGAGTTTCAGGGAGTGCACAAGGGAACAATTGACAGCAATGGGGGAAAGAAATACAGTAGAAGAAGAATGGGTAGCTCTGAGGGATGAAGTAGTGAAGGCAGCAGAGGATCAAGCTGGTAAAAAGACGAGGGCTAGAAGAAATCCTTGGGTAACAGAAGAAATATTGAATTTAATTGATGAAAGGAGAAAATACAAAAATGCAGTAAATGAAGCGGGCAAAAAGGAATACAAACGTCTCAAAAATGAGATCGACTGGAAGTGCAAAATGGCTAAGCAGGGATGGCTAGAGGACAAATGTAAGGATGTAGAGGTTTATCTCACTAGGGATAAGATAGATACTGCCTACAGGAAAATTAAAGAGACCTTTGGAGAAAAGAGAACCACTTGTATGAATATCAAGGGCTCAGATGGAAACGCAGTCCTAACCAAAGAAGGGAAAGCAGAAAGGTGGAAGGAGTATATAGAGGGTCTACACAAGGGCGATGTACTTGAGGACAATATTATGGAAATGGAAGAGAATGTAGATGAAGACGAAATAGGAGATACAATACTGCGTGGAGATACAATACTGCGTGAAGAGTTTGACAGAGCGCTGAAAGACTTGAGTCGAAACAAGGCCCCGGGAGTAGACAACATTCCATTAGAACTACTGACGGCCTTGGGAGAGCCAGTCCTTTCTTTGCAGACGAATGGAAAAACTGGTAGAAGCCGACCTCGGGGAAGATCAGTTTGGATTCCGTAGAAGTGTTGGAACACGTGAGGCAATACTGACCCTACGACTTATCTTAGAAAATAGATTAAGGAAAGGCAAACCTACGTTTCTAGCATTTGTAGACTTAGAGAAAGATTTTGACAATGTTGACTGGAATACTCTCTTTCGAATTCTGAAGGTGGCAGGGGTAAAATACAGGGAGCGAAAGGCTATTTACAATTTGTACAGAAACCAGATGGCAGTTATAAGAGTCGAGGGGCATGAAAGGGTAGCAGTGGTTGGTAAGGGAGTGAGACAGGGTTGTAGTCTATCCCCGATGTTATTCAATCTGTATATTGAGCAAGCAGTAAAGGAAACAAAAGAAAAATCCGGAGTAGGAATTAAAAACCATGGAAAAGAAATAAAAACATTGAGGTTCTCCGATGGCACTGTAATTCTGTCTGAGACAGCAAAGGACCTGGAACAGCAGCTGAACGGAATGGACAGTGTCTTGAAAGGAGGATATAAGAAGAACATCAACAAAAGCAAAACGAGGATAATGGAATGTAGACGAATTAAATCGGGTGATGCTGAGGGTATTGGATTAGGAAATGAGACACTTAAAGTAGTAAAGGAGTTTTGCTATTTGGTGCGAAAAGTAACTAATGATGGTCGAAGTAGAGAGGATATAAAATGTAGACTGGCAAGGGCAAGGAAAGCGTTTCTGAAGGAGAGAAATTTGTTAACATCGAGCATAGATTTAAGTGTCAGGAAGACGTTCCTGAAAGTATCTGTATGGATTGCAGCCATGTATGGAAGTGAAACGTGGACGATAAGTAGTTTGGACAAGAAGAGAATAGAAGCTTTCGAAATGTGGTGCTACAGAAGAATGCTGATGATTAGATGGGTAGATCACATGACTAATGAGGAGGTATTGAATAGAATTGGGAAGAAGAGGGGTTTGTGGCACAACTTGACAAGAAGAAGGGACCGGTTGGTAGGACATGTTCTGAGGCATCAGGAGATCATCAATTTAGTGTTGAAGGGCAGCGTGGAGGGTAAAAATCGTGGAGGGAGACCAAGAGATGAATACACTAAACAGATTCTGACGGATGTAGGTTGCAGTAGGTACTGGGAGATGAAAAAGCTAGCACAGGATAGAGTAGCATGGAGAGCTGCATCAAACCAGTCTCTGGACTGAAGACAACAACAAAAACAACAACAACAACGTGGCGGTAGCAACAAGTGCAGGGCAGGGTGGAACGCGAGCCGCTGCTGGAGTACTGGATATACTCCCAGTTTGTTTTGGAGAAGCGTGTTTCATGCAGTTTTAAAGCATTGTTGAACGATATTATACTGAAGTCTCTTCTATTGGGCCACAAGCGTTTGCCCTCATGTGTATAGCAGAGTAATGAAGCCTGTCTTGGCACCGCGACGGAGTCTGTGTGCCTCAACAGGCGGCTGTCGAAGTGCGCTGCGGCGCGTCTTGTTTGCAGGCTCTGGCACTGCCTGTTGCTAGCAGCGGTGGAGGCTGCTTGGGGTGAGAGAGGTGGAGGTGACGCGACGGAAGGAAGGAAACCAGCCACCGCCGCCGCCGCCCCCGCTGAGCCAAGTTTACGCAATTTGCAGCGCCGCGCCAGGGCGGCGTGCGCAGCTAAATTAAGGGGCAGAGCTGTCGCGGGGAGCAGCGCCGCCCGACGATGGATTCTACTGCCGAAACGCTCCGAAATAGTTGCATCCGCAAAACTTGGAAATGGGCCGCACAGAGGAGGTGGGCGCCGGGAGGGGCTAGTCGCCGAATACGCGTGAGACGTTGGGGTCACAGTGGGGGCGGCTGGAGAATTTGTATGGGGAGAAACCGGCATCCGGAATGAATATAGCAGGAGTCGCCACTGCTATCTCCTACGTGCGTCCTACGCGAGGCATCGTCCGAGGTGTGTTTCGGATGGCATGTAGTGTATCTGAGAGGAAATAATACACTACTGGCCATTAAAGTTGCTACACCACGAAGATGACGTGCTACAGACGCGAAATTTAACAGACAGGAAGAAGATGCTATGATATCCAAATTTTTAGCTTTTCAGAGCATTCACACAAGGTTGGCGCCGGCGGCGACACCTACAAGGTGAGTCCAAGGTATTTCAGTGTTGAAGTAAGTTGGATAGGTAGAAATCATGGAGTCAGAAGGAGGGGGTGATGATGATTGCCTGGATTTTTGAAGGATTGATCCAAAGGAGCCACTGGTTGCACCAAGTGGTAAGCTCGTCTACTTGGCTTTGAAGGGAGTGCTGGGACCATTTAAAGGTAGGATAGAGGGCTAGCAAGGCGATATCATCAGCTTACTGAAGGAGATCGATGGGTGAGGGAAGATGGGGCATTTCAGCGGTGTATCTGAGAGAAAGGAAAGGAGAAACGATGGAGCCATGGGGAACACTCGCAGTAGGGTATAAGGTACAGGAACTGGTATTATGGATGGTGGGAGAGGAAGGATGACGGTGGGAGAGGAAGAAGGTAGTGTGACAGACGGAACTGATAGTGGTTCAAATGGCGCTGAGCACTATGGGACTTAACATCTATGGTCATCAGTCCCCTAGAACTTAGAACTACTTAAACCTAACTAACCTAAGGACAGCACACAACACCCAGCCATCACGAGGCAGAGAAAGACGGAACTGATAGGGATTAGGTCTGTAGCTTTAACATGGTCATAGACGTTCTGGAGGTCGAGGGAAACAAAAACATACACAGGAGTTAAGTTGGAGGGAGAGGAGATGGCTAAGTTTCAGGAGCTGGTCATTGGCAGAGGAGGACGAGGGCTGGAAACGACAATGAGTAACAGGGAGAAAGTGGTTTTGAGTCAGGTAGCGATGGATATGGCAGGAGACGATGGACTCTAAGAGTGGAGGAGTTGGATTCCTGGTACGCATTTCGCACGGCAGTAATGATGAAAGACCCTGGATGGGGCAACAGGGTGGGGAGCCAGAGGAGGACAAGGGGCAAAGGAACTGGTGAGAAGGACGGGGAGGTGGTCACTGCCAGTGGGATCAAGGGCTTCTGATGTGACAGAGCCAAGGAGGTTTGGGGAAGCGAAGATGATGTTAGGAGTGGTGTTTCTTTCGTGACGGGTATGCTGAGGGAAGGGGGACAAGGTCGCCTTGGAGGGTGGAAAGGAACTGATGCCACCGCCAGTGGGCGGCTGGGTCGCCGCTATGCCTGTTAAATTCTGTGGCTATTTCGTAGGGGGAGAAGGTGCTGACAATATGGGAGAGGAAGTCTTAGGGGCTCTGAGCATTGGAAAGTGGTAGTAAATGGTGGCACAGGCGATCGTGATGGTGGGGAAAAAGACACTGAAGGTAAGGTGTGAGACTGCTAGTTCACGGTGTTGACGTTACATAAAAAATTGGAGAAAAAGCCCATGTGTATCGGCCGGCGTCACAGGAGCGTCCTCTACCGAAATCCGCGCCCTCTGCAGACACTGATCAAATCTGTGGCGCGCAGGCGTATGTGTAATGGTGAAGCTACGTCAGCCGTCTGTCGGAACGCGCGCTCGCAATGCTAAAAAGTAACGTCAGAGGTCACTAGAGGTGTCATTATGGATAAAATGTTTTCTCTCGAAAGAAATTAAAGAGATGACGGGGGTCCCAAGCCTGATACAGTTGAGAGCCGCCATAACGGTTTATAAGATTTTGCGCTAGACATATTTTCGCAGATTCTTTAATTACTTAATCCCAAAAGGATCTCGTCGGGGCAAAGATTTTTGTGGCAGAATAATCCATGTAGCGTCCTGTATTAACACAACGCTCAACTACGGCCGACTTATTGATCTGCTAAAGGCGAGTGTATCGCTCATGTTCAAAGCAGCTTTCATGTACTGTACGTATCGTCTGACCTTCGTTAGTTTTGCCTCAGTGGTAACGAATTTTGTAAATCCCAGGCTTAAGCAGACCTACATCGTCCATCACCGAACTGACAAGGGCACTAATCCTCGTCAGTGGTGTTTCCTTACGATCCTGCCTACTTCACATAAAAGGTTGTTGGTATAAGGAGAGAAATCCCTGCACTTGAACAACAGCTTACTTTGTTGATGTTGTGGATGGTCACGTCTCTTCCTCCTTCTGAATCTCCTAAATGTTTTCATCTCTTTGTCTCCCTCTAAGATTTTTAACCCCACCTCGCTTCACACCAGTACTACATTGGTGAATCCTTGATGCCTCAGTGAGTGTCGTACCAACTGATTCCTTCTTCTAGTCAGGATGAGCCACAAATTTCTCTTCTCCCCAATTTTATTCAGTACCTCATCGTTACTTATGTGATCTACGCATCTAATCTTCAGCATTCTAGCCGGCCGTGGTGGGCGTGCGGTTCTAGGCGCTGCAGTCCGGAACCGCGGGACTGCTACGGTCGCAGGTTCGAATCCTGCCTCGGGCATGGATGTGTGTGATGTCCTTAGGTTAGTTCGGTTTAAGTAGTTCTAAGTTCTAGGGGACTGATGACCTAAGATGTTAAGTCCCATAGTGCTCAGAGCCATTTGAACCATTTCAGCATTCTTCTGTAGCACAACATTTAAAAAGCTTTTATTATCTTCATGTCTAAACTTCGACCATCATCAGTTATTTTGCTTCCCAAATAGCAAAACTGATCTATTATCTTAAGTGTATCGTTTCCTTCCGCAACATCTGATTTAATTCGACTACATTCTATTATCCTCGTTTGGCTTTTGGTGATGTTCATCTTATATCCTCCTCTCAAGACAGTGTCTATTTCGTTCAACTACTCTTCCAAGTTCTTTGCTGTCTCTGACAGAATTAAAATGTCATTGGTAAACCTCAGTTTCTATTTGTTCCCTCTGGTGTTTAATTCCTATTCAAAACTTTTCTTTTGTTTTCTTTACTTCTTTCTCAACTTACAGATAGAATAGCACCAGGGATAGCCTACAACCCTGTGCCACTCCCCTCTCAACCATTACTTCCCTTTCGTGCTCCTCGGTCTTACAACTGCCATTTGCTTTCTGTATGAATTGTAAATAGCTGTTCGCTTCCTGTATTTCACCTCTGCGACCTTAGAATTTGAAAGAGAGTATTCTAATCAACGTTGTCGAAAGCTTTCTCAAAGGCTACAAATGCTGGAAACGTAGGTTTGCCTTTGCTTGAACCTCTACTGCCTACCGTATTTCATCTCTCAAAGCTACTCGTTCTTCTTCTACTGTATTCCTTTCACCTGTTCTTGTCAGTTGTTCCCTAATGCTGCCTGTGAAACTCTCTACACACTCTGGTTCTTTCAGTTTATCCAGGTCCCAACTCCTTACATTCTTGCCTTCTTGCTGTTTCTTCAATTTTAATCTCCAGTTCATAACAAATAATTGTGGTCAGTGTCAATATCTGCCCCTGGAAATGTCTTACAATTTGAAACACGGTTCCGAAACCTTTGTCTTATCATTATATAATCAATCTGAAAGCTTCCAATGTACCAAGGTCCCTTTTACTTATACAACCTAACTTATCTTGGCTACAGTAATGCGTTCACTATGCTGTTCATAGCGGCTTAGCCGAGTTGCTGTTTTTAAAATCATTATTAAACCTACTCCTAGATGACCCCCTATCTGATTTTGTATTTATATCCTTGTATTTACCCAACCAAAAGTCCTGTTCCTCCTGCCACCAAACTTCACTAATTCCCACTGTATCTAATTTTAATCTATTCATTTCCCTTTTTAAATTTTCTAAGCTACCAGCCCAATGAAGGATCTGGCATTCCACTCTCTGATTTGTAAAAAGCCAGTTTCGTTTTTCCTGATGTCGACGTCCTCCAGAGTAGCCCCCACTCAGAGATCCGAATGGGGAACTACATTATCTCCGGAATATTTTATCCAAGAGGATGCCATCATCGTTTAAGGGGACATGCTCGTGGAAATGACCAAACATTTGAAAAAAAGAACATTTCACGCTCATCTCAAAAACGTATAGTTTATTGGCTTTATCATTTTCAGTTCATTCTAAAATTGAGGTTGAACATAATGCTCCACAGCGGCTACACCCATCTGTCAGTTTGAAGTGCGCCAGAATACGCCATGCATTATTTTGTTCATCCGTTTTTTTCTGTCATTAATGACAGATAGTTCATACAGGTGTATTTTAGAAGTCACTGACTCCCGGAACCAAAGTACAGGCATGTCTAGAAGGCTATGGTTCGAATGTATACAAAGATCTGAGAATATATGATTTCGGAATCTCATACGCGTTTCGTTTTGTAGCTACTGAGGGTTTTTTTGTTTTTGTGTGTGTGTTTCCTGTGCTACAAATGCCGAGAGTAAAGAAATTTAACCCCAAACGGAAGTTTTGCGACAACCAATTCCAAACACGACCGAATAATGCACTATCAGTTGCTTCAAAAGTCGCCCACAGAAACTGTGTCTACAGGCAGTGCTTCCAAAGGTAAACTTCCGCTTTCTGAATGTAATGAGAACAAGCCTAGTAGTATTGTGAGCAGCAATTACGACGGAAATGTAATTGTGAACATAAAAATATGCTGTCAAGCCTTTTGAAGAGTGCTGTGAAATGTAATTACTGCAATTGTGAAAATACACTCCTGGAAATGGAAAAAAGAACACATTGACACCGGTGTGTCAGACCCACCATACTTGCTCCGGACACTGCGAGAGGGCTGTACAAGCAATTATCACACGCACGGCACAGCGGACACACCAGGAACCGCGGTGTTGGCCGTCGAATGGCGCTAGCTGCGCAGCATTTGTGCCCCGCCGCCGTCAGTGTCAGCCAGTTTGCCGTGGCATACGGAGCTCCATCGCAGTCTTTAACACTGGTAGCATGCCGCGACAGCGTGGACGTGAACCGTATGTGCAGTTGACGGACTTTGAGCGAGGGCGTATAGTGGGCATGCGGGAGGCCGGGTGGACGTACCGCCGAATTGCTCAACACGTGGGGCGTGAGGTCTCCACAGTACATCGATGTTGTCGCCAGTGGTCGGCGGAAGGTGCACGTGCCCGTCGACCTGGGACCGGACCGCAGCGACGCACGGATGCACGCCAAGACCGTAGGATACTACGCAGTGCCGTAGGGGACCCCACCGCCACTTCCCAGCAAATTAGGGACACTGTTGCTCCTGGGGTATCGGCGAGGACCATTCGCAACCGTCTCAATGAAGCTGGGCTACGGTCCCGCACACCGTTAGGCCGTCTTCCGCTCACGCCCCAACATCGTGCAGCCCGCCTCCAGTGGTGTCGCGACAGGCGTGAATGGAGGGACGAATGAAGACGTGTCGTCTTCAGCGATGAGAGTCGCTTCTGCCTTGGTGCCAATGATGGTCGTATGCGTGTTTGGCGCCGTGCAGGTGAGCGCCACAATCAGGACTGCATACGACCGAGGCACACAGGGCCAACACCCAGCATCATGGTGTGGGGAGCGATCTCCTACACTGACCGTACACCACTGGTGATCGTCGAGGGGACACTGAATAGTGCACGGTACATCCAAACCGTCATCGAACCCATCGTTCTACCATTCCTAGACCGGCAAGGGAACTTGCTGTTCCAACAGGACAATGCACGTCCGCATGTATCCCGTGCCACCCAACGTGCTCTAGAAGGTGTAAGTCAACTACCCTGGCCAGCAAGATCTCCGGATCTGTCCCCCATTGAGCATGTTTGGGACTGGATGAAGCGTCGTCTCACGCGGTCTGCACGTCCAGCACGAACGCTGGTGCAACTGAGGCGCCAGGTGGAAATGGCATGGCAAGCTGTTCCACAGGACTACATCCAGCTTCTCTACGATCGTCTCCATGGGAGAATAGCAGCCTGCATTGCTGCGAAAGGTGGATATACACTGTACTAGTGCCGACATTGTGCATGCTCTGTTGCCTGTGTCTATGTGCCTGTGGTTCTGTCAGTGTGATCATGTGATGTATCTGACCCCAGGAATGTGTCAATAAAGTTTCCCCTTCCTGGGACAATGAATTCACGGTGTTCTTATTTCAATTTCAAGGAGTGTAGTATTGATGTTTCTGAGAACATTTCAGCAAGGAAGTGTCTTTCAAGTCGGTTAGTGATGGCCTGTAACTCTTGTACGATGCTCAGTGATACTATGCATCGCCAGTCAGAAACTGATAGTCGACATTGCAGTGTAAAAGTCAGCTTGCTTCTGCAGTGCGATGTATTGAAAGGAGGAGGAGAGCTGCCCAGCCTTTTTGTGCAGTGATGGATTTGACTCAACCTCCACTGAGGCTTGACAGATACATTAAATTGATACATAATTCTTTATGTTGTGCAAGTGAACAGTCAATGAAAAGAGCAGCAGAAGAAGAAGCAGTAGCCTTGTCTGAGAATACAGACATTGTAGCAGAATTTGATGGATCTTGAGAGAAGTGAGGTCATACTTCTCTGAATTGGGTTTTAACTGCCACATTTATTAAAACTGGTAAGACACTAGATTATGAATGTCTAAAAAAGCATTGCAAGGGTTGTTCAAGTAAATTTGTTGGCACCCATGTTTGTGTAAAGAACTTTGCTAGCCCAAGTGGAAACATGGAAACGAAAGGAGTTCTAAACATTTTTAGAAGATCAGAGGTCGGTCTTTGTGTGAGATATGTAGGCTACACTGGGGATGGAGACTAAAGGACACGCTACTGTTGTTAACGACAGATCCTATGAGGACACTCTGATAGAAAAGCTTGAATGTGTTGGGCATGTACAAAAAAAGAATGGGAGATCGGCTAAGAAAATTAAGTAAAGACTTAAGAGGAAAAAACTGTCAGACGGAAAACAAATAGGTGGTCCAACTCGTCTTACAAAAAGTGAAACGTATTCTTTGACTGAATATTATGGATTAGCAATAGGGAGAAATGTAGGAGATTTGGAGAACATGAGACGAGCTGTTTGGTTAACATGGTTTCACAGTGTGTCTGCAGATGAAACCCCACAGCATGGTTTGTGTACAGAACTGTAACATTCGTGGTGCAAGTACTGGTTGAGCAGTACTATAGGCATACAATATACCCACCAGCATTCCTTACCACTTGCTGTAATGGAGGCAATTAGGCCTATATAAAGGGCTCTTTCAAATAAAAAATCTACTTAGGAAATGTATGTATGGTCTCTCTCAGAATGCAAATGAAAGCTTTAACAGATGTATGTGGGAGAGAATACCAAAAACTGTAATTGTTGGGCTGATATTGCTGAAGATTGTTGTAATGGATGCAGTAATAACATTCAATGATGGTGCAGTTTCAAGGATCAAAGTTATGAAGAAACTAACATTCAGACGGGAAGGAATATGGCTTCAGCTCTAACTGCTATTGATAAGCGGTGGGTAATCAATGCAGAGAAAGCTGCAGAAGATGCTAACCAGGAGTCAAGGATAAAGAAAAGAATGAAGAGAAAGAGTATGGAGGATAAGGAAACAGGAGGACAACTGGAGTATGAAGATGGAATGTTCAGAACGAGCGTAGTGGTAAGTTAATCTGTAAATGTTCTTTTGCGATTTACCGAAAACTTCAATTTCAATCATTCAGGTACACTTTTCTCCTAAACGAGTTAAGTTAATCTCACAAAAATTGGTATAGATATTTAGAATGACCTCCTCTACCTCCCTTGCCTACTACTTCCTGAAAAATTTATAACATGATGATGATTTCGGTGATATTTGAGCTACATTTTTAAGTATTTTTGTTGTAGTAAAATAAATTACTTGTTTTTTTTTTCACAGATCAGCATCAGGGAAGGAAACTGGAGGCATAAAACAATTAATGTGAATGTTGTCTGTGCTCTGACTATTTTTCGAAGCGTGCAGTCAGAGATTCCAAAGAAACTGGTACCGCAGTGAAATAGTGTTCTGTTTTTTATAGTATTATAAATATTGCTGTCAGTACCAAAATTTAATAAATATCTCAATGATTTTTTGGGAATGCTTTGACTAATGACCTCAATTGTGTGTAAGAATTTTAAGCTATCTCTCATTTACACATCAGTTGCCCTATGAGGGTGAAGATAATGATAAAATGCAGTCCGTTCAAGGGCGTGTCCCCTTAACCATACAGTAGAGGGTCGTGCCATCAGGAAAAATTTCGATCGTAGTTTCCCCTTGTTTTCAGCCGTTGGCAATAACAGCAAGCCAAGGCCATTTCGGTTAATGTCACGAGGCCAGGTCAGTCAGTCATCCGGACTGTTGCCCCCTGCAACTACTGAAAAGGCGGCTGCCCCTATTCAGGAACCACACGTTTGTCTGGCCTCTCAACAGATACCCCTCCGTTGTGGTTGCACCTGCGGTATGGCTATCTGTATCACTGAAACACGCTAGCCTCCCCACCAACGGCAAGGTACATGGTTTCTCCTTAGCGCTGTAGTAACCCGATGTGGAGATTAACCATTATCTTTGAACACCGACTGTATATTTTCTATCTCCTTTGTAAGGCTGTCTGCATCAGAAACAACATGAGCCAGTGCATCAACGTTCTAAGGACGCCGGTAGTTTGTGAAGGGTGATGGCAGCTGACGCTTCCAGGTAGGAGACAGTATGTCTGGGCTTACCGTAGAACACAATGCCCTAATGATCCATTCACTCTCCTAGTAACAAAGACGTCCAAAACCGATAAGCAACCATCCTTCTCTATTTCAATAGGAAAATTTTTGTTCTTGTGCAAGAAACGTAACAGTTCTTCTTCACCGTGAGGCCACGCTACAAATGTGTGATCTACATATCGCCAGAATACTCTCGGTTTAAGTTATGACAAAGCAAATGTCGTTTCCTCAAAGTCTTTCATACAAAAATTTGCACACAGAGGGGAGAGAGGACTGCCCATAGCAAAGTCGTCAGTCTGCTCAAAATATTCGTTGTTAAATAAAAAGTAGGTTGAGCGAAGACATGATGAAAAAGTGCTGCTACATCGACCGTCAAAGTACTGCTGATGAGAGACAAAGAATCTGTAAGAAAAACTTTAGTGAAACGTGAGATGACATCAGAAGGTCTCGGTAGGGAGCAAGGTGTATAGCCAAACCGTACGTGGCGACGTCGATATTATTGACGTCATGTAATAATACATTCCTGTAACCCAACAAGCACTACCCGCGAAATGCAAGTTTGCGATATCGTCTCCCTTTTCGGCACATAGCTGTAATCAGCTAGAAAGTTCCCCTTTACATATTCGACTGTTGCGGTTGACTGAAGTAGTTCTTCATATATGAAGAAAAGTAGAATAATACCCAGAACCTGTGCCTTTTATACAGATTGTAATATATTTGCGAATGTTATGTATGTTCCTGCATTTCGAGTCAATTTTATAATGGTGCGATCATCCAGTGCAGATTTTAGTCGTCGACTAACGACTCAGAGCTCCAGACATTATTTACTTTGTGATTTAAATACGAAGTGGGAGCCAAGAAAGACTTACATTGTGCAGTTACTTACTTCGTACCTCACAGTCAGGTAATGTAATTACATCGCCTTCAAAATGTTGTCAGCTGAACGCAGTCACCTGCCCCAAACGTAGTGTGGCAATATGTAGCTCAGCCTTAAGGGCAGTTCTGATCCTCCGCACGTGATGTATGGGAAGGGCCGCAGGTGGCTGGACCGCACGCTATGCAATGCATCATCTGGCGTGCTGCAGCAAGTGCGCATATAGGGTGGAGTTAAATCATATTCCAGGGTGTGACTACACTTTCCTCCGTTTCCGTGAACCAAAATTAAAGAAACTTTGTACTACGCAATTGTGTAAAACTGCGTAGCTGTCATATAATTTCCAAATTAATACACTACTGGCCATTAAAATTGCAACACCACGAAGATGACGTGCTACAGTCGCGAAATTTTAACCGACAGGAAGAAGGTGCTGTGATATGCAAATGATTAGCTTTTCAGAGCATTCACACATTGTTGCCGCCGATGGCGACACCTACAACGTGCTGACATGAGGAAAGTTTCCAACCGATTTCTCATACTTAAACAGCAGTTGATCGGCGTTGCCTGGTGAAACGTTGCTGTGATGCCTCGAGTAAGGAGGAGAAATGCGAACAATCACGTTTCCGACTTTGATAAAGGTAGGATTGTAGCCTATCGCGATTGCGGTTGATCGTATCGCGACATTGCTGCTCGCGTTGGTCGAGATCCAAAGACTGTTAGCAGAATATGGAATCGGTGGTTTCAGGAGGGTAATACAGAACGCCGTGCTGGATCCCAACGGCCTCGTATCACTACCTGTCGAGATGACAGGCATCTTATCCGCATGGCTGTAACGGATCGTGCAGCCACGTCTCGATCCCTGAGTCAAGAGATGGGGACGTTTGGAAGACAACAACCATCTGCACAAACAGTTCGATGACGTCTGCAGCAGCTCGGAGACCATGGCTGCGGTTACCCTTGACGCTGCATCACACAAACGAGCGCCTGCGATGGTGTACTCAACGACGAACCTGTGTGCAGGAATGGCAAAACGTCATTTTTCGGATGAATCCAAGTTCTGTTTACAGCATCATGATGGTCGCATCCCTGTTTGGCGATATCGCGGTGAACGCACATTGGAAGCGTGTATTCGTCATCGCCATACTGGCGTATCACCCGGCGTGATGGTATGGGGTGCCATTGGTTACACGTCTCGGCCATCTCCTGTTCGCATTGACGGCACTTTGAACACTGGACGTTATATTTCAAATGTGTTACGACCCGTGGCTCTACCCTTCATTCGATCCCTGCTAAACACTATATTTCAGGAGGATAATGCACGACCGCATGTTGCAGGTCCTGTACGGACCTTTCTGGATACAAAAAATGTTCGACTGCTGCCCTGACCAGCACATTCACCAGATCTCTCACCAATTGAAAACGTCTGGTCAATGGTGGCCGAGCAACTGGCTGGTCACAATAAGCCAGTCACTATTCTTGATGAACTGTGGTATCGTGTTGAAGCTGCACGGGCAGCTGTACCTGTACACGCCATCCAAGCTCTGTTTGACGCAATTGCCAGGCGTATAAAGGCCGTTATTACAGCCAGAGGTGGTTATTCTGGGTACTGATTTGTCAGGATCTATGTACCCCAATTGTGTGAAAATGTAATCACATTTTAGTTCTAGTATAATATATTTGTCCAATGAAAACCCGTTTATCATCTGCATTTCTTCTTGGTGCAGTAATTTTAATGGCCAGTAGTGTATTCTTCGTAGATCTGGATGTGTACAAACAATTTTCAATAGTTAAAAACAAATTACAGTTTGCATATTAGAATGTGTGTGGAGTTAGCGGGGAGGGTACGTGAAGAAAGGAAAGGGTATGTTAAGAACGAATCTTGAATTTGTGAGCAATTAAGAATGACTGTGTGAAATGACATTGTGGAAAAGTGGAATAAGCGCACTTGTACTGAATCAATGAAAAGTGTGAAAACACATCTGAAGCAATATCTTAACGCAGGTCCCTATATCGAGTAAAGATATCGTTATTTGTAATTTATGTGCCACTTCGAAAATAATACTTTGGATATTAAGGCAAATTCCATTTAAGATCGATCCGCCAGGAGGTTTTCCCAAATAAATGAGATCAAATAAAACTCTCATTCTCTATCAGTAGAATCAGCCAGTCAGAGGCGCGCGGGCCCACGTTCTGGGGCCAGGAGGTGTACTGGGCGGGCTGCGGTCTAGGGTCGCAACAGAATCACCGTTGCGTAAGGTCGTGTATCAAGTCGCTCCGGTGATTCTATTAAAACAGTGTGTGTCTTGATGAGAATAAAGAGTTCACAGATAATCAGAAGTTTACATATGTACAATATCCGATTTTACTTGATAATTCAGTCAATAAAGTCCGGGGACGTTATTTTAACATGGGATAAATCACGTACAGATTTCCCCAAGCTTCAGTCTTAGGACCGTTATTGTTACTCATGTCAATTAGTCTAACATACGAGAAGCAGAATTAGTTCTTCCTGCGAATGACATTACTATTGTAATAAAGCAAAACATATACACAGAAACAGAATAAATGGTGAACAGTGTTCTTAAAAGTATCATTGGATGGTTTCCTGTGAATGGTCTCATTTTGTTTTAAAGGTTACAACATACTCAGCTCTGCATATCTATGGCCCTACACCAATACAAATAAGTGCAACACACGGCGAGGAAATAATAAATAGGGTGGAAACTTCAAAATTTTAGTTGATGAGAATTTAAACTATAGAAAGCACATTTTGGAACTCAGAATACAACTTAATTCCGCCGCATATGCAATTAGAATTATTGAAATTCTTGGGGAGAGAGAAATTTGTAAGTTAACAAATTTGCATATTTCATTTGCTAAAGTAATCTGTAGAAGAATTTCTATTATTGTAACGTGTAGTAATGGTAGTTACAAATTACTAACTCACTTCTCTATGTTTCGTAAAGGAAAAACTTATAAATGTTCAGTATGTAGTGATATTTACAAATTAGTTTTTGATGTGACTGTAAAATGACTCGTTATACGTAATTATGATTTATTGTGGAAAATGTTCCATGGAACATGAAACTAAATAAGTAATGAATGTTAGTTCTCATGTACTTTCATCAAATGAAATAGCCTTTTGTTACTACATGTCGTAAGTCTACGTGGCGTACTAAGCACAAATTGCTTGGAAGCTAAGTAATAGATTGTGTGGTAACTTTGGTAAACGTAAATACATAACTGACATAGACTGAAATGGAGACTATTTTGAAACTACGCTAATGTGCGTAACTGAAGGACTAAAGTAACATTCACATGATGTATCACTGCCAACAAACAAAACTCTATAAAACTTGGACGATACATACAAAGAACTGCTACAGTTTAGTCCAGAATGTAACAAAGAAATATGCAATGAGATAACCAGAAATTACACTTTCTTCAAAGAAAATAATTACGCGGAAGTCACCACGATTTATGATGGACCCCTGGACGTTACGAAAGGCGGCTCATGGTTCTTAACACCGTGTGTTCTCACGCTGGCTCCCACGCCCGGGTTCCCGGGTTCGATTCCCGGCGGGGTCAGGGATTTTCTCTGCCTCGTGATGGCTGGGTGTTGTGTGCTGTCCTTAGGTTAATTAGGTTTAAGTAGTTCTAAGTTCTAGGGGACTGATGACCATAGATGTTAAGTCCCATAGTGCTCAGAGTCATTTGAACCATTTCTCACGCTGGCCACAAGGTTGGTGAAGAGTTCCTGTGGAGGGGCGTTCCATTTCTGCATCAGCGCGGTCGACAATTGATGGATGGTCTCGCATTGTCATCCATGAAAATGAAGTCAGAGCCAAATGCACCGCTGAAAAGACCCATGTCGGGAAGAAGCACTGTGTCACAATACTGTTGCCGGTGGATGTACTGTTTTCAAATATTAATACACCATTACGCCCAGACCACCAAAATGATCCTGTTCGACAATGTTTCCGCGTTTATTGCGTATTACCACCTCTCGATATTTTGAGCGTACCTCCAGAGTAACAATTCAGACTAAATCTGCTCTCATTCGCGAAGAGCAGGTGATCCCACCTTTCGTTGGCCAAGTCCCTATGTTCTTGGCACCATCGCAAATGGTGCCGCCCGTGTGCGGGTGTCAGCGGAATACAACGTACTGGTCGTCGGGCAAAGAGCAGTCCGCTGCAACCGCCGTGACACTGTGGTAGGCGAGATTGCATGCCTTGCAGTCCCTTTAAATGTGGTTGCAACTGCAACTGCTATTTGACGTGGGCCCCTTTTCTGCATGCTGCATCATGTAGCGATCATCTGCAGCAGTAGTTATCGTGATCGTCCACCTCCTTTCCTTCGAGGGGCAGTGCCTGTGGTTCGGAACATTCACTATGCAAACCGAACAATGCTTTGAATAATACCAAACTCACGAGCTGCACTCTTACTGTTTGTCTTCCTTTTTACCTACGTGTCTTCCTTGTGGGCACTCATCCAAAAGTGTTCTCCTACCCACACTGTAATGAAGAACACCACCACAGCGCACAGTAACTGCTCGCCGATTGACACGCACTGTCTTATCCCGTTCCTTGAACCACATCGTATTGTGCGGCTAGCCGCATTTGATGCTATACTCTCGATAACCTCACGCCAAGTAACGTACTTTTCATACCGACTGGGAGACCTTGGCACCTTGTAATTTCATTCATTTCCACCGAATAGTTAGTATGTTGTGTTACTTTATCTATCTGGGCCTTAAGTTTTGCAGAACAGTGTAACAATCGGGATTTAGTAACAGAATGTCATATGTTCATTGAAGTACAAGCTATCGAATTAAACGTAGCATGTCAAATCTAAATTTTAAATATAAACTCATGATCTGTGATCCAGAGACTTGTAATTTCCATTAGAATACGGATTTAAAAGCGGTGTTGCGATTTCAAGTATACGGAAACCTAACCCAAACAAATTAACTTCCTTTATCTCCGAATAAATATGGTACAGTCTAGGAACACATGCTATGATATAAAAGTTTTTCACTTTTTTTTTTTTGCTGAATGACTGTGTGTCGCCCTAGATCAGGCATCTAAAGATATGGAGATTATTGAACTGAGTGAAACCACATGTTGCAGGATAGCTGTCACGTGACATATGACTTCAGCAGTATGGCTGTTGCACAGTGTTTCATCCAATGGTCGAAAAAGTTTTTTAACTCTTCCAAAGAGCCTTCAGCGTTTTTGTTCACGTCTTCTAAGTGCTGAAAACGATTCTCTTTTACACACTTCATTTTAAGTAGCAGGGAGACGTCGTGATCGATAGTAACCCTGGAGGAATGGAGATGGCGGGGTGTACAGGGGGGCGTGGGAGGGGGGGGGGGGGGGGGCAGCATCGAGTTCCATTCGGTGAGTGGGGCTGAAGCGAATCATAGTCACTTTGCTGTAACGGAAATCTGACTGGTGTTCGGTTCTGTCATATAGGAAATGTAGACAGGCAGGGGAAAGCAGTCCCTTTATCACCAAAAATTCAAAATCAGTGAACCGGGAAACATTTTTTATCAGAACAAAAACTCTGCTATTGATTAAAAACCATGCGTGGTACGCACACGTAAGAGGATAAAATTCGACTCCCTTCCAACTCCCAAAGGCTTCATATTTACTTTTGGATCTACAACACATGGTCTTCCTACACTTGCGGTTCGTCCGATGTAACTTCTCTAGATATTTCCGTATTGCTAACTATCCTTTGAGTTCAGTTTCATCTCAAGTCTTCATTCAGTTCCACGTCAGGTTCAGTATTCCGTAAGCTGATGACATTGCTATCTTCAGTGAAAGTGAAGAACAATTACAGCATGTGTTGAAAAGAATGAGAAGTCTCAATAGTACAGAATGTGGATTGACAGTATAGGGGAGAAAGGCAAAAGTATTAAGTAGCAGAAATGAGGACAGTCAGAAACTGGACATCAGAATTGGGGACCACGAAGTAGACAATCAAGGAAGTTTGTTACCTACGCAGCAAAATATCCCATGGCGAGCGGGGCAAGGGAGACGTAGAAAGCAGATTATCACTGGTCAAGAGAATTCTACTAGTATAAAAAATAGGCACTATTTTAAGGAGGAAGTTTCTGAGAATGTGGGAAAACAGGAACAGAATCGAAGAGTGTCAGGTATGCTGCTATAGAAGGATGTTGAAAATCAGATTGACTGGTAAGGTGAGAAATGGGAAGGATCCCTACAGAATCAGCGAAGAAAGAAAAATATTGCAAATACAGGAAAGAAAAATGGACAGTATGATTGGACATCTGTTGAGGCATGAGGTAATAATCTCTATGGTACTAGAGGGAGCTGCGGAAGGTGAAAACTGTTGAGGGAGACAGAGAGTGGAATTCATGTAGCAAATAATTGAGAACGTAGGTTGCAAGTGCCACTCTGAAATGAAAAGGTTAGCATGAGAGAGGAATTCATGGCGGGCGCATCAAACCAGTCAGGAAAACAAACCACGTAATTTGTTTCCTATGTGCCAGTGCAAAACTAAATCGAAATGAAACACGACATCTATTTGAAATTTGTGTTCTACAGCTGGGTTTCATTCTAGCGAAACGGGGTAATTTCCTAGTTACTGTTACAAGGAAATCGCTCACGTTAAAAAATGTCTTCGTATCGGCGCACAATGCCTGTTACGTAATTTCGCAACACGTTGGCGTAATATGATTTTGTAGTTCTATGTTTACGTTTACACGTACATTGACGTACTAATACACTGTGGCCACCGTCTTAATAGCGTGTTGGTACATCTTTGAAACATAGTAGGGCACTGCTCCGGCTGGTGCGTCCGGAATGTATGTTACGATCAGCATCGGCCATCGACCTAGTGAAACGTGATTCATCCTATCAGGTGACGTTTGCCACTGATCCACGGTGCAGTCTCCATAATCCTATGCCGTTGTAACTGACGACGTCTTTGGGGCAATGAGGGAGCACTGCGCCGAATATTGTGCACTGAAAGACATGTGCCTATACCAGTTTTGTGCACAGTCGTCCGATCTGCCACAGAATGACAGAGCGGGCAGGCTTCCGACCTCCACTTTCTGCGATGAGGCGTGGACGTCCAACAACTTGTCGCCTACAGTACTCGTCGTTTCATCATCCCGCAACCGTTCTGCACACATGCTTACGATAGTTGCACCGTTAACAGCCGACAAGCTTTCCCGTTTCCGAGATGATTATTCTTGATTTGACGAGCCATAAAAATCTGCCCGATGTCAAAGTCGCTTGCACTGAGGTGACTAATATAGTGTTCGACCTCCGTTTGCCCACTTAGTGCAACAAGTCGGCGTGGCAAGGACACAACAAGTCGTTGGAACTTCTCTGCAGAAATACTGAACCATGCTCCCTCTATAGCCGTCCATAATAACGAAATGGTTGCAGGTTGGGCATGAACTGACCTCTCGATGATGTCACATAAACGTTCCATGGGTTTCGTGTCGGGGATCTGGATGGCACCAACATTCGCTCGAGTTGTCCAAAATGTTCTGACTGTGCGTTGCCATCCATAGAAACTCCGTTGTTTGAGAACATGAAGTCCACAAATGGCTGAAATTGGTCTCCAAATAGCCGAACACAACGATTTCCAGTCAATGATCAGTTCAGCTGGGAAAGAGGACCCATTCTGTTCCATGTAAACACACCATTATGGTGCCACCACCAGCTTGCACAGTGCCTTGTTCACAACTTAGGTCCATAGCTTCGTGGAGTCTGCGCCACACTCGAACCAATCCATCAGGTCTTCCCAGCTCAAATCGAGACACATTTGACTAGGCCAGGGTTTTCTCTTTGTCTAGGGTCCAACTGATATCGTCACGAGTCCTGGAGCGCCGAAGGCGATGTCGTGCTGTTAGTAAAGGTACTCGAGTTGGTCATTTGCTGCCATAGCTCATTAACGATACATTTCGCTTGGCTACCCTGACAGATACGTTCGTCGTACGTCCCATATTGATTTCTGCGAATAATTGTCTGTTAGCAACGGCACTTCTACGCAAATGCCGCTGCTCTCTGTCAAGTGAAGGGTGCCGGCCACTGCGTTGTCCGTGGTGACAGGTAATGCCTGAAATTTGATATTCTTGGCATATCTTCTCACTGTGGATCTCTAAATACAGCATTTCCTAACGATTGCCGAAATAGAATGTCCCATTCGTCAAGCTCAAGCTACGATGCGTTCAAAGTCCTTTAATTCTCGTCGTGTGGCCACAATCACTTCGGAGACCTTTTCACATAGTCACATTGCAAATTATGCAAATTACAAAATCAGAGATCAAACTCCATATTAATACCTGCCGTCCCAGAACTGGAGTTTAGTGAAGATCTCCGTAACGCTCTCACAGTTGTTATACGAATCCGTGATGAAACGGATGACTTTCCTTTGAATCTTCTTTACATCCTCTGTTATTCTCCTTGTTGTCCTATGCTATTTGTGTCTGATAAGATGCTGAGACGACCTGCGTTGTTTTTCAGCTAATGTGTCGCTCCGCTTAATTGCCTAGTAGAGATACAGTACATCTGCCCAAGCAAAACAGTTGATTAATGTTAACTTGACAGTAATATTGCACATGGTTACTGATGGATATAAAATGATTTATGCTTTACTCTTTTCTCCCGGTTGTGTTATGTATAGCTATCACGGGTCTCGGCGTCTCTAAATCAAAACCTGCAACCTCGAAAACGTGAAATCTGGTGGTACTTTACGTCCATACGGGGCACATTATGTCCAAATTTCCTCCTAAGTATCCTTTCTGTCAAAATATTTCTTTGGACTTAAATGCGAGTACTATCACTAAGCCATAGACATGCAAGTATCTAGGCGCTCAGTCCAGAACCGCGCGACTGCTACGGTCGCAGGTTCGAATCCTGCCTCGGGCATGGATGTGTGTGATGCCCTTAGGTTAGTTAGGTTTAAGTAGTTCTAAGTTCTAGGGGACTTATGACCACAGATGTTAAGTCCCACAGTGCTCAGAGCCATTTGAACATGCAAGTAATACTTGCATCTGATTTTAGTAAGTTTAGATGATAGCAGATGGCTGGATAAACATTAGGGACAACATCAGGTTTTTTTCCTTAGCGGTAAAAACTAATGTAAGCTTATATGGCTGCTAATTGAAGTCTAGAAAGGCAGTGATTTTGAGCTAGTAATGTGACCATATATGTTTAAAGCAGTTAAAGTGGCACTAGTATTTCTGATCTCTGCCATGAATTACTAACTTTTATACAGAAGTGTAATTTGAATACCTTTAAAGATGTTTTCTTACTGGTGGATTAGTTAGCTGCATCAGTTCTGACCAACCTGCAACAATAAACACTTTTAATACTCTTTCTTCGTAGCTACTTATCATAAAATATTATACATTGTTTGCCAAACAAAATATAACATCCAGAAGACATGGTCGTATGACAATGAAACTTCGTACACGTGCACATCTTAAGAGGTTATGAAATTGATTACAATTATGGTTCTGTGCGACTCTTAGAATGACCACCAGAGTGCGTTAGGTTTTTCGTGTGTAGTGCTGTTGCAGGGCTGGTAGTACATATATGGTGTGTGAACAATGTGAAATCTTAAGTATTGCTGTAAAGGACATGGAAATGCCGCGTATGCGTATGTGATCGCGTTATCAACACATGTCGGAGTCTGAAAGGCGACTAGTTGTCAATCTCCATTTGGTCAGCTGGTCAAATCATGCAGTATGCAGATTTGGGGGAAATTGGGGTGAGACAGGGAGCTGATGTTTGACTGCATGAGGGTATGCGTATTCGTCGCCAAGGTTACAGGCGACGGCATCTGACCACAACAAGGCAGGATCACTGTATTGTGCACCAGGAACATTGTAATTCCGACATATCTGCATCTGTCATCCAAGAACAGGTAACAGATTCTCTGCAACATTCTGTGTTATTCCGCACCATTGTGCGGAGACTAACAGCAGCTGGACTAAGGAATTACTGACCCGTGCACTGGTGCCACTAACACCACAGCAGAAACGGCCGCGTTTGGAGTAATGCCGTGGCCGGGAAGCATGAGCTGCTGTCGGGGCCAATGAGAAATACGGGCCCTGCAACGAACTTGCAGCGTCACACCAGTCGACTTTTCCGCCACACTAAACGAATATTTGGCCTGTGTAGGGCCCACGGGAAATCAGTATTTAATTGGAAAGATGCCCACTAATGGTCTTAACTCTGTTGCTATCGAGAGTTTGCATGTACATTAATCGCCATTAAAATTGCTACACCACGAACATGACGTGCTACAGACGCGAAATTTAACCGACAGGAAGAAGATGCTATGATATGCAAATGATTATCTTTTCAGAGCATTCACACAAGCTTGGCACCGGTGGAGACACCTACAACGTGCTGACATGAGGAAAGTTTCCAACCGATTTCTCATACACAAACAGCACTTGACCGGCATGGCCTGGTGAAACGTTGTTGTGGTGCATCGTGTAAGGAAGAGAAATGCGTACCATCACGTTTCCGACTTTGATAAAGGTCGGATTGTAGCCTATCGCGATTTCGGTTTATCGTATCGCGACATTCCTGTTCGCGTTGGTCGAGATCGAATGACTGTTAGCAGAATATGGAATCGGTGGGTTCAGGAAGGTAATACGGAACGCCGTGCTGGATCCCAACGGCCACGTATCACTAGCAGTCGAGATGACAGGCATCTTATCCGCATGGCTGTAACGGTTCGCGCAGCCACGTCTCGATCCCTGAGTCAAAAGATGGGGACGTTTGCAAGACAACAACCATCTCCACGAACAGTTCGACGACGTTTGCAGTAGCATGGACTACCAGCTCGGAGACCATGGATACGGTTACCCTTGGCGCTGCATCACAGACAGGAGCGCCTGCGATGGTTTACTCAACGACGAACCTGGGTGCACGAATGGCAAAACGTCATTTTTTCGGATGAATCCAGGTTCTGTTTACGGCATCAGGATGGTCGCATCCGTGTTTGGTGACATCGCGGTGAAAGCACATTCGTCATCGCCATACTGGCGTTATAACCCGGCGTGATGGTATGGGGTGCCATTGGTTACACGTCTTGGTCACCTCTTGTTCGCACTGACGGCACTTTGAACAGTGGACGTTACATTTCAGATGTGTTACGGCCCGTGGCTCTACCCTTCATTCGATCCCTGTGAAACCCTACATTTCAGCAGGATAATGCACGACCGCATGTTGCAGGTCCTGTACGGGCCTTTCTGGATACAGAAAATGTTCGACTGTTGCCCTGGTCAGCAAATTCTCCAGACGTGTCACCAACTGAGAACGTCTGGTCAGTGATGGCCGAGCAACAGGCTCATCACAATACGCCAGTCACTACTCTTGATGAAGTGTGGTATCGTGTTGAAGCTGCATGGGCAGCTGTGCCTGTACACGCCATCCAAGCTCTGTTTGACTCAATGCCCAGGCGTATCAAGACCGTTATTACGGCCAGAGGTGGTTGTTCTGGGTACAGATTTCTCAGGGTCTATGCACCCAAATTGTGTGAAAATGTAATCACATGTCAGTTCTAGTATAATATATTTGTCCAGTGAATACCCGTTTGTAATCTGCATTTCTTCTTGGTGTAACAAATTTAATGGCCAGTAGTGTATTTAAAAGTGCAGTCAATAATTGTTAAACTCGTCTGAAACGGTTACTCGCTCCCTGCCGGAGACAGCGGCTGGCACTCGGAAGACCTGCTGCGTCACGTGCTGTGGTCTGTCTTTCTCGTGGGCCTCGACTGCTGATGGATGACGTCACTGTAATGTCCGATGATTATACCATGGTGCCATTTTACAACAGGACAATGCTCTTCCACACACAGTCTGTTTCTCTATGAATTATCTGCGTCGTGCTGGGGTACTCTCATGGCCAGTTACGTCTCAGAGACAACATGTTCAGGACCAGTTCGGACATCACTTCCGTCCCAGTGCGAGTATTCATTATATGAAGGACCAGTTAATACAACTGTATTGTATTCACCGAAATAGACGATACAACTCATTTATGACATCCTTCCCAACCAAAACAGTACTTGTATCCAGGCCAGAGGAAGTACAAGGTAGTATTGCTAAGTGGGTTCATGCTGCCATGTTCTTTGCAAAAATTTACTATATTGTAATCACCGAAATAACATCACACATCCATCCCATTTATTTCCTCCACTCTTTCTGGATGTTATTATATTTTTGTCGTGCAGTGTAACTACTAAAACACTCCAGAATGAGATTTTCACTCTTCAGCGGAGTGTGCGCTGATATGAAACTTCCTGGCAGATTAAAACTGTGTGCCGGACCAAGACTCGAACTTCTTTCTTTCAGGAGTGCTAGTCCTGCAAGGTTCGCAGGAGAGCTTCTGTAAGGTTTTGAAGGTAGGAGACAAGATACTGGCGGAAGTAAAGCTGTGAGGACGGGTCGTGAGTCGTGCTTGGGTAGCTCAGTTGTTAGAGCACATTCCCGCGAAAGGCAAAGGTCCCGAGTTCGAGTCTCGGTCCGGCACACAGTACTAGAAGACTACATGCTACAGCAATAACAGGCATTTCTGAATTAAGTGCAAGATTGCTGAGATCTTAGCTCGAGCGAAATGAGTTTATAGAATTGCTCCGACAACTTTGTGGTGGTGTTAATTTATTCAATGCAGGCCGTATAATCCGTAAGATGTGTTCAATGGTCTACAGCTCGTTAATCGTGCACGTAATTACAAAACTTCTCTCTCCCGTGGAAATGGAACAAGGTTTCATGGCTTCTTAATTTTGATTTAAATGTCAGCAACCAATAAACTAACTAAAATTGAGATGTGACGGCTATGTCCTACAGCCAGCAGACATTTTCCTTCAGTTTCACATTCACATGTTCATGTAGAGTATGAAAAATTTCACTGATTTATTTAGACACGTATCATCCGCAGGATGCTGACAACTACGGCGCGTGACCTTTCTGGGGACACTTTAACACTAATCGGAGCTCTGTCATCAGTCTCTGGAAATCTAGACTTGTACAAGCTCGGTGAGGAGGCTTACACATTGCAATTTGCACGTATTCATTGACACTGCCAGTAGAAGATCTACAGTATGTTTCACCAAATCTTCCTCCCGAATAATCGTCCCATTGACCATGTGATATGAGAGGAATTCGATTTTAATCATCGTATTTTTCATCATTTGAGACAAGACGGGCATCCCTTCAAAATCTCGGTTGCTAGAAGATCGTGGCGTTCCAAAGGACTGGAAAAGGTCATCCACGTTTTCACGAAGGGACGTCGAACAGATGTGTAGAACTATAGACCTATATCTCTAACGTCGATCAGTTGTAGAATTTTGGAACACGTATTATGTTCGATTATAATAACTTTTCTGGATACTAGAAATCCAGTCTGTAGGAATCAGCATGGGTTTCGAAAAAGACGATCGTGTGAAACCCAGCTCGCGCTATTCGTCCACGAGACTCAGAGGGCCATAGACACGGGTTCCCAGGTAGGTGCCGTGTTTCTTGACTTCCGCAAGGCGTTCGATACAGTTCCCCACAGCCATTTAATAAACAAAGTAAGAGCATATGGACTATCAGACCAATTGTGAGATTGGATTGAAGAGTTCCTAGATAACAGAACGCAGCATGTCATTCTCAATGGAGAGAAGTCTTCCGAAGTAAGAGTGATTTCAGGTGTGCCGCAGGGGAGTATCGTAAGACCGTTGCTATTCATAATATACATAAATGACCTTGTGGATGACATCGGAAGTTCACTGAGGCTTTTTGCGGATGACGCTGTGGTATATCGAGAGGTTGTAACAATGGAAAATTGTACTGAGATGCATGAGGATCTGCAGCGAATTGACGCATGGTGCAGGCAATGGCAATTGAATCTCAATGTAGACAAGTGTAATGTGCTGCGAATACATAGAAAGAAAGATCCCTTATCATTTAGCTACAATATAGCAGATCAGCAACTGGAAGCAGTTAATTCCATAAATTATCTGGAAGTACGCATTAGGAGTGATTTAAAAAGGAATGATCATATAAAGTTGATCGTCGGTAAAGCAGAAGCCAGACAGATTCATTGGAAGAAACCTAGGCAAATGCAATCCGAAAACAAAGGAAATAGGGTACAGTACACTTGTTCTCCCACTGCTTGAATACTACTCACCAATGTGGGAACCGTACCAGATAGGGTTAATAGAAGAGATAGAGAAGATACAACGGAGAGTAGCGCGCTTCGTTACAGGATCACTTAGTAATCGCGAAAGCGTTACGGAAATGATAGATAAACTCCAGTGGAAGACTCTGCAGGAGAGACGCTCAGTAGCTCGGTACGGGCTTTTGTTGAAGTTTCGAGTACATACCTTCACCGAGGAGTCAAGCAGTATATTGCTCCCTCATACGTATATCTCGCTGAGAGACCATGAGGATAAAATCAGAGAGATTAGAGCCCACACAGAGGCATACCGACAATCCTTCTTTCCAGGAACAATAAGAGACTGGAATAGAAGGAAGAACCGATAGAGGTACTCAAGGTACCCTCCGCCACACACCATCAGGTGTCTTGCGGAGTATGGATGTAGATGTAGAATTCATTTGCTCTTCAATTCGTGTCATAAAACTTAGGACACTGCAGCTGTAAAGAACGAATAAAATTTGAAGAATGTGATATTTTCTTATCTTTAATAATGGATAATTAACAACATTTGAATATGCTAGCACAGATAGTAACATCGTGCTTATCTCAGACCGACGGATGTGAAATGCAAACATAATTAACTCTCTGAAGAAATTCGCTCGGGACGCATACAGTGATCAACCAAAACATTAGGACCACAGACATGATAGCCCGTATGTCCACCTTTGGCAGCGTGTCGCGCCGTGGCATGGAAGCAGTGAGACCTTGATAGGTCGCTTGACGGAGCTGGCCCACATCTGCGGGCTCTCGAGCGCGCACCCGCGCACGCACGCACGTACACACACACACACACACACACACACACACACACACACACACATACACACACACGCACACACACACACACACACACACGCGCGCGCGCGCGCGTAAGTTACCTAACTCCCGTAAATCCCGTTGAGGAGAGCGATGAGCTCCTTCACCACGTTCAATCACATCCCAGATGCGTTGGACTGGATTCAGATCTGGCGAATTGTGGGCCACTACATCAATTGGAATTCGCCACTGTGTACCTGGAGCCACTCTATCACACCCCTTGCTTTGTGACACTGCGCATTATCTTGTTAAAAAATGCCACTGCGTTATGATCGTCATGAAGGGGTGTACGTGATCTGCGACCAGTGTACGATGCTCCTTGGCTGTCATGGTGCCTTGCACGAGCTCCACTGGACCCTTGGATGCCCACGTGAATGTTCCCAGAGCATAACAGAGCCGTTAACAGCTTGTTTGCGTGTCGCGGTAGATGTGTCAAGCAGCTGTTACCCCGGAAGATGACAAATTCGCGCCTTCCCGTCGGCATAATGAATAAGATATCTGTATTCATCAGGTCATGCAACGCTCTACCACTGCGCCAATGTCTACGGACGATGGTCACGTACCAATTTCAGTTGTAGTTGTCGATGCCGTGGTGTTAACATTGTCACATGGTTCAAATGGTTCAAATGGCTCTGAGCGCTATGGGACTTAACATCTGTGATCATCAGTCCCCTAGAACTTAGAACTACTTAAACCTAACTAACCTAAGGACATCACACACATCCATGCCCGAGACAGGATTCGAGCCTGCAACCGTAGCGGTCGCGCGGTTCCAGACTGTAGCGCCTAGAACCGCTCAGCCACCCCGGGCGACATTGCCACATGCATGGGTCGCCGGCTGCGGAGGCCCGTCGAAATGGTTCAAATGGCTCTGAGCTCTATGGGACTTAACATCTGTGGTCATCAGTCCCCTAGAACTTAGAACTACTTAAACCTAACTAAGGACATCACACACATCCATGCCCGAGGCAGGATTCGAACCTGCGACCGGAGCGGTCACGCGGCTTCAGACTGAAGCGCCGAGACCGCACGGCCACACCGGACGGCGAGGCCCGTCGTTACGAGTGTTCGGTGCACTGCGTGTTCAGACTGACTGGCCACTCTGACCAGCATTAAAGTCTGATGTTAGTTCCGCCACAGTTCGCCGCCTGTCGTGGTTTACCTGTCAGCTCAGACTCTGACGTCCGACATCTGAAGTAAGGGGTGGCCGCCCAACCCCACGAGGTCTGCATGTGGTTTCACCTTGGTTTCGCCACGTGGTGAAGACACACACCGCACCACTCCTCGAATATCCGATACAAGTTGTGTAATTTCCGAAATACCCGTGCCGAGCCTCCGGGTCATCACAGTCTTCCCTCGGTCAAACTCAGAGATATCGCGTGCCTTCTCCGTTCTACACGCAGACAGCACGCTCACTAATACTACATGCCCCGTGCGCGTATCTGGCTAGCAGTTGGTCTTCTCCAGGATAAGCTGCTATCGCCTGGAAGGTTTTAAAGTGATAGCAGGCCAGTGGTCGTATTGTTCTAGATGATCAATACATGCATGTGGTTTATCAGATTAAAAAGAGACTTACTTGCACGACCATGAGAAGAAAATGACTCAGTAATAGAACGAAATTAAGCCATTAGATGCTGTGTTACCCAGTCCTGTCACGAACTGAGACATATTTGAAATAAAATGTTCTCAGAGATCTGCTTCACGTAATTTTGACTGAATTTCTATTATTTAAACTCAAAATAACACATTTTGCTTCCAAAATTAAAGTAACCACGTCAGAGGTTGGCAAAAAACACCAAAAGAACATAAAACATGACCTTCCGAAAATAAATTAGTAAATTATTCAGGAAATAGATATAATTGAACAAAATATAAGTGTAAGAGGCAAATAAACTCTAACCTGGTCGTCAGTATGTCGTAATATGATGTACTATAGAATTTAAACACAGTTTAAGTAGCTGTCAGGTTCAAAATTCCCACCTATAGCGTGCTTTGCACCAATAGCGGATGAGCCGCCTAACTGTTGCCAGTCGCCGCTCAGAATTTAATGGCAAACTTAAGCGGGCTCGCACATATCAGAATAACACACGTAAATGCGCCTCATAAAAAAAAAAGAACTTCATGAAAACGTCCCTACAACATATACAACACCTGCAATAACCACGACAAAATAAATAAGTAAGACAGAGAAATTAAATAGTAGTAATTACTCATAAGGGAGGCCCCAGCCGGCCGCGGTGGTCGTGCGGCTCTAGGCGCTCCAGGCGGAGCCGCGCTGCTGCTACGGTCGCAGGTTTGAATCCTGCCTCGGGCATGGATGTGTGTGATGTCCTTAGGTTAGTTAGGTTTAATTAGTTCTAAGTTATAGGGGACTGATGACCACAGCAGTTGAGTCCCATAGTGCTCAGAGCCATTTGAACCATTTTTTTTTTTTTTTTGGAGGCCTCAACCATGTCAACACTGACTGCGAATACACTTTACAGAAACTGCATTTATTTTTAAAGAAAGGAAGTACTGAAGAAAATTCGTCACAAAAGAGAAACAAATGAAAACCGAAACAGCATGATATGCTTCAAGTCATTCCGGGTGCTGCTGGGAGAGGGGGGGGGGGGGGGGGGGGGGGGAAGGAGGAGGAGGAGGAGGAGAAGGAGAAGCATTTGGCGTAGCAGTTCATCCTTTGTAGACGATGTGTTGTGACGCCAGCAACGGCTGGACAATTCTGGCAGCTTAAAAATTATTGCAGCTCCATCAGCCATGGAATTACAGTGGATACTTCCTGAGTGTATCATTATAATGATATCATTGTCTTCCGTTGCATTTTTTTGTCATAGTCCAGTTAAACGTAGTTATGGCTCAACGTTCGTATGTGTAAGATTACAACGTTCTTTACACGCACTGTATACTATGCAATTTTACTTGCCAACTGCGAAGTTATAGATCGCCCGCTTTCAGCAATCACAGTACCAAACGTCGTAAACAGTTTAAATATCTCGACGGCGACAGTGGATGTTTCAGGGCGTACAGCAGCTCATTGCGTTACACACAAAATAGCAGGTTCCAAGTCTATTAGTTCCTGGAACTGAGTTATGAGTAAAACAATTCAGTTCTAATCACGACAACCACAGTTCAATTTTCGTAAGCATTGTCACTACTATTTACAGTACTCAATGAAGCTCACGGTATCCAAAGTCAAATTTTGGTTTATATCGTGACCGAAAAATAAGAATGCGGTCAAAAAATTTCGGGTCCTTCTGCCTAGCACGTTGACAAATCGTGCGCGCAAGTCACGACGCTGAACCCCCACTCATTGTCACTCTTCGACTGCTAACTATTGATATCACTCTCCCAACACTGTACATACCTGCATATTAGAACTGGTTTCACACAGCGCTTTCCGTAAAACCATTATAAAAAGATTAAACATACTTTCACACTTTGGCGTACTCTGTTAAAAGATATTAATGTAGCACTGTTAATAAAACAGAAAACCGAAACTTTTTGTACTACAGGACAACACATACTCTAAACCATCAATGACATACACAATGTGATCAAAATTATCCGGAGACCTGGCTGAAAATGACTTACTAGTTCGCGGCGCCCTCCATTGGTAATGCTTGAATTCAGTATGGTGTTGGCCCACCCTTAGCATTGATGACAGTTTCCACTCTCGCAGGCATACGTTCAATCAGGTGCTGGAAGGTTTCTTGGGGAATGGCAGACCATTCTTCACGGAGTGCTGCACTTAGGAGAGGTATCAATGTCGGTCGGTGAGGCTTAGCACGAATTCGGTGTTCTAAAACATCCCAAAGGTGATATATAGGATTCAGGTCAGGACTCTGTGCAGGTCAGTCCATTACAGCGATGTTATTGTCGTGTAACCACTCCACCACAGGCCGTGCATTATGAACAGGAGTTCGATCGTGTTGAAAGATGCAATCGTCATCCCTGAATTGCTCTTCAACAGTGGGAAACTAGAAGGTACTTAAATCGTCATTGTACGCCTGTGCTGTGATGGAGTCAAGCAAAACAACAAGGGATGCGAGCCCCACACCCTAACACCACCGCCTCCAAATTTTACTGTTGGCACTAGAAAGGCTGGCAGATAACGTTCACCGGGCATTTGCCATACCCACACCCTGACGTCAGATCGCCACATTGTGTACCGTGATTCATCACTCCACACAACGTTTGTCCACTCTTTAGTCGTCGAATGTTTACTCTCATAACACTAAGCGAGGCGTCGTGTGGCTTTCACCGGCTTGATGTGTGGCTTACGAGCAGCCCCTCGACATTGAAATCCAAGTTTTCTCACCTCCCGCCTAACTGTCATAGTAGTTGCAGTGGATCCTGACGCAGTTTGGAATTCCTGTGTGATGTTCTGGATAGATGTTTGCCTATTACACATTACGAGCCTCTTCAACTACCGGCAGTCTATCAGTCAACAGACGAGGTCGGCCTGTATGATTTTGAGTTGTACGTGTCTCTTCACGTTTCCACTTCACTATCACAGTGAAAACAGTGGATCTAAGGGTGTTTAGGAGTGTGGAAATCTCGTGTACAGACGTATGACACAAGTGACACCCAATCACCTGACCACGTTCGAAGTCAGTGAGTTCCGCGAAGCACCCCATTTTGCTCTCTCACGATGTCTAATGACTACTGCGGTCGCTGATACGGAATACTTGGCAGTAGGTGACAGCACAATGCACCCAATATCAAAAACGTATGATTTTGTGGAGTCCAGATACTTTTGATCATATACTGAATGTACTGAGTAAATGAAGCAAAAGAAGCAAAAGAAAAATTATTACTTTTCATAATTACCAGTACATTCAGAAACACTAGACAATCGCTCGGCACAATGATTCGCAAGTAATTCTCAGCACATGAAGAAAAAGGTCCGGTAGCGTTTCAGTACGAAATATACCTCTCAGGCACCGGAATTACTCACAACCATCTAGTATCTGAAAGTGGAATCACCACACAAATACAGCCGTCATGAAGGTAGATACCAAATTAATCTCAGTCTGATAAATTGTAATGGTAGTGTATATCGGGTTGTTAAACCGACGTCATCAAATCAGTGATTTGGAGACAGTTACTAGTTTGACTAAAGGGAGAGAGAGAGACAAGATTCAAAGAAAATTTTCACATTTTATGACGTGTTTGTTTGTCAGACATGTGTCTTCCAGAAAAACACTATCTACTGTTGGAACTGAGACTCACCCGTAAGCCTTTTTTTTTTTTTTTTTTTTGTTATTATGAAGTGTGGAACCCTGCAGGCCTGCACTAGCGTGGTGACCATCACCGAAGACTCAGTAATCGGAAAGTGACTTAAAGTTGTCGGGAAAGTGACTTAACGTTGTCGACATAAGGCTTTACTTATACAAAACTTACAGATCATAGAAGTCACGCAAGGCTTTTAGTTAGAAATGCAAAGATACAGATATGAATACAGAGATGGAGATCCTGTTTGATAAACGCCAATGTGGGCAAAATTTTATCACCTGTCTTACCTTTCGACCGATTGGTTTCTATCCTCGATAACTACCTACGTTAGTCTAATCTTCTCAGCTCTACGTAATGACTACATCCAACGTATCATGTTAACATTACTTTTCACTTTCTAAACCTTGCATGTACCTCCCTTTACAGTCCTTTCCGACGCCATATCTGTGGTTTCGGTAGTGTCATAGTAGATATATAGATAATCTTTCTTCTGATGTGAGTTTTCAATTTTCACTGTACTTGATTTCGAACCTTATATCTCTACTTGATTTTTTACATTCTTGAACAGCTCAATATTTCAAATGTCTCCATTTTCTTACTTGGTGAATTTGCGCGATCGTTAAGGTACTATATTCGCATCTTGGAGTTAGCGGGTTTCGAATCCCATCAAACCAATACATCCAAATTCGTATATTCTGCCCACTGGGGACCGAACCGCATAATGACCGTGGGTTCAGTGTGGGGCGGCGGTGGACTTATGAGGTTAGTGGACTGCTGTAACCTGTTGTGGGGTTGTGAACCACTGAGGGCTACGGCGAGGAAGAAGTCTCTCTGTCGTTTCAAGGTCCCCAGTACAATACGATACAATACTATACAATACAACTTGTCAGTAAAAGGAAATAAGTTTAAACAAATATCCTTCTCGACGTACTTGGGCATTGTGGCGGATAAGCGGTGTGCCTGCAAGAGAGAGATGAGATCTCGAATAGAAATGGCCAAAACACAATTTATTAGCAAGAAAAAAATTTTCATACGAAAGTTTCTTCGTCTAAAGCTGACAATGGAAATGAAATATTGATAAGTGGTTTCCATTTTTCTCTACGGACGAGAGCTAGACCTATGACAAATACCTAGATAAAAGAATTGATGTTTTTGAAATGTATCTCTGTCACTGTCTCTCACGCATACATTGCGAGCTGAAAATTTCAGACGAAGAAGTCCTTCAGATGATTAACCAAAAAGGAGACTTGCTCACTGTGAAACAAAACTCAGTATTTAGGACGCATTGTAAGAGTCGAAAGATATCAATTATTGCAAGTCATCATTCAGGGGAAAACCCTAGGGGGAAAGGCCTGTTGAAAGACGTATCAAGGCTGAAGGTCATTCCGAGATGGTGCCATTACCCGTCAGGAGACGCCTTCCTACTAAAGGTCTCATCCAGTCTGGAAACGAGGATGACTAACCTCCGCCAGGAGACAGCGACTTGAAAAAAAGGGCTGCTAACTCTGGGAGTCACTGAATGAGCTTTTTTAGTAGTGAATATACCAGCTGTGTTGCAGCAGAAAAATACAGGGTTTTGACACTATTTGGTAGCAAAATACACACATGATAAGGTGCCTTCTAAATATCCTTTGATGTGTGAATATGGCCATCGTTGGACTGCTTGGGATCTGGATGGCTGCCTAGTCGTCACGGAGGTGCGACCGGCCACGTCTGAGCACCACAACGGAGCGTCATCGGACAGCGCATCAGGCACATCGCAACCGCTTCACATCTTCGTCTGCCGTTCGCAAACAAATAACGGATTCCCCGCAACATTTCTGTCATGCTGCTCAACTGATCGGTTCAAATGGCTCTCAGCACTATGGGACGTAACTGCTGAGGTCATCAGTCCCCTAGAACTTAGAACTACTTAAACCTAACTAACCTAAGGACATCACACACATCCATGCCCGAGGCAGGATTCGAACCTGCAACGGTAGCGGTCGCGCGGTTCCCGACTGTACCGCCTAGAACCGCTCGGCCACCCCGGACGGCCAGCTGATCGAAGACTTCCAATAACCCGGCTACGGAATTAGAGTCACATGCATAAGCTGCAGTGAACACTTCTACACGAACGGCGCCATTGGGTTGATGCCGTGATCATGAACCATGGACTGTTGATGAAAGGCACCGCATTGAGTTCAGTGATGAATCGTCGTTCTGCGCTACCACGCCTGACCCCCGTCGCGAGTATAGTGGCAGCCCGTGGAGAGATACCTTTCTTCGAATGTTTTGGGCAGGCACAGTGGTACTACTTGAAATCGGGAATTAGCAGGACCAGGAGAATGACATGGATGGACTAGCCCCCATCACATAATAGATCCTTGAACGATAACATTTATTTTCTCTATTACGTTTGTTTTTGACAAGAGACCCCCTTGCAAAAACGGGTAGAAAAACTAAAATTAATTTGCCATTACGGGCGGTCAAAATGGTGAGTAAGGCAGCCGTTAAATTATAATATTAAACTCAAGCACGTACAAATTCGCAATCTGTACATAGTCTAATCGAGACACTTTCACGAATGATGATGAAATGATTAACAGACACCCAGTTCTCTGGCAGAGAAAAATCACAAACCCACCAGGAAATCGAACCCGGGACCCCATGATCCAGAGGCAGCAACACTAGCCACTAGATCACGAGCTGCGGGCGATAACATATTGATTATTCATACGTTTACGTAAAAAAATTTACAATACAACTTAGAACACGAAAACAATATGTATTAAACATTAAAGAGAAAGCTCCTGTGCGAAGCCAGTTAATCAAAGGCCTCTTGGCCGATAGCGTAATTCGTTTACAACGCAAGTCACATAACATAAGGTAATCGACTTGAGCACAGTCAGCCAGGACGTGCGGCTGCAAACAGATACCAATTCGCTCTAGGGAATGCTCGATAGCCGTCCACACGCCCGCCAAGTAAGCCAGGCCTACGCGGCGAGAGGCTGCCGACACGAAACACTCTCCGAGCAAGTTAGTAAGTGCTGTTAAAACATGAAAGACACGTGTCTGACTGTATTATACTTCTAGTAAAGTAATAGTTTAACGATGATTTCACTTATAGATCGTTTCCAATGAGTCGACATGCCCTAGGAAATAAGCTTCGCTAACAGAGAACAGGTGTAAGATAGATACTGCCTACAGGAAAATTAAAGAGATTTTTGGAGAAAAGAGAACCACTTCCATGAATATCAAGAGTTCACATGGAAACTCAGTTCTAAGCAAAGAAGGGAAAGTAGATAGGTGGAAGGAGTATATAGAGGGTCTATACAAGGACGATGTTCTTCAGGACAATTTATAGAAATGGAAGAGAATGTAGATTAAGATGAAATGGGAGATATGATACTGCGTGAAGAGTCTGACAGAGCACTGAAAGACCTAACTCGAAACAAGGCCCCCGGAGTAGACAACATTCCGTTAGAACTACTGACAGCCTTGGGAGAACCAGGCCTAACAAAACTCTACCATCTGGTGAGCAAGATGTATGAGACAGGCGAAATACCCTCAGACTTCAAGAAGAACATAATAATTCCAATCCCAAAGAAAGAAGGTGTTGACAGATGTGAAAATTATGGAACTATAAGTTTAATAAGTCACAACTGCAAAATACTAACGCGAATTCTTTACAGACGAATGGGAAAGCTGGTAGAAGCCGACCTCGGCGATGATCAGTTTGGATTCCGTAGAAATATTGGAACACGTGAAGCAATACTGACCCTACTACTTATCTTAGAAAATAGATTAAGGAAAGGCAAACCTACGTTTCTAGCATTTGTAGACATAGAGAAAGATTTTGACAATGTTGACGGGAATACTCTCTTTCAAATTCTATAGGTGGCAGGGGTAAGATACAGGGAGCGAAAGGCTATTTACGAATTGTACAGGAACCTGATGGCAGTTACAAGAGTCTAGCGGTATGAAAGGGAAGCAGTAGTTGAGAAGGGAGTGAGACGGGATTGTAGCCTATCCCCTATGTTATTCAATCTGTATATTGAGCAAGCAGTAAAGGAAACAAAAGAAAAGTTCGGAGTAGGTATTAAAATCCATGGACAACAAATAAAAACTTTGAGGTTCGTCGATGACATTGTAATTCTGTCAGAAACAGCAAAGGACCTGAAAGAGCAGCTGAACGGAATGGACAGTGTCTTGAAAGGAGGATATGAGATGAACATCAACAAAAGCAAAACGAGGATAATGGAATGTGGTCGAATTACATTGCATGATGCTGCGGAAATTACTTTAGGAAATGAGACGCTTAAAGTAGTAAAGGAGTTCTGCTTTTTGGGGAGCAAAATAACTGATGATGGTCGAAGTAGAGAGTATATAAAATGTAGACTGGCAATGGCAAGGAAAGCGTTTCTGAAGAAGAGAAATTTGTTAACATCGAGTATAGATTTAAGTGTCAGGAAGTCGTTTCTGAAAGTATTTGTATGGAGTGTAGCCATGTATGGAAGTGAAACGTGGACGATAAATAGTTCAGACAGATAGAGAATAGAAGATTTCGAAATGTGGTGCTACAGAAGAATGCTGAAGATTAGTTGGGTAGATCATATAACTAATGAGGAGGTATTGATTGGGGAGAAGTTTGTGGCACAACTTGACTAGAAGAAGGGATCGGTTGGTAGGGCATATTCTGATGCATCAAGGGATCACCAATTTAGTATTGGAGGGCAGCGTGGAGGGTAAAAATCGTAGAGGGAGACCAAGAGATGAATACACTAAACATTATCAGACGGATGTAGGTTGCAATAGGTACTGGAAGATGAAGAACCTTACACAGAATAGAGTAGCATGGAGAGCTGCATCAAACTAGTCTCTGGACTGAAGACCACAACAATAACAACAACAGAGAACTGCAGAAAGTGAGCTGATACAGCTACGCGTAACCACTGCACGCATTACAGTGGTAAATTTTTTTTTGAATGAGAACGCTGGCCGACAGACTAACACAAGTTACTGCAGAATCAAGCAGAGCAGACAGGGATATAGACCAGTCCCAAAATCAGAGAGCCAAGTAACGTACATGCCGACTCAATGGAACACAAACATATGTTGGAACAGCTTGTGGAGCGGGAAACCGGTGCACAGATCTGAACTAGTTTTGCAAAACAGAAGCGAATCATACCTTGTTTTCTTAACAGTCCTTGCGAAGACGTCAACGACGATCCGGAAAAGACGTCGTGCTGATACACGCCCCGTGTTTGTTGCTCCAAGCACTGCTGCTGATCCCGACTTCACGCTGTGCGGAAACTCCAGTCGACTGTCGGCGCTGCGCACTTTGGGGGCATCTCTCCCTAGACGCGATAGCAGCACAAGGGAGTAATCCTAATCCCCTGTTGAGACGCCAGCTAAAAGTTATAAATGGTGAAATGAGCAGCCACGGCTCACTACTCTTGGTGAAATGACACGGAGAGTCATCGTGTATGACTTCAGGTCACAGCTGACAGTGATTGAAGGAGCTCTTAAGACACGGACATCCTGCGTCCTCATGTGTTACCTGTGATGCGACAATATTGTGGTGCCAGTTTTGAACAGGACAATGCTAGACAACAGACGAAGTATCTGCGTAATGTTGAGGTGCTACCGTGGCCACCAACATCGCTAGATGTGTCCAGAGAAGAACATTTGTGCGACTTATTTGGACATCCACTCCGAACCACTGCCAGTTTCTGAAATACCAACGACCATTTACAATGGTTGTGTGCCAGCTTGTATCAGAAGAGGATATAACGGCTTTACGACACTGTTCCTAACCGAATCAGTGCATTCTTCCAAGCCAGCGCCATACAGATAAATGAGCTAACACTGCCAAGTTTCTTGCAAATTACATTCGATATTGTACTCACAGAAACAACATGATTTCCTTTGTGATAATGACGTTCCCTTTCGTTTCCACCTCCCCTTCTGGGTGTTTCACTTCTCTTGTCAGACAATGCAGTTTCGACATTTTGTAATGTGGATGGCACCTCATAACCTCGCTTTCACCTCCACGTACTGCACTAAGCAAGGTGACATCGTGTCGACGTGTCGTTAGCAGGAACGTGTCATCATTTGACGATTACGTCACCTTCCGTTCCCTTGACATCTGGTTCTCGTCGACCTTAATTCGACAGGCAAGCAAAAGAACACGATCTCGCCAAGCAGTGTTATGGACACGCCCGTCGAAAACACTGCGAAACGGAGATGAGTGGAGACCATCCCAGTTTGGGACACTTGGTCGCCAATCCCAGTGAATGGTACTTCAGCTGCAGCCCCAAGGGCGGACAGTAATAGTAAGCACTCTGCCCATGGAAACAATTATCGTCAACGAGCCATAGCTAGTATAAGCGTACCCACGACAGGGCTGGCGGCAGTTACAAGACACGCACCGCCTACCACGTCCACCCACGCTGCCACCTTGGATCGCCTGCCAATTCTAGCGCGCATTCAGCGAATGCTGGCGACAGACCGACTACTGCCTGGCAACGGCGTACACTTAACAACACCCGTCGTGGTCGTCCAACTGCCAAAGTTCTCTTCGAGTAAGAACGACTGAAACATAGTGAAGAGTATAAACGCCTCCGAGAGAGCTGAATTACATAATAGCCATACTATCTATTTCTGTCCGCCTCCGTAGCTGAGTGGTTAGTTCGACAGAACGCCATGCGAGGGTCCTGGGTTCGATTTCCGGCCGGCTCGTAGATTGTCTCCGCTCTGGGCTTGGGCGTTGCGTTACCATCATTTCATCCTGATCGACACGCAAGTCGCATGAGTGGCGTCAAGTAAAGAGACATGCACCAGGCGACCGGTCTACCCCTTGGGTGGCACTAGCCTAACGCAAGTTGCTTCCTTTACTTCAGTCGCAGTGACTGAATGATATTCGTAGGACATATGCACGTAAGTGTCGCTGACATCGATCTGTTGCAAACTTGTGGAACATCTTTTATGCTCATAGATTATGACATTTTAGGAGAACGAACATCAACATGGATTCGACTATCAGAGATCTTACAAAACTTAGCTCGCTCTGTTCGTCTGTGAGGTCCAGAGCGCCGTATACATCGGCACTTAGGTTGATGCCGTGTTGCTTGACTTTACAGAGTCATTTGATACAACCCCATACTACCATTTAGTGAAACCGTTCTAGCTTACTGAGTATTGGGCCAGATTTGCGACTGGGTTCTAGACTATCTTCCAGACATGACTCAAAATGTCGCTCTTAACGTGACAAAATCGACAGATGTGAAGGACGTAGCAGGAGTACCCAAAATTAGTAGTGTGATGGCGTCTTCTACTGATTACAATATACTGGACGTATCTCCTAAGAGTCATCACGTGCATTTTCTTTACTGTTTTAGCAGGTATTTGCAATTCCGTTTTCGCAATGAGTCGCTGGATTCAATCCAAACTAATATTACAGCATCGCCCAGACCCGTGGTGGCTGCTGCCTCCATGTAGCAATAATTCTCAGTCGCTTTTGGAGTACTGGTTGTTCATGTTTTAATTTCCGTGTTGTTCCACATCGTTATACGAATATCACGCTAGACGAATTTGGAACCGCTCTATCTGATAGGTATATATCGCTTTACAAACCAGTTTATTGGTAACGGGAAAGAATCGCCGCCTTCCGTCGACACAGAGCGACGCATGAAAGACCTGTTGAGCAGCATTTGTTTGGGATGACTCCAGTTACCGAATACAAAAAAGAAATTGCAAATACCTGCCGGAACACCAGAGAAAAGACGTCGGACAAATATTAGGAGGGAGACCCTATACAGGGTGTTACAAAAAGGTACGGCCAAACTTTCAGGAAACAATCCTCACACACAAATAAAGAAAATATGTTATGTGGACATGTGTCCGGAAACGCTTAATTTCCATGTTAGAGCTCATTTTAGTTTCGCCCACCTACGCTCAATGGAGCACGTTATCATGATTTCATACGAGATACTCTGCCTGTGCTGCTAGAACATGTTCCTTTACAAGTACGACACAACATGTGGTTCATGCACGATGGAGCTCCTGCACATTTCAGTCTAAGTGTTCGTACGCTTCTCAACAACAGATTCGGTGACCGATGGATTGGTAGTGGCGGACCAATTCCATGGCCTCCACGCCCTCCTGACCTCAACCCTCTTGACTTTCATTTATGGCGGCACTTGAAAGCTCTTGTCTACGCAACGCCGGTACCAAATGTAGAGACTCTTCGTGCTCGTATTGTGGACGGTTGTGATACAATACGCCATTCTCCAGGGCTGCATCAGCGCATCAGGGATTCCATGCGACGGAGGGTGAATGCATGTAGCCTCGCTAACGGAGGACATTTTGAACATTTCCTGTAACAAAGTGTTTGAAGTCACGCTGGTACGTTCTGTTGCTGTGTGTTTCCATTCCATGATTAATGTGATTTGAAGAGAAGTAGTAAAATGAGCTCTAACATGGAAAGTAAGCGTCTCCGGACACATGTCCACGTAACATATTTTCTTTCTTTGTGTGTGAGGAATGTTTCCTGAAAGTTTCGCCGTACCTTTTTGTAGCACTCTGTATACAGGGTGGTCCATTGATAGTGACCGGGCCAAATATCTCACGAAATAAGCATCAAACGAAAAAACTATGAAGAACGAAACTTGTCTAGCTTGAAGGGGGAAACCAGATGACGCCATGATTGGCCCTCTAGATGGCGCTGCCATAGGTCAAACGGATATCAACTGCGTTTTTTTTAAATACGAACCACCACCTTTTGTTACATATTCGTGTAGTACGTAGAGAAATATGAATGTTTTAGTTGGACCACTTTTTTCGTTTTGTGACAGATGGCGCTGTAATAGTCACAAACGTATAAGTACGTGGTATCACGTAACATTCCCCCGGTGCGGACGGTATTTGCTTCCTGATACATTACTCATATTAAAATGCACCGTTTACCAATTGCGGAAAAGGTCGATATCGTCTTGATGTATGGCCATTCTGATCAAAATGCCCAATGCGCGTGTGCTATGTATGCTGCTCGGTATCCTGGACGACATAATCCAAGTGTCCGGACCATTCGCCGGATAGTTACGTAATTTAAGGAAACAGGAAGCGTTCAGCCACATGTAAAACGTCAGTCACGACCTGCAGAAACGATGATGCACAAGTAAGTGTTTTAGCTGCTGTCGCGGCTAATCCGCACATCAGTAGCAGACAAACTGCGCGAGAATTGGGAATCTCAAAAACGTCGATGCTGAGGAAGCTACATCAACATCGATTGCAGCCCTACCACATTTCTATGCACCAGGAATTGCATGGCGACGACTTTGAGCGTCGTGTACAGTTCTGCCACTGGGCACAAGGCAAATTACGGGACGATGACAGATTTATTGCACGCGTTCTATTTAGCGACGAAGCGTCATTCACCAACAGCGGTAACGTAAACCGGCGTAATACGCACTATTGGGCAACGGAAAATCCACGATGGCCGCGACAAGTGGAACATCAGCGACCTTGGCGGGTTAATGTATTGTGCGCCATTATGGAATGAAGGATAATTAGCCCCCATTTTATCGATGGCAATCTAAATGGTGCAATGTATGCTGATTTCCTGCGTAATGTTCTACCGATGTTACTACAAGATGTTTCACTACATGACAGAATGGCGATGTACTTCCAACATGATGGATGTCCGGCACATAGCTCGCGTGCGGTTGAAGCGGTATTGAATTGCAAATTTCATGACAGGTGGATTGGCCGTCGAAGCACCATACCATGGCCCGCACGTTCACCGGATCTGACGTCCCCGGATTTCTTTCTGTGGGGAAAGTTGAAGGATATTTGCTATCGTGATCCACCGACAACGCCTGTCAACGTGCGTCAGCGCATTGTCAATGCATGTGCGAACATTACGGAAGGCGAGCTACTCGCTGTTGAGAGCAATGTCGTTACACGTATTGCCAAATGCACTGAGGTTGACGGACATCATTTTGAGCATTTATTGCATTAATGTGGTATTTACAGGTAATCACGCTGTAACAGCATGCGTTCTCAGAAATGATAAGTTCAAAAAGGTACATGTATCACATTGGAACAACCTAAATAAAATGTTCAAACGTACCTACGTTCAATATTTTAATTTAAAACCTCTCTGTCACCAACTGTTCGTCTAAAATTGTGAGCCATATGTTTGTGACTATTATAGTGCCATCTATCACAAAGCAGAAAAAGTGGTCCAACTAAAACATTCGTATTTCTTTACGTACTACACGAATATGTAATAAAAATGGGGGTTCATATTTTAAAAAAACGCAGTTGATATCCGTTTGACCTATGGCAGCGCCATCTAGCGGGCCAACCATAGCGCCAACTGGTTTCCCCCTTCAAGCTAGACAAGTTTCGTTCTTTGTAGATTTTTGGTTTGACGATTATTTCGTGAGATATTTGGCCCCGTACGATCAATGGAGCACCCTGTATACCTGATCTTGTAATAACGTCGGGAGCGTCGTGGGGCTGCTCGAAAATGATGCGGTTGTCTGTCAGAAGACAGCAACGCCGGAAGTCTGTTGCGAACTGCAGGAAGCTCTGCACAGGGCTGACGAATGGCGGAGGGGCTCAGTTGAACCTGAACTTAAATAAATCTAATACTGCGCATAATTAGGAGAACATGTCCATTACATTACAATTACACTATTCGTGACAAATTGCTGGATACAGTAAATACCGTAAAATACATAGGAGTAACGTTCCGGAGCGACCGTAAGTGGAATGACTACATAAAACTAATATCAGGAAAAGGAGATGCCAGACTGAGATCCTTTGGAAGAAGGATAAGGAAATTTAATTCGTCCACGAAAAAAAGTGGCTTGTAAAACTATCGTTCCACCTTTTCTTGAGTACTGATTTTCAGTCTGGGACCTTTAGTAGATTGAGTTAGTATAAGAGATAGCATCCAAAGAAGAGCGTTGCGTTTCGTCACGGGGTCGTTTAGTCGGTGCGAGAGCGTTATAGATATACTTAACAACTCCAGTGGCAGAGGGTACAATGGAGACATTGTGGGTCACGGATAGGTTAGCGGTTTGATTTCCAAGAGAGTATTATCATGTTCAAAAGTATCCGGACGACCAGAATTGCTTTACGTCAGATTCGCATGCAGCCCCCCGTAACGTAACAGTTCTGAAAGCCACTAATCTCGTTTCGGTACAGTCGCTTGACTATACAAAACGATTACCGGAAGTGACCAGTAGAAAACACTACTCTGTGAGCCAGTAACTTCAGATGTAAATACTAAACATGTCAGAGAACTCCTTATTAAATATGAGCCTGTCCTTGGCGCTTGTATACTCAAATTTATTACAATAAGTGACATGTCTAAAGTGTTACCACTTTTACTATTACCTGGCACAAATAATGCCCGTAACCCTAACACATCTATCATTTTGCATTCTTGCTACCTAAAAGGTTTCTCAGCTATCTATTAACTTTCGTTCGCTTGGCGAACGCTTTTGCAAAAACCTGGTTAAAGAACTACCCAGTCAGAAAAACCATGATTAGCTGCGTCAAGCTCTCTATGGAAACGTCACCAACAATGTATCACTAGTAATGACACATTATTCACGGTGGCACGTTGAGCTATGTGCAGTTTGAAAACCACTTATCGTGCTTGTTATCTAACACAAAGTGACATTAAAAATATTATTCACTTATCGTCACTGCTGTCTAACCATAAAGAGACGTGATACGGCCCATTTTTAGACAGTGTTTAGAAATGTTATGGTACAAAAGAATGATGAAGATTACGTGGATAGATCTCAGATCTATTCAAGAGGTACTGTACACAGTTGGGAGACAAGAAATTTGTGGCACGACAAAAAGAAAGCATCGATTGATAATACACATTGAGACATCAAGGACCAAGGGATCACCAATTAGGTACTGAAGGGAAGAAGGAAGCGTAAAATACGTAGAAGGACACCAAGAGATGAATACAGTAAGCAGACTCAGAAGAATGAAGGTTGCAGTAGTTATTCGGAGATGAAGCAGCTTAAGTTTACATAGAATAGGCTAGCATGGAGAGCTGAACCCCATAACAACAACAAAGTCTGTTAACCAATTTGAGCTTGAAAGTACTTGACGAAAATTATTATACTGGACCTGGTCTCTTATCAGAAACAATTGTCCCTGTTAACTAACCATGAAAGATATTAAATATGATGACATTACAACTAACAAATTTTAAACGACTTAATATATGAGTTGGACGGCGATTCCATCCCAGTACCTAATCCTATTGTTATGTAAGCATAATAAAATGCCAGATATCGAATTTTCTCAGCAGTAGTGACATGTTTGAAACTGCAATGACGAGAAAAACGAATAATTTCTGCCGTCCCGGGATTCGAACACGGTACCTATCGTCGTAGTTTTCTATAGACGAATAGACATTAAATGTAAGTTACATTCACCTGTAACGAGATGAGCATATGTTTGAACTAGAAATGACGTGACGAAGAGTACAGTGATATCGGGAATGGAATCCCGGACATGCCGTCGTTGACAACAGGCGAAGACTCGTTACCTATCGAATTATTTTTCACCAGCAGTGGCATATCTGAACTTAAAATGATGTGTCGAAAAGATCTGCGTCTCTCTGGGAGTCGAAACCGTCACATAGCCATTGACAATGAACGAAGAGATATTAAGAATAGAGATAAATTTCCATCAACAGTTGGGTGAAATTGCGGTAGAGCTTGAAAAGACATATGAAAATTTTTATATCGAACCAGGATTCGAACCCTGACATGTGCATTATGTAGAGAACTTGGGATTCTGACTTCCTGGCTGCATGGAGTGGATTATCGTCTGTTCAATAAATTCGTTTCTTGCTCGATCGAATCCCACAGAGCGTACGTTCAACTTGATCTTATAGTAACTGAAATAAAATCGCGTAATGGTCATCCAAATAAACTGTCAACGCAGTAAGATGCCGAAGTTTCTGTAGGAAGTATTGCCTCCTAATTGAGCTATTCTGTTGCGGTCTGTTCACAGTGAATGTCGCTCAATGTCAAACCAAATTTCAGTTATTGAATCCTATCCTTCGGTAATTTAGTAAACCTCAACTCGTAGGTCTGCTAACAGTATCAATCTGTTGGAAGCTCAGAAAGGATTTATTTCATTTAATAACCTACGAGTAACAGCAAAACCTTGGGAAAATGTTTCCGTGAAGAGTTCGTGGCTGCCTGTCCTGATCGGAACAATTTCTGCTCCACCGTCCTAAGCCCTCCTGATGCTGCCCGCCGTCAGGCCAGGTGATCGCGACGGGTCGCACCTTTAGACTACGACTTACAGCAGACGTTTCATTACTCACATTGGCAACCATTACATAATTTAATATTGCAGTTCGGTGTTCAGCATTAAATATTTCAAAATTGGTTCAAATGGATCTGAGCACTATAAGACTCAACTGCTGTGGTCATCAGTCCCCTAGAACTTAGAACACCTTAAATCTAACAAACCTAAGTACATCACACACATCCATGCCCGAGGCAGGATTCGAACCTGCAACCGTAGCAGCAGCGCGGCTCCGGTCTGGAGCGCCTAGAACCGCACGGCCACCGCGGCCGGCTATGAAATATTTTCTACAAAGTATGAGTACACCATGCTTTAACAACAGTGATGTACTCAGCATCCTCTCTGTAAGAGACGTGAGGAAAAGTATGCAATCCACCATTGCGGACAAAATTTACCTGGAAAAATGACGTTGGTGCATAGGTTTGTGCCAAGTAGGGATTAGATAGAAGGGTGAAGGCAGGGCTCGAATATTTGTGCCCTGTAACGAGTCATGGTTATCGAAGGAATCAAGTAATATACACTGATAAGCCAAATCGTTATGACCATCTGATTAATAGCTTGTTTGTCCATCTTTGGAATGATATACGTAACTGGTGCTGCGTGTCACCGATCCGACAGTTCGTAAAGGTATGGGGCATAAGATGTCTATGCATAGGTCACGTAATTCGCGTAGAAAACGGGCCACTGGTTTGCGTACGCGGTGATGGCACCTGTTAGCGACCCAGATCGGTTCCATAGCATTTACATCAAACGAATTTTGTCATCTAGACATAAACGTGAGTTCACTATGACGCTCCTCAAACCATTGTGTCATGGTTCCAGCTCAGAGATAGGGACTGCTGAAAAATGACGTTGTCGTCGGGGAAGACGTCATTGAACCGCGTCATCTTCATCTTTGCCTAGGTGTAGTGTGTCGTCTTCTGGAGCCTTGGCTTTGCTCTGCCGCGATTGGTCCGTTTGCTTTTACATTTCGGAGGGCGCTGCGTTCTGTGGAGAGACCTGCTGACGACGAGAGTATCGAGTGCTGCTGCCAGAGTGAGACGGGGAGTTTAGTTTCCGGTTGTGTGGCAGCGCAATGTTGCGGGAAAGGTGGTATAACTTCCTGTGAAAGCACGTGATCGCTACGAACGTGTGTACTCGGGACGGCGGCAGTCGTTCTGGACGGGCTGTGTGATAAGGAAGCTCGGCGTGGCAACTGGTGACGCGGCGTGTGCGCTTTGCTATGGCGGATCTGGGGCGATTAACATTAACTCGAGCTGGTGCTGGTTGCAACCTATCGCCGAATGCTTGTCTGCCTTCTGGACTAACGGTGAGAATTTCTTGACTTGATGTGTCTGACTCAATTTCTACCAGTGTCGTCGGGTGTGTTTCGCTCTAAGGTCGTGTGCCATGGTATTTCGCAATTTTAGTAGGCTCAGGCGTGCCCGAAATCCCGATTCAACGATCTGCTGTTATATTGTCAAGTGTAACTATCACTAGAAAAGATTGTTAACTCTCTGTGCCTTAATAACTGAACCTAAAATATTATCTGTGGACGAAATTTTATTCTGACCCAAATGTAATAACGATCTTGTATTTTACAATTTGTTGAGTGGTATTATTATTATTATTATTTAGTACTGGCCGTGAAGATTTACGAAGGCCAGTGGGCATCATTAACAGTTCCTGCCTAGATAGGCGTTATATTTTGAACCATGTGTTTCAATGTTTAGTAATTTTTATTTTATGTGTTATAGAGTGTTGCTGTCATGCCCTATGTGGACGATTCGCCACGTTGGTGAAGTTTCTAGTAGTTCTGCTGGTCTGTGCCGTATTGCTAAAGCAGGCAGTCCTAGCACAGCCGACTGTAAATTTTTCCTAGTGGTGAGGATCACGGGCTGGTTTTAAGTGCTAACTCACTAACTTCAACCATTCTCAAATATTTATTACTACTGATATTCAGGCCCTTCAGGCCGAGTGGCGACGTCACTACCCCTTTGTGGTTATTAATTTTATCTTGTTAGCTTGTTTCATTAAAAAAAAAACTTTTGGTATATGAATTTGTCTTTTGGTCTTTACTGCTCCTTCGGACGAAGTAAATTAGCTGTTGGTTTTGCATTCTTGTAGCATTATCAAAACAGCATTTGTGGTTATATTTGATTGGCCCTTTCGGCAGAATGATTAAAGTCATCCCTTTCAGTAGCTTATTGTATTGGTCAATAATTAATCAAAAGTGTTGGGTCCTTCAGACCTTGATTATCTATTTATGTTGAATCTTAAGGTTGTCATTCTGACATTCCAGTTGTGAATGTTCAGCGGCCCTTCAGGCCTGGGGTTTAAAAAATTTGTACCAGTGAACAAGTGTTTTTTAAATGTTTAATAAAATTAAATTGTGTTTGAAACTGTAACCTCATTTTGGTCTACGCTTTCACTCCCTGCAGCCTTTGAGCTCTGCTTACCTTACGTTTAGGTTAAGTTTTCCCATACCACGACATATCAGTCAGACATTAAGGGATGCAGATGGTTTGCAGCTCTCATCACATCTTTGATTACTACCACAGGTCCCATGCAAGCACAGGAGAGTGTCTCCTATAGCGGTTCTAGGCGCTTCAGCCCGGAACCGCGCGATTGCTGCGGTCGCAGGTTCGAGTCCTGCCTCGGGCATGGATGTGTGTGAGGTCCTTAGGTTAGTTAGGTTTAAGTAGTTCTAAGTTCTAGGGGACTGATGACCTCAGATGTTAAGTTCCGTAGTGCTCAGAGCCATTTTAACCATTTTTTCTCCCATAGCACAATACTACTCCCTCTAGCCTGCGTCCATAGCGCACTACATGTTTCGAGCGGCGTCCACCTCAATGACGACTTTGAGTGAAGCACGTTTTTGTATACTAGGTCGATGGTCATCTCCACAAGGACCCGACACGTTTCCATTGATCGACAGTCGAATTCCGACGGTCCAGTGCCCACTGTAGTCGTAATTGACGATGTCGTTGTACCAACACGTGAACACGTAGGGGTGGTCTGCTGCGCAGCTCCAAGTTCAGCAATTTACGAAAAACGGTGTCCTCCGAAATAGTCGTGCGTGCACCAGCACGGTGCTCTTCCAGCAGAGATGACGCAGCTTACCATCCGTCCTACTTTACAGAGGAGACAAGCCTCCGAACCCATCGTGCTGTAAAGAGTCGTGGACATCCAACCGTTCAATGCCTTGTGGGAGTTTAACTGTCCTTCTGCATCTCTCATCAGATGCTCGCGTCAGTAGCACGCGACCATTCCACCTCCTTCGCCGTTTGTGAATACTCGTTCACAGACTGCGTAATAATAATTTCCCCTTCGTCAAGGTCGCATACCTCAATTAATTTCCCCATTTGCAGCCCGTATCTTCGCTTATGTGATCATTCGTCCGTGTCACTCCGCATACATACTTTTGCTACCGCATCAAGTACCCGCAACGTTACCAGGCGGCATTGAATTTCGCGGTGGGCGGCGATGATAATGTTTTGGAAATATAAAGGAAATATCAAGTGAATTTAGCGGGATATATCTCGACTATCACAGGGCTGCCTGACTTAATCGACATAGCTTCCAGTAAGTGAAGCAGGCAAAAAGGAATACAAAACTCTCAAAAATGAGATCGACAGGAAGTGCAAAATGGCTAAGCAGGGATGGCTAGAGGACAAATGTAAGGATGTAGAGGCTTATCTCACTAGGGGTAAGGTAGATACTGCCTAAAGGAAAATTAAAGAGACCTTTGGAGAAAAGAGAACCACTTGCATGAATATCAAGAGCTCAGATGGAAACCCAATTCTAAGCAAAGAAGAGAAAGCAGAAAGATGGAAGGAGTATATAGAGGGTCTATACAGGGGCGATGTTCTTGAGGACAATATTATGGAAATGGAAGAGGATGTAGATGAAGATGAAATGGGAGATACGATACTGCGTGAAGAGTTTGACAGAGCACTGAAAGACCTTAGTCGAACCAAGGCCCCCGGAGTAGACAACATTCCATTAGAACTACTGACGGCCTTGGGAGAGCCAGTCCTGACAAAACTCTACCATCTGGTAAGCAAGATGTATGAGACAGGCGAAATACCCTCAGACTTCAAGAAGAATATATAAATTCTAATCCCAAAGAAAGCAGGCGTTGACAGATGTGAAAATTACCGAACAATCAGTTTAATAAGACACAGCTGCAAAATACTAACGCGAATTCTTTACAGACGAATGGAAAAACTGGTAGAAGCCGACCTCGGGGAAGATTTCGTAGAAATATTGGAACACGTGAGGCAATACTGACCCTACGACTTATCTTAGAAGAAAGATTAAGGAAAGGCAAACCTACGTTTCTAGCATTTGTAGACTTAGAGAATGCTTTTGACAATGTTGACTGGCAGTTATAAGAGTTGAGGGGCATGAAAGGGAAGTAGTGATTGGGAAGGGAGTGAGACAGGGTTGCAGCTTCTCCCCGACGCTATTCAAAAAATGGTTCAAATGGCTCTGAGCACTATGCGACTTAACTTCTGAGGTCATCAGTCGCCTAGAACTTAGAACTAATTAAACCTAACTAACCTAAGGACATCACACACATCCGTGCCCGAGGCAGGATTCGAACCTGCGACCGTAGGGGTCACGCGGTACCAGACTGAAGTGCCTTTAACCGGACGGCCACACCGGCCGGCCCGACGCTATTCAATCTGTATATTGAGCAAGCAGTAAAGGAAACAAAAGAAAAGTTCGGAGTAGGTATTAAAATCCATGGAGAAGAAATGAAAACTTTGAGGTTCGCCGATGACACTGTAATTCTGTCAGAGACAGCAAAGGACTTGGAAGAGCAGTTGAATGCAATGGACAGTGTCTTGAAAGGAGGATATTAGATAAACATCAACAAATGCAAAACGAGGATAATGGAATGTAGTCAAATTAAGTCGGGTGATGCTGAGGGAATTAGATTAGGAAATGAGACACTTAAAGTAGTAAAGGAGTTTTGCTATTTGGGGAGCAAAATAACTGATGATGGTCGAAGTAGAGAGGATATCAAATGTAGACTGGCAATGGCAAGGAAAGCGTTTCTGAAGAAGAGAAATTTGTTAACATCGAGTATAGATTTAGGTGTCAGGAAGTCGTTTCTGAAAGTCTTTGTATGGAGTGTAGCCATGTATGGAAGTGAAACATGGACGATAAATAGTTTAGACAAGAAGAGAATAGAAGCTTTCGAAATTTGGTGCTACAGAAGAATGCTGAAGATTAGATGGGTAGATCACATAACTAATGATGAGGTATTGAATAGAATTGGGGAGAAGAGGAGCTTGTGGCACAACTTGACTAGAAGAAGGGATCGGTTGGTAGGACATGTTCCGAGGCATCAAGGGATCACCAATTTAGTACTGGAGGGCAGTGTGGAGGGTAAAAATCGTAGAGGAAGACCAAGAGATGAATACATTAAGCAGATTCAGAAGGATGTAGGCTGCAGTAGGTACTCGGAGATGAAGAAGCTTGGACAGGATAGAGTAGCATGGAGAGCTGCATCAAACCACTCTCAGAACTGAAGACCACAACAACAACAGTTGCCAGTTGCCAATCATCTTCGCTGCAGGAAGGAACACGTTTCCAGAGCCGATGCGTTTCTTCGGCAGGCAAGCAAATAAGGAATACATATTTCGCTTCAAAGTTGCTGCGGAGACAGCCTACTAATTGAGAGGTACTTGAAGTATGATAGGTGTATGGAAATGTTTATGACTCAACATAAACACCATAAACTAAGTGGATGGCTTTCGTCTTCATATCTGTTTTTATTTTATAGCTATTTTACTTTTTAAGTTATCACAATGTTTATATGAGCAACGTCAAATTATGACGTTGCTTCTCTACAGCATAACTTTCAAACACACTTGATAATGGCGTGATATGAAGGCCGAAACCGGCCGTGTGAACTTAATAAAGTTCTTAAAAAAATCAACTGGAGAGTGTTTTCACCAACTGAATATCGGTTGTGCAATGAGCAGCACCATACAGACATGTAGAGATAATACGGCCTAAGCTTACACATTTCTATAGACGTTTTAATTTATTCGCCGCAGGCATATCTCATTTTGGAGGGGATAAACAAAAGTAACAGACTAATACACTATCATACGCCTCACGCAGCGAACTACTTCGTCCACTGCCAACCTCCATAGTCGATACTCATAAATTATGATCCAACATACAGAAACATAACAAAGTTTTGTTGACTTTTCACACTCGAAATACGTTTGGCAATTCCCTACATATCTTGTATATCTGTTTTATGAAACTGGTATACTACCGAAACCAATTACCATGTCCTGGATCCCACTCTGTGCTAAGACGTCTAGTCTACCCTCGATGAGGTGAACTACACATTTCTTGATACCACGAGTTGTAAACGGCTTCTGAATTTATTTGTAATATGTTCTGTTTCGCCACTCACTGCTCTATGTAAAGTTTTATTGACATTTTGTACGAAGGGCCTTTGTCGCTAAAAGCATGCTCACCGTGAATTTCGGAATAATTCACAGAAAACCCTCACATCAATCAGCTGACCAATAAAGCGTTATATGATTAATGGCAGTATAAAAATGGCTGCATCTATCTTGCGTACCCTCAACTGCTAGCTCATTTAATTCACTGAAGCCCTCGCAACTCCTCTCTTAGTAAACTACGAACAATAAACAGATGGGGAAAAATTTCCTCCCCACCTACTCGTTAATGTAGACTTGTAGATGAAATTTCACAAAATATCTCGGTATTCCTGAAGCAGTCAACTATGGCTGCTCACACAACAATGTTAATCATGTTTTCCAGGAAACTTAAGAATTGTTTTCAGTATCATACATCATACTATTAGCCGGTAACTGTGGGATTTTGACCGAAAAATTAGAAGAATTCTGTGTTCCATCCTATCCATACCTGGTTACAAATGCATTAAAATCCAAGTTTCATTCCTTTTCTGCCATTTTCAGTTAATTCAGTAAAGCCAACAGTTCAAACAACAGAAAACCATTCTAGGCTAATCAGGACCGCACATTCGCGGCTATATAGCAAAAATATGCCATATAAAATAACAATAATAATGTTATAGTCATAATTAATTAAATTTGATACATTCTATCAAACAGCTGGTGATTATAAAAAGTTGTTGGTTCAATTTACATAAAAACTGAGTACAAACTCAGATATTTTCTAAACACTGGGTTACTGAATTTCATTCTGGTCCTTTCCAGTTGCTTTACAGAAGGGACGAAACGAATGACTCACATATACCATTTTTCCAACGTTGCTCGACTTTACAATAGAACACGAATTCGCATTAGCAAACTAGTGCGATAACACATAGGTACTGAACAGTCGATACATAGAATATTCTGTCACTGCCGTAGTAGAAAAATGGCTCTGAGCACTATGGGACTTAACATCTATGGTCATCAGTCCCCTAGAACTTAGAACTACTTAAACCTAACTAACCTAAGGACATCACACAACACCCAGCCATCACGAGGCAGAGAAAATCCGTAACCCCGCCGGGAATCGAACCCGGGAACCGGGGCCGTAGTAGCATTTACGATAGAAAGAATAGAATGTTGCTCACAAACTGGCAGGCAAGTGAAATCACAGCTATTTACGAGTAAAATGACTTTCTTGCAGTCGAAAAATTATAGTTTCTCATTGACACTTATTACGTAAGAAGTGTTCAGAATATTTCATCAAAATTACAAGAAAATATCCATTACATCTGGAAGAATAATTCAGCTTTAGTTGCGAAAGTACACTCTTAGACATAAAATCTGGCGGGCCGCAGGGTCCAGGTCCTCGCCGATCGCGACATGGGATGAATTTCCTGGCCACGGTGGTAGACATCTAGGTCTGCCTATCTGCACAGTCTGGAAATACTATAAATTGTGGCAGTTTTTGGAGGAAGTCTTGTCTTCATTCCGAGATGTGTGTTGCTAGACAGCCTTTATACACTACTGGCTATTAAAATTGCTACACCACAAAGATGACGTGCTGCAGACGCGATATGTAACCGACAGGAAGAAGATGCTGTGATATGCAAATCATTACTTTTTCAGAGCGTTCACAAAAGGTTGCTGGCGTGCTGACGTGTGGAAAGTTTCCAACCGATTTCTCACACACAAACAGCAGTTGACCGGCGTTGCCTGGTGAAACGTAGTTGTGATGCCTCGTGGAAGGAGGAGAAATGCGTACCATCAAGTTTCCTACTTTGATAAAGATCGGATTGTAGCCTATCGCGATTGCGGTTTATCGTATCGCAACATTGCTGCTCGCGTTGGTCGAGACCCAATGACTGTTAGCAGAATATGGAATCGGTGGGTTCAGGAAGGTAATACGGAATGCCCTGCTGGATCCCAGCGGCCTCGTATCACTAGCAGTCGAGATGACAGGCATCTTACACACATGGCTGTAATGGATCGTGCAGCCACGTCTCGATCCCTGAGTCAACAGATGGGGAAGTTTGCAACACAATAACCATCTGCACTAACAGTTCAACGACGTTTGCAGCAGCATGGACTATCAACTCGAAGACCATGGCTGCGGTCACACTTGACGCTGCATCACAGACAGGAGCGCCTGCGATGGTGTACTCAACGACGAACCTGGGTGCACGAATGGCAGAACGTCATTTTTTCGGATGAATCAAGGTTCTGTTTACAGCATCATGATGGTCGCATCCGTGTTTGGCGACATCGCGGTGAACGCACACTGGAAGCGTGTATTCGCCATCGCCATACTGGCATATAACCCGGCGTGATGGTATGGGATGCCATTGGTTACACGTCTCGGTCACCTCTTGTTCGCATTGATGGCACTTTGAACAGTGGACGTTACATTTCAGATGTGTTACGACCCGTGGCTCTGCCATTCATTCGGTCCCTGCGAAACCCTACATTTCAGCAGGATAGTGCACGATCGCATGTTGCAGGTCCTGTACGGGCCTTTCTGGATACAGAAAATGTTCGACTGCTGCCCTGTGTAGGGAAGCAGAACAACATGCCAATGATATAGCTCTGGTTTTCTTAGTTTTCTCGTTTACTAGGTTCCTCTGCCATTCTCATAGCTCATTACTTGTATGGTATTTTGGTCACACTTTTCTTTGAGTGTCTATCCTCCCGTTATCAAACACATTACGGACTGCAGAAACACATTACTGGTAACTGGGAAGAGTCTATTTGATCCCTGCCACATTTCTACAGTAATCTAGAAAAATACCATTATTGTAATATTATATGCTTGGAAACAGTTTTCCTTATAAATGCCTGCATTGGCACCACCTCTAATACGTAATAACACAAGTGAAAGTAAACTATAACACATTTTGTCGATTTTCGCATTTGGTAATCAAATTCCATATGCTACGTCTAAAGTATGGCTTCGTATCACAAAATCAAACCGCGCAGGGAATTTTTCCCAATGGCCGAGAACAGGACTCAAAAGCCGTGAAGATGATTAAGCAAGAATCCCAGCAGCGCACGTTCGATTCCAAATTGTGATAATATGAAAGGAGAAGCTGTTATACTGAAAACGTGGAACAAGGAACAAAAAGTGCTGGCAATGTGTCGAATATATTGTTCTAAGCAAAACTGTCAGTCATTCCGTAAAAACCAAAGAGAACAGTGTGCTGTAGTTTTCAGCACTGTTTATTGCGTGTTGAGCTATCTGTAATGTCATTCTGCACTCTCTGCTGTGGCTATTTCCTACAAGGTGTTTCAAAAATGACTGGTATATTTGAAACGGCAATAAAACCTAAACGAGCAGCGATAGAAATACATCGTTTGTTGCAATATGCTTGGGACAACAGTACATTTTCAGGCGGACAAACTTTCTAAATTACAGTAGTTACAATTTTCAACAACAGATGGCGCTGCAAGTGATGTGAAAGATATAGAAGACAACGCAGTATGTGGGTGCGCCATTCTGTACGTCGTCTTTCTGCTGTAAGCGTGTGCTGTTCACAACGTGCAAGTGTGCTGTAGACAACATGGTTTATTCCTTAGAAATTCCTCAGAACAGAGGATTTTTCTGGTGTTGGAATTCCACCACCTAGAACACAGTGTTGTTGCAACAAGCCGAAGTTTTCAACGGAGGTTTAATGTAACCAAAGGACCGAAAAGCGATTCAATAAAGGATCTGTTTGAAAAATTTCAACGGACTGGGAACGTGACGGATGAACGTGCTGGAAAGGTAGGGCGACCGCGTACAGCAACCACAGAGGGCAACGCGCAGCTAGTGCAGCAGGTGATCCAACAGCGGCCTCGGGTTTCCGTTCGCCATGTTGCAGCTGCGGTCCAAATGACGCCAACGTCCACGTATCGTCTCATGCGCCAGAGTTTACACCTCTATCCACACAAAATTCAAACGCGGCAACCCCTCAGCGCCGCTACCATTGCTGCCCGAGAGACATTCGCTAACGATATAGTGCACAGGATTGATGACGGCGATATGCATGTGGGCAGCATTTGGTTTACTGACGAAGCTTATTTTTACCTGGACGGCTTCGTCAATAAACAGAACTGGCGCATATGGGGAACCGAAAAGCCCCATGTTGCAGTCCCATCGTCCCTGCATCCTCAAAAACTACTGGTCTGGGCAGCCATTTCTTCCAAAGGAATCATTGGCCCATGTTTCAGATCCGAAACGATTACTGCATCACGCTATCTGGACATTCTTCGTGAATTTGTGGCGGTACAAACTGCCTTAGACGACACTGCGAACACCTCGTGGATTATGCAAGATGGTGCCCGGCCATATCGCACGGCCGACGTCTTTAATTTCCTGAATGAATATTTCGATGATCGTGTGATTGCTTTGGGCTATCCGAAACATACAGGAGGTGGCGTGGATTGGCCTCCCTATTCGCCAGACATGAACCCCTGTGACTTCTCTGTGTGGGGACACTTGAAAGACCAGGTGTACCGCCAGAATCCAGAAACAATTGAACAGCTGAAGCAGTACATCTCATCTGCATGTGAAGCCATTCCGCCAGACACGTTGTCAAAGGTTTCGGGTAATTTCATTCAGAGACTACGCCAAATTATTGCTACGCATGGTGGATATGTGGAAAATATCGTACTATAGAGTTTCCCAGACCGCAGCGCCATCTGTTGTGGAAAATTGTAACTACTGTAATTTCGAAAGTTTGTCTACCTGAAAATGTACTGTTGTCTCAAGCATATTGCAACAAACGGTGTATTTCTATCGCTGCTCGTTTAGTTTTTATTGCCGTTTCAAATATACCGGTCATTTTTGAAACACCCTGTAGCATGCGTAGTTCACTTTATTGGAATTACTTACGATGACAGATAGATTGAAAATGAGCATGATGTTCAAAACTAACCACCACCAATAAATAAATAATACTGCATCTACATCTACATCTATACTCCGCGAGCCACCTTACGGTGTGTGGCGGAGGGTACTTATTGTACCATTATCTGATCCCCCCTTCCCTGTTCCATTCACGAATTGTGCGTGGGAAGAACGACTGCTTGTAAGTCTCCGTATTTGCTCTAATTTCTCGGATCTTTTCGTTGTGATCATTACGCGAGATATATGTGGGCGGTAGTAATATGTTGCCCATCTCTTCCCGGAATGTGCTCTCTCGTAATTTCGATAATAAACCTCTCCGTATTGCGTAACGCCTTTCTTGAAGTGTCCGCCACTGGAGCTTGTTCAGCATCTCCGTAACGCTCTCGCGCTGACTAAATGTCCCCATGACGAATCGCGCTGCTTTTCGCTGGATCATGTCTATCTCTTCTATTAATCTAACCTGGTAAGGGTCCCATACTGATGAGCAATACTCAAGAATCGGACGAACAAGCGTTTTGTAAGCTACTTCTTTCGTCGATGAGTCACATTTTCTTAGAATTCTTCCTATGAATCTCAACCTGGCGCCTGCTTTTCCCACTATTTGTTTTATGTGATCATTCCACTTCAGATCGCTCCGGATAGTAACTCCTAAGTATTTTACGGTCGTTACCGCTTCCAATGATTTACCACCTATGGCATAATCGTACTGGAATGGATTTCTGCCCCTATGTATGCGCATTATATTACATTTATCTACGTTTAGGGAAAGCTGCCAGCTGTCGCACCATGCATTAATCCTCTGCAGGTCCTCCTGGAGTGCGTACGAGTCTTCTGATGTTGCTACTTTCTTGTAGACAACCGTGTCATCTGCAAATAGCCTCACGGAGCTACCGATGTTGTCAACTAAGTCATTTATGTATATTGTAAACAATAAAGGTCGTATCACGCTTCCCTGTGGTACTCCCGAAATTACCTCTACATCTGCAGATTTTGAACCGTTAAGAATGACATGTTGTGTTCTTTCTTCTAGGAAATCCTGAATCCAATCACAAACCTGGTCCGATATTCCGTAAGCTCGTATTTTTTTCACTAAACGTAAATGCGGAACCGTATCAAATGCCTTCCTGAAGTCCAGGAATACAGCATCAATCTGCTCGCCAGTGTCTACGGCACTGTGAATTTCTTGGGCAAATAGGGCGAGCTGAGTTTCACATGATCTCTGTTTGCGGAATCCATGTTGGTTATGATGAAGGAGATTTGTATTATCTAAGAACGTCATAATACGAGAACACAAAACATGTTCCATTATTCTACAACAGATTGACGTAAGCGAAATAGGCCTGTAATTATTCGCATCTGATTTATGACCCTTCTTGAAAATGGGAACGACATGCGCTTTCTTCCAGTCGCTAGGTACTTTACGTTCTTCCAGCGATCTACGATAAATTGCTGATAGAAAGGGGGCAAGTTCTTTAGCATAATCACTGTAGAATCTTAAGGGTATCTCGTCTGGTCCAGATGCTTTTCCGCTACTAAGTGATAGCAGTTGTTTTTCAATTCCGATATCGTTTATTTCAATATTTTCCATTTTGGCGTCCGTGCGACGGCTGAAGTCAGGGACCGTGTTACGATTTTCCGCAGTGAAACAGTTTCGGAACACTGAATTCAGTATTTCTGCCTTTCTTCGGTCGTCCTCTGTTTCGGTGCCATCGTGGTCAACGAGTGACTGAATAGGGGATTTAGATCCGCTTACCGATTTTACATATGACCAAAACTTTTTAGGGTTCTTGTTTAGATTGTTTGCCAATGTTTTATGTCCGAATTCGTTGAATGCTTCTCTCATTGCTCTCTTTACGCTCTTTTTCGCTTCGTTCAGCTTTTCCTTATCAGCTATGATTCTACTACTCTTAAACCTATGATGAAGCTTTCTTTGTTTCCGTAGTACCTTTCGTACATGATTGTTATACCACGGTGGATCTTTCCCCTCGCTTTGGACCTTAGTCGGTACGAACTTATCTAAGGCGTACTGGACGATGTTTCTGAATATTTTCCATTTTTGTTCCACATCCTCTTCCTCAGAAATGAACGTTTGATGGTGGTCACTCAGATATTCTGCGATTTGTGCCCTATCACTCTTGTTAAGCAAATATATTTTCCTTCCTTTCTTGGCATTTCTTATTACACTTGTAGTCATTGATGCAACCACTGACTTATGATCACTGATACCCTCTTCTACATTCACGGAGTCGAAAAGTTCCGGTCTATTTGTTGCTATGAGGTCTAAAACGTTAGCTTCACGAGTTGGTTCTCTAACTATCTGCTCGAAGTAATTCTCGGACAAGGCAGTCAGGATAATGTCACAAGAGTCTCTGTCCCTGGCTCCAGTTCTGATTGTGTGACTATCCCATTCTATACCTGGTAGATTGAAGTCTCCCCCTATTACAATAGTATGATCACAAAACTTCTTCACGACGTTCTGCAGGTTCTCTCTGAGGCGCTCAACTACTACGGTTGCTGATGCAGGTGGTCTATAGAAGCATCCGACTATCATATCTGACCCACCTTTGATACTTAACTTAACCCAGATTATTTCACATTCGCATTCGCTAATAACTTCACTGGATATTATTGAATTCTTTACTGCTATAAATACTCCTCCACCATTGGCGTTTATTCTATCCTTGCGGTATATATTCCATTCTGTGTCTAGGATTTCGTTACTGTTCACTTCCGGTTTTAACCAACTTTCCGTTCCTAATACTATATGCGCACTATTTCCTTCAATAAGAGATACTAATTCAGGAACCTTGCCCTGGATACTCCTGCAGTTTACCAATACTACGTTAACTTTTCCTGTTTTTGGTCTCTGAGGACGGACGTTCTTTATCAACGATGATAATGTCCTCTCTGGTAAGCCGTCAGGTATTTTATCGTTTCGCCCAAGGGGGGGTCCCTCTAACCGAAAAAACCCCCGTGTGCACGCCACACGTACACTGCTACCCTAGTAGCTGCTTCCGGTGTGTAGTGCACGCCTGACCTGTCTAGGGGGGCCCTACAGTTCTCCACCCAATAACGAAGGTCGATGAATTTGCAACCATTATAGTCGCAGAGTCGTCTGAGCCTCTGGTTCAGACCCTCCACACGGCTCCAAACCAGAGGACCGCGATCGACTCTGGGCACTATGCTGCAGATATTAAGCTCAGCTTGCACTCCGCGTGCGATGCTGGTTGTCTTCACCAAATCAGCCAGCCGCCGGAAGGAACCAAGGATGGCCTCAGAACCCAAGCGGCAGGCGTCATTCGTTCCGACATGTGCTACTATCTGCAGCCGGTCACACCCAGTGCGTTCAATAGCTGCCGGAAGGGCCTCCTCCACATTACGGACGAGACCCCCCGGCAAGCACACCGAGTGCACACTGGCATTCTTCCCCGACCTACCCGCTATTTTCCTGAGGGGCTCCATAACCCGCCTAACGTTGGAGCTCCCTATAACTAATAGGCCCGCCCTCTGTGACTGTCGGGACCTTGCCGGAGAATCGGCCACTGGCCCAACAGGCGAACTTTCGAATGAATTCTTACCATTTATTTCAATAAAGGAAAAGCTACTGATGTGTTTCAGCTACAGCACGTGGGAGGTCTGTAAATAAAATTTAATTTAATAAATCGACATCAATATACTCTATTTACATTTCTGAGGTGCGCGCTCATAATCCTTTATTTCTTAAACAAACGAAAACACTATACTCCAGTGCATTAATATTATAATTAATAAATGCAGTTGACATTAATCAACTTCAATCAAGTGCCTTAAACCAAAAATCCATCATTACTTGGCTTCTAAGCTTTCTGTACTTCTTGTCCCGTGGCTACCCGAGCACTACTATCTGTTCGATTTGTGCATTTAGTCCCTTTCAAATTTTTCTTTCGGTTCTTTATTATTCCTTTGAATCCGAAGAGAGGAAAGGACGATATTGCATTTCCTCACTGCAAGAAAACACACACTTCAGAACAACATGCCAATGATATAGCTCTGGTTTTCTTAGTTTTCTCGTTTACTAGGTTTCTCTGCCATTCTCATAGCTCATTACTTGTATGATATTTTGGTCACACTTTTCTTTGAGTGTCTATCTAGGGCTCCCGTTATCAAACACATTACGGACTGCAGAAACACATTACTGGTAACTGGGAAGAGTCTGTTTGATTCCTGCCACATTTCTACAGTAATCTAGAAAAATGACGAGACAGTTTTGTCAAGACTCACATCACGTTTTTCCTTCTGCATCTCGTCATCAAAACTGTAAAATGATTCAAATGGCTTTGAGCACTACGGGACTTAACATCTGAGGTCATCAGTGACGTACTTAGAACTACTTACACCTAACTAACCTAAGGACGTCACATACATGAATGCCCGAGGCAGGATTCGAACCTGCGACCGTAGCAGCAGTGCTGTTCCGAACTGAAGCGCCTACAACCGCTCGGCCACAACGGCCGGCTTCAAAACTATACACTGCCTTCCTTCTCTCGTGCTGAACATAAAAATCTGCACATTTTGTGAATTCATTCGTGTTAATTCTCACTGAGAACAATATTGTGCATAGTTTTATCTTTTGTTGTTCACATTGGAGTTGTGAGGCAATTATCTGGTAGAACTTTCGCCATTGATAATAATGCTATCGTACAAAAATAAACTATTGAACTAGTGTCTGAATGTTCATGTTCACTTAGAGTGAACGAAATCTGAGAAGATTTTTTCTAGTCTTTAGCAGAATAGAAGATCGTTGAAAATTAGCAATAAGTTAAAACAGTGTTACGAATTTATCTTCCTAAAGCCGAAAGCATTTGTGCAGACGTTATGGCATGCAACGAAACAAGTGACAAGTGTACAATCTGAGTTAGTCCATGTGGCGTGACCGGCCAGTACGACTGCTAGCATAAGACAGCGAACTAGGCCTTAGTTTCTCATTACGCCCAGAAAGAAACCTCCCCAAAACCAAGTTGCTCCCTCTGGTTTAGCTCTGCAGGCAGCAACTGCGTTTAGTTTAGAGGTGAACAGTCTTTGCAACATTCATTCTGGATTACAATACCCCTTTGGCATATACTTACTCCTGTTCAACAAAATGTTCAAATGTGTGTGAAATCTTATGGGACTTAACTGCTATGGTCATCAGTCCCTAAGCTTACACACTACTTAACCTATATTATCCTAAGGACAAACACACACACCCATGCCCGAGGGAGGACTCGAACCTCCGCCGGGACCAGCCGCACAGTCCATGACTGCAGCGCCCCAGACCGCTCGGCTAATCACGCGCGGCTCCTGTTCAACAACTTCAGCCATTTGACTGGGGCGTGATTTGGGCCTACAGGAAGCTGGGTGGACGTGTTCACGGATAGCCGCACTTGCTGGGCACGATATATAGATGGTGTGTTGCTGCTTTTATCAGTGGTCTTTAGAACATTCCCATAAGTTCTGATCGTCCGTATACTACAGACGCACATCAGGATCGACAAAATGTGTGAGCAGTAATGGTCAACTGATCATCATCCTGGGAAGAAATCTGGGAATAGGTTGTATCAGCTGTGCCCCCCTTGGACCACTAAGAAGCATATGCTTGAAGCAGGACTAACATCATGTGCGCCTCTGGCCAGTCTGCTACTGACACCCGGAGAGTGGAATGATGCTCTTTTGTCTTCACTGGTGAAAATAAGTTCTGTCTTTATGTGGGTGATGGACGTACGTAAGTATGGCGTAGATCTGGTGAATGGCCTATTTTAGCGTGCATTCACCCATGACACACAGATCCCACCCCAGAAATCACAGTGTGGTGCAGCACCGATTACAACTCACAGTTGATGTTCCTGAAGGATAAAGCAGCCAGTGCCTGCTACATTTTACGGACTTATCCACGTGCAAGAGCCATTTCTGTGACATGAAGGAGGGCATTGAACGTTCACAAGTGGCTGCTCTGACAGGGCATGCCCTCCGTGGTATACAACTACTGCCCTGGCCAGCAGGACCCGACAGTCAGCAAAAACCATTGCCAAATTGAAAAAGGGGAGACAATACTCTTAAGTTATTCAGCACCTTTATGATAGTATCAGTACTGAGCCGTGGCTAGCTCACGTAATGCCTTTTTTTCGTGTATCATTGGTTGCAGCCCAGCGGTGTCTTATTTCTTCTTCGGCTACAGCCACAGCGCTGCTGTCTTTTGTCCGTGAGTGGCAGCAGCAGCAGCAGCGTCTATCGATACTAGTACTGCTGTACTATCTTTGGTGTGGCGGATACATTTTCCGGGTGTGCTGTGTGTGGTAGTCAGTCGGTTGGGGCAGAGCAGCGAGGAAGTCTCCGTGGCGCATAGTCAGGCCGGAGCCACTGGCGGCGTGCACATGCGGTTGGAGTTGTGAGACGCTTCCTCAACTGCTGTCACACCTCTTCGTTTGATCCTGGTTGTCGCTTTCTGCGAGATTCCCGCGAGAACAACGCGTGTGCACTGATGTCGACTAGAATTGCAGCCGTCCTCCTGTGTGACGACTAACTTAATTAATTTATTCCTTCATTAATTAATTGTACTAATGGTATCTTCTGCCTTGTGGCCGTTGACCTTCCGGTTACCTGCCCTGGTCGTTTCCGTAGTTTTAGGCAGTGTATTTTTTTTGTCGTGTTGATGCCGTCCAGCACGGCGTGTAGCTCGACAGCTCAGGTGGTGTTGGGTAGTTTTGGGTGTGTATTCTAACTTGGCTGGATTGGGCACCAGTATTCAGAACGTTATGCTATTGATATGTTGCTGCAAATACTAACGCGAATTCTTTACAGACGAATGGAAAAACTGGTAGAAGCCGACCTTGGGGAAGATCAGTTTGGATTCCGTAGAAATGTTGGAACACGAGAGGCAATACTGACCTTACGACTTATCTTAGAAGAAAGATTAAGAAAAGGCAAACCTACGTTTCTAGCATTTGTAGACTTAGAGAAAGCTTTTGACAATGTTAACTGGAATACTCTCTTTCAAATTCTGAACGTGGCAGGGGTAAAATACAGGGAGCGAAAGGCTATTTACAATTTGTACAGAAACCAGATGGCAGTTATAAAAGTCGAGGGGCATGAAAGGGAAGCAGTGGTTGGGAAAGGAGTCAGACAGGGTTCTAGCCCCTCCCCGATGTTATTCAATCTGTACATTGAGCAAGCAGTAAAGGAAACAAAAGAAAAATTTGGAGTAGGTATTAAAATTCATGGAGAAGAAGTAAAAACTTTGAGGTTCGCCGATGACATTGTAATTCGTCAGAGACAGCAAAGGACTTGGAAGAGCAGTTGAACGGAATGGACAGTGTCTTGAAAGGAGGATATAAGATGAACATCAACAAAAGCAAAACGAGGATAATGAAATGTAGTCGAATTAAGTCGGGTGATGCTGAGGGAATTAGATTAGGAAATGAGACACTTAAAGTAGTAAAGGAGTTTTGCTATTTAGGGAGTAAAATAACTGATGATGGTCGAAGTAGAGAGGATATCAAATGTAGACTGGCAATGGCAAGGAAAGCGTTTCTCAAGAAGAGAAATTTGTTAACATCAAGTATAGATTTAAGTGTCAGGAAGTCGTTTCTGAAAGTATTTGTATAGAGTGTAGCCGTGTATGGAAGTGAAACATGGACGATAACTAGTTTGGACAAGAAGAGAATAGAAGCTTTCGAAATGTGGTGCTACAGAAGAATGCTGAAGATAAGGTGGGTAGATCACGTAACTAATGAGGAGGTATTGAATAGGATTGGGGAGAAGAGAAGTTTGTGGCACAACTTGACTAGAAGAAGGGATCGGTTGGTAGAACATGTTTTGAGGCATCAAGGGATCACAAATTTAGCATTAGAGGGCACCGTGGAGGGTAAAAATCGTAGAGGGAGACCAAGAGATGAATACACTAAGCAGATTCAGAAGGATGTAGGTTGCAGTAGGTACTGGGAGATGAAGAAGCTTGCACAGGATAGAGTAGCATGGAGAGCTGCATCAAACCAGTCTCAGGACTGAAGACCACAGTAACAACAACATGTTGTTGTAGTTTTGCTGGTCGGGTAGAGCAGAACTGATCTTGTTGGTTGGTTCGTTGGCTGGCTTCCAGTTGGGTTGCCTTCCGAGTAAGATGGTTCAAATGGCTCTGAGCACTATGGGACTCAACTGCTGAGGTCATTAGTCCCCTAGAACTTAGAACTAGTTAAACCTAACTAACCTAAGGACATCACAAACATCCATGCCCGAGGCAGGATTCGAACCTGCGACCGTAGCGGTCTTGCGGTTCCAGACTGCAGCGCCTTTAACCGCACGGCCACTTCGGCCGGCTTCCGAGTAAGAGGCTGTCGGTCTGGCTGCCTGTCTCTCCTAAACGTGCGTTAGTGTTACCTTCCCGGCCAACTCTTGGAACCTTCTGAGCACCACTCCTTGTGTTTTACATAGTGATTTCCTTTTTAGTCTTAAGTACCCTGTGGCCTTCATCCGAGTTTTAGCTCATTAAAATTGCAAGGCTTTTCTTTTTAGGCCTTAAGTCATAAAAAAAATGTTTGTTTGGTTTCTGGCCTTCAGCCGAGTTTCAGCCTTTCAAAATTAAAATCGAAAATTCCTTGTGCCTAGGCCTTAAGCCGTAAATTTGTTTCAAGTTGGTATGTGGCCTTCCGCCGAGTTTTCAGCCTTTTCAAATTTTATCTAAGCCTTAAGCACAACGAAATATTTTATAGTTTCTACACTCCTGGAAATGGAAAAAAGAACACATTGACACCGGTGTGTCAGACCCACCATACTTGCTCCGGACACTGCGAGAGCGCTGTACAAGCAATGATCACACGCACGGCACAGCGGACACACCAGGAACCGCGGTGTTGGCCGTCGAATGGCGCTAGCTGCGCAGCATTTGTGCACCGCCGCCGTCAGTGTCAGCCAGTTTGCCGTGGCATACGGAGTTCCATCGCAGTCTTTAACAATCTATGGTGGCCGGCCCTCTTCAAGAGGCTCAGACACCTGCAGGTACCGGAATCCCTGTACAACAGTCTTGTAGACTACTGCAGGGACAGAACAGTCGCTTGGCACATGGACGACAAGAAAGTAATCGAACGCATTACCAAAGGTTGTCCACAAGGATCGATCTGCGGCCCCATCTTCTGGGACATAATGTTAGAACCGCTCCTAGAATTACTTGAGGAGCACAATGCGACAGATGGAGTTGTCGCTTACGCTGACGACCTGCTTGTGGCAGTGTCAGCAAACAACCGTGCCCAGCTAGAAGACAGAGCCAATGATACACTCAAAACAATTACACAATGGTGCACAGACAACAAGCTCAAGGTAGCAGAAAATAAAACAACTTACACACTACTAAAGGGCATCCTGCATAGGAACCCAGCAGTCAAAATCGAGGACACAAACATTAAAAGATCAAAAGTAACACGCTACCTTGGAGTCTACATAGACGAACGGTTGAACTTCCACGAACACATACGAATATCCACGCACAAAGCAGAAAAAATACTGCACAAACTGGCAAGGCTAAACTCGAAACAATACAGACTACCACTGTCAGTCATACGAACATATCATTGCGCTCTCTTCGAGTCGGTACTATGTTTTGCTGCCAGCACGTGGGCCCATAGACTCAGCCTATCCACTAACAGAACCGCCGTACGGCGGGGGCAAAGAAGCATTCTGCTTCGACTAACAGGGGCCTTCAACACAACCTCAGTCGACGCACTTTGCGTCGTGATGGGAATCTTCCCAATAGACGTAACCATAAGATACCGTGCGGCAAGGTACTGGCTAAAGATGGGGAAACTAGACCAGGTTCGGCAGATCACTGGTGTACCATACGCTACATCACGTCAACTCAAAGCATGGCGAGTGGATACCTGGCAGAGCGAGTGGGCTAACAGCGATAAGGGCCGACGAGTCTATAGCTTTTTCCCTGACATCAAAGAACGATTAAGACTGAAGCATATCGATCCTAGCCGCGGTATGGTACATTTTCTGACAGGCCACGGCCCTTATCCCACGCACCTGAGCCGCATGAGTCTGCAGCAGACTTCCAGATGCACATGTGGGGAAGAAGGCTCCCCAGAACACACTGTCCTACTCTGCGGGCAACGCACAAACATTAGACACACACTACACATTACCCGGCAGAATACCCAAGATGAAATATACACCATTCTACGAGACCCAGACCTATGTGACAAACTTAATACACTAACTGACGAAATATCCAGGTCTCTGTATACCGAATATCTAAACAATAGACCATTCAGAAGGCAAGGCCGGGGACGCAGACCACAGAGTGCCCATGAGATGGATAGCAGTACAAACACCTCGGGCGAAGACACAGATGTTGAGATAAGCCATGTCGACGACCCATTGTGGCAACCTGCGTATGAGTAGTCTAGGTACCTGAACAACATCCAACACTAAAGAACACACACATGCACACAAAATCACAAATGAGTAATAGTCAAAAGCCAGGCACTTACCCCAGGGACCTACGCATCCTGGCGAGAAGCAACACCCAGCCTGGATGGAAGGATCTTAACTGTGGTTCCCCTTAGCTGGGCCCAACCCGACGGATACTTAACGTAGATCGGGGAAAACCACCGTCCAGGCTGAGTTGCCGCGTAACCAGGAGGCGGGAACTGATCTTACATGCACATGTACACACAAACACACACACGCACATAGCACATATATACTAAAACACACACAAGAGGATATGCAGTCAAAGGTGACATGACACCTGTAAACAAGGGTTAACTCCAAGATAGGCACCTACCATACGAACCTACGCCTCCCGACGAGAGGCAACACTGGGCCTGGATGGAAGGATCTTAATTGTGGTTCCCCTTAGCTGGGCCCAACCCTACAGATACACAATGTAGATCGGGGAAAACCACCGTCCAGGCTGAGTTGCCATATAGCCGGGAGGTGCCAATCATTCATCAAGCGAGAACTTGTCTGACAAGCACACATACACACCCACAACCACACATAATGACACAAACACAGACCTAAACAAATTCAATAAAATCACTCCATCACATCTAGACTAGTTAATATTTAATTTTGCACTATGTAAGTAGTAATAAGCTAATGAAGTATGCAAGTACATATGTTAACTGTGAGTGGCGGCCAGCGTCTTGAAGGTCATTCCAAGACCCTGACCGCAACCCACACATAGGTGGTGGTAATTTCTCTATCCTTTTCTTTCCTATCTTTCTGTTTACTCCTTCTTAAATTCAAAATGAAATTGTTTTCCATTTCCGTATTATTTATATTATTTGTAATGTATCTAAAAGCTGCACAACGAACAAAAACGAACAAATAACGTAAAAGCCCGCCTCCACGTGGCAAGACTTGGGCAACAGTGTGAGTGGGATCGGGAACAGGGGAGGTAACTCACATAACCACTCCTGGGCCCGAGCCCAGTCACAGTGGCTAAGAGGCTTAATACGACCCACCATAAGCAATTAGAAGGTGGGTCAATAAATAAAGAGCAGCAAGTGAAAAAAAAAAAAAAAAGTCTTTAACACTGGTAGCATGTCACGACAGCGTGGACGTGAACCGTATGTGCAGTTGACGGACTTTGAGCGAGGGCGTATAGTGGGCATGCGGGAGGCCGGGTGGACGTACCGCCGGATTGCTCAACACGTGGGGCGTGAGGTCTCCACAGTACATCGATGTTGTCGCCAGTGGTCGGCGGAAGGTGCACGTGCCCGTCGACCTGGGACCGGACCGCAGCGACGCACGGATGCACGCCAAGACCGTAGGATCCTACGCAGTGCCGTAGGGGACCGCACCGCCACTTCCCAGCAAATTAGGGACACTGTTGCTCCTGGGGTATCGGCGAGGACCATTCGCAACCGTCTCCAAGAAGCTGGGCTACGGTCCCGCACACCGTTAGGCCGTCTTCCGCTCACGCCCCAACATCGTGCAGCCCGCCTCCAGTGGTGTCGCGACAGGCGTGAATGGAGGGACGAATGGAGACGTGTCGTCTTCAGCGATGAGAGTCGCTTCTGCCTTGGTGTCAATGATGACTGTATGCGTGTTTGGCGCCGTGCAGGTGAGCGCCACAATCAGGACTGCATACGACCGAGGCACACGGGGCCAACACCCGGCATCATGGTGTGGGGAGCGATCTCCTACACTGGCCGTACACCACTGGTGATCGTCGAGGGGACACTGAATAGTGCACGGTACATCCAAACCGTCATCGAACCCATCGTTCTACCATTCCTAGACCGGCAAGGGAACTTGCTGTTCCAACAGGACAATGCACGTCCGCATGTATCCCGTGCCACCCAACGTGCTCTAGAAGGTGTAAGTCAACTACCCTGGCTAGCAAGATCTCCGGATCTGTCCCCCATTGAGCATGTTTGGGACTGGATGAAGCGTCGTCTCACTCGGTCTGCACGTCCAGCGCGAACGCTGGTCCAACTGAGGCGCCAGGTGGAAATGGCATGGCAAGCCGTTCCACAGGACTACATCCAGCATCTCTACGATCGTCTCCATGGGAGAATAGCAGCCTGCATTGCTGCGAAAGGTGGATATACACTGTACTAGTGCCGACATTGTGCATGCTCTGTTGCCTGTGTCTATGTGCCTGTGGTTCTGTCAGTGTGATCATGTGATGTATCTGACCCCAGGAATGTGTCAATAAAGTTTCCCCTTCCTGGGACAATGAATTCACGGTGTTCTTATTTCAATTTCCAGGAGTGTATGAGGCCTTCAGCCAAGTTTTCCAGCTTAAATTAAAAATTGGAAATTTCGTTGTTGGGCATTAATCCGTAAGATTGTTTGTGTTTCGTATGTGGCCTTCAGCGGAGTTTTATGTGAAGCATTATAGGATAAAGGCTTTAGCCTATTTTAGATGAAATTTAGAAGCTCTTCCCTCTAGGCCTTAAGCCGTAATATTGTTTTCTGCATGGTGTGTGGCCTTCAGCCGAGTTTTAACCTCTCTTAAATTAAAAATTAAAAATCCTTGTCTTGCCCTCAAATCATAAGATTGTTAGACCTTAACTTTTCCCGGCGAATCGAATGTTCAAATAACTTACGGGTTTGGTGCCGGGTGACGTCGTCGAACACCGCCGATATTTCGACAGGAGCACACCCTGCCATTCTCAAGTCACAAATGCAAGGAAGAAAAAGTGTGCAAGTAAATTTAACACCTCGGTTCATAGAGGAAGGAAGACACCACACACAGAACAAGTGTCAACACAACCAAAGATAACCAACATCAGAAATATCGATGGTTACTATTAATCACTTACGCAAACCAAGATCGTCTTTTACGGACACCAACAGGGCCTTAATCTTAGAAGGTGGTGATGTGAAATGTGTTTTTCGACCACCTTCTAAGATTAAGGCACTGTTGGCGTCCGTAAAAGACGATTTTGGTTTGCGTAAGGCTGGGGTCTATCGTATTCCTTGCAGTTGTGGCAAGTCATATATTGGTCGGACAATCAGGACTGTGGAAGACCGGTGTATTGAACATAAGCGTCACACACGCTTACAACAGCCGAGCAAATCCGCTATTGCCGGCCGGTGTGGCCGTGCGGTTCTGGCGCTTCAGTCTGGAACCGCGTGACCGCTACGGTCGCAGGTTCGAATCCTGCCTCGGGCATGGATGTGTGTGATGTCCTTAGGTTAGTTAGGTTTAAGTCGTTCTAAGTTCTAGGGGACTGATGACCACAGATGTTAAGTCCCATAGTACTCAGAGCCATTTGAGCCAAATCCGCTATTGCAGAACATTGCCTTGACACCGGTCATCCTATGGAATACAACAACACGGAGATTCTGGCTTGCACGTCAAGCTATTGGGATAGTGTTATTAAGGAAGCTGTTGAAATCAGACTATCAAGCAACCTTATTAACAGAGATGGTGGATTTTGTTTAAATGCTGCTTGGAATCCGGGTCTGTCTCTCATCAAAAAACAGAGGGACAGAGTTAGTGCTTCCTCACCTGTTGATTAATAGTAACATCGATATTTCTGATGTTGGTTACCTTTGGTTATGTTGACACTTGTGCTGTGTGTGGTGTCTTCCTTGTTTCTCCTCTGTGAACCGAGGTATTAAATTTACTTGCACACTTTTTCTTCCTTACATTTGTGCCTTGAGATTGGCAGGGTGTGCTCCTGTCGAAATATCAGCGGTGTTCGACGACGTCACCCGACAGCAAACCCGTAAGTTATTTGAACATAAGATTGTTATTCTTTAGTACGAGGCCTTCAGCCGAATTTTACGCGAAATATTTTAAGATGAGGCCTTCAGCCTCTCCAAATTGAAAGCTCTTCTTCCTAGGCCTTAAGCAGTTAAATTGTTTTGTTGATATGCGGCCTTCAGCTGAGTTTTCAACCCATTTAGATTAAACATTGACAATCTTTGTCTCGGCCTTAAGCCGTAACACTGTTCTTGATCAATGTGTAGCCTTCAGCCGAGTTCTGTGGAAAAAATTAAGCTAAGGTATTTAGCCTATTTATATTCAAGATAAAAAATTTGTTTCTAAAGAAGTGAAACCTCCAGAAGAACTCCTGTACCTCAATTCCTTTCTTAGGTCTCGTGCCTTGAATTTTGGATTTGGCCTTCAGCCGATCTAAATTAAATCAAAGGAGGTCTTTCGTTAAAAGCTTGAGAGTTTTTGATTCCTGCTTGTGTGATTGTGTGTTTTGACAAATATGGTTTATATGTTGAGTGCAACTGACAGGAACTTATCTTGGCTCCTTTCCACAAATATAACCTTATCCGCTCTGTGCTACTAGCCAAGGGATTTCAAGTACTGATCATTTTTGTAAGAGAATTATTCTTAGTCATGCAGCTCAACCAGGACGACGAGGCTGTACAGGTTGCCACAGGGAACTGCCAGTAGAGGTCAGCAGTTCGAGGCCGTTGCAAGAGCTCCCTGCAGTAAGTCCCTGGACTTGGTACTATGGTGCAGTCGGCCACATGAGGTCATCTTCAGCGACATGACACCAGGTCCCTCCCTATGCAAGCAACCATCCTACCAGAATTCAGCGGCTAGCCGGCCACTGACCAGTGCATCGAGCAGGGCAGTTGCGTCAATGAATGAACTTTTTACACTTTCAGCTGTCTTCCTTAGCTCCCACCCTGCCTCCACCACCCGTTCCCACCGTAATGGTTCATAGCCACCCCACCCTGTTGTACTCTTCATGTTGCCGCCCTTGCTCTTAATTTCACCGAACGATGTTTTGACTTTTCTATGTATTGCGTCCCTCCTTCAAACAATATTCTTTTCCGATCTTTCACGTTTTTCATGCAGCCATTTTGCCTTAGCTTCCCTGCACTTCCTATTTATTTCGTTCCTAACTGACTTTTATTTCTGTATTCCTGAATTTCCCTCAACATATTTCACTTCCTTCTTTCGTTGATCAGGTGAAGTATTTCATGTGTTATCCATGGTTCTTTCGCAGTTGCCTTCCTTGTACAACTCTTCTAGAGCTGCAGAAACAGATGGAGCAGCTGGGGAATAGTATGCCCCAATACAGTATTCGTCGCCTTTAGGATTGTTCACATCCCAGAAACAGTGCCTGTATTGCCGCCCGTGCGTTTCAGTGTGGGTCCATGCCTGACTTCGAAACTGCTTGAGCTATTGATCCTGTAAATGAAATCAGTCCTTTAATTCCATACGTACCGATTCTATAATAAATGTTCAGTGTTTGCAAAACACTTAATGGGTGTTCAATTTTTCCCCTAGCAGTATACAGCAGTGGACTCACAATTGAACCCTCTCGGGCACTTCATAAATTTTTAGTCACACAAACGTTTCTTTCCTTGCGATGTTGTTTGAATTATTCAGTGCAAACTTCTTCGTTCTATTTGCGAAGTACGATTCAGGCCAGTTATTTGTAATGCTGTCAATTCTATAAAATTTAAGTTTCTAAGGAAGATACGTTCAGGTATAGCTGCCATTGTCACAAGCTCAAGATGAAGAGGGAGAGAAAGCATATGAAGGTAGTGAACGAGTACTTCAGTACGTAAAGGAAAATTAAAATGCAATGGCCATGGGGAGCTGGAATGCGTTTGTAGGGGAAGGTCTTACGGGAGAATATGGGCTTGGTACTAGGAATGAGAGAGGAGAACGAGTAATGGAGTTCTGCAATAAATTTTAGCTAGTAATATAGCATAGTGTGTTCAAGAATCACAAGAGGAGGTGGTAAACTTAAAAGAGGCTGGGGGATACAGGAAGATTTCAGTTAGATTTCATGATCGTCAGTCAGAGACTCTGAAATCTGATACTGGATTCTCACGTGTACCGAGGAGTAAATACAGACTCGGATCACAACGTAGTGGTAATGAAGAGTAGGCTTAATAACAGTAAGAATCAATACGCAAGGAAGTAGGACATGAAAATACTAAGGAATGAAGATTTACACTTGAAGTTGCCTAACGCTATAGACAGTTAGATAAGAAAGAGTTCAGTAGTCAGTTCAGATGAAGAGGGGTGGACATCTCTAAAAAGAGCAGTCACAGAAGTTGGAAATAAAAACATAGGTACAAAGATGGTAACTGCGAGGAAATCATGGATTGCAGAAGAAATAGTTCAGTGGATCGATGAAAGGAGAAAATACAAAAATACTCAGGGAAACTCAGGAATACACAAATACAAGTCGCTGAGGAGTGAAATAAATAAGAATTGCAGAAGAGCTAAGGCGAAATGGCTGTATGGAAAAGTGAAGAAATAATTGTCGAAAGGACTGACAAAGTATGTGGAAAAGTCGGAACGAACTTTGGTGAAATTAAAAGCAAGTGCGTTAAGAGTGCAATGGTAATTCCACTGTTAAATACCGTGGAGAGAACTAATGGTTGGAAAGAGTACATTAAGGGTGTTTGTAAGGGGAGGGGAGGGGAGGGGAAAGACTTGTCTGATGTGAAAGAAGAAGAAACGGGAGTTGATATGCAAGAGGTAGGGGATCCACTATTAGAATCAGCTTTTAAAAGAGCTTTGGAAGACTTAAGATCAAACAAGGCAGAAGGGATAGATGGATAGACAATATTCCGTCAGAAATTTTAAAAGAATTGTGGCAACAAAACGACTACTTACGTTGGTGTGTAAAATGTATGGGTCTGCCGGTACAACAGCTGGCTTTCGGAGAAACGTCATCCAAACAATTCCAAAGATTCAAATGGTTCAAATGGCTCTCAGCACTATGGGACTAAACATCTGAGGTCATCAGTCCCCTAGAACTTAGAACTAGTTAAGCCTAACTACCATAAGGACATCACACACTTCCATGCTCGAGGTAGGATTCGAACCTGTGACCGTAGCGGTCGCGCGGTTCCAGACTGAAGCGCCTAGAACCGCCTGGCCGTAATGGCCGGCCAATTCCGAAAGTTGCAAGAGCCGCCAAGTGCAAGAATCATCGCACAATCAGCTTAACAGCTCTCGCATCCAATTTGCTGACAAAAATAATATACAGAAGAATGGAAAAGAAAATTGAGGATCTGTTGGCTTTAGGAAAGGCACAAGAGAGGCAGTTCTGACGTTGCGACTGAGAATGAAAACAAGTCTGAAGGGAAATCCAGACACTTACATTGGATTTTTGGACCTGGAAAAACCGTTATGCAGTGTCAAATGATGCAAGACGTTCAAAATTCTGAGAAAAATAGGCGTAAGCTATAGGGCAAGACGGGTAATATACAATATTTGCATGAACGAAGAGGGAGTAATAAGAGTGGAAGACGAAGAACGACGTGCTCAGATTAAGAAGATGTACAACAGGGATGTTGTCTTTTGCCCGTAGTGATCAGCCTATACATCGAAGAAGCAATGATGGAATTAAAAAGAAAGATTCGAGAGTGGAATCAAAATTCAGAGTGAAAGGAAATCAATGATAAGATTCGATGAGGGCACAGCTATTTTCAGTGAAAGTGAAGAGGAATTACAGGATCTACTGAATGGAATGAGTATTCTAATGGATACAATATATGTACTACGAATAAATAGAAATAAGACGCAAATTATGAGGAGTGATATAAATTAGAACAGCGAGAAACTTAACATCAGATTTGATGGTAGCGAAGTAGATCAAGTTAAGGAATTCTGTTGCCTAGACAGCAAAATAACCCACGACGGAGCAAGGAGGACATAAAAATCAGGCTATCACTGGCAAAAATAGCATTCCTGGCCAAAAGAAGTCTCATAGTACAAAACATAGGCCTTAATTAGAGGAATAAATTCCTGAGTGTGTGTGTTTGGAGCGTACCATTGTATGGTTGTGAAACATGGACTATGCTAAAACCGGAACAGAAGAGAAACGAACCACTTCAGATGTGGTACTACAGGAGAATGTTGAAAATAGGTCTGAAAAAGTAAGAAATGAGAAGTTTCTCCGCAGCATCGGCGCGGGAAACCCAGACAATAAGAAGGGACAGGATGATGGGATGTCTGTTACATCGTCAGGGAATAACCTCCATTGTACTAGAGGGAGCTGTAGAGGCTAAAAACTGGAATACATCATCCAACAAATAGGATGTACGTTGAAAATACTACCCTTAGATACAGATATTGGCACAGGAGAGGAATTTCTGGAGGGCCGCATCATACTAGTCAGAAGACTGATGACCGAAAAGGAACATGATCTACATAATGGACCGCCTTGGACTGTCCACAATAAATACTTGCGATATTTGTAGATGTAGAGCTTACTACATTACTGGACATTGAAATTGCTACACCTAGAAGAAATGCATGTGATAAACGAGTATGCGTTGGACAAATATATTATACTAGAAGCGTCATGTGATTACATTTTCACGCAATTTCGGTGCATAGGTCCTGAGAAATCAGTACCCACAACAACCATCTCTGGCCGTAATAGCGGCCTTGATACGCCTGGGCACTGAGTCAAACAGAGCTTGGATGGCGTGTGCAGGTATAGCTGCACATGCAGCTTCAACACGGTATCACAGATTGACCAGACGTTTACAGTTGGTGAGAGATCTGGAGAACGTGCTGGCCAGGGTAGCAGTGGAACATTTTCCGTATCCAGGAACGCCCGTACAGGATCTGCAACATGCGGTCGTGCATTATGCTGCTGAACTGTAGGGTTTCTCAGGGATCGAATGGAGGGTTGAGCCACGGGTCGTAACACATCTGAAATGTAACGTCCAAAGTTCAAAGTGTCGTCAATGCGAACAAGAGGTGACCGAGACGTGTAACCAATGGCACCCCATACCATCACGCCGGGTGATACTCCAGTATGGCGATGACGAATACACGCTTCCAATGTGCGTTCACCGCGATGTCACCAAACACGGATGCGACCATCATGATGCTGTAAACAGAACCTGGATTCATCCGAAAAATTGACGTTTTGCAATTCGTGTACCCAGGTTCGTCGTTGAGTACACCATAGCAGGCGCTCCTGTCTGTGTTGCAGCGTTAAGTGTAGCCGCAGCCACAGTCTCCGAGCTGATAGTCCACGCTGCTGCAAACGTCGTCGAACTGTTCGTGCAGATGGTTGTCGTCTTGCAAACGGCCCCATCTGTTGACTCAGGGATCGAGACTTGGCTGCACGATCCGTTACAGCCATGCGGATAAGATGCCTGCCATCTCGACTGCTAGTGATACGAGGTCGTTGGGATCCAGTACGGCGTTCCGTATTATTCTCCTGAACCCACCGATTCCATATTCTGCTAACAGTCATTGGATCTCGATCAACACGAGCAGCAATGTCGCGATACGATAAACCGCAATCGCGATGGGCTACTGTCCGACCTTTATCAAAAAGTCGGAAACGTGATGGTACGCATGTCTCCTTCTTACACGAGGCATCACAACAACATTTCACCAGGCAACGCCGGTCAACTGCTGTTTCTGTATGAGAAATGGGTTGGAAACTTTGCTCATGTCAGCACATTGCAGGTGTCGCCAACGGCGCCAACCTTGTGTGAATGCTCTGAGAAGCTTATGATTTGCATATCACAGCATCTTCTTCCTGTCGGTTAAATTTCGCGTCTGTAGAACGTCATCTTCGTGGTGTAACAATTTTAATGGCCAGTAGTGTAATTTACTCAGTTGAATTATAGCCTGGGGGAAAAAGACGTTGTTTCAACAGAGGAAATTACAAAGAAAAATGGAAGGTACGGCGTTAACGACAAGAAAAGCAGCTGGGGAAACCGATTTTCCTTGTGACAGAAGGGAAGCTGACGGTGGCGGCTCGCCCGATCGGTTTGTCTGTGGGGAGTGTGAAGGCGGCAAGAGGTGGCCCACACTCTCAGAGCCGGCGGCGTGTTTGCTCTGCGGCGGGAAAATTGCCAATCTGTGGCGAGTGCGGCGGCGGCCGCGACTTTTCTGCGAGCGCCGCCTCGCGCCCCGCGCAGGTGCCGTCCCGTCTCCGACTGTTGCAGGGGCGCCCCGGCGTATACAGCGCCTCGGGCGCGCCTGTCCCGAGACTCACGTTCCGACTTCCAGGTGTGGCGTAACTCGTCATTTCCTGGCCGCGTCTGTCTGCTCTTCCTGCGCCTGTTTGTGTGCGCCACAGCCACTTTCCGATGTTTGGGGCGAGCAATCCTTTGTCCTGACATCATGCCTTCTATGCTCACATCACTACTCTGCAGTTCGTACGTAAGTGTTTGGCAAAGGGTGCACAGAATCATTTTGGGACCATTTCTCGACCGTTCTACTTTCAAATAGCACGCGGGAAAAATATAAATCTTCCTGTGTGGTGTGCGGACTGTAAGACCTTCGGTACACACACCATCAGATTATTTGACTTGTCGCTATAACGAAGTAGGCGACTGTCAGCAATACGTCTCATGGTCTTACCGTGGCGTGTTTATCTTTTGCCGTTAGGTCAGACGATAGAAATGTCACTTGCACCCTTAGAGTAGCAGATTGACGGTGACCAACTTTAAACAGAACTTGATTAATTTTCAGACACATTTATTAAAATAATAAAAAGCATAGACATTACGTAACTTGACTCTGGATGCTGTTTACAATTGACAATCTGAAGTTCCTTTGGTCTTGGTACGTTAATCGTATTCTCGCATATCTCTGATACTTGACAAAGTGTCTACACATTTATCTTCATGGCTATGTACAGGAATATGGTGACCTTATTAGGTGCAGACTGAAATTTGACTATAGACTCATGCAGACAAATGCAGACAGCTACAGACAGCTACAGACGGCTACAGAGACACGTACAGACACGTACAGACTGACTAATCGGAGGTCTGTACACTCGTTATAATACCTCACGCGTTCATGTATCACTGCGCGAGTGTGATCCGCGAGGAGAAAAGGTTCTACATTTGCAGCAATCTCATTGACTGCGTTACATATTAATACGCAGATCGGCAGAAGCAGAATTTGGTCCATCTCTATGGCAGCGCCATCTCGTAGTGCAGAGACGGACAAGCACTGCGCCTGCGCTGTTGTGCTTAGCAGGGCGCGCTATAGTGGGAAAGTTGTGTACGTGCTGTATATGCAGAACTATGTACACAACATCCTGTAAGACAACAAGTAGCAAAAGTGTCTTTCAGTGACACAATTTGAAAAAAAAAATAAAATAAAATAAAAACAAGCACATAGGAAAAGATGTACAGGTAAAAATATACAAAACAATGGTGATACAAATTATGACAGACAGCTGAAACAATACTGAAAACATGAATAACAAAGAGACTTTTGGAAACCACTCACTCACTCAATCTTCAGGCCACGGGTGGCCTACCTGGACCATCCGACCGCCGTGTCATCCTCAGTGGAGGATGAGGATAGGAGGGCTGGGGAGTCAGCACACCGCTCTCCCGGTCTTTATGGTGGTATTCTTGACCGGAGCCGCTACTATTCGGTCGAGTAGCTCCTCAGTTGGCACCACGAGTCTGAGTGCACCCCGAAAAATGGCAACAGCACATGGCGGCATGGATCGTCACGCGTCCAAGTGCCGACCACGCCCGACAGCGCTTAAGTTCGGTGATCTCACGGGAACCGGTGTGTCCACTGCGGCAAGGCCGTTGCCCACGTTTGGAAACCACGAAAATGAAAACTCTACGAAGGGTTACAAGAGAGACACACACAAAGAGAGAGGGAAGTGAAAGCGTTAGAAAAGGATGCGAGCAGGAATAGAACGAGTACACAAACATGATGGATGAAAGAAAAACTGCGAAAATCGTAAGAAATAAATCACCAGCTGGTAAAAGAAATACTAGCCATCCAAGGAAAATATGGAAAGGTAGCCTCAGGGCAGGCAAAGGGGCACGGAAAGAAATAGGCTTTAGCCTAGGGAGAAAGGAAGAAGAACAGAACAAAAAAACCTTTTCGTATCAGATTTCTGATTTATCTTATTTTATAGCGAAGGTAATTTGTCCTTATGTAGTTGGAAGTCAACGAAAGATATTCGCATTCGGAGGAGAAAATTGGCCACTGAAATTACGTCGAACATCTCTAGAAACCTTCCCCATGAACCATGGACCATGCCGTTGGTGGGGAGGCTTGCGTGCCTCAGCGATACAGATGGCCGTACCGTAGGTGCAACCACAACGGAGGGGTATCTGTTGAGAGGCCAGACAAACGTGTGGTTCCTGAAGAGGGGCAGCAGCCTTTTCAGTAGTTGCAGGGGCAACAGTCTGGATGATTGAGTGATCTGGCCTTGTAACATTAACCAAAACGGCCTTGCTGTGCTGGTACTGCGAACGGCTGAAAGCAAGGTGAAACTACAGCCGTAATTTTTCCCGAGGGCATGCAGCTTTACTGTATGGTCAAATGATTATGGCGTCCTCTTGGGTAAAATATTCCGGAGGTAAAATAGTCCCCCATCCGGATCTCCGGGCGGCGACTACTCAAGAGGACGTCGTTATCAGGAGAAAGAAAACTGGCGTTCAGCGGATCGGAGCGTGGAATGTCAGATCTCTTAATCGGGTAGGTAGGTTAGAAAATTTAAAAAGGGAAATGGATAGGTTAAAGTTAGATATAGTGGGAATTAGTGAAGTTCGCTGGCAGGAGGAAAAAGACTTTTGGTCAGGTGAATACAGTGTTATAAATACAAAATCAAATAGGGGTAATGCAGGAGTAGGTTTAATAATGAATAAGAAAATAGGAGTGAGGGTAAGCTACTACAAACAGCATAGTGAACGCATTATTGTGGCCAAGATAGACACGAAGCCAACACCTACTACAATAGTACAAGTTTATATGCCAACTAGCTCTGCAGATGATGAAGAAATTGATGAAATGTATGATGAGATAAAAGAAATTATTCAAGTAGTGAAGGGAGACGAAAATTTAATAGTCATGGGTGACTGGAATTCGACAGTAGGAAAAGGGAGAGAAGGAAACATAGTAGGTGAATATGGATGGGGGGAAAGAAATGAAAGAGGAAGCCGTCTAGTAGAATTATGCACAGAGCATAACTTAATCATACCTAACACTTGGTTCAAGAATCATAAAAGAAGGTTGTACACATGGAAGAATCCTAGAAATACTAGAAGGTATCAGATAGATTATATAATGGTAAGATTTAGGAACCAGGTATTAAATTGTAAGACATTTCCAGTGGCAGATGTGGGCTCTGACCACAATCTATTGGTTATGAACTGTAGATTAAAACTGAAGAAACTGCAAAGAGGTGGGAATTTAAGGAGATGGGATCTGGACAAACTGATTAAACCAGTGGATGTACAGATTTTCAGGGAGAGCATAAGGGAACAATTGTCACAAATGGGGGAAAGAAATACAGTAGAAGAAGAATGGGTAGCTCTGAGGGATGAGGTAGTGAAGGCAGCAGAGGATCAAGTAGATAAATAGACGAGGGCTAGTAGAAATCCTTGGGTAACAGAAGAAATATTGAATTTAATTGATGATAGGAAGTGCAAAATGGCTAAGCAGTGATGGCTAGAGGACAAATGTAAGGATGTAGAAGCTTATCTTACTAGGGGTAAGATAGATACTGCATAAAGGAAAATTAAGGAGACCTTTGGAGAAAAGAGAAAGAATATCAAGAGCTTTGATGGAAACCCAGTTCTAAGCAATGAAGGGAAAGCAGAAAGGCGGAAGGAGCACATGGAGGGTATATACAAGGGCGAATATGAATATCAAGAGCTTTGATGGAAACCCAGTTCTAAGCAATGAAGGGAAAGCAGAAAGGCGGAAGGAGTATATAGAGGGTCTATACAAGGGCGACATACTTGAGGACAATATTCTGGAAATGGAAGAGAATGTAGATGAAGACGAAATGGGAGATACAATACTGCGTGAAGAGTTTGACAGAGCACTCAAAGATCTAAGTCGAAACAAGGCCCCCGGAGTAGACAACATTCCATTAGAACTACTGACGGCCTTGGGAGAGCCAGTCCTGACAAAACTCTACCATCTGGTAAGCAAGATGTATGAGACAGGCGAAATACCCTCAGACTTCAAGAAGAATATATAAATTCCAATCCCAAAGAAAGCAGGCGTTGACAGATGTGAAAATTACCGAACAATCAGTTTAATAAGACACAGCTGCAAAATACTAACGCGAATTCTTTACAGACGAATGGAAAACTAGTAGAAGTCAACCTTGGGGAAGATCAGTTTGGATTCCGTAGAAATGTTGGAAAAGGCAATACTGACCTTATGACTTACCTTAGAAGAAAGATTAAGGAAAGGCAAACCTACGTTTCTAGCATTTGTAGACTTAGAGAAAGCTTTTGACAATGTTGACTGGAATATTCTCTTTCAAATTCTAAAGGTGGCAGGGGTAAGATACAGGGAGCGAAAGGCTATTTACAATTTGTACAGAAACCAGATGGCAGTTATAAGAGTCGAGGGACATGAAAGGGAAGCAGCGGTTGGGAAAGGAGTGAGACAGGGTTGTAGCCTCTCCCCGATGTTATTCAATCTGTATATTGAGCAAGCAGTAAAGGAAACAAAAGAAAAGTTCGGAGTAGGTGTTAAAATCCATGGAGAAGAAATAAAAACTTTGAGGTTCGCCTATGACATTGTAATTCTGTCGGAGACAGCAAAGGAGTTGGAAGAGCAGTTGAATGGAATGGACAGTGTCTTGAAAGGATGATATAAGATGAACATCAACAAAAGCAAAACGAGGATAATGGAATGTAGTCGAATTAAGTCTGGTGATGCTGAGGGGATTAGATCAGGAAATGAGACACTTAAAGTAGTAAATGAGTTTTGCTATTTGGGGAGCAAAATAACTGATGATGGTCGAAGTAGAGAGGATATAAAATGTAGACTGGCAATGGCAAGAATAGCGTTTCTAAAGAAGAGAAATTTGTTAACATCGAGTATAGATTTAAGTGTCAGGAAGTCGTTTCTGAAAGTCTTTGTATGGAGTGTAGCCATGTATGGAAGTGAAACATGGACGGTAAATAGTTTAGACAAGGAGAGAATAGAAGCTTTCGAAATTTGGTGCTACAGAAGAATGCTGAAGATTAGATGGGTAGATCACATAACTAATGAGGAGGTATTGAATAGATTTGGGGAGAAGAGTTTGTGGCACAACTTGACAAGAAGAAGGGACCGGTTGATAGGACATGTTCTGAGGCATCAAGGGATCAAAAATTTAGCATTGGAGGCAGTATGGAGGGTAAAAATCATAGAGGGAGACCAAGAGATGAATACACTAAGCAGATTCAGAAGGACGTAGGTTGCAGTAAGTACTGGGAGATGACCAAGCTTGCACAGGATAGAGTAGCATGGAGAGCTGCATCAAACCAGTCTCAGGACTGAAGACCACAACAACAACAACATCTCGAGACAAAGGAAAACGTCGTCGTTTTAATGACTGCCAACTCTAATTGCCAATCATTTCAGCAACGCACTCTTCCATATGCAGCGATAATACAAAACGAGCTACCCTTTTCGAACTTGTTCGATGTCCCCTCCATCGATTTCCTCGTGTCATGTATCACACTGAAAGCCTGCAGCAGTACTCCATAAGAGGAAGGAGAAGCATAGTGTATGCAGTCTCTTGTAGAAGTCATGTTGCATCTTCCAAGTGTTCGGCAATTACACGCAGTGTTTGGTTCACTTCCTCCACAACATTATCTATGTGATGGTTGTAATTTAAGGATCTCGCACTTTCTATTGTTTTTGCTTCAAGTACCTCACCGTATAGATCCTTTGCTTAGATCATTGTGGGTTCGTTCTCGTCTTCTGATGACTGTACAAGTCAGTAAGTGACTGCATCATCTGTTCAGTCACGTAAATCGTTGATATAGATTAAGAGGAGGAGAGGTGAACAGAACTTTCTTGTGGAACTTCAGGTATCACTTGCGTCCCATTGAACGAATTCCCGCCAGTTAGAATGAACTGTGACCTTTCACACAGGAAATGGCGAATCCAGGCGCATGACAGAGACGATACTGCGCAAGCACGCAAACTCGATAGAAGCTGCTTTTGAGCACGGTGTGAAAGCCCTTTGGAGGTCTAGAAATATGGCATCACCTTGACACATCCGGTCGATGGCACTCATTACTTTTCATGAATATAGAGCCTACTGTGTTTCACAAGAATCATATTTTGTATCGGTGCTGTTTATGAGTAACTAACTCGTTTTCTTCAAGATATCCCGTAATGCTCCGACACATGTATGTTCCATCATGCTACTGCACAATGTCGTCAGTAATATTGGTCTCCATTTTTGTTGGTGAGAGCCGTGCAACTTTCCAGCCGTTATCTGAAGTTTCTTTGGTCAAGCGACCGGTTGTATATGAAAGCTAAAAATGGAGCTATTTCATGAGTGTACTCTGAAAGGAACGTAATCGCTACACGTACTGGGCCGGAAGGATTTCTTTTGTCAAATTGTTTAAATTGCGTCGCTACACCGAAGGTATAGGTTTTTGAGAGACGGTGTCCCTGATTTCAGAAAAAAATATTTCGAAAGCTAAGATCGATAGACCAATGCAACAAACTGTATGTTTATTGTGAATACTATAAGAATTTTATACAAAATTTTCGAAGTAGTTCGGAAAGCTTGCGGGCTTTCTAATAAGAATGAAATGTGGTGTAGCCCTCAACTACGTACCCTCCGACTCAGAGTTGTAATATCGAAAGTTTTGGCTGGGGCTGGGATACGTAGTTGCCACATTACAGACCAAATACTGCTGAGTCTACAGTATGAATAGACACATGAATTGATAGGTTGAAGGTTCCTATCACTCAGCAAGTGCGAATTTTTAATGCAACATAGTAATTAATAAATGAAAGATTACAATTAAATAAACTCTGCAGGTACTATCTTCACGACTTTAAATGATGAGTAAGATAGCAGAAGTACCTTTTAGAATGCTGTTTATTGCTGCAAAACACTTACTGGTGCCGATGATCCAGAAATTAAATAAAATGTAAGTTGAATAACAGGGAAGCAATAGATTCCTACTTCGCGTAATTAGTTATGAACAACAACATAGCTCGCGAGATATTCACTTCTAAACTCACACTACGTCTTCACTGCAGAAGCCACAGAAATCTCACAAGTGCACAAGTCGGCCCTAAGAAATATTTCTATCTCCCGCGAAAACGTGCAAACCGCTCCACACTGTCAAAGTCTCTCCTGCAACCGTGCGTCCGTCGCACCGTACAGTCCAGCATTCTCTCGTGTTCTCTTCCGTCCTGTCCAGAACTCTCCGTGTCCTGTGAGACTGTCCCTCGCGCCGCACTGTTCAGAACAGCCATCCCCCACTTCCATACAGTCTCTCCACGCGTCCATTTTGGAACGATCGCTGTGATTGGCTAGAGCGCTCTCACTCTGTCTCCAAGCCAACGCACACTCACAAACATAATGAAAGGCATTCGAAATAATCGATTTACATTTAAATAACTAGAAATTAAGTAAATATTCCTACGGGTACACCATAAACACGCTCTAACACACTGTAAGTAGGCTGTTTATGTTTTCTTTATGTAAGTAGGCTGTTTAGGTTTTTTTATTGGTAACGCCACCTCTGTACGAAAATCACTGGCTGTGCTGTGTCTGTATGAAAATCACTGGCTGTGCTGTGTGCAGTCTGTGTCTAGTTTGCATTGTTGTAATACTCGCCATTGTAGTGTTAGGCAGCTGGATGTGAACAGCGCATAGCGTTGCGCAGTTGGAGGTGAGCCGCCAGCAGTGGTGGATGTGGGGAGAGAGATGGCGGAGTTTTGAAATTTGTCATGAACTGCTATATTTATATATGATGATATCAAGGTAAATACATTGTTTGTTCTCTACTAATATCTTTCATTTGCTAACTATCCCTATCAGTAGTTAGTGCCTTCCATAGTTTGAATCTTTTATTTAGCTGGCAGTAGTGGCGCTCGCTGTATTGCAGTAGCTTGAGTAGCGAAGATTTTTGTGAGGTAAGTGATTTGTGAAAGGTATAGTTTAATGTTAGTCAGAGCCATTCTTTTGTAGGGATTTTTGAAAGTCAGATTGCGTTGCGCTAAAAAAAAAAAATTGTGTATCAGTTTAAGCACAGTCGTGTATAAATTGTTCAAAGGGGAAGTTTCATATGTCGACCCTTAGCCGAGGATACCTCACTGGAATCTTCTGATTTTTTCTTGTAGTTTGTGTAATTAGTGTAGCTATTGTTTATTGCTAGCGCGTAATTGTAGAGAAAATCTCCTTTGTAGTTGCAGTCTTTCATTGTTGTACAGTAAAACAGTTGTGGCATGCATGTAGATTTGCACCAAGTATTTCGCAGCTGCAATTAACTAGATATTATTTTGAGTGCTATGTTAATGTGTTCTCTTATTTTTGATCTTCAAATTGTGTTTTTCTGTGTTGTCGTGTGAAATACTGTGACAATAATGGCGTGTGAAAAACGTAATACTAGGCTCCAAAGTAAACTGAGAAATGACAGTGAAAATGAAAGCAGTGTGTTAGTGCCACCGAGTAATGAATTAACTGATGTTCAAAGTAGTAATTTGGTAATTGTGCATAGGGAAATGGAGCGGGCTGCAAACAATGGTGTAGACATTGAAACAGGTAGTGAACAGGGAAGCATTATCGATCGATCGGTCGGCAACAGCTCGCCTCAGGGATCCGAAATGACAGGACACAATTTCGCAAATACCGTAGATTCAGGTTTTGGGTTATCACCGTTTTCTCAAATAAGTCAAGACGCATTTTCTGCTTGTCAAAATGTGAATGTTGCCGGTGCAAATGCACTGCCGAAAAGCGTAGAGAAACAGATTCCAGACACTAATACATTATTATTGCAATTAATGCAACAAATGGAACAAAATCAGAGGCAAATGGAACAAAATCTTAAAAAGTTAGACACAGTGGAACAAAATCTCAAAAAGTTAGACACAATGGAACAAAATCTTCAAAAGTTAGACACTACACTTGAACAAACACGTGAAGATTTAACCACTGAGTTACATAACATCGAATCGAAATGTCAAAAGGTCTGTAATGACGTAAAAACACAAATTTGTGAGCATTTCCAACCTATTTTTTCGCGTCATGAAAATGTATTACAGAATCACGAAGCAGCCATAAAAGAACTGCAAACTATTGTTCATGAAAATCATGAGACCTTGCAAGCTAAAATTGACTCAGTTGCATCTACCGATTCGGTTACGCAACTTGCAAGAACTCAGGAAAACTTAAAGGACACAGTAGATATCCTGAAAATTGGTTCAGAAAGACACATGGAGGAAATAAGTACACTATCGGAGAAAGTAGCCGAACTTTCGGATCAGGTCACTAACTTATCTACAAAGGTAGATGATGATCTGAATGACACAAGACCCGTAGCCTTCTCTGACACAGAAGAGTATGAACAAATAAGAAAATTCAAACAAAATCAAAATCAAATCAATACACAGTACAAAAGAGAAATCCGGGAAGTACAAGATCAGTTGACGCAGGTAATTCAAGAATTACGTATTTCAGAGGACACTCGCGCTCCAATACGGGAAGAGGGACATAGAAATACGGAACAACCACAAAATAATAACACAGGGCATTTCGGAAGTTATGAAAGAAATTGGCAAGGCGCATTGGATTTTGAGATGGAACCGCCGAAACGAAGTAACAATGACCGACATGCGACTCGCCGACATGACGATTTTGACTATAAGCTGTTCATTACTACACGTAAATTCAAAACATTTAAGAATTCTGGCAACGACATTCATCCACAAGCATGGCTCCATCAATTCTCTCATTGTTTTCCTCCCAACTGGTCGTTGGAACACAGATTAGAATTTATGTGTGGCTACTTGGAGAATGAACCAGCTGTAAGAATGCGATCGGTAATTCACGATTGCCACAGTGAAGGAGAGTTTTACCATGCCTTCCTCTCAGCATATTGGTCTCAACCCACACAAGACCGAGTAAAACATAGCATCATAATGATGAGACATTTCGAACAATCAGAATTCTCCAGTCTTGTGAAATATTTTGAAGACATGCTGCACAAGAATCAGTACCTGTCAAACCCATACAGCCCCTCAGAACTCATCCGCATTTGCTTAATCAAATTACCTGAACATTTACGACATATTATTTTAGCAGGACGTTGCAAAGACGACATTGAAGCTTTTCAGGGACTGTTACAAGAACTAGAAATTGACACTGATAATCGCGGAACGCTAAAACAAAAACACAACAATTACAGGTCACATCCGTCGCAATTCCGCGATGAAAGAAGTAATAACTTGACACGACAAGGCTATTCTCACAACACAAATCGTGACCAAAACAGACACCACCCGTATGACAACCGTTGGCAGAGTAGTAATAACTACAGGGAAAGATCACCTCTCCGTGGTAATGACTATCACAGAGACAATAAGAGAAACAGACAATATGGGAACCAAAATAAATACTATCGAGAGAGACAGAATAACTTCAGACGCAACAGTTCAGCGCGCAGTTACGATTGAGGGAGAAATTCTCCACCACGTGACGGACAAGGAAGAAACTACGGAACCTACCGACATGACGACAGACGATATACTCGTAACTACAGACCTGAATTGCATCAGAACTGGCGGGATTCAAACAGAGCAGGGCACTTTCGACAACGTGAATTTGTAGAAGCTAGGTCTCCTAATCCCAATAACGACGCGCGCCAACAAAGGGACAGACAATGACTCGCACCGCAGGCAGCCGCTTGCGCCGGCTGACTCAGAGAAAAATAACATAGACTCTAACCTTAAGAAAAATTCCAGTATTGTTTAACGACGTATACCGCATGATAATTGCGTTGAAGCTGAAACTCTGCGTACTAGGAAGAGTAAAGGTTTACACCACATTTCACATGTAAAACCGTTTATTGAGAGATAATCTGCTTGTCTTTGCCATAAAACTCTTAACTTCACATTTCTAGTATGCATTGTCAGACTTAGAAACTGTTACCATGCAACAATGTTCGAAGTGAAATATCCAGTCTAGAACCTAGGGAACATTTTTAAACAGAAATTACGAATGCATTGTTATAGTGAACAGACGACACAGTGTTGTATTTGTACATTCTTGCTTGTTAGTTGCACGATTACGTAACGACTATCAGGCTTACATACTTAGGACACATACTGGTACTGCTAATGAGATTTTAATGCAACATTTTGGTTTACTTGAAAATACATTCTGAGTATAAAGTACTTTCTGTGAGATACCAGACGACGGAGTGATTAGTTTATGTGACAGATACACGATTTTATCACGACGCTACTAATGAGTGACAATTTACAATGTTGCTTTTGTAGTGTTTCTGTTTTATATCTGCACAGTTTTCTGAATTCTTCTAGGAAGAAAAACGTGTTTTAGTAGTAACTTTTGTGGTATAGCAACAATGAGACAGCCTTTTTCGTGGCATAACAATACGTTACTGTACAGTACTTTCTTCATCACGCCAATAAGCATAATAACTACGATATCTATACGCATTGCATTTCACTTTTGTTTATCATGTGGTAGGTACGTTGACTTCTGCAGAACTTAACTTTCGGAGGACGATAACTACGACACTTCCACAGAATTATCTTACAGCAAGACGCACATTTAGTGCTACAGGACACGCATTTGAGTGATTAATTTTGTACTTAAAACATTTATTTTTAAAGATATTTGAAGTACAATGATACAAAGGTTTTCAGTGATACATTTCATTTCATTGCTGTAATCTGTAACACCTGAGGGTATAATTACATTAATCCTCAGGGGGGTACACGCCTACTTTGTGTACCATGTGTGTGGCAACCACAAGGAACCCTAGCTAATATGGTATTTGCTTATACAACTTTACACATCGGTACCATATTTCTCTAACACACAAATTACACACCTATCTGATCATTTAACTGAGAGATAAACATGTTTTTTACTACGTCAGTGACACATGTTTATGTAATTACACTGTTGGATAACTTCACACTTACGAAATTGTATTTTGTCTGTACTGTGTGAACTCTTCATATTTTTTCGAAACCATTGTGATACTATGAGAGCTTTGAATGATGTATTTGGTATGGATTCATGATTTTTAAAGTACGTTTGAGGCAGATGACACTTTTGACATGAGCAGAGAATTTTTTTAATTATTGGAGGAAGCTACGACGATTTTGAGATTTGACTGAGGTGTTATGATGTTATTATTACGACGACGATGTGTACTATGCTGTTGAGATATGTTTATGATCAATAAGATGATGCTGCCGTATATGAGGAATAAGAAGTATGTTGGAAACCAAGAATCGTACTTTAAGAGTTATGAAATGTGCGTAAATGCGTGACTGTATCACAATGCTGACGAATGTTTTATTTGGACACTTATATTTATAGGATTTTCATTCTACAGATTTGCAACGCTAATTCTTGACCTGTGATATATTTTTATGTGAGACTGTCACTGTAGCGGAAACCGCTGTCGTAAATATTTCCGTAAGAAAGTTAAGTGACCACCTGCACGTAATGCATCGCGGGCACCCACCTGGGCGACAGCCGCCCGTAAAAAAGCCATTAGCCTTTCAGCGGGACAGGTAGAAAAAAAAAAGGGGGCCATTATCCCGGCTATTGTCATTCCTTTAGAGAAAGCATCGCAAATCCGACACGCTAATTACTTGGAAACATATCGCACTTTCTGATATTTACTGAAATGCCTAATGAAATGACAAGAAATAGTTTGTCTACACACCTGACTATGACTACTGTCTTTCTAGATGAGAGATTTTTTTACTACTTATGAAATGCCACATGACTATTGAACGATGTTCTTACACTTTGCTTTGTACATAGTTGCTTATTTCATTTGATATCTAGTTTCTAGCTGCACTGCAGCATTGGTTAAAATAAAATTTTATAGATGTACTAATATAAATATTTTCTGTCTACAGATCGAGTATATAATAATTTTTTTCAAAAAAATGAGGGAGCACAAAGCGACATTTACCTTCACAGGAACTGCATTCATAATTTTCTTTTCAAGTACTTGGTAATTTCTTTTGTAGAATAAATTGTGATGCATCACTCTAGTGTTAAGATGTGACATAGGTATTAGACATGGCCATTTTTAGTGTAATATTTTTTTCTGCTTGAGCTATGTCATGTTTTGATATAAGTTATTACATTTGCTGCTGCTAGCTTTGCCATTCTGTATTTTTTGTCATTGCTGCTTGTGTTAATTGTTTTGTGCTGCTGCATTGCCTCATCCCTTAGTTTAGCATCTGAGCTCAGTAGATTTAAGTTAGCTTAAGATGGGGTAGGCTATATGAGAGAACGAGTTGCGATGAATTGGAAGAAATGCATTGAGAATCTATACGAAAAACGTACAGAAAGCAGGTATAGATAGGATTTTCTTGGAAATAAATAATGAGGTAAGAAATATGTGAAATAAATACAGAAAGCATGCTTGGATAGGATTTTTTTGGTGGAAATAAAGGATGAAATAAGAGGAAAGATATATGAAGTTTTGGGTTGGACTGCAGTACCAAATGTTACACTGAAAACGAACCGTATCCTTTCCTATTGGTGTTATCCCACTATGTGTTTGTGTACCCTTGTGTATTTGTTTTCTTCCTGTCTCTGTGTAGTTTCATAGAATTTTTTCTTCTTTTAATATTAAGCTACATTCACTATGATGAGGAATACTGTTATTCTCGAATATAATTGGCATTAATAATATGTTATTTACTTTGTAAAGATGTTAGACATTATTAATTCTGTTCTGTTTAACGCTCATGTGTGAAGTTGATGTTTCAAAAGTTATTGTGATCTTTTATGTATGTACTCATGTCATAATTCCACTGATGTATATGTTAGTTCGATTCTTTTGTAAAGCCTGTACTACAAATGTTATCTGTATTGTTATGTTTTTAATGATGTATTTTGTACCTTTGTAATTGTATTCTTATGTTATAAAATTGTAATTGTCACCAGTTCATGATATTATTAACATGTAAGTTACATTTCACTGCACACGTTTCTGTTGGTCATAGAATATGGACAATATGTGAGAAGTAGGGACTGTTAGTGTTTGCACGTGTGTTAATGATTCAGCAAGGGACTGGATAACAGCATTGCTGGTTCTAAGGACAATTCCAGAAACTTTGTGAGAGCACAAGTGGTGGTTTATGGACTTGCTCTATTCTCCGCAAGACTCTTCAATGGTGATTGTGCACCTGCACAGTCGCAACAGATGGCTGCTGGCTATCTCTACAAGGACTACAGTGGGTCTGCATCTTTGATGGCCCACCATTACCATTATCTCTACAAGGACTACAGTGGGTCAACACCTCTGGTGGCCCACCAATACCACAATCTCTACCAGGACTACAGTGGGTCTACTCTGTGATGACCTACCTACCAATACTCTTCAAAATTTCGGCTGACTCTGCTGTGGGTTTGCTCTGTTGTGGCCCATTACTTGTCTGCACGTCAAGAGTCAGCACTGTCTTTCCGTTGGAAGGACAACACTGCTTCTTCAAGACTGCATGGAAATCCACTACTTCCGTGTGCATTTTCTTCTACTGCTCAGACTTTGAGAAAAACACTATATTTTACCATAATGAATGATCAGGACTGTCTTTATGGACTGTGACAAAATTTTAGCTTTTGACCAACGTTGTATCAATAAGTGTGTGCATTTGATTTCTTTGTTATTGTAATTATGAAAAATTTTATCAAATCATTATTGGCCACTGCCCAAAAAACATTTGTAAAATTTTTTGTGGGGAGCATGGGGGCTATGTAAGTAGGCTGTTTATGTTTTCTTTATGTAAGTAGGCTGTTTAGGTTTTTTTATTGGTAACGCCACCTCTGTATGAAAATCACTGGCTGTGCTGTGTCTGTATGAAAATCACTGGCTGTGCTGTGTGCAGTCTGTGTCTAGTTTGCATTGTTGTAATACTCGCCATTGTAGTGTTAGGCAGCTGGATGTGAACAGCGCATAGCGTTGCGCAGTTGGAGGTGAGCCGCCAGCAGTGGTGGATGTGGGGAGAGAGATGGCGGAGTTTTGAAATTTGTCATGAACTGCTATATTTATATATGATGATATCAAGGTAAATACATTGTTTGTTCTCTACTAATATCTTTCATTTGCTAACTATCCCTATCAGTAGTTAGTGCCTTCCATAGTTTGAATCTTTTATTTAGCTGGCAGTAGTGGCGCTCGCTGTATTGCAGTAGCTTGAGTAGCGAAGATTTTTGTGAGGTAAGTGATTTGTGAAAGGTATAGTTTAATGTTAGTCAGGGCCATTCTTTTGTAGGGATTTTTGAAAGTCAGATTGCGTTGCGCTAAAAAAAAAAAATTTGTGTATCAGTTTAAGCACAGTCGTGTATAAATTGTTCAAAGGGGACGTTTCAACGCATTATTAAATATGTAAACAAATAAATAAACATATATCCATGGAATAGCAACAAAAGGTAGGCCAGTAGCCTAATGCCTCTGTGCTTTCTAAAACACAATAAATATTTAACCAATTTCTTCACGAATACCATATATCGGAAATAAAGACATAGATGAAAAATGTATTTATAAGCATGCTGCTACTGTTTTTTCGTGTAACTGTGGAGTACTTACGGCCCGACGCGATCGATAGTAATCATCCACTTTGGCCTCCAATAATTGGTGTACTATTCAAGTTATATGCCTGTAATTTATACCAATTTAGGTTTACACTAATAACTTTCTAAAGACACGTCGATCGACAAAATCGGATGAACCATTTAGATTTTGCATGTTCGTTGCTGGGTGTTAGTTGTACAATTTATCGTCAGATACCAAACTTTATTAGTTTAAAGATATTGAAAATCTGATTACACCATCAGAATCGTCGTGAAAATAATGCTAAGGTAAATGTTTCTTTTTGAGGTATCATGATTCATTTGGCTATTATTAATTTCTATACGAACTGTGAAATGGCTGCCATTAATGTTTCACAAAGTCCGCCATATTTGGCACTCCCGGCGCGTCTCCTCCATCGACGCAGCGACACCAAGGAATTCCCAGCCACGCCGTCGGCTAGCAACCACGTGGGTCAGCTACTATGCGGCTAACAAGCCGCGGCTTTCACGAACTTTCTGTGCGGCCGCCCCAACTCCGAACTTACAATATTTCCAGGGCGCCTCCACTCGCCCGTTATCTCACAAGCTGCAACAGATGGCGCTATAATCGCAGTACGTAGTACCTATAAATAGTCCGTCGCAGCTCAGAACACTCATTTCCACGGTTGAAACGTGAAAGGAGTTTAGCTTACCTAACGAAGAGGCTGAAAGCATGTATTCCATATGAACAAGGTGTTTTTCTGATGCTGGAATACCACAGGTTAGACCACAGCCCTTGAGGAACAAGGCGCAGTTTTCAAATACGATTTAATGTTACAAAGGACATGTGCGAAATTCATTCTCAAGCTCTACGTCCATTTCCAATAGAGAGGTAGCGTGGCTGACTGTTTAGTGGGGAACGTTGGCACCAGGGAAACTGTAGTTACTCTAAAAAATGTCGCCATAGTTTCTAGAATTATTCAGCAATATCCAGGGCAATCCGTCCGAATAATAGTATCAGAGGCTAGCTTGAAGCGTTGAAGCATGCAGAAAATACTTAGATAGGGCGTATACATGTTTCCATCCAAAATCCAAAGCTACCATACCTGTACGAGCTGTGCAACAGAGGCCTGATTTTATAAACCAGATTCTCACAATGGCTGATAATGAAGGAGTTGATGTTAGCTGCATCTGGCCCACAGATGAAGCCCACTTCCACCTTAATGGAGTTGTGAATAAACGAAACTGACGACTTTGGGCTTCCAGAAATCTCCATTTGTGTGAATAAAACCACCTCACTTACCCGAAGTTATTGTTTGGGCTGTGGTATGTAGCAGAGGCATTTGTGGTCCATTTCTCATGCGAGAAAGGTTCTCTAGTGTATGTTATGTGTCAATTTTAGAACAATTTGTCGCCACTCAGTTATCGTTGGGGAAACCGAGTAGGCACCGAGTGCTTCATGCAAGATGGGGCCAGACCACGACACACTGAAGAAGTGTTTCACTTTCTTGATGAATACTGTGGGAATAGAGCCATTCAGTTGGATTACCGAAAATTTACTGGGGCAATGAGGTATTGGCTGCCATATTCACCAGGTTTGATTCCTTGTGACTATTTTTTGTGTAGCAGACTGAAAGACTCTACCGAAAAAAGTCCACCCCGCTAGATGAACTTGAATCTGAGATCTGTGTGGCATCTGAATCAATAATCGTTGGTCATGTAATGGCAATTTCATAGTTCGATTGCGCCAGGTCCGTACAGAAAGCTGTGGACACTTAGAAAAGATTGTTATGTGATTTTAAAGACTGCTTGCAGAGGACGAATTTAATTATGCACGCTGATACTGCACGAGCTGCACAGCTTACAGCGTCATCTGTTAGCATCTTTTCGAAATATTACGATACTTCAGTATACAATTCTTACAGCTTTCATGATAAAGATTCCTTTTGTTGCACTGAAAAGTTGCCCACTGGACATTTATTTGCAGATAGTTTCAGAAAAAGTGGAAATTTCATCTTAAGAGAGCGAAGCATTCGCGTGTGTCGCCCCTGTAGAATAGTCGACTAACGGCAGTGACAGCAGTATCTCCGAAGTTGTGTATCTTTGGCTCAGTTGTAGAGCGCAGAGTAGTCTAGTGCTGGACATCGAGTAAGTTGGCAGAAATAGCTGTTAGCACGAGTTTCTTAGAAGTAGATACCTTAGGGGTTGTGAAGCAACTCAAATCGCTTGATACGGGCAAGTCTTGAGGTCCAGATTGTATACCGATGTGGTTCCTTTCAGATTACGCTGATACAATAGCTCCTTACTTAGCAATCATATACAACCGCTCGTTCACCGATAGATCTGTACCTACAGATTGAAAATTGCGCAGGTCGCACCAGTGTTTAAGAAGGGTAGTAGGAGTAATCCATCGAACTACAGGCCTATATCATTGACGTCGGTTTACAGAAGGGTTTTGGAGCATATACTGCATTCAAACATTATGAATCACCTCGAAGGGAACGATCTATTGATACGTAATCTGCATGGTTTGAGAAAACATCGGTCTTGTGCAACGCAGCTAGCTCTTTATTCGCACGAAGTAATGGCCGCTATCGACAGGAGATCTCAAGTCGATTCCGTATTTCTAGATTTCCGGAAAGCTTTTCACACCGTTCCTCACAAGCGACCTTTAATCAAGCTGCGCGCCTATGGGGTATCGTCTCAGTAGTGCTACTGGATTCGTGATTTCCTGTCAGGAAGGTTGCAGTTCGTAGTAATAGACGGCTTCCCCAGGGAAGCGTCCTGTGACCTCTGCTGTTCCTGATCTATATAAATGACCTGGGTGACAATCTGAGCAGTTCTCTTAGGTTGTTCGCATATGATGCTGTAAATTACCGTCTAGTAAGGTCATACGAAGACCAGTATCAGTTGCAAAGCGATTTAGAAAAGATTGCTGTATGGTGTGGCAGGTGGCAGTTGACGCTAAATAACTAAAAGTGTGAAGTGATCAACATGAGTTCCAAAAGAAATCCGTTGGAATTCGATTACTCGATAAATAGTACAATTCTCAAGGCTGTCAATTCAACTAAGTACCTGGGTGTTAAAATTACGAACAACTTCAGTTGGAAAGACCACATAGATAATATTGTGGGGAAGGCGAGCCAAAGGTTGCGTTTCATTGGCAGGACACTTAGAAGATGCAACAAGTCCACTAAAGAGACAGCTTACACTACACTCGTTCGTCCTCTGTTAGAATATTGCTGCGCGGTGTGGGATCCTTACCAGGTGGGATTGACGGAGGACATCGAAAGGGTGCAGAAAATGGCAGCTCGTTTTGTATTATCTCGTAATAGGTGAGAGAGTGTGGCAGATATGATACGCGAGTAGGGATGGAAGTCATTAAAGTAAAGACGTTTTTCGTCGCGGCGAGATCTATTTACGAAATTTCAGTCACCAACTTTCTCTTCCGAATGCGAAAATATTTTGTTGAGCCCAACCTACATAGGTAGGAATTATCAACAAAATAAAATAAGAGAAATCAGAGCTCGAACAGAAAGGTTTAGGTGTTCGTTTATCCCGCGCGCTATTCGGGAGTGGAATGGTAGGGAGATAGTATGATTGTGGTTCGATTAACCCTCTGCCAAGCACTTAAATGTGAATTGCAGAGTAATCATGTAGATGTAGATGTAGAACTTTTATCGTAGTGCATATCGGAGGAAGATTTTCCTGAAGAAAATTATTAGGAATTATTAATATGATGGAAGAACTTATAGACACAGCATTTGTGGGACAGAGAGAAGGGATTTACATTAAGGATATAATTTTAAGGTAGCAATCTTCGCTGGCGCCTACTGATAAAGTTAGCGATTCTTGCAACAGAACAGTCCACATCTCAGTTTAGGTAATTTTCAGTTTAATTCATTTCATTTAGCATAATCGTAAGAAACATTGACTTGTACGAATTTTATATTGAAAATAAAGCTTTTGGTTTTCTGTTAGTTTTATGTTCTTGTGAAACAAGGGTTTAAAATACATCACTGTCATTATAATGAAGTGTTTCTTATTTCCATTTCAAGTTTTTCTAGTGTGAGGAAATCATCCCCATATTTCTCCCAGTGGTTTAGTTTTACTTTAGAATATTTTGGCTGGCGCGATTTTTTCATGCTATGATGTTTCTTCTGACTATGCCGTGATTTTCAGGTGAGAGTCTTTTCATATTTTGTTGGTTTTTTCGTTTCTCATTTTACGTTTCCACTGCGCGAATTCTAAGCATTTTCTTTGTAATTCAGGTTTGTAATGGGTCAGAGAACAGTGTGTGTTTCATAGTGTTGCTACCTAACTCCAGTGTTTCAATTCTTTGTGCAGTGCACAGTTTGATTATGGTAGCAGTTTCTGAGTAGCAGTTTTGATTTAGTTTCGTGGACAGTGTACGCCAGCTGGTTTTGTCTTTATGTAAATGTGTTCACTGAGACAAGCTGTTCGCAATAGTAATTTCAGTTCAATCATTTTATAACAGAGAGCAGTACATTCAGTTTTGAGTAAAAAGTACGCGAACATTTTTTATGCTCATGGAGGAACGATAGATCGAGTCACAGCAGATAACTTTCAGCATTCGTCTGTGGACCTTAGTTTTCGAAATATTTTATTTTGAAATCAGGATTCCTCCGATGGACACTCTGTATCTACCTTTGAATTCCTCATGATAGTTGTTCTTGATTCGAATTCCAGAGTATTTACTACATCTTCTTTGGTGAAGGAATTTCCGAAAATCGTTTACTAATTTCACTTTAGTGGAACTTTCATCGGTAACATCATCACTGCTATCGCACAGTGGAGGTATTGATCATGCGGCTGACATAATTTACGTCTTTCGATTTACTACCAGATTGCGAGAGGGTAGTCGTTAGTCTTCGACTATGGGGGAAAACAGACGTCTTCAAAGTACTGCAAGTGTGACGTTGGAAGTGGACGATTCTCAACGACCAATAAAATTGTTCTGCCATTGCGAAAAGTTTTGAAAGAGTTGAAAGGTGTGTGCCCACTCACGTGTGTGGAACTCTGCTTAATCCGGAAGGAGGCGTGTTTTAAAATTTGGTGTCTGTGCAAGTGCTCAACAGGAAAAGCACGCGTAACAGGGAGAGGAACTACCAACTAGCTAGAAGAGTATTTCAGTGCACGTGACGAACTTGCCGAGGTCTAATAGAGAATAATTCTAGTGGTAACTTGAAGTGGGCTGTTTTTGTGTGTGGTCTTCTCGTTCTGAAATGCTATCTCGTTTTGTTCGGAGAGTGGGTTATCGGTGGGCGCTGCTAGAAACTGGATGGAAACCGTCTATTGATTGTTTGCAGTGCTTATTTCACAAGCCAGTGGTCGGATCTGAGAACCCTTTGAAAGTAGTTTAATTTCTACAGATCATTTACTAGTGATGTAAGTATGGCGACAGTTTTAGTCCTGTCTTGCGTTTAAGGCGAGGCTGGCGAACCTTGTTTGGACTGATTTAATAGTGCGAAAGTCCTGAGGATGAGCATACATAAACATGTGTGACTCAAATACGTGCATCCAATACAGTTTTGACACCCTTTTATATATTTAGAAGTGTTACAGACGAGACAAGTGTCGTAAGTCAGGGTAAGTGTTGTGATTCTTTATGAAATAATGGAGCGATTTTTCTTATAGTAAGAAAGTATATAATGTAGTCATTTTAAGAAGAAAGTAATTATGGAATTTGTCGAACGAGAAATTTACATGACAACTTTGAAAAGTCGCTTTGAAATATGATGCGCCTAATTTGATGTTCAGATTTTTTTCAAGTGCAACGTAAATTAAGAAATTTAAAGGAGATGTTTCATTGCTATTGGAATAACTTCATAAATTTTATTTTAAATGTATTAAAAGTTGTCTGTCTTTCTCATTTCATTCTTTTTCTGAAAATTTTATTATTTACAGCAAGGTTTCAGTAATATTTTCAGATTACAATTCTAAATTTGTCCCTTTAGGACTGGTGACTGATTTCATATTATCTATTTTCAGAAGTGAAACGCACAAAGGTAAGTTTCTATTGGTTTCCATCCCAGTTGTAAAGACATACTGCTGTTTAGTGAAAAATAATGTATCAAAATGGTAACTTAGGTAAAAATTGAAGTGCTATTGAAAAGTGAGTTTTTCGTTGTGGAACGATCCCAGTGAAATCCATTAAACGCCTCGGATAAAACTGATAGTCTTTGGAATAGTCGAGCATATCTGAAAACACGGTTAACTTTTATTGAGAACTATTACCAACGAGAAAAATTCTCAAATGAATACAGTTTCAGTAAAACTGATTCTCAAAGGTGTCACAGCGAAACGTTTTGGTCTTTACGAAACAGTAGCTTACACAATGGTAGCAGCTGAAGGTCGTAAAGACATATAGTTAAAGATAGGCGACAAGCTCCTTGTGAAGCAACATATAAAAAGTTCAAGCATTTCGAGATAAAAATTTACCAAAGATATACAAAATATTAGACTACATTCCCAAGCACAGTCCAGTATAGACAGAAAAAATAATGGCCAATAAATTTAATATATTCTCCGCACCGCAACTGCTACATTTATTTTGAAACTTCCTGGCAGTTTTGTTCGGTATTGTTCGTTGCGTTTGGTCTGAGCAGACATCACAAGACATCCGTTCAAGTTGATTCCTTTACTCAGTTCTTTTTTTTTTTTTTTTTAGTACAGGGAGCCACCCCCCATGAACCATGGACCTTGCCGTTGGTGGGGAGGCTTGCGTGCCTCAGGGATACAGACAGCCGTACCGTAGGTGCAACCACAACGGAGGGGTATCTGTTGAGAGGCCAGACAAACGTGTGGTTCCTGAAGAGGGGCAGCAGCCTTTTCAGTAATTGCAAGGGCAACAGTCTGGATGATTAACTGATCTGGCCTTGTAACAATAACCAAAACGGCCTTGCCGTGCCGGTACTGCGAACGGCTGAAAGCAAGGGGAAACTACAGCCGTAATTTTTCCCGAGGGCATGCAGCTTTACTGTATGATTACATGATGATGCCGTCCTCTTGGGTAAAATATTCCGGAGGTAAAATAGTCCCCCATTCGGATCTCCGGGCGGGGACTACTCAAGAGGATGTCGTTATCAGGAGAAAGAAAACTGGCGTTCTACGGATCGGAGCGTGGAATGTCAGATCCCTTAATCGGGCAGGTAGGTTAGAAAATTTAAAAAGGAAATGGATAGGTTGAAGTTAGATATAGTGGGAATTAGTGAAGTTCGGTGGCAGGAGGAACAAGACTTCTGGTCAGGTGACTACAGGGTTACAAACACAAAATCAAATAGGGGTAATGCAGGAGTAGGTTTAATAATGAATAGGAAAATAGGAATGCGGGTAAGCTACTACAAACAGCATAGTGAACGCATTATTGTGGGCAAGATAGATACGAAGCCCACACCTACTACAGTAGTACAAGTTTATATGCCAACTAGCTCTGCAGATGACGAAGATATTGAAGAAATATATGATGAAATAAAAGAAATTATTCAGATTGTGAAGGGAGACGAAAATTTAATAGTCATGGGTGACTGGAATTCGAGTGTAGGAAAAGGGAGAGAAGGAAACATAGTAGGTGAATATGGATTGGGGGACAGAAATGAAAGAGGAAGCCGCCTGGTAGAATTTTGCACAGAGCACAACATAATCATAACTAACACTTGGTTTAAGAATCATGAAAGAAGTTTGTATACAAGGAAGAACCCTGGAGATACTAAAAGGTATCAGATAGATTATATAATGGTAAGACAGAGATTTAGGAACCAGGTTTTAAATTGTAAGACATTTCCAGGGGCAGATGTGGACTCTGACCACAATCTATTGGTTATGACCTGTAGATTAAAACTGAAGAAACTGCAAAAAGGTGGGAATTTAAGGAGATGGGACCTGGATAAACTAAAAGAACCAGAGGTAGTACAGAGATTCAGGGAGAGCATAAGGGAGCAATTGACAGGAATGGGGGAAATAAATACAGTAGAAGAAGAATGGGTAGCTTTGAGGGATGAAGTAGTGAAGGCAGCAGAGGATCAAGTAGGTAAAAAGACGAGGGCTAGTAGAAATCCTTGGGTAACAGAAGAAATATTGAATTTAATTGACGAAAGGAGAAAATATAAAAATGCCGTAAGTGAAACAGGCAAAAAGGAATACAAACGTCTAAAAAATGAGATCGACAGGAAGTGCAAAATGGCTAAGCAGTGATGGCTAGAGGACAAACGTAAGGATGTAGAGGCCTATCTCACTAGGGGTAAGATAGATACCGCCTACAGGAAAATTAAAGAGACCTTTGGAGATAAGAGAACGACTTGTATGAATATCAAGAGCTCAGATGGAAACCCAGTTCTAAGCAAAGAAGGGAAAGCAGAAAGGCGGAAGGAGTATATAGAGGGTCTATACAAGGGCGATGTACTTGAGGCCAATATTATGGAAATGGAAGAGGATGTAGATAAAGATGAAATGGGAGATATGATACTGCGTGAAGAGTTTGACAGAGCACTGAAAGACCTGAGTCGAAACAAAGCCCCCGGAGTAGACAATATTCCATTGGAACTACTGACGGCCGTGGGAGAGCCAGTCCTGACAAAACTCTACCATCTGGTGAGGAAGATGTATCAGACAGGCGAAATATCCTCAGACTTCAAGAAGAATATAATAATTCCAATCCCAAAGAAAGCAGGTGTTGACAGATGTGAAAATTACCGAACTATCAGCTTAATAAGTCACAGCTGCAAAATACTAACACGAATTCTTTACAGACGAATGGAAAAACTAGTAGAAGCCAACCTCGGGGAAGATCAGTTTGGATTCCGTAGAAACACTGGAACACGTGAGGCAATACTGACCTTACGTCTTATCTTAGAAGAAAGATTAAGGAAAGGCAAACCTACGTTTCTAGCATTTGTAGACTTAGAGAAAGCTTTTGACAATGTTGACTGGAATACTCTCTTTCAAATTCTAAAGGTGTCAGGGGTAAAATACAGGGAACGGAAGGCTATTTACAATTTGTACAGAAACCAGATGGCAGTTATAAGAGTCGAGGGACATGAAAGGGAAGCAGTGGTTGGGAAGGGAGTAAGACAGGGTTGTAGCCTCTCCCCGATGTTGTTCAATCTGTATATTGAGCAAGCAGTAAAGGAAACAAAGGAAAAATTCGGAGTAGGTATTAAAATTCATGGAGAAGAAATAAAAACTTTGAGGTTCGCCGATGACATTGTAATTCTGTCAGAGACAGCAAAGGACTTGGAAGAGCAGTTGAATGGAATGGACAGTGTCTTGAAAGGAGGATATAAGATGAACATCAACAAAAGCAAAACAAGGATAATGGAATGTAGTCTAATTAAGTCGGGTGATGCTGAGGGAATTAGATTAGGAAATGAGGCACTTAAAGTAGTAAAGGAGTTTTGCTATTTGGGGAGCAAAATAACTGATGATGGTCGAAGTAGAGAGGATATAAAATGTAGGCTGGCAATGGCAAGGAAAGCGTTTCTGAAGAAGAGAAATTTGTTAACATCCAGTATTGATTTAAGTGTCAGGAAATCATTTCTGAAAGTATTCGTATGGAGTGTAGCCATGTGTGGAAGTGAAACATGGACGATAAATAGTTTGGACAAGAAGAGAATAGAAGCTTTCGAAATGTGGTGCTACAGAAGAATGCTGAAGATTAGATGGGTAGATCACATAACTAATGAGGAAGTATTGAATAGGATTGGGGAGAAGAGAAGTTTGTGGCACAACTTGACCAGAAGAAGGGATCGGTTGGTAGGACATGTTCTGAGGCATCAAGGGATCACCAATTTAGTATTGGAGGGCAGCGTGGAGGGTAAAAATCGTAGAGGGAGACCAAGAGATGAATACACTAAGCAGATTCAGAAGGATGTAGGTTGCAGTAGGTACTGGGAGCTTGCACAGGATAGAGTAGCATGGAGAGCTGCATCAAACCAGTCTCAGGACTGAAGACCACAACAACAACAACAGTACAGGGAGCGAGCAGCCCTCTGACCGAACTCGCTGAGCTACCGTGCCGGCACCATCTGAGCTACACAAGCATAACTCATGACTCGTCCTCACAGCTTGAGTTCTGCCAGTACCTCGTCTCCTACCTTCCAAACATCACAGAAGCTCTTCTGAAAATCTTGCAGACGAGGTACTGGCAGAACTGAAACTGTGAGGACGGGTAATGAATCGTGCTTGGGTAGCTCAGTTGGTAGAGCACTTGCCCGCGAAAGGCAAACTTCAGTTCCCAAGTTCGAGCCTCGGTCCGGCACACAGTTTTAATCTGCCAGGAAGTTTCATACCAGCGTATACTCCGCTGCAGAGTGAAAATCTCATTCTATATGTATTTTGTTTACCGACCGAGGTTCGCAACGGTAAGTCACTATACTCGTATTTGGGTGCACATAGCTTGAAATCCAAGTTCAGCAATCCAGATTAAGTTTTCCGCCGTTAACTTGAATCTTTTGGGCAGGACACGATGTATTCCCATCCTGAAATGCTTGATTCGCAGCCCGACAGCATGATGAATGCCTTTGGTAGCCCGGTAGTGCGATAGTGTTTATAAGCTGAAGTCCAGCTTGTGCTCCAACTGTAACGAATCACCGGACATTGTCTTCATTCTTCCTTTGGACTGCGAATATGCGTACTTCTTGCATTTGCAAACTGTATTAGCTATTGGAATGGACTCACTTGCAGTTATCAAACTTCTTTAATTTTACCATTAATTCAACATACCAAATCTCAGAACTGATTCAGACATTTACAAGATAGTGCCAAAATTACTGAAAATGTACGTTAAAATATCCAAATAGAAGCAAGCACTTGATGATTAGCCTAAGGGCCAGCAAAGATTGAGTATTAATTACATAACGTTTGTAGCTTAAATTAGATTTCTTCTGAATTACAGAAGCCACAAGTTTGACTTGCAGCGATGGAGGGGAGCTCTCAATGCTCACCAGTTACAATGAGACAGTTCCCTCCCATCATAAAAGTAAATGTCTGAGAGCCAGTCTGATTTACTGTATCCCTCGTTTAGTTTTACAAACAATGCGATTACTTTTATACGGCCAGAGAGACAATTCGTTTTTTTAACACCCTTCATCACCCTTTCACAGTGACATATATTCCCTGCGCCATTTCCTCTGTTCCATAGCGACTGGCGTGCAAAAGTTTTTTATGGTCTCAACCTGTTTGAACGACATCTTGGATGAAGTTCCTGAAGAGACGGTATTCCGATAGCTCTAGGCTAGGGCTGTATGGCGGATAAGACAAAACTCTCCACCCAAGTTCTGCTCTCTCAGCACAATAGTATGTTCGCGTGTGGACCTGCACTGTCAACCAAAAATATCGGAGACTTTGATGAGCACACCGTAGTAAATGCGATCCAGATTGTATTAAAACAGGCTACATGACGGAAGTTGCACAGCCACAGATTATCATTTGCTAATGCTGAAAATGGTATAACGGGAGTAGGATTCGTTATAATTAGGAAAGTGACTCAGGTAGTAAGTAACTTTGAACAATTCAGTGATATGATTATTGTCATCAAAAGTTACGGTATACCAGTTCAGGTATACATGCTTACGTCACAAGCATAAATGAATAGATAAACTATGTATATGAGGACAATGATCAGGTAACTCTGCTCGATTGTCATTTACCCATAACATACAATAACGGGGAATTAGAGCTCTGTGCTAGGGGAAGCAACTGAAGACGACGTTTCGGGAGAATGTGACCTAGGTAGTAGGAATGAGAGGAGTAAGTCAGAGTTCTGCTGCAAACATCAGCTAGTAATAGTGAACACATTAGTCGCAAATTTCAAGAGGCGGCGGTATGCTAGGTAAAGGCTTGCTGACACAGAAAGATAACAGCTAGATTACGTCGTGGTGACACGGAATCAAAAATCAGATATTGGATTGTAAGTCATACCCAGTAGCGGATGAAAAACCGCATCAAAATTTAGTAATGATGAAGAGTAGACTGAAACTTAAGAGAATCATCCACAAGAATCAATGTGGAAAGAAGTGGGATACTTTAGTATTGAGGAATGAAGAGCTGCGTTTGATGTTCTCTCAGGCTAGATACTGCGATAATTAACACCACTGTAGGCAGTTCCGTTGAAGAGCGATAGACATTTCTAAAAAAGGCAACCACAGAACTTGGATAAATAAATGTAGTCATAAGCAAGATAACTGTGAAAAACATTGTGTATCACAGGAAATCCTTCAGCTTACCATGAAAGAAGGAAGTGCCAAACTTCTCAGGAAAATACATGGACGTTAGTCACATCGAAACGAAGTAAATGGAAGATAAGGCGAAAAGGCTGCAGGAAGTACGAGAAGAAATCGAAAAGGAAACTGTGGTCTGAAGGACAGATTCACCTTCCTGAAAAGGCAAAACAAACTTCGGAGACATTAAAAGGAAAAGGTTGTGCACCCGTGGTCTAGGGGTGCCGGCACGGTAGTTCAACGTGTTCAGTCAGAGGGTTAGTTCCCCTCTGAAATAAAGAAACTGAATGGATCAAGGATGAACTTAAACGGGTGTCATGGGACGTCCCCGCAAGGAAATGCAACAATCAATGACGAAAAAAATGAGACAAGAAAGGTGGGTAGCATCTTTGCTTGGCAGTGAAAACGTCCTCGGTCCCGGGTTCGAAACCCGCCACCACTTAAAATTTGATTAATAATCAGCATTGGCGGCCGAAGACATCAGGCATAAGAAGTCACCCTCATTCTGTCAATGGCGTTGTCGAAAGAAGGCGAAAGGAGGGGACAGTGATTCTGAGCACAGTTCTGTTCTTGGGGTGGGAAAATGTCCCTAAAGGAGGAAGAATCAGCGATGCTCAACGCCATAAGGATGCAGAAGGCAATGGAAACCACTGCACTAAAGACACATACTGTGTATCCACAGCACATGTTGTCTGTAACTGATAAATTATCATGATGATTTCTCCATTGGAAAAAGATTCCACAGTGGATCCACATTCTTATTTCCGAGAGGACACTGTCAAGAGGGAGGTGACCATGAGAAAGAGACTGAATAACCAACACCAGGATAACGTTCTATGAGACGAGGCGTGAAATGTCAGAAGCTTGAACGTGGTAGGGAATCTAGGAAATCTGAAAAGGAGAATGCAAAGGCTCAGTCTAGATATGTTAGGGGGTCAGTGAAGTGAAATGGAAGGAAGACAAGGATTTCTGGATTAGATGAGTATAGAGTAACATCAACACCAGCGGAAAGTGGTATAACAGGCGCAGAATTCGTTATGAATAGCAATGTGGGGCATAGAGTGTGTTACTGTGAACAGTTCAGTGAGATGGTTGTTCTTATCAGAATCGACAGCAAACAAACACCGACCACGAAAGTTCAGGTATACATGCCGATATCGCAAGCTGAAGATGAAGAGACAGAGAAACTTTATGAGGATGAAAATATAATAGTCATGGCGGACTCTAATGCAGTTGTAGGGGAATGAATTCAGCAATAAACTTCAGCTAGTAGCAGCGAATACTCTGTTCAAGAGATGTACTTGGAAAAGTCTGGGAGATACAGGAAGATTTCAGATATAGTGATGAAGAGTTGGCTGAAGGCCAAGAGATTAGTCAGGAAGAAGTACTAAGAAATGACGAGACACGCTTGAAGTTCTCTAAGGCTATGGGTACAGCAATACGGAACAGCTCAATAGGCAGTACAGTTGAAGAGGAATGGACATCTCTAAAAAGGGCCATCACAGAAGTTGGGAAGGAAAACATAGGTACAAAGAAGGTAGCTGCGAAGAAACCATGGGTAACTGAAGAAGTACTTCACTTGCTCGATGAAAGGAGGAAGTACAAAAATGTTCAGAGAAATTAAGGAATACAGAAATACAAGTCGCTGTAGAACGAAATAAATAGGAACTGCAGAGCAGCTAAGAGGAATGGCTGCTTGAAAAATGTGAGGAAATCGAAAAGGAAATGTTCCTCAGGAGTACTGACCCAGCATGTAGGAAAGTCAAAACAACCTTCGGTGAAACTAAAAGCGTGGGTGGTAATGTTAAGAGTGCAACGGGAACTCCTCTGTTAAATACAGAGGAGAGAGCGGATTGGTGGAAAGAGTACATTGAAGTCCTCTATGAGGGGAAACATTTGTCTGATGCGATAGATAAAAAATGGTTCAAATGGCTCTGAGCACTATGGGACTTAACATCTATGGTCATCAGTCCCCTAGAACTTAGAACTACTTAAACCTAACTAACCTAAGGACATCACACAACACCCAGTCATCACGAGGCAGAGAAAATTCCTGACCCCGCCGGGAATCGAACCCGGGAACCCGGGCGCGGGAAGCGAGAACGCTACCGCACGACCACGAGCTGCGGACGATGCGATAGAAGAAGGAGAAGAAGGAGAAGAAAAAGAACTAGAAGGAGGAGCAGTCAATTTAGAAGAGAAAGGGGATCCAGTATTAGAATCAGAATTTAAAAGAGCTATGGTGGACTTAAGATAAAGTAAGGCAGAAGGGACATATAACATTCCATCAGAATTTCTAAAATCATTGGGGGAAGTGGCAACAGAACGATTGTTCATGTTAGTGTGTAGAATATACGAGTCTGGCGACTTACCATCTGACTCATCCACACAATTCCGAAGACTGCAAGAGCTGACAAGTGTGAGTATTACCGGACCATCAGCTTATCAGCTCATGCATCCAAGTTGCCGTCAAGAATAATATACAGAAGAATGGAAAGGAATATTGAGGGTGTGTTAGATGACTATCAGTTTGGCTTTAGGAACGTTTAACGCGTCAGAGAGGCAATTCTGACATTTCGGTTGATAACGGAGGCAAGATTAAAGAAAAATCAGTACACGTCCATAGGATTTGTCGACCTGTAAAAAAACTTACGACATTGTAAAATGGTGCGAGATGTTCGAAATTCTGATAAAGATAGGGGTAAGAAATAGGGAGAGACGGATAATGTACAATAAATACAAGAGCCAAGAGGGAATAATAAGAGTGGACAACCGGAATGGAGTTCTCGGATTAAGAAGGGTGTAAGACAGGAATGTAGTTTTTCGCCCTTACTGTTCAATCTGTACATTGAAGATGCAATGATGGAAATAAAAGAAAAGTTCAGCGGTGCGATTAAAATTCAAGGTGAAAGGATATCAATGATACGACTCACTGATGACATTGCTATTCTGAGTGAAAGTGAATAAGAATTACATGATCTGCTGAATGGTTAAATGTTCCTATTATTTATTTAATGCTGTTGTTTGCCATTCTCAACACTGGCTCTCTAACTACAACATTGGCAACCAGAAAGTGATTAGCAAAACGTGAAGCCTGTAATTAGAATTCCTAGTGCCCACTTCATCTGAGAAATACACTTATAGTTACAGCTTATGGCTCTGAGGAATTAGGAGATTGTCTGGGATTCATAATCAAAAACCATTCTCTCTAAAATATTCACTATATTCTGAAAGCCACAGACCAAAAAGAATCCACACAATCCAACTACCAGAGCACTTCAGAGTCTAATGCACTGATGCAACTACAACTGTTCAAATTAAATGTTTTAGTGAATGCTCGCCATAATTTGATGATAACGTTCATCAAACGCCACGCTAAATAATGGTAGACTGTCTGTCCCGCGACGGCACGTGAAAATACGACATACGCAAACTGAAGATAGATCATTAAAGTCATCCCAGAATTAACACTTCACTCGAAAACGATTTCATGGTTACGCGTATCCCGAGTAACTTATTACGGCATCCGAGGCTGTTTATAGCAATGATACCGATGCGACGCGACTCCCGGCACAGGTGGTGCGCTAATCAGCGTCTGGAGAGAACTGGGGCCTTTTCTTTCTCGGGCAGCGTTCTTATATATAAAGCTGCGGTGCAGACGGCTAAGGGAACACCTGACCAAATCCTCTCTCCCGACTAGCCGCTGGGCTAGTAATGCACCACTTTAAGTTATTGAATAAATCATTGCTTCCTTTGCTGATGGCCGATGAAGCTCTCAATTTAAATGTGCAATCAGCACACAGGTAAGTAATCATAATAAAAGTCTGACGTGGCTAAGTCAAATATTTTGGGCGAGAGAATTAATTTAATTGCACTACACGCAGTAGACAAGCTCTGAACTTGCCCTTTGGAGCTACGCTATCGCTATAGTTTTATAGTTATTCAGTTGAAACTTCTCACATCTTTATGATTACAGCGGATCTCCCTTCTACTTAAATTTAAACATCCTAGCTTTATTTATTCGCCTACTTAATCTCTCTTGCTTCCTTAATTTTTAAGAGAAAAACCAGAAAATCATGAATTTCAACTAAAATTTTAATTTGTGAGATCCAGAATACTGTTTCTACTAAATTATTATGAAAAAGGAATCTAAATATAAATTTTTAAGTTTCGAGCTCTTTTCTGTTGCGCCAATGATTTTTACAGAGAAACATCCAAATTTCGAAAATGGTTAAAGTTATTGAACTGATATTCAACACATATTGATTTAGCATTACTCCTGACATGCTAGAAACGTTTCAGGTTATTTACTTGATTTTTTTAGTATTGCGCAACATTTATGACGTCAGAGCTAGTTACAGCGGACTGGCTGGCACACAATGGAAAGACTGATGTGAATTTTGTATGGCATGAGTAGGCTGCTTCCCTACAAGAGGAGCAAGGAAAAAAAAAGGTATTCTGGCCAGGAGAAGTCTGCTAGTATCGAACATAGACCTTAATTTGAGGAAGAAGTTTCTGAGAAAGTAAGTTTGGAGCACAGCATTGTATGGTAGTGAAACACTGTTTGTGAGAAAACCTGAACAGAAGAGAACCGAAGCATTTTGGATGTGGCATTTCAGATGAATGCTGAAAATTAAGGTAAGGTAAGGAATTAAGAAGTTATGCACAGAATCGGAGAGGAAAGGAATATGTGGAGAACACTGAGCAGGAAAATGGATAGGATGATTGTTAAGACTTCAGGGAATGACTTCCATGGTTCTAAAGGGAGCTGTAGAGGGAATAATTGTAGAGGAAGACAGAGATTGGAATACATTCAGCCAATAATTGAGGACGTTGGTTGCAAGTGCTACTCTGACATGAAGAGTTTGGCACAGGAGAGGAATTCGTGGTGGGCCGCATTAAACCAATCAGAAGACTGATGACTCAGGAAAAGTGTCAACTTTAAGAGTGCAGAAGGAATTCCGGTATTAAACACCGAGGACAGGACGGATAGGCAGAATGAATGCACTGAAGTGCTCACGATGGGAGCCTGATATAAAATAAAGCAGGAGTTGGTACGGATGGCATGGGGAATCCGGTAATGCTTGGCGGAGATTTGTGAGACTTGCGATCAAATAGGGCAGAATGCATACATGATTTTATATTGTAACTCATTTGGTGAAATGGCAGTCAAACGACTCTCTGATGATCCCTGTGCCGTTCTCCCCACGTACGCCGAGGAGTAGATGCTCGTCACCCAGGGCCATCGGGACTCCCGGCAATGGCCATCCTACCAGGTGGCCTTTCCTGCAGCTAGGTGGCACCCTTGGGGAGGGCTCCTTATCGGAGTGGGTAGCATCGGGGTGGATGACACACCATGAAGTGTAGTACGTCATCTCTTGCTGGTGGTCAAGCACCAGCAGTCTCTAAGCGATCAAGGTCCAACTTCAATGCTACGAAATACGACGCCAAATCATTCCCTTCCTCCCCTCCATTGCCACACCATGGGAGGAACGCAGGGCTAAGGATGGCAGCAAAGCTTATTCATCCCAGTGCCTCGTATGTACGAGAGTTGATGGGGAATCTGTCTTGTCAATGAAACCTCAACTTTCAGTGGAGCATTTAGAGGACAAGTGTGGGGAGGTGGACGGCTTGTCCAAAATGCCATGAGGGTTGGTCTTGATCAAAACAGCATCCTCCATCCAGTCACGGGCACTACTCGATTGTGACAGGCTGGCGGATACTTCTGTTTCCATCACGCCCCATAAGAGCTTAAATATGATCCTTAGTATCATATTTCACAGGGTTCTTCTTTTGCTGTCTGATGAGCTGCGAGCCAATTCAGATCGGCAAGGTGTCCATTTCGTCAGTCCGAGGGATAATCAGGTGGCCATCGGTGCCTTTATCTTGGCCTTTGAGGGTGACACATTATCCGAGAAGGTCAAGGTGACACACTAGCGCTGTGACATAAAGCCATATATCCCTCACTCCGATGCAGTGCTTTAAGTGCTGGAAGTTCAGCCATATGTCTTCCAGCTGTACTTCCAGCGTCACCTGTCGGGATTGTGGACGCCCTTCATAACGCAATACTTTCTGTGCCTCGCCTCCTATCTTTGTCAACTGTGGAGAGCACACTTTGCCTTGCTCGCCAGATTGCAAGAGTCTCCAGAGAAATAATGGAATACAAGACCCTTGACCGACTGACCTACACTGAGGCTATGAGATAATATGAGAGGCTAATCCTGTACATATGACGTCAACCTACACCGCCGCTACGACAACTGTTCCACCATCTTCCGTTCTGCCACGTACAGTTGGCTCTCAGAGCCGTCAAACTCTACCTGCCCCTCTTGCTCCGGCACAACATGCTTCAAGAACAACACCTCTCCAACCATCCGTGACGTTAGTCCCCAATTCCCAGCTGGAGAACTGGAGAAGCTTAAGTCTCCTTTGGTTCCTTGTGCCAGGAAGGAATCCCTTGGGTCGCTCCCTTCCCGTGTTCATGCCAGAAAACCGACACCCACCTGTGGCTGAAGCAACCACAGGTTGTAGGGCTTCACGGTCCTCCTCAGTCCCTGAGACTCTATTAGTGAAGCCTTCCCATGTGGTTAAACCTAAGAAGCAGCGAGAGAAACCAAAAAAGAGAAAGACCCCAAGAACCAAGGCACTGCGGTGGCACCCACACCACCACTACCTACAAGCTCTGTGTCTGAGGATGAGGTAGAGATTCAGCTGTCCGCTGAGGACCTAGATCTCGCTGGGCCCTCAGACAAAACGGGGTTTGAAGGGGCACAGGTTTACCAAATACTGAGTTCAGGATATAGACACAAACTCCATCTGACAGTCACAGTCGCTACAGTTCCTGTAATATCCCTTATATCTGCGGAGGGCAGGGGTCCGCATTTCCGGGAACCAGGTTTCCTGGAGGGAAATGCAGAAAGAGTCAATCGCACGGGTACTCATCTTGTGGCAGCAAGTGACCCTGAGGGGTAGACTAATTGAGAGTTTCATGCCTTCCCAGTCTCACAATCACGTAATCCTCCAGTGGAATTGCGGAGGTTTTTTGCACAACCTGGCTGAATTACAGCAACTGTTAAGCTTTATACCTGCTTTCTGCATTTCCCTCCAGGAAACCTGGTTCCTGGAAATGCGGACCCCTGCCCTCCGCAGATATAAGGGATATTACAGGAATTGTAGCGACTATGACTGTCAGATGGAGTTTGTGTCTATATCCTGAACTCAGTATTTGGTAAACCTGTGCCCCTTCAAACCCCACTTGAAACCATGGCTGTCACGATGAGAATGACGCAGTAAATAACTGTGTGCAATGTATGTCTTCCTCCAGCTCGTGCGGTAGCCCTGATCGTATTGGCTGCACTGATTGATCAAATCCTTCCTAACCTTTCCTACTTTTGGAAGATTTTAACGCCCAAAATCTCTTGTGGCGTGGTGCCATTCTTACTGAACGAGATAGGGAGGTCGAAAATTCACTGTCACAACTCGACCTCTGCCTGTTAAATACAGGTGCCCACACACATTTCATTGTGACACATGGCACATATTTGGCCATTGATCTCTTGGTTTGCAGCCCTGGCGTTCTCCCATCTACCCACTGGAGAGCACATGACGACCTGTGTGCTGGTGACCACGTCCCCATCTTCCTGTCAGTCCCCGAGCGTCATGCCCACGGACGCCTACCCAGATGGGCTTTGAACAAGGCAGTCTGGGAAGCCTTCACCTCTGATGTCACCTTTTAATCTCCCCCACATTGTGGAATCGATGTTGTCGTTGAGCAGGTCACTACAAGGATCGTTTCTGCGGCGGAAAACATGATCCCTCGTTCTTTAAGGTGCCCTCGGCGAAAGACAGTCCCTTGGTGGTCGCCGGAAGCCTCTGAGGCAAGCTCTACAGCGACATAAGCGGCACCCTTCCCCACAGCACCTAATAGCCTTTAAGCGGCTCTGTGCCCGTGTTCGTCAGTTTATAAAACGATGGAAATAGGAGTGTTGGGAGAGGTATGTGTCGACCACTGGGTACCACTCGTCAAGTTCCCAAGTCTGGACGACGATCAGACGCCTTTTCGGGTACCAGACCCCAAAAGGTGTCCCTGGCATTAACATCAATGGCGTGCTATCTAACGACGCAAACGCGATTGCTGAGCACTATGCTCGAGCCTCTGCATCGGAGAACTAACCCCCAGCCTTTCACAACCTCAAACGGTGGATGAAAAGGTAACTCCTCTCGTCCACTAAACGCCGCAATAAAACCTATAACGTCCCTTTCACAGAGTGGCAGCTCTTTCGTCTGACTACAAGCGAAATCTCCTCGTCATCTTCAACCGGATATGGTGCGATGGTGTCGTTCTATCACAATGACAGGAGAGTACCAACATTCCTGTGCTCAAACCCGGTCAAAACCCGCTTGATGTAGATAACTACCGGCCGATCAACGTCACCAACTTTCTTTGCAAACTGCTGGAACGTATGGTGTGTCGGTGGTTGGGTTGGGTCCTGGAGTCACGTGGGCTACTGGCTCCATGTCAGGGTGGCTTCCGCCAGGGTCGCTCTACCACTGATAATCCGTTCAATGCTAAGGCTTCCCGCCAACTGCAGCTGTAAATGGAAATGAGCGTTTGGCGTCATCGGCCAGTAGGCCCCTGAAGGGGCAGGTCCGGCCGCCTTCGCGCAGGTCTTATTACATTCGACGTCACATTGGGTGACCTGCGCGCCGAATTGCGATGAAATGATGAAGACAACACAATACACAGTCCCTGAGCGGAGAATACACACGAGCCAGCCGGGAATCGAACCGGGGCCCTTAGGACGGCAGTCCGTCACACTTACCATTCAGCTATTGGGGCGTACATTGGAGATGTAGGAAAGAGCTATGGAACAAGCCAGTACCTGCCATATACCAATGCTGCCAACTGTTGAATACTTACTAAGGTGGAGGCATTACTTTTCAGTCAACCCTCGTATTTAAGTGCGGACATTGCGGTCCGACCTCCATCACAGAAACTTCAAATGAAGAGCTGAAATGTACGCACAAGACAGTGTAAACACCTTCACATCGTGTGATACGCCCTTGGTGATGTTGAGCAGAGCTCTGCTGCAGTCTGGTGCCAATATTTAATTATATTCACCCTGAATATCAAGGCTCCTGTACCGCCTGTTAAGTACAATATATTACATTTTCCAACGACTTCTAATTGTTTTAGTCGTTGCAGCCCAGACCATGCTCCCAGCGCCTTATCGACTTCACTCACATACCTGCTGTATATGCCAAGAAGAGATTTGTATGTTTCTATTTAGCATTAGCCACCAGTCATTCACATTGGTGATGATTCGTTCGTCGTCATCACAACAGCAAATACAAACAAAGGAATAGTGTAAGTACTTGAGAAGGTTCCTGGTGTTGCAGCTTTCAGTAGACCTTTATGTTATGATTTCGGCTGGGTTACAGTACAGGTTGTTTGAGCCGTGGTAAAAATTGCTGTTTTGAAGAGCGCGCCGAAGCGCGTAGTTTGAAGCAGTCGCCCTCCGTTTCTGGCGGTGACACCGCTGTGGCAGTCACAGCTTTGGTGTCTCCCTCTGGTGGGAAAGGGGAAAGGTTGCCTGTTCACGTGCATTTAAGGGGCGCTATGAGCTCGCCAGTCGGTCAGTCTGGAGTCAGTCACGCTGGGTCAGTCTCTCGTCCCCAGCTTGCTTGTCTGTCTCTCGTCCGCATATGTGGGGCAGTTAGTGACTGTCTGTCGTCCGGAGTGCTAGAATGCCTTTCGTTCCGATCAACCTATAAAGCCGGCAAAATGAGAGTCTTTCCACTCCACCAGCAAGAGAACTCAGCGAGTGGTCGCCCGTTCGAGGCTTCGTTCCTGCATCTGAGTCTGCGCGTTAGGCCGCCAGTCGAGTTTGCTCAGGCGATGGTCATTGGCGGTTGGATCGATCGGTTGGTCGGTCGCGCATTGAGACTTAAGATGACTTGCCCGTCTTGAGCGTCGGCGCATGTGAGGTCGCCACGGGAGTCCAGTGGGCCGCGCCGTATAGCGAGGCGTAGTGGCTTCGCGGTCGACACGAGAGCAACAGGAGTCAACCCACGACATTGGTCTGGCCGGTGCGAGCAGCGACGCCGTGGGACGGGAGATCGGCGCGCCTTCCCGCGTCCGTTGAAGCGGCTGGCAGCGGACGGTTCGGGAGAGCGATTTGGGGGAGCTGCACCAGGTCTTTTCGAGAAATCGCAGTTTATTAGACGTGATGGGTGATATGTTGCGTGAATTACTCTCGTTAAATTCTACTTGTTTTCTTGGTCAGTCTCTAATCCCCAGCTTGCTCGTGTGTCTCTCGTCCGCATTTGTTAGGCAGTTAGTGTCTGTCTGTCGTTCGGAACTCCCTGTGTCATGTTTGTCGGATTTGGTGTGTTAACGAATTTATTGCTTGGTGTGTAACGGCGTAATTCCTGAAATATGTTTTGATCTTGCCTATCATCTTGGGAGGCAGTATCTGTGTACTGAAGAGCATCTTAACTTGTTTGTCCAACCCTGTAGAATTTTATATAAGATTGCATTTCATGGGCTTTTATTTAAATGATCATTTTAGTATATAAAGTTGCCACCCTTTCACCGTAAGACTTTTCTTAGAAGTTAAAATCAAGTTGCACCTTCGGTGGCAAAGTTAATATTTTAATTTTTAGTGTTTTGTACCATTTCCATCTCTCCTACGGGGGTGCATAGTTTGTGTGCTCGTGTAAATTGTTAAAACTTTTAGTTTAAAGTAATCTGGTGTTTTGCAGATTTGCACCAGTGTAGTCTTTCAGAGGCTGTTGTGAGCGGTCGTAACTACGGCCATGTCAAAAGGGAGCGGCAAGGTTCTCTGCCCGAAAGCTCATACAGTCAAAACTTGTTTCTTTCTGCCTCTGAATAAATTGTAACTTGATATTTAGAGGGTGATTTCTGATTATAATTTTAAATCTGTTTCTTTTAAAAAATGTTTGTAGGCACTATTAAAGTGCTTTGTTAAAAGCAATTTGGTTATGATTTCATCAGTTACTCCCTGACGACTACTTCCATGGTTACATAGTGTGATTAAATGTGTTAATGTTCTTGATGAATCGCTAGTAAATAAAATAAATTCTTAAGAATATTCTTTGAAAATAAATCACGGTTCATTGTTGGTAATATACATTTTTCCACACAAAAATATGTGAAAATTCCAACAACCGGTGAGAAGAGCGTCAATTAATTGAGTCTTGAAGTAAGTAAGTGATTCGGATACCAGACAGGCAGGCACACAAAATTTTGCACGGAGCAAGCGCTGAGCGTATCCGCGGTAACGCGCAGCCTTTCAGAGGTGCTGCGGGTGGTGCTCCAGGAGAGCTTCCCTCGCATTCTTGGCGCTGCCCTGAGATGACGTCTGGCCGGCCGGTTACAGTTGGCGCCGAGACGCGGCTTCCGTGGAAGCCCCCACACGTCTGCGGAAGGGAAATAAAAGCAGAGGGCGAATAAAAGGGGCACTGAGGAGCAGGGGGCCGTGGAGCGCGGAAAGATGAGGGGGGCTGCCGGGTCAGAGGCGAAGAACAGAGGCAGCCACTGAGAGAGGGGCGTGCCTACGGCCATCGCACCGATCGGTAAACAATCAGGATTCAATCTCGCCAGAGGGGTCGCCTCAGTTGGTTGGGGGGGGGGGGGGATGGAGGGATGGGGCGAGAACGTCTGGCAGGGGAGGGGAGGGGAGGGTGGACTGCCGGTATAAAGGCACAGCTGCGAGGACACTGAAGGCTGCTAGCCCCAGTATCGTATCACACCGTGTGCCCTTGCTACGTCATCCGTATGCATGTGTGGCCACCTTGAAATAGTTTCTCACCGACGCCGTTGTATCATTTTCCTGAAAAGATAGCCAATTCCATAACCGAAATCGTTCTCGGATAGGCTACTGCGTGAATGTGCAGGAAGCATCATAGCAAGATTTTTCTTACACACGTTGAAGCGTCACAGGTTTACGCTCCATTTAACTGACTGATTAATTTCTACATGTTTAATAATTCATTTTACGCCGAGAGCGTCCTTTCAATGCTTCGTCTAGTTAATTAACCCCTGGATTCAAGAATGCTTCCGTGTATATTTTTTTTTCTGTTGGTGTCACACCTCCTCTCTCATCCTTTGATCCCATGATGTATGTGGATGGATAAACGTAATTATGCATGGAATATATAATAATATGGGTTAGTCAAAGATGGTAGCAGTAGGGTAGTTTAGAACCAACGTAACAACGTGAGCAGATTCGGCAGAGAGTTCGTGATTCCAAAGATAGTGAGGATGAGCAGGGCAGAGTTTGTGAGGTGGGTTCTCACTTAGGTCCTAAGACCATCACCAGCTTTTTTGAACGGTTGGCGGTGGGTCCTGGAACGCGCCTTGTTAGGACTCTGGGGCCGCCGATTTAACGAGACGGACGCAGGGGTGCGGCGCTCGTCATTGATGGTGAGAAAAGTTATTCATAATGTAGGTTTCTTGGGATAACATTGATTACGAAGCATGTTTGGGTGTGAATTAATACCGGGCAACGTTCAGCGATATTTTATTGGTAGAAAATTTTCAGATTAATGTGTTTCAACTAGCGGACTTACGCGCGAGGTGATTGAGGGCATGAACCAACGGTTCTTGTTCAGAGGTCAATAGCGGATAGGTTCATTTATGTTTCATTTGTTGTATAGTTTCGTTCTGGATACAAGCAATATAAATTTTTCATGATTCAACGGTTTATTTTACTCGTTTGTTTGTTGTCGAACCTGGCCACGTGTTGCCAGAATTCGTAACGGTAGTCACTGGATTTGCCTTTCGTTAATCATAGCATGAATAATGTGGAGTCATGAAGCCTCGGCTGGTTTGCTCACGTTGCATTGCGGTTGCATAATACGCGGTTTCAGCATGAACTTATCCGCATGGTACTGATGAGTTGTAACAAAAGTAATGTTAGAGAGAGTGAAAAGTAATATCCTTCCCTACTCCGTGCGTTAAATAGGTGTGACAATAACTAAATGGTGTTAAGAGGCCACCATTCAGTAACATTCATTTTTACCCATTTTAATCATTAGTAGATGTAACTGGCGACGAAGTGTTGTCTATGTTTCCAGTATGACGAGATGCAAGAGATAGTGAGTGCTTCATGTAGATTTTGTCACTGAGAGTAGTAGGTTTCTTAAATATAACAGATTTCATGTATGTTTTGTCACAAGGAGTTATTTAGTATCCTGCATTCATACTATTGAGATAATGACTATATTCTATGAATTTTCGATCCAGGCATATCCATTGTATGCATTATGCACTTCATGCGAATAAGTGAATTCATAGTATCAGAAAAAGAAAGTCTTACCGTCCCTAATGTGCACGTATTGTTCCATGGCAATTCGCCGATGTTGCGTTATCCGTTGCTTCATTTTTAAATTAGAATGCTATCTTTTCTAGCGGGTTTGATTACCCATATCTCAATTTATCGGGCCTAATTGAAAGAATTTGACACATAGCGGTAGAAATGGGAACCATGGAGCTCTGCGTCCGCTTATATTAAAGGGAGATATTTGTTGCTTGAAAATAAATCAGCTTAACAAACAAGCGGTAGACTTTCATCGTCACGTCTGTTGAGAAACAGTATTTGCTATTTAATCATCCTTCCGCGTAGCAGTACAAGAAACTTCCTTTGCTTCGCAAGAGGTAAAGTGTGAAAACTACTGTTAAGAGTAACAAAGTCTTCCCTTCGGAATCAACAGTTACATTCTCGATCAAACTTACGTACGAGGTGTATTCCTCAAATGGTTCAAATGGCTCTGAGCACTATGGGACTTAATATCAGAGGTCATCAGTCCCCTTGAACTTAGAACTATTTAAACCTAACCAACCTAAGGACGTCACACACATCCATGCCCGAGGCAGGATTCGAACCTGCGACCGTAGCGGTCGCGCGGTTCCAGACTGAAGCGCCTAGAGCCGCTCGGCCACAACGGCCAGCTGGTCTATTCTAAATGTATCGGAATTTTACATTTTTTGGAAGTAATTTTATTTATATGTGTGCGTTAATGTTATCTCCTTCAAAGTGGTCCATATTAGATATCATACACTTATACTGGAGTTTCTTATAATCCCTGAAACACTTCTGGAACTTGATCTTTGGGATATCACTTAGCTCTTTCAGCGATGCGCTTTTAACCTTGTCTAAGCTTGTGAAACGACGGCCCTTTAAAGTTTCTTTTATTTTTGTAACAGAAAGAAATCGCACGAGGCGTACCTGGCGAATATGAAGGCTGGGGGTCAATATAAATTTCTTTTCCGCCCAAAATTCACGAGCCGTTAATGAAGTGTGAGCAGGTGCATTACCGTGGGGGCAAAACCTATGAATTCTTTCGAAATGAATTCTGTCATTTTTTCCTGATTTCTTTCCGCAGGCGGCGTTGAACTTTTAAGCACTAACACTTCTCCATCATCTGAGCTTTTGGCAAGAACTCATGGTGCAATTAGTCGTTAAAATCGAAGAACATAGTGAGCACAATCGTATCATGCAACCGCACTTGCCGAGCTTTCCTTGGTCTTCGAGTTCCAGAATGCCCTTACGAGGACGATTGAGCCTTAGTTTCGACGTCATACCCATACTCCCATATTCCGTCCCTTATGACACGCTTCAGTAGTTCTCAATTGTTGTTGACTTTATTTAGCGACTATTCACCACCTTCTAATAGCCGCTGTTTTTGCTCGAAATTCAACATCTTTGGCACAAAGTTGAATGTCACACGTTCCATTCCCAAATCATCCGAAGAGAGTTAATGGAATGAGCCAAACTATATGCCACATATCATCAGAAACTTCTCTGATTCTGATTCGGCGAACGTTCATAATCATTTCTTTCACCTTTTCCGCGTTTTCATCGGTTGTTGATGTGTTTGGGGTTCCAGAACGTTGGCCATATTCAACGTCGTCACAGCCATCTTGCAAACGCTTAACCGCTCGTGATCTCTTATTTTAGGCGTAGCGAAGCAGCAAAATAACTTTCCTACGACTTTTTTACATTTTATTCCACTTTTGTGGCAAAATTTAATGCAAGTTTGTAAGTAGGCTGTTAGGTTTTTATGTTGGTAACGTCACGTAGCGCTCTGTATGAAAATCACTGGCTGTGCTGTGTGCAGTCTGTGGCTGGTTGGCATTGTTGGAATATTCGCTATTGTTGGGGAGCTATATGTGAACAGCGCGTAGCGTTGCGCAGTTGGAGGTGAGCCGCCAGCAGTGGTGGATGTGGGGAGAGAGAATGCAGAATTTTAAGAGCGAACGATCTGGACGCGTGTCCGCCAGAAAGAGTAAATTTGTAATATTGCATGTCATGAACTGATATATATATTATGACATATGAACATTATTAAGGTAAATACATTGTTTGTCCTCTAGCAAAATCTTTCATTTGCTAACTATGCCTAACAGTAGTTAGTGCCTTCAGTAATTAGAATCTTTTATTCAGTTGGCAGTAGTGGCGCTCGCTGTATTGCAGTAGTTTGAGTAACGAAGATTTTTGTGAGGTAAGTGATTCATGAAAGTTATAGGTTAATGTTAGTCAGGGCCATTCTTTTGTAGGGATTATTGAAAGTCAGACAGCATATATTGTGTGTCAGTTTAGTGATGATCAGAATAAGTAAAGGGAGAAATGTCTGAGTACGTTCAGTTTTGCTCAGCTGTTTGAAAATCAATTAATGTAAGGGGTTAACCAGTGCAATAATTCATTAATTTTTCAAAGGGGATGTTTCAAGTTGTCTAATCCATTCTTAAATCATATCAATAACCGCCACTCGTAAGCAAACACGTGTAATCTTCTTGACGACAGACTAAGAATCCAAAATGGCTACTAATGTACAGATGCGTTTCAGAGATGCTTACTAACACGATAAGGAAAAGTTGCGTGAGTCGGACTAACACAACCCGCAAAATTACAATAATCGTGTAACATTACCAAGACGAAAAATAAGAAGAGTTGCAGGATTAAATTTAAGTAGGTTTCTGAATTTACTTTGAAAACACCTCATAAGCTTCCTATCAGGTCGTAACCACATACATTCATTTTATGAGTGAAAATCCTGTATTTTTATGGAAGTCCATTACCTTTAACATGGGTGTCTTAGTACAGCTACATTAGCTAACGAGAGTTCGTTATCATGAATAAATCAACCATAGTCTGAAAAATTTTGTACTGAGTGCCCAATGCTTGATCGACGGTCGTATGTATAGTCGTAACAGACGCGCAGTTCAGTGGCAAACTTAAATCAAAAAAATGTGTCTGTCTTTAATATTTTGCGGTACTTCAAATCGATCATGTAGTTCACCTCATGAAGAACATAAAAATTCGTCAGTAGTCAACCTTTGCGGAATACTCGCGAATTCATAAGTCGTCTGGCTTGTACGCTGACCATGCTATAGGAATCTACTTCTCATACACCACCTGCAACTCACCAAATTCACATCGGGCCGCGCCGCCACACACTCAGATTCTCGTACATTACTAAGCAATTTGTCGGATTTTACGTTGTTTGCCAAATATTTGACGATGACGGAGTTGTCAAACAATGAAGGTGTGTTTGTAGTGTTTGACAGAAATTTTGATTAACAGAAAATTTGACAACATAGAGGACGTTTTTTGTGTTGATGTTTCGACGGATATATTTACCAAGAAAAGTTCTCTTACAATTTATCTCACGGTGTGAGTTGCTACAACTATGGAAACTATGATCAAGGATAAAAACAAAATAGCACTAGCAATTACAAGAGTGATAGAGCGTCGCACGTTTCTCAGCCGTATACTATACAGGAAGAGGTTAAGAAAAAAATCGATATTTTACGAACGCCATACAATGCAAAAAGATAAACAAAAAACTCTTAAGTTTTCCAGTTCTTCCACGGACGATAAAGGATATATGTTCCCACGTAAAGCTATTTTAATGAACTGTCATTACAGGACCAAGTACAAAATAAACAATTGTCGCTGTACTTCTTGATTATTTATTGTATGATGTTGATTATCATGACATAAATTGCCACAAAGTCTTGTATGAGTCCGTGTTTAAAAGAAAAATCTCATTGTTTTGATATCTTTACAGGTGTGCGAACTACATTTCTTTTCCAATGTGACGGCGAAGTAACTGCATAAGTTAGTGAAATTTTCACTGTCAATTCTGAGATAGTTTAAGTATCAGGTTCCGAGTGTAACATGTTCACGTGGTACAAGATATTTCTCTCTCATTTGAACCATTACTTGGACCAGCGTCTTGTTTTCTTCTTCCTCTTAAAAAAAAGTGTCCGAGTCAATGTTAGAAGAAATGCTTTACTTACATTTTTACCCATTCCCACTAGCGTAAAAATACAGCATAAACGAACAGTGTCCGCTTCAACAGTGAGGTTAAATTGATAAATTTGTTGGAGCGTGTACTGGTTTGTTAGACAAATTCATCGATAGATGAGAGCAAATTCGGCAACTAAGTTTGATCGCGTGTCCGAGGGCTTTCTGAGGGAAACTAGTTTCACTCGAAGCTTACTGGAAAGTACGTCAAAATGACTGCTACTTGTCCAGCACATTTGTCAATTGCTGCGAATGTCTATGTCGACTTTCGTAAAGGCGTCAGTTTTGTGGAAGTGAGTAGAGATAACTGTTTATGAATTCCCAACTTCTACCTCTCTATGCTTGTTACAACAGATTCTTGTACGTGAATGCAATTGCTTAGGAGCGAAAGTTATCGTGCCCAATTCCCAACTTACAAGAAGTTACATGAGAAGTGGAAAAGCTCGGTGCACAGAAAAAATTTCATCGTAGCAAAACAGTTTGTCATAACTATAATTAAATTTGTTCTTTCTTTGGACTGAAAATTTCTGGTAATGGAATAAGAGTGAAATAATATTTACTGTGTGATGTTGAGAATCATTACGTAAATTGCCACGAAGTTCAATACGAGCCCCTGTTTAAAATACGAATTCTAATCGCTTTAAAACGTTTACAAGTGTGGGAACTATATTTTCAGCCGAAAGATATAGGCAGATTTTAATATTTCTGTGCTCGGAAAACTGTAGCATTTCACACTGTTCCCTTAGACTGTCCTCATGTGAGACGGGGTACTTTGTGGGTGAGCGTAAATGAGATTACGTGTTTGCAAGTGCTATGACCTCGACCGGCCGGGGTGGTCGAACGGTTCTAGGCTCTACAGTCTGGAACAGCACCACCGTTAAGGTCACTGGTTCGAATCCCGCCTCGGGCATGGATGTGTGTGATGTCCTTAGGTTAGTTAGGTTTAAGTAGTTCTAAGTTCTAGGGGACTGATGACCTCAGAGCCATTTGCTAAGGCCTCATCTCCTCTGCAGTGCTCTCATTAGAGTAAACATTACAGTTGTACACTTTAAATAACCGACGAAGCTCGATAGATTTGGATTTGCTATGGATGTATTCTCTCCCCCTCCCCCCCCCCCCCTCCCGCCATCTGCTTTGCTATTATACATTTTCTGCACAAAATCTGTAACGTTTACCATTTGCTTCATCAGTGGAACAAGGAACAAGAGCATTAGATGGAAAGAACAAAAGTTTCTGGAGATATGTGCTTCTGAAGAGCGTGATACTTCAGCTTAAGGGGAGCCGGAGGTGGTCAAAACCAAAAAATTACAATTTTTTTTGCTACCGAAAATTAATTGGAACATTCCTCTTTAATATAAACTTTGAATTATTGTTCTACTCGCCCTAGAAGTGGAGTTATTACCATTTTCCCCCACGCCTGCAGAGGAAATGGGCGGCCGCTGAATGCATCTAACACCCTCTCGTGACTTCCTGGCGAACTGCTTGGGATTTTCTCGGCCTGTTACGCATACAGCGCCTTATGTTACGCATACAGTGAGTGTGCAAGGGTTGGCTACATTGTTTTCTGTGACAAATGAAGCGGTAAGAGCGCGGAACATCGTCTCTTTGCTGTTTACCGTTTCGAATTAGTTCAGTGTTGCACCTGTTGTTGGTAGTATTATACTTCTTGTGTAAAGCGTTGTTCTGGTTACGATGCCACATTTTAGTAACCGTGTATATAAGAAGAGGAAGAACGTAGGGAAAAGAAAATTAACACTAATACCAAGTTGCGATACTACAATTACTGAGACAGTGCGTTCTTCTGCTAAGCAACACATGGCCGGCCATAGCCCTGTGACATCTTCTAGCAAGAACCTGACTGGTGGAAGTGACAGATTTCGTGAATATGTTAGTGACAGTGATGAAATTAACGAAGCACTGAATATTGGATTATTATCTTCTGTGCTGAAAGAAAGTGTTCTGTGCAAAATGTGCTGAAGTGTAGTAGTGGGACTAGAGATAACAAAGCACTTTGGTTTAGCTTGTGAGATGAAGATAATCTGTGCGTGTTGCAAGTATCAAGTGACTTTCTACAATTACATGCCCGTCTCTTTGGTGAAAATGGACGATCTAGAGTGTTTGATGTGAATGTTCGACTTGTGTATGGTCTTCGATCCATTGGAAAAGGGTCTGCTGCTGGTAAACTGTTTTGTGGTATTATCAACTTGCCATCGCCTCCAAGCAAATTTGGGTACTACTTTGAACTGGTAGGATCCTCTATTGAAGATGTGGCTTTGAAAACCATGAAGCAAGCAGTGGAGGAATCTGTAGAAATGAACAGTGGTTCTAGGGATTTGGTAGTGGTGTTAGATGGTTCCTGGCAAAAGAGGGGTCATAAATCCCTGAATGGGGTTGTAACTGCTACTTGTGGTGATAGTGCAAAAGTGATAGATGTTGCAATATTATCAAAACATTGTAGGTGCAAAAATAAAATCAAAGGAGAGCACAGTGGAACCTGTGAGGCAAATTTTAGTGGATCAAGTGGAGCAATGGAAATGGATAGAGTGAAACAAATTTTTGAATGTTCAGTTCCCAGATACAACGTTAGGTACAAATACTACCTTGGGGATGGTGACTCCAAAGGTTTCAAGACTATAGAGGAACTGAAACCATATGGAAATGAATTTGTAGTTGAAAAGTTGGAATGCATTGGGCATGTGCAAAAGTGTATGGGTGCACGGCTTTGAAGGCTCAAACAAACTTTGGGTTCAAGTAAGCTCAGTGATGGAAAGACAATATGAGGGAGAGGCAGGCTTACTGATGAGGTGATTGAACGTCTACAGAGATACTATGGGTAGCGCTATAAGGCAAAATACTAGTAATGTTAGTGACATGCGAAAAGCAGTGTGGGCATTGTTCCTTCATACTGCCTCTTCCAATGAATACCTTCAATGCAGCCTGTGCCCAAAAGATTCCTGGTGCAAATATAACGCAAAAAAGGACTATGATCACAAACATGGTTTGCCAGCAGCTGTGATAAATGCAATAAAACCAATTTTTCGTGACTTAGCACAGCCAGAATTGTTACACAAATGTCTATACAGAAAGGCGCAGAATCCTAATGAGAGCGTAAACAATTTGATTTGGAAAGTGATTCCTAAAAGGGTGTTTGTAAGCATAAAAACACTGCACTTTGGCATCTATGATGCAATAGCAACCTACAACCAAGGGAACAGTGTGAAGTGTGAAGTTCTGAAGGCATTAGGATTTACAGCTGGGGTGAACACTGTACGAGCACTAAGAAATATTGACAGAGAAAGGATAAGAGGAGCAGAAAGAAGAGAAAGGCATATGAAGTATGGTGGAACAACAGGCCAGAAAAGAAGACAGAAGAGGAAGCTTTTGGAGGATGAAGAAGAAGACCCTGCTAATCCATCCTATAGTGCAGGAATGTATTGAGAAACTTTGATAGCCATTTCCCGTAAATTAGAATTTTTCGAATATAAGGAACATTTTCTCAAAATCCATTCAAGCTAGAGAGATGACATTTTTATACAGCACTCCTAGTGGTCAAACTTACATTGTCACACAGCCATTTGGCAATATGTTCAGTAGTCTCATTTCAGTTTAATTATAAAGCAATTATTTGTAAAAAAATTTTGGGTCATTAATAAAAAAATAATTTGAAGGAAACTAGAAAAGATACTCCAAAATCCCTCTGTCATAACTGCAATACTAAACCACTCTATATGTAAAAAAAATTCAAATTTTTCTATTTGATAGTTTATTCATAAATGTTCCTCAAACTTAGTGATTTTAACATGGGCAGCATAGCCACCTCCGGCTCCCCTTAATGTGAAACAGTTAGTTGATCTATGGAAATGTTGCTACATCTCCATATCTGAGTGAAAAACGTCTCCAAAACTTCAGTAATACAGTTTCTCTGAAACAAAACTGATGTAGTCCAAAATGAATTTTATGGTGGCACTATTCATGATATTCCATTTGTGTTGAATGCCAGTAAGGACTTAAAATTGAATCATTACTGTTTACCCAAATGAATCGCTTATGTCGGAAGAGAGCCAGGCAGGACGGTGTAACGTCAGTCTGGTCAGGAAAACAGCTGCGTAATTAGAGCCAGGAGTTGAGAAAACCATTTTGCGACAGCAGCTCTATATCTGTGTTGGTTAAACCGGATACAGATCGTTCTTACAGTTCCACAATTTTCATCTCTCATATCCTCTTCCCGTGTGTTCATAATGCCCAGTCAACCTAACGTTCCACAGATCCGTAAACCAAACAATTTATAACTTCCTTCTCTGGTTTTGTAAAAAGAAGTATGTAAATCAATGATAATTTCAGTATTCATTTGGTTGATAAGTGTAGCATTAAATCAGTTTCTCGTGCATTCCTTGGTTTTGACACGACTCAAATAAATGTGTAAGAGGCCATTTATCCCATTTTCACGCCGCTTTGTTCACTTGCTACGCTCAGGGAAAGAAATAGCAAATGTGGACTTGGGCCAGTAACATCAAAGTGCACTCACTCTTCGACATTTTCCAATTATTTTTGAGAGTTCATTGAGTGCTGAATTCTGTGTATGTCATAATCGAGCACAAGCATTAAAAGATATTTCAGCGGTACAGTTGTATCAGCTATACATCCAAAATTTCGTATTACATCATCATTCCTGTAAAACTATGTAAAGTCTACATAATTATCAGGCACTGCAAATAATTACAAGACATGATGCAGGGGAATTGCTGAAGGCGCACCAAAAGTATACTACGTCTCTTACTACACAATACTTCTGATGTTTCACGTAACACTAAAGCATTACTTAAAATTTATAAACAGGAACTGAATATCATGAAGGGTTGGGTCGACAACTGTGTCAAGGCACTCTCACACCATATGGGAAAAAGCGCTCTGTTACCGTATGTCAAATCCAAATTCGCAAAAAAACACCAAGCGTGTGGGTTACACAGTAACTTAAGATGTACATTTTACTTCTAACAAACTTAACGTCGGCTAACTATGCAATTGGTTCTAAAGCTCTTAGTGAACTGACAAATACGGAACATTGCTTGACTGTCTTTGCTTCAGTGAACCTTGACTCGGATTTTTAATTCCTGTCTTTGTATTAATGTGCAAGAACTGATAAGATGCTTTTTAAATCTATACCCGAAAGAAACAGAATAAGTTTAAAACAATTACGGACAACAAAGTCACTCATTCAACATGCAGTTCTATGCCCGTAAATAGAACATGAATTCAGTATTGTTTGTCCTACCTAACTATAGTAACAATAATAGAATTACATTGTGACCATTAATAAGTGTTGCAGGGAGTGAAGTGAGCTTGTATTTTGTAGTTAAAGATGTTTTATGATTTCTATTAATAGTGTTTCGCCAACTATTTACGAACTACCCCATAAGAAATATTTCATTTTTCCAACTAATGAAAGTATTTTGTCGTGTACTTTTCAAGTAACATCGTTACCCTCTTCCAGTTCTTAGAAGGGAACATCCAGGAGAGCACTGTGTTAATTTAAATAGAGTACGCCACAAACAACGCGCATTTGTCCCTAAGCAGTATGAAAAAAATAGCTTCCATTGCAGATCATAGGTAAGTTATTTCAATCCAAAAAAAAGTCAGATTACCCTGTTTACGAATTCAATGACACGCTGATTCTCAAACTTCACAAAGACAGAAGTATATTAGCTTTTCCTAGATACTGTGTCTGGTTCAAGTGACTCTGAGCATTATGAGACTTAACTTCTGAGGTCATCAGTCCCGTAGAACTTAGAACTAGTTAAACCTAACTAACATAAGGACATCACACACATCCATGCCCGAGGCAGGATTCGAACCTGTGACCGTAACGATCGCGCGGTTCCAGACTGTAGCGCCTAGAACCGCTCGGCCACCCCGCCCGGCTGTATCTGGTCATTTGGGGGACAAGAAGAAGCGAGTATTCAGTTTTTGGATCATGCTTTGAAATCTCCAAGTGTATCAATTATCTTCGTTTTGCATAACTATCCACTTGGTTCTAAAGCTCTTAGTGACCTGACAAACATGGAACATTGCTTGACCGTCTTCGCTTCAGTGAACCTTCACTCGACTTTTTAGTCCTATCTTTGTATTAATGTGCAAGAACTGATGAGATCGAGAACTGTTCCTAATGTTTCTGATTGAAGTTGTAGGAAGGTTTTCATTGGCTTTCTTTAATTTACAGGGATATGCAACGCGTTCTTATATTTTATAAAGGCCATAAATAACTGCAGAACTTCTGTCAGTAAACGATCTTGAGAGTAACCATACTGCACCGGCGACATCTAATCCAAATACACTCCTGGAAATGGAAAAAAGAACACATTGACACCGGTGTGTCAGAGCCACCATACTTGCTCCGGACACTGCGAGACGGCTGTACAAGCAATGATCACACGCACGGCACAGCGGACACACCAGGAACCGCGGTGTTGGCCGTCGAATGGCGCTAGCTGCGCAGCATTTGTGCACCGCCGCCGTCAGTGTCAGCCAGTTTGCCGTGGCATACGGAGCTCCATCGCAGTCTTTAACACTGGTAGCATGCCGCGACAGCGTGGACGTGAACCGTATGTGCAGTTGACGGACTTTGAGCGAGGGCGTATAGTGGGCATGCGGGAGGCCGGGTGGACGTACCGCCGAATTGCTCAACACGTGGGGCGTGAGGTCTCCACAGTACATCGATGTTGTCGCCAGTGGTCGGCGGAAGGTGCACGTGCCCGTCGACCTGGGACCGGACCGCAGCGACGCACGGATGCACGCCAAGACCGTAGGATCCTACGCAGTGCCGTAGGGGACCGCACCGCCACTTCCCAGCAAATTAGGGACACTGTTGCTCCTGGGGTATCGGCGAGGACCATTCGCAACCGTCTCCATGAAGCTGGGCTACGGTCCCGCACACCGATAGGCCGTCTTCCGCTCACGCCCCAACATCGTGCAGCCCGCCTCCAGTGGTGTCGCGACAGGCGTGAATGGAGGGACGAATGGAGACGTGTCGTCTTCAGCGATGAGAGTCGCTTCTGCCTTGGTGCCAATGATGGTCGTATGCGTGTTTGGCGCCGTGCAGGTGAGCGCCACAATCAGGACTGCATACGACCGAGGCACACAGGGCCAACACCCGGCATCATGGTGTGGGGAGCGATCTCCTACACTGGCCGTACACCACTGGTGATCGTCGAGGGGACACTGAATAGTGCACGGTACATCCAAACCGTCATCGAACCCATCGTTCTACCATTCCTAGACCGGCAAGGGAACTTGCTGTTCCAACAGGACAATGCATGTCCGCATGTATCCCGTGCCACCCAACGTGCTCTAGAAGGTGTAAGTCAACTACCCTGGCTAGCAAGATCTCCGGATCTGCCCCCCATTGAGCATGTTTGGGACTGGATGAAGCGTCGTCTCACGCGGTCTGCACGTCCAGCACGAACGCTGGTCCAACTGAGGCGCCAGGTGGAAATGGCATGGCAAGCCGTTCCACAGGACTACATCCAGCATCTCTACGATCGTCTCCATGGGAGAATAGCAGCCTGCATTGCTGCGAAAGGTGGATATACACTGTACTAGTGCCGACATTGTGCATGCTCTGTTGCCTGTGTCTATGTGCCTGTGGTTCTGTCAGTGTGATCATGTGATGTATCTGACCCCAGGAATGTGTCAATAAAGTTTCCCCTTCCTGGGACAATGAATTCACGGTGTTCTTATTTCAATTTCCAGGAGTGTAGGTGGGGCGAATAACAGCTTTTGCTTCGGTTACTTAGCGGCGTGTGACGATGAAGGTTCATGAGCTCGTAGCTGGTAGACTGACAGGAACTTTATCAGCGAAAGAAATTCCCGGCACACCCAGTGTGCATACGAGCCATTATTAAAGGTGTTTGTTGTCAAACTCTGATCGAAGCACGTGGAAGTGTCAACGCCGACGCTTCTGTGTCCCAGGCGGCTGCGAACTTCACGCTGTTTTACGACATTAATGCAAGCGCGTACTTCACTACCAAGGATGCTAGACTGATAAATTAACATTAAAGAGTCTTCAAAAGGTTAGTAACTTGGAAACTTTACTACTGTATTAAAACTCTATATTACCCTTTTGTTCATTGGAGTGTCATCTAGATTTATGAAAATTTATAACGTACTTTATCCTTATCGTGAAGTAAATCATCTACCTACATATTAATACGAGGGTAGTCCCAAAAGTAAGGTCTCCTATGTTTTTTATAAGTACATAGACCTGTTTATTTCTACAATGGTTTACATCAGTTTACAGCTTGAACATTTAGCTATTCTTCGACATAATCACCATTTCTGTCGCTGCACCTTTGTAGACGCTGTGGCAGTTTTTGTATGCCCATGTCATACCAGCTCGCCGCCATTTTGTTCCGAAAGTTATGAACATCTTCTTTCACCTCGTCGTCGGAGCTGAATCGCTGGGACCACAATTAACGCTGACAGGTACTGTGAGACTCTGAAAAAAGTCAAACGGCAATTCAAAACCGGAGGATTGTTGAACAAGGACGTACACATTTCCATGACAACGCTCGCCCACACATCGCTCGGCAAACCGTTGCTCTCCTGCAACGGTTTCAGTGGAACGTAATCACCCACCCACCCTATAGTCCTGACTTGGCGCCCAGTGACTATCACCTGTTCCCTAGGTTAAAAGAACATTTGGCCGGAAAGCGATTCAGCTCCGACGACGAGGTGAAAGAAGAGGTTCATAACTTTCTGAGTAGCATGGCGGCGAGCTGGTATGACATGGGCATACAAAAACTACCACATGTGCTTTCTACTGAATAACAGGAAAATTCATCTATTATCTGTACTTATAGATATTTAAGCTTTCAAGAAATTGAAAACAAACAAGATTTTTTTATTTATACTTTGTTGCAACATGTTGTAGCTTCTGTTGTCGTTGTCTTCTGTGTTCTCCTGTTATGAAACAGTATAAAAGTGGCTGATGATGATGCGTAAAAAGAAGAAAAGAACAGTGTTTGCACAAGGCGGATCCTGTCAAAAAACAAATTCATTTGCATGCAAACACGGACACCAGATCTTCAGCCTCAAGCTGAATGATTCTCATTTTATCCCCGGACAATCAAAGCCTAGACACCTTTACGATTTAGTACTGCCCTTAACTAACTTATAAGCTGTAATGATCATCAGAAGTACTGCAACATGGTGGCTATGCAATGTTTTGTTAAGATGTGCGCTGCCATTTCAAAAGAAAAAAAAATCTTGAAGGAACTAGTCCTATAGTGCTTAAATAATAACTTGTACTACAGAGTGAACGAATTTTTCTATTATTAACATGTCGCACCTCTGATAAATTTTCTTTGCTTAATTTAGATCCGTGCTTAATAGTAAATGAATAACATCTTTGATTAATGGACTCTCTTTGTGTTGTAAAAGTGAACGTGGAATGTATGGCACATGTCTAAGGCTGAAACTGACACGGAGAATCTCATGAGTGCTTGTGTGTCACAGTGATTTAATAACAATTTGTGTGCTGTGTGCACTGCACCAGTTGTCGTGAAAAAGCGTAAGGAACAAAGTCAAACAAAGCGCCGTCCACTGTAACACTGTACCTGGATGCGGTATCAGATGCCCCACTAACCAGACGGTTCCCCTGCTGAGTGTTTTCCATAGACATCTAAACTCATGTATTGTGTTTCATATTCTTTCTTTTCGCACTTGACATGTACACTTGTTTTTTAAAGTATTTCAGTAGCATCTAATTTCCAGTTTCTTCTTCTCCACCCTTACCATGGTCGGCGTTTCATTTCAACACACTTCTGTGCTCCAAACGCACTCTTCCAGGAATGTCTTTTTTACGTTTATATCACATTCCCCCCATGAATCTCAGACTTTGCATTGTTGGGGTGGCTTGCGTGCCTCAGCGAAACGTATAGCCATTGCGTAGGTGCAACCACAATAGAGGGGTGTCTGTTAAGAATCCAGACAAACGCGTCATTCTTGAGAAAGAGCAACAGCCTTTCCAGCTGTTACAGGGGCAACAGGTTGCATGACTGATCTGGTCTTGTAACATTAACCAAAATGGCCTTGCTGTGCTGGTACTGTGAACGGCTGAAAGCAAGGGGAAACTACACTCGTTATTTTCATAGACGACCTGCACCTCTATTGCATGGTTAAATGATGATGGCATCCTCTTGTGTAAAATATTCAGATATCCTGGAGAGGACTACTCAGAAGGACGTCGTCATCAGGAGAAACAAAACTGGCGTTCTACGGGTCGGAACGTGGAATGTTAGATCCCTTACGCGGGAAAATGGTTAGGAAATTTAAAAATATAAATGGATAGACTGAAGTTAGATATAGTGAGAATTAGTGACGTTCACTGGCAGGAGAAACAGGACTTCTGATCAGGTGAATAGAGGATAGTGCGGGAGTAGATTTAATAATGAATAATGAAATAGGAATGCAGGTAAGCTATTACGAACAGCATTGTGAAAGCAGTATTGTAGCCAAGATAGACAGGAAACTCACACCCACCATACCAGTATAAGTCTGTTTGCCAATTAGCTCAGCAGATGACGAAGAGACTGAAGAAACGTGTAAGGAGATAAAAGAAATTATACGGATAGTATAAGGAGACGAAAATTTAATAGTCATGGGATATTGGAATTTGACAGTAGGGAGAGGAAGAGGAGGAGAAGTCGTAGGTGAATATGGACTGGGAGAAAGGAAGAAAGAGGAAGCCGCCTGGTAGAGCATAAGAATCATGAAAGAAAGTTGATTATATTGAAGAGACCTTGAGACACCATAAGGTTTCTGATTGATTGTATAATGCTAACACAGAGATTCCGGATTTTAAATTTTAATACATTTGCTGCGGCAGATGTAGGCTCTGATTGCTATTTATTAAAACTTGAGAAATTGCAAAAAGGTAGGAAATTGAGGAAGCGAACTTAGATGAGTTGAAACAACGCGAGATTAAAACTTCCAGAGGGAGTATTAAGTGACGATTGATTAGAACATGGGTAGTTTTGAGAGGTGAAACGGTGAAGCAGGAGAAGATGAAATAGGTAGAAACACAAGGTCTAATAGAAACTCTAGTATATCGCAGGAGATAATTTAATTGAAGAAAGAAGAAAATATAAAGATGTAGCAACTGAAGCAGGCGAAAAGGAATACAAATGTCTAAAAAATGAGATTGATAGGAAGTGCAAACTGGCGAAGCAGGAAAAACTAGATGACAAATGGAAGAATCTAGAAGCAAGTTTCACTGAGGGAAAGGAACATACCGCCTACAGGAAGATTAAAGTGAGAAAAGGTAAGCAGCTCTATGAATAGTAAGAGATCAGATGGAAAATCTGTACAAAGCAAAGGAGGGAAACTGAAGGGTGAAAGGAGTACACAGAGGGACTACGCAAGGGACATGAAATTCAAGGCAGTATTATAGAAAGGGAAGAGGACGTAAATGAAGATGAGGTGGAAGGTACGACACTGCGAGACGAATTTGAGAGAGCACTAAAAGACCAAAGTCGAAGCAAGACCCCCGGAACAGAAGACATTCCGTCAGAACTACTGAGAACCCTGGGACGACCAACCACGACAAACGTATTCCATCTGGCGAGCAAGATGTATGAAACAGACGATATACCCTCAGACTTCAAAAAGAATGTAATAATATCAATTCCAAAAAAGCTGGTCCTGATACGTGTGAATATTACCGAACTATCAGTTTAATAAGCAATGGTTGTAAAACGCTAATGCGAGTTCTTCACAGAAGAACGGAAAAGCCCGTATAAGTCGACTTCAGGGAAGATCTGGTTGGATTCCAGAGAAATGTAGAAACACCAAGGAAACACTGACAGTACGACTTCCCTGAGGTGATAGATTAATGGAAAGCGAACCTACGTTTACAACACTTGTAGACATAGAGAAAGCTTGTGACAATGTTAACTGGAATGCTCTCTTTGAAATTCTAGCCGGCCGAAGTGGCCGTGCGGTTAAAGGCGCTGCAGTCTGGAACCGCAAGACCACTACGGTCGCAGGTTCGAATCCTGCCTCGGGCATGGATGTTTGTGATGTCCTTAGGTTAGTTAGGTTTAACTAGTTCTAAGTTCTAGGGGACTAATGACCTCAGCAGTTGAGTCCCATACTGCTCAGAGCCATTTTTTGAAATTCTGGAGGTGGCAGGGGTGAAATACAGGGAGTAAAAGGCTACTTATAACTTGCACAGAAACCAGACAGCAATCCTAAGTGTCAAGGGGCATGAAAGGGAAGCATTGGTTGAGACAGGATTGAGTTAGGGATGCAGCCAATCCCTGATGTTATTCAATCTATGCACTAATCAGGCAGTAAAGGAAACCAAAGAAAAAATTAGAGTAGAAATTAAAGTACAGGGATAAGGAATAAAAAAATTAGGTTTGCCAGTGACATTTTAATTCTGTCAGACACAGCAAAGGACTTGGAAGAGTATTTGAACAATATGGGTAGTGTCTTGAAAGGAAGATTTACGATGAGCATCAGAAAAAGTCAGAGGAGGAAAATTGAATGTAGTCGAATTAAATCAGGCGATTCTGAGGGAGTTAAATTAGGAAATGGGACACTAAAAGTAGTAGATGAGTTTTGATATTTGGGCAGCAAAATAACTGATGCTGATCGAAATATAGAGGATATAAATGTAGGCTGGCACTGGCAATAAAAGCTTTTCTGGAGATTAGATGTTAGAACATCGAATGCAGATTTAAGTGGTAGGAAGTCTTTTCAGAAGGTATTTGTCTGTAGTGTAGCCATGTATGGACGATAAACAGTTCAGACAGAATGGCAAAAGAGGCTTTCGAAATGTGGTGCTACAGAAGAATGCTGACGATTAGACGGGTGGACCGTCTAAGTATTGAGGAAGAACTGAATAGATTTGAGGAGACAAAATCTCAGTGGAACAACTCGACTAAAAGAAGGGATAGGTTCATAGAACAGATTCTGAGACATCAAGTGATCACCTATTTACAATTGGATGGACGTGTAGGAGGCTACAAATCGTAGAGGGAGACCCGCGGATGAATACAGTAAGCAGATTCAGGAGGTTATAGGTAGCAGTTGTTATTTGGAGAGTAATAGGGTTGCACAGTATAGAGTGGCATGGAGAGCTACAAAAAATGGTTTAAATGGCTCTGAGCACTATGAGACTTAACATCTGAGCTCATCAGTCCCCTAGACTTAGAACTACTTAAACATAACTAACCTAAGGACATCACACACATCCATGCCAGAGACAGGATTCGAATCTGCGACCGTAGCAGTCGCGCGGTTCCGGACTGAAGGGCCTAGAACCGCTCGGCCACCGCAACTGGCGGAAAGCTACATCAAACCAGTCTAGTCACCTTAAGCTATTTTAAAGTTGTGATAGAAGTGGCGGAAGTTTGGAGCATTGATCAAAAGTTGACCACAAAGCGTACACATAAAGCAAAAAGAAATTTTTTTGATGAGCTTTCTGCAGATCACGGAATGTGGATACACTAAAGTCGTTTCAAGTCAAAGCTTTCATTGCTTCTTTAGATACTTTAATTCAACAATTAAAGAAACGTTTTACCATCTTAGAGAATGTTAATGATTGTTTTTCTTTCTTACTTTCTGTTACATTCTTACTTTCTGTTAAATTTTTTAGTTAGGAAATGAAGATATTCAGAAAAGATCAGAAAGTGCGAAACGGGGTTTATAAATCTTTCACATGAACTTAGTAGCCTAAAAACGCTTATTCGAAAGAATCTGGAAAGAAAGGAAAATTTTTGTTTGTTGAAGACACGTTTCTTGTAAATAGGGTCCTCGATGTAAGTACACTTTAGCTGTACGTGACTGCCAGTTACTTCTGCTATGGCAGAAATTTCATTTTACAAATTGAATACAATCATAATCGTTTCTTAGAAATTCAGTGTCCGAGCCTAAATTAAGAGCTTCAGCAATGCTAAGCACTGAACATGAAACTTGTCTTTCTTTTTAACTTGGATGTGGCTGTGGAAAAGTCTTTTAGTGTTGTATATAGGAGAACGGAAACCTGTTTCCTTTTGTGTGTCTCCTCACTTCACAAAAGCGAGAGTGCTGGATCAATAAGGGCGTTTATTTCACTTTTAACCTGACTTTTAGTATGTGAAGGTATAGTGTTCCCACGTTTGTTCTTTGAAGGTTTGTTCGTAAACAAGGCCGTCAGAATGTATTTGCAAGGGGTGGGGCGAGAGGGGGGGGGGACAGGGCTGCAAAAGTAGTCAAATTAATTCGAAATAAATTTGTTAAATGCAGATATCTTGGCTTCAGATGTATTAACCACCGATATGTTGCTTATTGGAGGCATAAGGTCTCAGAACCGGGTACCTAGCTCATCGCGAGCGGTAGCTGTAATCACTTCGGCTATCCAAGCACGCCTCTCGGACCGACCCAAACTCCTATACGTCACGCTGTCTACATCCTTATGCCATAGTCCCGTACGGTCATAAAAATTAATGCTCGCAGCTTTACTCTGTATTCACAAATGCGTCTTTATATTTACAATTACAGTAATTTTGCCGCAGTGTGACGACTTCTGCAGACTTCTACGTTCCAGAAGCGTCTTGCATTTCTGTGTAATGCGACTCAAATATGATGGCAAATTCTTCAGCAGTAATCCACCGCAGTACCCTGAGTTTATCCGGAAGCTATAAGTGTCAAACTCCAGCGATTCAAGTAACGGTTCGTGCTCCACGTCAACATTCACCTGTACCACAAGTATGAACGGAATAGCGATGCTTCAAAAAACGAACCCAAACTTTCGTCTGTGTGTCAGAACGCCACAGACGTAATTGCAGCAAACAAATTCTAAAATCAGGAGATAACTATATACAAGGTTTTTATAATTGCCAACAATTCATGTTCATGGTGAGTCCTGCGGATTACTCCTCTTACAATTCTACACTATGACGATGCAAATCTTGTGCCTATTTCTCAGAATAACGACTCACTTGAATATTTTACGTTCTTCCTAATTTATTTTTCAAGTTTTCCAATTCAACACATAATAAAAACGCCGAACCATTTCCGGATAGCCCGGAAATTCCGTGTGAATAAGCTGTCTTACAGTCGAGGAACTTTCTCGAACCGTCTCTGCTCACGCTTTTAACCTATCTTAATTTACGAACCTCTCGCCAAGCGAATTTCATCATGTATATGTGCAGATTGAAGCGACGAATGAAAATTTGTTCCAAGGCTTGGATTCAGACCCGTGGATCCTGCTCACTATGTAGACGCGCTAACCACTACGCCACCCAGGCACAGTGGCTTTACATAACCGCACGGGATAACCTAGCACGATTCCTTCCTCAATACAGTTTCACATTCATGCCTCAGCCCAATTGGTATCTCCCCTAAACTCTGTTTCCGTCAAAACTAAACAGTATGGTACAGCTTTACTGCAAAGGCTCTTGTCAATAACATCTGGATGGACTCGTTCCTGGGGTCGAACGGAGGGGAAAAAAGTAATCTTGCCATAAAAATATGTTCTGTCTATCTATTCTTGGCAGATCGTGGCGGGTGTTGCCAGAGAAAAGACCTGTAGTAGTTGATGGAAGTTGAACAACTAGATTTTTGTTAGGTCATCCGATGTTGGCGAAGAATAACTATGGACAGTCGGGAAGGAAATGACTTCAATTGATGCTTCAAAGTTGTAGTGTTGACTGAGACAATAACTAGAGATTTATATGTGGTTAGATCAGATGAAAAAACCTTATGTCGCGCTGTTACGTCATTAGTCACATTGCTACTGATAACTAGGACTACGCTTATTCTCTTACCTTGTACGTACTTCATGTTTTTTTTATGGTTTTACGGCGCAAAACTGCTACGGCCATTAGCGCCCGGTCTGTGACTTAGGAAAAGCTAAAAAACGAAACTGGAAACCAGCAGCAATGGGAACAAAACTAATAAAAGTGGGGAAAACCAAAAACAGAAGGAAAGCTTCAAAAACCACAATAGAAACGGGGTTGTTTGTCCCCAAAAAGAGCTTCAAATTACTGACGTCATCTCACTGGCACTAATGAACTCGAGAACGCGATCGGCTGATCGCGTGTCATCTGCTAAAATGGAAGATATATCAGGCGACAGCTGTAGACGGGCGCGTAACGGAGTAAAATAGGGGCACTCAAGTAAAAGGTGTCTCACTGTCCACAGTTGAGAGCAGTGGGGACAGAGTGGGGAAGGATCGCCGCTTAAAAGATGTCGATGGCTAAAAGACAGTGCCCTATCCGGAGTCTAGTTAAAATTACCTCCTCCCGACGACAAGTTTGGGAGGAAGAGGTCCAAGCACAATGAAGAGCTTTCACGTCCCGCAATTTATTATTGGGAAGTGTCGACCAATGTGCGTACCATAAAAGAGCAACACGACGACATAAAACACTTCGTAGATCGGCGAAGGGAATCATGCGAATAGCTGGCCGAGGAAGAGAGACTGCAGCCTTGGCCGCCATATCGGCAGCCTCATTTCCACAGATACCAACGTGTCCTGGGATCCAGAGGAACGCCACAGAGACGCCCCTCAAGTGTAGCAAGTTGAGGCAGTCCTGAATCCGGTGGAGCAGAGGGTGGACAGGGTAGAGAGCTTCGAGACTGAGGAGAGAGCTGAGAGAGTCTGAGCAGATAACATACTGTATCCGCTGATGGCGACGGATGTATTGGACAGCCTGGAGAACAGCGTAAAGCTCCGCAGTATAAACCGCTGGTCGGGAAGCCGAAATCGATTTGGGGTATCGTCAACAATATAGGAACTCCCCACACCAAATGATGTTTTTGAGCCATCAGTGTAAATAAATGTGGCATCCTTCACTTGTGCGCATAGAGCAGCAAATGCCCCACGATAAACAAGAGAAGGGGGTACCATCCTTGGGAAACTGACAAAGGTCACGGAGCAGGCAGGTCCGGGGCCGGAGCCAAGGCGGTGCTGTACCCAAGTTGTCAAGAAGGTTTTAGGAAAGCGGAAGGAAAGAGAAGGGAGCAGTTGACGGAAGCGGACTCCCGGTGGTAGTAGGGAGGAAGGGCGGCCAGCATACCCTAAATCCAAGGAGCCGTCGAAAAAAATGTCATGGGCCTGATTTGCAGGCATGGAAGACAGATGGCTAGCATAACGACTCAGAAGGACAGCTCGCCAATTGGACAGCGGAGGTTCAGCAGTCTCAGCATAAAGGCTTTCCACAGGGCTGGTGTAAAAATCTCCAGACACTAAACGTAATCCACGGTGGTGGATAGAGTCGAGACGCCGAAGAACAGACAGCCGAGCAGAGGAGTAAACTAGGCTTCCATAGTCCAATTTCGAGCGCACTAAGACGCGATAGAGGCGGAGAAGGACCACTCGGTCCGCTCCCCAGGAGGTGCCATTCAAGACACGGTCTTACTGGGAGAAAAGCGGAAGCCGGTTTCGATGCTCCAAGAGTGGAGGCGATCGAGACATCCTTGAAGACGTCGTTCAAGAAGGCTGGTCCGTTGAGAGCTATAGTATATCGCAAAATCGTCCACAAAGAGGGAGTCCGAGACATCAGAAAGGAGACAATCCATAATTGGATTTATGGCAATGGCAAACAGTACAACACTTAGAAGGTGCGGGAGAGAGTAGTGTTCACCCGCTCTTTAAATGTGCGCTCTGCCATAAATTCACGAAGAAAAAGGGGCAGCCGACCTCGAAAGCCCCAAGAGAACAGTGTGCGGAGGATGCCTGTCCTACAACAGGTATCGTATGGTCTCTCCAGATAAAGAAATATCGCTACTGTTTGGCGTTTCCGGAGAAAATTGTGGAGAGAGCAACAAGATGGTCAACTGCAGAACGATGCTTTTGGAAACCGCATTGGGCAGGTGTTAGACTGCGGGACTCCAGCCACCAGGGTAATCGGCAATTCACCATACACTCCAAACCCTTACATACACTACTCGTGAGAGAAATGGGGCGATAGCTAGAGGGGAGATGTTTGTACTTTCCAGGTTTCGGAACAGGAACGACGATAGCTTCCCGCCATCGTCTGGGAAAAGTACTGTCGGTCCAAATTCGATTATAAAGGCGAAGGAGATAACGCAGACTATGGTATGATAAATGCAGCAACATTTGGATGTGGATACCATTCGGTCCTGGGGCGGAGGAGCGAGAAGACGAGAGTGCGTGTTGGAGGTCCCGCATGGAGAAAACAGTATTGTAGCTTTCGCGATTTTGAGAGGAGAAGGCCAGAGGTTGCACTTCCGCTGCACGTTTCTTCTGGAGAAACGCTGGCAGGTAATTTGAAGAGCTCGAAATCTCAACAAAGTGTTGACCCAGTGAGTTATAAATTGCGACGGGGTGCACTAATTTATCATGCGCGACAGTGAGCCCAGAGAGCGGGGAGAAACTAGGCGCTCCAGAGAACCGCCGAATACGACTCCAAACTTCCGAGGAGGGAGTGAAGGTGTTAATGGAGCTAGTAGAGAAGTCCCGGCTTGCCTTCTTGCTATCGCGGATGACGCGGCGGCATCGCGCACGGAACTGCTTATAGCGGATACAGTTGACCAAAGTAGGATGGTGTATGAAAACGCGAAGAGCACGTCCCGCTCACGTATTGCGTCACGGCATGCTTCGTTCCACCAAGGAACTGGGGGGCGCCGGGGCAATTCGGAGGTGCGAGGTATTGAACGTTCCGCAGCTGTAAGAATAACTTCTGTAATATGAGTAACCTCATCGTCGACGCTAGGAAAGTGACGGTCATCGAATGTCGCTAGAAACGAAAAAAGTGTCCAATTGGCTTGGGCAAACTTCTAGCGTCTCGGGCTCGTATATGGCAGTTGTAGCTGCAATCGAAGGACACATGGAAAGTGGTCACTAGAGCGTGTATCAGCAAGAGTGAACCATTCGAAGCGCCGAGCAAGCGGAACAGTACCGACCGAAAGGTCCAAATGAGAGAAATTTGACGTAGAGGCAGACAAAAACGTAGGGTCCCCAGTGTTGAGGCAAACAAGATCCACTTGGTGGAAAACGTCTATCAATAGTGAGCCGCGCGGACAAGGATGTGTAGATCCCCAAAGTGGGTGGTGGGCATTGAAGTCCCCAACCAGCAAATAGGGGGGCGGAAGCTGACCAAGAAGATGGAGATCAGCTCGTGCCATTGGTGTGGACGATGGAATGTAGACAGTACAAAGTGAGGAGGTGTATCCAGAAAGGGAAAGAGGGACAGCGACAGCTTGGAAGGAAGTGTTTAAGGGGATTGGGTGATAATGGAGGGTATCATGGAGAAGAATCATGAGTCCTCCATGTGCTGGAGTGCCTTCAACACAGGGGAGATCAAATCGGACTGACTGAAAATGGGTGAAAACAAAGCAGTCGTGGGGACGCAGCTTTGTTTCCTGAAGACAGAAGATGACCGGCGAGTAGGATCGTAAGAGGATCGACAATTCATCCCGACTGGCTCGAATGCCGCGGATATTCCAATGGATAATGGACATAGGGTGGACAGAAAATGGAAGAATGTGACCAAGGTTGCCCTCAACTCAACGACTGCTCAGAGCTTGCAACCGACAGCGTGGAACAGCATTCAGCCGAAGGCAGAAGATCCTGATCCATAGGTTGTTCGGGAGCAGCTCCTGCCACCAGCGATCGGCCAGTTAATCGGCCGCCAGCAGTGCGCCTCGGCGACACAGAAGACTGCCGAGGGCGGTTACCGCCAGGCGGTGCTGTAGATGAGACACGCCGTGGCGGAGGAGAGGAACTGGGTTTCTTATTAGCCTTCTTGGAAACTGGACGTTGAGATGAAGGAGGAAACGATGGTTCTGAAGTTGGGGTACGTAAAAAATCTTCACAAGTAGGCTCTTTTTTTGGAAGTCTGGGTGTCTGAATTTGGGGCTCGAGGTTTAGCAGAACCTGATGAAGGGTGAGCCATAGAGTGAGCAGGTGAGAGTGGGGATGTTGAGCGGGCGATCTTTGCGCTGGCCGATCTGACGACCGTGGCACTAAAGGTGAGATCACAAGTCTGCATGGTTGCCTCCTTCGTTGGCTGAGGAGAGGCAAAGACAGTGCTGTATTCACCTGTGTGAGGCACAGTGGGCTTTCGACTGGCGAATAACTTTCGAGCAGCAAAGGTCGACACCTTTTCCTTCACTCTGATTTCCTGAATGAGCCGTTCGTCTTTAAAAATGGGCCAATTTCGAGAGGAAGCAGCGCGGTCACCCATACAGTTGATGCAATGAGAGGATGGAAGTGGACAAGCACCCTCATGGGCATCCTTGCCACACATAACGCACTTAGCTGGATTGGAACAGGACTGGCTGGTATGATTGAACTGCTGACACCGATAGCAACTCGTAGGGTTTGGGATGTAAGGGCGAACGGAAATTATCTCATAGCCCGCTTTTATGTTCGATGGAGAGTGAACTTTGTCAAATGTCAAGAAGACAGTTCGGGTTGGAATGATGTTCTTGTCAACCCTTTTTACGACGCGATGAACAGCCGTTACGCCCTGGTCAGACAGGTAGTTTTGAATTTCCTCGTCGGACAATTCGTGGAGGGAGCGTGTATAAACGACCCCACATGACGAATTTAGGGTGCGGTGCGCTTCCACCCGGACAGGGAAGGTGTGTAGCAGTGAAGCACACAGCAATTTTTGTGCCTGGAGGGCACTGACTGTTTCTAACAACAAGGTGCCATTGCGTAATCGGGAACACGACTTTACAGGACCTGCAATTGCGTCGACACCTTTCTGAATAATGAAAGGGTTGACCGTGGAGAAGTCTTGAACTTCGTCTGACCGAGAAACAACAAAGAACTGTGGCAACGATGGAAGAACTGTTCGTGGCTGAAACTCATTGAACTTACACTTGTGAGCAGACACAGTAGATGATGAGGAAACCATTGCGGAAGTATCCCCCATGATTACCGGCGTTTCCGATGGCGCGCTCCTTCCTTGTGGGGGCCATCTCTGAGGGCACTCCCGCCTTAGGTGATTGTTCACACTTCAGGTGACACCTCCCGAGAAATGGACGGAGGGACCAATCGGCACTTTCGGATAATCATCCTTCCCTGGGCCTGGCCGTTACCAGGGGGTACGTACGTGTCCTACCTGTCTACCTGGGGCGGGGAATTACTCGTTACCCCATCACCGGCTACGCATGGGAATGCGTGGATCGGCCTTCAGACACGGACAGGGAGGAAAAAAGAGAAAGGGAGGAACAAAGAAAAGAAAGGGAAAGGAAAGAAGAGAGGTCTGAAACGCCGCAGCGGAGAAAAGGGTGAAGAGAAGAGTAAGGAAAAAGGAAGGACAAAGACTTGCCAGCAGAGAACGCATAGAAGAGAGACTGATTTACAGTTTCGAGCGTCCGTCTCTGGACATAGGCACAAAACATACTCCCAGAGAGGGAGAAAGGGAAGGGAAGAGGCGGTGGCGAGGGGGGGAGGAGATGGGGGATGGGGAAGGATGCGGAAAAGGAAGGTATGCAGCCCGGAAAGGAAGGAGGGCCACACTAGCCCAGGGTCCCGTGCTCGCTACGCACATATCCACAAAAGAGTTGTGGACCCCCTGGGGGGGAGGGGGTACTTCATGTTGTGGTAGGTTGTCGCAGAGGGCCTTTTCGTCGCAATTACTTGTGCAAAATTAATAGCAATAGCGAATCTTGGGATGTGAGGTGCTAAGCACTATCTGAAAGATCCTGCAGTCATGGACTGTGCAGCTGGTCCCGGCAGAGCTTCGAGTCCTCCCTCGGGCACGGGTGTGTGTGTGTGTGTTTGTCCTTAGGATAATTTCGCATAAGTAGTGTGTAAGCTTAGGGACTGATGAACTTAGCAGTTAAGTCCCGTAAGATTTCACTCCCATTTGAAAGATCCTGCAATTTCGTTTATCAAGTCCCAAGTGGCAGCATATTTTATTTGACAACCCACTGAGGTCGTTAGCTCGACAGATTTACGTTAGGAAGACAACTGTTTGGTACTAGTAGCTTGCTAGAACCGATGTATACCAATTTATTTCGAGAACACAGGGCCTCGACGATGTATACTTTTCTTACCAGACGCGATGACCACTTATTTGCCGGAAACGTATTTATTTACAAGACGACCAACTCCTTGCTGGCCTACATTTTTAACTCAAAGATTTTGTACGTGCTACGAGCTGGAGTACTCCCTGGCCTACCTTTTAATTCAAAGATTTTGTATATGCTACGAGCTGGAGTGCAACGTCAGAATAGGTAGAATTTAACAGCGCGCAGCAGCGCTTATTCGGACCGAGTCGATGAAAGCAGTCGGTAGTTCCATATTAGCACTACATCGCGCGGATATGTTTATCCGGTAGTTATTGGCTGCATAGAATTTTACGTCACATACACGCTGCATACTTTTGTCCCGTGCCGGCCGGTGTGGCCGTGCGGTCTAGGCGCTTCAGTCTGGAACCGCGTGACCGCTCCGGTCGCAGGTTCGAATCCTGCCTCGGGCATGGATGTGTGTGATGTCCTTAGGTTAGTTAGGTTTAAGTAGTTCTAAGTTCTAGGGGACTAATGACCACAGATGTTAAATCCCATAGTGCTCAGAGCCATTTTGTCCCGTTCACTTATCTGTTGGAAATCGATGGACATACATTTATGGACAAGATGTAGGTTACTGGTTGGCAGGGTACACCCTAAGGCATAAAGTAATAACCAGTTAGGCAATGGAAGAAAGTGTGTTTGATGGAGGGAGGTTAAAAATAAAGAAGGAGAACACGACTTGAATACAGTACGCAAGCTCAAATGGATGTAGCACACTACTGATTAGCATGGAGAGCTGCATCGAACCACACTTCATACTAAATACCACGTCAAGAACACCGACCAAGCGTATTTCACCTGTCCGCACTAGGGAACGTCAATGGTTTTCAGCTTCCAATTGTTTTCATGTACCCATTAGTTGCTCTGTGTGCACTAGACGCACACAGCACGGGTATCCAATTGACAGCAATCCACATTTATGTATTTCACTACACTTAACCTACAACAGACGGTAGTTCTGAAGTTGCACTTGATAATGGAATCAAGACAGAAGAAAAATCGACACGAGTTCGTAGGAATTGTCGACCTAGAGAAAGCTTTCGATATTGTAAACCGGTGGGTAACGTTCGAAATTCTGGGAAAACAGGAACAGACTATAGAGATAGACGAGTAATATACAATATGTATAAGAACCAAGAGGGAACAACACGAGTAGAAGACCAAGGACGAAGTGCTCGGATTAAAGTGGGTGTAAGACAGAGGTGCGGTCTTTCGCCCCCACTCTTCAATTTAGACATTGAAGAAACAATAATGCACATAAAAGAAAGATTCAACAGTGAGATTCAAATTCGAGATGAAAGGATATCAATGACGTTAGCAATTTCATCTGCGCATCTCAGAGAAACTGAGGAATGGAGGATTAACGGTCTAATGAGTATAGAATATGGACTGACTACATCGACGAAAGACGAAAGTAATGAGAAACAGCAGAAATGAGGAAACCGAGTAACTTAACGTCCGAATTAGTGATCACGAAGAAGGAATATTCAAGGAAATCTACTTCCTAAGCAGCAAAATAACCCATGATGTACGGAGCAAGGAGGACGCTATAAGTAGATTAGCACTGGCAAAGAGGGTATTCCTGATCAAGAGAAGTCTACTGGTACTAAACACAGGCCTTAGTTTGAGCAATAAATTTCTGAGGTTGTACGTCTGGAGCACAACACTACATGGTATTGAAGCACTAACGTGGGAAAACTGGAACAAAAGCGTATCGAATGGTTCGAGATGTGGAGCTACAGCGGAACGTTGAAAACTAGGTTGAGTGATAAGATAAGGTATGAGGACGCTCTGCGCAGAATCTGAGAAGAGAGGAACATACGGCAAACAGTGGCAAGAAGAAGCGACATGATGTGACTTGTATTAAGGCAGCAGGGAACTGGTACTAGAGGAAGATGCAGAAGGTAAAACTGTATGGGACAGAGATTGTGATACATTCAACAAATAATTCAGAAAGTGGGTTGCAAGTGCTCCTCTTAGATGGAGAGGTTAGCCCAGGAGAGCAATTCGTGGCGTGTCCCATCAAACCAGTCAGAATACTAATGGCTCAAAGAAGAAGTTCTAGCATGGCAGCCTTTCCCGTTAAACCTATACTATCAACTGGAAACCTGTACTTTGTGTATCTAGTTGAAAGAGGACGTTCCCATTTGCCAAGGCGATTTTCAGGTGGTTTCGGCTATAAATGTGAGTGAAGCTGCGAATTTGATAAATGTACTCAGCTTCTGTAATATTATATTCTTTGATCAGAGAGATTACTTCATTTTGAAGAGTGGTAACAGTGTGTGTGGGACAGTCTGGCTTCGTACTTGGTATGAAACGAATGGAAGCTGGCCTGCCGTGTAGTACAGGTAGCATTATTTAATAAGAATTTTGTACTAATCTGTTTTGAGGAAAGGAAATGAAATGAGATTATCTTCATGGAAGAACATCTCTGGCCAATTGCTAAGGTAATCCAGTTTCTTTAATATTTTTAAAGTGTGTAGCTTCTCATTGTTAGAACATTGCATATGGTTGACGCTTACTGTAGACTCCTTATAATGCAACATATGGTTTTGTCTTATATAGTTGAAACAAGTGTCAAGGAAAGTAATTGTACACGCGAAAGTTACTAAGTAATATTTTGCTAACTTCTCTAAGTCTGAGAACTTTATGAAAATCTGTATTTTTCTAGTGGCTTAATGGAACATGAAAATGAGAAATGAGACTCCAAGTTTAAACTTGGAGTTTTCATTCTCATTTACGAGTCATTAAGGTTAGTTGCACGCTCGCATTGCATATCGAGAGTTGTGTACGGAGAAACATTTGTGAAAACTGGTAAGATACCATCTTGCATTGCACGTCGCAAGTACGTTAAATCAAACTTGATTTTTGACAGGCACATCGCTATTCTTAATAGCAACATGTTGTAGAGCAGGCAATCCTTCCGTTCGCTCAGATATGCCAATAAATTTAATTGCCATCAAAGTTCATGTCCATTGTTAGGCATAGTGAGAGAGTGGTTTTGTGAAAGTATGAGTATCATTTCTGAGACTTAATACCAGTAAAAGATTCAGTAAAGAGTTATTTTGTTAATTTTCAAGCAGTTTCACCGGAGAGTGACATGCATTAATTCTCTATGTTCCTTTCCTCTGTAATTACGACAGCAGTTCCGATAGAGTGATTGTTTACAAGGCTAACAAGATAAAAATCGGAGACAGATAGCATATGTAAATTCTACTGAAAACGATTGGATTTCTCGCAGACGAACTGTTTAGTCTGTACTACGCGTCGTATAGCGTGAGCTTCACATCAAAACTTCTGTTCAAAATTAAGTGTTCCGTTGCCCTGTACCGAAATTCACACATTTCGGTATCAAAATAAGTTTTACACATTACTTTCATAGTGCGTACACAAAAACAGAATAGCACATGAAAACAGCACAAAACTGAAAATCACTGATGATGCTTAATATTGAAAAGGAAAACATTTTTGTTTAGGAACGAAATAAACATCCCGTTGCAAAAGGCGGAACTTTTCTTATGTACATGATATACATAATGCATGGAGATCTGCTTTTATAGTATGAAATACGCAGAAAATGGTAATTTTTGTACACACTACAGTTCGTACGGAATTTCCCATGCCATCCAAAATCTTACTACGGTGTCGTTCAATTTGCTAACAGATGGCAGGAAACGAGTGTACAGTATGTACAACAAATGGTGACTTCTACTGGAACGTACGCTATTTACAGGAGAGTTCAACATTCTGGAAAAGCGCCCTTTGAAAAGGTCTGTTGTGCCACAACTCAGCAATGCGGAAATGAAACAAATTCATGGAACCGCATAATTGCTATGGTATTAACCGCAAATGTGTGTGGCGAAAGATCCCCAATGCGAAACGCATGCATACAAAGCATCGATATTATTCGGCAACAAAAAAAGTAAAAACCGAACGAGCGCTGTGTTTTCGCATGCGTTCCATCGCACCTAATCACTAACTTTTATTCAGTCAGGAGTTAATCAGATTTCGCAGCAACGGAATGAGTGAACGGTCAGCTGATTACGTTCAACCCATCACGGATCTGTCTGCGAAATTCCGTTATAATGGCATTCCATATCCGTTTATTAGGAATTCGACGCGAATTGTCGGCTGCGCTTATTCGATATTCCGAATCGGCGGACGGCCGTAAATAACTTCAATTCGAGATGCCCATTCGTTCAGACTAATGAGAGATGAAATATTAAAAACGGTCGTGATTTCCTTCCGCGGCGTCACGGGTTCGCTTTATAGCCCTCCGGAGGGCCGTAAGGGAGAAACACGGCTTGTGCACTCTCTCTTCAAAGTGCGCGCGATAAGGGAGCCATTGTGGGCCCTCCCACGAGTCATTAAAATTCTAGGCGGAAATATATTCGTCTGTATACCCAACATGACATACGTACTCTAACCACAAACAGGCATGCCCGCCCTCCCCGCCACACACACACACACACACACACACACACACACACACGCACACACATACATTGTGCAAGAAAATGGAGATAAAAATTATAACCCTCTAAATAAGGTGGTAAGAAATATTTTTAGATACACTAATGAGTTAAAATATTATGACCACATCAAGAGACTGAATGCGACTTGGTAGCGCTAAAGGCACGTGACGTGATAGAGAAAGTATTTAAGCTGAGCAGAGACGATCTGGGAATCATTCTAGCGACGCTATGAATCGCTACTGCGGAAATCCAGAGACATATGCGAATTTGACAAATGGCAGATTGTTATGGTGTGACGTTTGGGAATGACCACCTCTGAAACGGAGAAGATAGTCAGCTGTTGTAGTGCAACTACCCTGAGAAACTAGGGAAACTGGCGGATGGGCAATGAAACCACGAGTGGGCGACAAGGTGTTGCACACACGATCATCACCAAACGACGTGCGCAAGAGGTGTTTCACACGTCTAGCAATATGGGGTGGAGCGCCACCCTCAAACATCGTACGTGCCAGCAGGTGTTTATCAGCCAGGCTGGGGATGATGCGATTCTGTAACATATCGGCGTACCTCTCACCCCTCACGGTAGCAGCTTCAAAACCAGAATCATGCATTTCCTCGAAGAAAAAAGGCCCGATAACGGTAGATGTGGTAAATCCAAACAATACCGTGACTTTCTCGTCGTGCAATGGAGTTTCCACGACATTTCTAGGATTTTCGGTAGGCCAAATTCTGCAGTTGTGGGCGTTGACAGACCCTCGGAGCGTGAAATGAGCTTCGTCGGTCCACAACACGTTACTCAACCAATCGTCATCTTCCGTCATCATTTGAAACGCCCACACCGCAAATGCCCTCCGCTTCACTAAATCGCCAGGTAATAGTTCATGATGCCAATGGATTTTGTACAGGTAGTATCGGGGAGGGGGGGGGGGGTCCGTCTCAGTGGGAACCAAACAGTAGTGTATGGAATGCCGGTGCGACGTGCGACTGCACTAGCGCTGACTTTCCTGTGCATAGAGGAACCCGCTACAGTCTCCATTTCTTCCTGAACTGTTTGAGCAGCATTACACCTTGTGCTCGGTCGGCCACTACGGGGTCTATCATCTAAACAACACGTGGCTTCGAACTTCGAAATCATTCTCGCCACAGCTCCATTTGTCAACGGACCTTTACCCGTTCGAATCCCCCTCCTATGGCGATAGGATCGTAAAGCTGAACTAGCACTTTCCCCATCCTGATAATACAGCTTCTCCAAAAGCGCCTTTTCAGGTAACGTCAACATGTTGCGAATGCTGGCGCATCTGATTCTCTCTCTCATTACAGCTCCTTTTATACACGATTGTCATGAACAGTCACTGATGTTTTGCTGTCCAGCGCCATCTGTCGCACATTTTGTGAACTTTGTTTTTTTCAGTTCTAATAAAACCCCATGTCATTCCAAGCATGCGTGTCAATTTTTACCTCTCTATCTACATTATTCCGTGGTCTATTAAGTTTTCAAATTTATACTGACTTTTTGATCACCCGGTAGAAATCGGAATATTACCCGCTGTGTAAGGCATGGCAAATGCCGACATGTGGTAGAACTGATGGCAGGGCACAATGTTGGTGCAGGCACAACTCACCTGAACCACTTTGTTCAGCGCAAATTGTTGAACACGGCACCCACAGCCGACGACCCCTGTGTGTTCCCAAGTCGACCTAACTGTATAGTCAGTTACGTTTGGAGTGGGCACGAGATCGTCGAGACTGCCTGTGTACAAATGGAAACGTGTCGCCTGGTCTGATGAATCACATTTCTCGTTACACCAGTTCGACAACTGTGTCCGGAAACGGCTGCACGGAAGATGCACCGTACCCCACGGAGGCAGGCTGGTAAGGAAATTATTATGTTACAGGGGACATTCATCAGGGCTTACATGGGTCCTGATAGCAACCAAAGTCACCATGACAGGTATGGACTACGTAAAGATTATTGTGGACTATCTGCGTCCCTTCCTGCTTGACGACTCCCTGGAGGGGGTAGTCATCTGAACAGGACAGCTGTCGTGCTACTGAGAATTGAGGAGGATGGTAGTGAACTCACGCTGATGTTTTTGCCTCTAAAACTGTCTGCTATGAACCAAATTGAACACATACGGCACCCCACTGGGCGCCGGCTCCGGTCCTAAACCACCGGCCCGTAATTTACGAGAACTGCGTGGCCTGAACGTAAACAGCTGGTGCCACATATCGCTGGAAATCTACCAGGGACTTGTCGAATTTCTGTCACTCATGATTTCTGCTTTGTTCCACTCCGACAGTGGACGAACACGATGGTAAGCGGATGAGAATAATGTTTGGGCTCTTCAGTAAATATGTATGTTAATACAGAAAAAAACGACGCATCTCGAAGAAATTGTCCGAATGGGACGGAAATCAGATGTGATGCACATGTACCGATAGAGAAACAAATGATTGTAATTTCAGAAAAACTGTGTGACTTATTGAAAAGAGAGAGCTTTACCAATTGAGCTCTTTGTTCCCATGATGTAATGAGAGCTGTCGACAAGGAATCTCAAATCGATTCCATATTGCTAGATTTCCAGAAGGCTTTTGACAGTCCTCACAAGCGACTATTAACCAAATTGCGTGCATATGGAGTATCGTTTCAGTTGTGTGACTGGATTAGAGATTTCCTCTCAGAGAGGTCACAGTTCGTAGTCATGGACGGTAAATCATCGAGTAGAGCAGTAGTGATGTCTGGCATTCCGCAAGGTAGTGTCATAGGCCCTCTGCTGTTCCTGGTTTACATAAACGATCTAGGTGATAATCTGAGCAGCCCCCTTAGATTTTTTGCGGCTGACACTGTAATTTACCGTCTAATGAAATCATCAGACGATCAATTCCAATTACAAAATGATGTAGAGAGAATTTCTGTATGGTGTGAAAAGCGGCAATTGGCACTAAACAAAGAAATGTGCGAGGTCATACACATTGGTACTAAAAGAAATCCGATTAATTTAGGGCCGGCCAGGGTGGCCGAGCGGTTCTAGGCGCTACAGTCTGGAACCGGTCGACTGCTACGGTCGCAGGTTCGAATCCTGCCCCGGGCATGGATGTGTGTGATGTCCTTAGGTTAGTTAGGTTTGAATAGTTTTAAGTTCTAGGGGACTGATGACCTTAGAAGTTAAGTCCCATAGTGCTCAGAGCCATTTGAACCATTAGTTTTGGGTATACGATAAATCGCACAAATGTAAGGGCTGTCAATTAGACTAAATACTTAGGAATTACAATTACGAGCTACTTAAATCGGAAAGACCACGTAGATAATATTGTGGGGAAGGCGTAACAAAGACTGCGCTTTGTTGGCAGAACACTTAGAAGAGACAGCAAACCCACTAAAGAGACAGCCTACATTACACTTGTCCGTCGTCTGCTGGAATATTGCTGAGCGGTGTGGGATCCTTACCAGGTAGGATTGACGGAGGATATAGAAAAAGTGCGAAGAAGGGCAGCTCGTTTCGTGTTATCGCTCAGTAGTGCTGAGAGTGTCACTGATACGATATGCGAGTTGGGGTGGCAGTCACTGAAACAAAGGCGGTTTTCTTCGCGGCGAGATCTATTTACGAAATTTCAATCACCAACTTTCTCTTCCGGATGCGAAAATATTATCTTGACACCCAGAAATGACACCCAGAAACTATCATCATAATAAAATAAGAGAAATCAGAGCTCGAACGGATAGATTTATGAGTTACTTTTTCCCATGCGCCATTAGAGAGTGGAATGGTAGAGAAGTGATATGGAAATGTTTCTATGAACCTTCTGCCAGGCACTTAAGTGTGAATTCCAGAGTATCTATGTAGATGTAGATGTAACGCGCTGGTCCATTTCTGGCACCTAAGCAAGCAGGTAGTCTGCCTGGCATTAACAGATCCACCTAAGGGATACCGTGCGAAATTCTGTCCAAATGGCGCATTAGATCGTCAAAATACCGAGCTGGTTGGCGGGTCCTGCCCCTAATACTTCATACATTCTCAATTTCAAAGACATCAGCCATCCCCGACCATGAGTCTTTGTTATCGGGCCATGAGGCGTGCGACAGATAATTCCGCTGTCTGGAGTGTCTCAAGACCACATCTTCGCTGATTATCGGACCTCAATTCGAAACAAACCTCATCAGTCAAAACCTTTATTCTCCATTCAATGAGATTCCAGGCCGAAGAAGTGTCTGGAGGCGCCTCGGATAGTGGTGAGATACCAACCCATTTGTAGGACGGCTACGGGGAACTGATTTACTAGGAAATGGTCGAAGATTTCTTTCTGTGCTTCTTTTGTATAAGTAAACACTGAACAACGTAAAGTGTACCGAACAGCTTTCGTTACTCTCTGTGGTGAAAGGAATAATTAGACTGTAATCCTTAATACTGCATAAGAAGAGTCCACAACATACGCTGAGAATTGGTAAAAAGGGCTGTGATATGGCACCTGCACGTCTGAAACTCGTTCATAAAGAGTCATTTCAATAGTCACGGTACTCTTATAATTAAGGCTACTACAACTTATTCCAAACAAAACATCCCAATTTTGGCACTACGTACAAGTACTATGACAATTATTTCAAGAAAGTATTCAATCTGACTTTCGGTCCATCAGTAATTGAAACGTGGATGAAATACAAAGAAGTCAAAAAAATAAAAACGTCCTGTGTTGGACGATGCTGCTAAAAGAGCAGCTTCTGATGATGCTGTCGAATTATATTCATACATAAACGCAGATCTGGTATGTTCTCCAAGACCATGAAAAGTGCTGAGGAAGAATTCAAATATAGTGTTGCACTTCATGGCATTTGTTTTGACTTCATGCCACTGCCAAAACTGCTTACGCAGCACATATTTTGTCTTTGACAGGAACGGAGAAATGTATTTTTGTATCCATAAGAAGAAGAATAATAATAAGTCTCTAACACACGTGTACCATGAAGGGGTTGCCGAGAAAGGAGCAAAGAAGTGTGCTCGTCTCTACTTTATAATTTTTATAATATAAATATAATTTTATAATATAATTTTATATTTTTATATTATATTATATTATATTATATTATATTATATTATATTATATTATATTATATTATATTATATTATATTATATTATATTATATTATATTATATTATATTATATTATATTATATTATATTATATTATATTATATTATATTATATTATATTATATTATAAAATATAATTTTATAATATAAATATAATTTTTATAATATAAAAGAACATATGACAGAAAATGTCAAACAACTACTTTGTTTTCCGATGGTTGCTTTGGGCAAAATAAGAATCACTCTAATATCGAATATATGGATCTTTAGTGGATACTAAACATAACGAGAAAGTGGACCAGTTTTTTCCCTGTACGTGGGCGTTCGTATAAATTATATGACAGGAAATTTTACATGCTGAAGGAGGTGTCCCGAAGAGCTGATTGGGTTTATATTACGAAAAAATATTGTTATATGATTGCCAGTGCTTTCAAAAACTGTCGTTTCACCATAAAGTAAAGATAAACTTTAGATATCTACAACTACTCTAAGTAGTGCCAACATATTGCAAGAAAGGGCTCGTCGAACTAACCACAAGGTTAGTATGTTCCAAAAAAGTAAAATGTTGTGCTTCGGCCATGTCCCGTTATGCATTCTGAACATAGTAGACAACGGCCAGAAGTTTGGCTTTGAATACATAGCAGGATTACGGGATCATGTATTCGGTCTTTCATTTCCGAATTCCCCATGAATATAGGTATTTCTATGCTGGATGGATGAAATCACCAGTAGATAACACTGCCGCTGCTGCGTACGATGATTATCAATGTAATCAGTTTGATTAGACTTATAATACACTGAAAATGTACGAGTAAAAAAAGAACACACTACTAAAATCGTAATTTGATCAAGCGTATGAATTACTTCATCAAGAAAAAGAACTTATTGCAGGATTTAGATTTTGTTGTTTAGAGAGATGGCAAAAACTGGTGTGCTGGCAAAAAATCCCTGTCACTCGTTCTTTAAACGCTAGGTAACCCATCCTGTCACATTCCATATATTCATACGCAGAATGTTTCCCTTTCAAAAAAAATGGTTCAAATGGCTCTGAGCACTATGGGACTTAACATCTATGGTCATCAGTCCCCTAGAACTTAGAACTACTTAAACCTAACTAACCTAAGGACAGCACACAACACCCAGCCATCACGAGGCAGAGAAAATCCCCGACCCCGCCGGGAATCGAACCCGGGAACCCGGGCGTGGGAAGCGAGAACGCTACCGCACGACCACGAGATGCGGGCCCCTTTCAAAAATGACTATCTCACATAGTGATTATATATATAAAGTGTGTGTGTGTGTGTGTGTGTGTGTGTGTGTGTGTGTGTGTGTGTGTGCGTGTGTGTGCGCGCGCGCGCGCGCGTGCTCTTGTTGGTTGGTGGGTGCTTGGTTAATCACAATAAAACCTCTACCCCTCTTCTATCGTGAATGGCTCAAGCTTTCTAACGACGTTTTCGATAAATAATTACGGGATCTGTTGAATGGAACTGACTGTCAAATCACTAATGAGTACAAATTATAGACCAAGGCAATGAGGAGTAGCAGAAATGAGATTATCAAATAAAGTAACAAAAACATTCACAAGAAGAACGGCCTTGATAGGTCACGTGCTGCTAGGAGGAGCTACACAGTGTATAAACGTCAGGGGAGAACAGAAATTGGAATATATCCTATAAATAATTGAGGAAGGAATGTGGAAGTGTTACACTGAAACGAATAGATTGTGGCAAATAAGAAATTCGTGGAGCGCCGCCTCGAACTGGTCATAACACGGTTGACTCGGAAACAGAAACAACAAAAAAAATCGGTGTATTCGTGTCTTCAAGAGTTTTCGAATTTTCTCTAAACAAGGTATACCGTTGCCTTAAATAGCAGCTGATGCTTTAATATCTCTGTTGATTCAGCGTTAACTCCCATCTGCCTACTATCATTTGTCGACAGACTCGTTCCGGTATCTTGAAGGGTTCACGAAACAGAAGAAGTAGAAATTTTAGTTGACTCATTCTGTATATGTATACACAGCCAGGTTAATCAGTGAAGCAGTTTATGCACTCCAGCCAATAGCTGTTTGGTAATTGTTGACATACTAGTCAATCCATTCTCATTCGCAGAATTTCCAAAATTTCTCTTCTCTTGTAACGGACTACACGACCGTTAACTGTGTTTTCTACGGAATGCCACATGCTGGTATTACAACCGACCGAGGTGGAGCAGTGGCTAGAGCAATGGACTCGCATTCAGCGAGACCGCGATTCGATAACCCAACCGGCCATCCATATTTAACTGTTGAGCGGCTTCCCCGTACCATTTGCGGCAAACGTCGGATGGCGCGGTTGTGACAGGTACGGCCAGCTTTCCAGTTCCTTTCCATTCCAAGCTTTTGCTCTGCCTCTTGTCGTCAACAATTGGTTAAACTCAAATCTTCCCTCCTTTTTCGTACTACAACTTGCGGATCAGACATGTATGACGTTTATCTTAATTTTCTAAGCTAACCTGATAGCGTCACAGTTAGAATAATAAAACAATAATTTGCGGATATTACGCAGCGTTACTGAACAGTCTTCATAGTAAGTTGAATCAAAAGCGACGAGAATCTGTGGGCAAGTAAGTCCGCTGTCACCATGTCTGCGCGCCTGCCCAGACGACGTCCGTACATATGTCAAATACTTGTAGTTCCCCATCAACCCAATACAATATATTTGGTCGCATGTGACTCCATAATATACGTTTATATCGCAGTTCAATACGGTTAGAATCATCTTTCTTATCCGATGGAATAAAATGATTAAAAATACATTTCCATGAATGCTTGCCATGATGAAAAACATTCCTTTTTACCTTGACATAAAAATTATTTGATTTATTTTGTATCGAGTTTATTGGGTGGCAGGCGCAGATGTGAAGGAGTTCTCATGTTATTGATGTACAATTAGGCGATCGTCTCAATGGGCTGATATGAAGGATGAGTATCCCTTCCCTCACGTTCCCATGCGTCCAACATCGGACCACTGTCACGTCCGAATGCTCCACAAGTATGGATATTGCACGATTCTACCAGCCAGACAAAAGAAGACATGCAGTGAGGCGTCTTTCAAACTCCATCAGGTGCTCATAACGCTGTCTCACAGGTGTACGCGACATCTGTGTCCCTCACAGTGATAGTTCTACCTCTGACGCTGTTCACACCCCTTGTGTACCCTTTCCAGGCAGGTAACAACATTACACACTAACAACACTAATGCGATCTAGCTGCCGTTCTACGTGTCACAGAAAATTGTAATTCTAATCATTTAGTTACTCGCCGATGGCGTGTAAGTATGCGAAGTTATATTTACCTATGACACATACTTATGGTGGCTCACTTTTTATTCAGGTAGTATACTTCGTCGTCGAAGGGATCTTCCTTTCACTAGTCTATTACAAGTATCTTTACTATGGAAGCTAGTACTACTATGTAATATGTATCTAAATACACTATGTCATCGATTATCGGATAACAATATTTCGTAAGAAATTAAATAAACGTCCAGGAGCAGGAAAAGATAAAACAAACTCACTATCTAATAAATACGCTGTTGGAAACGAAAATATATAATTTTATGAGTTTAAATCCGTTCCTAAGTTGGTTAAGACTGACTCAACTATATGTGATATAAATGACAGTCATGCTGGAGGCAGGCGACCATTCTTACAATAATCGTAAGTCTGCATTCAGGCTGTCTCGGACGCAGAGATAAAAGTTAAACGTCAAGCAAGGAATGACTTTATTGCTCATGATGCGTTTCAGAATGTATCCGTCATCAAACACCCAGGAGCGATTGCTGCACTTGCCTGTAGCGTTTCCAGTTGTGTGTGAAACAAACGTGTGTTGACTACGGAATGCGAATGTTTGCTTCATATACAAGTGAAAGCACTATATCTACGTGCATCAATCGCTCCTGGACATCTCGTGATGGATAAATTCCGAAACGTATCATATGAGCAATAAAGTCGTTCTTGTCTGACGTTTGACTTTTACCATTGTGACCCAGTGAGCCTGAAGCACCATGAAAGTTAGAAAAAGAACTCTCGGCATGTACTATTCTGCATGTTTCATATAATATATATTCCATCGTCGCTTTTGGTCTTCTGTCGGTTTTTACAGAAGCCAAAGTTTCAAAAATGCTAAGAGTGCCAACCTCATTAAACTTAGCTCTTTGTCTGATTTTAGGTACTCAGTTAAAACAAAGGATGTAACTTGAAAGTTTAAACGTTTCCTACAGTGGTTAATTCTCTTAAGGAATAAACTAGACAAAAGTTCTTACAGCGACACAACATAAATCTAATTTGCGCTAAAATGCTGCTAAATTAAACGTAGTTTCCACCTTCACATCTTGCCTTATTGCAGCGCGTATAAGGAAACGCAGTATTTGCAGAAAGTTGGCGTTTGCTTTCTCTTACAACTAACATGAAGTTTGTGGAAACAGAATTTGCATAAGGGAGTGTATGAATTATCTCATTTTCACAGATAAACCTACAGCGAAGTAAGCAGTGACAAACAGAAACGAACAAACAGAATCATCAAGTAACAAACAAGAGCACGAGTATGCTTCAAATGTATAATTCGCATATGCAGCCTAAAAGGCAATATTTTGAGAGGAACCCTCGATAATCACCGAGACATAGTGCACCGTTGTCTCGCTGGCCTAAAATATTCATGCAATGTCGCATTAATGATTAAATACGTTCAGGTGACGAAAATCATTGGATAGCGATATGAACGTTTAGAGACGTACTGGGTGATCAAAAAGTCAGTATAAATTTGAAAACTGAATAAATCACGAAATAATGTAGATAGAAAGCTACAAATTGACACACATGCATGGAATGACATGAGGTTTTATTAGAACAAAAAAATACAAAAGTTCAAAAAATGTCCGACAGATGGCGCTTCATCTGATCAGAATAGCAATAATTAGCATAACAAAGTAAGACAAAGCAAAGATGATGTTCTTTACAGAAAATGCTCAATATGTCCACCATCATTCCTCAACAATAGCTGTAGTCGAGGAATAACGTTGTGAACAGCACTGTAAAGCATGACCGGAGTTATGGTGAGGCATTGGCGTCGCATATTGTCTTTCAGCATCCCTAGAGATGTCGGTCGATCACGATACACTTGCGATTTCAGGTAATCCCAAAGCCAATAATCGCATTGACTGAGGTTTGGGGACCTGGGAGGCCAAGCATGACGAAAGTGGCGGCTGAGCACACGATCACCACCAAACGATGCGCGCAAGAGATCTTTCACACGTGTAGCAATATGGGGTGGAGCGCCATCCTGCATAAACATCGTACGTTCCAGCAGGTGTTTATCAGCCAGGCTGGGGATGATGCGATTCTCTAACATATCGGCGTACCACTAACCCGTCAAGGTAGCAGTTTTGATGTCCAGCGCCATCTGTCGGATATTTTGTGAAGTTTTTTTTTTTCTAATAAAACCCCATGTCATTCCAAGTATGTGTGTCAATTTTTACCTTTCTATCTACATTATTCCGTGGTTTATTAAGTTTTCAAATTTAAACTGACTTTTTGATTATCCGGTAGGTGGTTTTGCGTACGCAAGGTATAAAAGGGCAGTGCATTGGCTGAGCTGTTATTTGAACTCAGGTGATTCACATGAAAAGGTTTCCGACGTGATCAAGGCCACATGACGGGAAATAACAGACTTTGAACGAGAAATGGTAGTTGGAGCTAGAGGCATAGCACTTTCCGTATCGTAAATCGTCAGGGAAATTAATATTCCAGGATTCACAGTGTCCATAGTATGCCAAAATACCGTATTTCAGGCATTACCCCCAACCACAGACAACGCAGTGACGACACCCTTCAGTTAACGACCGAGAGCACTGACATCTGCGTACTGTTGTCAGTGCTAATAGACAAGCAACTCTGTGTGAAACGACGAATGTATCCGTTAGGAGAGTGCGGGGAAGTTGGGCGTTAATAGGCTATGTCAGCAGACGACAGACGCGAGTGCTCTTGCTAACACCAGGACATCACCTGCAGCACTTCTTTGGGTTACCCCACAAAGCCAAGTTGTCAACAAGGCAACGTGCGAGCTACTTGTGGCTCCATAATGGCGTGAGCTGTGTTTACATATACTGGGCTGAGGCTTCTGATCCAACTGAACCGATAACTTACTATTTGAAGCCATTCATTGACTTCATGTTCGCAAATAAGGATAAAATTTTTTTTGTATGACAATGCCTCCCACAATGGGCCACAAATGTTCGCGAATGATATGGGATCGTTCTGGACTGTTAGAGCAAAGGATCTGACCACCTAGATCGTCCTACATGAACCGCATTGAACGTTTATGACACATAATGGAGAGGTCAGTTCATGCACGAAATCCTGCGTCGTCAAAAATTGTGTGATTCGGATAGCTGTAAAGGCAGCATGGCTCATTGTTCTTACAAGGAACGTCCAACGACTTGTTCAGTCCATGCTACGTCGACTTGCTGCAATACATCGAGCAAAAGGAGATCGACGCTACTAGGAGGTACCTCAGACTTTTCTCCTAAGTGTGTAGAGAATTCGCCGTTCAAAGCGAATTTGATTATTGCGGAGAAATGAGGTTTGCAAATCCAATTTGATCAAAATCGGCCATGCTTTCCTCCATTTTCGTAAACTACTAGCAAGCGGGACAGCGCAACGTTTAGCACACTGGACTCGTATTCGGGAGGACGACGGTTCAGACCTGCAGGCGGCCATCCTGATTTAGGTTTTCCGAGATTTCCCCAAATCACTTAAGACAAATGTCAGATTGGTTCCTTTGAAAGAACGTGGCTGATTTCCTTCCCCATCCTTCCATAATCCGAGCATATGCTCCGTCTCTAATGACCTCGTTGTCGACGGGGCGTTAAATATTACTCTCTTCCTCCTCTTCCCTATACTACTGCCGTTTTTGGACCCTAGTTACCACAACAGAGGTCATCCAGAATGATAATTTCACTATGGAGCGGGAGAGTGCGCTATTCTGTAACTTCGATATTTAAAAGTGTGAGCCAGGCGAGGAATCGAACTTAGAACCATGCCGTTCGCAAAATTTTACCGACAGAGCTATCTAAACATGACTCAAAATCAATCCACACTCATAACTTCACTTCTCAGAGGTCCGTGTTGGAGTCACGAACCGACACATTGTTTTAATCTCCCATGTAATTTCAGCAGTAGTCCTGACTGTTAGAGATAAAGTGTAACACAGTCTTCTGTGAATCCTGTTTACTCATCTACTTATAACATGATAGCTACTGCGACAGCTAATTGATGATTACCTGAAAACTGCCTAAGATCTCAAACTGCCTGTGACAACGAACATACATTTGGCCAGCTGTATCTGCAAATTAATAAAATCTAGTTAATCAAACTGAACAGCACTTGCCCAATACGTGTGTTCGTGTTGTGAAGTAAACTGGACAGAAAGTCAAAACATCTTTCATTCTTCAATTGACTTTAGTCTGCTCTAGCGACACAATAGTAATGGGAATACAAAAATTTTTACTATAGCACATACGCTGTAACATATGTTTGGCTATGTGTAACATTAAGATTGTGGAAAGTTCTGAAATTATAGTTTGCCGGATATAAAACAAACTAATGAACAAAGAAGACCAAATATTCACTCTACCAACGTTACTCTCAAAGGTGATAATGAGAACAGTCCTTGATGTAATAAAGGCATATAAGTACTGAACAGAGGCGATCTTCTTGCCGAAATTAAATTATTCACGTTCATCAATAGCGCTGTACTGTAATTCAGTGTCACACATTTTTGAGATCATTGTTGACTTTGATGGCATTTGTTTTCAGCAGTTTAAACAGAATTTCTGAAAACTTCTCAGAAACAGGCTTGTGATATTTCTTTACAATGAAATGCTCAGTTCGTAGTGACTGTTTCTGTGCTATTTCTTTTACCACCACGGTGATGGCGATACATGTGCCTATATTTATTCCTTAAAATTTACATTTTCTCTCTGCCTACATATATTTTACTGTTTGCTGCTTATATGTCACACCGATGTGATAGACAGTAGCTATCTGTAGAGACCCACTCTCTTCACAAAAATCTGATTAGTGACCTTGGATAAAATTCTGTTTCCCAGTTACCTGCAAATAAATATAAACCTCCTGCTCGCTTCACCATGAACTAGTTGAGGTTTTCGAGTTTCTTACTATCATTTAACTATTTTCCATGTCTCAATCATACTGTAATAGAACAGCACTACATATTCTAGTTTTGTAGTATGCATAACTTCAAATTTCTCTATATCCCAGGTGGCGTTCATTCCCGCTGGAGGAGATCTTGTCACGATATGACGGAATATTTATGCGTTTTCCTTTTTTGTGCCCCCATATCAGTGATATAAGCGAATAGTTTGAATATTCAGTTAATGATGTACAACGTGACACTTCCATGTCATACACGGAAACGTTTACTTCTGTTATTGTGAAGAACTGACTTCCCAGGACGAATTGTTGCATAACGTATACCACAAATCCGCAGTCCAGTGGCAAATCTGGCTGGATAACGATATGAACTAGAATTAATAGCCGTTCGGTTGTATACACTTCGCGAATTATCAGCACTGAACCGGTGCGCCACTGGGGACGCTGCAGGTATTAAACCCGCGTGACCTCTCAATATTTTATTTCAGTCTGTCACAGGCTGCTGCCAACTGCACATAACACGTATCGTTAATTCAGTATTTCGCTTCATTCAGCAGTCAGCCATTGTTCTCCTTGTTAGTATCACGTTTCAGTGCAATAATTTCACAATATTATATAAATATTTTCGAAGTGCACTGGCGGCGAAGGTCGATTAACATCGACAACTGTAGAATTCCGCTAAGCGGATGTATCAAAAGTTGCTGCTCGTGCATTACAATCTCTTGTAAAACAAAACAAATACTTTCAGTGTATGGAAGATTCTGAGCTTCTAAACTGAGGGATTACTTTTCATCAAGGGTAAATCTGATGGTGGAAATTGTAATCCGGAACCGTCATTATTTGTTTCGAATGAAAAACAGCCCACAGTTGCACTAATTATGGTTATTCTAAACCTACACCATGGAAGTAACTTCAACAGTTCTTTTATTTTATTGATACTGACGCACCCGCTGGGCTAAGACATTTTTCATTTTTAAAAGCTTATGTAAGTAATATGTTATCACATACGTAATTTTAGAAGTTTGTGTATAGATTGTATTACTGGTCTAGATGTGAGTTCACTTTTTAGGACTTCTGAAGAAGCCTGTGTTATTATAGCTGAAACCATGGTAAAGGTTTACAATAAGCATAATTAGTGCAATTATGTGCTGTTTTTCATTCTGGACAGTTACGTAACGGTTGCTGGTGCTGCTGCCATGATGAAAATAACGTTATTATTCGTACAGACTTCACAGTGTTGGACCTAAATAAAGACCTGTCCGGAAGACTGTCATATCTTGCTTACGACAGCGGGAGTTGAGGTACTGCACTGCATCCAGAATGCAGGAAAGTATAGTTGTTATTTAAAATTCACTACTGGCCATTAAAATTGCTACACCACGAAGATAGCGTGCTACAGACGCGACATTTAACCGACAGGAAGAAAATGTTGTGATATGCAAATGATTAGTTTTTCAGTCCATTCACACAAGACTGGCGCCGGTGGCGACACCTACAACGTGCTTACATGAGGAAAATTTCCAACCGATTTCTCATACACGAACAGCAGTTGACCGGCGTTGCCTGGTGAAACGTTGTTGTGATGCCTCGTGTAAGGAGGAGAAATGCGTACCATCACGTTTCCGACTTTGATAAAGGGCGGATTGTAGCCTATCGCGATTGCGGTGTATCGTATCGCGACACAGCTGCTCGCGTTGGTCCAGATCCAACGACTGTTAGCAGAATCGTGCAGCCACGTCTCGATCCCTGAGTCGTCAATAGATGGGGACGTTTGCAAGACGACAACCATCTGCACGAACAGTTCGACGATGTTTGCAGCAGCATGGACTATCAAGCTCGGAGACCATGGCTGCGGTTACCCATGACGCTCCATCACACACAGGAGCGCCTGCGATGGTGTACCCAACGACGAACCTGGGTGCACGAATGACAAAACGTCATTTTTCCGGATGAATCCAGGTTCTGTTTACAACTTCATGATGTCGCATCCGTGTTTGGCGACAATGCGGTGAACGCACATTGGAAGCGTGTATTCGTCAACGCCATACTGGCTTATCACCCGGCGTGATGATACGGGGTGCCATTGGTTACACGTCTCGGTCACCTCTTGTTGGCATTGACGGCACTTTGAACAGTGGACGTTACATTTCAGATGTGTTACGACCCGTGGCTCTACCCTTCATTCGATCCCCGCGAAACCCTACATTTCAGCAGGATAATGCACGACCGCATGTTGCAGGTCCTGTACGGGCCTTTCTGGATACAGAAAATGTTCGACTGCTGCCCTGGCCAGCACATTCTCCAGATCTCTCACCAATTCAAAACTTGTGGTCATTGGTGGCCGAGCAACTGGCTCGTCACAACACGCCAGTCACTACTCTTGATGAACTGTGGTATCGTGTAGAAGCTGCATGAGTAGCTGTACCTGTACACGCCATCCAAGCTCTCTTTGACTCAATGCCCAGGCGTATCAAGGCCGTTATTACGGCCAGAGGTGGTTCTTCTGGGTACTGATTTCTCACGATCTATGCACCCAAATTGCGTGAAAATGTAATCACATGTCAGTTCTAGTATAATATATTTGTTCAATGAATACCCGTTTATCATCTCCATTTCTTCTTGGTGCAGAAATTTTAATGTATAGTAGTGTATCTAGGTAAACCCCACACCACTCGGAAATTGGAAAAAATTCCACAAAAGCATCATGACATGGAAAAACTTAACTGATGCAATACTGTATAATTTAAATCAATATAGCAGTTCTGTAAGGTGTTATCACACACAATATAAGCACTACGACACCTAATTTTTTTTCGGCCTCCCATCGATAGCGAAGTTAAAACCGCAGTTAAAATCCGATGAAGCTTTGTGCCAAATGTTCTGTGCAGGGTCTCTGCTACACCATCAATCGTTTCACGTCGCACTGAGAGCACGGAGATCACGTAAAGTTGCATGGAGCAGTAGCATCTCCCACCAGGTGCTTTCATTAGATTTCTTATTGCCGGAAGGTTTCGCCTCATTTCATACAGCCCACGTAAAGGGAAGTGACATGGCATCCCGGAAATGAGGGGACAAACTTGGGACGGTTATAGAGGGTGACGCTGCATAGCGTCTGAGCTACAGGCACCGAAGCCTGCCAGTAGGCAACCCCTTCGACAGCAAATGTGACTTCGTATGCTGACGTAGGCAGAAAGCTGTTTGTTATTCAGCAATAGCGACTGATTGCCACGATCACCAGCGGAGAAGATGGAGCTAGCCGCTGTGTAGAATAGCCTTGCCTGCTATCTGCATCTACATCCGTACTCCGCAAGCCACCTGACGGTGTGTGGCGGAGGGTACCTAGAGTACCTCTATCGGTTCTCCCTTCTATTCCAGTCTCGTATTGTTCGTGGAAAGAAAGACTGTCAGTACGCCATTTGTGGGCTCTAAGCTCTCTGATTTTATCCTCATGGTCTCTTCGCTAGATATACGTAGGAGGGAGCAATATACTGCTTGACTCCTCAGTGAAATTATATTCTCGAAACTTCAACAAAAGCCCGTAACGAACTACTGAGCATCTCTCTTGCAGAGTCTTCCACTGGAGTTTATCTATCATCTCCGTAACGCTTTCGCGATTACTAAATGATACTGTAACGAAGCTCGCTGCTCTCCGTTGGATATTCTCTATCTCTTCTATCAACCCTATCTGGTATGGATCCCACACTGGTGAGCAGTATTCACGCAGTGGGCGAACAAGTGCACTGTAACCTACTTCCTTTGTTTTCGGACTGCATTTCCTTAGGATTGTTCCAATGAATCTCAGTCTGGCATCTGCCTTACCGACGATTAATTTTGTATGGTGATTCCATTTTAAATCACTCCTAATGTCTACTCCCAGATAATTTAGGAAATAAACTGCTTCCAGTTGCTGACCTGCTATATTGTAGCTAAATGATAAAGGATCTTTCTTTCTATGTATTCGCAGCACATTGCACTTGTCTACATTGAGATTCAATTGCCATTTCCTGCACCATGTGTCAATTCGTTGCAGATCCTCCTGTATTTCAGTACAATTTTCCATTGTCACAACCTCTCGATATGCTACATCATCATCCGCAGATAACTTCAGTGAACTTCCGATGTTATCCACAAGATCATTTATATATAATGTGAATAGCAACGGTCCTACGACACTCCCCTGCGGCACACCTGAAATCACTCTTACTTCGGAAGACTTCTCTCCATTGAGAATGAAATGTTGCGTTCTGCTTTCTAGGAACTCTTCAATCCAATCACACAATTGGTCTGATAGTCTACATGCTGTTACTTTGTTCATTAAACGACTGTGGGGAACTGTATCAAACCCCTTGCGAAAGTCTGTTGCCTTGGTGGAGGACGGTTGCGGACACGGGTTTCAATCTGCACTTTATTTTTCTCCTATTCACCGAAAAACATTGGGGATATTAAATGGTACCAGGTGAACAGTAAACTGAAGATGGAAACCTGTGTCCGAAACCGTCATCCATCGAGACAACAGCGCATCGCATTGATAGCAGCCCTGCCTTTTCTGCCCAGCAGGTAACTGCACCTTCTCCACTGCCGATCGGGACAATCATTCACGATCATTGACTAACAAACAACATTGCGACGCGTTCCTCCTACGGTCCATCAGTCACGTGTGCAGCCGAAGGGGTAGTCTGGTGGCAGACTTCAGCGCCTCTAAGTTGGACACACTGTAGCGTCGCTGGATAACCTATCCGTACACAGGTACCTGTCATCAATTTTTTCCTCATTGCACCATCTACAACACCTCAAAGTTTTTCCCAACATTTATGGTACACACAATGCATTTACATCCGCAAGCCACAGTACGCTGCGTTGTGTAGTGTACGGTGTACCACTAACAGCCATCTCGCTTCCCGTTCCACTCGCAAGAAGAGCGACGAAAAAACGACTATTTATAGGCCCCCTATGAGTCCTAATTTCTCTAATATGTCCGTGCTACTTAAGGGAAACGTACGTTGATGACAGGAAAATCGTTCTACAGTCTGCTCCAAATGTCAATTCTCTAAAATTTCTCAGTGCCGTTTCTCGAAAAGATCGTCGATTTCTCAATGTACCTCCGTAATACTTGCCTGTTTTCCGAATTTACTGGTAATAAGTCTAGAAGCCTGCCCATGAATTTCTTCCATGTCTTCGTTTAGCCGAACCTGGTGGGGATCCTGAACACTCGAGTAGTACTCAAGAATGGGTCGCACTAGCGCCTCTCCTTTGCAGATGAACCACACAGTGCTAAAAGTCACCGAACAAGCCAAAGTCGACCATTCGCCGTATCCACATGCTCGTTCCATTTCATATCGCTTTGCAGTTTTACGTGTAGATATTTAATCGTCGTCGCTGTGTTAAGTGGCACAGTGTTCATGCTGTATTCCAATATTGCGGGATTGTTTTTCCTACTCATCAACAGTAACATAAATAGCTACCTTCGGTTGTTCACACAACCATCGTCAAATCAGAAAGAATAAGCAGAAATTGCTTTAGGTAAAACTGAATTGAATAGTCTTCATGAATATGTATATTTCAAGATAAAGTAACGTACAAAAAGTAATGACATACCAATCTTGGTAAAGAAGTAGTATCACAGTATATATTAAGGACAGGTCACATTGTCTGCGTAACTTGGTACTACGTAAGAAATGGAAGCAGATGTCTGAACTGTAATCAGTTTTACGGCACAAAAGAATTGGGTAGTAATAAACACGAAAGCACTTCGGTTGCAATATCGTTACTCTCATGTGTCTGCAAACTAGTGAAACTTAATAAAAAAAAAAACGAAAGACTCACATGGTAACGATGAGAGATTTACATACTAAAAACTACGTTAAATACAATGAAAAGTATACAAATAATTAATAGGAGAAGGTAGGCGTTTTGGCGCCTAGCACCCGAATGTTCCGACCAATCAGAAGCAAGTTCAGTTCAATTGGCGGATTCTCCTACGGGACTGGTACATACTGCACCATCTGTCCGTTGTACCTCACCCCACTTTTGTACCATATGCTTCTTCGCGTGTATCAAGCTGCGACAAGACGAGTTTCTAGCAAAATAAAATACTGGCGGCCACACTCAGGAATATCACAGTCCCAATAGTTCGAAGTGCGAGCAGCTATTCTCAAACAAAATTTTGCGCTTATTTAACAGACTGTGATCTGCCACAGCTGATTTACCCAAATGCCTGTATTTGAGGAGACATTGATGCTTGACGCAATGATCGGCAGCCGTCCGTATAGACTAGCCCACGTAACTCTTGCCACACTTGCAAGGAATGTTATAAAATCCCGGCGCTGTCAGGCCGAAATTGTATTTAACGGGTGGCAACATTCGTTTAATTTTTTCCATGGTAGACCGGATGGTTGGTCTGGTTCTTCGGCTTTGGGACTATCTATCTTGCTACTTGTTCCACAGTGGAAGGGAAGTCCGATGTCACAGACAGAATACCCGTTCCTACTGAACACCGTCTTAATGTAGGAACAGAGGTGGCCCATGTCCGAAGTAGTTCGGGCTCTGTGTACTAAGCTATTCAGCATAGCTCTCTTCTGAGCTGGATGGTGAGAGCTATGCCCAATAAGATACAAATCTGTATGCGTCGATTTTCTGTACACAGAATGCCAGAGTCGTCCATCTGATTTCCGTTAGACCAACACAGCTAAGAAAGGTAACTTCCTATCTTTCCCCACCTGCACTGTAAATTTTATGTTGGGATGTATACCATGCAAATGATCAACGAATCTATGGACGCAGAGCGCGCCACCTCTGTGTGCGCCATCATGGCGTCGTCTAGCCAGCCGGACGCCGTTCTGTGGTTCTGTGGGTATAAAACAGTTCACAACAGTCACTTTTAGCCCATGACGAAGGTGATGGTGGATATCGTCGAAAGCTTGAAATTTTATGCGAATTTGAGGAGGCAAGTGAACTGAGAAGTGTATACGCACGTTAAATGTCTGTAACGAGTAACGTCAAGCGCTTAACACTGATTTTAAGAACATACTTTTGAGTTACTCCAACTATTACAATTCATCACAAAAGCTCTTAAAGGTAATCATCTTTTGGTTGAAGCACACGTGTTGTCCGTGTTCGCTTTCAAATACATAATTATCGAAATATGGTTCTGCCATGAACAAAAATTCATTAACACTCATACAAGGTTCCATGAAGTATCACTGTCGTCAGTGAATTCATTTCATTCACATACTGATGTTCGTGTGGCTTTCTGCAATTTGTTGTGTTCCTGACATCTTGTTCCAGTTTGTCTTTTTTGTCGTTTCCCGTTTTCATGCTTCTACGCAAAATGTACTTTCTAACACGCACTGTGTCACTGTTTATGAGATATTCATTCCATTATGGCGGAACTAGTGAACCCACAGATGATGATGAAACTGCACTGAAACATCAGGGGCGTTAAAGAGAAATTTGTGTTTGCTCAAGGGACATTCATATTCCCGCAACTATACATATTAATATTAGCGATGCAACACAATAATATTACATTTCAAGTCATTTCATTGAAATGCACATAGGATATACATCCTTGACTTGTTTTCATCCGTGAAGCTCACGGGATATGACTAACGTAATGCCATGTCTCGGTCGGAAAGTCCAGAGCATCTTGGATCACGTATATCTTGAGTTTGTACCAATCTACTATGAAATATTTAATTATATTGACGAAAACAGCTGATTTTGTGTTTGGATTCGAATGGTTTTCGAAGCGTACGGCGAAGTATTGATTCTTTTATATAGCAAAATGCTGCTTATCTTGTTCACTTGTGTTGATATAGTCCTAATTGTTAATGACCTTGCGTCGCTGCAGTTCATTCCAAATCGGTTCGTCAGATATGAACAACCGTAAATGCAGTACACTAATTATAGATTTAATGTACATTTGAGCCTGGTTTAGATTTCACATTCTGCATACGACATTATATTACATCTAACTTTGATTGCCTCGGCCTGTAGGCCCACCAGCCTATAAATAAGATACAATCACGACAGTGCATAATATTGTTATGACGTGTATGTATTTGAAGTTATACCTAAAAAACACGACTTTACAAAGGTCCAGATACTGAAATATGCTTCACGAAGAGTGGCTGTGTTTTTTACATAATCGTAAACTTCGGAAAGTGCGTCTTCTTATACGAAATTTTACCACGTGCGACATGTCAACAATTACCTTTAGAAAACATTCAGATACTTTCGAGTTAAGAAAATAATTTTGATGCTAACATTCAACCTTGATATAGTAACTGACCTCACTTATCTGAATTTTGTGCAGTAAACTATTTGGGTGTGTGATTTCAAGTACTGATGCGAAACCGATTTCTTTGGAATTTTCTCTGAGAGCAGATTTTCGTGAAATAATGGTAATGTGACATACGGCAGTGTGGTATCGATAGCTAGGTGAAAGTTCTCGAGTTGGCGCTACGACAGACACCGACGACAGCGTCCTCTCGCCGGTGCTGTGGAGCTCTACGAGCTCCGCTCCTGATTCTGCCCATTTTGATCAAGAGCAGACGGCCGGGATACTTCGCTTGCTATTGAGACTATGTACTACTTACGACGGGTCTAAGGCTTCGCATATCAGTGCAAAGTTATGTATTCAGTTAATATTGTGATATAGTAAAACCATTTCTAAGAGCAGTACCGAGAGATTTTCACCTTTTCCTGCTCCTACTCACTTCCTATATTCGGCCTACCCTTCAGTTTACAGGAGCAGACCAACGCGCCGGCTTCCAGGCGGGATACAAAAGGCTGAATGTCTTTTTTTAAGAGTTAATACAATTTTAAACTCATATTACCGTGAAACCAAGTATGGCAATGTTGAAAGTATAAGAAAGGTATTCGCATTTACGAATACGATGAGACTCCAGCTGTACAGTGTATCGGTGACAATGAAAATCTGTGTCGCAGCTGGATTCGGACCCGGATCTCTCACTTCACGCGAGTGGTCGGTCACCTTAACCGCCTCAGCCATCATAGCACGCCTCCAGGACCGACATGCCACAGTGTGTCTACGTCCCATACTCGCACAATTTACCAGGTGATCAAAAAGTCAGTATAAATTTGAAAAGTGAATAAATTACGGAATAATGTAGATAGAGAGGTACAAATTGACACACTTGCTTGGAATAACGTGGGGTTTCATTAGAACCAAATAAATATAAAAGTTCAAAAAATGTCCGACAGATGGCGCTTCAACTGATCAGAATAGCAGTAATTAGCATAACAAAGTAAGACAAAGCAAAGATTATGTTCTTCACAGGAAATGCTCAATATGTCCACCATCATTCCTCAACAATAGCTGTAGTCGAGGAATAACGTTGTGAACAGCACTGTAAAGCATGTCCGGAGTTAAGGTGAGGCATTGCCGTCGGTTGTTGTCTTTCAGCATCCCTAGAGACGTCGGTCGATCACGATACACTTGCGACTTCAGGTAACCCCAAAGCCAATAATCGCACGGACTGAGGACTGGGAACCTGGGAGGCCAAGCATGACGAAAGTGGCGGCTGAGCACACGATCATCACCAAACGACGCGTGTAAGGGATCTTTCACGCGTCTCATAATACATCTTCACTAAAAGCGCCTTTTCAGGTAACGTTAACATGCTGCGACTACTGGCGCATCTGATTCTCGCCCTCATTACAGCTCCTTTTATACACGATTGTCTTGCGCAGTCACTGTCGTTTTACTGCCCAGCGCCATATGTCGGATATTTTTGAACTTTGTTTTTTTTTAGGTTCTAATAAAGCCCCATGTCATTCCAAGCATGTGTGTCAATTTGTACCTCTCTATCTACATTATTCCGCGGTTTATTAAGTTTTCAAATTTATACTGACTTTTTGATCACCCGGTATGTGATTCCCGCACAGGGGGAGTCTTTCGATTATTGTCGCGGCCTTATCTTGGCATGAAATGTTAAATTGCAGCGTCTGAATGTTTCCTCGCAGCAGTACGAATTCCTTCAGAAATGCGTGAATGTCTGAAAGACATTGCAGAGTACATTGTAGAAACACAGGCACTGCGATACTGTTAAAAGCAATTAATGAAATACGTGTTACACTCCTGGAAATTGAAATAAGAACACCGTGAATTCATTGTCCCAGGAAGGGGAAACTTCATTGACACATTCCTGGGGTCAGATACATCACATGATCACACTGACAGAACCACAGGCACATAGACACAGGCAACAGAGCATGCACAATGTCGGCACTAGTACAATGTATATTCACCTTTCGCAGCAATGCAGGCTGCTATTCTCCCATGGAGACGATCGTAGAGATGCTGGATGTAGTCCTGTGGAACGGCTTGCCATGCCATTTCCACCTGGCGCCTCAGTTGGACCAGCGTTTGTGCTGGACGTGCAGACCGCGTGAGACGACGCTTCATCCAGTCCCAAACATGCTCAATGGGGGACAGATCCGGAGATCTTGCTGGCCAGGGTAGTTGACTTACACCTTCTAGAGCACGTTGGGTGGCACGGGATACATGCGGACGTGCATTGTCCTGTTGGAACAGCAAGTTCCCTTGCCGGTCTAGGAATGGTAGAACGATGGGTTCGATGACGGTTTGGATGTACCGTGCACTATTCAGTGTCCCCTCGACGATCACCAGTGGCGTACGGCCAGTGTAGGAGATCGCTCCCCACACCATGATGCCGGGTGTTGGCCCTGCGTGCATCGGTCGTATGCAGTCCTGATTGTGGCGCTCACCTACACTGCGCCAAACACGCATACGACCATCATTGGCACCAAGGCAGAAGCAACTCTCATCGCTGAAGACGACACGTCTCCATTCGTCCCTCCATTCACGCCTGTCGCGACACCACTGGAGGCGGGCTGCACGATGTTGGGGCGTGAGCGGAAGACGGCCTAACGGTGTGCGGGACCGTAGCCCAGCTTCATGGAGACGGTTGCGAATGGTCCTCGCCGATACCCCAGGAGCAACAGTGTCCCTAATTTGCTGGGAAGTGGCGGTGCGGTCCCCTACGGCACTGCGTAGGATCCTACGGTCTTGGCGTGCATCCGTGCGTCGCTGCGGTGTGGTCCCAGGTCGACGGGCACGTGCACCTTCCGCCGACCACTGGCAACAACATCGATGCACTGTGGAGACCTCACGCCCCACGTGTTGAGCAATTCGGCGGTACGTCCATCCGGCCTCCCGCATGCCCACTATACGCCCTCGCTCAAAGTCCGTCAACTGCACATACGGTTCACGTCCACGCTGTCGCGGCATGCTACCAGTGTTAAAGACTGCGATGGAGCTCCGTATGCCACGGCAAACTGGCTGACACTGACGGCGGCGGTGCACAAATGCTGCGCAGCTAGCGCCGTTCGACGGCCAACACCGCGGTTCCTGGTGTGTCCGCTGTGCCGTGCGTGTGATCATTGCTTGTACAGCCCTCTCGCAGTGTCCGGAGCAAGTATGGTGGGTCTGACACACCGGTGTCAATGTGTTCTTTTTTCCATTTCCAAGAGTGTATATGCGCAAACTGTATATCGTGATGTACCTCAGTCTTGACATCGATCACTTCTGGTCTGTGGCATGAGAAGTGCCGCATATTGTCAAGTGGCGTGCCAGCTGCTGCGCCCACCTGCCATGCAAGAACGACTGTATTTCTTAGCGCCACAGTAAAAGCAACCGCGGGTCGATAGTGAAGACGGCATGAACCGTCCCATTAGCTCGCCAGCCAGCGTGGAGGGCAGCTGTTGCGACCCAGCTACTGACTTATGTCGCCCATTTATTGTTGCGTTCTGCTAGGCTGGACGATGGCCAGCGCTACCCACCAGCTGCCACCTCCTGTCATCGGCGTCCGCACGTTCTCCGAAGCCTTCAGACCTTTTACTCGACACACCTCATAGAAACTACTCTTCCTTACCAATGATCCGTGCTCTTGAGATGCTTTCTGAACGTGGGGCCATGGAGCTAAAGACTGATTACAGGGTTGGATCATGCCAAATCCCTGTCAAGACGATGAAGGTGTTTTCCTTGTTGCTGTTGTTGTTGTGCTCGTGCTGTGTTCATCTATCAGAAGACTGGTTGATGCACCCGTCCACACAAGCCTATCCTGTGTGCGTCTGTTCATTTTGATGTAACAATTGCACTCTGCAACCTTCTGAACTAGCTTACTATCGTCAAATCTTGATCTCTCTCTACTTTTACTAACCATCATACTTCCTTGATGTTTCAGTATCTGTCATATCGACCTACTCCTTTCGTTAGTCAATTTGTACAGTAAAGCTCTTTTCTACGCCAATGCGCCCACTACCACATCATTATTAACTCCATTTGCCCATTCATTCTTCTGTAACACAATACTTAAGAACCTCTACTCTTTTCTTGTGTGTACAGATTTACACGGAATACAGCGTGATCAGGAGGCCATTGACATTATGGGGAAATAGTTGTTGGTCTTGTTCGATGTGACTCGTTGGCATCTATTAGGGGTTTTTCAGAATTCATGAGACCTGTCTCAACTTCGCATGCAGTGGTTATTCAGCCTCTGAAAAGTCATTAAGCAAGATCAAGCTGTAATCAGTTACGACATAGTATCTGGCACGCCATCGCCAAATCCGTAGAAGAAAATTCAGAGAGACGTTTTGTGGAAAGCTCCTGTTTTCCGACTTTTAGATCATAGCCAACCCGAACTGTTTGGTTGTTGATGGCCTTTTCCTCTTACTGGCAATTTCAGTCACGATTGTATCTTTGATGGGATTTGTGTTACAATAGCAGTAAACATTTTTCGGCCATGGCTGTACGGATATCGTGGCCTGGCTGCGGGTAAAAGGACAAATTTGTTCTGGGATTATTATTTATTATTTACGGAAATTGTTTCTTTTCAATGAACAGTGTTGGGGGGTTAAGTTGGTGTAGATGTGGGGCGAGTTATTATAGAAACACCAACCAACCCCATAGCTAATTATGCCAACTAGCCCCACGGTGAAATCAAAAACGAATTGGATAATGGATACCACACAACCCCTAACAACAGTAACAGAAGATTATGATCTATGCATCCAACCACAGTTAACCGCTCATTCGAAAACCGCCATCAACAATTCCTCGATTCTAACTACTAGAAAAAATGTTCAACTAAACAATCTACTCACCAGTCAGAAAAACTATGAAACAGTGGTCCGTCCTCCTTGGTGCTTCCCAGTAGGCTGAAGTCAGGGTGCGTGGTGCACCTCTGTATACACTCCCCACTAGCACGATGACAGCGGTCTTATTCCGCAGCGGCCGGGAACAGAATATGTGTACCAACCAGCCCCATAAGCAAACCAGCTGCGGTCTCCACCACTTTATAAAACTGCTGAATATTTTCTCAATACCATTAAAATATTCTTCATTTGTAAATACAGAAGTAATAACAAAGTTTTCCTTTACAAAATACGTCTGCAAGCAGGTTTGCACAATGGCTACTCTTTGTGATACAATTTCTTTTATTTACAACTATAAATTGCATCTTCTCTAAAGACCTGTGGTCAGATTTTGAAATTACTAAGGTAAATCTTGTCAGACATGTAATACATCCGATAAGTCTTTGCCAAAAGACCAATAATGTAATTTTTTCCATGCCATTGTGGCAGGGTGGTACGGTAACCATTTTAAATTATTTCAGACTCAGAGTCATGGTTGAAAGTTTACTTTATATCGATAACGCGTTCCGCCATTTTGTGCAAAAGCACCTGGATGTGTAACCCATCAAACCTAAAGCCATATAAAGTGGTCGCAAAAGTCTAGTTACTTTGACATAAAGCCATATAGAATGAAAACTGGATCCCAAAGTATCCAATTATTTGTGGATCCACTTTCCATTTTTATGGCTTAGAACGAATGGGTTACACAATGGCGAAAGAGCGAAGGGCTTTGCTGATGTCAAATAACTTTGCAACCGAGACTACTTTCATTCTGAGACCAATAATACATCTAGGGAATGGTATCCTAAGGTCCCTCACTTCTGAGCGAAATTGTGGTCTGAGTTGCTGGAATTTGGAACGAACGAAGATCGTTCTATTAAATTCTGCAACGTCTGAATAAATTCAATCACAAGGACCGAATTTTTTAGTTGTTGAGGATAAAAATTAAAAGGGAAGTAGCCATGATTGAACGAAATAAGCCGGCCGGAGTGATCGAGTGGTTCTAGGCGCTTCAGTCTGGAAGCGCGATCGCTACGGTCGCAGGTTCGAATCCTCCCTCTGACATGGATGTGTGTGATGTCCTTAGGTTCGTTAGGTTTAAGTAGTTCTAAGTTCTAGGGGACTGATGACCTCCGCTGTTAAGTCTCATAGTGCTCAGAGCCATTTTAACCACTTTGAACGAAATAAATGACGCAGTTGCAAGAGAGTAGCCTGCCATTCGGGAGACAGCGTGATTTTCCTAAATCATTTTATGTGTATCTTCGGATGCTTGCTATGGGAAAGTCACATCCGATTTCCTTATTCCAACCGTTTGTAATCCTAGCCTGTGTTTCCTCTCCAATAGTCTCATCATCGGTGAGACTCTAAACCCTGAGCTATCTTTTTGATAATACGGTACTGATCTTGATTTTCAGTTTAATTTGTCTTCGTTATAAGTGGTTTTCTTATCTGTAGCGTTGAAACAACGCATACATTGTCGTCGTTCTTTTTGAAAACGATGCATTGCACAACACATAAAAAGTGAGTGTTTCCCAATGCTCCACTGTTGGAAAGCAAAATGATTTTGTGTTTTCGATATACAAACGTTAAGCATTAAAATATACGTAACAATTGTAAAAACTATTTCGTTGAAACCACAGTTTATTTATTCGTAATTTATTTAACGAAGACATCAGTACAAATTTATTTTATAATTTGTATGTAGTGTAGAGTGTTAAAAACATTTTGCAATATTCAGTAACATATGTTAAAATTATCTATAGGTTATAATGAACATACTCAGAAAATAGTATTTTAAGATAACGGTACAAATAATACCTTCTAAACACTAGTTGACTCATGAGACAGGATGCATCGTGGTTACATCCAGTGACACTACAGAGAGTGGTGACTAATGACTAGCACTTTGCCTATCCCGTCAACAGGAACTGATTGTACAATGTCCGACTGAAGTTGAACAGCCCTCAGTGGGTCTTACAACACTGAGGACGTTAAGTATTTACTGGGTGTTTCATAAGTACCTCGTGATTTCTGAAGACAGCTTTGCATAAACAACAAGACATACATAAAGGTATCAATGGATAGAGCAACTCTCCAAGCTTTTAACTCACATTACAATACGTACATACAAGAGGTGCCTGTCAGTACACTCCATTTAACCCTTGCCTGAGAAGATTATTTGTGTATTACTAGTTTGATTGTGGTGGTATTCAGCGGTATACGGAGAATTTTTTCCACTAAATACTTGATAAATATGGACTTGGGATATGTAAGTGGACCCATCTGTATTTCACTCTAATGTGTCACACTAGCTATTTCCTGTATACAGGGTGTTACAAAAAGGTACGGCCAAACTTTCAGGAAACATTCCTCACACACAAATAAAGAAAAGATGTTATGCGGAGATGTGTCCGGTAACGCTTAATTTCGATGTTAGAGCTCATTTTAATTTCGTCAGTATGTACTGTACTTTCTCGATTCACCGCCAGTTGGCCCAATTGAAGGAAGGTAATGTTGACTTCGGTGCTTGTGTTGACATGCGACTCATTGCTCTACAGTACTAGCATCAAGCACATCAGTACGTAGCATCAACAGGTTAGTGTTAATCACGAACGTGGTTTTGCAGTCAGTGCAATGTTTACAAATGCGGAGTTGGGAGATGCCCATTTGATGTATGGATTAGCACGGGGCAATAGCCGTGGCGCGGTACGTTTGTATCGAGACAGATTTCCAGTACGAAGCTGTCCCGACAGGAAGACGTTCGAAGCAATTGATCGGCGTCTTCGGGAGCACGGAACATTCCAGTCTATGACTCGCGACTGGGTAAGACCTAGAACGACAAGGACACCTGTAATGGACGAGGCAATTCTTCGTGCAGTTGACGATAAACCGAATGTCAGCGTCAGAGAAGTTGCTGCTGTACAAGGTAACGTTGACCACGTCACTGTATGGAGAGTGCTACGGGAGAACCAGTTGTTTCCGTACCATGTACAGCGTGAGCAGGCACTTTCAGCAGCTGATTGGCCTCCACGGGTACACTTCTGCGAATGGTTCGTCCAACAATGTGTCAATCCTCATTTCAGTGCAAATGTTCTTTTTACGGATGAGGCTTCATTCCAGCGTGATCAAATTGTAAATTTTCATAATCAACATGTGTGGGCTGACGAGAATCCCCACGCAATTGTGCAATCACGTCATCATCACACATTTTCTGTGAACGTTTGGGCAGGCATTGTTGGTGATGTCTTGATTGGGCCCTATGTTCTTCCACCAACGCTCAGTGGAGCACGTTATCATGATTTCATACGGGATACTCTACCTGTGCTGCTAGAACATGTGCCTTTACAAGTACGACACAACATGTGGTTCATGCGCGATGAAGCTCCTGCACATTTCAGTCGAAGTGTTCGTACGCTTCTCAACAACAGATTCGGTGACCGATGGATTGGTAGAGGCGGACCAATTCCACGGCCTCCACGCTCTCCTCACCTCAACCCTCCTGACTTACATTTATAGGGGCATTTGAAAGCTCTTGCCTACGCAAGCCCGGTACTCGTGCTCGTATTGTGGACGGCTGTGATACAATACGCCATTCTCCAGGGTTGCATCAGCGCATCAGGGATTCAATGCGACGGAAGGTGGATGCATGTATCCTCGCTAACGGAGGACATTTTGAACATTTCCTGTAACAAAGTGTTTAAAGTCAGGCTGGTACGTTGTGTTGCTGTGTGTTTCCATTCCATGATTAATGTGATTTGAAGAGAAGTAATAAAATGAGCTCTAACATGGAAAGTAAGCGTTTCCGGACACATGTCCACATCACATATTTTCTTTCTTTGTTTGTGAGGAATGTTTTCTGAAAGTTTGGCCGTACCTTTTTGTAACGCTCTGTATACCCATCCATGAGTGGATGATTACATGGAGTTTCTAAGAATTCGACTCAATTTAGTCTCAGAAATGCTGCGCGTAGAATGGGTAGAAATAAAAGCGCTGAAAAAGCATAGAATCCCTTTGCTGCCCCAAAAGACATTCAAATTTCTTCGAATGGTTTTGAACCTCCACTGGTAATCGCCATTTTTCTGAATTTCGTGTAGTTTTTGCGCAGTTGTCCCCTGAAACCCACATATCCCCGACCATGGCACCTGGGCAGAAAATCACCCATACTATAAGATCAAACTTATCGGAGGGATACATGAGTAGAAACCGAGGTTCCTGATGAGGGACATCAGCCTTTTCAGTAGTTACAGTGACAACAGTTATCTGTTGTTATAACACAAGCCCACATGAACATCCCAAGTTGGTACTGTGGGCGGCTGAAAACAAAGGATGATGGTGCATTGAAGCGCCGTAACTGGTAGCTACACAATAGGCTGTGGATACTGACCATAATTAATAGGTTATGAAATGCTGATTAAAACTGAAGAAATTGCGGTAAGAAGATAGGGACATGAGAACTCGATAAGTTGAAAGCACCGAAGAGTGTTGAGACTTCCGTCTTAAGCTTAGTAAAGTAAATGATGTTATATAAGAACTCGTCCACAATCATCATAACGGCATAGTAGTGAAATATATAGTTTTGTTTAGCAAATCATCCAGAATTCAAGAAAGTAGCATATACAGAATGTGAAAGACAATTGTTTGTAATATACCACAGTGGTATGGGGCGAGTTAAGGTGAACAACTATGGTCTCTCAAGTAAGGAAACAGCCTGAAAGATGCCGACAAGAGCCACCTAAGCTACGTCCCAAGCACGTCTTCCGATGTTTTCAATATTCTCTCGCTCTCTTCGCGGCTGGCACCCTCTCCTACCACTTTACAAAAGTTTGCTACTACACCAATTATTTCACTTGTTAAACCGTCCTTTTTGTCTTCATTGACTGGCCTATTACGCCTCCGTCTTACAAATTGTAAAACTGATTTCACAAGCTGCGACATTATTGCGAATAAAACAGTGACCCGTATATGCAATACGTTGCAATACGTTTCCTTTAATTTACGCCTATGGTCACAAACTTTTTGTTAACAGATTATCGGTTTCACTTGTAAATGTGGACGGCACTCTTGGTGCATCTACATCTTCCGCAAAGGGGAAAAAGAACGAGGTCAGGGGAGTAGGTAAAACTGCTCAATTTGTTCTTATTAATGGACCTACTTTGTTTTGTGGCGCGAGATTTAATTTTTCTTTAATGAAAAGTTCTACCTCTTCTGGTTTGGGTAATGGATGGATAACCGTTGCTTTTGTTGCATGTAACAGTGCAGGTAGAGCTGGTTTGGAATCCTTTGAAACTAGGGAGATCTTAGCTTACCGTACTATACCTGTTTCTGAGGTTATTATCTCTGGTGAGGGTTCCTACCTTATGCCACATGGGAGTTTATCTTTGACTTGTCGTAGACGTGTTAAGATAAATTCTGATTGCAATATTCACTTATGGGTGAAGGCAAGTGGTTCATCCTCTTTGGAAGATTGTCGCATTGTGGGTGACTGTACTCTGTATAACCATTGAAAGCAGTCCTCAAAAAAAGATAAATCAGATCTGTAGCAAAAAATGGGAATAGACAATCTGCGAGTGTATATGTTTTTTTCCCATTTTTTGCTGCAGATCTGATGATCGTCATTATAGACCGCAACCGGTAATCTGTTAACAAAAAGTTTGAGGCCATAGACGTAAATTAAAGGAAACTTATTGTAAAATTGATAATTGTGTAAATTTTCCCTCATAGTTTTGTGGCTTTTTAACTGTGTAAAATGAACAAATGGTTCAAATGGCTCTGAGCACTATGGGACTTAACATCTATGGTCATCAGTCCCCTAGAACTTAAAACTACTTAAACCTAACTAACCTAAGGACATCACACAACACCCAGTCATCACGAGGCAGAGAATAAAATGAACAATTAAATAGTTTTGTTTCTCTGGCCTTCAAGACTACTGTACTCGTAATGTTTGAATTTATACTGAATTAGAAACGTAATTAGTTTCTGCATAACGTTTATAAAAGTATTTTTCTTTCTCTGCTCTATCGGTAGTTTAATCCACCAACGTTAACGAAATAGGCCCCTGTGACACGTTCTATAACAGGCCCTTACTGTCTGGCGCTATGGGAGAACGGAGGCAGACTAGGGAGACATGAAGAGGTTGTGCTTAAACAGGGGAGAGACGGGTTACAGGGAGGGCACGGTAAGCGAATAGGGAGATGAAAAGAATTATGAGGGAGGAGAAGGAGATTAGTCTTTAACGTCCCGTCGACAGCGAAGTCATTAGAGACGGCAAAGAATTACGAGTGTATATAATTTTGTGAGTGTGTGGTTTTACACCTGACTGATGAGACCAATAAAGCTTCAAAAACATACATCCTCAGGAGCCAGTGCTAATTAACGATATCAGTTATAAGGCTACGTGCAATTTGTCATGAGAGGGTGTCAACTAATTTTCTATTACTACTACCCCTGAAAATGAGCTTCATTAGCTACAGGAGAAAAATCAGTCAACAACTTACATTTATAACTTATTCCACAACTGGCATAATAAATCCTGAAGGGATTAAACATTCGCAGCCAACACTTCAAATTCAGATAATAATATGTGGTCACGTTAATGACGGTAACTAATTTTACGACAGGTTCTGAGACTGATGAGGATTTAAATTTGGATATGACAATTCACTGTCGTTGTTGTTAAATCCCAACGTTAAACGGCAAGGATAACGTGATTGCAAGCCGTGAGGATGACAGCGAGTGAAGACAAACATATTACTGGGGCAGAGCGACTGATAGAGGGTAAGACGTTATCACTATCCTGTTGCTGCATTGTGTTCTTCCTGTATGGAGCGGTGATCGGTGTCGAACCATAATGGTCTAACACAAAGTGCCCCTTCGTCCTTCCACTCGGGTCTGCACTCGTCTGAGTGCATTCACCTCCAAATCTAGCTCTCAAGTCTACTCTGAACGTCCATGTAAGAATCCCTGTATTGCTGTGTTCAAGCCCCAGAGTCCAGACTAACCACGCACCCCTTCAGGCCTGCTGATTGTTTTGTGGACACCTAACATTTTCTACCAATCACCAGATTTTCTGCCAACACTGGGCAGTCTCACTCCAGTGGCTCCGTTAACTTCTTCTCCCAGCCATCATCTTTACTAAACCATCAATCTAAAAAGTAGAGCTCAGGACCTGCATCATGGACTGTTTACCAATGTAAAATCGCGCTGTTCCTTCTGGTTCTTCTACTGTCTCGATGTCGGATTGGCAGCCCATCAGCCACGCAGCACTGTCACAGTCGGTGGTGCTTTTAGCACACTTTCTAAAGATGTTCTCTGTGGCTGGGACCTGGTTCAAATGGTTCAAATGGCTCTGAGCACTATGGGACTTAACATCTATGGTCATCAGTCCCCTAGAACTTAGAACTACTTAAACCTAACTAAGGACATCACACAACACCCAGTCATCACGAGGCAGAGAAAATCCCTGACCCCGCCGGGAATCTAACCCGGGCGTGGGAAGCGAGAACGCTACCGCACGACCACGAGCTGCCTGGGACCTGGGGTTTCGCATACCCAGAGAAGTCAATAGCATTTGTCTGAAATCGCTCACACCACTGGATAAGGTTTTCGCGTTGACCTGAGGGTGTGTTGTATGGCCTGCAGGTTAGCCTGAGGGACGGTTGGGAAAAGTGAGGGTTGTGCGTTTCTAACGCGGCCGCGGCAACTGTATCACTCTATACTGTCCTTACTCCTGGCAGTCTGCAGCCCTGCGCTAGCCTGGCGACTGCCCGATGGTCCACACAGTGCCCGTTCTTCTGATTTCTCTCAGCCATGGATTCATCGTCTAGTCTATAAAAGACATCACCTCCTACCACCGTCCCAAGGAAACGATCCCTTTTGCAGCCCTCGCTGTCCCAATCACTTGCCTGCCCCATAAGACGTCTCGCCCACCTCCACGCGTCATTACATGGCTTGCAAGAAATTCCGCGAGAACATGAAAGCACAGAGTTAATACTGACACTGCAATCGCAGTCTCTTACCTCAAAGTTCTGACTGTTGTTGGCTCATTTAATTATTATTAACTTACTAATATGCCCCATTACTGCTTACGTGGATGAGATGTGTCTAGTCGGAATGGTTATTTGCCTCTCAAATAAACATTATATGTTGGTGAGGGTTATACGGCGTCTGCCGCAGCCTGCATCTCAGCATCCATGATAATATTGCGTGTTTCCGACGGTTAAATTTCTATTGTTAATACTCCTTTCTAGTTCTTTAATGTATTTGAGTAGCGGTCTTTACGTACTTTCTCTATTTCTCGTTCTGTGTTCAAATATATATAGTGTCCAAACCAAACAAAGTTGCCTGCTTATATTTGACCATTACGGTATCTTTCTTGTGTGTTATTTACGGTACATACTCTCTTGTTCGATTTTTCAAACAGGAGGTCCCGTATGGTCGTCTTAGAAACTTCGTTTGTAGGGCTTCGTTCCTTTAGGAGTTGTTCTCTGTAATCGTCCAGCACTCAATGCCTTCATGTGTATGAAGTTTCGTTTTTATTCTGATTTTTGTGGACCACAAAAGAGGTCAATTCTGATATTTCTCTCCTTCCTGAGCTCACTCAGTTTCTCAAGTCATCTTCACATCTTCCATCTTTATTAATTTTACTCGCTAGGTAGTCATACCTTTCACAATTATTGATGCTAACATTATCTGATATTCCAAGCTGTGCCGATACATTGCCGTGGTTACGTGTTCTGTCTTCCTGAAGTCAACTTCAGCCCCATTTTCTGTGTTATTCTATTAATTACCCAAACATATGGCGGATTTTTCAGAATCCCTCACCACCATCACCTGGTCACCTGCGAATAAACGCATATACACACTTTATTTTCCTACCTGAATTCCCATTCTACTGAATTTATTTTTCCAGTTGCGCATGGGGATTTTTAGATATTTTCTGAATACTGTTGTTTCAATCTCATATTAATTTTAAAGATGACAGACCCTACCCTTATCCCTCCATGCACATCTTTACGTATCTTATATTTTCTTTTTACTTATAACGGGTCAGTGCCATATACAGTAGTTACAGTGTTTACAACGTCTTGGGTAATGAGACGTTGTCTCGTTTCCGAAATCTATGAACATTAGATGAAAGCTAAATTTACACACACTTTGAAGAGAAAGCGTTATAAAATGAAGTAATACGAGTAAAGTGCTGACAACAAACGACGTTTAGAGAACTGCATTCTCTGGTTCCACTAGCTTACCATCTCTAGTTTTTTAAGCTCGATACTTCTTCCGCCTTAGATTCCCTGAGCGTCGTCAGTTGTCTTTCTTTTCCTTCATATTGCTTCTTCTACAAAGTTTTCTTTTATGTGTCTGTGCAAATCTTTTAAATGTCATGTAATTCTGTATTTTGTTTTACTTTTAAGTGTACTTACGTCATTTTTAGCTCCCCCTCTCCACCTGTCTTGTCCTCTTCAGGCCCTGCTTGTAACCCGCCCCTCACCTGTTTAAGCACAGTCTCCTCCCATGTTCCACCAGTCTGTCTGTTTACTCACATCGCTACAGACTCTAAAGTTTTTTGATATATGTTACTCTCTTAAATTGTTAATTAATTGGTATGGACCTACACTATTATGTATTATGTTATTCTATTCTGATGATGGTTTTGGCAGGTTGTTAAGGAACTCATTTATTTTACTGTGCTTGATTAGAAGGATGTTTCTTGTTCTTTACCTCTTCACATACCTTATTTCACTGTACCTTGTTTTTCTACTTGCATATTAGATGACCACTGGAAAATTGCATTGGTAGCCGAATCTGATTGTGGTTATGTGAAATCAAAGTTTATTTTGTGTCGTTATTTGATTCCAAGATTTTATTGCGGTTGTGGTCTTTGTGCTGTCAGCTTCGCATGCAAATGCCATTGTTGTGTACATAGTTCCACGTAGTCAGCGCGTACACAACTTTCCCACTAGAGCGCGCCCCACTAAGCACAACAGCGCAGGCGCAGCGCTCGTCTGTCTCTGCACTACGAGATGGCGCTGCCATAGAGACGGACCAAATTCTGCTTCCGCCGATCCGCGTATTAATATGTAACGCAGCCAATGAGATTGCAGCTAACGTAGAACCTTTTCTCCTCGCGGATCACACTCGCGCAGTGATACATGAACGTGCAAGGTACTATAACGAGTGTACAGACCTCCAATTAGTCAGTCTGCATTTGTCTGTACCAGTCTATAGTCAAGTTTCAGTCTGCACCTAATAAGTTTACCATATTCCTGTACATACCCATGAAGATAAATGTGATATATGACATGTGAGATATGTGAGAATAAGATTAACGTACCAATACCAAAGGAACTTCAGATTGTCAATGGTAAATAGCATCCAGAACCAAGTTAAGTAATTTTTATGTTTTTTATTATTTTAATAAATTTGTGTGAAAATTAATCAAGTTCTGTTTAAAGTTGGTCATCGTCAATCTGCTACTCTAAGCGTGCAAGTGGCACTTCTATCGTCTGACCTAACGGCAGAAGATAAACACGCCACGATAAGACCACGAGACATATTGCTGACACTCGCCAAGTCAAATAATCTGATGGTGTGTGTACTGAAGGTCTTACAGTACGCACACCACAGCCATAAAATACGTTGCCTGACGAAAGCTGTGAAGCACCAAGAACGACATGAGGAAACAAAATGAAAATTCACTGGCCGAAGACATGTGATGCTCTTTCAGTCATCACAGTACGGAGTAAAACTGACCAAAGAAATTAGCAGTATGAGCCAACTCATCAGTATGACGTTTGGTCTAGAAGCATGCAACGATTTGCTTGGGAATGCGGTAACAAGGTTGCTGAGTTCTCCCCGTAGGCAAGCTGGCCCAACACTGTTTTAACTGGTCCTTAATATCCCGCGTACTGACACTGGTTCGTGGTAGACGCCTGAACTGATCCCACACATGTTCTGAAGGGGACAGGTTTGGGATCTTGCTGGCCACGGTAGTACCTCAGCCTCACGGCAGATAGTTCGTAGAGATACATGCCGTGTGCCGAAAACCATTGACTTGTTGAAAAAATGGTGCCACGGTACTGTCACATGAGAGGTAACATACGAGCACGCATGTAGCCCGTGACGTTTCGTTTCGCCGTCAAATTTCCATCAGTGGCTACCAGAGCTGTGATCATACTCGATGGCTCCCCGCACCGTGACGGCAGCAGCAGTACTATTATGCCTCTACGAAACAGTGGAAGACTGGAACATCTCCCTGGGGAGCCTACCCCTTATTTACCATACCAGGCCTAGTGAGAAGACTAAACTCTAACCACGCTAATGCACTCTGGTGGTCGCTCTGCCTGCCATAGAGAACTGCAACTCTACATTAATCGCCGATGGTGCGTACCTGTTCGGAGTAACATTGACATGCGACAATGTCTTCTGGTTGCTTCACTCATTTTTGTCAGGCTGTGTAGTTTACCACGTGCAAAGCTTAGCTACAGACTAGTTTCATATCCAAGTGTGGCATCACCCTGTCCTCGTTATTCGTGTAAGGAAAGTGTTCAGTACCCTGAATCTGACAGGCTGCGGACTGGAATGCGTGATGCTTTTTGCAAACCTCAGCCATAATGAGTGTGAGGGCAAGTGACCGTCATAGAAGTGCTGTGACTGAGACAGTTCGTTGCCTCAAATTTAAAATCCTTGGTCGTCATCAGATTTGGATTTCCAAGAAACAGTGCCTCACAAAATACGAGCATGAGATCTATGAGAGACATAGAGATGTAGGAAGACTTCCCAGTCATGTATACACGAAAAATACCGCCCAGAATGTGGATCACTTGATGCTTGAAACAAAATTCAAGTACAACTGGCACAGATAGCTTAACTAAAACGGAACATTGTTTGGAAAAATAAAAGTCTTTGGAAACATTAAAAAAACTTTACAGTACTCAGTTACAAAATAGTTGTAAGCCATTGAAAAACGTAATGGGTTGTTGTACTTTTGTAAAGTGACAAATACAAAAAATAATATTCGAATGCTAATAACAAATTAAGAACATTCAAGACGTAATTCATAAATATTTGCGAGCGTTGTGACGTGCAGTGCATGAAGTAAGACACTTGCGTGAGTGACGTTTTTTATAGAAACCCCCATCCCTGCATCATTCGATCAACTGCTTTGTTTGTGAGAGATTAACAATGTGAAGGACAGCGAGTCACAACAAAATCGTAGCTGTTAAGGAATACGAAGGTTAACGCTGTTAACAACTCAAAATTCTGGAAGTATCCGTCATTCTGTAGCTGAGCTTTTCTCGGCAACATCTTATAGTAGTGTCAGTCCCGTAAGGAACACAGGATAGCTTCTGTGAAATTTGAAAAGTAGGACATAGGTATTGACAGAAGGGAAACTGTGAAGACGGTTTGTAAGATGTGCTTCGACATATCATACATACGTACTAAGATCTACGGTCCCTTGTTGGCGTAAAATATGTAAGCTTCTAAGTCAATGCAATGACAAGATTCGGCCATTTATGTCACATATTTTGACACTCGCAGACCCACTCATTACAACCTTCAGCGTACTCCCATTAGGCCTACAATACTGAAATTTGGCAAGGAGCAAAGTTTAACACACCACAACTAAAAGAAAAAAATCCGAAAACTGTTACTTTCTAATTATATCATACGAAAAAAATTATTATTTTTTTTTTTTTTTGTTATCCGACTGTCTGTCCATCTGTTAAGACTCCTTTCTATCATTAACCGGTGGACGTATTGATATCAAATTTATGTCAGTAACTGAGGTCTACGGTCTGTCGGTGGCCTTCAGAATTTAAGCTTTTATGTCAATGCAGTCAAAAGACACGACCATTTACGTCACATATTGTGATACTCTCCACCTCACTTAACAGAACCTATAGGATGCTTCCCTTTAACCTACAAACATGAAATTAGCCGAGCAGTAAACTTTCACAGTAACACTAAAGGAAAAAATCCGAAAATTAATAATTTTTAATTATATCGTACGATTTTTTTGTCTGCCTGTCAATCCAATTGTTAAGACCTCTTTTGTCAGAAACGAGTAAATGTATGAAGCTTAAATTCTGGACACTAGGATGGATGAACTACAGTCTGGCAATCACTGGACTATATGAAAAAAAACTTAAATTATTTACAAACTATAGCGTGCATACACTTTATTCAACATGTAATCGTCACTACAGATATTCAGATTTAGGTTATGACATGTTCGATATGCCTCCATCATTGGCAATGATGTGGCGGAGACGAATAGCGAAATTCATGACCCGCTGAAGTATCGGAACATCGATGCTGTCTATGACCTCCTGAACGGCTGTTTTCAGTACAGCAATGGTTCTGAGGTTATTGCTGTGCACCTTGCCTTTAACACAGCTCCACAAAAAGGAGTCACATGTGGTCAGGTCCGGGCAATATGGTGGCTAATGGAGGCCCCTGCCAGTGGCCTCTGGGTACCCTAGAGCCAGAATGCGGTCCCCGAAGTGCTACTCCAGAACATCAAACACTCCTGATTCGATGGGATGGAGCTCCATCTTGCATGAAACACATCTTGTCGAAATCAGGGTCATGGACATGAAATAATCTTCCAAAACCTTCACGTACCGTTCTGTAGTCAACGTGTCATCAAGGAATATCGCGCCGACTATTCCGTCACTGGACACTGCACACCGTACACTCACCCATTGACAGTGAAGAGACTTCTCGATCGCGAAATGTGGATTCTCAGTCCCCCAAAAGCTCCAGTTTTGTTCATTGAAGAACCCATCCAAATGAAAGTAGGCTTCGTCACAAAAACAAAACCACACGAGTTCTCATCATGCGCGAGGCCAACCGTGCGGTTTTGAACTGCCTAACGCAAACCGTTCAGAAGTTACGACGATTTTATTTCATTCAGTTCAATAATAGTCACCCTGTACCTGTTTGCATAATTAAGTTTGTACGGAGCCATTGGTGTGTGAGACCTACTCGTACTTATCAGAATTTTTTTCTCTCAGGACAAATCTCTCAAATGGTTCAAATGGCTATGAGCACTATGGGACTTAACATCTGAGGTCATCAGTCCCCTACAACTCAGAACTACTTAAACCTAACTATCCTAAGGACATCATGCAAATCCATGCCCGAGGCAGGATTCGAACCTGCGACCGTAGCGGTCACGCGGTTCCAGACCGAAGCGCCTAGAACCGCACGCCCAATACGACCGGCGACAAATCTCTGTGGTTTCAGTTAACTTGATGAGGTTTCTTAAATGTCTTGTCAGAAGACTCTTGTTGTTCGGTCTCTGGGTACCATGGCGTATTACTATATCAAGAATCAGTAAATTTCCTCAACTAAGTTATTGATAAGTTAATGTGGGTAAATTAAAAACGAAAGTTAGATCCTTAGGGTGATCCATCACGTAACCTGGAGATGCGAATAGCTTAGACATATTCACTGAACGTGTCGCTGCCCTTTGTATCTTAAAATTGGAAACGCTTGCACGTGTGCTACGAAAAGTCGTCCTCCAAGCTCTGTCTGTCTGCGGTTTGTATTTATAATGCCTGGTGTGGCGTCGGAGGCGGCGGTGGAGGTGGTGGAGGCGGTTTCTGGTGGGAGGCGTGCGTGCGAAGCCGTCGCCACCGCCACCGCCAAAAATATGGCCGGTGGCATTGTGTCGCGTTGGGCCGCGACCAACGGGCTACCCAGAAGGAGACATAAAGAGAAAGAGGGAATAACATAGAGGGAGAGGGAGAGAGAGAGAGAGAGAGAGAGGGAGAGGAAGGGGCAGTCCGCCGGCTGTGGCGACTGGAAACCAGCGGGACTCTGCCGCAGGCTACTCTAGTTCCTACAAAAAAAGAAAACGGCTGTATGCGAACGAAAGGATAATGAATAATACTTTTTCAGAATTAAGCGCGGGGATTACAGATTTAAAGTCTGCTGCCCCGTAATGCTCATAAATCACTAGTGCCGCACTGGCAATGTCCGAAGGAGAAGCCTGTATGGGGGATCAGCTCATCCGAACATTACAATTATGTTCTTTGACGGAGTTGATTCCGGTGCTTATACTGTTTATCCATAGACATTACAAAGAAAGAAGACGGTTTATTAGCAGTATGGTTCTCCTTGAAGCTTTATACTTCATCAGAACAGTAGCTGTCAAAAAATTTTGGAAACTAACGTTTGCTTACCGCATGCCCACGTAATCTGGAGTAATCTCTAGTTTGGCTGCTTGCAAGATATTCGTCCACTGTGGTTGCAGCACTCTGAGTGCATCAGCTTCCAGTACAGTGGCTCTTACTTTGTGTGTGTGTGTGTGTGTTTCTTAACTCCAATGAGGAAAGGTGGAACACGTGTCACAACCCAACACTAGCATCGTTTCATTGTATTTTATCCGATGACATGAAACCACAACTGCATTATGTCTATTCTTACCGGAGACTAACAGACAGACAGCGCACTGTTGTTATGCTGACAGATCCGCCATATGGACTCTATCTTCAACTGCATTGCATCAACATAAGCTGACAGCCCCAGTAGCTGACAGCTCTCAGTATTTGACACCTCTCCCCCACACTAGTTGATAACCTACCCACCAATAGTTAACACCTCCAGTAGTTAACAAAATCCTGCCTCATTTACAAAACCTCTATACTGCCGTCTTGCATCTTTGAGAGTCTGTAACTTACCATCGGCGAACTCACAAGCAAGGACGGTAACATGCAATAGGAATTCCGGTGTCAAATGCAGAGGAGCCGATAGGTGGGAAGAGTACACTGAAGTCCTCTATGGAGAGGAAAGATTTGTCTGATGACGTGATAGAAGAAAGAAGACAAGTCGATAGGAAAGAGATAGGTATCCAGTACTAGAATCAGAATTTAAATTAGCTTTGGAGGACTTTAGATCAAATGAAGCGGAAGGGTTAGATAACGTTACTTCGGAATTTCTAAAATCTTTGAGGAAGTGGCAAGCAAAAGACTATAAGAGCTGGTGTGTAGAAGGTATGAGATGGCGATATACCATCACACTTTCGGAAACGCCTCATTCACACAATTCCGAAGATAGCAAGAGCGACAAGTGCGAGAATTATCGCACAATCAGCTTAAGAGCTCATGCATCCAACTTGCTGACAAGAATAAAACACAGAAGAATGGAAAATAAAACTGAGGATCTGTGAGAGGACGATCAGTTTGTCGTCAGGAAAGGTAAAGTTACCAGAGAGGAAGTTCCTATATTGTGGTTGAGAACTGAAGCAAGATTGATCAGGTTATGTTCATAGGATTTGTCGACCTGGAAAAAGCGTTTGACATTATCATATGGGGCAAGAGTTTCGAGATTAGGATAAAAATATACGTAAGCTATAGCGAAAGATAGGTTATATATAGTGCGTACAAGAATCAAGAGGGAACAATAAGAGTAGGAACGAGTTGTTCAAACTAAAAAGAGTGTAAGGCAAGGAAATAGTGTTTAGCCCATGCTCTTCAATCTATACACCGAAGAGAAGCAATGACGGAAATAAAAGAACGGTTCAAGAGTGGGTTTAAAATTCACTGTGAAATCATACCACTGATAAGATTTTCTGATGTCATTGCTATCCTCACTGTAGGTGAAAAAGAATTACAGTATCTGTTGAACTGAATGAACAGTCAAATGAGTACAGAATATGGACTGAGAATAAATCGAAGACAGACGAAAGCAATGAGAAGTAGCAGAAATGAGAACAGCAAGAAACGTATCACCAGAATTCGTAATCACCAAGTAGATGAAGTTAAGGAATTCTGCGACCTAGGCAGCGAAATAAACCTTAACGGACGGAGCAAGGAGGGCATCAAAAGCAGACTACTGTTGCAGAAAATGCTAGTATCAAATATGAGCCTTAATTTAAGGAAGAGATTTATGATAACGTACGTTGGAAGCACACTAGTGAGCCATGGACTGTAGGAAGGCCAGAACGGAGAAGAATTGAAGCGTTTGAGACTTGGTTCTACAGAAGAATGTTGAAAATAGGTGAGTAATGAGGTAACTCTCCGCAAACTCGGTGGGGGAAGGAATATGCGGAAAACACTGACAAGAAGACGGGATAGGATGATAGGACACCGAAATTCGTATGCTCCTCACCTACGAGAATTTAAATGTGCTTACGCCACGTATACAGGGTAAAGATAAATTCGTGCACTGACTTCACAGCGCGATTCCTCACTACTACCAATACGAAAAGTGTGTCACAAAACTTCGCCCTGCCCGTATTTCGGGCAGTAAATGGACATTAAAGACTGGCAATCTGGCATCACTGTAGTCACGTGTATAGTAACTACCTCTGTCAGTATATAGCAGTAGTCCTATGCAGTTGGTGCAATGGAGAGCGTTTTAGGTTAGCATGCAGGGGATCGAGGCTTAGTCGATTTTCTCTGCTAAACTAGTGGTACGGTATCTGGCGGCTTAATCATCATACAGACTGCAATTTGCAATACTTTTGAAGTTGCGTGGAACGAACAAAGACATGGAAGTACAATCGTTTATATTGGTCAACTTTCAAAAAATCTCTTTTCACGTCGTGGACGCGATTTTTTTCACGCTGCTGCATCTACAAGATTCTGAACCTGTTTTCTGTGTAACCCCCCCACCCATTTTCCCCGTCTAAATTATTTGCAAAGCACGTTGCTAGCCCTACTGATGACGTAAGGCCCTAACGAAAAGTAATGAATCTGAACGTGGCAAGAATAATAGTAGCTATTAATCGATGGAACCATTGAGGAAGGGTACACACAAAACAAGTTTGGAATCTTGTAGACGTGGTGGGTGCGGAACATTTAGTGTGCATGACGTGCAAAAGATCCTTTAAAATCTCACCAATGAAAACGATTGTATTTCCATTTCTACATTTGTAGTACGTATCCGCAAATGCTTTGTAAAAGACCCACAGCAATCGCTGTATGACGGTTAAGACACCAGATGCCGTACCACGTGGAATACATCTAGCAAGTAAAAACACATATATATGACGGTAGCATCTGTTCCCGAAAGAACAGTTACCGTTGATGACCATGCAGCTTTGCTAGAAATGAAATGATAATTAAATGGACACCCTAGCTGCAAACAGGCGTTGATATACTTCATTGGGGATATGTTGAAAATGTGTGCCCCGACTGGACCTCGAACCCAGGATCTCCTGATTACATGGCAGACGCTCTATCCTGCAAGCAGGAGATCCCAGGTTCATTACCATGGGGGGGGGGGGGTGAGGTACACGTACACACGTGGTTTCCGTTTTCAATTACGGAGTGGAATAGAGTGTGTCCCGACATGTCAGGCCAATAGATGTTCAATGTGGTGGCCATCATTTGCTGCACACAATTGCAATCTCTGGCGTAATGAATGTCGTACACGCCGCAGTACATCTGGTGTAATGTCGCCGCAGGCTGCCACAATACGTTGTTCGATATCCTCTGGGGTTGTAGGCACATCGCGGTACACGTTCTCCTTTAACGTACCCCACAGAAAGAAGTCCAGAGGTGTAAGATCAGGAGAACGGGCTGGCCAATTTATGCATCCTCCACGTCCTATGAAACGCCCGTCGAACATCCTGTCAAGAGTCAGCCTAGTGTTAATTGCGGAATGTGCAGGTGCACCATCATGCTGATACCACATACGTCGACGCGTTTCCGCAGATCATTCTGTAGAAACGCGATGTATGTTGCAGCTGTTTGGGCCCCTGCAATGAAGTGAGGACCAATGAGGTGGTCGCCAATGATTCCGCACCATACGATGGCCACCACATTGAACATCTATTGGCCTGACATGTCGGGACACACACTATTCCACTCCGTAATTGAAAACAGAAACCACGTGTGTGCGTGTACCTCACCCCTCATGGTAATGTACATGTGCGTCAGTGAAAAAGAACAATAAAAAGGCGTTAGCATGTGGACGTAATGTGCTGTTCCAGTCTCTTCTGTACCTAAGGTCCATCACCGTTCCCTTTGGATCCCTACGTAATTCGGTGCTCTCCGATACACACGATCGAACAGCGGAGGAGTGGTACTCAAGCTTCAACTTTAGGTTACAATATCTCCGGATGTAATTAACATTTTACAATGCAACAAACGGCACTGATTACGTATTTGTTTATATGTCCAGATGTGCTAACAAAACTAACGGGGTTCCATTCAAAAAAACGTAGGTTTGTGTTAAAAAACGTACTTCCGTGCATTTTTGTATGGTTTGTATTAACCAATTACACTAGACCCTCTCCTCACGTTCGGTCTGTGGAATCGATTCGTCAGTATTTAATGTGGTTTACGAAATATATCCAGCGGCAACGTTAGGTGACTCACCCTGTATAGTTAAAATATGGCTTCCCGGCCACTGACCTTCTTGTGCGAACGCACACGCCATGCCCGAACTCGTACGGGACTAGGTAGATTAATCTGCCACGAGTAACGAGTATGATGGGTAAACATCTATTAGGCGCACTACGAATGTAGTGGTGTGGACATGTTGTTAATGTGGGTCTCATGGGGAGCGTGCAAGGGATATGTCACTGAAGTCAGTGCAGGCACACTATCCTCTGCGCCCTCGGTGGCTCAGATGGATAGAGCGTCTGCCATGTAAGCAGGAGATCCCGGGTTCGTGTCCCGGTCGGGGCACACATTTTCAACATGTCCCAAATGATGTATATCAACGCCTGTTTGCAGCTAGGGTGTCCATTTCATTATCATTTCATAAAAACAAATAATACTCGACCGAGTATTGAACCCTCAACCTGCTGCATGCTAACCCAAAATGCTGTCCACTGCACCAACTGCATAGGACTACTGCTTTATACCAACAGAGGTAACTATTATACATGTTATTCCAGATTGACAGTCTTTAATGTCTATTTACTGCCCGAAATACGCGCAGGACGAAATTTTGTGAGATACATTTTTTTATTGCTAGCATGTGAGGAATCGCGCTGCGAAGCGCGAGTGAGCGAATATTTCTTCACTTTGTAATATATTGCATCCTTGTTCGGTGAAGCAAAGCGTATTACTTGCGAGTTTTTGATAATTGGGATTCGCCTTGTTACTTGGTGTCACCATGTATCACACCGTAAATATATACGGCACACGCCCGGTGTTTATAACTACACGTGACAGAAGAAAGAAGTGGGCTGCCAAAAACAATTAGAGAGTGAAGAATCTGTAATCTTAAAAAGATCAATGTGTGGTGCATGCGTGGTAGAGTCTTCATGTTCGCACCTGTGGGACATATTGTGAAGGTGAAACTATCATTTCACCTACACGATAATGACAATGTAATGGCAAGAGGCGCATAAGAAAAAATCGGAAAGAAAGCGCTGGAAATCATTTCTAGGAAATGTAAAAGTTATTAGGCTGCGTCATACAAAGGTGAATAGAATAAGCTGTAATAATGGATGAGCTTACTAGTGTGCCGGAAGTTGGCACATCTTTGCTTGTGTCGTAGAATTGGCGCTTCTTCACTGCAAGTGGGATTGTCAAACACGGGCGCCATCCACTGGGTGATGGTGGCGGCAGGAGGAGAGAAGGGTGGGCTTGAAGGCGATATAAGCGAGCTGTATGAGATACATGTGCGACCAGCAGCAGCGACTGGTACGACATGTACGCCGTTTAAAAAGGTAGTGTAAGAAGTCAGCTGACGGACGCTAAGCCCTGTATGTTGGAAGCATGTTATATAGCTGAAATTCGAGGAAATTTGACTATTGGACATACTGACGCTAATGGATTAAAGCTTCGTTACTGCACAACTGCGGCGTGCAGCTGGACACGCACTGGAAACGGTACGTGTGACGCTATTGGCGGGCCTTCTTGTTGTTTATCGTACCTTACCTGGCCTTGACAGATAGTCTGCGTATTCTAATCGATGTCTATATGCACTTTCTAACCAGGTCTTCCTCTTTTTCCAGTATTCTTAGTTGGTGCAGACTGCTTAAATTTCCTTGCCCCAGAACCCGCTGAATCAGAGAACATCAAAATCACAAAAAGTTTCGATTAATGTAATCAAGGTGAATAAATAAATAAAAAATAAACGTTATTAATACATTAACAAAGCGACAGTTTTTGTGGCTTTGAAGTTCTGCAAGTGTCAAAGGTGAAAACCACTTTTCTCGAAATTTAAGTAAACAAATAAAGTTAGCGAAAAAATTCGGCATTCTCAGTGAACGCAATCAGCTCCCTGGTCGAACACATGTATTAGGATGTCAGTTTGGTAATAGTCCTCTTTCTGCGAACATGTAAGGTCACTATAATTTCGCTCCTTACAAGCACTCATCCACATACTTTGCCATGATCTACAAACACAATTAGGTATCATGTGATACACTGTACATCGTATATATGAATATATAAAGGAGACTGTCATTTTCACGTACGTCTTATAAATAATTGTTAACGCTTATTGCATGAAAGGCGAGGGAGTGTCTATTATAAAAACGGCGTAATTAATGATTGCTTATACTAGTAGAGATTGGAATGCCAGTGGAAGTGAAATGTCTGGCGGAACTGAGGCCCTGGGTGGAAGGCCCACATGGGTGTGTTGGTCCTGCTTAAACACAGGACATAGGAGACGGATTTCGTAGCACCTAAGCGTTGGAGCATAATAGAGTCGCGACCAGTCGGTTTTGTAGCCGAACCGGAAGGATTATACTTCGGAAAATACGGAAATCTTGCACGCAGGTGAGAGGTACGAAGAAGCGGCACCTCGGAAACCACGGAGGCTGCGTTAGTTCCAAGGATTTTCACTCAGAAGCGTACCATTGTACGAGTATAAATTTTTCCTTACAAACTTTCTGCGCTGGACGAAAAAAGACTAAAATATGGTTGGTCGGCCTTCGGAATAATCTGTAGAGAGGGAGAATATTCTGTGGGTTCGGGAATATGATTCATTTTCGGAATTACGAGGGTGGGGAGCCGAGTCTTGCCCGAGGTCTTCCGTTGTGAGCGCCCGTGTGTGACAGTCGCGCGATATCAGCTTTTGTTGGTACAGACGGACTTGCAGTCTTTGATCTCAGTAAAGTTTATAGTTAGAACAGTTAGCAACTGTACTGTTGCGAACCTATACGATTCTGGACTTCACCACCACGTTAGAAGTCGTCGTTGAGACACAGCGTTCAGTAATTGAGAGCACTTCCTCTGCCTATACTTACGTTGAGACATTATCTGAACTTCGTCCTTGTGGTCGGGAGTTCGCGTTTCTCGTCTGTAGAACACAGAGAGGAGAAGACAGTATTAGAGTATATTAATCAGAGGACCGCCTTCTGCCGTCCTCGTGTTTGAAAGAGTATTTGTGGCTGGAGTTCTTCCATCGTCACAGACGAGTACGAGAACCATCACTTCGACGCACCGAACACAGTACATACGTTGATATCGCAAATTGCTTCAGTTTATTAGGGCTATAAGAGCCAAACAGCTGTGATCACGTTAGTTTATTTCCACTGAGGTTCCACACTGCCGCGCGAGATTAGCCGAGCGGTTTAGGCGCTGCAGTCATGGACTGTGCGGCTGATTCAGGCTGAGGTTCGAGTCCTCCCTCGTGCATGTGTGTGTGTGTGTGTGTGTGTGTGTGTGTGTGTGTGTGTGTGTGTGTGTGTGTGTTTTTGTCCTTAGGATAATTTAGGTTAAGTAGTGTGTAAACTTAGGGACTGATGACCTTAGCAGTTAAGTCCCATAAGATTTCACACACATTTGAACATTTGTTCCACACCACCCTAGATTATCTTTGAAAGTAGTGTCTTCTAGTGTTTGGTACGTAGATGATGTCAGTCATTCCGCGTTAATGATATCAGATCGCGCAGTCATAATATGGGGCAGAGTTGGGCAACTAATTAGTAATTTTACTTAGGAAATGTAAACTTTGTAATATACAGTTTTTTTAAAATCTACAATAAATATATTAGCACGAACAACGTTTATCGTTTAGTAGTATTAGTTTCCTTAATCATTCTTTTATATTTAGGTTGTAATTAAGTCCATTAAGAGATCCTAAGATCTGGTTCAGGGGGTAGACAGACAGAGCCAAATCTCCATTTTAGCGTTTATTATTTTCCGTTGCGCACATTCATTTTACACCCGCCTGGAGTAGCATCTTGGAAACATAATAATTCCTTGATACTCAACACGGTCGCCGAATTCAGACACACTAATCGCACAGGCTAACATGGTTCCTTGGCATTCTCAGCGCCTTTTGCGCAACAAGTCAGTGTGAGGAGACGATTTCTTTTTATTGTGAGTCTTCTTCAGGGCCGGCCGGTGTGGCCGTACGGTTCTAGGCGCTTCGGTTTGGAACCGCGTGACAGCTACGGTCGCAGGTTCGAATCCTGCCTCGGGCATGGATGTGTGTGATGTCCTTAGGTTAGTTAGGTTCTAGGGGACTGATGACCACAGATGTTAAGTCCCATAGTGCTCAGAGCCATTTGAACCATTTTTTTCTTCTTCAGGCTGCTCTTTATGGATATTGATGGTTCATACAACGTTTGTAATGGATTTCAAAATACCCAGTCCATCATCAGATGCAACCGGGAAACCAGTTATGGTATGGGGAGGCATCGGGTACGGTTTCAGATCATGGCCGGTAGAAACTGAGACAACTGTGACTGTACAATGGTATGCCAAGGACATCCTGAGTCCTCGTGTGTTCCCTTATGTGACAGTATCGTGGATCTATTTTTAACAGGACACTGCTCGACCACACGTCGCACCTGTGTCTGTGAACTGTCTGCGTGGTGTGGAGCTATTACGAGGCCAACAAGATCTCCAGATCTGCCCCCGACTGGACCACATTCGGTACCAACTCGGTCATCGACTCTGTCCCAGTGCCAGCATCCGAGATATCGAGGACCTTCCCAACTGAATCTGTGCACGCTTGAAAGCTGGAGGTGGTGCAATGTCATGCTCTTAAGTGGCCCCATACTGACAATTTCTTTGTCAATTTGACTCATTTTTAAAATCACTCAAATCACAACACACACATTCTCAACCAATGAAATTTCATCCTGTTTCCCTGTCCCCTCCCAGGTACTTCCTTTTTTTTTTTTTTTGCTGTCATTGTATATCGATGAGACTGATTTCTCAGGTATACGTAATGACTGAATATTTTGCAGAAGTCAATTACGTATGCTGTGTCAATGATCAACATCAATAGATTGCATCTCAGATGCTCCATAATTCTGCACAAAGGAAGAATATTGCGTCTGTTTGGCTCCGACATCATAATAACGATGGAGAGTTTTAAACATCTGTTATTATCTTACTCAGTCTAACCTCCGTAATTACAGATAAATACCAGTTAACAACGTTCCTGCACCCTTTTATCCCAAGTCAATTATTGTGTTCATACATACCTCTTCTACTAATTTCAACAACATACGTTATATACCGACTTTTGCAACTGTAATGAAAGTCTTACGCCGACCATATGCGTTTCGCGTAATTTCAGAGTATCTTCAGTGGTCACTGTAACAACGTGATATTCCTTTCTCATCTATTTGTCAAGATCGTGAATAGTTCTCATGTTTTAAATTCGTAATATAAAAGAGTTATTTTTATGTCTTTCTTCATTTCTTATTTAATTTTGTAACTAGAATTGGTTGGCAGCCATTGTTATTTGCTATTTCTCTAGCTACTTATGTTATTGTGTCTGTGGATCATGTAGGTCTTTATGATAGATGTTTGTTTTTGGGATTGTGTGTGGTTTGGTCAATGCTGCGGTATTGTATGTTGTTGTGATTTTTCTATAAATACCGAATGAATACTGATTATATTTCCTTTTGACAGATGCACCTAGGAAATTTGTTGTACCTAACTATTCTTTCTCTGAAGGGAACTTTGTTTTCTTGTAGTGTGGAAACGAGATTTTGAAAGGTATAGTAAGGAAGGATTAAGAATGTGGAATTAAAAACTAGAAAAAGTAATAACAGAAAAAACATAAAATATCTGCAAGGAAATAGTTCAGAATTATGAGAAGAATGTAATCGAAAAACACAAACTGCTAAACGAGAACGCAGAGCAGGGGGGGACAGGTATACAACTGATTTAGAAAATGACAGTCATGGTCCACAAACAATTGCCTAGAATGCAATCAAATATATAATTTGACAAGAAAACTGTAATTTTTAATGAAACAAGCAGAAATGTATTCAGGTGGAAAAGGGATAAATGTAATGACGTTAACAGAGTTAGAAGAAGGTTTAAAACAGTGGAAAAACAAAATGCAGCTGATACAGACGCCATTATCATCGAGTTATTAAAATACAGCGAAATTCTGCTCAAACTGTAATTTCTAAATCTTCTAAATTCGCGCCAGAGAAAGCTGGAATATCGAAAATCTGGTCAACAGCTGTTTTATCAATTTTTAAGAAAGGAGACCGAAAAGACTGCAATAGTTATAGGGTTATAAGTGTTGTAACAGTTGAATATAAACTATATGCAATATATTTAACGCTTAAAACCAATAATCGAAAGAATTTTAAATGAAGACCATAGAAGATTGAGATTTGGACAAACAACAATGGATAATATATTTACTTTTAAGACATTCATTAGTAAAATAAGAGAATTTAGTAAAAAGAAAGACAGATTTTACCGAATGTGCTAAGGTGTTTGCCAGATTAAACAGAAAAAAAATCTCTGGTCAATACTGCAAAAAATACATGGGACATAAGCTTATACAATGAAACTTTACTTGTAATAAAAACAGGGAACAAAATAAGTATGAATGAAATTATAGCTATCCAACGAGTTGAACAATGTTGCGTTCTTTTCCCAGTTCATTCTGTTTATATATAAACTACATAATTAAGAAATGGACTAAGCAAACAAAAAACAACAAATAAATAAATTTAGAGAAGGAGAACTGTATAAAAACATCAATATATGCTAACGATAATAACTGTAATAGTCACTTCAGAAGACGAAATACATTGCAATATTTTTAAATTGAAGCAAATTGGCCAAAACTATTTTTTCAAGATATCTGTGGAAAATACAAAAGCAATCAAAAAAAACAGCTCCGCTCAAAAATGACAGAAAACAAACTGGTCATGTAAATTACATGGGCTGCGTTATTCCTTTTCCTTAAGAATAAAGCAGCAGAATTTGAAGTTATATGTGCTGCAATAAAAATCATTAAGCGAAAAGACAACTAAGGAAAGGCAAATGAAATTCGGTGAAACAGTGGCAGTTCTAGGGCTAATTTATTGATCTAAGGCTTGAATACCAAGCAAGAAAGACGTAAATCAAATAGTGATATCAGAGATGATATTCTTCGGATCATTTAAAGATTGAGAAGACAGGATAAGAAACGAAGATGAAATTAGCTTGAAACATTTGCAATAACACGAAACTCCACATGTATAAGCAGAAATAGATGCAACATGCAGACAGAATGCAACGAGACAAATAACAAAGTTTTGGTGTACATCCAAGGAAGCGAGAGATGCAGGTCGCCCCAGGAAGCGATGGAGCTGAGACGCTGAAGCCGCAACGGATTTCTTGAACCTAATTCGCGAATGTAGATGACGATGGTGGTGATTATGATTTGTTTGTCTGCTTCCAGTTTGCTATCTGCGTTTCTAGTTCTCCTACCAGAGGAAGTCGTTCAGTATGGTGCATTATATCATATTGGTATTACTTTGTGAAACAATCCTTCCTCTATTTTGTTCATGAACATATTTGCTAACGTCTCTGAAATAGGCATTCCATTGGCAATCCTCCCCCTTGTAAGTAGAATTCCACATCAAATTCATAGTAGTTCTGGTGAGTAATAATGTACAGGAGTGTGCTCGTCTCTAAGTTGTGTTCCTGACGTGTCTTTTATTATCTTGGATTTTTTTTTAATGGGTTTGTCGAGTACGAGTTTGCTGTATCAGATGAGACCAACTTAAATAGCAAGAAACTGTGGATACCAAGAATCCCTAATTACATAATTAAATCAGAAAATTCAGAAAGTACAAAAATGTTTAATAGTACTAATTGAAAAAATGAGAACAGCGAAGGATCTTGGCAAACAGTCTCGTAAAAAAAAAAAAAAGAAAAAAAAAGTTTCAGATCCCATTCAAGATATCTGCAAATAAAGCAAGGTCTAAGTAAGACTCATTAGAATTGCGTAACGGTGTATAAACTTAAACAATTGCACGCATTCGGGAGGACGACGGTTCAATCCTGCCTCCAGCCATCCTGATTTAGGTTTTCCGTGATTTCGCTAAATCGCTCCAGAAAAAATGCGGGCATGATTCCGTTGAAAGGGCACGGCCGACATCCTTCCACGTCCTTCCCTAATCTGCTGAGACCGATGACCTCGCTGTCTGGTCTTCTCCCTCAAAACAACCCAACCCAACCGAAACGATTGTATATCTTCAGTTGTGCAAATGTGGCCTAACAACAAGAGAGATATGTATTTTTAATAATACAGTATGTATGTTAATAAATGCAGACAGTTAAACATCACTTAAGCTAAACTCTAATAATAGAGAGGTAGTTGTGGGTCGTATATTTGAGTCTACACATTTCTGTAAGAGCACGGCGGTGTCTTGTCGTTTGTTGAAGAGCGGATGCCGTATTGTCATCAGAACTCCTACGGAAATCAATAATTAGGAATAAGGAGGTTAATTGACGGTCATGTTGCATTGCAGTGTGGCACAAACTGAGAATTTCAGTCGGACGGAAATCGTGTCCTGATGAGAGAAGTGGTTAAGGCAACCGTTCTTGGGAAGCGGAGCATCCAGTTTCGAGGCCCGGTCTGCCACAGACTTTCACCTTCGCTATTGCATTACCACAATCCCCTGAGCAGCTGGAAGTCATAGGTTTCCCACCCATGTATTCCCTTTCGTTCTAAATTTTCTATTTTATATGAAGATCTGGATCACTTTATTTTTAATTTTTCAACTATACTACAGGCCATTAAAATTACAACACCACGAAGATGACGTGCTACAGACGCGAAATTTAATTGACAGGAAGAAGATGCTGTGATATGCAAATGATTAGCTTTTCAGAGCATTCACACAAGGTTGGCGCCGCTGACGACCCCTACAACGTGCTGACATGACGAAAGTTTCCAATCGATTTCTCATACACAAACAGCAGTTGACCGCCGTTCCCTGGTGAAAGGTTGTTGTGATGCCTCGTGTAAGGAGGAGAAATGCGTACCATCACGTTTCCGACTTTGATAAAGGTCGGATTGCAGCCTATCGCGATTGCGGTTGCGGTTTATCGTATCGCGACATTGCTGCTCGCGTTGGTCGAGATCCAATGACTGTTAGCAGAATATGGAACCGATGGGTTCAGGAGGGTAATACGGAACGCCGTGCTGGATCCCAACAGCCCGGTATCACTAGCGGTTGACTGGCATCTTATCCGCATGGCTGTAACGGTTCGTGCAGCCACGTCTCGATTCCTGAGTCAACAGATGGGGACGTTTGCAAGACGACAACCATCTGCACAAACAGTTCGACGACGTTTGCGGCAGCATGGACTATCAGCTCGGAGACCGTGACTGCGGTTACCCTTGACGCTGCATCACAGACAGGAGCGCCTGCGATGGTGTACTCAACGACGAACCTGGGTGTACGAATGGCAAAACGTCATTTTTTAGGATTAATCCAGGTTCTGTTTACAGCACCATGATGGTCGAATCCGTGTTTGGCGACATCGCGGTGAACGCACATTGGAAGCGCGTATTAGTCATGGCCATACTGGCGTATCACCCGGTGTCATGGTATGGGATGCCATTGGATACGCGTCTCTGTCACCTCTTGTTCGCATTGACGGCACTTTGAGCAGTGGACATTACATTTCAGACGTGTTACGACCCGTGGCTCTGCCCTTCATACGATCCCTGCGAAACCCTAAATTTCCGCAGGATAATGCACGACCGCATGTTGCAGATCCTGTACGGCCATTTGTGGATACAGAAAATGTTCGACTTCTGCCCTGGCCAGCACATTCTCCAGATCTCTCACCAACTGAAAACGTCTGGTCAATGGTGGCCGAGCAACTGGCTCGTCATAATACGCCACTCACTACTCTTGATGAACTGTGGTATCGTGTTGAAGCTGCATGGGCAGCTGTACCTGTACACGCCATCCAAGCTCTGTTTGACTCAATGCCCAGGCGTAGTAAGGCCGTTATTACGGCCAGAGGTGGTTGTTCTGGGTACTGATTTCTCAGGATCTATGCAACCAAATTGCATGAAAATGTAATCACACGTCAGTTCTAGTATAACATATTTGTCCAATGAATACCCGTTTATGATCTGCATTTATTTTTGATGTAGCAATTTTAATGGCCAGTAGCGTATTGTTAATGATAATTGGCCATCGTTAGTAAAAAAATACAAAAAGCAGCGGTCCAGAAGGCGCTTTTCATTCATCATACAATTTATGATCATGGTTCCCCGGGACATGCCATCTTCTACGAAAGATTAACCACATCATTGTCGTACACATTGTTTTTTATCATTCCTGTTGTCATTTCTTTTTATTTTAGGGGTTATTTTAATAATAGTTTCCAGGAAGCTACCATAACGAAGTGAATGTTCTCGATACGAAATCAGACGCCGAAATGAGCAATACTGATCATAAGATACTATTCACAATTTTAAATGGTTATTTTTACAAGCAAGCCTAAAAGTCGCACAGGAAACACTATTTTTATAGCTATTCCTCAAAGAGCTAAATGCTGATAAATTTATTTTCACGGTGAGATGTCGTCGTAAATGACTGTGACGCGGAAAGCTGGTAAAGAGGGCCGAACAAAGAGTGTTTACGCTGCTATCAGATGCTGCGAGAACAGCTCTGGCCAGCGCAAAGATCGCTGCCTGGTCTCTTGAGGGCTGCCCCACCTGTTGCGACACAAGGAGCCTTTATGAGAGCCAGGCGCTCCGCCAGTATAACAATGAGTGCGTGGGCGAGCGGGCGCACCGCGCTCCTGGCGCGGTTATTTTGGAGTACACGCCTCCACGTTACCCGGTGCCGCCAATACTACCAATCAAAACACGAGGCAGCCTGAGCGAAACTAAGGCAAAATGCAATGTTGGTAAGGGAACGAGGATGGGAAGGTGAACTTAAAAGTCCGCAGCCTAACAAAGCACAAAAGTATGCCTAGAGTACGAAAAAGGGACGATCAAATGCTTTCTACACTACTGGCCATTAAAATTGCTACACCAAGAAGAAATGCAGATGATATACGAGTATTCAGTGGACAAATATATTGTACTAGAACTGACATATTACATTTTCACCCAGCTTAGGTGCTTAGATCCTGAGAAATTAGTACCCAGAACAACCACATCTGGCCGTAATAACGGACTTGATACGCCTGGGCATTGCGTCAAAGTTTGGATGGTGTGTACAGGTACAGCTGCCCATGCAGCTTCAACACGATACCACAGTTCATCAAGAGTAGTGACTGGCGTATTGTGACGAGCCAGTTGCTCGGCCACCATTGACCAGACGTTTTCAATTGGCGAGAGATCTGGAGAATGCGCTGGCCAGGATAGCAGTCGAACATTTTCAGTATCCAGAGAGGCCCGTACAGGACCAACATGCGGTCGTGCATTATCCTGCTGAAATGTAGGGTTTCGCAGGGATCGAATGCATGGTAGAGCCACGAGTCGTAACACATCTGAAGTGCACCGTCCACTGTTCAAAGTGCCGTCAATGCAAACAAGAGGTGACGTTTTGCCATTCATGCACCCAGGTTCGTCGTTGAGTACACCATCGCAGGCGCTCCTGTCTGTGATACAGCGTCAAGGGTAACCGCCGCCTTGGTCTCCGAGCTGATAGTCCATGCTGCTGCAAACTTCGTCGAACTGTTCGTGCAGATGGTTGTTGTCTCGCAAACGTCCCCATCTGTTGGCTCAGGCATCGAGACGTGGCTGCACGATCCGTTACAGCCATGCGGATAAGATGCCTGTCATCTCGACTGCTAGTGATACGAGGCTGTTGGGATCCAGCACGGCGTTCCGTATTACCCTCCTGAACCCACCGATTCCATATTCTGCTAACAGTCATTGGATCTCGACCAACGCGAGCAGCAATGTCGCTATACGATAAGCCACAATCGCGATAGGCTACAATCCGACCTTTATCAAAGTCGGAAACGTGATGGTACGCATTTCTCCTCCTTACACGAGGCATCACAACAACGTTTCACCAGGCAACGCCTGTCAACTGCTGTTTGTGTATGAGAAATCGGTTGGAAACTTTCCTCATGTCAGCACGTTGTAGGTGTCGCCACCGGCGCCAACGTTGTGTGAATGCTCTGAAAAGCTGATCATTTGCGTATCACACCATCTTCTTCCTGTCTTCGTCTGTAGCACGTCATCTTCGTGGTGTAGCAATTTTAATGGCCAGTAGTGTATAATTGTTTGTCTGAAAGCGAGAAAATTTATCGGAGTGATATTTGACGTGCCTTCAAATGATGGTCGAAATCATCAGCAGAAAATGAGACAAGACTCGCTATGTAATCTACCAGATAGATATCATCCAGTACTCAAGATGAATGTTTAACTTATAAATGTAAACATTCGAAGATTCAGCGCTAAACACTGAACTTTAAATTCTCAGTCAGCGCCTCAGACAAACACTGTACATAAATCCGAGCATCATTCAAAGATGCGTCGAATGATCTCTAATTTATTTTATTTCTCACTTTCAGGCAAACCATTTCAAGAATATTTCGTCATTTTTTACAATTTTTATTGATTTCGAAATGTTTATTGGCACATAAATATTACATCAATGTAACTTTTTTGCGCTAAATTGTTATGCGTTGAAGAGGTGAACTTTTCGAGATTTCGTAGCTAGCAGTAACTGTTCGTGAAATCTCAATCTCCCCTCAAATCACTAACAAATTTTTCATAATTATCCCGATAACTTTAAAGCAATTAAACCTTGTTTTGATACCCTATTTAACAATTTCTCATTCCGTCTTTCACTATGAAAACTATGATAAATATCCATTGTATAATTACTAGGGAGTCTTGTTTTCAGTCTACTCAAACATTTGACCAGAAGTACCGTGCCCTTCTGAAGCATGGCTCTGTGCGTGCTCAGCTTTTTAATTAGGGACAGACGTATTTTTCTACTTGTGGCGATCATGTAACTAAGCAAGTGCAGAAATAATTGAATTATGAAAGTTTAGTACTAATAACCATAAAAGAAGAGTTATAATTCAACATTAAGAATTTCATTTCCGTTTTGAATGGTTAAAAAATAGGCCGGTGAATGCTTGAATGCTTGAATGCTTGAAAAGAAATCCAGTGAGTGGTTCTTTCTCGACAGACTCAGCTCACAAAATTTTCACTTGGATTCGCTTATGGCAAACTTCCCGCAGTATGGTTGTGGAAGACGCAAGAGTTTTTAAGTGTTTATATGTAATTGCAGTGAGTTTCTCCGATTTTTCGCGGCAGCAGATACGCGTGGAATCACCACGACAGATTAGATGAGACAGGGCTGACAACAAACGAAGGTGCGGCACAGAAAGCAACAACGGCCGGATCTGAAGAGAATTACATGAAACTATTTTCTGGACTTCTAGTGCTGTGGCTTTCACGCAGTGTCGCCACTTATAGAAACCCGTCAGTGTGTAATACCAAACATCACTACTCGACCAGTTAAAATATGTTATTAAACTAAGTCGTTGAAAGTATGAGAAGAAGAAAGTTCTTTTTCATCACTGTAAAATGCCGTCACGAATGTCTCGGATCTTTGCTGTAAAACAGCGTGAATGGCGATTCGAAGAGTAGCATATTTGTTTCCACAGTGTTCACAATTATCAAACGCACTTAATTCTCTGATATGATGAAATGAATGAAGGGATAAAGATTTGCATAAAATGTTTAGTTCGAATGCGAGACACTTATTCTGCATATTAAAACGCTAATTTATTTGGAGTACTAAAATCTTGAAGAGTCGTTGGATTAAATTTCTTGATTTACATGATCCACAAAATTGAAATGTAGAAGTTAAGGACATTAGCTCTTCACTCTTATGTTTTCACTACGGGAATGAGAACGTTTCGAATGCAACTCGTAGAGCTGCACAGTGAACACTGCGACTGCTAAAGGCACATTCGTCCTTCATTCACTGCAGGAAGACGCAGGTCTGTTCAGATATATGAAACTACAGTCGAATCATATTCTCTGTGTCAAATAATGTGAGTTATTCCACTAGGTGTGTGGTATTTCTTCGGAACAGTTTGCCTTTCTTTCAGTTTCGATTCCTTCAAATATTGGAGATGGCTCCGGCGACTGTTACAACTCAAAAATCAAGATTTTTGCAGCAAAGTCATTTAAAGCTTTTAATTGCAGATCGTAGATAATTTATTCATGTAACAACAATGAAAATGGGGACAAATACTCTTTACTGCTTCACAGAAGCTCTCCTGCGAACCTAGCAGAACTAGCACTCCTGGAAGAAAGGATATTGCGGAGACATTGCTTAGCCACAGCCCGGGGGATGTTTCTAGAATGAAATTTTCACTCTACACTTCGCTGATATGAAACTTTCTGGCAGATTAAAACTGTGTGCGGACCGAGACTCGAACTCGGGACCTAAGGAGAGCTTCTGTGAAGTTTGTAAGGTAGGAGACGAGGTACTGGCGGAATTAAAGCTGTGAGGACGGAGCGTGAGTTTTGCTTGGGTAGCTCAGTCGGTAGAGCACTTGCCCGCGAGTTTCGGTCCGGCACACAGTTTTAATCTGCCAGGAAGTTTTAGATCGATGATGTTTCGTTGAATGGTCCGTACGCTGACACTGATGGCCCAGCATAGAAATCTGCACCAATTTACGGAAGGGTTGCACTTCTGTCACGTTGAAAGATTCTCATCAGTTGTCTTTGGTCCCGTTCTTGCTGGATCTTTTTCCGGCCCACAGCGATGTCGGAGATTTGACGTTTCACCGGGTTTCTCATATTCACGGCACACTCGTGAAATGGTCGTACGGGAAAATCCCTAATTCATCGCTACCTTGGAGATGCTGTGTCCCACCACGCGTGCGCCGTCTATGACACAACGTTCACACTCACTTCAGTCTTGATAACCTGCCATTGTAGCAGCAGTAACCGATCTAACAACTGCTCCAGCCACTTGTTGTCTGATGATGTCGTTACGGATCGCAGCGCCGTGTTGTGCCTGTTTACATATCTCTGTATTTTAATACGCATGCCTATACCTGCTTCTTTGGCGCTTCAGTGTATAATATAATGTATCCGACAGTGGGGATGCATGAATCCTGAACTTTAATGACCCGTTGTGTCAATTTTCACGACATGACAAATGTCATGTTCGATGACAAGATGGCATGTATCATGTTATACGTCGTGACTTGACACGATGTATCATATTAGATAATATGTGTGTTAATTCTAACAAATAAAAAAGGGCGAATGTGTCAACATGATTTTCTTTAAATTTCTTTGAAGCTGCCGGGTAAGTCGTAAAGCTAGTTGCCTTCTTTTACATCCTCAGCTCTGCCAGGAAGTATTCGCTTTTTGGGCTATGATAGGAGTATTTTTCATTGTGGGAACCATTTCTTGCACATTTGCTGAATTTTTATTCTTGTTGGACACCATCTATCGGGTCAACTTAGTGCATACTACACAACTGTTCTCTTGGGATTCCTTCTGCGTTCTCCTTAAACAAGAAACGGATCCAGTTTCTCTTGGTTTTTGAAAGACATTTATTTTTTCAACCTAGCTACTTCGACACATGTGAGTGACACAGACAGCATGACAGCTGCATTTACTTCGTGCCCTGTTTATAGCACTTACGCGGCGGTGCAGCACTATTGCCTCCTTTACCGACGGAACATATTTCCTCACTTGGGTATGAAATAACGAACGTAATCGTTTCATATTGGAAACACATATATCCTAAGTCCTAATTTATGTAAATAATCCGAAACCAGTAACCGCTGTTGAATTCGCCTCTTTTAGAACTACAACAGTAGCAGCAGATATTTCTATGTTCCACTTCAAAATGCGAATTAACAGTGATATCTCTGTAATTAATATAAATATGGAAAGAGACTAAACGTTAATTAGTGAGGACTACCGGTAAACTGATCTGGATTGAAACAGAATTACAATATCTTGAGGGATTCCACAAAGTTTTGAGATCAACAACTTAGCTGAAGCATCCTGTATATATATCGCAGCAGAATTACGAGTACAAAGGGGCAGCATGGTACAGCGGTTTTTAAGGAGTATATCGAAGTTCGACAAAAAAATTTTGTCTTCAGCTGAAGTCAGAGAAGAGAAGAGAAAAGAGAAGAGAAGAGAAGAGAGAGAGAGGTCCAGTGGAACATGTGCAAAAATGTCGTGTACTCTGTGCTGGGTAAGTGGATCTTGAATTCGATTCCTCTCAGGTTTAGTAAATACGTGAGGTACAGCAAAAGTGGAGTTTCTCTTTTCGGACTTTGAGAATTTAGTGGATGATGTAAGCCTGGTGTAAACTGAATAGCGGAAAGAGTTTCTGAAAGTTGAACTCGGGGAAGAAAATTGTCTGTGCAGCTTTGGAGGTAAATCTTTCTTAATATCACATGCCCAAAAAAGTAAACTATTGTGTGAGACTGCATTTAAATTATGAGGATCTGCATTACTAAGCGACTATCTAAGGGACTATCTAAGCGAATATCCCGGTATCCGAATCCGGTGCCAGTTTTCAGGTTGCCTACCTAACGACTTCCTGGGACAGCAGACATTAGACTACCATTATTTGGCGTAATTATTAACCGAATACAAAAGTTGAAAATTGTGTCATAATCTACTCATTAAAATGTTTAAGTTATATTAAAAGTTTAACACAAGAAGACAGGTATTATAGTTAGAAACTGTGTATTTGTCTCGAGGCAGCGTAACTGATTTGGCGTAAATACCCAGACTCTGAACCAGCGTTTGAGAAAGAGCTCTTAGCGACTTCCAACACACGAGTATTTTACAAATAGTTTCAAACCTTTATTAAACTATTTTCTCACTGAAACCCCACAGAAAAAAAATGGAAAAAGTTTAACATTTGTTACATTTTCGCAGTCCAAGCACTATAACTTCACCAACAGTAGTAGTAGTAGTATGGTATTCTGCCTTATGGCAGGTCTTTTCACGGGTTAAGTCTCTTTCACTTTTGTCTGTCCATAGCCAGTCTTTTCATTCTGAATATTTGTGTCCTTTGATATTTTCCAGCATCTGATATCTTCTTTTTCCTCTTCCTCTTTTCCCTCCACCATTCCTTCTATTCCTTCCTTTAATAAACAGTCCCTCCTAAAACAGCGTCCAATCCAGTTCCGTTTTCTCTTTCTGATGACTTTCAGCATGTTTCCTTCTTCCCCAACTCTTCTTAATACTTCTTCATTTCCTACTCGGTCATTCCATTTCAATTTTTCTATTCTTCTCCATATCAAGATCTCCAGTGCCTCAAATCTTCTTTGATCTTCCTTCCCCAATGTCCGGTTCTCCGCACCATACATTGCAACGCTTCAGACATGACGTTGTAATTTTTTTACTCCTTTTCTATCTACTCTGTTGGTAACACAGTTTGCAGACGGTATTCAGATATACTACTAAATGTACTTTGAAAATTGTATCATAGTACGACACATAGTTCAGAAGATATAACGTCAAACATTGAGATGCTTGAAAAAGTAGGTTTTGCTTAAAATGGAACGGAAATTACCCAGAATGTATTCGTTCAGTTTCCATGATAAGACTCACCGACTTTCAACGAACGTTGGGTATGATTTCAAACCTTTTCCAAATTATAAGTATTTGTTTGAGTGTTTTACTTCTGATGAAGACATAGTAGTGCCGAAACCTAGGTCAAAAGACTTCTTTTTTGCGACCTACGGCTGTTATTGCTTTAATTTTACTTTGTAAACTATCGCTAATCACGCAGTCATGTTCAAAACTTTAAAACTGTTCCCTGCTCTTTATCGCTTACATGGATAGCGTTAAATATTTCACACATTAACTCATTTGTAATCAGACGCTTGAAGCTATTATGTACAGGATGATTATAATTAAAGTCAAACTTTCAAAACGCTGTAGAATTAACAACACTGGTCAGAATGACGGCACGTTGCAACGGAATATTATCGAGGAAGGGGGAAATCATATGGCAGAAGAAAATAAAAGGTGTGATAACTGATCAACAGATAGCGCTGTATGCGACAGAATACGTAAATGAAAACAACTGTAATGTGCACGACCCACTGAAGTTGGTGTAAATAAGACGGGTACACGGATTTCCCTTCTTTCGCGTCTGCGACGTTCGCCATGACTCTCTCAGTGCAGGATCGCGCTCTGTTTGTAAAACTGTATTACAGGAATGATGACTGTGCACACGTCGCTCTGCAGATGTTCTAGACAATGAAGGGTTTGAAAAAAGGCGTTGGTCCGATGACTGCAGTTGGTCTGGAGAAAATGATTCGGAAATTCGAAAAGACGGGTTCCTTTGATGTACAACCTGGTAGAGGGAGGAGACGAACTGATTTGACGTCAGAGGAAGCAGTGGCCACAACAATGCAGGAGGAGCCCGCATCTCGTGGTCGTGCGGTAGCGTTCTCGCTTCCCACGCCCGGGTTCCCGGGTTCGATTCCCGGCGGGTTCAGGGATTTTCTCTGCCTCGTGATGGCTGGGTGTTGTGTGATGTCCTTAGGTTAGTTAGGTTTAAGTAGTTATAAGTTCTAGGGGACTGATGACCATAGATGTTAAGTCCCATAGTGCTCAGAGCCATTTGAACCAATGCAGGAGGAGACTAGTGGTGGTGTGCAAAAGTGGAGTGTGCGGAAAATCGCCCGAGCATTGGCCATAGCCGTGAGGACGGTGCGTAAAATCCTACGAAACATCATTCCTTGTTATTGGTGCTGTGGTCTTCAGTCCAGAGACTGGTTTGATGCTGCTCTCCATGCTACTCTATCCTGTACAAGCTGCTTCATTTCCAAGTAACTACTGCACCATACATCCTTCTGAATCTGCTTAGTGTATTCATTTCTTACTCTCCCTCCACGAATTTTACCTTCCACGCTGCCCTCCAATAGTGAATTGATAATCCCTTCTTGCATCGGAACATGTCTAGCAACCGATCCCTCCTTCTAGACAAGTTGTGCCACAAATTCCTCTTCTCCACATTTCTATTCAGTACCTCCTCATTAGTTTTATGATCTACCCATCTAATTTTCAGCATTCTTCTATAGCACCTCATTTTGAAAGCTTCCATTCTCTTCTTGTCTACACTATTTATCGTCCATGTTTCACTTCCATTCATGGCTACACTGCATACAAATACTTTCAGAAAAGACTTCCTGACACTTAAATCTATACTTAATGCTAACAAATTTCTCCTCTTCAGAAACGCTTTTCTTGCCATTTGCAGTCTACATGTTATATCCTCCCCACTCCGACCATCGTCAGTTATTCTCATCTACTACTTTAGGCGTCTCATTTCCTAATCTAATTCCGACAGCATCACCTGATTTAATTCGACTACATTCCATTATCCTCGTTTTGCTTTTGTTGATGTTCATCTTTTAACCTCCTTTCAAGACACTGTCCATTCCATTCAACTGCTCTTCCAGGTCCTTTGCTGTCTCTGACAGAATTACAATGTCATCGGCGAATCTCAAAGTTTTCATTTCTTCTCCATGAATTTTAGTTCCTACTCCAAATTTTTCTTTTGTTTCCTTTACTGCTTGCTCGATATACAGATTGAATAACATCGGAGATAGGCTACATCCCTCTCTCACTCACTTCCCATCGGGGTAGGATATACCCTTCTCTCATTCCCTTCCCATCCACAGCTTCCCTTTCATGCCCCTCGACTGTTATAACTGCCATCTGGTTTCTGTATAAATTGTGAATCGCCTTTCGGTCCCTGTATTTGACCCCTGCCACCTTCAGAATTTGAAAAAGAGTATTCCAGTCAACATGGTCAAAAACTTTCTCTAAGTCCACAAATTCTAGAAACGTAGATTTCCCTTTCCTTAACATTGAAAGGTGGCTACACTGAGCCACAGCGCCAGAGATTGCGCCAAAGAGTATTATTCCGCCGCCTCCACTGGCAGTGCTTGTCGAGATGTCGTAGTGAACAGTGCTTGCTGAGATGTCGTAGTGAAAAGTTCTTGTCGAGAAGTCGTAGTGGAGAGTGCTTGTTCCATGTTTTATGCAGTTGTTTGATGGAATAGACAGCAGATGTTGTTCTAATGGAGATATTGTAATGATCAGAGTGCTTTTCGTCAATATATATGAAGGTAAAATATTCCCTGTTTTTTTTCATTATTTCAGTGTCTTAAATAATGCGTCATTACAGGTTCAGTCAACAAAGCATCTGGCTTGTGTTCTTGTATTAGAGTGTAATTCTGGTTTTCTTGTGCAATTATAGTATTTCTATTTTTTTTAATTACTTCAGTATAAATGGTATTTAAAATTTCTTGTCTTATTGAAGAAGAACCGTGCCATATGTGTACGTTGAATCACACTTCCACACACAGAACAGCGACACTTGTGCCTTGTTGTTTCGTAGCTTTCACAGTTGCTGGGGACTTAATTAATTAATTGTGTTAACGGAAATTTCGTTTCATTCTTTGTTGTTGTTCTATGCAGTCAGATTGCGTACAAATACTAGTCAGGGCCAACCGTTTACGAGACTTCGTAATCGGACATACAGCGACAAAAAATTAAAAGGTGTTTTCATATTAATATAACCAAGCCCCCATGCACGTGGCGACCGCTGCTTAGGATCGTCCCTTGGAATTCTTCTGATTGTAAAAATAGTAGACAGTAGTATTGTTGTAGTTATTTGTAGTTTAGTAATTGTAGTCTTTATTGCATGTGTACATTTGGTAACTGGCATTCATCTAATGGTATTTTCCAAAATTTATTTTTGTTGTCTTGTCTACGGGTTTGATAATTTAGTGCAATTATTTCAATTGTTCGTTAATCTTGTTTGAGGGAAGCATTTCATGCGAATGGTATTGTTGGTGTTAACGTGTTATATTCTCTGTAATTTTCGTATTGTGACGAGTTTTGTATGTTTTGTAAATGATTATGCGATCGATGAGAAAGGCGAAAATGATGAATAGTGAGAATGACGAAAATGTTGACATGGCGAACTCGCCAACACAGGACAACATTATGATGAATAATGGAGTTGAAAACAATTTAATAAGTCGGGAAGACAGTCCGGAACCATTTCAAAATTTTTCTCAATCACAAAATTCACAGAATACGAAATTAACGATAGAAGATTGTGGAATAGTATCGAACACAGATAGCTTTACAGCTATGACGAAGGAAGCTGGTTTTGTGGGAAATGTTAGGGGCGAAAGGAATTTCGAACAAGTTAATATGGAGCAGTTGATGAGTGCAATATTAAATTTTCGATCTGAATTTAAAACAGAGGTAGGAACAATTACAACTGGTATGAGAACAATGGAATCACGGTTAGACTCAGTGGGATCACAAATAGGAACAATTACAACTGGTATGGGAACAATGGAAACACGATTAGACTCAGTGGGATCACAAATAGGAACAATTACAACTGGTATGGGAACAATGGAAACACGGTTAGACTCAGAGGGATCACAAATAGTAACAATTACAACTGGTATGGGAACAATGGAAACACGGTTAGACTCAGTGGGATCACAAATAGGAACAATTGCAACTGGTGTGGGAACAATGGAAACACGGTTAGACACAGTGGGATCACAAATAGGAACAATTAGAACTGAGATGGGAATAATGGAAACACGGTTAGACTCACGAATAGGGACATGTTTCAAAAATATGAAAGATGAATTAAAGAAAGAAATCAGAGAAGAAGTACAACCGATTTTGAATTCTCACAATAATAGATTAATTGCAGTAGAGATTAAAGAAAAGGAACAGGATAGAGAACAGGAAGAAAGAGATCGCGTGATAGTACAAAAATTTTCAGAGTTAAATTTACAACGTGCACATGATAAGGAGGAAATATTTGAGAGAATCGAGGAATCCGTACCAAATGACAGAATAAATAATCTAACACAACAATATGAACAGTTAACTACCAAATGTGTCAATACTGAAACCCAAGTCGCGACACTTACGGAAGACGTAAATAAACAGAAAGAACAAATAGGTGATTTATCGGAAAGAGTTGAGGAGATTTCAGATAAATTGACAAGTCTTAGTTTAAATGGGGACAGAGATTCAGATGATACAGCACCATTGCCATTTGCAGAAACCGAAGAGTACCAGAACATAAATAAACATGTTGAAAATCAGGGAAAATTTAATGAACGCGTTAAAAGGGAAGTTGAGGCATTACAAATGCAAGTCAAACAAATTGAAGGCGAAATCGTAGGAAAAGACAGTAGAAGAAATTTAGAATCACAAATAGCAGAGGGGTTTGAAGAAAATAATTTGTTTCATTTACGGGATGCAACAAGAGAGCGCCAGGCGCCTGAACTTGACAATAATCGACATTCGGACTGGAATAGTCGCGGTAGGTTTTTGTCGCCACGAGGAGAAAACTTTGACTATAAACACTTCTTGACTGTTCGGAAATGTAAGATCTTTCGCAATTCCAAGAATGACATACATCCATGTTCATGGTTAGATCAATTTATGTATGCACTTCCACCAAATTGGCCACTAAGTCACAAACTGCAATTTATGTGTGGATATTTAGAAAACGAACCGGCGACGCGCATGCGCGCACTTATTAGAGATTGTAATAATTTAAATGATTTTTATCATGCATTTCTATCGGCATATTGGTCCGAAAACACACAAGACAGAGTCAAACATAGTCTTATTATGCAGCGTAATTTTAAACAGTCTGAGTTCCGCACGCCAGCAGAATATTTTGAAGACATGATTCGAAAGAATCAGTTCCTTTCCAGCCCTTATAGCCCGACTGAACTAGTTCGCATTTGTTTAACTAAGCTGCCACAATCCATAAGACAAATTGCTTTAGCTGGAAGATGTAAAGACGACATTGAGACTTAAGACTTTGCTACAAGAACTCGAGTATGACAATGACGACGGGACTTCCTGTAATTTTTTCAGTAACAGTAATTACAATAGATTTTCAGACAAAAGGGATAGTGATCGGAACGGGCGTTATATGGGTAACTTTGAGAATGACAGTCGTAACAGACAGGACAATAGATACCAGCCTTATGACAATAACAGACGATCTAACAGAAATTACACAGACAATAACGGTAATTCCTACCGGAATGATCACTCATACGGAAACAGTAATCGGTATCATCAAGACAGAAATTATTCATACAATAATAGAAATTCTTACTACAGAAATAACCAGGGTAGTGGATAGAACAATAATTTCGGAAGTGACAGTAGAAATTACACAAGAAGTAGTCATGCAGACAGACAGGAAAATAGAAATTTTAATAACAGACACAACCAAGAATTTGCATCTAACAGACAGGAGGGACCTAATTGGCATCCTCCACGTGACAGAACATCTGAGAGACAAGTGCAAATAGTAGAAATTGATCCGCGGAATGACGGGAATAATCAAAGACGTGACGCAAACAATCGACAATGACTTGTAGCTTCGGCTTCTGGCAGCAATATAGACGGTTCAGAAAGTAATGACACTACGACTTTACACTACGTACGCCTGGAAGACATGAGAAACATTTTGTTAGACGAAAAGGAAAATAATGTAAACGCATTTTTACATCCTGTTGTTGAAGTATGTGTGGGTAAGAATAAATTCACTGCAGTTTTAGATTCTGGGAGCCCATTGAATGTCATTAGTGAATCAGTTTTTCGTATATGTGTAAGAACTATTGCTTTTCCTGTGTTACCTGTTTCTAAAACCACAATTCGAGGAGCGATTTATGGAAAAAGTGTGGAAGTCAAACAACAGACCAACCTAAATTTCAATTGTCAAGGATACGAATTTTCTGCTAATTTTATTATTGTTCCATTACTCAGTACACAAATAATATTAGGTATGGAGTTTCTTAACACACATAAGGCAAGGAAGTGTGAATTTGACTGTTGCCGAAATTCCGAAATGTTTGAAATTTTTCGAGTGTTTAACAAGATCTGAGTCACATACAAAATGTTTAAGGTTTCTTACTTCTGATGTTTTCGTTGAGCATTATGACGACAGTGTGTTTATTCATGACAATGACAATAGATACAGAGACGCGATGGATGATATAATTAATAGCGAAGAATTAATTAATGAAAAGGTTAAGAAAGCTGAAGTGCCAGATGACGTTGCTAGAGAAGAACTGCACCACATTTTGACTTCACATGCTACAGTATTTAGTCATCACACAGGAACTATACAAGGCTTACAATATTTATTTGAAGTAAAAGAACACACACCATTTCGGGGGAAAACGTACGCTATTCCTTTCGCTTACAGAGACAAGGTTAAGAGTGAACTTCAATACATGATAGATAAGGCATTATTGAGCCAGCAGTCAGTCCTTATACCAGCCCATTACAGGTTCTTCTTAAAAAGGATGGTCAATTCGTTTGGTTCTGGATTCCAGACAGATAAATAATATCATCATTCCTGAAACTGACCGTCCACAAAATTTAGATGAACTTCTTCAACATTTCCATGGAATTAAAGTTTTATCCACGATTGCTATGCGCGCAAGTTTTTGGCAAATAGAACTCCATCCTAATTGTAGAAAGTACACTGCCTTTTTAGCCTTTGGTAACTGTTACCAGTTTCGGAAATTACCGTTTGGACTTACTGTATCTTCTGCAGCATTCATTCGTAGTTTAAACGAAATCTTACCTGTTTATCTTCGTGACAATATTACTTCATATGTTGACGATATTCTTATTGATAAACGTTCTTGGAGTGAACACAACAAAATTTTGGTTTCATTATTACGTATTTTTGCAAGAGTTGGCATTACAGTGAACTTAGAAAAATCTGAATTTGGTCGTTCTCAGGTGAAATTTCTCGGTCACATTATTTCTACAGAAGGTATTCTTCCTGATCCAGAGAAACTAGACGCTATTCGTAATTATGCTGTTCCTACTACAAAACGTGATGTTCGTAGTTTCCTTGGTGTTTGTAATTTTCTTAGACGCTTTGTTACATTGGACAATTTGGCCACACCTCGTTTATGTGAACTATCTGGAAAGAATTCTAATTGGTGTTGGAATCAGGAAGCTCAGTCAGAATTTGAACAACTTCGTGATGCTTTAGTTGCTGCTCCACTTCTTTCACATCCGGATTTACCTAAAGATTTTTGTTTGGCGACGGACTCATCATACAAAGGCCTAGGTGCACATTTATTTCAAGAGATAGAAGAAAACGGCGTTGTAGTACAGAAAACTATTGCATTTGGAAGTCGTGTTCTCTCTAAATCAGAAAAGAATTATTCGATTACGGAACTTGAAGCTTTGGCTGTTGTATGGGCTTTCACAAAATTTCGCATATTTTTGTATGGCAGACATACTAAGGTTTATACCAATCATCGAGCTCTGGAATTTCTTATGACAACAAAATTAACTCATGGAAGATTGTCACGATGGGCGTTGTATCTACAGGAATTTGACTTTAGTATTGTTTACATACAGGGTTCTTCAAATATTGTTGCTGATGCTTTATCACGTGCACCTATGGGTTTGAAACAAAGTGCTGAAGAGGACTGCGTAGAAAACAATTATTGTTTGATGTATATTCAAGGTGTTGCTTTTGAGAATTTTATTTCGTCTTCGCTCCAGGACATCGCTAAGGAGCAAAATAAGGATCCAATCTGGAAGGACATTAAGGAGAAGTGGAGGAGAAAGGAAAGCGTAGCGAACAGATAGCATTATTTAGTTCACAATGATATTCTTTTTAAAGGAAAATCGGTCGACAACTCTGTTTGGTTAGTTTGTATTCCTGATGAGTGGGTTAATAAATTGATTTGGTACACACATTTCAGTTATGCACACTTTGGTCCCAGAAAATGCTTTCATAAATTACGAGAAAATTGCTACCTCAGTAATATGGAAAAACGTATTCGATCTGTTCTGGCCAAATGCAAATTATGTCAAAAGGCTAAGCCGCCAACTATTTCTCACAGAGCACCGTTGTTTCCTATCATTCCAGCGAAATTAAAGGAGATGGCTGCAGTCGATTTGTTTGGTCCAGTGGTTCGTTCTACTAATGGTTTTGCGTACATTTTCGTAGCAGTGGAATTGACATCAAAATATGTGTGTTTTACACCTTTACGCAAAGCAACAGCTCGTTCAGTATCTAACGCTTTCATCAAACATTTTCTTAAAGAACTGGGTCATGTCGATAAGGTTATATCAGATAATGGATCACAGTTTCGCTCCAAAATTTGGCTTTGTACTGTACGGCGTCATAAGATTAAATCAATCTTCATTTCACTTTTTTACCCTCAATCTATCGCTTCAAAGAGATGGATGAAGGAAATCAATAAATTGTGTCGACTTTATTGTCATCAGAATCACAGAACGTGGGATCAGTATCTTCATATTTTTCAAAACATTCTGAATGAACTTCCTAATGACTCAACTTCTTTACCGCCTATACTGATATTAAAAAACAAAGCACCGACAAATCGCATTTCTGAAATCGTTCCTTTTCCGCCTGTAACGCTACCGCCCTACTTGGACGTAGGTTAGCTATATAAAGCCTGTACTGTAATAAGTTCACGGGCTTCACCTTATGAACAAGGATTTTAGTACAAAAGTTGACCGCGTGTACCTAATAGAAGCAAGATCGGACTTATACTCAGTCAATAACTACAGTGATGCATCAAGCAAATGTACAGTATAATTATTCTTTCGCATGGACAAGAAGTACACACAGTAGATGCTACCTATAACTAACAATTCGGTCGCCAGCTTACTTAGGCAATTAGTGAGTTTTTCCTTGTGCAAGTGGGTGTATGTACAAGCATAGTAACACGTAGTATTGATGCGTTATATGGCAAAGTTTGGAACCCGAAAAATCCACTGAACTAAAGTTTTCTCTTTTTGGTACTAATTTGGACGAGCTACATTTACACAACACTACACAGTAATGATTACTACGAACTGCATTTTGTATGTTGAGCAGACTGAAATCGGGCATAGATTGCCCTAGCGTCGACAATCTTAAAAGTACACACACAATATCACTATGAATAATGGAAAAACTCTAATACATTTAGGATTAATATAGAATTTAGCTTTAGTGGTCAAATTTGATCAGTACACATCAAGGTTTGAACGAATGAACAAGAGCAAAAGGGGGGGGGGGCCCTGAAACTGTTATAGTCGTTATTCTGAAACTATCTAGTACTGAAGGCAAATTAACACACAAAATTATCAATCTCTGGATAACTACTCTTTTGTCTTACTTCTGAATAATTTAACTGTCATTATTTCTGTCTCAAATTAATTAAATAACATCGCTAACTCAATCCAACAAAAACTCTTTTGTTCTTTACCAATATTTGCAACAGCACACAGAAATATAGATTCCTTTATGGCATAGATTAATCTGCTGATAATTTTCATTAACACAAACATTATACTTTCAGTTTAGGATACTCGGATTGCACAATACGAGGTAAGGATCCTGTCTAGGTCAGTGATCAGGATAAGTCATGGCTAAAGCAATTCTGGTGAAAGTCACGTTATTATTGAACCATTAGAAACAGTTTCGACACTGGTCCACACAGATACACTTCTAAGGATGAAATAAATGTTTGACCTGTGCAAGTCGGTGCGGCGGTTGGCGGGCAGCGAGATAGCGGGCAGCACGGCACACATGCAAGCACGGCTAAGGCTCACACAACATCGGCACTTTCCATCTTCTTAGCGTCGTAATCTTTCCAATTTTGTGCCTCAGAATATAGCCATGCCAAGTAGTCGTCGGAATCGGTTCATCCGAGGCTCAATGGAATCCACTTTTCCTGGGTAGCCTCCTCGGTACAGTACGTGTACTTCCGACTGTTGCTCGCCTCCGACTGTGTTACTGAGCCCGTTGTGCCGAACCGCGCCCAGTGTGCGTTTTCCCGCCTCGCCTGCCTCCACCCTTTCCCGCTCCCCTACAGGTCGGGTATTCACCACAGGTTTTCTACTACACATATCCTAATGCATTACCTACATATGGACCAAGTGTATAAATTACAATTTTCACATCTTACAATAGTTTTAACATTAAATACACTTTCCTTTGATTATCACATTATTTGAAATCTAACACAAATAATATTCGTTTCAAAAGTTACTCACAGTTTCTTTAACATGACACGAAAAGAATCGAAAAAGAAATTCAACACATTGCTATTATTAATTTATCTAAATTCATAAAGAAAAAAATTCTTATACGTATAATTCTCGTTACACGCCTACATGGAAACTGCGGCATTCTGAAGTTGTGAACCTGGCTCTACAAAATATTGTGTCTGCGGCTGCTAGAAGAGAGAAATCAGCTAAACATCCTGGTCGTTTAAAAATCTTGTCAGTTGGTCAGAAAGTGTTAATTAAGTCTCATCGTTTGTCTCACAAAGGAAAAGGCTTGTGTCGCAAATTTTTTCTGCTTTATAACGGTCCATAGAGAGTTCGCAAAATTATTCATGATAACACTGTCGAAGTAGAAACTCTTAAATCTCGACGCTCTAAGGGAATACATCATATATCTAACGTTAAAATTTTTGTGGAATGATATACTTTTGAAAAATTTTTGTGGAATGACATACTTTAGAGAAACTAACAGTTACATGTCACACGGAGAATGCAAGGATACCGCACCGTGTTACGACGGCGGCACATACTCAAAGCAACAGTCAAGTCTGCGCGCCGCACAAGGCAGTCGTTGACCGCAAACAATTACTTCCTACGTCACGCGCCTATAGCTGATCAAGCGCTCAGTGCGAATGCACCGACAGCCGTAAACAAATACACAGTCTAATTTCTCCGACTAAATTCAGTATAAAGCCATAGTGACTTGATGAATTATGTTATTAACGTTCAGTATTTTTCAGGATACGGTTGTACAAAATATTTAAGACCTTCAGGTAAATTCTATGTGTGTCCGACGTTAAGAGGACTTGCTATCGAGAAATTTTCAGGAAGAATGTAATTTCGAAGAAGAAACTAATAAACTAAAAAGGTAACTATTAATTGAGTTTATTTTTTCAGGTAACATATTTCCACTTAGGTACGTACTTTAGACGTAATTTGCTGCTCGCGATTACGTGATTCATACTTTGTGCTAAATTTCACGTTCTATGAATTTACTTGTGAAGCGACGTGCTTGCGTACATTAACTGATTTGACAATGATTCATTAATGAACAGGGTTGTTATTTGTATATATTATGCATCGCTTGGCTGCACTGCTTTTTCACTGATGTCACTTTTTTTAATTATGTGCCTGCTGTGCTTATTTATTTAAATTATAATTGTCACCTAATTAATTGTGCTGACTATGGTTATGTGTGTAAGTTATACTTTGTGATTTATCTGCTTACGCCTTTATGTTTAATTATTAAGATTACATATGATCATTTATTTGCTTATGCTGATATGATGCTAATGATCTGTTTATTATGTAAGATATATGTTTGCTGCTGTGCGTATGGATTGCATATTTATACATTTCTGTTTGTTGTCATAACTATTCTTTAATTTGCTATATATAGAAATGCTGATATACATTGTACGAACATGGAGTTTAGGTTACACTATGGTATTAATTATTGTTCGCTTGGCAGAGCCTCGTTGTAGGGATTGTGCTGCATCCACTTCTTGACATTCTGTTCTCTACTGGTATATTTACTCGCTATTGCATGTTTTGCTTACGCTCAGTGCCTTATATTTTTAAGATAAGAAAATGAACTGCTATAATTCGACGAACGACATTAGTACAAGAAACTTCATAGAAGTCACATGAGCTGGAGGTTTTATGGAAGCTGTAGAAATTTATGCTAATAGGAAGGAAGCTAACGACATGACATACCAACACTAGGGTTGGACCATTGACAATTATTACACTGCATTCTTCGTGAGCAATTGCAATAGGAAGTGACACTTGACACAAAAAATACTCCACATGTTTGCTTCTGCCATGATTCTTGAAGTGGTGTACACACTGTGAAATATTATGATCATTCACACTCCGTAATCGTACTTAATTACTGAGAGTTATTCGAACTAAAGGCTATTAGAGGTCATGTATGCATTTTTTTTATTTAATGATGGACAAGGTAACCAAAATGTACTTTATAATTCATAATGAGTAGAAGATTTGGCTCAGATGGATTACACAGAGGCTGTGTGTGGACATTGTGTCTTCGGATTGTATGAGATGATGAACTGAAGTTTGCACTAGGATTTTATCTGTACTTGTTCGAGGAGACTAACTAGAGGAAAGAGTTGTTATGGAAGTGAAATGATATTGGTAATAAGGTTTATATGTATTGACGTATTGAAGAGCTATTATTGAGGTATTGAGATTATGTTAAGTTGATGATTGTTGGAGTTTTGATGGATAAGAGGTAAGGTAAATGATATTGATGATAAGGTTTATATGTATCGAGGTAAGAGGTATTATTGAAGTATTAAGATTATGTGATGCTAATGATTATGGGAGTTTTGGTAGATAAGAGGTAAAGTAAGTGAGGAATATATTTTTTTGTTGGCTTTATGGAACAAGGAGGATGAAGATAGCAGACTAGAACACTAAAGTAGAAGGAAGATTGTCTACACACACACTTTGTTAAATCACTAAGCAGTATATACTTTTTTTTGAGAGAGGAAACATTTGCATATCTTGGCTCACTGACAGTTGTTCAGCAACAGTACATTTGATCTGGCTTGGCAAACATTGGTCTTGACATGATGACTAGGACGTTGACTAACTATTATTGACTGTTATACATTGCTGCCACTACTACTTGATACACATGTCGAACATCAAACCTTTGACAGAATTGCATTTACACAGTTAACACTATTCAATTACACAGTAGTACTTAATGTGGATGAAAGATGAGTGAGTGTGTTCTGTGTGTTTCCCTAATCCCAGATAAGTGGTACCGACTTATCTCCTAAATATTATTTTACTTGCTTGTTGTGTCTTGCACTGACACCCATAAATATTATAGGTTTACTGATATTTGTGTATTCGTAATAGTTAATATGACAATTATCTGATATCATTTGTGTGTTTCTTATAATTGTATGTTTAGTGTAAGAGCATTGATAATAATTTTGTAAAAGCAATTGTGTGTGCATTCAAACTGTTGTTCACACCTGCACCTGTTCAACATTGATGTGTGACACTTAAAAATGTTTAATTTCTGCTGATGAACTGTGTGATCAGTGATAGTGAATATTATGGGCTGTTACTTGTACTTTTTCTGCATGATTAGTGCCACTAGGACATGTTTAATTTCTGCTTATAAACTCTGATAAACAGTGTGATTAGTGATAGTGAATATTATGGACTGCTGTCTGGACCTGCTCATCATTGCTAGGTGCAACTGATGAACTGCTTCTACTGACATAATGTCACTTGTTGGTGTTTGCACCTGCTCAACATTGCTGGGTGCCACTAATGGAACTGTTTCTGCTGAATGATGTTACTTGTTGGTGTCTGCACCTGTTCAACATTGCTGGGTGCCACTAATGGAACTGCTTCTACTGAAATAATGTCACTTGTTGGTGTGTGCACCTGCTCAAAATTACTGGGTGCGACTGATGGCACTGATTCTACTGAAATAATATCACTTGTTGCTGTTTGCACCTGCTCAACATTGCTGGGTGCCACTGACGGACTGCTTCTACTGAGATAATGTCACTTGTTGGTGTCTGCACCTGTTCAACAATGCTGGGTGCCCCTGATGGACTGCATCTATTGAAATAATGTCACTTGTTGGTGTCTGCACCTGTTCAACATTGCTGGATGCCACTAATGGAACTGTTTCTGCTGAATGATGTCACTTGTTGGTGTCTGTACCTGCTCAACATTGCTGGGTGCCACTAATGGAACTGCTTCTACTGAAATAATGTCACTTGTTGGTGTGTGCACCTGCTCAAAATTACTGGGTGCGACTGATGGCACTGATTCTACTGAAATAATATCACTTGTTGCTGTTTGCACCTGCTCAACATTGCTGGGTGCCACTGACGGACTGCTTCTACTGAGATAATGTCACTTGTTGGTGTCTGCACCTGTTCAACAATGCTGGGTGCCCCTGATGGACTGCATCTATTGAAATAATGTCACTTGTTGGTGTCTGCACCTGTTCAACATTGCTGGATGCCACTAATGGAACTGTTTCTGCTGAATGATGTCACTTGTTGGTGTCTGTACCTGCTCAACATTGCTGGGTGCCACTGTTGGAACTGTTTCTACTGAAATGATGTTACTTCTTGCTGTTTGCACCTGTTGACCATTGCTGGGTGCTACTGCTGGAACTATCAACTACTTGTTTTTTTTTTTTTTTTTTTTTTTAATCATTGAAAGCATTTTATGTGAACATTTGTATAAACTGATTTTCTGTGTATTGTGTGAACTATTATGTAAAGTCACATGTATGAAAGAAGTTGTATTGCTTACTGTATTTCATATATTAGATTATTGAAAGGTCAGTGCAAAGCCAAAATTTTATCTAATTATGTGATATTTACGTATTAATATTATCTTTTATTTTTGTCTGTATTTTTGTGGACGAATTTGGTGGTATTTTCACCACCAATGCTGGCAAAAATACCATCAAATTCTGGCCCGTGGAGGAGGGGCATATGAAAGGTGGCTACACTGAGCCAGAGCGCCAGAGATTGCGCCAAAGAGTATTATTCCGCCGCCTCCACTGGCAGTGCTTGTCGAGATGTCGTAGTGAACAGTGCTTGCTGAGATGTCGTAGTGAAAAGTTCTTGTCGAGAAGTCGTAGTGGAGAGTGCTTGTTCCATGTTTTATGCAGTTGTTTGATGGGATAGACACCAGATGTTGTTCTAATGGAGATATTGTAATGATCAAAGTGCTTTTCGTCAATATATATGAAGATAAAATATTCCCTGTTTTTTTTCATTATTTCAGTGTCTTAAATAATGCGTCATTACAGGTTCAGTCAACAAAGCATCTGGCTTGTGTTCTTGTATTAGAGTGTAATTCTGGTTTTCTTGCGCAATTATAGTATTTCTATTTTTTTAATTACTTCAGTATAAATGGTATTTAAAATTTCTTGTCTTATTGAAGAAGAACCGTGCCATATGTGTACGTTGAATCACACTTCCACACACAGAACAGCGACACTTGTGCCTTGTTGTTTCGTAGCTTTCATAGTTGCTGGGCACTTAATTAATTAATTGTGTTAACGGAAATTTCGTTTCATTCTTTGTTGTTGTTCTATGCAGTCAGATTGCGTACAAATACTAGTCAGGGCCAACCGTTTACGAGACTTCGTAATCGGACATACAGCGACAAAAAATTAAAAGGTATTTTCATATTTATACAACTAAGCCCCCATGCAAGATGTCTTCTAAGATAAGTCGTAGGGTCAGTATTGCTTCACGGGTTCCAATCTTTCTACGGAATCCAAACTGATCTTCCGCAAGGTCGGCTTCTACCAGTTATTCCATTCATGTGTAAGGAATGCGTGTCAGTATTTTGCAGCCGTGATAGTTCGGTAATCTTCACCTGTCAACACCTGCTTTCTTTGGGCTTGGAATTATTGTATTTCTTTAAGTGTGAGGGTATTTCACCTGTGTCATATATTTTGCTCAGCAGACGGTAGAGTTTTGTCAGGGTTGGCTTTCCTGAGGCTATCAGTAGTGCAAATGGAATGTTGTCTACTCTCGGGGCCTTGTTTGGACTTTTATCTTTCAGTGTTCTGTCAAATTCTTCACACAGTATCGTATCTCCCCCATTTCATCTTGACCTACGTCCTCATCATGTCCATAATAATTTTTTTTATTTTCTCCTTTCATCAATTAAAGTCAAACTGAGGCCTGGAGACACCGGAAGATTTCAGACAGATTATATAATGGTAATACAGAGATTTAGGAATCAGGTTTTACATTGTAACATATTTCCAGGGGAAAATGTAGATTCTGACCACCGTCTATTCTTTGCTATCGATTCCAAATTACCCATGTGCACAAGCTGCTTCCTGTTGACCTGCCATCAAGAGAGACCTTTGCTTTAGAATTTCTTGCTCGCATGGAAGTGGACAATGATTGACCGTGAAGATTTTGTGGACAGCTGAAGCCATTTTCCATCTGAAAAGATATTTGAATACACAGATTTGTCGAATATGGGCAAATATACGCAAATCAACCAGTACCACTTCATCCTGAAAATGTCACTGTGTGATGCGGGTTTACGGCATCATTTATCATAGGTCCATATTGTTTCGAAGAGACAAGTTCTGTACCGTCACTGGTAAGCGCTATGAGTGTCTTTTGCGTAATCAAGTCATCCAAGTTCTCCAAGAGCGTGAATGTGTGGGTGCGATCATTTTTATGCACGATGGTGCACCTCCGCCCATTGCAAATCCTGTTAAGCAGCCGCTGAAGCGCCATTTCGGAAATGCTAGAATTATCAGCCAACATTTCCCTATAGCCTGGCCGTCCCGATCACCTGATCTTAATCCGTGTGACTTCTTGCCGTAGGACTGTCTGAAAGATTTTGTGTTCAGTCAAACGTAGCTGCATTGAAGGGACGTACTGCGCAACACATTCTTAATGTGACCCCGGAAGTCGGTCGGAGTGGCCGTGCCGTTCTAGGCGCTACAGTCTGGAGCCGAGCGACCGCTACGGTCGCAGTTTCGAATCCTGCCTCGGGCATGGGTGTGTGTGATGTCCTTAGGTTAGTTACTTTTAATTAGTTCTAAGTTCTAGGTGACTGATGACCTCAGAAGTCGCATAGTGCTCAGAGCCAATTGAACCATTTTTTGACTCCGGAAACACTTCAATTAGTTGTGGAACATGCTGTTTCTCGATTTCAACTTGTTGCAGAAAACGGTGGACAGCGTACAGAACATGTTTTGCGCCAGTTACACGGAAATTAATAATCCTATCTGATTTTTATTGATGCTACTTATGCAGTTTTTGGCCTCAGGACTATTAAAAACCGATTATTCGCATCAGATGTGATATGGTCTTGACGTGGAGGATGGGCTTACGTAACTAACAGTATCACACCTGTACACCCACGCACACTGATTAGTACAGTTTGTTTAACATCAAACGTACACCTTAGGCATTGTTGTATGATTCGTCTATCATTTGTAGTCGGCCACTATTGAATTATGATGCTTACAGCGCCATCTATTGCTACATTTTGTAAATATTTATTTTTCTTCTGCCTTGCGGAACCATTCTCCGATAGTATTCCGTTGCAATTTGACGGCATTCTGACCAGTGGTGTTATTTCTACAACGGTTTGGAAGTTTAACTTTAATTATGCTCACCCTGTACATGATAGTGTACTGGTTTTGATGTAATGAATGAAGTCCATCAGGTTTCGTAAGATGACATTAATCTCCTTTTCTTTGTTGTTATCTTAGAGGTTTGGTTGACATTTAATTGGTGGTCTTGGGAGAACATTTACAAAGAAAAACACTCGGTGACTGGAACTAGTGACCGGAAAAGTAGAAGCAGCTAAGAAGTTTGTTAAAACCACATCTAGTGTTCTGGGTACGTTCAAGTAAGTTTTGAGCTCTATCAAATAGTGTTGATGACTTGTTCTCGTTGTTAGAGAATCTAGCGACGAAACTTAGGCAAATACCTGAAGAAATGAACCAGATTTTGGCCGCGGACTAAATGTCTTCTTTACGACCTGGATGCAGTTACGCCGTGCCTGGAAACTGGAATAGTCCCCCGGAAGCAGGAACACGTCAAAACGACTGTGACGGAGAAGTTTCCGAAGATTCAATTGGAAAGAAACTTTTAACTGTCACACCCTGATTTTTCCAGACAGCACAGTCTCAAACCGTTTACGCCAGTAACATAGTAACGTAAAGTTTATGATTACTTAGTTGATCGTTTCCTTATTCCAGCAAAGTAAAGATCTATCTCACTTGTTCTACGTTGGAAAATGTGTTCAGTATTCTATACGAGACAAAATTATGTCATCAACTGCAGGAACTGTCATATATTGATCTTGTCGATAACTGAGGTTCGTAGGATAACTAGAGACGTGCAAAATACCAAATTCTGTATCATATTTGGTTTGATAACAATAAATAAAACTGTATCGATGCCTCGACAATACCTAGAAATTAGTTTTGAAACTGGTAGTGTCGCAAAGTTTTGACTGTTTTTTATACATAATTTTAGGATTTCCTTTGACACAAAATATGCAGGAAATGTTAGGAATGTGACGACCGATTGCTAAGACGACGAACCGCTGAAACTTCAGTTTTGAACAGAATGTCGTAAAGTTACTAATTCGGATTTTAATAATTTTAAATTATAATACAGGTATTTAAATATTAAATTAGTTTCGTGAAACTAATATTTCGAGATTAAATACGTTGATGAGGTTTACAAAAAAAAATAAAAAGTCAAAAAAGTCACTGGAATAATTACACAAATTGTACTTGCGCTCTGTAAGAAAATCAGCAGATTTAGTGGTAGTAGTGCTTTGTTTAATAATTATGTGTTTCTTGGTGGATGATCAGGCGTAGTTTGGCGACGCGCTTTAGATAGTGGTGGTATCTGTGTTGTTCTAGACATTCTTGAAAGTGCGATAGCTGTAGTGTAGGCGACATATCCGAATCGCTACTTCGTGTAATTTTAATTCCCAGATTTGTATAAAATCAATTTATTTGATTAATTTGGAACTGTATAAAGAAGGAGACTATCTCTGTTACTTGCGATAAATTAAATAAAATAATCTGACCACGACCGTGAGCGTTTGACAGACCGGCAGTGAATTAAGGTAGCATTCTGGGTTATGTATACTGTCAAAATCAGACGTATCGGGATACTCTGGTTGCTGATTTTATTATTTTCCTGAAACAGATAAGAATTCCTGTGGTTAATCTGAGAGGTAACGCGGCTTGTGGTCTAATGCTCTGCATTACTGCCCTTAGATCGCGGGGTCCCGAGTTAGATACCTGGCTATTCGAAGATTTCTTCGCTCATGGGCTGGGTGTTTGTGTTGTCGTAATCATTTGATCTTACTTTCATCAAATTGTCGAAGCGGCCTCAGAGAGAAAGACTTGCACCAGGCGGTCGAAAAACTTAGTCAGTTATGCTGTACGATCATTCCATTTCAATGAAAATGCCTGTATACCATTAGTAATATAAAATCAGCTATTGGGTGGATCTAAACTTGAATAAAATAGTAATACATAACAGAAGATGTAATTAAATGTGAAGGTTTTTAGTTTAGTTGTGTTTGTTTACATTTATCATTATTTATTTATTTATTTATTTATGCATTTATTTTATCTGGCAAGATTAGGGCCTTCAGGCCCTCTCTTACACCTAACCAGGCATACTCAGATTCAACAAATTTCAGTTTCTACAGAACATTAAGGACATATAACATGTTATACAGTATTAATGTTAAAGAAAAAATCGAGATTATAAAAGTAGTAAAATGATAATTATAACAATCAAAAAATAATTATAACAATCAAGAATAATAAAAATAATAATAATAATAATAATGACTATGTATATGAAAGTAAACATATTTTTCTTTTATGAATGTCAGTCCTATTGCTAGTTGGGAATTTTCTCGTTATATTCTTGCAGCTTGTGAGTTATTCCTATCAAGCAGAGACATAAGACGATAGAATGGGGTGAAAGAGATATAGAAGAGGTAGATAGTTTAGAGGAAGAGAAATAGAATGGTAAAATTCGAAGCTATGAGGGAGAGGAGAAAGAAATAGATGAGAGGGGCACAACAATGGTGGCTATACCGCCCCTAATATGTATGTCTTGAGTTCCCTCTTGAATGTTGAGTGGTTCTGGATAAGACGCAGATCAGAGGGGAGCGCGTTCCATAGTCGTATGGCTGAGATGGAGAATGACGCGGAGAAAGATTTTGTGTTATGTAAAGGTACAGCCAAGATGCTAGACGTATCCGATCTGGTATTGCGGTTGTGGAATGATGATAGGTGTTTAATGTGAGAAGATAGGTGTTGGGGGCACCAGTGGCTAAGAAATCGATGAAGTAAGCACATCGAGTGGAGATCGCGTGCCTTATGTAGGCGTATCCAACCTAGCTGGGAGTATGAAGGACTGATATGATCATACAACCGTATATTGCATTCATCACTAGCTCGAGGCATCTCGAATTTTCACTATTTGTGCCGTGTTGAACTACATCACAGTAGTAAAGATTAGGCAAGACTAGTGTTTGGACTAATTTTTGTTTAACATGGGTTGGAAATATTTTTCTAAATTTTTGAATTGCATGTAGGGAGGAGAGCGATTTCCAGCAAGCTGTGACTGTTTGCTCTTCCCAGTTTAGGTGTTCATCCAAGATTATTCCAAGGTCTTTTACTGTTTTTTGGTATGGTAGTTGGGTACCATTGAGGAGTATTTGAGGGACTGTTTCGCGAAAGTACCGACTGATTAACTTTGGATGAGATATAAGTATGACCTGGTATTTCTTGGGGTTTAGTTTCAGACCTAGGTTCTGTACCCATCGAGAAACAGAGCACAGAGCAAAGATCCACGTTCTTACTCGCTACTGCGTCAGCAATGTTCTTGGGGCTTGCACTTATGTACAGTTGGATGTCGTCGGCATATAGATGGTAGTTGCAGGAGTGAATCACTGAAGAAATATCATTAATGTACAGTGAGAAGAGTAATGGACCAAGGACGGAGCCTTGGGGAACTCCAGAGCGCACGTTTTTCCATGATGACTTTTCCGACCCACAAATGACTTGTTGACTTCTGTTTTTGAGGTAGCTGTCGAACCAGTGTATTGCGCTGTTTGAGAAATTCAGCTGCTTCATTTTAATTAGTAATATATCAAAGTCAACTGTATCAAAAGCCTTGCTAAAGTCAAGCAGTGTTAGGATGGTAGCTTCACGTCTGTCCATAGCATGTTTAATGTCATCTTGGTTAGGGGGGCAAGTTACCTTGTGAGGAAATTTCAGAGATAACTCACCTAGTACACGTGTGTTTACTGATAGTATGTTGGCAAAATATTCCCATAGAGCCGTTAAACGCCCCTTACCAGTAAGCAAACAGTCATTGAGGTGACAAAATATATGAAATAGCGATATGCAAATAAACGGATGGCGGTAGTATCACGTACACAACGTATAAAAGGGCAGGGCATTGGCGGAGGTGTCATTTGTACCCAGGCGATTCATGTGTAAAGGTTTCCGATTTGATTATGGCCACACGACGAGAATTAACAGACTCTGAACGCGAAATGGTAGTTGGAGCTAGACGCATGAGAAATTTCGTTTCGGAAATCGATAGGGAAGTCAATATTCCGAGAAACACAGTCTCAGGAGTGTGAAGAGAATAACAAATTTCAGGCATTACTTCTCACCACAGACAGCGCAGTAGAAGATGGCCTTCACTGAAGGACCGAGACTAACAGCGTTTGCGTAGTTAGTGCTGACAGACAAGTATCACTGTGTGAAATAACCGCGGAAATTATTGGGGGACATGCGATGAACTTATCCGTTAGGACAGTGCCTTGAAATTTGGCATTAATGGGCTATGGTAGCATCCGATCGAAGCGAGTGCCTTTGCTTACAGCACGAAATCGCCTGCAGCGCGTCTCCCGGGCTCGTGACCATATCCGTTGGACCCTTGACAACTGGAAAACCGTGGTATGGTCAGACGAGCCCCGATTTAAGTTGGTAAGAGCTGGCGGTAGGGTTTGAGTGAGGCGCAGATCCCACTTAATCATGGGCGCAAGCTGTCGAAAAGGCACTATGCAAGTTGGTGGTGGCTCCATAATGGTGCGAGCTGTGTTTGCATGCAATGGACTCGGTCGTCTGGTCCAACTGAAGCGATCATTGACGGGAAATGGTTACGTTAGACTACTTAGAGACCGCCTGCAGCCATTCACGTAATTCATGTTCCCAAACAACGTTGGAATTCTTGTGGATAACAGTATGCCAAGTCACCGGGCCGCTATTGTTTGCGATTGGTTTCAGAAAAAGTTTGAGTGAATGATTTGGCCACCCAGATCGACCGAAATGAATTCCGTCTGATATTTATGGGACATAATGAGAGGTCAGCTCGTGCACAAAATACTGGACCGGCAACACTTTCGGCATTATGGACGGCTTTAAAGGCAGCATGACTCAATATTTTAGCAGGGACTTGCAACGACTTTTTGCAAGGACGTAGCCAAAAGGAGAGAAAATTGTACAAGTGCATTTTACATATGCTCCTAGGCAGCATGTACAGTATGTTTCCTTCAACTCACACCAGATCTATAAAACTCTTTAGTTTTAATATTTAGCATTTATTGACTTGCATCATTCCGGTAAAGCCATATGTAGTCATTCAATAGTAACTCAAACTTCTAGGAACTGGGTACCATGGTTTGCCCCTGTGTTGCTTATAGATATTGTAACTCAATTAGGTGTGTGTAAGGTTTTTTGGATAAATGTACTTTGTTGAAAGTTACTGTAAATGAGTTTGTATGACCAGTGAGCTTTGGTTACTGGTTAACAATGCAGACATGACTATTACTGCTTCTATATTATGTTGTTGCTGACTTCTTTTTGGAACTATTTTGCCTTTAAATTACTATCTTCTTTGAGCAGAATCATTCTGGTACTGTTCACAACTGAAGCAAGTAACTATTTTGCGTAGTTCGGCTATGTTAAGGTTCATTGTACCGGCTGGAGATTTTGTAGATTCTCTGCTCCTAGTAAACGTTTTTGTAGTACTCACGATGTACATGTATTGTTAATATGGTATAGTGTATAAGTACGCTGACGAATTCATACATTGTTGAACCAAAGTAACTATCTGGATGTGACTTTACTTACCAAGGAGCTATGACGTCATTGTGTATAATGTGTAACGCATTACCATACTTCTGTGAGAGTACTATATACACTGAAGCGCCAAAAAAACTGGTATAGGCATGCGTATTCAAATACCGAGACATGTAAAGAGGCAAAATATGGTGCCGCAGTCAGCATCGCCCATATAAGACAAGAAGTGTCTGGTGCAGTTGTCAGATCAGTTACTGCTGCTACAATGGCAGATTATCAAGATTTAAGTGACTTTGAACGTGGTGTTATAGCCGGCACACGAGCGATGGGACACAGCATCTCTGAGGTAGCTAATAAGTGGGGAATTTCCCGTACGACCATTTCACGACTGTACCGTGAATATCAGGAACCCGGTAAAACATCAAATCTCCGACATCTCTGAGGACGAAAAAGATACTGCAAGAACGGGACCAACGACAACTCAAGAGAGTCGTTCAACGTGACAGAACCGTCCAGCAAACTATTGTAGATTTCAATGCTGGGTCATCCGCAAGTGTCAGTGTGCGAACCATTCAACGAAGCATCATCGATATGGGCTTTCAGAGCCAAAGGCCCAGTAGTGTACCCTTGATGACGGCATGACACGAAGTTTTACACCGCGCCTGTGCCCGTCAACAGCGACATTGTACTGTTGATAACTAGAAACTTGTTGCCTGGACAGACGAGTCTCGTTGCAAATTGTATCGAGCGGATGAACATGTACGGGTATGGAGACAACCTCATGAATCCATGGACCCTGCATGTCAGCAGGGGACTGTGAAGGCTCTTTAATGTTGTGGAACATGAGCAGTTGGAGTGATATGGGACTTATGATACGTATAGATATGACTGGCAGGTGACACATACGTAAGCATTCTGTCTGATCACCTGCATCCATCTGAGGTTAATCACTTCTGCTGTCCACCAAACTCCCCAGACAGGAACATTATTTAGCATATCTGGGATGCTTTGCAACTTGCTGTTCAGAAGAGATCTCCAAGCCCTCGTACTCTTACGGATATATGAACAAACCTGATGGATTTATGGTGTCAGTTACCTGCAGCACTAGTCCTCCATTTCTTTTTTCCCCATCCTGCCTCCCGTTGTTATTACGCTAACTCAATCCAAACGCTTACTTTCCTTCCCCCCTTTCCTTCAACATATAAAGGTGTCCGCTGTATTTTCTTGTTCCTCCTTCCAAGCTTTCAACTCCATGCTTATCCCACTCTTCTCCCACCCTCTTCATACTGATGCTCATCCACCCAATTTCAACACTTAATCAAACATTCTGTAATGGTTCTTTTACTGCTTCTCCCCCCCCCCCCCCCCACCACCACCACCACCGCCTGCACCACATACACCTATAAGTGCTTGTAACACTGTGTCTCTTACTTAACCATCTCATTAACTGACCTCTTCAGTTGGACCACACCTTCCTGGTGGTGGTGGTTGTAGTGGTGGTGGTGGTGGTGGTGGTGGTGGTGGGGAGAGGGGAAGGTAGAGAAGCAGTAAAAGAACCATTACAGAATGTTTGATTAAGTGTTGAAATTGGGTTAATCAAAGGAGCTCGATTAAAGTTTTGAGTATTTTGCGTCCTTGTTTTAATATTGTGTGTTGATGAATAAAGTTTGTTCAGATGGTTCAAATGGCTCTGAGCACTATGGGACTCAACTGCTGTGGTTATCAGTCCCCTAGAACTTAGAACTACTTAAACCTAACTAACCTAAGGACATCACACACATCCATGCCCGAGGCAGTATTCGAACCTGAGACCGTAGCAGTCACACGGCTCCAGACTGCGCGCCTAGAACCGCGAGACCACCGCGGCCGGCGAATAAAGTTTGTATCTTGAGTGTAACTGACAGGAACTTACTTTGGCCCCTTTCCACAGCCTAATCCGCTCTGTCCTGTTAGCCCAGGCACTTCAATAAATTTTCCTATTCTTGTATTGTGTTTCATGCATTCAGTACCATATTATCCCTTACTTCTCCTTTGTCTACTCCTCCCACCTATCCCACACTGTTACCCTCGTTTCCTACTCCCTTTTCTTCACCTGCCCCATTTCCCTATTGTTTGTTTTGTTTACACTGTATTATACATGTCTGCCATGGTTCTTCTCCCACTCCCCACATTTTTCTTATCCCCTTCCCCCCTGACATCACTATCCTATCCAATGAGTAATCTCTTTTCCCCTGCCCCCATTTCTTCAGTTCATTATATATCATTGTCATATTTTCTTAGCCCCATCGCCTTTCAACTACTTCTGATCACTCTGTCACTCGTAATTTTTTTGACTCTTTTCCTCATTCCCATATCTGTTCCCATCCCCCTAACCCCCATTCTCATCTATCCAACTTCAACACCATCAGATATTCATTCATGTTTCTTCTGCTGTTTCCCTCCTCCACAACCTCCATTTTACCCTCCTCTATCACCCCCTCGACATATACCTACTTCTAACAATACATTTCTTACTTATTCAATCCTCTAACATACCTCTACAGTTGGGACTTCTCCCTCCCCCCACCCCCCCAGTCACCCTACCGATAACACTCTTCAACTACTTTTTCTTAATCTCACACGACCTTCACATAATCCCTTCACCTGTTTCTTCTCCACGTTTTGCCCCCACCTTCCCTCCCTCCTCCCATTTTCACTCCTGTATAATACCTTTTTATATAATCATTGGCACTTACTATATCGTTAAGCGCTATTAATTGCCTCCTGTACTTTATTCCTTCTGTTCCTTACAGACTTTGGTTTCTTCATGCTTCATAACGTACGTTCATTTCGTATTATTAACGCTCTAATGTTAACAAGTGTACGCAAAGATGATTCACAATACTGCCTCAAAAGGTAATCACATACAATCAAGTTATGCCTAACACTACAGTCAGTTAATATCTGTAATACCATACTTCTACATTTTACTGTCTCAGGTCTTCTATGGTCTACATTCTTTGCCGTCACTTTCATAGTTACATCTTTAAGAAATACGTCAGTCTTGTTTCATCTACTTTGGGCTGACTTTCCCAGACATGATGTGCTTGAACATTAATGTGCTGCATTTCTACAAAACGTTAACTTTGTATTATTTGTATCATGTTAACCAAATGTGTTGACTGTGTATTCGTCATCCTGCATAGAACAAAGCAAATTGACAATGGTTTAAGAAGTAAGTGCATATCTCACTGTTTTAGGTCAACTTGCATTTAATATATTTTTAAATTTTCAATTTTTTACCATGTTTCTTGCTATTCGCATATTCTCGTTTTTAGCATTTAATTCGATAATGGAGTGAAAGTCGAAATCTAGATTATTCTCAACAAATATAGAAAAATATGCAGTCAAGTGACGGCGTATTCTTTCAAAAAAAATGCTGTATGTTTCTGGGTCAGCACCACTGAAAACTTTTTACATCTTACATGCTTAGAAAGTTGTTACAACAGTATAAAAATTAGGGTTTGAAAATTAATTTTGAGAGGATGGAATATCTGGGTTGCGGAGAAGATAACAGTAACTAGGGTATTGAAGGACACCCTATTGCAGTGTGTAAAGAATTTAAGTACTTGGTAGCACCCTATCACGTAACGGAAAATGCGTCAGAGGTACCCAACACCGGAGCAGGGAGAGAAAATCGGCAATCAAAATGGAATTTAATGGTTAAAATGCATTTATACAAATCCATCGTGGAACCAATAACAAGCTAAGGGAGTGAGTGCTGAGAACTCGTAGAAATAACAGGAAACTTAGAGCCTAGAAATGGATCAGTTGAAAAGACGTACAATTTCCCGACTTGACCACATAAGAAATGAAGAAATAAGAGAAAGGGTGCAAACGCATTATAGTATTACGGATAAAATAGAAGAAAGAGAGTTAGGATGGTTCGGGCATATCAAACGAATGGATGAAGACAGATGGCCCAAGAGAATAGCCGGCCGTTGTGGCCGAGAGGTTCTAGGCGCTTCAGTCTGGAACCGCGCGACCGCTACGGTCGAAGGTTCGAATCCTGCCTCGGGCATGGATGTGTGTGATGTCCTTAGGCTAGTTAGGTTTAAGTAGATCTAATGACCTCAGATGTTAAGTCCCGTAGTGCTCAGAGCCATTTGAGCCAGCCAAGAGAATACTTTCATAGCAACCTACTCGAAGGAGAAGAGGAAGACAAACGAAAGTGTGGTTAAGTGGTATCTAAGAAGCGTTGGACAGAGGAGGAATGGATGAGGACGAGGACGAGGAAGAATGACGTTTGGCGACAGAAATGGGGGATGCGCTGACAGCTGTAGGACCCCTGCAACAAGAATGTAAATATTATGTATCCTTATGGGTGATTATTCTACTTTTCGAAGTGCATTTGCGTAATCTGAAACCCTAAATGTTACTACTGCAGTTCCGACACTAATTCAAACTTGGCAGTTCTGTTGCGGCACGTTCACACACTATTTTGCATTGCATGAAAGAGGAAATCAGCCAAACTAACTGATACTCCAGACAAGAAAACTTTAAGACACCAGTAGTTGGAGAAAATATGAAGACGTAGAAGAATAAAAGAAAGAAATTGCTAAGAAGGACCTATTTGAATCTAATGAATCTAGAGTTGGAACAGTTAATTCTGTGAGAGCAAGGACTGATAAGGAAGAAAAAATGCACAAAGACCTACTTCATATGAAGAGAATTAAAATTCACTTAGTATTTACTGCTTGAAACTATACGGCCAATCAAAAAGAAATCAACAATGTGTCCATTGCTAAAACACGTAAAAGATGGGCTCACGACGATTTAGCCACAGGAGAGATGTTATTTTATGTATGCATAGTTTGCAACTCTGCTATTGACGATTAATAGGCCTCTGATTAACATTCAACCTCTTACGTTAGGCATATTATTCTAATAGGTGAGAATTTGCCAAAAATTTTGTTTACTGACAATAAAATTTTTGCATTACACCCTTAATTGGTGTTAGTAAGCCGGTAAGTTTGTCTACTACCAACAAAACTCATTTTGAAAATTTTAGTAGTGCCTTTTTTTTTTACTCGTTATTGTGTCGATGATATGCATAACCGTGACGCCGTAGGTGCGTAAACCTGACCCATACCTATGGCGCGTCTACGTGCTCGACTTGAGCTTACATAAAATTATTTTACACTCTTAAATTTTATGTTGAGTTAGGAATATATACACCAAATTATGCTTTAATAAACATGTTATAAGACTAAATTTTAAATACGACAAATCTAACAAAAAATTTAAAAATTCCATAAGTAATCCCCGGTTTCCCCTACGTGGTGTGTGCCGCAGGGAGCTGTGGTAGACTGAAGAAGCCCTTGAAGTAAGGCGAAGAGTGCCCTCGTCCACAAATTAGTTATGCACTGAACTACAGCTGGAGTCATGAACTATGGCGGTCGAGTTTAGATTTGTTCTGCACACTGATGTGACGCATTCCGCGGAGCCAATAAGCGTTCAGTAGCATTCTAAGCCCTCTGTTGTGGACACTGACCATTAAACGTCATCGTAACGAGTTATTTACTAAATTTTTGTTCCATTTTTTGCGGGCTGTCATATCTGACGATGGAAGTAAACGACAAATTTTGGCGTAACAAATGTTGCTGTATTTCTTCTGAGATTTATGGAGAACCATACGGTGCTCTAGACCCGCGTTTCTCAACCCCATTTCCTTTGGGGCGCACCAAAGTACATTGAAATCCTTCACGACACCCTTATACATGATTTTTTTTCCTAGATGCAATAAAGCAGACATAAACGGCATACAATGCGTTATAATATTATGGAACAACTATGAGCTACAAATTTTCCAAATTTGTTATGTTATATTCTTGGAAAAGAACACCAAAAATAAACATTAACGTCAGAAATACACCTGGACATAAAAAATGGCGAGATACTTGTACTGACGAATTTTGCAAAATAGATCTGCGTGTGGATGAAAGTTTGACAGACTCTCATCTCCTCGCCGCATCAAGGAGACGAGACCTGTAGTCAGATTTTATATTCTTCAATGCAGAGAATCCAGACTTGGGCAAAATGAATGCTGAGAAGTGCAGTAAAGGAGGTATTTCTTTTTTCACGATACCCAGATATTCACTTTTGACTGAAATCCATTTTCTTTAAATTTCGATCTCAGGACAGTGTTCGATGATATTTAGATAAGTTACTCTTTTCCAGAGCTGTTTAATTCAGCCCTGGATACGTTTTCTTCGTCCGGTGCAAGCAATCACTCCCACCCAGTACTCAAGATCGAGGGAAAGTATTTTGATATCCCTTCTTGCAGCTCAGATGGGTATCCTTTTATGTGTTCCCTTATCTGATTTTGTTCTTCTGTATTCGAATCACTTGATCCGGTGACCGTAGCTGGAAAGGCAGGCAGATCGTTCTATGACCGAGATGCAAGGGCAAGTTCTTTAAAAAATGAGCAGATTTTATCACTTGATGATAGAATCGTTTGAAGCGTCCGTGCATACTTGAATTCAAAGCATTAAGTTTGTTGAAAATATCGGAAAGGTACGCCAGCTCAGCATACCAAACGGAGGTCAGATGACATTGACAGGAATCAAATTCATTGTTAATATTAGTTTCAAAAAATGCAAGTAGTTCATCTTTAATTGTACAAGCCAGGTAAGAATTTTTCCTTTACATTTCTGTACAGAGTGTCTCAAACACTCGCGATTTTACAGGACAAGTTTTACATGACCGATCACTGCAATAAGCGTTTGAATGACGTCACCCAAACGCTTTCCGTCCATAGCCTTCCCCCTTGAGTAGAAACCAATGAGAAGTTATTACTGATGGGTCTTTATCCGGCACAAAAGTCAGACGCCCCTTTATATATCTCCTATCACTGTAACAACCCCATCACTATAAACAGCAGTGCAATCCGTCCACATGAGACAGTTATCTCAAAACAAAAGTTAAACAGCAGCAAATACACCAGCTCCAGTACAAGTTGTTTCCAACTCTAGACCAAACAATTATTTCGCAATAATTTCTTATCCACAAGTAACTCCCACAAAATATCGTACCTGAGCTTGGGTTCTTTAGGTTAGAGAATTCCCTCCCTAGGCCCGACAAGACGCCTCCTGAGATGCGACAAGGCAGTAGTAGGCAAAACTCAACAGGGAATAACAATATTAATGTCCTAATAGTAAACTGCAGGAGCGTCTATGGAAAGTTCCCAGAACTGCTCTCATTAATAAACGGTCACAACGCCCACATAGTACTAGGGACAGAAAGTTAGCTGAAACCAGACGTAAACAGTAATGAAATTCTAAACTCAGATTGGAATGTATACCGCAGAGACAGGCTGGACAGTGAAGGAGGAGACGTGTTTATAGCGATAAAAAGTACGATAGTATCGAAGGAAATTGACGGACATCCGAAATGTGAAGTAATTTGGGTGAAGGCCACGGTTAAAGCAGGCTCAAACATGGTAATTGGATGTCTCTATAGGCCCCCTGGCTCAGCAGTTGTTCTGGCAGAGCACCTGAAGGAAAATTTGGGAAATATATCGAGTAGATTTTCCGACCATGTTACAGTTCTGGGTGGAGATTTTAATTAACCGAATATAGACTGGGAGACTCAAGCGTTTATAACGAGTGGAAGGGACAAAGAATCCAGTGAAATTTTTTAAAGTGCGTTATCCGAAAACTACCTTGAGCAGTTAAACAGAGAACCGATTCGTGGCGATAACATATTAGACCTTCTGGTGACAAACAGACCCGAACTATTTGAAACAGTTAACGCAGAACAGGGAATGAGCGATCATAAAACGGTTACTGCATCGATGATTTCAGCCGTAAATAGAAATATTAAAAAGGGTAGGAAGATTTTTCTGTTTAGCAAAAGTGACAAAAAGCAGAGTTCAGAGTACTTGACGTCTCAACACAAAAGTTTTGTCTCAAGTACAGATAGTGTTGAGGATCAGTGGACAAAGTTCAAAACGACCGTACAATATGGATTAGATGAGCATGTGCCAAGTAAGATCTTAAGAGATGGAAAAGAGTCACCGTGGTACAACAACCGAGTTAGAAAACTGCTGCGGAAGCAAAGGGAACTCCATAGCAAACATAAACATAGCCAAAGCCTTGCAGACAAACAAAAATTATGAGAAGCGAAATGTAGTGTGAGGAGGGATATGCGAGAGGCATTCAATGAATTCGAAAGTAAATTTCTATGTACTGACTTGGCAGAAAATCGTAAGAAATTTTGGTCTTACGTCAAAGCGGTAGGTGGATCAAAACAGAATGTCCAGACACTCTGTGACCAAAATGGTACTGAAACAGAGGATGACAGACTAAAGTCCGAAATACTAAATGTCTTTTTCCAAAGCTGTTTCACAGAGGAAGACTGCACTGTAGTTCCCTCTCTAGATTGTCGCACAGATGACAAAATGGTAGATATCGAAATAGACGACAGAGGGATAGAGAGACAATTAAAATCGCTCAAAAGAGGAAAGGCCTCTGGACCTGATGGGATACCAGTTCGATTTTACACAGAGTAGGCGGAGGAACTTGCCCCCTTCTTGCAGTGGTTTACCGTAGGTCTCTAGAAGAGCGTAATGTTCCAAAGGATTGGAAGAGGGCACAGGGAGGTCGAACAGATGTGCAGAACTATAGACCTATATCTCTAACGTCGATCAGTTGTAGAATTTTGGAACACGTATTATGTTCGAGTATAATGAGTTTTCCGGGGACTAGTAATCTACTCTGTAGGAATCAGCATGGGTTTCGAAAAAGACGATCGTGTGAAACCCAGCTCGCCCTATTTGTCCACGAGACTCAGAGGGCCATAGACACGGGTTCCCAGGTAGATGCCGTGTTTCTTAACTTCCGCAAGGCGTTCGATACAGTTCCCCACAGTCAAATGGTTCAAATGGCTCTGAGCACTATGGGACTCAACTGCTGAGGTCATTAGTCCCCTAGAACTTAGAACTAGTTAAACCTAACTAACCTAAGGACATCACAAACGTCCATGCCCGAGGCAGGATTCGAACCTGCGACCGTAGCGGTCTTGCGGTTCCAGACTGCAGCGCCTTTAACCGCACGGCCACTTCGGCCGGCTCCCCACAGTCGTTTGATGAACAAAGTAAGAGCATATTGACTATCAGACCAAAATTGTGTGTTTGGATTGAAGATTTCCTAGATAACAGAACGCAGCATGTCACTCTCAATGGAGAGAAGTCTTCCGAAGTAAGAACGATTTCAGGTGTGCCGCAGGGGATTGTCGTAGGGCCGTTGCTGTTCACAATATATGTAAATGACCTTGTGAATAACATCAGAAGTTCATTGAGGCTCTTTGCGGATGATGCTGTGGTATATCGAGAGGTTGTAACAATGGAAAATTGTACTAAAATGCGGGAGGATCTGCAACGAATTAACGCATGGTCCAGAGAATGGCAATGGAATCTCAGTGTAGACAAGTGTAATGTGCTGCGAATGCATAGAAAGAAAGATCCTTTATCATTTAGCTACAATATAGCAAGTCAGTAAGTGGAAGCAGTTAATTCCATAAATTATCTGGGAGTAGACATTAGGAGTGATTTAAAATGGAATGATCACAAAGTTAATCATCGGTAAAGCAGATTCATTGGAAGAATCCTAAGGAAATGCAATCCGAAAACAAAGGAAGTAGGTTACAGTACACTTGTTCGCACACTGCTTGAATATTGCTCACCAGTGTGGGATCCGTACAAGATAGGGTTGACAGAAGAGATAGAGAAGATCCAACGGAGAGCAGCGTGTTTCGTTACAGGATCATTTAGTAATCGCGAAAGCGTTACTGAGATGATAGATAAACTCCAGTGGAAGACTTTGCAGGAGAGACGCTCAGTAGCTCGGTACGGGCTTTTGTTGAACTTTCGAGAACATACCTCCACCGAGGAGTCAAGCAGTATATTGCTCCCTCCTACGTATATTTCGCGAAGAGACCATGAGGATAAAATCAGAGAGATTAGAGCCCACACGGAGGCATACCGACAATCTTTCTTTCCACGAACAATACGAGACTGGAATAGAAGGGAGAACCGATAGAGGTACTCAAGGTACCCTCCGCCACACACCGTCAGGTGGCTTGCGGAGTGTGGATGTAGAGCAAACAGCGTGTTTGTTAAGTTTTCTGAAACACTACTTTCAATACCAACCGTCATGTCCGTACTGTCCCGATGAGCTGTAGGCCTATGAATTGACAGAGGTACATTAGATATCTGTTTAACTGCTTCCAATCTCAACACAGAAGCAACCATTTCATTGCATGTAGGTAATGGAAGCTTGCTGCCGATATTATGGGGTTTCTGTTCCATGGAAATTATTTCAGAAATTTTGAACGATGCCGAATTATTCGTTTTTCCATCATGGTGCTTGAACGGAAGTATACAGACACTGAGAACACTCACGGTTTTTAAAACACGCTGTGATGGTTTCGTTCCAAAGGCCTTTTCGGCTTGTTAGGTACGACAGACTCATTTGACAATATTGGGCCACACACCAAACATTTCGGTGTAGGCTTGCCGTCTTTGCCTGTCCACGTAAATCCAAAATTTGTATATATTTCTTTATAGTGGCGCTTATGTTGGCCATCGTCTGATCCTGTTTTTATGTCTTTCCCGATGTTCGATGACTAACGGTTTGCAACCGTTATTCTCTTTCGAATATTGGTATATTCCTCTCCATTCTTCATATTTAGAAGAGCTGTCGAGGTGTAAAACTATTTTTTCCCTTATTACAAAACTGTCCATGATCAAAAGGGAGCACTAGCAACTAGAAAACACACGAAACTACTGAAACCAGTATTAAAATGTATTTAATAGTGAAACAGACCATCAACGACTGGTCACTAAAAAGTGAAAATGGCTGAGTAGTTGATGTTGTCGTCTTATGTATGTATATGGAACTAATAAAAGGAAGACCCCAGAATTTCCACAAATCCATTTTGAGTATCTACCGCAGTTTGTTACTGGCAGACGCGAGTATTCCGACGAAAAGGCAAAGGTAGAGTCCATGCAGAATACTATGGCCAGTAAATGCGCGGACACGAGGGCACAGGTGAGGTGATCAGCAGTGGTGGGGGTTACAGACGGGCATTTTAGGGGAAATGCGGAGCGCTGGAGGGGAACTGCCATTCTAAACTGAAGCCAACACTCGTACTTTTTGTAAGTATTAAGTGGGGTCCTTCACGCCCATACTTGCATTTTGACCATTCAAAAAGAGCTGTCATCCCTGCTTTGGTTAGTATCAAAAAAGAATACCGCAGAAAATGTAGTGATTTATTTTCGTCTGGCTTGTTTTACATTTGTAACTATCGGAGAAGCGTCGTGAGTTGTGAATTTTGAGTAAAACCTACACATTTCTCTGATCGCCGTGTTAATATTTCCTCCTTTTGCCGAAACACAGCGGAGTTTACACAGTCTCACCTCACTAACACGTTGTACAGAGACGATTGCGAGAGAATTCTTAAACAGTGGTTTACTAAGTTTAGTAAGAGAGGAACTGAGGAAAAGCAAGGTCACGACACACACAGTACAAAACCAAATGTATAATGTCTTCACTTATGTTCCAAAATCCATAGCATTTCTCGTTTCACCAGCTTTTCACCAGCGGAGCCCTTAAAAATTACTTTCTTTCGTCGAAAAATCTGTAGTTAGTGGAATAACGCAGTAGATTATGAAGTTTTGCGTAACGATATGGCAAAATACTCTCCTCCTTGCGCGTTATTTGCCAAAATGTCTGAAATCGTTTATGATACATGAGCAATGCTAGGGATATTTCACTCTGACTTTATCCCTGGCGCAGTCTCGAGACTGGTGACTCTGCGCAATTCTAAACAACAGTTCAATATGTTAACTAAAATTCATATGCAAAAAAACATATTATGTAATATGCACCAAACACAAAATCATAGCGAACCCTGTTTCTTATTGCAAACTTTCCAGAATTTCGCGCGGTGCCATACTTCCACCTAAATATCGCAATAAATGATCATTAACGAAATGGACACATAATCATGTTCCTGACACACGAAGCTACAAAAATTTTTTTACCAAATAGTCTCTGTAAAATCGTTTGAGAAAGATTGCAGGGTATCCGCCTTCGATTATGTCAGCGCCGACCGGCCAGAAGGTGCGAACTCTTGTCAGCCTCCACTTCTGAGCGAACGAACGAAGGAATTCTGTCAAAGCTTTTGACGAAAACTGGTCACTGCGCTTTGGCCATCGTATCCTGTCCGTACTGTAACGGTGGCCGTGGCGACTAAGAACGAAAGGATGCCAAAGGCCACAAAAAATTGGAAGCGTTTCTGTGAATATTATTCATGGAATGAAGGATCTTTCCTTTTAGAATTTAATGCCAAAAGTATACAGTTATTATGATACGACACAGAACTCTCATTCAGCAGGATGACGGTGTCCGGCCATCCAGATTTAGATTCTCAGTCATTTCCGTAAATCGCTCCAGGCAGATGCAGGGATAGTTCCTTTCAAGGGGCACGGCCTATTTCCTTCTCCATCCTTGACACAATCCGAGGCTGTGCCCAATCTCTAATGACATCGGTTCAAACCGGACGTTAAGCCCAATCTTCCTTCCTTCCTTATTACGATACATGTTTAGAGACGTATAATCACGTATAATGATGGGCGTCTTCTTACAAATTGGGCTAATTCAAGAACAGATTTGACGATAATTTTTTTACGTTCTAGATGTTTTATCTGCGTAAGGTTAGAAGACATTAAAATCCTCGTGACACGTCTAACATGTAATTGCGACGCACTTCTGTGTCACGCCGCGGCAGTTGAGAAACACTGCCCTAGACGACGGTGCAATGGAGCACAACGTGGTGAACTTGCAGCTGCCACTTTTCAGGAGCTACCCTAAATGTTTTATCGATTATTGGTACACTTGTATAACTATTTCATGATCACGAGTACCAATGAGGCGAATCCAGGAGGTGCTTGCAAGACGTAATTTTAGTCGATTTAAGCCAATAATTAAACGAAAGGTCTACTGTAAGTGGCATATAAACTGATCCAATTTACCATTATATAGTATGTCTTCTAGATGCCCCTTTCCATGACGCTAGCAGGAGCTAATGTGGATACACAAGCTGCGACATTGTCGCGAATACAACAGTGACCCGTATATGCAATATGTTTCCTTTACTTTACGTCTATGGTCACAAACTTTTTGTTAACAGATTACCGGTTTCGGTCTATAATGACCATCATCAGATTTGCTTCATAAAAACAAAGTCCTAATGTACTGCTGCCATACAGGCATCCTCAAATGTTAAATACTTGTGCTGATTCAGCATTTAACATTTGACGATGCCACTATGGCTGCAGTACATTAGGACTTCGTTTTTATGAAGCAAATCTGATGATGGTCATTGTAGAGCGAAACCGATAATCTGTTAACTAAAAGTTTGTGACCACAGACGTAAAGGAAGCATAATGTGGATACCATGAATATACTAGAAAATTCATAACTTAGCCCTAAAGCCGTTCTGGTTCATGCAATAGTAAGAAAATGTATGTACCTTATCTTGCTTGTTACGTTACGCCTTTGCTTGTCGCAATATCAGTATTTTCAGTCAAAATAAACATTATAATCAGTATTATGCCATAAAGGCACTATCTTAATTTTTTTATTTTACAATATGTTATCACAAAATGGCTCTGAGCACTATGGGACTTAACATCTGTGGTCATCAGTCCCCTAGGACTTAGAACTACTTGAACGTAACTAACCTAAGGACATCACACACATCCATGCCCGAGGCAGGATTCGAACCTGCGACCGTAGCAGTCCCGCGGTTCCGGACTGCGCACCTAGAACCACTAGACCACCGCGGCCGGCTATGTTATCACAACTGAACACATTTTACGATATTTACTTGTAAGTATTATCGTTAAACTGCTTCAAAAAATTGCCAATGTACTATAACTTGTGAGGAAAGAAATTAAATATATTTCCAAAGACAATAGAAAGGAAATAATTACACTACACTGCACTACTGCGTGGAGAAAGTGAGCTTCGGCAATAAGGCAATGCTTAACCAACCGATTTAGGTCGTCACTGAGATGGGTGGACGAAGGAACAGCGAAACAGCCGCAGCTAAACCAAGACCAGGAGACCCCATGCGGACTAGGAGCGCCGGCCTTTGCTGAGGGTTGTAGTAAAAGAATCGCATGTAATCGCGGAAGAAATAACTCGTCAAGTTAAAAGCGCTGCCATCCGACCATCTAGCACAATGTGCATAGGGAGTTAGAAAGACTGGAGTATAATGGCCAAGCAGCTTCTCATAGGCCATACATGTCTGTAGTCAATGGTAACGGAAGCTTCAGGTGGCCACTTGGCTTACTTCCTCAACAACAGTGCACTCGCCATGCAAAATAACAGTCTCTGAATATGAAAGTTTTGCATCGTCATTCTAGCTAGGTAGTTTTTTTCTTTCTTTTTTTTGTGGTTTTAGGGCACATAACTACAGTGGTCATTAGCGCCCAGTCTATGAATGCAGTGCGAGGCACGAGGTTAAAACAGCAATTAAAAAGGACAACACTATAAAAGGCACATTAGCTAGGTAGTGTTGCAACTTGTGTGCATATTATTAGCTTCGGAAAACAATAACGCAACGTTCATAGCTTCTGTTCGTTATCTCTTGTGCTTTCCCGTTCCTTCTAGCGCCGATGAAGAGGTAGTTTTATGTTGTACGCGCCTTTCGTTATTAAAGAAAGGTTGGTATCTATGTAGAAGGGCAAAAGGAATATACTAGCGACGATTCAACTGATAAATGATTAAGAGAGGAAGACTGGATAAGTAGAAAGTGAATTATTAGAGAACATGAAAGGAAGTTGAATATCAGGAAATTCAATTCTGCTGAGTTTTTCGCTATTAACATGTTGCGGTACATGAGTGTGTCAAGAGCTGAGTAAAGAGAGGAGGTTAGAGCAGTATCTAGTTAGATGGAGATAGTAATAGTCCACTGTAGCTGCAACATCTTTAATTTTTTGAACATACTATTTATTAATGTTGACATCTTATTTAATAATACCCTAGAAACGATCCATTAGAGTGTCATGCTTTGTTAGGGTGTAGTAGAAACAGCAGCTGAGAAACGTGTGACATGAATCAAGCTCGGATTCTAACATAAAGCGGAAGTTAGGGCATAATAGATATCTGAATTTGTCTGTATAATCATGTAATCGTACGGCCAATGCACAAAGCTATCACCTGGAACCCCCATAATTATGCACAGTCATTTGAAGGTGCGTTGTCTCGCAGTCACGATTTAAATTGTTTTGAGATATGATCTATGCTAAGTTCTCATTGCATGTAACTGTTATAGGTATACATAACAAGTTAAGTTTTTATAACGTAATTTTGTTGAAAGAGCGGCCACTTAACCACAAATTAACATGTTCAATGGAAGACGTTGCGTAATAATAATTTTTATGGAATGGAGTGTTGGCGAGAATGTCGGCCGCTGAGGCCAATAGTCACTCTCAAAATGGTTCAAATGGCTCCGGGCACTATGGAACTTAACATCTGAGGTCATCAGTCCCCTAGACTTAGAACTACGTAAACCTAACTAACCTAAAGACATCACACACATCCATGCCAGAGGCAGGATTCGAACCTGCAACCGTAGCAGCTGCGTGGTTCCACACTGAAGGGCCTAGAACCGCTCGGTCACAACGGCCGGCCTATTCACTCTCAACTAAAACATTTTTCTCTATTTCTTACTGATATATAGGTGAAGAAATATTTAACCCGGGTCCTCTGATAGGCAGCCAGCCGAGCTGACCACTCAGCTACAACGACAGACAATAAATACAATAATAACGCAATAATAAATCAAATTTATATTTAATAAAAATAATATACTCTTCCCCCACAACGATGGTGTACACACATAAGCGCTGAGGAGACATTCCATCGTGGTGTGCGTGTGACACCGAAATACGAGTAGTGAAGGACGGCGGCATGGCTTTCAAAACTGCTGCAAGCACTTATCCAGTTCCAAGAAATAAGTTCAGTTATTTACATGTTTTCAGAATTTTTTTACCTCAAAACGGAATAAGGAAATTTATGATCATTTCTCGTTGTTAGAAACAGTTTTTTTTTTTCGGCGTGATAGTTAAGGAGTAGCGACGTACAGAATTTTAATTGGCCGAGAGGTAGAACCTTCGTCATAAATTCAATAATGAGACTAGAGTGGCAGGAAAGGACAGGACTGCTTATCTCCAGAAAAAATTCCCTACGTTGAGGCACAGGTCAAGTGTCCAGGATGTGAGATCGATCCTCAATAACGACTGGCTGTTGTTGACGACGAGGACGACTAGTTCTGAGAAAATTGTACCTGGATTTTTTTGAATCACCCTACATTTTTTCGGTAGTAATACTGAATTTTATATTAGAAAAATGATAACCAAGCATTTTATTTTTTACTTTCAGATTGTAATTTGTACTGTAAATAAGGTCTTTCTTCTTACACGTCGGGCCTAAGAGCCACTTCAGCATTCTTTAGATTGTTGATTATTTAGGTAGTTCTTTTTAACCAAAGAAAAAGTCGAAAAGGCAGGAGAGGAGCCTGCCTATAGACCCTGTGATTTTAAGGTTTCTCTATCGACTGCAACTTAATTAAAAAATCGTCAAACTTTAGAGTGGCGGTTATCCCCGTCCTTTCACTACTCCTGGTACCTTAGCCGACAAGACTCTGAGAACAAGGTATTCTGACAGAACTTCGCGCTCCAGAATAAACGCAAGCATTTTTCTCACAGCGTTCGCTACACATTTTATACTGAATATCTGAATATATCCATACCTTTTGTTGTTGTCTTGGAAACCGGAGATGGCGGATGAATGCTGAAACATTAAAAAGAACAATTATTTATTGTTAACGATTTCAGACTAATTGGTAGCAACATGAATAAATAACATAGCTGATATGCGAAAGAATAAAGCTGGATTATTGTACTGGGAAGATATAAGAATTACACTACGTTACATCACGTTTGTCATATGCAATGAATGGAGGGGGGAGAGGGGGGCACTATAACTAAAAAAAAGCGAAGGTCATATATTAAATGTTTGTATACTGAATTAAAGTGACTTAAAATTACGAAAAACTGTCATATTACAGAGCTAACTCTAAATGTAATATATCGTAGACCATTAATTTCCGGTTTCTGTGAAGTTTATGTTCAGTGGAGTAGGACGAGTTCTTCAGTAGAAACTTATTAGATTCATTATCTAACCATAATAGATTGAGAACACCGCAGCTGATTTCATATATACCACTGAAGTAAAAAACTGTAAACAAACTTTTTCATGAATGCGTTATGTCATCGTCGTTGGTTTCAGGTTTCGAACCATCTTCAGATGGCAGCAAGGATTTCTTGTACAAATTTTCACTTTTCTGCTCCTATAATATACCAGAATATACATGATTTTCTAATCTTCAGAAGCCTTTACATTATATAAAAGGCCTTTACATTTTACCTGCTTGAGGAAAGGTTTTCCTTTATACATTGCACCATAGCTGTCTTCAGCCATGATATCAAGAATGCTGAACATGATCTTGACTAAAGAGAATATGGCGGACATGTCAACTAGTGATTCTGTTGGTTGCACAAAAGAGCAATATGGTGCAGTAATGACATGCTTCTACAGCTATGACGTACATTATAGTAATGATTTTTTTTCATTTTAGCCTAGTTAGTGGTGGCAAGTACACATTTACTCTTTAAAAATTGTGGTAATGTAAACTGAAAGATTTCTATATGAAGAAAGTGTTATATCAACTAACTAGCATAGCTATGACAGTTACATATTCCCTTTATCTGTACAGAAATACGTAAATAACACATTAGATTTTAAAAAATGTAAAAGAAGTTAATTATGACCCAACCCCCAAAATATAGCTACAATTTAGAAAGAAGTACTGAAAGAATGTTACTTCCTCTTATCCTTAAATGAAAAGTCTGAATGCACAATCATGAACCCTTCAGCCCATTAAATTTCAGGCATGCAGCCGCGCAAATAAAATTTCCCCCACCGATATTTCAGCCGCTTATCGTCCGGCCATCCTAAGAGTGAGTCAAAAGACTGACAAGATGCCAAGCGCGGCCTTTTATGCTTCACCGCTAAAGTTTCTGCATTTTAAGATAATTTTCGAATAAAAAATAGCTATAAGCCTAATAAAAGTACTCAAGATATTTCCTTTCTGAACAAAGCTCAATTCGTGTCTTTCGATATACTTACCTTGTACGCAAATATACAAGTAAACGAAATAATCTCATTAACCAAAAAAATATATAAAACGCACGTTTTTGTACGTAAAGCTATTAAATTGTGGAAATTGTGGTGATAGTGCACGACTATTTCAGCTTTAACCACAAGTTGTTTGTGTACAAAAAGTGAGTCCCAGTGGGAACTACTCTTCTAACCAATATCCTCGTGCATTGTCTAGAAACATGTTGTGTCAGAGTTAATGCAGTAATAACAAAAAAGATTAATTATTACAAACTATGTGTGGATGGTATGCTTATCTTCTATAACGGAACATCAAAGAAAATAGATTGTTTTGCAAAATAACTTAGCAACCTCCCTCATCAGATAAAGTCCACTCTGTAACATGAAACACACAATGCTATTATCTTCCTCGATTTATAGATTAGCAAACAAAATGGCAAGCATAAATTTCAAGTACACAGAAAATCCAGTACAACTAGTGTCAGCGTCTATGGCACTTCTCGTCATGCAAGCTCCGTAATATGGCTTTTTATAGATGAAAAAGCTTGCACAGGATAGAGTAGCATGGAGAGCTGCATCAAACCAGTCTCAGGACTGAAGACCACAACAACAACAACATAGTGTGGTACTCACTAGAGTCGAAAAAGTTCCATTGGATGCGGAATACAGAGCTTAACATAATAAACCTAACAGCTGAGAATAATGATTATATATCTGGTATAACAAACACTGTTTACAGCGGCTTCACAAAACTCGAAAAAGTAATCGGTCGATTGACTTAAAATTTTGACACAACATTGCATTCGAATACTCACGTGTTGTTATACCTGGAAGACGATTTGATTATATGTTTTCGAAAATCAAAATGTGATTTACTTTTATTCCCATTCTAGCATTCGATTTAATTCATAGCTTTCGTTTGGTATGTGTTCTGACTATCTGCTTTCTAAAATAGATTTTATTTCTTTGGTTTCTTTCCTGTTGATCGTCATCTATGTTTTCGTGGGCCACATTACGAGTGTTACGAGATGAATAGGAAGACAAAAGGTGGTGTTTTCGTTCACACTGTGGTGCATAATCAGTGAGCGAAGGAGATTTGATACTGAGTGTTGTATTCACTTCATTTATTTTATTTTGGAAATGATTTAAGTATCTGTTTTTTATGTATTCAGTTCTTTTTTTTCAGTAATCGTCGTCTTGATTTTCGCCGACCATAGTATGAGTTTCATGAACTGAATCAAGAAGAAAAAGAGCATCACAATCGTCTCAACACTGCCAACAACCATTAGATCAACAGTGAAGAAGTATGCAGATGCAATATCTGAATGATAGGGCTCTATGTCATCGAATCGCTTTATCATACGAACCGGATATTGAATAAATACGTCTTGTGGATTCATTTAAATTGGAAAAATGGACAAAGTTTATACGCATTGAAAAACTCTGAGATTTAAAGGGGTAACACCGGGAATGTGCTGCCTGAAGCTACCTGAATTCGAGCTGCCAAAGCAAGCACTGAAACTTTTGTTAATTGGAACTACTAATGATTCCTCAAAAACATTATCAATTACTACATCTGTTTTCAGAGGACTTCACTCTGCGTTAACGTTACAGTGGAACATTTGATCCCGACATTTAAAATACAGGAACAAACTTACCACCACTTCTTTGCTTGATTTTCCGAGCAGTAACCATAAATTTCTCCAAATCTACGTCATCGGAGATGAAAATGACCGACAGAATGCACGCTCTTAAATCTCTACTGGAATCAGAAATTATATTGCTGAGTCGTTGCAAAAAAATGTTACGTGATGATTATTTAATTCAAATGTTCAAAAATGCGATTTATGTTATGCTATTTGAGAGCCATAGAATTGTTACTGACGCTGTACAAACACCAACCAGTGAGCATGTCAGACGATATAACGCGCCAACAATTCATGAGGTGGCAACAGTCATGGTTGAAGAAGAATTTCATCCTAGCAGTATCGTTTTGCTGTGCAGAAATGAACAACTACAAAGAATTGCTGACATTCGTGGATGGCACATTCCATCGTAGAATCTTAGAGAGATTCCAAACGGTCAAGATGGTAATCATTTCAACATCAAAAGGATAAACATAGTCAGACAGAAAAGCACAGGCAAAAAAATTAGTTCAGTGAATTATCATTCCTATCGGATTATTGTATGTAAAAATATTCTGAGATGTCGGCAGCTTTTCCATCGGTTGCTCCCCAATGTATACGTGGGAATAAGAGTCGGAACAACTAGTATTCATTAGGATTAATCAAAAGAAACTGACATCAGAAGAACATATACATATAAGCAACATAGTAAATATTACAATATTGCTTGCGACATATACTGGTAGTCTACGACATGCACGAATATGTACAGAATGCTATTAAGAATGAGCGAAAATATGATCGTCCTGTTTTTTTTTTTTTTTTTTTTTTTTTTTTACATATCAATGCTGAGTACAGAAATTCTCTGAAGTACATAAAAAAATTAATAAATACGTCAACAAAAGGCAGAGATGTTGCCGTATCTGGCGTTTCAACAAGAAGTAATTTACATGAAATCTCTCAATATCAAATCGACAAATAGATCAGCAACAACGAAACTGCGTAGCGTATTTTAGGATTTCCAATCAACGAGAGGGATCCAAGTGTCTATCTTGTTGTCCATCCTGAAAACCGATAAATAATGCATTTTACGAAAAAAAAACCATACAGACCAGTGAAACCCATCAACCAAACATAAGATTAACAGCGTTTTTCTATTGTGTCAAACAGCTGATTTTGCAAGATCATTGATGGTGCAGACATTCGACGTATTACACTTGAATCGTAACATGAAAGAATTTTGAAAGAAGGAACAAAGGTGAAACAGTGGCTGGACAACCTGAAATATTATCACCAAATATGCAGTGTATGTCCAAACAACGCTGAATGCCTTCATTTGCGGCTGCTTCTCATTACCGTTCGTGGTCCTGAATCGTTTACACATTTAACGAACAGTGGATGGAATAGTACACAATACGTGTAGGAGTGCACGTGAGGTGCTTCATTTCCTAGAAACGACGATCACTGGGACAAGTCAATTGAGGATTCATCCGCCACTTCTAATCCATTTCAGATATGTCCTATGCAACTGTGGGACAAATACAAAGACCGTGGCCAAAGATATTCTGCACAGAATGTGTTAATAAACCCAAATCATGGCTTGGATTTCATAGAAGAAATGTACAATGAAGAGCTAATCTTCATTGAGGATCTTTGTCTTGCAATGTTTGGCACGTTGTTGGCACAGTTGACAATGACAGCTCTAAAATGGTCCATCAGTGCCACATTCGACAAGGAACTGGTCACAGGACAATCAATCATCCTACAGAAATGACTTACAGCTTTTCAACAAGGAAATAAACCCTAATTCCTTCCAAAACGAAAGATGCCATTTGACACCATCATACAGGCTGTGGCCAACCAATACAACGGATTATACGTTTTGGACGCTCCAGATGGAACTCTAAAAACGTTCTTAATTTCCTTGGTTCAGGCTAAAACCCGTTGAAACTTCCAGATTGCTGTTGCTTTTGATTCTTCATGCACTGGTGCCACGTTGACGCAAGGAGGGAGTGCTGCTCATTGAGCTCTCTCAGTGTACGTGCGATTTACAGAAAACTCGAATGTGGTATTTCAAGAACATCAGGAACCGGAAAGTTCCTTCAGGCGTGCAAAACCATTGTATGAGATGAATGTGCAGTGGCTCACAGAAAACCACTGGATACCTTACACCATACACTGAAAGACTTTCAGGGTCAGTGCTACTACTATCTGGTGACTTCAGGCAATCTGTTCCAGTTATACCTCATTCAACGTCAGTAGATGAACTGCATGCCTGCTTGAAATATTCTGTTTGGAGAACAGTCAGAAAAATACATTTAACAACAAAATTCAGCTTCTGACCGTCCAGCACCTGAAATATTTTCAAGACAATTATTCGAGGTCAGTAACAACACTGTACCTACATTCCAGGAACAGGAAAAATCATCTGCCCATTTAATTTCTGCAACATCGTGAATTGCAAAGAAGAAATACTAGACGAGGTTTTCCAAAACATCGCAACGAACTATCGAATTCACGGATGGTTGAGCGGGAGAGGCATTCTAGCGGCTAAAAGCGTCGGCGTGCGCGATATCAACTACATCATTGTAAACAGACGTACAGGTGCGACAGTGAAATACAGACCCATTTACTCTACGATGAATCAAAACAAAGTAGAGAACTTTCCAATTGAACTGAGTAATTCTCTCGACGATTACCCACACACATTCCGAATTTGAGAACTGGAGTGCAGATTATATTACTCCGAAACACCAATCAGCGAAAGTTATGCAATGGCCACGATTAGTACTTAAAAACTGACGACCAGTCTAACTGAAGCAACAATTATGACTGGAATTCGTAAGAATGAAGACGTACTACTTCCAGAATACCACTTGTTTCTACCGGCATGGCGTTCGAGTCCAAACACTTCAATTTCTAGTTGCATTCACTATGACTACCAGTAAAGCACAAGTGCAATTTTTGCAAGTGCGTGGTTTGAATTTAGAAAACGGTTATTTCTGTCTTGGGCAGTTGTACGGCATATGCTCCAGATGTGACAAATGTTCGAATTTTATGTTTACGCAGAAAACTGACAAAAATTCTTATCAGTCCAATATAATTACAATAAAAATAATTTTCTGTCAAAGCATCTTTTTTTCTCCTTCCCTGTCAATATTTATAGCCACAGCAACACAAAGCAGTGCACTGAATTGAATGATGTGTTTTCTCATTGAGTCTGTTTCTCAGAATACTTTTTACTTTCGCATTCATTTCACGTTACATTTAACCACAGTGAAGCACAGCCAGGTGTAGCTAGTACAATGACAAAAATACCTCTATGTAACAAACAGCACTTTAGCACAGTCATTCACCCATCCCCCTCCAAACTCAGGTAAACATAACTGCATATCATTCATCGGTAGTAGAAGTCTCACATCGAAGTGCAAACTTGTGCTGTGTTAACATGTCAAGACTAGTTTTTTCACAAATAATAAAATGACGTATAAACTATTTCGTTACTTTTATCTCCAAAATGAACCACACAACAACTGCTATTTCTAAACTCAGGTGCTCTGTGTATCCTACATTTTATATGAGTCAAACTGGTAATAGTTTCAACGTAAGATACAGAGAACACATGACTCCATTCAGGCTAAAATATTTAAGAAATCAACTTTTGCTGCTCACATAGCCCAACCTAGCGACATGTACAATAGTTTCAAGAAAGCTTCGAAAGATTACATTTAGTTCAGAAAAAGAGTATAGATGAATTTGACGTAACTATGTAATCTTCTGCGGATGGTGTCATGGTAATTGCATTCTACTACGTGTTCCACCATATCATTGTATAAAACACGTTTCGGGCTTCCTACCGTGGGCTTCCTCAGGGTAAACCTTAAGCAGTACAACACACAAAAATTTTAATAATAGTCGATGAATTTGTTCAAAGAATTGGAAATATATAGCGGCCTTGCTAAGTATCTGACAGTATCCTCAATGACCAAATAGAAATAAGAAACAAAATGCACCTACAAGTCGTCAATCCACTTCTGTATTTCTATACCAGTAAATGGGATTGCCATGATTAGCCCATTCAGTAAAGCAACCTTCATATTAACAGAAATTCAGTTTAGATTGTCACTGTTTTTTTAGAAATTAAATCTATAGTGACCACTGATCAAGTCTACAAAAAAGGAGTCTTTGTTATAATATACATCATAACTGTAGGAATGTGTCATTATGGCACATACGTTTTGTTTGGTGCAACCAAATCAACCCCTAGCTGGCACGACATCAGATATAAACAAATGTGTTTACCATCTTTTCTTTAGTCAATCCAATTTTCATCATGTTCCATACCCTGAATGCAGACTACTGTGTTGTGGTATCTACAGCAGAACCTTTCTTGGTGTAAGTAAAACGTAAACACCTTGTTTAAAAAATTTTGCATACAAAGAGGTCATGTATACTCTGTTATAGGACGAAAATAATGTAAAATTCGTGCAATAAGTTCTTGCTGCTGTCTGGTAATGGGCTCTGTGCTAGACATTAGTGACGGCAAAATAAAGCATTCATCAAAAAGTGTGACTGGTTACAGTTTTTTTCCTCAGATTTACATAATTGTTTTAGACTCAATCACATTATCTATGTGACATTTGATATGATATGCCAATGTGTTAAAAACATCTGTGTCCATGTAACTGGAATCTTTTTGTACTAATACTACCTCATAAGCCTTGTAGAGGCTCTTGTATAGCTGCTTCCCACTATTTTTTGAGGCAAGTGTAGCTCTGTGGGGTTTATAACCTCCTAGCTCCAATAGGAGTGGAGATACTGGCAAAATCATGATTTCTCAGCCTCTGCCAAGTATGCTCCCTTGTGTGTTGTGTACGAATACTATTACTACCCTCACTTACAGAGCAAGTAACCTGTCAGAAGTACAGCATAATTTGCAAGCCGCTGACATGTAAGCTTCATTGCATGGCAGGAATGTTGTCTTTGGCTTGCTTCAGTAACCTGCTTTGCAGGGGCAAAAAACAGTTTTCAAGCCCCTGAATGTAGACTGCCCTGCATACCACTTGTGTTGTGGGACTAGAATCAGCATGCTTCATCAGACTGGTGTGCAGGGGCTACATGTGCAGACATTTATGGCTGAGGAAAGGTTGAGATGGATAGAGGAGAGGATGGATAGAGAGGTAGGGACAGGATAGGACTGGGTAGGGAGAGCAGGGGGCAGGAATGGATGGTAAGATAGAGGAGGAAGGAGAGGGTGGACAAAGAGAGAGAAAGAGGAGATCAATAGGGAAAACAGAACGAGATGGATAGGACGGTGGTGGTGGTGGTGGTGGTGGTGGTGGTGGTGGAGGAGGAGGAGGAGATGGATGGGGTGGAGATGGAGGAAGGGATGAATATGGAGAGAGTGACAAAAGATGGATAGTCAGAGGTGGTAAGAGGAGATGAATAAAGTGAGTGAGCAGAAAAGGGCGAATAGGAAGAGGTAATAGAAAAAGTTGGACAAACATTGAGTTAAGAAGCGATGGACACAGAGAGAGGAGCGAGAAGGAGATAGAATTGGAGAGAGAGAGGACTGGATGGACAGAGACATGATGGAAGAGAGGATGGACAGAGAGAGCATGGGGAGGAAGATATGCATGAAATATATAATCTGTGAGTATTTGTCTGATCATAAACGTTTTAAGAGGTCTCTAATAGATGTACTAGGATGAACACCAAACGTGAATTGTACAGACACTTCAACTTAGAATCATTGTCCCTGCAACTTGAGTTTTCCAAATAATTATGCCATAGCTCTTCACTGAATGAAAACATGCTGACTAAACTAGTTTCTCCTTTTGTAAATCATATATAGCTGTAACCATTGTTACTTCAAGCACAGCTGATTAAGGTACTTCATAAATAGTAGGCTGTGGATTTCCAATTAAGGTTGTGATCTATGTATTGCCCCAAAGACGTATCTGCTTCTATTTTTTTGTTTCATTCTTTGATGACTGTTTTATAGCTCATTGAGGTGCAACAATCATATAATTCAGTGGCAGTCCATTTTTCTAGAACCATATATTGCTACCTTCTCAGGAAGGCTACTGACACTATTATTTACTCCTATACTTGCACTGTTCGCAAAAATGACAACATTTCATTTTTCTGAAACTGTAGATGGAGAATCTATTTTGTGTATTAAGGGGAAAAGAAGATCCAAAAGATAACTTTGTGGTTCCTCATTTGTGCTTGGTTCAGATTATGAGTGTGTATTATTGTATAATTGATACAGAACTGACGAACTCTGTTTACTGTCATTCAGTTACAAAGAAAACAATGAATCTGTTCAGTCCAATATTCGACAAAATACATACTTTTGCTTGAGGATATTATTTATCACATTATCAAAAGCCTTAATCAAGTAACAATGTTGCTAATAACTTCTCATCTATTGATTTTAGTATATTATGTGTAAAAGATAATAATGCACAAGTGGTTCACAACCTTTGAATTTCCTTCAATCCAGTACGTTTTCTACTTTGTTTGCTATGCTTACAGTTCATAAGGACTATTGTACAGCACATACTCTCAAAAATATTGCAAATTATTGGTAGTAATGAGATGGGTTACTAATTCTTCATTAACTTTTTCTGTCCATTTTTGTTAAGACACTTAAGGTAGAATTTTTAAACCTATCTGCAAAAGTACCACTGTGAAATAGTATGTTACAAAAGTAACTCAGCATGCTCCTATGTTCATATAGCCAACATTTCATTATTTTTAAAGCTAATTTTAATTATAAACACTTGAACATCTATTTCTGACACTGTTGCTAACACTGAAAACATGCTTTGGTGATGTGAGAAGGAGAAATTCATCAGTCGTTTTCAAGGATTTTCTTACAAACTCGTACGGTACCATTTAAGGATGCATTCAAATCTAAATTATATGCTACTGGCAGTGGGTAGTGATGAACACTGACATTTGGAGGTTTTGGGTATTTAATCTACCACCAATGGTTAAAGTTATTAGGAAAATAGTTTTCTAACCAGCTTATAACTATGCTACAGAATGCATTACATTTTTTGTTAGAAACCAAAGATGTTACATAGATCTTTCCAGTCTTCATTTCCCCAATTTTTATTGAATTCCTCATTTTTTCCTCTTTTTTATCTTTATAATTTTCCAAATATTTTGTGTATGTCACCTAACATAACAGTAGAAGAAGTGTAGTTGTGTTGAGTTTGCATCTATTCTTGGGCACCATGACCGACCTCATTTGAACTCTTCTGTCAGGAGAGTTAATTTCGAGTTGGAATGGCTGCGTATGTCATATTCAGGGTCACACATTGGTGTGGTTCCTGTTGATTCTGTCAATAGGTGGGATTATACTAGGCATGGCCTTCACCTCAACAGGAAATGGAAGGGGAAACTGGCTGGGAATATAGCAGGGAAGTTAGAGGGGGGCTGCACTGTCGTGAGTGATAAAATACCAGTGGCTATAGGGTTCTGAAAGGAGCCTTTTTTAGGGTATGGAGGACAGCAAGAAACCCACTTTTAAGATAGGTTAGGATTGAGACAAACCTTCAGTGTAAGAAAAAACTAAAAAACATAATTCTAGATAATTACATCACCATAAACAGCTGTTGGTTAAGAATTTTTAACAATCAGCAGAAATTTCAACTCTACCCAATTTTAACTCTGTCAATGGGAAATGTCAGCTGTCCTTATTGCATATTCGAGGACTGAGAAATAAAATTAATAAATTAATTATCTGCATAGACATCATTGACAAAAAACTGCAGGCAGCTGGTATACTTTGTGGTTTGTCAAAGGCTGACTGTGTAAATCACAAAATCCTTTTAAGTAAATTGGATTAGTATGGTGTAACAGGAAATGCTGCAAAATTGTTCAAATCTTATATCTCTTGCAGGAACCAAAGGGCGTTATTAGGAAAGAGACATGTATTAACCTATGAGGCATCATCCAACTGGGAATTAATTACATGTGGGGTACCACATGGTTCCATCTTAGGGCCCTTAGGTTTCATTGTGTATATCAATGACCTTTCATTAGTAACATTACCAGATGCCACGTTTGTTTTGTTTGCTGAAGGTACAAACATTGCAATAAATAATAAATCAAGTGTAGTCTTAGAAAGATGAGCTAATAAAATATTTGTGGACATAAATCACTAGTTCCTAGCCAATTCTCTGTCACTAAACTTTGAAAAAACACACTACATGCAGCTCAGGACTTGCAAGAGGTTTCCCAAGAGTATATGCCTGACATATGATGACAAGGAGATAGAAGAAGTGGACAGTGTTAAATTCTTGGGATTACAGCTTGATAATAAATTCAGCTGGAAGGAGCACACCACAGAACTGCTGAAGCGTCTAAAAAATCTCTATTTGCAATGCGAAATCTGTTAGACTTAGGGGATATAAAAATGAAAAAGCTGGCATACTATGTTTAATTTCACCCAATAATGTCTTATGGGATAATTTTTTGGGGTAATTCATCAAGCCAAGCTAAAGTATCACTTTTTCAAACCGACAGCTCAGTTCTTGGAATCAATACTAGAAATAAGATGATATTTTTACTACCTTATTAACAATTTTCTTTAATTTTAAATTCAGTGCGTTAAAGCGATTTTAGTACATGAGTGTTGTAAAATGATCCTTTCTTATAATAATAAAAAAGAAGAAAATAACGATCATTCCACTTGCGACCTGTGGATGGTACATTAGCTTACTTGTGTTAGTTGTAAATACTTGTCATGTATTATTGTTTTCGGACATGTTCTACATCCTGGAGAACCTCCTCACTACTGATCAATTGGAATTAAAGTAAATCTAATCTAAAGAGTTGACCGTCGTTACCTGAGAGTCTATTAAGCGTGGCAGTTATAGTATTGCTTTGCAGTCATGTTTTAAATCGCAGAGTTGTTTGTTCTCCTACCTTCTGTTCCAACTTGTGTAATGGAAGTAGATTACATGAAATATCAAGTTATAGGTGTGGATCCACCATGCTTTAATAACGAAATTCGGAAGATGCTGAGGAAGCAGAAGCTGTTGCGCTCTGGGTTGAAAAGGGAACGCGCAGTTGACGACAAGCAAATGTTAGCAGAGATTCGTGGGTCTGTGAAAACATTTATGGGCGAAGCATTCAACAACTACCACCGTCACACCTTAGCAAAATATCTGGCAGAGGACCAGAGAAAATTCTTGTCTTACGTAAAATCATTAAGCGGGTCTAAGGCTTACATTCATTCCCTTGTGACTGTAGGAAGATATAAGACGACTTAGACAATATTTTCAGTTGGTGTAGTAAATGGCAGCTAGCTCTAAATGTGGAGAAATGTAAGTTAATGCGGATGAGCAGAAAGAAAAAACGTGTGATGTTCGGATACATTATTACTGGTGTTCCACGTGACACACTCAAGTCGTTTAAATATCTGGGCACAACGGTGCAAAGCGATACGAAGTGGAGCGAGCAAGTGAGATCTGTGGTAGGAAAGGCGAATGATCGACTTCGTTTTATTGGGAGAAGTTTAGGAAAGACTGGTTCACCAGTAAAGAAGACCGCATACTGGAGGCTGGTGCGACCTATTCTTGAGAGCTGTTCGAGTGCTTGGGATCCATACGAGGTTGGATTGAAGGAAGCCATCGAAGCAGTTCAGAGTTTGCTACCAGTATGTTCGAACAACACCTAAGTGTTACGGAGATTTACGGGAACTCAAATGGGAATCCCAGGAGGGAAGGCGACGTTCGACGTTCTTTTCGAGAAATGTTATTGAGACAATTTAGAGAACTGGCATTTACAGCTGACTACAAAACCATTCTACTGCTGCGAACATACATTTCGCATAGGGATCACGAAGATAAGATACGAGAAATTTGGGCTTATACGGAGGCATATAGATAGTCGTTTCTCCCTCGCTCTGTTTGCGGATGGAACGGAGAGGAAATGACTACTAGTAATATAGCGTGCCCTTGCCACGTACCGTACGGTGCCTTGCGGAGTATCTGTGTAGATGTAGTTGTAGAATAAGTATACTGTAAAAAAACTGAACTAGCCAGAATTACCTCATTTTACCTGGAAGTTAAGAAGTTTAGTGTGACATCTAGTAGTTTCACCAATAAACTACTGGCCATTAAAATTGCTACACCACGAAGATGACGTGTTACAGACGCGAAATTTAACCGACAGGAAGAAGATGCTGTGATACGCAAATGATTAGCTTTTCAGAGCATTCGCACAAGGTTGACGCAGGTGGCGACACCTACAACGTGCTGACATGAAAGTTTCCAACCGATTTCTCATACACAAACAGCAGTTGACCGGCGTTGCCTGGTGAAACGTTGTTGTGATGCCTCGTGTAAGGAGGAGAAATGCGTACCACCACGTTTCCGACTTTGATAAAGGTCGGATTGTAGCCTATCGCGATTGCGGTTTATCATATCGCGACATTGCTGCTTGCGTTGGTCAAGAACCAATGACTGTTAGCAGAATATGGAATCGATGGGTTCAGGAGAGTATTACGGAACCCCGTGCTGGATCCCAACGGCCTCGTATCACTAGCAGTCGAGATGACAGGCATCTTATCCGCATGGCTGTAACGGTTCGTGCAGCCACGTCTCGATCCCTGAGTCAACAGATGGGGACGTTTGCAAGACAACAACCATCTGCACGAACAGTTCGACGACGTTTGCAACAGCATGGACTACCAACTCGGAGTCCATGGATACGGTTACCCTTGACGCTGCATCACAGACAGGAGGGTCTGCGATGGTGTACTCAACGACGAACCTTGGTGCACGAAAGGCAAAACGTAATTTTTTTCGGATGAATTCAGGTTCTGTTTACAGCATCCGTGTTTGGCAACATCGCGGTGATCGCATATTGGAAGCGTGTATTCGTCATCGCCATACTGGCGTGTCACCCGGCGTGTTGGTATGGGGTGCTATTGGTTACACGTCTCTGTCACCTCTTGTTAGCATTGACGGCACTTTGAACAGTGGACGTTACATTTCAGATGTGTTACGACCCATGGCTCTACCCTTCATTCGATCCCTGCGAAACCCTGCATTTCAGCAGGATAATGCACGACCGCATGTTGCAGGTCCTGTAGGGGCCTTTCTGGATACAGAAAATGTTCGACTTCTGCCCTGGCCAGCACATTCTCCAGATCTCTCACCAACTGAAAACGTCTGGTCAATGGTGGCCGAGCAAATGGCCCGTCACAAGACGCCAGTCACTACTCTTGATGAAGTGTGGCATCGTGTTGGAGCTGCATGGGCAGCTGTAGCTGTACACACCATCTAAACTGACTCAATGCCCAGGCGTATCAAGACCGTTATTATGGCCAGAGGTGGTTGTTCCGGGTACTGATTTCTCAGGATCTATGCACCCAAATTGAGTGAAAATTTATCACATGTCAGTTTTTTGTATAATATATTTGTCCAATGAATACCCGTTTATCATCTGCATTTCTTCTTGGTGTAGCAATTTTAATGGCCAGTAGTTAATTCGAAATTACTGGTTTAAGATCTATAGACTGTGACTATCATTCTTAATTTCACATGAAAATCAGTTTATGGAGCACTAGCTACAAAATGTCAATCAATGCATGATCTACAGGTAGCTACGCATTTGCATTTGTGTACCTTCTTAATATAAGTGATAACTCCGTTCAACAGGTATAACCTGTAGTAAGTTGGTACTAACTTATATCTGCGCATGTTGTTCATTCCTGTATCAGTGATCGAACTATGTTCAGAATTACGCCTCTACATGATTCGGAGGTTGCTGTTTTCAGGAGCAAATCAGAAGCTTGTTAAATATATTTTTAACCATGTAATATTCTGAAGAAATAAGCTTAGTTTAGCCTCATTTTTATCTTCACATGTTATGGGTTCAAAATTTCCAGTTATATTTAATTCTTTTAATACTGGTGTCTCACATGTGAGTTTACACAAAAAAGGCGCCGCCTTCACGCTAGTGACTGCAGTCATGCGGCCAAGAGTGAATGTATTTCCCCACCAACGCACATGTCACTACTTAAATAGCGTCAACAGAAACCAAATGTATTTTGGCCCTGTAAATGGTAGAAGCAGTTAATGTAACTCCAGGTTCGCCTGGTTTACAGAACTGTTGAACTGGGATCAGTGGCGTAGCTACCACAGGGCTAAGTGGACAGTCCTGGGGCCTCCAAGCTCAAATGGCCCGTCGGCCTCCATGAACGACGTTTGAGAAAGTTATAGATCACCTTGCATTGTATTGTATTGTATGGAACTGTGGACCTAGAAACGACGGAGAGGCTTCGTCCCAGCCGCAGCCCTCAGTGGTCCACAACCTCAGAATAGGCTACAGCAATTCACTCACCCCATCGCCGCCCCACACCGAACCCAGGGTTATTGTATGGTTCGGCCCCCCGTGGACACCCCGGGAACGTCTCACACCAGACGAGTATAACCTCAATGTTTTCGTGGTAGAGTAATTATGGTGCACGCATACGTGGAGGAAGTGTTTGCGCAGCAATCGCCGACACAGTAACTGAAGCGGAGTAAAGGAAACCAGCCCGCATTCGCCGAGGCCGACGGAGAACCGCCTTAAAAACCATCCACAGACTGGCCGGCAGACCGGACCTCGACACTAATCCGCTGGGCGGATTCGTGCCGGGGACCGCCACGACTTCCTGCCCGGCTAACCGGGCGGGCTATATAATATCTTAGTTTAATATAGAATTTTCCACTTTTAACTTTTTGGATCCTGAACAACAAACTGCGAATGGTACGAACTGAAATCACAAAGCATTAACCTAACAGAGTATTGCTTGTCCGCTAAGACGTAGACGCTGCCTCCGTTCGGGAGTTGACTGTTGGACTCTGAGTAGTCATGGCATCCAGTCTTTGCGGCCTATCAGTGAGTGGTGCTGAATTATAAGTTGTATGTTTAACAACACAGCGTGTGACCACATTTGAATATGTAGTCTCTACTACGTATTACTATTGAATATTGTAGCTGCTGCGCGTCATTTCTAACGTCGAGAACGATAGGTATTGCGCGCGGAACTGCAGGCCCTACAAATTACCTAGCAAAGTCCGATGTAGATCAAAACAGGAACAAACTCAACACTTGTATGGTTCGCTGCTGTTTCCATATTTGCCAGGTCACCCCTGACACTTTGACTTTTACCACTGTTCATTTTGTTTCCTTTTTCACCGATTATCACAACACGATCCTCCTTTTCAAAATCTTTCCAGAAAAAACCCTGTATCCTCTGCCACTTGGCATGAAGAAGTTTGTGGACTTCTTTCCTAATTCTTCCCACAACAACTAGTCCCCACCTCTTCTATGTCTAGTACCTAACAGTGGTACATGCCTATATTTTCCTACTTTCTCTAAAACCACAGGTGTCCTACTGAAGGGCTTCTGTCTTGGGTTAATCTCCATCTGCGGAAGACCCTTTCTTACCTGAGATAACAGCCAAAGAAAATTTTTGTACCGTAGACAGAGCTGTCAGATAACATTCTCTTACTGTGATCCCTGTTTCCAGTTACCACTTTCTGCTTCTCACTGGCCTTCTCTTCAGTTACATTTCCTGTCCTTTCCTAGTACTGTCTAACTGCGCATTAATACTTACTTTTTCTATCATTTCCAGATATTGTGCTGTCTTCTGTCTTATCCGATTTGTTCAAGGTTATGGAAATGAAAATTCCCAGTGCAAAAAATGTTTGACCTCACATATCTAATGTGTTTTTTGTGAAATATGTCACTGCTCATAATTCCGAATATTATGTCACTTAGCCTTTTATAGAAGTTACTGTATATTGTTAGTAAACCTTGAATTCTTACATTAAATTCCTACGATCCCAAATAGATTTAAAAAGATTCTAGCTGATTACACAGTGTACCCCTCTGCCCCCCCCCCCCCCTCGCAACCCTCCTCCGGCCCCAGGACTAAACCACATTAAATAGCTAGTTTAATGACGTCAGCGATCAGCGAAAACGAGTGAAGGATGTCCTAATAACGATTCTGAGTACATCGTAGGACTCAATGATTATAAAATGAGAAGTAAGATACGCATGAATTTCACTGTGCCTTGAAATGAAGTCTGACAGAAAATGTGATCAGCTAAACGAAGTTTTCTCTTTTGCATGACCAATATAGATGCACACAGTTCAGTGCATCTTTTGGAGTAGTTTATATTCTGATCCATACCCCCCCACATACGATTATCTACATCTCAATCATGTGGAATTTATTACGACAATATGCACAAAGATCGCTTATTGATAGTATTTTGGTGCACCGGTACGTTGAACAAGCTTATAATAGTATTTTCCAACACGAAAACATCAAACATGTCTCTTTATAAACAGAATATACAATGCTTGTAAACATGGACTTCATGGATAGGAAATATATTTTAACTATTATATGTTAGGATTATATCTGCACGCAAGCTAAGCCCAGTGTTACACCAATTTATCTGAAGAACAAACGACGGGACCTAGTTGAAGTTGGAACATGTTGAACGAAAGGTTCCCAAAAGGTCGTGTCAGAATGTAAATATTTGTTGGAGATGAAATGTCAGACATTGTGTGGTTACGCTATATTTGTAAAATGAGGTCTTTTTCTTTGAATTTATGTGAAAAGTTTTTGAATATTGTGTGTGAGATACAGGCAAAAATTATGTAATTGGAAAACATTCATAAGGGAAAACTGTGAGAATTACTCATTACACAGCAGGAAATTTATTGTAGGTGCATTAGATTTTGTTATGAACTGCAGCTAAATAAGTGCGCAACGTTACATATGTCGATAGCCTGCGAACATTCGAGATCTATAACGTCATGTATTATGAATATTGCCGTTGTCCTATCGAAATTTCAAGATAATTCTTATTGTGAATTTTTTAAGCATTTCGTCTGTGTTGTCAACTGTTTGCTAATGGAGAGAAGAAATAATTTTGCAGCAGCTAACACTGAAATCTGGTCCTGTCCCACTATCGGATTTTATGTGTACTTTTTGTTATTTTGACATGATGGCTTTGATCTCACAGTCGGATTTTAACACTGTTACTGCCAATAATCGGACTATGGGTAAAGAAATTCAGTTTTCATTAAATATGTATCACACTAGGCAATGTGCTAATGGTTTCCCTGTATTTTCTCGCAGTGAAGCAACGTGTAGTGCATGACATCATGCTTTAAGTATGATTACATATACTTCTTTGTAAAATGAGGGCTCTGGAGATGCCTACAGAGCGATTTTTCTTTGAATTTATGTGAAAACTCTTTGAATATTGTGTGTAGGAAGCAGGCAAAACATTATGTAATTGGAAAACATTCGTAAAGGAAAACTGTGATTACAGAAATGACTCTTAACTAGTTAATGAAAGTAAAGAAATGTTACTGTAGTCATTGCTAACAGTTAAATGTAGGTAAAAAATCATTTAATACACATTCAACCTGTTCAACAGAATCTGTAACGGATAAGCCAATCCTGTATGGTCAGTCATTTTTATGAAGCCAGGTCCATATTCACGGCGAAAACGATAGACGTACAGTTCCATGATATACAGTTACCAGGGTAACATTTTATCAGTATTGGTATCTTTGTACTACTTATTACATTTGTTTCATATGGCTCCTGCTCCACCTACTTCGTTTTTTTTTTTTTTTGTACCAAAAGCAATAGTTTCATTACCTCTTTCAGTTGCCTTTCCACCCTCCCACAAGCTCTTAGACTTCTGATTATCCTTTAATTGCTTTTGGTGTGAAGAGAGCACCTGGCGGTAGTTCTTTAAGTTTAACACTTCCAGGTCGTTACAAATATGTATTTCAAAGTTAACTTGCAATATCATGTTCACACTGTATGTTTTTACTTATTTTCTGTATCTGATTTCCTTCTGGCATGATGTAAATTTACCAAAATTTTACTCTAACAGGGCTTTGTTGGTGTTCATTTTCACAATTCCAAGTACTTAGTAACTATAGCTGTAAAATATTACAAAATCTTTCGTGATGTGTAGCTTTTTATGTGCAGTATGCTCAAAAAATGGAAAAAAGTGGTATAAAGATTCAAATTTGACTACAATCCCTACAAATTACTGTCATCAGTTGCAGGATCCACTTGCAGTGGTGTGTGTGTGTGTGTGTGTGTGTGTGTGTGTGTGTGTGTGTGTGTGTGTGTGTGTTCCTAACGTGATGGTGCCAAAGACGAGAGCACAGTCAGATTCGTCAATAGTTTACAATAGATGGACTCCACTAACAACGCAGATACTCAAATTTATAACTCCCTTTTATACCTTTGTCATGCAGTCGTTTGTTGTCGAGAATTGCAGGTCTCCGTCTTCATATGTTGAGGTCGAATAATATTTGTTTATTAGGATTCCTGAATAGAAACAACACTCTTTAGTTGCACTAAAATAGCTGAGTGCACCAGTGTTTCTCTCTTTATGCTGTGCACAAACAACATAGCGCTATTTTGAAAACAAACACATCCGTAGCTCTCGATAGCGTGCCAAGACTCTTACTAACAAAGCAAATTAAGCGATTTTAAGTTACGTTAATGAGTAATTATACAGATAAATCTGCGTACGCAAATGGCGTTGGGATTTCCACACAAATTATTGGTTTTGGTCGTTTGCAAATTGTGTTTACAGTGGACTAATTGAAATAGGCTAAAACATACAGAAACTAAAGTCAGTAGAAAAATATCAAAATAAAAGTCAAACAATATGTTATTGTGATTTCAATTAAGCGATTCCGTTTCGTAAGAATGTTACGAAACTGATTTTGGATTTTGTCCAAAGATAGCATTACGAAAATACAGTAATCAACGTACCTTTACTTGTGTTTACAATTAATTAACAGTAATTTAAACATTTTCTTTTAAGTAGAATTAATTACCATCAGCTGGGTATTTTGGCCTCGTGATTCAATTGAAATATATGAATCGCCTTAAAAGTTTTCGAAAAAAGTGCCAAAATTAAGATGAACAGTGTTCTCAAATTGTAGGTTGCAGGATTAGTTACTGAAAGACATCACCAACTAAACCTATTGTGTCATTGCGAAAAAGGAGGTTCTGACTTCCAATACATGTTAGTATACTTTAAACTCGTGATGATTTCTAAAAGGGAATCCGATTATATAAACTTCAAGTAAAAGTGTGGAAAACGATCGCTATGGAAAGGAACGGATAATTTCAAGCGGTTACAAGTTGTGACCGAAAGTGTCTTTTACGCTACATCAGAACCACATTTTATGGCCTACAATTTAGTTCACGACGAACACAGCACTTTACCAGTGAACCACTCGTTTTATAATTTTATCACAACAGGGTTTAATATATTGCTCCATTTTAACAGTAATGTCAGATTGTTGAAATATACGAAGGGCACGTACATAAACAGACTACGAGAATCAACCCACTGGCTAAACCGAGACTTACTGGTGAACAGGAAATTCCCCTCACCACTCTGGGACCCACTCTCTACCTCTCAATGAGCAACATTGTTATCACTAGTCTCTGGGTATAGTCTGATACAAGCAAAATAATGTCATAAGTGTCCAGACGGGGAAGGTGGGCACTTAATTCTCCTAGTACTGCTGGGGTTGATACAATCTGGAAATATATATATATATCCCTTGTTTTTAGAACTTGATTTCCAAAACTATCAAATCCAGTTTAATCGCGTCCAGTGACTTTTCGTTTATTTTTTTATTTAAAAAACATTTAAATTTTTTCATGTTTTTTGCATTTAGTACCACCGGGGTCAGCAAGACCCCCCAGCTTAAATTGTTTGTTTATTACTTGACTATAATGTTTACGAAAATAGAATTATAGCTGTTCTGTTGAACAGCTGTTATACGAAACAACTGCAACGTTAAAAATATTATTTCCTGCTTATTTTGAAGACATTGTTACGATTTCTTGCCGTAGCTGTTGTATTCTTCCTAGTACCACGGTGGTCAATAAGACCCAACAACCAATTGGAATATCATACCTCCCTTGTTTTCAAATGTATTTTTTCCCACATTTTCAACTTTCTTCCTGTGAGTCGAGTAAATCCAATGATGTTTCGTTTGGTTTTATATTGACAGTACATTAAAATTTATTCATGGGTTTCTGCACTGAGTACGACTGGGGTCAAGATGACCCAATCTAAATATCGTTTTGTGTTCTTGAACTAATATTTATGACAACAGAATCGTTACTATTGCAGTGAACAACTAGAATGTATGTTTTCATGTTAGTTCATTAAAATATTGGCAATATATGAGGTGCAAATTACTTTGAGTCTATACGATCGCTGTGGCACTCAGTGAGACAAAACGATCCTGGTAGTAGGGGGATTAAAGTGGACAAAGAATACGGGGCAGGTATGTCGCACATGGTCTATCGACGTGGAATTCTAAAGGCTGCCCACGCATACAGCAAGTGAACTTCAATCTGGCAATGATCCAGTCACTAATAAGATCATCTAACAGTGTCCGCTGTGCATTCTGTACTTGTATGACTCGAATAATACGCACTAAACGCACAAACACCATTGAGTCTATTTCACTGCACCCAGGGCTCTTCCCATCACTTTATTGCATACACAGGCGTTTAATGATTTCTATAAATCTCCCCCTTCTTATCTATGTTGGGCGTTTATCATCCGTTATCTCAGAGACTGTTCAAAATAAGTATTTGAAATTTCTACCACACAAGTACATCGTACAAACAACTGAGCACGCTTAAGAGACATCACATTAGGACGATGCAACACTGCCTTTTGCCTTGATTATGGTGTCAAATCACTCAGGAAGATATTATCCAAGGTATGCTACATCCGATGAAGTAACTCATTTTAGATTAGAGCAAACATATACGTGCATCAATATGAGCACAATTTTTGCCATCTTGGAAAGCGGTGTGGGGAAGCAAGCACTTGGTCGGTATGCTAGTGTGGCGAGCGAGGTATCTATTTTTCACCGTCATTCAGGCAACGTCGAGATGGCAGAAGCTTGCGCTTACCGCGAACGGAATGAACAAAGAGTTTGCACAATAACCTTCTGTACAATTAAATGTTTAAATATTGTTACAAAACTTGTCCAGGTTATATAAAACTAAGCCAGCGTTTCAGGTTTCGTATCACAGCATAATCCTAAAATTAGTTCCTTCAAAAATCCAGTTTTACGAAATTTTAAAAAGCGCATAACATTGAACTTTGAAAGTTATACTTTTGTAATTAGGTTCAGTAGGGTATAAAAGCATTCTGTGGAGATTTCCATGAAGACACCTCTTATGTTTTGAGTTATTCCATTTTTTAAAATCTTAAACACTTACGATGAGAGATTCATACCTTTGGAATTTGGTTCAATTTATCATAAAAAATGGTAGACGTTTTTGTGAAGCTACATCCTTTACTTTTTTAATTATTGAGTAAAAACCTATTTTCATACCAAAAACTATAAACACGTGATAGGTTAAATTACTTGTTTATAAGATACAAACCTAAAATGACAGCCGGCTGTTGTGACCGAGCGGTTCTAGGCGCTTCAGTCTGGAACCGCGCGAACGCTATGGTCGCAGGTTCGAATCCTGCCTTGGGCATGTACGTGTGTGATGTCCTTAGGTTAGTTAGATTTAAGTAGTTCTAAGTCTAGGGGACTGATGACCTCTGCTGTTAAGTCCCACAGTGCCCATAGACATTTGAACCAAAAATGACAGCACCGTAATTGATATAAGTAGTAATGAAACTGTACCAACTTTCGCCATGGTTTTATTAATTTAATAAAGATAAAGAAAATTAGCAACAGATAGTTCAGGAGCCACTAACTATCCTGTGTTCCGTTTGAAAAATTTGCATTTTAAAATTTAAAAATTATTGAGTTGAGAATTTTACAGTGCTGAGTATAGATTTACCTAAAGGAAAATTAGGACCGTTTTAGTTCTTCAACTAACAACAATAAAGATAATTTTGAAGTAAAAAATAGTACTGACGATGCAAGGAAGTTTACAGCGATTGCTTCCTTCGCTGTCCACAACGTGAGTGTATGGAGACCAGCGTGTTTCCACTGAGGGGGCTATTCAATCGACGCAAGTCGTACGGAGCACGTTACGCTGCTGTGCAGAATGGGTCCGACATTACTTAGCCTTGAATGACGTTAATGATGACCGTAGTATCACGTAGAAGGAATGTCATAATTCATTAAATTCTGGGTGTTGCAACACGCGCGCCTAGAACGTGAACGCAGGAAATGTGTTAAACACTTAGTTTGATTAACAGCTGATACCACGACGGTAATAGACACTGAAAAATATAGTGGCTGCGAGTGGCAACAGCGATGCTAAAAAGAGACTAATGTACAGTGTATCTCTGGCTTTGTTAGACAGCTTGGATGTAGTTTCTAATTTTTGTTTGTTTTGTATTGTCTTCCCAGCGGAAGTAGAAAGAGGTATATATTGTTGTACGAAAGGGATAGTCTGCCATTACAATTAGAATTGTGACTTTAATGTCTGGTGTCGATGTAGAATATGTGGAAGGATTAAGAACTATTGTAATTCGAAAGAGCTCATCTCGATGAATAAACGGTGAATTTAATCATCGTCAAAGACAACAAAACAGGGAAAGGTAATTCATTCTTTTAAGAAACCCGACACTTCACATTGGACATTATGTATGTTTAAGTTTTACCAGCAACATTTCCATCGTGTGGCGAAAATAATTTCAAGAGCCTGCATCGAATTTTGTAACACCGATCAAACCAGCGACGAACGATTGCCGTCTTTTCTCAAAAGTGACATTCGGTAGCCCGGACGTGGATTTTATTATCGTTACAACGACTAACGATCTGCTGCCATTTTCATTCCCCTCCAGTTTTTCTTTGATATTGTGCAGGACCATCAATACTAAATCGTCGATCGCCGCAGCTGTGGAGTCCCGCTATCGACATCGCCGAGATTCCGAGGAAGAATTCTTCCTCCAGCGAATCTCTGTTGCTAGAGATACAAAAAATAATAACAATTACTATTTTCAGAGAATCTTCAAGATTTTTGTCAGGAAAAGTCCTGCAGTTAACTTCACAGACATTCATAACATTCTCGATTTTTTTTTAAATTTTTATTTATCTGCACAGTCGCCCAGCACAGTACACGTTCATTCAAGAGAGAATCAATAAATAATTGCAATTAAATTGGGGAAGGAATGTTATATGACATAGTTATGTTTTGGTCGAATGTGAAATCGTGTTTATCTAGTGCAAATGTGTGAAAACGATCCAACTGGATTAATGATTTACTTGGAAGGCCGTGTTTCATTTGTGATGTTTTGTTTCGTGTGCGGCCTCCTACACTACCGGCCAGTAAAATTGCTACACCGCGAAGATGACGTGCTACAGACACGAAATTTAACCGATAGGAAGAAAATGATGTGATATGCAAATGAGTAGCTTTTCAGAGCATTCACACATCGTTGGCGCCGGTGGCGCCACCTAAAACATGCTGACATGAGGAGAGTTTCCAACCGATTTCTCATACGCAAACAGCAGTTGACCGGCGTTGCCTGGGGAAACTTTGTGGTGCCTCGTGTAAGGAGGAGAAATGCGTATCGTCACGTTTCCGACTTTGATAAAGGTCGGATTGTAGCCTATCGCGATTGCGGTTTATCGTATCACGACATTGCTGCTCGCGTTGGTCGAGATCCAATGACTGATAGCAGAATATGGAATCGGTGGGTTCAGGAGGGTAATACGGAATGCCGTGCTGGATCCCAACGACCTCGTATCACTAGCAGTCGAGATGACAGGCATCTTATGTGCATGGCTGTAACTGATCGTGCAGCCACGTCTCGATCCCTGAGTCAACAGATGGGGGCGTTTTCAAGACAACAACCATCGGCATGAACGGTTCGACGACGTTTGCAGCAGCATGGATTGTTAGCTCGGAGACCATGGCTGCGGTTACCCTTGACGCTGCATCACAGACAGGAGCGCTTACGATGGTGTTCTCATCGACGAACCTTGGTGCACGAATGGCAAAACGTCATTTTTCGGATGAATCCAGGTTCTTTTTACAGCTTCATGATGGTCGCATCCGTGTTTGGCGACAGCGCGGTGAACGGAAATTGGAAGCGTGTATTCGTCATCGCCATACTGACGTATCACCAGGCGTGATGGTATGGGGTGCCATTGGTTACATGTCTCGGACACCTCTTGTTCGCATTGACGGCACTTTGAACAGTGGACGTTATATTTCAGATATGTTACGACGCATTGCTCTACCCTTCATTCGATCCCTGCGAAACCCTACATTTCAGCAGGATAATGCACGACCACATCTTGCAGGTCCTGTGCTGGCCTTTCTGGATACAGAAGATGTTCGACTGCTGCCATGGCCAGCACATTCTCCAGATCTCTCACCAATTGAAAACGTCTGGTCAATGGCGGCCGAGCATCTGGCTCGTCATAATACGCCGGTCACTACTCTTGATGAAGTATGGTGTCGTGTTGAAGCTGCATGGGCAACTGTACCTGTACACGCCATCCAATCGCTGTTTGACTCAATGCCGAGGCGTCTCAAGGCCGTTATTATGGCCAGAGGTTGTTGTTTTGGGTACTGATTTCTCAGGATCTATGCACCCAAATTGCGTGAAAATGTTATCACATGTCAGTTATAGTATAATATTTTTGTTCAATGAATACTCGTTTATAATCTGCATTTCTTCTTGGTGTAGCAATTTTAATGGCCAGTAGTGTATATTATGCATGTATACTCCATTTTTAAGGCGAGCAAATAACTTTACATCATTAAAAGTTCTACTTGTGCGTGTGAATTTTTCTTTTTCTTGTTTTTTTTTAAATATACTGTTCGGTTAATGACAGTACACTTATTTATAGTCGTGATTCGACTAGTCGCGACTCCTCAGCATTATTCTTAGAAAGACGTTTTTTTCAGCTACGGTTGGTTGAATAGCTAACCTGTGGACTGAAGACTATGAACAGTACCTTGTCCTTCACTTTCTGGCTGTTCTTGTTAATATATTTCAGGCCCTCGTAAAAGGCTGTGGTATCCAAAAATACCACAAAACTACCTAACACTTCAACATTCAAAAGTGAATGAACAAACCAAAAATTTTTAGCCGTTGCTAGCAACGGGAGTGTCCACGTCGCTCGGAGCATGAAGATGTAGAAGCAAGGGCAATATTTTGTCACCGAGAACATTAAAATATACATCTTGTTTCATGTTCACCGTAAGCTGAGTGATTAGCCTTATGTTGTGGTACAAAAAACAGCCCAAAACCATCGCAGAACCCTTTCCATCTTGATCTACAACGTTCACACTTTATCGGATAAGTGCCTCATTGTGTCGTGGGTGCACTCTACGTACTGCGTTATTCGAAAAGAAGCAAAATCCTGGCTCGTCGAAGCACGCTCACCTGTCAGCTACTCTCCAGTTTATCTGAAGCTAAGACACACCGCCGACGTACAGCCTCAATGAGCAATGGCATTTTGGGAGAAACCAGATGGCTGATATACACTGCATGGAGTTGTCTTTCCAATGTTCGCTCCTATACTGGTTGAGATTGACCTACATTCACTGACATAGCTGTTGGATTTAAAGTGAATTCACAAAGCGGGACACCCATATCCGGCCCCGATATGCTAGGATATTTTTACAACTATGTGTACTTCACTATTATTTCTACATCTACATCCATACCCCGCAACCCACCTGACAGTGTGTGGCGGAGGGTACTTTGAGTACTTCTATCGGTTCTCCATTCTATTCCAGTGTCTACAGCTCGTGGTCTTGCGGTAGCGTTCTCGCTTCCAGTGCACGGGGTCCCTGGTTCGATTCCCGGCGGGGTCAGGGATTTTCTCTGCCTCGAGATGACTGGGTGTTGTGTGTCTTTCATCATCATTTCATAACCATTGACTCGCGAGTCGAGTCGCCGGAGTGGCGTCAGCTAAAAAGGACTTGCAATACGGCGGCCGAACAACCCCGCATGGGGTCTCCCGGCCAACAATGCCATACGATCATTTCATTTCTATTCCAGTCTCGTATTGTTCGTGGAAAGAAAGATAGTTGGTATGCCTCTGTGCGGGCTCTAATCTCTCTGATTTTATCCTCATGGTCTCTTCGGCAATATACTGCCTGACTTCTCGGTGAAAGTATGTTCTTAGAAACTTCAACAAAAGCCCGTACCGAGCTACTGATCGTCTCTCCTGCAGTCTTCCACTGGAGTTTATCTATCATCTCCGTAACGCTTTCATGGATCTGTTGGATCTTCTCTATCTCTTCTATCAACCCTGTCTGGTACGGATCCCACACTGGTGAGCAGTATTCAAGCAGTGGGCGAACAAGTGTACTGTGACCTACTTCCTTTGTTTTCGGATTGCATTTCCTTACGATTCTTCCAATGAATCTCAGTCTGGCATCTGCTTTACCGACGATCAACTTCATATGATCATTCCATTTTAAATCACTCCTAGCCTACTCCCAGATAATTTATGGAATTAACTGCTTCCAGTTGCTGACCTGTTATATTGTAGCTAAATGATAAAGGATCTTTCTTTCTATGTATTCGCAGCACATTACACTTGTCTACATTGAGATTCGATTACCATTCCCTGCACCATGCGTCAATTCGCTGCAGACTGTCCTGTACTTCAGTACAATTTTCCGTTGTTACAACCTCTCGATATACTACAGCATCATCTGTAAAAAGCCTCAGTGAACTTCCGATGCTATCGAAAAAGTTATTTATGTATATTGTGAATAGCAGCGGTCCTACGACGCTCCCCTGCGGCACAGCTGAAATCACTCTTACTTCGGAAGATTTCTCCCCATTGAGAATGACATGTTGCGTTCTGTTATCTAGGAACTCTTCAATCCAATCACACAATTGGTCTGATAGTCCATATGCTCTTACTTTGTTCATTAAACGACTGTGGGGAACTGTATCGAACACCTTGCGGAAGTCAAGAAACACGGCATCTACCTGGGAACCCGTGTCTATGGCCCTCAGTCTCTTGGACCTGGGTTTCACACGATCGTCTTTTTCGAAACCCATGCTGACTCCTACAGAGTAGATTTCTAGTCTCCATAAAAGCCATTATACTCTAACATTTGTAGTCATGTTGGACAGTTCGTGTTGATCCAAGTACGAATCGGGTAACTAAACTGATGGTGTGGTCACCAACACGTCGAAACACGGTATCTCCTTTATTCCATTCTGTTACCTAGATCCATCTTAGTGTACTGATTCCTTATAACCTGCTAGATCACGCCACTTCAGTGCCGTGAAACGTCAGCGGTGGATGGTCATGTGGCGGCTTAATACCAGTTCTACGTCACGTACAAAGTCCCAACGCAGCCACTGGCTGTTTTAAGTGGTTGTTTAATGCTTTGTTCAGTGGGCTTAATGTGTGTTTATGCTTCTGACATACAGAGAACGGTTCTGCATTAATGGGAAAGGTTCGATATATCTCTTACTCAATGACTATAGTTTTGGCACGATTCGGATTGCGTAATAATAAGTCTGACTGAACGTATGCTCATTGTGTAGGTCACTGACATTGCAGATAGTTTCGCAGAAAATCTAAGAGTTCAGGACACTATGAAGAATAGCTTTCAGGAAAACAGGAAGGTTCTAGTGAGAAACATATAAACTAGGACAAAAGAATTTAGAAGTTCCTTGTGAAATTTGTTTCCTTTATTGTTGCCTGACGTTAATTACAAACACCCTCTCTATACTGTGGGTCATTATCACCACGACTGTAATGAAATAAACAACCGCTATATTCTCTTTTTCTAAGTTTCATTGGTCATATCTTTAGCTAAAACCACAGTTTTTCTTACTCTTTCCATGTCCGCTTTGTTCGATCCTTTCATTGTATTCTTTCCCAGACCTAACTCCCAGCTCCTGAAGTACTCCCACTCTAACATTGCCTCTACTATTAAATATAATTACTGTAGCATATGTCCCTAACTTTAATGACATCACGCCAAGAAATACATATTATTATAGGAGAGTCTAGTTGGAACAAATTCCTTTTCTTGCTGGTACATCTTCAGACGCCTTTACTGCGCCACAACAAACAGAAAGCGAACTCCAGTCGAAATTTCGAACATCACAATTACATTGATACCCACGTAATTTTCTATACTGAACTCGTTATCCGTGCCTTGTCACAGATACCACACTCACTTTGCATATGTTTTTAACATCAGGTACACATTTCGTAATTGACGCCACGTCTTGGAAACGGTTACCCTTTTGATATAATAAATAAGCAATCACTATTTGGATCACGACTTTTTATTTATCGACTACCGCTTCAAGCTGCGTTGCAGATCATCTTGACGTTAAGCTTAGAACAGAGAAAGCAATAAAAACGATTTTATTGAAGTGCGGTATTAAAAACGCTTTTCTCACGGACTATTCAAATAACAACAAAATGTTATGAAACCACACGTACCTGGCGCAGCAAAGCGCAGTTTGTCGACAGCTGTGTGAAATTAACTTATAAAACAAAGATATGGCGGGCGTAATGCATACACAAGTACATTACACCAAACTAAAACTATTTCTTCATATATAATTAAATAAAATAATTAATTAAAAGAGAGACTTAAAGGCTATGTTAATGTAGTGCACTACAGCATGACTGAGGGTTTTCATAATCTTTCTTTCTTACGCTTGTGCTTTTTTCCCACAGGTACGCAGGGTCGGCATGGTTAATTGGATTTAGCAATGTTAGATTAGGGGGTGGCCAGATGCCCTTCCTGCCGCCACCCCGTACCCCCTGGGACGGAATTTGTGTACCCCAACTGTCTGCAACTAGTGTAATCCATGGAATAATGCGAAAGTGTTCAGATTTCTGCGAGCCATGTGACTGAAGCGGGACGTAGGTACCAGCCCGGTATTCATATAGGGGGATGTGGAAAACCCCCTAAAAACTACATCCAGGTTGGCCGGCCCACCGACTGTCGTTAATCCGCCGGGCGGATTCGATCCGGGACCTGCGCGCCTACTCGAGTCCACGAAGCAGCGCATTAGCGCTCTCGGCTAACGTGGAGGGTCTGATACTTTATACAATAGGGATTAAAAAAAAATGTTACAAACAGTGACAGAATAATGTTCATCATATATTTTTCGTTCTTACTTATGTATTTTAAAAGACTTTATAAAATTACTGGAAATGTCTCAAACTTTGAGAATTAAATTTTCTTCGGTTTTCTGGATAAGAATAGAAGTACATTGCGAACTCTTACTGTAAGTTAAAAAGGCCGGGTGGGTGAGGGTGGGAGCAGGGGAGGGGGGAGGGAGGAAAAGGACTCTAGTTACGAAGTAATCATATCTACTTTTATGTAATACCTTTCACGTGAATGATGTGTTAAATAATAATGGATAAAAAATAAATCACATAAGCATACTGGCGGCATACAATGAATCGTACGTTTTCGTTCTGACATACATATATATGTACAAGACAGCGCAGTTATACCAGGCATATCTGAAACTTTAAGAATTTTTAGAAAGAGTCCTGTCGCTGTTAATTTAATAGAAAAGTTCCACAACTTTTTAGAAAACGTAATGGTGAAAAAAATATTCGAAAACGGTGATTTGTAAACCCACTTGACATTTTGTCTTAACTCCGTGCCCCTACCAACTACGTTATGCTGAATTTTGACAACAAACTATTCATGCGGCGAACTTCTGAGGCTTTAATCGCTAATATGTTATTAACTGACATAATTACAAAAAGTTCTGCCAAGAACAACGCATTTTGATAGGTCTTTAATGTGCTGTTGGCTTAAAACAGCGTATTTTCATAACAGACGAGCTATGACACGAATGTAAATAAGTATGAGAAGTCTTGGACCACAAATACGACGTTTCTCATAAATTAATTGCAGCAAATCGTAGCTGTAGCGACGTGTTTTTGAGAGATCCCCATGTGCTGGTGCTCAGAAATAGCACATTTTCATGGGGTATAAGTTATATTATAAAACCCACCAACTATGGGGTCCAACTGCAAACGACGAAGACAGCATGGCGGCTCTCAGGTTCTGCTTGTGAAGCAGAGAGCGTTCTTGATGGGTTCAACCTTTCGTAGCAAGTTGCCGAAACATATCAGAACTTATTTTCTGTTTCCCGCAAGGCACTGGCTTCTTAACGCGAAGTAAACGGAAGTGGCGTGACGAGACTCGTAGTCATCAACGTTACGTAACTGGTCTCATGTGAGAATGGCTTAAGCTCCGATTTTCTGTAAACTGGATCTGGCAACACTAATAACAGCCCCCGAGAAATGAGAAGCACGCCTGGAAAGGGAGAACGTGAAACAGGTGGTTATTTTTCGTGCGCCCAGCTGGAATGTTGCGACCGCGCGACACAGTCTGGTACCACGGGGTGACGTGGTGTTTCGCCCTCCCCTGGCCGCGCCGTTCACAGGATAAGGCGGCGGGGTGCGGCCGGGATGGGATGGGATGGGATGGGAGGGCACGGGGTGAAACGGGAGGGGACGGGACAGCAGACTCCGAAAATCCGGCGATAAATCGGAGCGTTAGCCCCGGCCGCATACATCAGGGGCTGAGCCCCGTGGTGTGCCGTCTTCCCGCGATTACCTCGCACCCGCTGGCCGCATATAAACTCTCGGATTAGGCCGACCCAGCTCATTAGCCTGTCGTCGAGAGAAATGTTTGTGTTCCCCCGACCTGACTTATTGTCTTTTTCTTCGCGTCACCCTCCGTCTGTTCACTGTTGTTTTACGTCACCCGCACGGTTGTCTCATAACCGTCCCCGTGATTAATAAAAACAAGTTTGAAACAGAGGTAGTGCGCGTCCAAGAAGGACGTTGATAAAGGGACTGGACTCCCAACTGCATAGGTACAGGAGCTGTGTCTGAACTCGAGTCGGACTATTCAAATTACATGGTCGAAGATAAATTTAATCATTGCGAATGTTTTGCTTCGTGACGGGGCAATATATCTTGCAAATGTGTTCTCGTGTGCACAAACGAGTAAGTGGGCTAAGCAGGTGTTGCATATAGTAAAAATTTTTTTTTAGATTTCCGGAAAGCTTTTGACACTGTTCCTCACAAGCGACTTCTAATCAAGCTGCGGGCCTATGGGTATCGTCTCAGTTGTGCGACTGGATTCGTGATTTCCTGTCAGGAAGGTCACAGTTCGTAGTAATAGACGGCAAATCATCTAGTAAAACTGAAGTGATGTCAGGTGTTCCCCAGGGAAGCCTCCTGGGACCTCTGCTGTTCCTGATCTATATAAATGACCTGGGTGACAATCCGAGCAGTTCTCTTAGGTTGTTCGCAGATGATGCTGTAATTTACCGTCTAGTAAGGTCATCCGAAGACCAGTATCAGTTGCAAAGCGATTTAGAAAAGATTGCTGTATGGTGTGGCAAGTGGTAGTTGACGCTAAATAACGGAAAGTGTGAGGTGATCCACATGAGTTCCAAAAGAAATCCGTTGGAATTCGATTACTCGATAAATAGTACAATTCTCAAGGCTTTCAATTCAACTAAGTACCTGGGTGTTAAAATTACGAACAACTTCAGTTGGAAAGACCACATAGATAATATTGTGGGGAAGGAGAGCCAAAGGTAGCGTTTCATTGGCAGGACACTTAGAAGATGCAACAAGTCCACTAAAGAGACAGCTTACACTACACTCGTTCGTCCTCTGTTAGAATATTGCTGCTCGGTGTGGGATCCTTACCAGGTGGGATTAACGGAGGACATCGAAAGGGTGCAAAATAGGGCAGTTCGTTTTGTATTGTCACGTAATAGGGGAGAGAGTGTGGCAGATATGATACGCGAGTTGGGATGGAAGTCATTAAAGCAAAGACGTTTTTCGTCGCGGCGAGATCTATTTACGAAATTTCAGTAACCAACTTGCTCTTCCGAATGCGAAAATATTTTGTTGAGCCCAACCTATATAGGTAGGAATGATCATCAAAATAAAATAAGAGAAATTAGAGCTCGAACAGAAAGGTTTAGGTGTTCGTTTTTCTCGCGCGCTGTTCGGGAGTGGAATTGTAGAGGGATAGTATGATTGTGGTTCGATGAACCCTCTGCCAAGCACTTAAATGTGATTTCCAGACTAATCATGTAGATTTAGATGTAGAAATTTTGGCAACGTCGAACAACTAGCTGATTTTTGGTATCAGTCAAGTTAAGATTTAGTAATTGTAACACCTGGTTTCACTTATTTTCACTCTTATACAATCTTAACATTAATAAAACCTACTAACTGCAGGTACGCATTCCTGTCTGGAAATGAAGAAAGAAAGGTCCTGTGAGCGTGTGTCAGAAAATGGACGGTATGAGCGCAACGACAACAAATAGTCCCGGAACAATGTACGTGGTCGTCATGCAGAATACACATAATCACACTTTGGCTTACACCATGTTGGCGGACCACTTGCCCAGAGTTTGTTTTAGGGATCGCCTCAATATCCTTTTCAACTCGGTCCTCCAAATCTTGTTTATGCATAGTCCGCCGCCTCTTGCTCTTACGTCTATCTGAAAGGTCCCATGATCAAACAAACGCAAAAAATAGGCTTTAAGTGTTTTGTGATGTGGTTGGTGATGAGGGTACTTGTTTTGGCACAACCGTGCTGCCTTTCGACCGTTTCCATCTGCTTGGCCTTTTACAAAGACCAAATCTGCTTGTTCATGACAGTACGCCGTGTCAATCACGCAGCGTGCAACACCCAAGAGACACGTGGCACGTGGTCAGAGAACTTTCATTCATCAGCACCATCTACCGTGGCAACGATGCTTGTTCATAGGACCTTCTTCCCTCCATTTCCAGTCAAGAGTACCCCCCTGCAGTTTGTCGGTTTTATGAATGTCCATCCTGTATTTTTTGACTTGTTTCGTCTTTGAACTGACTAAATCTAATCAATCGTATACGTTGCAACAATATGCACGTACCTTTGCCACCTGACACAAACGTGGCTCTCTCGTGGAGATTTTTTAAGAAAATTTTTTTCAATAAACTACGTTACAAAACATTGCGAAGGATATACAGCTTCGCATGATTCAATATTCACGACGAGAATGCACTCACCCCTCGTTTTAGAAGCACCGATAGACGCAAATCAGTTGATCAAAGTAAAGTTTAGATATTTAGTTACCTTAGATCGATCATTAATACAGTTTAATGTGGGACTGTATAAAGTCGGTGAGCGTGTCGGCTGACGTCATTGTCCACTTATGCATGACCGATTAATCGAAAACAATTCTCACTCAGCAAATAACGTAAGGTAATGGAAATGATCGGTAAGTTAATCTCAGACGGGTTCTCTCGTTCCGTTGTTTCATCAAGGGACAATTCCTCTCCAACTTCTCACATGTGATCTCTGAAAATTATTAGAATATAATGAAAATTAAACGTAAGTGTAAGCTTCCGCGGCCGTTGGCACTGTCCATAAAATTTTACGGCGAATGTGACACCATTAGCAATACAAAAGCAAAACGCTCTGAGCAGAGCCATTTGGAAAAGTGGCCGAAACTTCGGATAATTTTATGTGTGACCTTGCTGTCACATATCACGAAAAATTATGGTGACACAATAAAAATTACTTTCATGACAAGGATATACGGAAGGTGATTAGTCTTCCAAATAATGAATACGAATACATACAATAAATGAGGTGATTATTAACCTGCAAACAAACAGAACAAAACTTACGTCCGATCGATGAGAGCTCACGCAGGCAGGAGGTACAAATGTAATTACATGATAACTGAAGAGCAGTCTGTTATTTATTACCAGCGATATAAAACAGGCGTCCAACAGAATTCCAGAAGTTTCGTCATGTGTGAAAACGCTTTTTGTTATTGCAAGAAATCAAGTACTCTGATTTTCTACCAATGGCACATAAAAGGAAATTCTTTGTGGAATACTTGGGAATCCATTGTCCTTTCTTTAACCACAAGGTAGATTTTAAATGCCCCTATAAAAAAATAATGCTACAACACAAAAAAATCTGTGATTACTTTGAAATATACAATCGTGTGCGATACACGCTAAGCATTTCATGAAATAAATACATTACTCACACACACACACACACACACACGGCTTCGAAACTTCGAATTCACCCCTGATTTTTCTGTGGTGTGACGGTCTAGAACGCTGTCCGTGGAACCTTGAGAGAGTAAATCAGAAGTTATTTCACTCGTGGTGAAGCGACACAGACAACAGAAGTAATGACGTCAAATGGCAATCGTTTTTGCAGGACGTAAGCTGCACATCATTTTTTTTGTTTGGTTTCACGTTTACATTTATCAGAAATATGAAAGAGAAAACAACTACAACGGGAATGTGCTTCACGTAGATGTCAGTCCACTGAAAACTTTCTGATTCTCAAATTCTTCCATCTCATGACACCCAAAATACCTCAGGTACTACAGTGCTGACACTAACCTCCCAGCAAACTTCCAAACAACGACGACAGAACCTCTGTTTTCGTTGACTTTGGTGACAGTTTCATTTTTCACAGATTTAGTTCGGCAAAAATTCTGTCTCTGTTTTCGTTGGTTTTGTAAGTTTTTATCGGCGTGCCTAAGTCGCTCGCCACTAATTTTGCGAAAACAACGGGCTTCCCAAGCATTCTCTAGTTCAGTGCAGTTTTGTTTCTCTTTCTTTGACCATCAACCGGCGTGCCAAGCCAAAGAATTTCATTGCTTTATAGTGGTTGGTGTTTCTCTTAAGGAATGCAATTGCTGATAACAATATAAAATTATATGTGACTTCTGTATATTCGATGTAATGCACGGGGAAAATTCAATAAGAAAAGCAACACTAATCTGAAAGCAGGTTGGTTTCATTCAGGATTCCAGTACACCACGTTATTTCTCACTCTTTTGGCTACAAAAACCTGTTTTCCATCACAATCTGCACTCAATACGACGGCCTTACGCCACCTTACTGGTGGTCCGCATGGTGCTACTCTCTGGCCAACGGCGGAGCCAACGTCTTGTTGCATGAAGAGCCTTCCTATCATCCACGGAGTGCATCCTTCGTTGGGCCATGCCGATGGGAGTCGGAAGGTGCAATGAAGTTTTGTATGCTCCTCTCTGATGCGATGAGTTGTGTGAGGCATTGCGTTGTCATGGAGAAGGGAAGTTCGTTTGCGTTCTTTTGGCGACGAACACGCTGAAGTCGTTTCTTCAGTTTCCTGAGGGTACTGCAACACATTTCAGAGTTGATTGATGAATCATGAGAGGGGAGACAGAAGTCGCAGATCAGAGACCAGAGTCCCAGAAGACAGTCCACCAGAACAATTCCGGGTGAGGGTGTGGCTCTGAACTACTACTTCGGAGGAGAGATGGTGACGCGCTGCTCCATGGATTGCCGTTTTATTTACGGTTCGAAGTGATGAACCCATACTTCATCGCCTCTGATGGTGTTCGAAAAAAAAATTGTCACGTTGAGTCTCGTAGTGTGTAAGCAATTCCGCACAATTTGTCTTTACGGTCTCGTGTTAGAGCTCGTGTTAGGCTGCGCGAAACCCTCTTGGCACACTCTTTAGAGTACTTTAATTGGTGGACGAATGTGTCTGCACCACCAACAGAGACATCCAATTGTGTTTAACTGTGATCTGTCGATCACCTCGAATGAGAGTGCCCGCACGTTCAGACGTTGCACGAGTTACAACTGTGTGCCCGGCCGGTCGGCCGAGCGGTCTAACGCACGACTTTCCGGGCGGGAAGGAGCGCCTGGTCCTCGGCACGATCCGTCCGGCGGATTTGTGTCGAGGTCCGGTGAGCCGGCCAGTCTGTGGATGGTTTTTAGGCGGTTTTCCATCTGACGCGGCAAATGCGGGCTGGTTCCCCTTATTCCGCCTCAGCTACACTATGTCACCGATTGCTGCGCAACAAGTTCTCCACGTACCCGTACACCACCATTACCCTACCACGCAAACATAGCGGTTACACTCGTCTGGTGTGAGACGTTCCCTGGGGGGTTCACCGGAGGCCGAACCGCACAATAACCCTGGGTTCGGTGTGAGACGGCGGAGGGGTGAAGTGGACTGCGGTCGTCGTCGTGGGGCTGTGGACCACTGAGGCTGCGGCGGGGACGGAGCCTCTCCGTCGTTTCTAGGTCCCCGGTTAACATACAATACAACTGTGTGCGACTGGTCGGCACGCGGGAGATCGGACAGGTTTGCGCGTCGTTGTTGTGATGATTACAGACGCCTCGCCCAACGACTCTCCGTGCTTTTGTTTACTACCAGGTCTCCGTAGTTATTTTGGAAACTTCTATGAGTATCTCTGATGCTCTGGTTCTCCGTCAAAGGAAACGCAATTACAGCTGTCTGCTTGTAACATCCCTCCGTTACAGACGTCATTTTCTAGGCTACGTACAGCACCGCCACTTTCTGAACTTTATGAAACTATAGTGGTTGAAGCGGGAATATTCCACGATGTCCTCATAATAAATTCCGCAGTTTTTCAATCTATACTGGCCGACAAAAAGATTCAAATGGCTCTGAGCACTATGGGCCTTAACTTCTAAGGTCATCAGTCCCCTAAAACTTAGAACTACTTAAACCTAACTAACCTATCACACTCATCCATGCCCCGACAAAAAGGTGTTGCATCACTTATTGAACTCTCCTCATATTTAAATCTATATTTTTCTTTTCAAGACATTCGTGAAACAATTAAGGTAAAAATCCCATGTACTCTCATCTCATTGTTCCTTTTAGCTCCGCCTTTGGGCCTTAGAAAGGCTCCAGAGCAGGAACCCTTCCTTCCTGTCCTGCTCGGCGTGGGTAGAAGAAAGTTTACGATCACCGACACTGGCGCTGACGCAGATACCGATGGGATAAACAGGCGGTTCCTGTTGTCGGTGACGGCAGAATTCATACAGTGAACGCGGCTACCTAGAAACGAAGCGTAATGAAAGCCGTCCTAAGCATACGCCAACAGACCAAGGCGTGACTCGAATCGGAAGATACACATAATGTCAATCAGTGTATTAGTCGACCAAATTATTATTGCACCGGAAGTGTGGGCTCTTTGGCCGGCTTGCCATGAGCTTTTATCGTGGTATTTCACGTGAACAAGTTGAACCACTTGAAAGTATATGCAATGCGATGCGTTTTCCTTAATCACCAACGTACTTTTTTTACCGTAACGTCACTACATGTTTCTGATAACGGCCACGGGACGACAAGGGCAGTAATATCGTGTTCGAGAAGCACTATCAAGAGCGTCTATCGAATGCCTCAGAACAGCAGGTAGTGTCGGAGAAGCGCAGGCTGCGGTATTTACGAACAATGTCGGTTCAGTGGACGGACCCAAGGGACATGCCTGAAGCAATGGCGGAACCTTGTGTGGGAGCAAGCTGGGGCCGTGTTATGAAGAGCAAGTACTTCTGGCCTTCCTCCGTTTCGATACTCGGGCTGGGCGAGGAATCTGAATACTGAATTATACTAAACCTTCGTTGCAGAAGGGAAGTTGCCGATCTAACTGAACAAGGAAATCATTGAAAAATGCGACAGCAGCACTGTTGAAGTTTAACATTCTCATATTGAGTAGAAAGGGGGATCTGTAAATATTCGGCAAGAATTAAGACAATTTCTCAGCCGCGATCGCATTTATAAAATCTTTACTTCTCTATCCTGTGCTGTCAGTTCAGCTGCGCTCTTTTATCAGTCATGTGTACTCGTATTTTTTGTGAAAGCCAAGATCGCTTGAATTTATGACCTTTATTCCAATTACTAGTATCGACAGAATCTGCTGTTATCTTCAGATTGGCATTACACTTTTCGTGTGCGCTCATATACTTGTGTCCTAGACTTTTTGAGAACAAAGTGTAAATGCATTAAAAAATTCCACATAGTTTGTCATTTTTAACGTATTTACACTTTATTTCCAATGTCGACGACACATATATTTGACTATACAAGCATAGTTTAGTGCCAATCTGAAGATGACGCGAATAATGAACTCAAAATCAAGCAATCTTAGCTCTCACAAAAAATATACATAAATAGAGATCGCCCCACAACAATGTGTGTAAGTTATTTCAGTGATGTGCTATGTGTCTTGTAATATGGACGGATGCGTTTGGAGAACTATTTTATAAATACTGGTTTTAACTTTGACATGCCAGAGTACCTTACGTCAACTGTCCAGCTTATTAAGATATGCCGCGCGGAGTAGCCGCGCGGTTAGAGGCGCCATGTCACTGACTGCGCGGATCTTCCCGCCGGAGGTTCGAGTCCTCCCTCCGGCATGGGTGTGTGGTGTTCTTAGTACCGTAAGTTAGTTTAAGTAGTGTGTAAGTCAAGGAACCAATGAGCTCAGCAGTTTGATCCGTTAGGAATTCACACACGTTTGAACATTATTAAGATATGGAGTACATTAGTAGCTATAACTGAGTACTTGCATTAACCTTTACGAAGATCTTGGATGAGAAGTTGTCTTCCTTCGAGCTGATGTTGATTATATGATCATGATGATGTTACATCCATTTGAATTTCAATGTACTTCATTTAAGGGAATTCATCATCCTCAATAACTTCTACTATGGCTAAAAAAAAAAAAAGGACGCTAATATATCGAAAGGCGTAAATGTGGCAACAAAGCAGACACAGAAAAGAACTGAATACGGCTAACAGTTATTATTAATTTGGGTGAATCAAAATCAATTGGTTGACGATTCGTTTTTTAGAGACCAACATGTCAGAAAACACTACATTAATTTTTTATATGGTTGAAGATGTCTCAAGATGGTTGCTTATACTGAAACCGCTTATTAGACATAATAAATAAATTATTGTTGTCATCTGAACTGACCGTTTCTACAACAGAGGCCAGAGACTCGTATGACGGCGTTATTAAGGAAATTCCCTTGACATGTGATGGTTTACTTGGCGTTTTTAAAGTAGCCTGAAGCTGGTAATAAAAGTTCAAGAGGCTCACTGCATTCACAAGTGTTACAAGGCACAGCGAATATGCTAGCTGATATTAGTCGATCACCAAAAAAATGTATATCGAACTTCAAAGATAATGCAGGTACTGAAGGAATATCCTCCAGAGAGTCTTTAATAATGATGAGAATGATTTACTCCGGGAGAAAACGCGAAAAATGTGTGTTGCACCCCAGCAAAAGGTACTGCCAGAATGTAGGTTTTATACCAATTTCTTATTGCTTTTTATTACTGAACACTGAATTTATTCTCTCTAAAATGTTTTGGCACACTTTTTGAGCATCTTCAATGAAGTAGTTCGATTCACATACATTCAACTAAAAAATGGACTCCGTATGCGTCATCTTCTGGTTTCAGAGATCTTTTTCAGATTGATTACTGCAACCTTGCCCCAATAACCTAACACGCCTAACAACTGTACACATTCCTAAAACTGTTCTTCGTGGTAACCACTGAAGTACTCTTGTATCACTTTGCGAAACATGTTTGAGTAAATCAGCAGATTTTTCAGATCCAATAGTGGTTTCAATGAAGGAAGTATAAATGTATCTGTTTCTTTTTCTGGGTCTGACGTATGCACTAAGTTCCACCATTCTCTTCGTTTCGATCGTGTTAGTTTTTCTCCCTGCGTAGAGGAGTTTATTTGTACGTTCTCCAATTCTTTTACATATGACTTCTCGCCTTGATTTGGGCGACTTATTGACGACCATTAATGAGAGTTTTGTTAATTTTCTTTTCTTATACATCTGTTTCTGTATCTATATCTATATACGTGAATCCATTCTCAGCGAATTTCTGTGAAGTGCCTGACAGAGAGTGCTCTTACATTGCAGTATGTACAAGGTATTTCAAAAAGAATAAGTATTATTTTGTCCAAACTGTCGGTCGCTACGCCTCAGCTTGGCTATTGGAGAAACGAATTCATAGTGTAGTTTATTTAACAGGCGCTAGATGACAGTTGTCTTCTGTTTTGCTTGGTAACCGTCATGTTTAAAATGGCTTCTCCGCAGCACATATCATTTTGTGTTCTCGAGTTTACGGAATGCAATTCCGTGATTACAGTGAAGAGACGTTTATGGTTGAGGTACCAGATTGATCCTCCGATTGGGTGGAACATTTGCAGATGGTATCGACAGTTTCTAGGTAAAGGATGTGTATGCAAAGTAAAGAGTCCTGGCCGCCCTCGTGTTCCTGAAGAAAATGTTGCACGAATTCAAACTGCTTTCCAACGTATTCCTTCAAAATCAACTCGTCGTGCCAGTCGGGAGTTACAACTGTCTACAACAACAATTTGGCGTGTTTTGAGTCGTCGGTTGCTTATGAAGCCGACAAAGTTACAGCTGTTACAAGCTCTGCGTCCTGACGACAAACGCAAACGTGTGGCATTTTGTAACGAGATTCTTGATGCTTTTGACAATGATAACACTTTCGCACAACGCATCGTGTTCAGTCGTGTTCAGTAATGAAGCGACGTCCTATGTTAGTGGTCAGGTAAACAAACAATTTTCGAATTTGGAGCCTAAGAACCCACATGCAGCCATTGAACATGTACGATATTCGCCCGAAGTCAATGAGTTTGGTGCGATATCCCGATCATCTGTTTACGGCCCATTCTTCATTGATGGAGACACGGCTAGCGGTCAGAAGTATCTCGCTATGTTACAAAACTGATTGTTTCCGATGCTGCACGAAGACAGCTTCATTTTTCAACAATACGGGGCATCTCCTCACTGGAGTCGCCAAGTGCGTGAATATCTGAATAAAACTCTACCGAATCGTTGGATTGTTCGTCAAGGAGCTGGCGACTTAGCATATCTCAGCTGGGCTCCGCGGTCTCCGGATTTGACACCCTCTGACTTCTTCCTGTGGGGTTTCGTTAAAGACACCGTTTATGTACGAGCACTCACACAGAACCTGGAAGAGTTGAAGAACCGGATCCGTACTGCCATAACATCGGTGACGAAGGACATGCTTGCCCGAGTATGGGAGGAATTTGAGTATCGATGTGATATTGTTCGCGTCTCTGATGGAGGACATATTGGACATCTGTAATCTGAACTTGAGAGGTTCGTAAATGTGTGTGTAAAGTTTCATATTCGTATGACTTAAAGTTTCATAAATATATGCATTCGAAATACGTTCCTTCTTTTTGAAACGCCCTGTATTTACGTTTCCTCCTGTTCCATACGTCGGTGGAGCCAGGGAGGGAAGACTGCTTATGCGCCTCTCTGAAAGAAATTTGTTAACTTTTATATGCGGATTTTCATGAAATGTATGCCGCCTTGTCCAGAGAGTTTGTTAGTTAAGAGTCAAAGAGGCTTGAGGCCATTTGCACGACACATCTTTGTATGCGCTCCAAGTGTCCTAGCGCTGACTCCTACCTCTGCTATGCGGAAGAGCATGAAAATTCTTGGCAATGGATTTCAAACCATTCGTTCCCGAACACTGATGTAGCGTGAATTATTTTTCTTTCTCTCTAGCAAAACATTCTTTCGATCTTGAAAATCTTCTCCATTTTCGTGCTTAGCTCAGCCACAAACGATAAAACTTCTTTCTAAAAGTAAATGACTGTTCGTACTGCTACTTAGAGTTTCACTACTCGCAATTTGCTCATTGCTATATCGCTTGAAGCTAATTAGTTTCGTTTACAGCTTCCATCTCACACTGTTTCCATAAGACTATTTTAATGATAATGATTGTAAGTTATAGTAATATAAGCTCTGTCCATACCTCCTGGGAGGCTAATAAACGTGAAGTCCAGCGTCCTCAGTACTAACTACCCATTGCTGTATTTAGTAATGCAAGTAACAAGAGAAGAATTCCTACAGTACTCTATGCGCTCGTTTGCCACAGCGTCCTGATTAGAATACGTAGACTGTTAAGAAGCAACTGTCATATCTATACACCAGGAATTTTCCGAACACAATCAGATACCTATGAAGCGGAAACTCAACAGCACCACCACAAAGAATCGTTGACGTGGTGTCCTTGGTGAAACTGACGATAGCAAATTATATAAAAACTGCCTTATAAATTAATTACAGAATAAATTAAAGTCGAAAATCTGTTCCCGAATGGAGCTCAGTTTGGTCGGCGACTATATCTCATGCCAGTTTCAGCTCTGCAAAAATACGATAACTACGATATGTAATGAAAAAACCAATATTACTCCAGGTGGCTAATACACTACTCCTGAAAGGAGTGCTATCAGACGTTCGGTTTCTGGAGTGTCTGCACCAACAAGGAGCGCTGACAAAATCCTGGAAACATTTGCAATTTGAGTTGAAAATAAAGACGAAATTTAAATTTGCAACCGTAAATATTAGCTTCTCCAAACCTGGGAAACAAAGCAACTGATCAATTTTTTCAACAGGACCATTTATTCTGCTGGCAACCATCCAGAAAACAACGTATAGGTCGGAGATTTGATGTTTTACCGGATTCCTGATATTCATGGTACGCTCGTGAAATGACCGTACGGCAAAATCCCCACTTTATCGCTACCTTGGAGATGCTGTGTCCCATCACTCGTGCGCCTACTGTAACACCACCTTCAAACTTGTTTAAATCTTGATAACCTACCATTGTAGCAACAGTAACAGATCTGACAACTGCGCCAGACACTTGTTGTCACATGTAGGCGTTGTCGACCGCAGCGCCGTATTCTGCGTGTTTACCTATCTCTGTATTTGAATACGTATACCAGTTCTTTTGACGCTTCAGCGCATAAATTTAGGCAGATGGTTAGGAGAACCAATCCTGTAATATTCGGATACAGTGTTTAGTGGTGCGCTGCCTGACGACGATTAAATATCAAGGCGTAACGTTGCTAAGCGATATGAGGCAACGAGCGCGTAAGGACGGTAGTGGTTCAAAAATGGCTCTGAGCACTATGGGACTTAACAGCTATGGTCATCAGTCCCCTAGAACTTAGAACTACTTAAACCTAACTAACCTAAGGACAGCACACAACACCCAGCCCTCACGAGGCAGAGAAAATCCCTGACCCCAGGACGGTAGTAGAAACAGCGAGTATTGGACTTCGATTTATTGGGAGAGTATAGCCCTTTATAAAGGAGACCGCATATATAACACTAGTGAGACCCATTTTTGAGTACTGCTCGAATGTTTTCGATCCCCAACAGGTCAAGTTAAAATAAGACTTCGAAGCAATTCAGAATCCTGCTGAAACATTCGGTAGCAGTAGCTTCTATCAATATGCGAGTATTTCGGAGAGACATCATGAACTCAGATAAGAATACGTGGAGGAAAGGTCACATTCTTTTTTTCTAAACACAATTGAGAAAATTTGAAGAACTGTAGAACGACTATACTGGCGCCAACGTACAGGGTGGCTAAACTCGTAATTAAAGCCGACCGGGGTGGCTGAGCTGTTCCAGGCGCTACAGTCTGGAACCGCGAGAACGCTACGGTCGCAGGTTCGAATCCTGCCTCGGGCATGGATGTGTGTGATGTTTCTAGGTTAGTTAGGTTTAAGTAGTTCTAAGTTCTACGGGACTGATGACCTTAGAAGTTAGGTCCCATAGTGCTCAGAGCCATTTGAACCATTTCGTAATTAAAATTTCGCTGCTTGAGCTCTGTGAACGAAGAACTATTGCCTTATGGGTACCCAACTATATATACATGACATTCAGACCGTACGCTGCAGGATTTGCGTTGTTAGAGGCGTAAGTGTCATAACTTTTCGTTAGGCGGTGTACTGCTTTGGCGACGTAACAGGAACTCTGACCCCGAGGACCAAGGACACGCAATATGAACGGCACACGATACTCCATCAACACGCAATCTCTGCTCTGCGGGAGACAGGTGCTTCAGACTCAACTGTTTTGATGCACGGTGGAGTTCCACCTCGTTCGTAGTGAGAGCACGTGGTTACTCCGTAAGACATTTGGAGAAAACCGAATCATTCGTAGATCGTTCCATACTGCATAACCATCAACATTACCAGATTTGAACCCGTGTGGTTTCTGGCTGTGACGTTATCTGAACGGCAGAGTTTATCAACGGGACACCGACACACGACGGAGGTTGAAGATGAGCATGTCGATAGAGGTACGCCAACTTCCGATCTGAGATGTTTCGGGCAGCAGCAGAGCTTTCTCTAGTACGGTTCCAGGCTGTCGTGGATCAGATCTGTCGCACTGAATAAGGTTGGCAATCTGGAACGCATACATGGTACGCAATTAAGAAATGTTACTCCTTTCATGTGGAAATTAAAATGTGTTCCTTTCGGTCGCTTATTCGTTATTTCTCTTTTTTGTGTCTTGACAAAGTTTGAACGAAGCTTCATTGCCGTTAGATCACTCGTTTTTTATGGAGGATCTCTCAAATAGTGAAAGTTTAATTATAACCTCCTGTGCATTTCGAGTAAAGACCGTGAATACAAGACAAGATAAATTAGTGCTCGTAATGAGACGTGTGGAGAGTCGTTTTTCCCACGCTCATTTGTAGGTGGAACAAGAAAAGACTACTAGAACTGGTACATAGTAGCCTCCGCCATACACCATACGGTGGGTTGCAGTGTACGTAAGTAAGTGTAGATGCAGGTTTAGTGTTATTTTATCTAGATGGTTACACTAAATTTCTGACATACTATCACATATTATCGCTGAACGTTTGATGAATTCTCGATTGCAGCGATGTGCAACTGCTTACACCGGTAATAGTAACAGTCTTCCAGTAGTTGGGTAACCTGGTATATTTCCTTATGTTTATCTTTCATACATGACCATAAATAACTTAGATCATAGACAATAATGGATAGTGTTGTTTTTTATTTATTTCGTTACTTGATCTGAAGATGTATCATCTAGTCCAAATTCAGTATTACAGAAAAAAGTATAATAAAAAATAAGTAATCTCGGCTGCTCTGTTAATAAAAAAATTAAAAATATGTTCAGCGAATTGTTCCAGTGACTTCAGACACTGGATTATTCCAAAGACCTGACAAGTAATGCTGGTAGCGCTCACACAGTTCACACGCTGGATATGATGGGCCGCATATTAGAACAAACAGGAAATGATCTACGACCAAATGCGAAAAGAACTGGAGCTGGTGCAGGCGTAAAAGATTTCTTTGCGCAGTCAATTCAGCACGAGTGTTCATGTTAGGGCGTGTGCATGCCACTGCGTCACAAGCTCGACATGGCAAATTACACAGCACTCAATGAAATCTAAGAGAACTTGCTGGAGACCCGCAGTTGGTAGACTGCATTTGTAGGGTTCCACACGTCAATCAAGAAAAACTGAAGACTTATAGGATTACTTTGTTGTCCGTTTGTCTGTCAAGAACAGTTTTTCTCAGCGGAAATTTATGCCACTAAGATCAATGGTTTTTAAATTAATGCTATAAAGAGATACGGCCATTTATGTTACATATTTTGATACTCTCAAACTCACTTTTTTACGGCTATTTATATCACATGTTTTGATTCTTGTCAGTGCCGATATTGATAACAGGCAAAAGTTGTCGACATTCTTGACCCCAAGGATTCACGAACTGTCTATACACATAACTAAGTTTGTGTTTGTATGGAACCGTCTGTGCGCGAGTTCTACTCACTTACCCAGATTTTTGCCTAATGAAGCGGGATCCATACAGAGTGTATAATAAATTACCGCAGAAGCCACATGTGAGCAGGTGCAAATGCTCGAGCAACCACAGAAACAAGGCATCAGGTTTTCATAATAGCATTAATATGCGGACAGGGAATACGGGTGATGGATTCATACAGCCACTTTATGGAACTTAATCACCTTTTGCGTGATGGCATAATCAGTGCTTTTGGAGAACATTATCCTACGAGTAAGGCAACTTACTTGCTTAATGTGCGGTGTAGCCCACTTTTTACGCCTGTGCGACAGTCCCTAGCGTAAACCATGGATTTGTCGAGTGGAGTCCAGTTGTGTGGCCTACGCGTTCACCTGAGGGTAAAGGCATGGACAGTGGTGAGTGGCGTCGAGTCCGTTGGGGGTTGGGATGTCAGGCGTAGACTTTTCATAGCGAAATGGCCGACATTCCACACTCCCCTCACTGGAGGGAAGCAGGAGCAAATCTAGCTACGCCAGGCTCGAAATAGTCGATGTATTTCGCTGTACAGCATACATCGAAGATTCAGTGCCCACGTGCAGTAGAAAGTGAGTGGACGTTGAACCTACGGTCCGGCCGTGCACTGTTGCGGCCCAACCACAACTGTAAACAGTGCAGCGTAGCTTGAGACGAAAAACTTTGCAGGCAGGCACCTGGTTCAGCTGAGGTTGGATCAGTGCTGGCAACCCAGACCTGCCTCACGGCCGACCGCGACCGTGTGATTGTTGGTGACAGGTCCGGCAGCAACTTGGGACGATGGTGGTCTCAACCAGTCACCGAACTCTGCTCCCCCTCTAACCGACACTTTATCAAAATACGTTTTGCATCACCTCGGTTCCGAGAGTTCCGGAACCTGTACAGAAAATTGGAATAGAGATCAATATAAACATCATTTCTACCCTTTTTATTGCTCATCAAAACCACTCATTGTATGTTGTACCTCCATACAGTAAGACCTTCAGGAGTGGTGCTCCAGATTGCTGTACACACCGGTATCTCTAATACCCAGTAGCACGTCTTCTTACAATGATGATGGCTGTTTTCGTAGCGGCAAACGATCCATAAGTTCGTCGAGGTACTGTTGGTCCAGATGGTCCTAGTCCTCAACGGCGATTTGGCGTAGATCCCTCAGAGTGGTTGGTGGGTCATGTCGTCCATAAACTGCCCTTTTCAATCTATCCCAGGCATGTTTGATAGGGCTCATGTCTGGATAACATGCTGGCCGCTCTAGGCGAGTGATGTAGTTATCCTGAAGGAAGTCATTCACAAGATGTGTACGATGGGGGCGCGAATTGTCGTTCATGAAGAAGAATGCTTCGCCAATATGTTTCCGATATGGTTGCACTATCGGTCGGAGGATGGCATTCATGTATCACATAGCCGTTACGGCGCCTTTCAATACCACTTCGGCCCCACATAATGCCATCCCAAAGCAGCAGGGAACCTCCACCATGCTGCACTCGCTGGACAGTGTGTCTAAGGCGTTTAGCCTGACCGGTTGCCTCCAAACACGTCTCCGACGATAGTCTGGTTGAAGGCATATGCGACACTCGCCGGTGAAGAGAACGTTATGCCAATCCTGAGCGGTTCATTCGGCATGTTGTTGGGCCCATCTGTACCGTTCTGCATGGTGTCGTGGTTGCAAAGATGGACCTCTCCATGGACGTATCATGCGCATCATGCAGCCTATTGCGCAAGTTTGAGTCGTAACAAGACGTCATGTGGATGAACGAAAAGCATTATTCAACATGGTGGCGTTGCTATCAGGATTCCTCCGAACCATAATCCGCAGGTAGTGGTCATTCACTGCAGTAGTAGCCCTTGGGCGGCCTCAGCGGGGCATGTCATCGACAGTTCCTGTCTTTCTATAACCCCATGTCTGAACAACGTCGCTTTGGTTCACTCCGAGACGCCTGGACGCTTCCCATCTTGAGAGCCCTTCCTGGCACAAAGTAACAATGCGGACGCGATCGAACCGCGCTACTGACCGTCTAGGCATGGAGAGTCTATTCGCCACTTTTCGCACAATACAGATATCTTGTGTAAATCATTTTGTAATTGGTTTTGATCATCTGATGACTATACAAGACGCTAAACGACAGCATCATCTGCAAATAATCTAAGTGGGCTGATCCAGTTATCTCCTGAATTGTTTATATACATCAGGTTCAAATGGTTCAAATGGCTCTGAGCACTAGGGGACTTAACTTCTGAGGTCATCAGTCCCCTAGAACTTAGAACTACTTAAACCTAACTAACCTAAGGACATCACACACATCCATGCCCGAGGCAGGATTCGAACCTGCGACCGTAGCGGTCGCGCGGTTCCAGACCGTAGCGCCTAGAACCGCTCGGCCACCCCGGCCGGCTATATACGTCAGGAACAGAAGAAAACTTATAACACTTCCTTGGAGAACGCCAGATATTACTTCTGTTTTATTCGATCACTTTTCATCAGTTACTACGAACCGTAACCTTTCTTACTGAAAATCACGAATCCAGTCACGCAATTGAAACGCTACTCCATGGTTCGCAGTTTGATTAGAAGTCGATTCTGAGGAACGGTGTGAAAGCCGTATGGAAATGTAAAACTATGCGGTCAAAGGCGCTGCAGTCACGGACTGACGGCTGGTCCCGGCGGAGGTTCGAGTCCTCCCTCGGGCATGTGTGTGTGTGTGTCTGTCCTTAGGATAATTTAGGTTAAGTAGTGTGTAACCTTAGGGACTGATAACCTTAGCAGTTAAGTCCCACAAGATTTCACACACACAGATACTGTAAAACTATGGAATCAATTTGACATCCCTGTCATTTGCACTAATTATTTCGTGAGAATAAAGAGCTTGTTGTTTCACAAAAAACGATATTTTCTGAATCCGTGTTGAGTGTTTGTCATTAAATCGTTTTCTTGGAGGTATTTCATAATGTTCGAACACACTACGTTCCAAAATGCTACTGCATATCGCCTGTAGAGATATGGCTCCGCAATTCAGTGGATTACTGCTACTTTTTTTCTCGGGTATCGGTATGACTCGGGCAAAGTTTCTAGTCTTTAGGTGCGGATGTTTCGACGGCCGGACGGTTGTACATGACTGATAAGTATGGAGCTACTGTACGACCATACCGTGAAAGGAATCTGACAGGTATACAATCTGAACTGTAAGCCTTGCCTTTATTAAATGATTTAAGCTGTTTTGCCAGACCGAGTTACAGATGTTTGCAGCTGTCCTTGGTACGAATTTTGGAATATTTTCTTCGTTGTCCAGTGCGTTTAAAAAACGTGTCCCTCATTCTTACAGTGTCCCTCATGCAAAACTAAACATAAGCAACAAAAACCAGTGCCAGAAATGTATGTCCGGAAACAAACTCATCTGCTAGCTGAGATATGTGCTGTTCTATAGAACAACAGCTGTCTGTATTTTAATACTGTACGAGGTACACAGCGTAGTTACCTCTGATTCTTTAACGTCGTTCGAACCTCCTAGTTCCAGAATCACGAACTAGTGCGAACACACCTTGCTGGCAGCAGGTTTGATTGTACGCTTGCGTCACATTCTTCTGTAACGCGAGCACGTTGTCATAGACTGTGGGATCCACCAGGTTAGTCGAGAGCGCTAACGCGCTGCTTCCTGGACTCCGGTAGGCGCGCCGGCCCCGGATCGAATCAGCCCGGCGGATTAACGACGGGGGCCGCTGTGCCGACCAGCCTGGATCTGGTTTTTAGGCGGTTTTCCACATGCCCCTAGGTGAATACCGGGCTGGTCCCCACGTCCCACCTCAGTTACACGGCTCGCAGGCATCTGAACACTTTCGCACTATTCCATGGATTACACTAGTCGGAGGCAGTTGGGGTGCACTAATTCCTTCCCGGGGGGTACGGGGTGACGGCAGGAAGGGCATCCGGCCACCCCTTCAACTAACATTGCCACATCCGATTAACCATGCCGACCCTGCGTATTCGCTAGAAAAACGGCACAAGCAAAAGAAAAGAAAAAAAGAAAGCTGTCGTTGACTGTGGAATACACCAGCGCCTGTAAATAGTCACAAATCTAATAGATGAAGGTAATGCGACGGCACAGGCCGGCGCAAGCGCACTGATTACAAGAAGCCTGTTTGTGCAGCATTTCGACATCACGGATGGCTTTAGTAAGTTGCTACGATCACCTTGTGGCAACCAGTGGTGTTACAGAAATCTGGAGTACACAACATTGCAACAAGGGATTATGTGACGCCTGGGATATCTGCATTACAACACGCTTTGCCCTGACGCGTGTAAGTGCACTGTTGCCGCACATCTGGCGAAGGGCAATGAGGTGGCGACTGCGGATGCGTGGGCTGCTGCGGTGTGGGCCGGGGAAGACGGTCGCTCTGCCGCCGTCCACAGGTGTGGTAATCCACGTCCGCCAACCTATGGGACTGCCCGCTACATGAAGTCCAGCACCAGTTCCCATACACCAATGATCGAACGAGATCTCAGGTGTCGCCAAGCAGGCTTCTACACACATCGAACTCCTGAAGATAGACGCCAAGCGTGGATATTGTACCATAGACACAGTCCCTTTGACTGTTCAGAGAGGTCACTAAACATGCCCAAAGATGTAAACAACCACGCATCAGCAGCGCCTAAGGTTGAAAATTGAGGGCCGAAAGGTGTTTCACATCCTCTATCGAACAGCCGAGTCCCGCAACCATCGCTAAAAATATGGACATACAGAGACTTTAATACTAAAAGGAACCCGTTAAGCTAAATTTCGGTTACACGATAAATTGCACAAATCTAAAGGCCTCCAATTCAACTAAATACCTAGGAATTACAATTACGAATAACTTAAATTTGAACGATCACATAGATAATGCGGGGAAAACAAACCAACGATTGTGATTGTTGGCAGAATACTCTGAAAATTCAACAAAGCTGCCAAAGAGATAGCTTGCACTACGCTTGTCTGCCATCTTCTGGAGTATTGCTGTGCGGTGTTTGATCCGCCTAAGGTAGGACTGACGGAGGACTTCAAAAAAGTCCAAAGAAGAACAGCTCGTTTTTTACTGTCGAGAAATAGGGAAGAGAGTTACCACGGATACGATACGCGAATTGGGGTGACAGTCATTAAATCCAAGCCATTTTTCGTTGCGGCAGGATCTTTCAAGACATTTCAATGACCAGCTTTCTCCTCACACTGTGAACATATTTTTTTGGTCCCCACCTACATAAAGAGAAATGCCCATCATGACGAAGTAAGAGAAATCAGAGCTCGCAAGAAAATATTCAAGTGTTAGTTTTGTCCGCACGCTGTGCGAAAGTAGAAAGGTAGAGAAACAGCGCGAAGGTGGTTATATGAATCCTCTGCCATGAATTCAATTGTGAATTGCAGAGTAATCACGTATATGGAGACAGTAGCAAGTAGATTTTCTGTAAAGAGGCAAATGGAATCGGCACTGAGAGGTCCACATTGTTATAGATAAGGCGCTAGACGAATTCTAGCTCCAAAAGTGAACTAATCTGAAATGCAAATAAAATAAATTTGCTTAAGAGAATTTAGATTATGAATGTATCTTTTGCGCCCATGAAGATAGATAAAGTTTCGCAGTTGATTTCTTGTTTACCTGTGAAAATATAATTTCAAATATAAAAAATTACTGGAAAAGAGGAGTTCTCTAAGCACAATAAAGGACACTTATGTAAACGCAATGGCTTTCCTAGGAACAAAATACGGCAGACTCAATGTTGACAGTAGGGCTGTGTTCCATCACTACTCTGACTGTTCGAACAGTTTGCCTCACAGTTCGGAAAATCGCGGGTTTTGTTCGATCTTGTGATTGGCCTATAATCTAGCGACTTTTCTTGGTACTATGAATGACCTGTCTTAGTTGTTTTGTGAACTATGGATTTAAATGATAAAAATTAGAAACATGGACTGAAATATTTTCTAGGACGCAAATCATGCATAAAAACAGCAGCAAAGAATAAATAAATGAAAGATCGCCATCAACATATTGTCCAATTCTCGACCATTCGCCAGTCCCGCCATCTAGTGACGTCTACCAAGCTATTTCCATGTCGGACCTCGCCGCTGTAATTCATTCTAGCGATAAAAATTGCAGTCACTTTATTTGCTAAATATTTCGTTCGTCCGGCATTTGGTTCTTGTTAAATTTTTCGGTTTCTTTCATCTAGCTACTGCTGTCTTGTTTTCAAATTGATTAAAATATGGTAACGTTTCTACGTGTTATTTTAATATGTGAACAGGAACTGAATGGCTTATTTGTAACTTATCTTGTAAATACTTACATACTTCCACGAACAAATAAAATAGGTATTACCCCGGGTTCAGTGAAATTAAATTTTTGGGAGGACAACTTTCTCGTCTTTGTCATTTTGCCTTTACGTAAAAATCAGCATAAATGTTTAGCCTACATATCAATACATACCGCTAATGTATAAGAACTCGTAAATTTGTCCAGACACTCTAGGACATGTGCAGTAGTAGGATACAATGCTACTTCGGAATACAATGATCCTAGTCCAAGCATTGGTGTAAATGCACCCACGAAAGCAGAAATTTGGATAGCGCTGAAGCAGATCAAGAGTGGCAAGGCACCAGGACCAGATAATATAACATCTGAGATGCTGAAAACAGACTTGGGCACCACTGTCGTGTTACTTTTTACATCCTCTTAGAGAAGATATGAGAGAGGAGAAACTGCCAATGGATTGGAAGCGAGGTATTATCGTGAAAACACCCAAAAAAGGAGATGTTACTAACTGTAACAAGCGGCGGGGCATTACCCTACTGTCAGTACGGAGTAAGATACTTTCGATGATAATTTTAAACCGCAACTGAGGAGAGAGCAGGTGGGTTTTTGAAAACATCGAAGCTGTGTGGGCCCTATCAATGAGTACTCTCAAAATTGTTCTGGAACGAAGTGCGGAGTGGTAACACACCCTCTACCTTACCTTCATTGACTTTCAAAAGGCTCTGTCAATCGAAGAATCATGTGGGAAGCACTTGCAAAATATGGCATTCCACCGACGGTTATTAACATCATCAAGGAAATGTATGACGACTATGAATGCCAAGCACTACATAATGAAGAAATAACAAAGCCTTTCCAAGTTAATTCTGGACTACGACAAGGGTCTATTCTTTCACCAATACTATTTCTTTTGGTGTTGAACTATCTGATAAAGAGAGTGATGAGGGGACGGAAGAGAGGTGTGCAATGGGGGATGCGGGATAGCCTCGAAGATTTAGATTTCGCAGACGACACCTGCTTAACGGCACAATGATATCGAGATATCAAAGAGAAATTGGCCAGGTTACAGAAAGAGGCAGAAGTTGCAGGCCTCAATATAAATCTTCGCAAAACCCAAGAAATGCAGATAAATTCGACCACCACGAATAGGCTGGCCACTAATGGAGAGGACGTAGAACAGGTCCCATCTTTCCTCTATCTCGGACGTATAGTCACGAGTACAGAAGGCGCTGAGGAGGACGTCCGTAGTCGCATCCGCAAAGCAAATGGTGCGTTTGCACAATTGTACCCTGTTTGGAGAAATAGGAACATCTCAAACGAGACCAAACTACGGCGTATTTTAAATGTCAGATGGCCAGATATAATTACAAATTAAGATCTTTGGTGGGAGACAAACCAGCAGCCAACCGATATACAAATCAAGGAAAGAAAATGGGCATTCACTGAGGAAACCAGATGGAGCTGTTGAAAGGGTGGCGTTGGACTGGAACCCTCAAGGAGTTAGAAAACGTGGTCGTCCCGAACAGACCTGCAAAAAGTACGGTTGAGATATAAGCTGCAGAGGGTGGGAAAACCTGAAGTGAAGATACTTGCTAGAAATCGCACCATGTGGAGGAATTTCATCACGGACCTATGTTCCAGAGGGAACGACAGGAACTAAGTCAGTAAGTCGTCAAGTGGTGGTGGTGGTTAGTGTTTAACGTCCCGTCGACAACGAGGTCATTAGAGACGGAGCGCAAGCTCGGGTTAGGGAAGGATTGGCAAGGAAATCGGCCGTGCCCTTTCAAAGGAACCATTCCGGCATTTGCCTGAAACGATTTAGGGAAATCACAGAAAACATAAATCAGGATGGCTGGAGACGGTATTGAACCGCCGTCCTCCCGAATGCGAGTCCAGTGTGCTAACCACTGCGCCACCTCGCTCGGTAGTCGTGAAGTGGTCCACAGATAGTAAAATTTTAAACACAGGTATAGCGAAGTGTTTGACTAGTTCGTAGTTTCTTGTGTATCCGTTGCTTTTGCGCTGTGCTAGTTAAATGTCGCGTGATCGTTCGAACAAGGCCGACATTGCATAGAACGCAGCGGTGTATCGGGAATCTCGAGTCCGTTCGAACACGGATGTCGTTTGTTCAGTTCTTGTTGTCAGCCTTTATTTGTACCAACACAAAAATTAGCAACAATGCAAAATTTCCCTTTATCGTAAAATTAATTCCTCGATTTTCAAGGGAATGAGAGCTAAGTAAACATTTTAAACATAAAATTTGTTTATTTCACATCGAAGTGAACAGGTATTAACGTTTCTTAAAATGAATAGAGTGAGTGTAGACCAGAGTAATATGATTAAGATAGTAACGTGATGGATGATTCTGTGGAATGAAAATTGATTGTAACTGGCAAGTGAATGAAGATATTCAGTGACGGAGCAACAGTTGTTTTTCAAAAGGAATTAAGCCACTGCGCAATGCAAACAATTGTATCAGCGGATCAAAATAGTCGAAACAAATGTTTTTATAAAATTACTTAAAGAATTGAAAAACTATAATATAAATTTTTCTATCCGTTGCAAGTATTCAGTCTGCTGTTTTTAAAGAAATGGAGTGAAAAGAAGGAAGTTTTAAATGTATTTCTTAACGGAACTTTAATTTCAGCTATTGCACAAAACTTGAATGATCTGTTCTCCATTTTCATCTTGCCGTTTTCCTAGAATTACGACTTCAAACAATTCGCTTCAGGTGATTAATGGCAAGGGTGTTTTTTATGTCCTGCACGATTAGCGCCTAGTTCACAGGAAAGCTCTTGGCTTTAATGACCCTGCTGTCAAATGGACAGGAAACACAGGTTAGAATGCATTTAAATGTTATCTAAATGACGAAGAGTACGGTATTTAGAAGAATTCCTGTGTTCTATGGATGCGAAAAGTAAACCTGCAGTTCTGCGAACAATCTGTGTATATTTATTTATTTGCGTAACTGCTTTTGTGTGTGTTCAATGAAGTGAAATTTGCAGCTCATACATTTGACTTAAAGAAATCAGTTGGCTGACTTTTTATGAAATACTGACTGTTCAGATTTAAGTTTCGGTACTCATTGAAGTGATGCTATAGTGCATACACGCTGACGTGTACCAAGGCGTGTACAACGACATCTACATCTGTGGCCTGCAAATGACCGTACGGTACGTGGAAAAGGCTACATGTTATACTAGGATCATTTCCCTCCCTTTATCCGTTGCCTTCTCACACGGTCAACGAACCACCGAGTGCAGGCTGTTTGGACTTACCCTCACAATTTATCCTAGGTAGCCCTTCACTTTCAACTTTACGTAAGTGACAACTTAGGTTATCAGAAAATTTAGACGGACTATTGCGGGCAGAAAGTTGTTGAATTCGATTTCTTTAACAGAAGATCACAAGGAATCGTAATAAAATATTCTGACGTAAGAATCCCTAAGAGTGAATAGTCTATGTCGTGCAAGGAAAACTCGCCACACCATCATGTGCAATCAGGTGAAAGCTGGCCTCACAAGGGAATATATTGGGACAATATACACTGAGGTGACAGAAGTCATGGGATAGTCATATGCACATACAACGATGGTGGTAGTTTTACATATACAATGCATAGCAGGGTAGCGTATAGGCGCGGCTGTCATTTGTACTCAGGTGATTCATGTGAAAAAGTTTGAGACATGATTACGGCCACAAGAGGGAATTAACAGACTCTGAAAGCGGAATGGTAGTTGCAGCTAAACGCAAGAGACATTTTTATTCGGAATTCTCTAGGAAACTCAATATTTCGAGAAACGCAGTTCCTAGAACAGTAAATTTCAGGGGTTACCTATTCACATGGACAACGCAGTGGCCGATGGCCTTCAATTAACCACCGGCGTTTGAGAATAGTTGTCAATACTAACAGAAAACCAACAATTCATGAAAAAACGCAGAAGTCTATATGGCATTAATGGGCTATGGCAGAAGACGACCAACTAAAATGAATTTACTAATAGCAAGACGTTTCCTGCAGCGCCTCCGCTGGGCTCGTAACCATATCGGTCAGACCCTAGACGATTGTAAAACCCTGGTCTGGTCAGATAAGTCCCGATTTCGGTTGGTAAGACCGTAGGGTTCGACTGTGGCGTAGACCCCCGAAGCCATGGACGCAAGTTGTCAATACGGCAGTGTGCAAGGTGGTGGTGGCTTTATAATGGTGTGCGCTGTGTTTAAGTAGCTCCTGTGGTCAAACTGTATCTATCACTGACAGTAAAAGTTACGTTCGGCTACTTTATGACCATCTGCAGCCATGGAATACATATTACCAAACAAGATGGAAGTTTTATGGATGGCATTTCGCCATGTCACCAGGCCACAAATTTATGCGACTAGTTTGAGGAACATTCTGGACTTTTCGAGAGCCCGAAATGGATCCCACCAAACATTTATGGGACATAATAGAGAGACCAGTTCGTGCACTGGCAATACTTTCACAATTAGGGACACCTATGAAGGCAGCATGGCTCAACATTTCTGGAGATTACTTCCAACGACTTGCGTAGTCCATGCCACTTCGAGTTGCTGCACTATCTGTCGCTTGCGCCTTGTCCCGCGGTTACGCAGGGTCGGCCATGGTTAACCGGGTTTGGCACGTTAATTTTAAGGGGTGGCCGGATGCCCTTCCTGCCGCCACCCCGTACTCCCCCCCAGGACGGAACTAGTTACCCCAGCTTTCTGCGTCGAGTGTTAATCGTGAAATAGTGTGAATGTGTTTCAAATGACTAAGTCGTGTAACTAAGTTCGAGCTGCTGCACTACGCCGGGAGAAAGGAGGTCCGACACGATTTGTGAAGGTATCCCCTTGACTCTTGTCACATTAATGCGTATTGCGTAAACAAGTCGTTTATGTCGACCTGACTTTCTGTGGTGTCTCAAGTGTACACGTGACTGCTGGAGGCCTTACCTCATGGGACAACGTATCTATGATGTCTACGGAGTGCCCGGAGTCCAGTCGTAAAAAGGTAAGTCTGATGAAGCTAGTGGCATTGGCCTGTGCGCCCTTGTCAGGTTTCATCCAGGGATTGTCTCCCTATCCGACACAGAGGCAACTCGTGACTGTGATTATATGCTAATGTTATATTCGATTTCGGGAAGTTTTTGGAAAAAATGGGTGCGTAACAACGTAACAACGAAATCGCCTCGTGAACTATTGCCATGATAAAGTTCTGAAATGGCACTCCTCTGTTTCCTGTTCTGGAACTATTTCTCATTTATAGGCTCCAACATAGTGACTGCATGGATCATCTTGTTTTAAATGTCACTTCATTCTTCAGAATTTTGTTCCTGTGTACATGGTTGGCCTATCAGAACACTATTATAACAACATATTTCTCGCAGTTGAGATTCGATCAGCAAACAGTGCATAGCTACAAATGCTGCTTTGAAACAACAGAACACACTGTGAGGCTACAGCTGTGCTTTCTACATACCCCTTTGGATGTGAAAATGGTCCCCACCGGTTTGACTGTCCAGTAACTAGATCGTTCACCATGAACCCATAGGCAAGTGATAAAAAGGCGTTATGCAACGAATAACTAATAGGACAGGGGTGGCCCTAGCAAAGATGAGAAACGAGTGCTGCCCCACACAGATGATAATCAAATTGCTCTTGTATGAAATTAAATAATGGTCCACATTAAGCCACGGTTTATTACTAAGTTCCCTGCTAGCATATACGGATAACATATTATAAGAGGATCTGCTTGGTCACAATGAATACAGAGAAAAAGAAATTAATTATTGGCTTGGGACAGTGTTATTCTAACAAGTGAATGTTATGGCCAAGAGTGCAAGTTTAGGTGAATGGAGTAACACCGAAATCTACGCTTGACTTACGGAAAAAGAAATTTGCAGTGATCGCACAGTGACTGTTTGAATCTTTCAGATTAATGAAATACTATACAAGTAAATAATCTTACAGTTTGAGTCATATATGAGCCTACAGTCACTCGGGACTCGCGTAAAGTTTCGCTGAACACACTTGAGCTGCCGACTGCTGGAACATTATCTGCAGGCAATGCCCTCTCTCCTGCGCCCTTATAACAAGCCAAAGTGTTCTCCTCCATATCCCAACCTGAAGTCTCCGCCTGCGGATCTCCACACGAAGTCTCTATGCGAAGTATTCTTTGCCGAATGTCCGCAGTGTTTTCTTCCAACACCAACTGCCTTCTCCTCTCTACAACTCTGCGCAGTTCCCATGCACCATTAAAAATGCTCTATGAAATGGTATTTACGATAATAAGACAAGTATCTCCCTCCTCTCAAAAGGTTTACTACATCAACCAATAGTTTCACTACCACATACGCAGTTCTTAGGCAATTCTCAGTGTCACTCCCACTATCCAGCAGCCGATTTTCTCGTCTCCTCTTCCATATTTCTCAGAAACTGATCTCCTGACTTCTTCTCTAAGATTCACCAATGAGCAGCACTCTTACAACATTTTAGACCAGAGCGTGCTCACCCCACCTAAAGCTGCACCAGAAAGCGGCTCATTACTTTAGAAAGACTAAGGAATTCCTGTCTATAATGCAGCTCTGTCACTTCTCATTGAACGCAGAGATCTTTATTTGTTATCGACTTCCCCTTGCACAGCGTTCTTGAAAGGCGACTCCTAGATACAGAATGGAGTTTCTTTGAAATGTGTTTTGCCCAGATGGTATTGCTGGTAAAACCAGATTATGTACGAGCACAAGTGATGTGGACACTACGTTATGCAACTTCTGTGAATGTAGGTCTGGACTCCTTAGTGTACAGGGCGCGTCATGCGAAAAACTACAGGAAGAGACGCTCAGACACCCATGATTAACAACTAGGGCATCGTTGTGCAGAACATGCCCTGAGAGACAACTTTATCTCATTCCCTCGCGCTCTCCTCTGGTAGGTCAGCCCCAGCTCCCAGGAGAGTTGGACCAAACATCAAGCCACTTGCCTGGGAGTCTGTGACCAGACATACCTAGCTGAGGATATTATACCCAAAGCAGCACTATAAAGGAGAAGGAATTAATGCACAGGGTGGTCCATTGATCGTGACAGGGCCAAATATCTCACGAAATAAGCGTCAAACGAAGAAACTACAAAGAACGAAACTTGTCTAGCTTGAAGGGGGAAACCAGATGGCGCTGTGGTTGGCCCCGCTAGATGGTGCTGCCATAGGTGAAACATATCAACTGCGTCGTTTTAAAATTGGAACACCCATTTTTATTATATATTCGTGTAGTAAGTAAAGAAATATGAATGTTTTAGTTGGACCACTTTTTTCGCTTTGTGATAGATGGCGCTGTAATAGTCACAAACATATGGTTCACAATTTTAGACGAACAGTTGGTAACAGGTAGGTTTTTTAAATTAAAATGCAGAACGTAGGTACGTTTGAACATTTTATTTCGGTAGTTCCAATGTGATGCATGTACCTTTGTGAACTTATCATTTCTGAGAACGCACGCTGTTACAGCGTCATTACCTGTAAATACCACATTAATACAATAAATGCTCAAAGTGATGTCTAGTTCGCCTTCCGTAATGTTCGCACATGCACTGACAATGCGCTGACGCATGTTGTCAGGTGTTGACGGTGGATCACGATAGCAAATATCCTTCAACTTTCCCCACAGAAGGAAATCCGGGGACGTCCGATCCGGTGAACGTGCGGGCCGTGGTATGGTGCGACGACGACCAATCCACCTGTCCTGATATATGCTATTCAATACTACTTCAACCGCACTCTATCTATGTGCCAGACATCCATTATGTTGGAAGTACATCGCCATTCTCTCATGCAGTGAAACATCTTGTAGTAAAACAGTAGAACATTACGTAAGAAATCAGCATACATTGCACCATTTTGATTCCCATCGATAAAATGGGGGCCAATTATCCTTTCTTCCATAATTCCGCACCATACATTAACCTGCCACGGTCGCTGATGTTGCTCTTCTCGCAGCTATCGTGTATTTTCCGTTGCCCAACAGTGCATATTATGCCGGTTTACGTTACCGCTGTTGGTGAATGACGCTTCGTCGCTAAATAGAACGCGTGCAAGACATCTGTCATCGTCCCGTAATTTCTCTTGTGCCCAATGGCAGAACTGTACACGACGTTCAAAGTCGTCGCCATGCAATTCCTGGTGCATGGAAATATGGTACGGGTGCAATCTATGTTGATGTAGCATTCTAAACACCGACGTTTTTAAGATTTCCGCTTCTCGCGCAATTTATCTGCTACTGATGTGCGGATTAGCCGCGACAGCTGCTAAAACACGTACTTGGGCATCATTATTTGTTGCACGTCGTGGTTGACGTTTCACATGTGGCTGAACACTTCATGTTTCCTTAAATAACGTAACTATCCGGCGAACAGTCCGGACGCTTGGATGATGTCGTCCAGGATACCGAGCAGCATACATAGCACACGCCCGTTGGGCATTTAGATCACAATAGCCATACACCTACACGATATCGACCTTTTCCGCAATTGGTAAACGGTCTATTTTAACACAGGTAATGTATCACGAAGCAAATACCGGGCGCAGTGGCGGAATGTTACGTGATACCACGTATATATCACAAAGCGAAAGAAGTGGTTCAACTAAAACATTCATATTTCTTTACGTACTACGTGAGTATGTAATAAAAATGGGGGTTCCTATTTAAAAAAACGCAGTTGATATCCGTTGGACCTATGGCAGTGCCATTTAGCGGGCCAACCATAGCGCCATCTGGTTTCCCCCTTTAAGTTATACGAGTTTCGTTCTTTGTAGTTTTTTCTTTTGGTGCTTATTTCGTGAGATATTTGGTCCGGTCACTATCAATGGACCACCCTGTACAACTAGAAGGCTTAATCCGGGCTATCACTGACATTCTTAATTACAGGCACTTACTAGTCAATTAATTGATGCAAATAGAATTCAGATAGTAATAACTTAATGTCTTAAATGACATATGAGATGTGCCAGTCCTGCAAAGGATTAATGTGTATCAGCACAGACAGACAGTTTGAATTTTTCCCCAGAAATACATTGAAATAAGTTCAGCCTCTCAACACAGTCAAGATTTTTGGGAGGTTTCTCTTGACTATCAAGTGAATGCTGGAACTGAGAATCTCCTCATAAAGATTTTACATTTGAGATTTCCTCTCCCTAACTCAGCTTGTTGGAGTATTTGGATGAAATGGATGAAGTCTTACGACAGCCACCCTGCTCTCACGAGTTGAGGATAAAAGACGTATACCAATCAGAAAATGGAAACTGATGATAAACTGACTTCAGTACAATAGTTAAAGGAGTAGGAATATGACTCCATCGCCACGGGGATTACTGACGTATCAATCAGACTGTACAAAGCAGCACATAAAACGTACTGACAAACAATTCCAGCTGAGGTTTTTCTGCAGGACTGTTTTTCTTTAATATGTAGGCGACTGCTGGGATAAAGTAATAAGATCATCTTCCTTCCATCCAGCAGCATTACATACTATGTTCAAATCAAATAACTCAAGAAAAAAATAAACTGTGCTACTGCAACATGAACCATAGTTGGCTGAAAAGGGCTCATCTTTCCCACAGTGCGCCTTCGCCTTCAGAGATGAGGTATAAAACACGTTCAATAGTACAGGGAGACAGTTAATGAAATACATGAAAAAACGTAAATTAGTTACAAACTACGGCGTGCACACGCGATATTCAACATGTAAACGTCACTACAGATATTCGGATTTAGGTTGTGATATGTTCAATATACCTGCCATCATTGGCGATGATGTAGCGCAGACGAATAGCCAAATTATGAATGACCCGCTGAAGTGTAGGAACATCGATGCTGTTGATGACCTCTTGAATGGCTGTTTACAGCCCACCAGCGGTTTTTCGGTTGTTATTGTAAATCTTGTCTTTGATATAACCCCACAAAAAGGAGTCATATGTGTTCCCATCCGGAGAATATGGCGGCCAATCGAGGCCCATTCGAGTGGCCTCTGGGTACCCCAGAGCCAGAATGCGGTCCCCAAAATGTTCCTCCAGGACATCACAGACACCCTTGCTTCGACGGAGTCGAGTTCCGTCTTGAATGAATCACATCTTGTCGAAATCAGAGTCACTTTGGATAACGGGGATGAAATCATCTTCCAAAACATTCACGTACCATTCGGTAGTCACCGTGCCATCAAGAAATATCGCACCGATTATTCCGTGACTGGACATTGCACACCACACAGTCACCCGTTGAGGGTGAAGAGACTTCTCCATCGCTAAATGCGGATTCTCCGTCCCCCAAATAACCCAACTTTGCTTACTGATGAACCCATCCAAATGAAAGTGGGCTTTATCGCTGAAGCAAATAATTCTCATACTAATGCCCATCATGCTCGGCGGCCAACCGTGCAGTTTGAACGTTCTGACGCAAACCGTTCAGAAGTTATGACGATTTTATTTCATATCGTTCAATAATTGTCACCCTGTATATACCTGCAGACTCAACTTTTATATTTATGTAGGAAAATGGTCGGTTTCACTTCGTCCTCTAGTCCATCTACAATTTTCGGAATGTTATTTGTTACGCAAATGCCAGAAGAGGCAATCCTCTACTGTTTAATTCCCAACTGGGATCGTCTCTGCCCTACTATCTGCTCGTCTGGTAATTGGCTGGAGAGAACCATCCCTCCAACAGAGGCAAAATATCAAACAGGGCACTGTACTCCTTGGGGTAGAGAATGAAAAAAATCGTTTTAAGCGTTTTATCTAGAACATATTGATCAAAACTGAATTTAAAGTAGGACCAATCCTTTGGTTCTAACCGAAGTTTTCGAGTTTTTCCTTGATTGAAAGGTGGAGCTGGGACACTACTCCCAAGTATCTAGCTCTTACGGTGTTTGGCTAAAAAATCCCCTACTCTAAAATGGATCAGAGCCCGAACAGCCCGCACTACCTTTATGGGAGGACATTTAATACCACGAAAACACATAGTTTATGCCAGTATTAGTTTCTAAACTGTAGCCTCTCTGTTGTGCCACTACTGTTGAATGGTGATGCCGTATTCATGGTACCGGGTGGTTAAACTGACTGTGTACCGAGTGCTGCAGAGCGGGCTCTATACATCACAGGAGGCGCAAACATCGTAGGCATGTTCATAATCGCCGCATTGCACAGTACACTAAAAAAAGTAATAGTTCTACTTTCTTCCACCAGTTGAAAATATGGCGCTGTAAGCAATCAGATTGTGGCGTGGGTATAGGAAAAGAGAAGTAACGATGAAATACATGATAACGGTAGTTCTGGACATTTTTAGGATATGCTCTCCTGACAGCTATATGCTGCATCTGTAATACGGCGCGGACGACAGTTTCTCGCAGCATTTCCGGTATAATCAGAATAATATGTTGTCGTTTAGATCAAGAAGAGTCTTGATACTTCCTTATAGCTTCCATCTTTCAGATATCTCCACAACCAAGAATAACATGGATGTATGTCAGGGGCTATGGAAGGCCACACATTTTGAAATTGCTTAGAGATGCGGTCATCACCGAAGGTTTTTCGAAGCAAATCTTTAGCCCGGCAAGCCACATGTGATGTTGCCCCATCTTGTATGAAAATTGTGGTGTGGACACTGGACTCACGTGTTGGACAACGAGGTGTTTATAAGGTGCAGATGTCACTGTGCACCTAACGGGCCCATGAAGTGTCAACTCCTGGAAGAAAAACGGGCCGAGAATGAAGGGGTTTGTCAAAGCTGAGTCAAGTGGATGTTCCTGCACAACACGTGGCAGTTTTGTGCATTCACGGTACCGTGCAGAGTAAAATGTGCCTCGTCCATCCAAAGAATGTTCCCCGGACACGTGTTATCCATGTGTACCAAACAACAAGGGGAAAAGTCACAGCGTTTTAGCCATCATGGAGCTTCCTTTGTTGCACATCTTGAATCATGTAAGGATACCAGTGTAAAATGCCCCGCAAAATCTTTCGAACTGCTGACCAGAGGAGACTAGCACTGGCTGCAAAATTTAAGGCATGTGCTGCACGGTCACCTATAGTTAGAGCTACTTCATCAACAACTACCAGAGGAATCTCCCTGCTGCAGTGCATAATCCACGTGTTTCTTCAAATTTCTTGATCATATTCTTTAGCCCATTTATGGACATGGGGCCTCTTCGCAGCTGTTTCAGTCAGTGATATTCCCCAATGAAGCGTTACTATTGCTGTCACTCTGATGAAATCAGCAGTGCACATCTTTCTTAAATTCGGCCATAGTGGCGACGTTGTGAAAGATGACTGTTTGAGATAATTATTTTCTTGTAATTTCTGCTACCAATCACAAATTTCTTTTATGGCTATCCACTGCCTCCCGCCCTACCAAATGCCACACTAACCACTACAGTGACGAACAATGGACAAAAAGTTCTAGGTTGATTTAGCCTAAGGCAATTTATTTTTAAGTAACATTCTCTGTATGTATGTATTTATTTATTGTAAGTAGGCTGTTCAGGTTTTTATATTGGTAACGCCACGTAGCGCTCTGTATGAAAATCACTGGCTGTGCTGTGTGCAGTCTGTGGCTGGTTTGCATTGTTGTTGGCTATTGTAGTGTTGGGCAGCTGGATGTTACCAGCGCGTAGCGTTGCGCAGTTAGAGACGAGCCGCCAGCAGTGGTGGATGTGGGGAAGTGAGATGGTCGATTTTTGAGAATGGGTAAACTGGAGGTGTGTCCGTCAGAAACAGTACATTTGTAAGAATGGATGTCATGAACTGCTGTATATATTATGACTATTAAGGTAAATACATTGTTTGTTCTCTGTTAAAATCTTTCATTTGCTAACTATGCCTATCAGTAGTTAGTGCCTTCCGTAGTTTCAATCTTTTATTTAGCTGGCAGTAGTGGCGCTCGCTGAATTGCAGTAGTTCGAGTAACCAAGATTTTTGTGAGGTAAGTGATTTGTGAAAGGTATAGGTTAATGTTAGTCGGGGCCATTCTTCTGTAGGGATTTTTGAAAGTCAGATTGCGTTGCGCTAAATGTATTGTGTGTCACTTTAGTGAATGTTTGAGTAAGTTCAGTTTTGCTCAGCTGTTTGAAAAGCAAGCAATGTAAGAGGTTTATCAGCACAGTAATTCAATAATTTTTCTAAGGGGACGTTTCATATGTCGACCCTAAGCCGAGGATACCTCACTGGAATCTTCTGATTTTTTTCTTGTAGTTTGTGTAATTAGTGTAGCTATTGTTTATTGCTAGCGCGTAATTGTAGAGAGAATCTCCTTTGTAGTTGCAGTCTTTCATTGTTGTTGTGGTATGCATGTAGATTTGCACCAAGTATTTCGCAGCTGCGCTTGCAATTAACTAGATATTATTTTCAGTGCTATGTTAATGTGTTTTCTTATTTTGCTCTTCAAATTGTGCTTTTCTGTGTTGTCGTGTGAAATATTGTGACAATAATGGCGTGTGAAAAACGTAATACTAGGCTCCAAAGTAAACTGAGAAATGACAGTGAAGACGAAAGCAGTGTGTTAGCGCCGCCGAGTAATGAATTAACTAATGTTCAAAGTAGTAATTTGGTAATTGTGCACAGGGAAATGGAGCGGGCGGCAAATAATGGCGTAGACAGTGAAACAATTAGTGAACAGGGAAGCATTATCGATCGATCGGTCGGCAATAGCTCGCCTCAGGAATCCGAAATGACAGGACACAATCTCGCAAATACTGTAGATTCGGGTTTTGCGTCCTCACCGTTTTCTCAAATAAGTCAAAACACATTTTCTGCTTGTCAAAATGTGAATGTTGCCGGTGCAACTTCACTGCCGAAAAGCACTGAGGAACATGTTACAGACACCAGTGCGTTGTTATTACAGTTAATGCAACAAATGGGGCAAATGGGACAAAATCTTCAAAAGTTAGACACAATGGAACAACACCAGAGACAAACACAGTTAGACGCAATGGAACAAAATCTTCATACCACGCTTGAACAAACACGTGAAGATTTAACTACTGAGTTACATAAAATCGAATCGAAATGTCAAAAAGTCTGTAATGACGCAAAAACACAAATTTGTGAGCATTTCGAACCTATTTTTTCGCGTCATGAAAATGCATTACAGAATCACGAAGCAGCCATAAAAGAACTGCAAACTATTGTTCATGAAAATCATGAAATCTTGCAAGCTAAAATTGACTCAGTTGCATCTACCGATTCGGTTACGCAACTTGCAAAAACTCAGGAAAACTTAAAGGACACAGTAGATACTCTGAAAATTGGTTCAGAAAGACACATGGAGGAAATTAGTTCATTATCAGAGAAAGTAGTTGAACTTTCGGATCAGCTAAATAATTTATCTACGAAGGTAAATGATAAGCTGAATGACACGAAAGCGGTAGCCTTTAATGACACAGAAGAGTGCGAACAAATTAGGAAATTCAAACAAAATCAGAATCAAATTAATACGCAACACCAAAGAGAAATCCGGGAAGTAAAAGATCAGCTGACACAGGTAACACAAGAATTACGTATTACGGAACAGCCACAAAATAATAACACAGCGCATTTCGGAAATTATGAAAGAAATTGGCAATGTGCACAAGAATTTTGAAATGGAACCGCCGAAACGACGTAACAATGACCGATATGCGACTCGCCGACATGATGATTTTGACTATAAGCTGTTCATTACTACACGTAAATTTAAAACATTTAAGAATTCTGGCAACGACATTCATCCACAAGCGTGGCTCCATCAATTCTCTCATTGTTTTCCTCCCAACTGGTCATTAGAGCACAGATTAGAATTTATGTGTGGCTATTTAGAGAATGAACCAGCTGTAAGAATGCGATCGGCCATTCACGATTGTCACAGTGAAGGAGAATTTTACCATGCCTTCCTCTCAGCATATTGGTCTCAAGCTACACAAGGCCAAGTAAAACATAGCATCATAATGATGAAACATTTCGAACAATCTGAATTTTCCAGTCTTGTGAAATATTTTGAAGGCATGTTGCACAAGAATCAGTACCTGTCAAACCCATACAGCCCCTCAGAACTCATCCGCATTTGCTTAATCAAATTGCCTGAACATTTACGACATATTATTTTGGCAGGACGTTGCAAAGACGACATTGAAGCTTTTCAGGGACTCTTACAAGAATTAGAAATTGACACTGAAAATCGCGGAACGCGAAAACAGGAACACAACAATTACAGGTCACATCCGTCGCAATTCCGCGATGAAAGAAATAATAACTGGACACGACAAAGCTATTCTTACAACGTAAATCGTGACCAAAACAGACACCACCCATATGACAACCGTTGGCAGAGTAGTAATAACTATAGAGAAAGATCGCATTTCCATAGTAATGAATATGACAGAGACACTCATAGAAACAGACAATATGGCAACCAGAACTATTATTATCACGGGAGACAGAATAATTTCAGACGCAACGGTCCACCGTGCAGTGATATTTCAGGGAGAAATTCTCCACCACTTAACGGACAAGAAAAAAACTACAGGAACTACCGACATGACGACAGACGATATAATCATAACGACAGACCTGAATTTCATCACAACTGGCGGGTTTCAAACAGGGCAGGGCCCTCTCGACAAGGTGAATTTGTAGCAGTTAGACCTCAAAATCCCAATAACGACGCGCGCCAACAAAGAAACAGACAATGACTAGCTGCGCAGGCAGCCACGTGCGCCGGCTCGGCTTGAGGAAAATAACATAGACGCTAACCTTGAGAAAAATTCCAGTATTCCTTACCGACGTATACTGCATGATAATTGCGTTCAAGTTGAAAGGGTAAAAGATTGCATCACATTTCACATGTAAAAACGTTTATTGAGAGACAATCTGCTTTTTAACTTTGTCTTTGCATAAAACTTTTCACTTCACGTTCCTAGTACTCTTTGTCACACTTACAAACTGTTAACATGCAACTATGTTTTAAAATAAACTATCCAGTCTAGAATCTAGGAAACATATTTAGACAGTAATTACAAATGCTTTGTTATAGTGAACAGACGACACAGTGTTATTGTGTATGTACATTCTTGCTTGTTAGTTGCACGATTACATAACGACTATAAGGCTTACATACTTAGTACATATACTGGTACTGCTAATGAGATTTTAATGCAACATTTTGGTTTACTTGAAGATACGATTTCTGGATTTAAAGTACTGTGAGATACCAGATGACACAGTGGTTATTTTATGTGACAGCTACATGATTGTATCACGATGCTACTAATGAGTGACAATTTACAATGTTGCTTTTGCGGTGTTTCTGTTTCATATCTGCACAGTTTTTCTGAATTATTCTGGAAAGTGAAACATTTTTAGTAGTAACTTTTGTGGTATAGCTACAATGAGACAGCATTTTCTGTAGCACAAAAATACGTTACAGCACAGTACTTTCTTCATCATGGCAATAAGTGTAATAACTAAGATATCTATACGCAAAGCATTTCACCTTGGTTTATCATGAGGTAAGTACATTGACTTTTGCGGAACTTAGCTTTCGGAGGATGATAACTACGACACTTCCACAGAGATTATCTTACAGCAAGACGCACATTTAGTGCTACAGGACACGTATTTGAGTGATTAATTTTGCACTTAAATCATTTATTTTTAAAGATATTTGAAGTACAATGATACAAAGGTTTTCCGTGATACATTTCATTCCATTGCTGTAATCTGTAACACCTGAGGGTATAATTACATTAATCCTCAGGGGAGTACACGCTTACTGTGTGTACCATGTGTGTGGCAAGCACAAGGATCCCTAGCTAATATGGTATTTGCTTATACAACTTTACACATCGGTACCATATTTCTCCAACACAGAATTACACACATACCTGATTATTTAACAGAGAAACAAACATTTTTTCTACTACATCAGTGACCGATGTTTACATAATTACACAGTTGGATAACTTCACACTTATGAAACTGTATTTTGTCTGTACTTTGTGAATTTTCCAAATTTTTTCGGAACCATTGTGATATTATGAGAGCTTTGAATGATGTATTTGGTAAGGGAGCACGATTTTAAAGTACGTTTGAGTTAGATGACACCATTGAAATGAGCAGAGAATATTTTTTAGGGTTTGAAATTGTTGGAGGAAGCTACGATGTTTTTGAGATTTGACTGAGGTGTTATGATGTTGTTATTACGACGACGATGTGTATTATGCTGCTGAGGTATGTTTATGATTAATAAGCTGATGCTATATGAGTTATTTGATTATGCTACGTATCTGTTATGATGAAATATTAAAGAAGTGTCGACGAATATGTATATGTGTAATAAGGTAAGGAATAATGAGTAGTGGTTAGGGACTCTGACTTGTGAAAAAGGATGTTGGAAACCAAGAATCATACTTTAAGAGTTATGAAATGTATGTATATGTGTAAATGTATCACAAGGCCGACGAAAATTTTTTGGACACTGTTATATATATAAGATTTTGTTTCTACACACTTGCAATGCAAATTCTCGACCTGTGAAATTTTGTATATGAGACTGCCACTGTAGTGCGAACTGGTGTTGTAAATATTTCGGTAAGAAAGTTAAGTGACCTTCACGTAATGCATCGTGGGCACGACGCATTACGTAGGCAGCTGCACGACAGTCGCCTGGAAAAAAAGCCATTAGTGTTTGCCTTTCAGAGGCACAGGTGAAAAAAAAAGAGGCCATTATCCTCGCTATTAACATTCCTTTGTAGAAAGCATCGCAAATACGACACACTCAAACTTGTAAACATATTGTTACATTGTGGAGCTCTTAATTTATGATATTTACTGAAATGCCTAATGAAATGATGAGAAACATTTTACATTTATTGACTTTCTAGTTGAGAGATTCTTTTGCCTTTGGAGATGCCATTTGCCTAGTGAATGACGTTTCATGCATTGCTCTATATAGGCTATATATATTTGCTCATTTCGTTTAATATCTAGTTTCTAGCTGCACTGCAGCATTGGTTATTATAAAATTTAATAGATGTACTAATATCACTATTTTCTGTCTACAGACCCAGGAAAGAATACATTTATGATGTACTTTCTTAGAAAAGAGAGCACAAATAGACATTTCCCTTCACAGGAACTGCATAAATAATTTTTTAAACGATTTGGTAACTTGTCTGCTACAGTAACTTATCGTGATGCATCACTGTAGTATTAAGATGTGACATAGGTATTAGACATGGCCGTCTTTAGTGTAATATTTTTTCTGATTGAGCTTTGTCATGTTTAGATATAAGTTATTGCATTTGCTGCTGCTATTTGCCAGGCATAGTGCTACTAAATTTCACTTTGTATTACTCTGTTAAGCTAGTTTTACTACTGATTTATTTTTCTTGTTGCTGCACATTGGCTCATATTAGTTGTAATGTTGCATTGCTTGGTAATTTAGATTTACTGCAGCTTGCTTTGACAATTTCCATTTTTTTCATTGCTGTTTGTATTAATTGTTTTATGCTGCTGCATTACCTCGTCCCTTAGTTTAGCATCTGAGCTCAGTAGATTTAAGTTAGCTTAAGAGGGGGTAGACTATATAAGAGAATGAGTTGCGATGAATTGGAAGAAATGCATTGAGAAGTTTTACAAAAAAAGTACAGAAAGCAGGTATAGATAGCACTTTTTGAAATAATGAAGAACGAAGGGAGATCTCCAAGAAGAAAGTTTTGTTTGCAAGATACTGCAGTAAAACAAGCCCTGTCCTTTCCCTTTCTGTTATTCCGCTATGTGTTTGTGTACTCTTGTATATTTGTGTTCTTCCTGTCTTTATGTGTTTATCTGATGAGAGTTACATTGTAGAATTTTTCTGATATGTTATTTACTTTGAAAAGATGTTTAGACATTATTTATTCTGTTTTGTTGCACATATGTGAAGGTGATGTTTCAAAAGTTATTCTGATCTTTATGTATGTACTTACATCATAATTCCTGTAACTCTGATGTATCTGTTTATTCTTTTGTAAAGCCTGTACTACTACAGAGTTATCTGTATTGTTATGTTCTTTAATGATGTATTTTGTTCCTCTGTAATTGCATTCTTATGTTATAAAATTGTAATTGACACCAGTTCATCATATTATTAACTTGTAAGTTCCATTTCACTGTACACGTTTCTGTTGGTCATAATATATGGACAATATGTGAGATGTAGGGACTGTTAGTATTTGCACGTGTGTTAATAATTCAGCAAGGGACTGGATAACAGCATTGCTGGTTCTAAGGACAATTCCAAAAACTTTGTGAGGGCACAAGTGGTGGTTATGGACTTGCTATATTATCCGCAAAACTCTTCAATGGTGATTGTGCACCTGCACAGTCACAACAGATGGCTGCTGGCCATCTCTACAAGGACTACAGTGGGTCTGTATCTTTGATGACCCACCAATACCATTATTTCTGGAAGGACTACAGAGGGTCTACACCTTTGCTGACTCACCAGTACCATTTTTTCTACAAGGACTGCAGTGAGTCTGCACCTCTGGTCGCCCACCAATACCACAATCTCTACCAGGACTACAGTGGGTCTGCTCTGTGATGACCTACCTACCAATAGTCTTCAAAACTTCGAATGACTCTGTTGTGGCTTTGCTCTGTTGTGGCCCATTACCTGTCTGCATGTCGAGAGTCAGCACTGTCTTTCTGTTGGAAGGACAACACTACTTCTTCAAGACTGCATGGAAATCCACTACTTCCGTATGCATTTTCTTTTACTGCTCAGACTTTGAGAAAAACATTGCAATTTTACTGTGGTGTATGATCAGGACTGTCTTTATGGATTGTTAGAAAATTTTAGCTTTTGACCAACATTGTATGTGTAAGTGCATGCATTTGATATCTTTGTTATTGTAATTATGAAAAATTTTATCAAATCATTATTGGCCACTGCCCAATACAATTTGTAAAATTTTTTGTGGGGAGCATGGGGGCTATGTAAGTAGGCTGTTCAGGTTTTTATATTGGTAATGCCACGTAGCGCTCTGTATGAAAATCACTGGCTGTGCTGTGTGTAGTCTGTGGCTGGTTTGCATTGTTGTTGGCTATTGTAGTGTTGGGCAGTTGGAGGCGAGCCGCCAGCAGTGGTGGATGTGGGGAAGTGAGGTGGCCGATTTTTGAGAATGGATAATCTGGAGGTGTGTCCATCAGAAACAGTACATTTGTAAGAATGGATGTCATGAACTACTACATATATTATGACTATTAAGGTAAAGGTAAATACATTGTTTGTTCTCTATTAAAATCTTTCATTTGCTAACTATGCCTATCAGTAGTTAGTGCCTTCCGTGGTTTGAATCTTTTATTTAGCTGGCAGTAGTGGCGCTCGCTGTATTGCAGTAGTTCGAGTAACCAAGATTTTTGTGGGGTAAGTGATTTGTGAAAGGTATAGATTAATGTTAGTCAGGGCCATACTTTTGTAGGGATTTTTGAAAGATTGCGTTGCGCTAAAATTATTGTGTGTCAGTTTATATTGTTCTAAGGGGACGTTTCAGTATGTATGTATGTATGTATGTATAAACGCATGATGATGAACAGAATATGTTCGAAACGTTTTGTATTACGTTAGATTAAACATGAAACAAATTTGTGATTGGTAGCAGAAATTACAAATAAATAATCACGTCTTTCTTCTCAAGAGCAATTGGGTTTCGTACGGAAAACTTCAGCTTCTTAACCTTTCACATCAACAGTCACTTCGCAGATGGTGTCAACACGCGTCGCCATGTGAAATAGCACACTGACGTCAACCCTGAAAACATTTCACATTCTGACTGCATACAGTGCCTCATTTTCACCTAGTAGCAGGAAGTGGAACGATTTTTTCCCACCATATTCCGCGGTCGTTCCTTTTATAGAATACACCTACGATTTTTCAGTAACGTGCATGTATACAGGGTGCACTACAGCATTCGGAAAATCGCCAGTTCAATTGTAACCACCTGGTACTTGTCTCATACTTCAGCTCCATGAACCTCGAGCCCACTGGGCAGAATTAGGAAAACGGTCGAGAGGGATACGTACTCTGCTGCAGTCCGTGCATTGTAAAGTCCATAGGGCGACAATTCCATTGAAGTCTAGCCTACGTTGACGTCGTGACAATTAGAGAAAGCTCTGACTGCACAAGGGTGAGAAAGTCAGTACATGAAACTTCCTAGCAAATTAACACTGTGTGCCGGACAGAGACTCGAACTCGGGACCTTTGCCCTTTGCGGGAAAGTGCTCTACCATCTGAGCTACCCAAGCACGACTCATGCCCCGTCCTCACATCTCTAATTCCGCCAGTACCTCGTCTCCTACTTTCCAAACTTCACAGAAGCTGTCCTGCGAACGTAGCAGAACTAGCACTCGTGGAAGAAGGGAGAGCTTTCTTCAAGGAGTGCTAGTTCTGCTAGGTTCGCAGGAGAGTTTCTGTGAAGTTTGGAAAGTAGGAGACGAGGTACTGGCGGAATTAGAGATGTGAGGACGGGGCATGAGTCGTGCTTGGGTAGCTCAGATGGTAGAGCACTTGCCCGCAAAATGCAAAGGTCCCGAGTTCGAGTCTCGGTCCGGCACACAATTTTAATCTGCCAGGAAGTTTCATATCAGCGCGCACTCCACTGCAGAGTGAAAATCTCATTCAAGTCAGTAGTTACTTATGGACTGGCGACACTGACAGTTGTCACTGAAGTGTTGTGATACGATCTTTGGACGTTAATGATTTTTTCCCACAACGCCCTTGTTGCTTATCAAAATAAGATCCATTAGTCAGTACAGAAACTTGGGATAATATATCGAATTATTCTCTTAGACGAGTGATTGACATTTCGCCAGTTGCTGCACGTGCGGCTTTTGAGAGCCACTCGCCTGGTCGGCCGCCTGCAGGCCGCGATTACTTGTGCGCTTGATATCCCTCCGCGAGCGGAACGCCACCTCCCGAAATACGCCTTTGACGCGTTCGCGCCCTCGTGCGGCCGAGATCCTCGGTCGCGCCTCCCACGTCACTGGGAGTTTCTTCAGACGCGTCTTGGCAGCGGTACTGGAAACACGCTCAATAAACCAGCGACACAATAGCCGTGCCCTGCGTGTATTTTTACGTAATGGAGCTGACGAGAACAGAAGTTTCTACGATATTGTGCTGTTGAAGAGGTGAACGATGAAGGCGATTTATTCACAGTTACTCTAAAGACAACTGTGGAACTCTGATAAAATTATCGTCTTCACTAAGTGTGCGTGAACACAGTAGCGACTGAGGGATGCCAAAACTGCAGCTCAATGAGTAAGGAACGAGTGTCGCTTAGAACACTTCGCCAACCACAAGGTTCACGCTGTTACTAGAAAACGCGGCTTAAGTGATGTGTGGGGTGATAAAAAGGGCCTCTTTCATTCGCACACGTCATTTTATTTGAAAAAGTTACTTGCAAACAGTGATAAATAAATAGTCCCGTACTCAGAGAATGAGCAAATGAAGAGTTGATGCATGAAACGTACACCGCAGCTCATGGCAAGGTTCTAGCGCAGGTGGTTCGCTGTTGCCTTCTTCGGATCTGCTGTGAAATGTTGAGTATGTATCAGTGTTATGTGAATCACTGACGAGTTCTTTTACAGTGTAGTGTTGGGTCAGTGCTGCGCGGGATTAGCCGAGCAGTCTGAGGCGCTGCAGTCATGGAGTGTGCGGCTGGTCCCGGCGGAGGTTCGAGTCCTCCTTCGGGCATAGGTGTGTGTGTTTGTCCTTAGGATAATTTAGATTAAGTAGTTTATAAGGTTAGGGACTGATGACCTTAGCAGTTAAGTCCCATAAGATGTCACACACATTTCAACACATTTGTTGGGTCGGTACTATTATGCATCAAGGGAAGGGAGAGAATGATAAAATGAGCCGGCATATAGCCTACTCCACTAGAAAAGAACAAAGGGGGCCCCAGACTGAATGGCCCCTGCCGGCCGGGGTGGCCGAGCGGTTCTAGGCGCGACAATCTGGAACTGCGCGACTGCTACGGTCGTAGGATCGAATCTTGCCTCGGGCATGGATGTGTGTGATGTCCTTAGGTTAGTTCGGTAGTTCTAAGTTCTAGGGGACTGATGACCTCAGAAGTTAAGTCCCATAGTGCTCAGAGCCATTTGAACCATTTGAATGACCCCTTACGACAGACGACAGCCCCGATGAGAGATGGGGTGGTGGGGGGAGGGGTGTGGCGGGGTTCGGGGGGGGGGGGGGGGGAGGCAAGTCTGTCAGGGTGCTCAATCGACAAACATCTGACTGCTACTATAAATTTTCTATCGTACGATAAACAAACGAACATTACCCCAGCACGAGCATAGCCAATCTAGCTCTTGCTTCTACTTCCCATGTTGACTTTTATGGTTCTTACATGACGCTTGTACACGGTTCTACTTCGTGTTTACTCTTGAGAATACAATATTTTGTTTACAGATCGTGTGCTAAAATCATCTTGTGGTGGAGTCGAAAACGTGCTTTCTTTAAAAGTTTTTTGAAAACCCTACCGAAACGTTTACCCATCAAACACGTCAATCGGTGTGAAACGACTTTATAATTTGTCAGCACTGCCAACAATGTTCGAAGATAAGTTACTTCTGATTCCATCACAAGGATGTTACACGAAATATGCGAAAAAACTGATTCGCATTCAAGAATAGAACACGAAGTAAAATATATCAATTGGTGTATAGCTATCCTGGAAGAATCGCCAAAGCCAGAAATTGGAATAACGTGGAAGCTGATATTGGCTATCCTGATCCTCGGAAGTAAAGATCTACACTACTGGCCATTAAAATTTCTACACCACGAAGATGGCACGCTACAGACACGAAATTTAACAGACAGGAAGAAGATGCAGTGATGTGCAAATGATTAGCTTTTCAGAGCATTCACACAAGGTTGGCGCCGCTGGCGACACCTACAACGTGCTGACATGAGGAAAGATTCCAACCGATTTCTCATACACAGACAGCAGTTGACCGGCGTTGCCTGATGAAAGGTTGTTGTGATGCCTCGTGTAAGGAGGAGAAATGCGTACATCACGTTTACGACTTTGATAAAGGTCGGATTGTAGCCTATCGCGATTGCGGTTTGTCGTATCGCGACATTGCTGCTCGCGTTGGTCGAGATCCAATGACTGTTATCAGAATATTGAATTGGTGGCTGGATTCCAACGGCCTCGTATGACTGGCAGTCGAGATGACAGGCATCTTACCCGCATGGCTGTAAAGGATCGTGCAGCCACGTCTCGATCCATGAGTCAACAGATGGGGACGTTTCCAAGACAACAACAATCTGCACAAACAGTTCGACGACGTTTGCTGCAGCATGGACTATCAGTTCGGAGACCATAGCTGCGGTTACCCTTGACGCGGCATCACAGACAGGAGCTCCTGCGATGGTGTACTCAACGACGAACCTGGATGCACGAAAGGCAAAACGCCATTTTCTCGGATGAATCTAGGTTCGTTTACAGCATCATGATGGTCGCATCCGTGTTTGGTGACATCGCGGTGAACGCACATTGGAAGCGTGTATTCGTCATTGCCATACTGGCTTATCAGCCGGCGTAATGGTATGGGGTGCCATTGGTTACACGTCTCGGTCACCTCTTGTTCGCACTGATGGCGCTTTGAACAGTGGACGTTACATTTCAGATGTGTTACGACCCGTGGCTCTACCCTTCATTCAATCCCTGTGAAACCCTACATTTGAGCAGGATAATGCACGACCGCATGTTGCAAGTCCTGTACGGGCCTTTCTGGATACAAAAAATGTTCGACAGCTGCCCTGGTCAGCACATTCTCCAGATCTCTCACCAATTCAAAACGTCTGGTCAATGGTGGCCGAGCAACTGGCTCATCACAATACGCCAGTCACTATTCTTGATGAACTGTGTGGTATCGTGTTGAGGCTGCATGGGCCGCTGTACCTGTACACGCCATCAAAGCCCTGTTTGACTCAATGCCCAGGCGTATCAAGGCCGTTATTACGGCCAGAGGTGATTGTTCTGGGTACTGATTTCTCAGGATCTATGCACCCAAATTGCCTGAAAATGTAATCACATGTCAATTCTAGTATAATATATTTGTCCAATGAATGCCCGTTTATCATCTGCATTTCTTCTTGGTGTAGCATTTTTAAAGGCCAGTAGTGTAATATTCCTCTTTTGTTCGTCCATAGAACAGCCAACTCACATGGGCAGTCTCACTTTACTTGATGTGACATTATGTCTTGGTCAAAGCGGCCTGGGGTTCAGAAGTTCATCTCAGTAATTTCGATATCGAAATAAAGGAAATGTTATGGGAATGTTAGAGCTATTAATCCAGTTTTTGCAAGACATGTCAGCATCGTCAGAGACGGGCAAGAAACTTTGTATGTGCGTTCTGACTCGTGATATTCGAAACTATTTCTAGTTGCGCCTACTGTGTCAGGAGTGCAATCTCGGAACAGAAAGAAAATGAGAAGTATTATTCAAGTATTGTTGATACAACTTCCGATTCCTATCATGTTAAACACACAACATTTCATCCTGCATTACGACAAATGTGAATTCAGAAAATTTATTAGAATAAATTTTTTTTAGTTATCATTGACAATCTAAAGTTCAACTTGAAAACGCGATATGGCACATTGATGATCTGAGATGAAACACGTAGGTTCTTATTGAAACAGTCGAAGATAACTGAGGATCAGGTCATCGAGGCCTGCAAGTTACTTATCAATGAAAACCATGAAGGTGTCAACTATTGATAAGAAGAAATTAAACGTCTCAAAACAATTCACGCTTCAGGCTTCGAATACAATACTTTACAGCCAATTAGACCTCTTGAATATTGTGCACGAGCTTAAAATTTCAATCTTATTTCTGAATTTATGTATAGCTATGAATATATTTTACATTCTTCTAGCGAGTGTAACTGAAGCAGAAAGCTCTTTCAGCATTTGGCTCTAGTTAAAAATAGCACAACAACGTCTCACATACTTGTTAACCTTGACAACTTAATATAATTTGTCAAGGCAACTGGATTCTTATTCTGTGATTCAAAGATTTACTGAACGAAAGTTTCGCAAAACGTCATTGACAGTGTTTTGCAAGTAGGTTATAATATACTACCCATTGCATGACTCATGGCCATGTACGTCCAAGTGCGCTGTTGTCCGTTTACAAAAATGTGTGGGCACACCAGGAAACGAGTGGGGACAGAACACTCATTATAACAGCGTTACTGACTCCAAACATATCGTCAATGTTTGAATCAGTGTAATACTTAGAATTTTAGTTTAAAGTGAAGTGAAAGTAAATTGAAACTGTTGAAAAAATAAATGGAAATAATACGTACTACATTTTACAACAATTCATTACTGAGTAGTATCTGAAGTCTAACATTAATTGGTCAACTGTGTCTGTTTTTCCTCTTGCTATGTAGGTGTTGGTCGAGCTGTCATCCAGTTCCTTAGGTGTAGTGGTCTTGGGTTCCTGATAACTGACTTCGTCACTACTTTTCAAAACGGTATTTATTTCTATTCTTTCAGTCTCCTACTCTATGAAAAGGTCATGGCGCTAGTATTTTTCCTCGGTATATTTAATCCTTGCACCTTGTGCATTATTCATCTGGTTGGTGTGTTAGTTCTTTCAAAGCTGTAGTGAGAAATTGGAAACATGGTTTACGACTGTTTTTGTTGTTTTAACACATTCCAAATTATTTTCATTGTTAGGTTTTATACAAGGTTGCGCTGTGCATGCAAGAACTTCAAAGGATCAGAAATAACAGCCAACCAGTTGCAAAATATAGTTTATTAAACCTATATTATGGTTTGGACGGTTTGCAGCTGTCTTCCTCAGATGGTGTTGTATGTAGATTAAATGTGGGAGTCGTTGACTGTCTAGCACATGGACTTGTAATGGCGTATGGCGCTAGCTCTGTACGAAGCACACTTAAGCTTTATAGAATCCGATGCCACGTTTTATATTTGGACAGTATGTCAAATGTGTGATATTTTAAAAGTTTTACAACAAATTTCTACAGTAGAGAGCTACTACTTTTAATTCTTTTATATTAAATGGTGATTAAATGGATGACACAGACACGTCCTAGACATTGTCCACTACTCCCACATTGGATGTAGATAATATGATTCTACGTATAATACATACCCTCTAAAGAAGACAGTTTTAAAAGTGACGAAATCATTTTCAATGTTTAATAAAACGGTATTTTGCAATCGGTTGGCTGTTATTTACAATCAACTGAAGCCATTTTGACTAGCCTATAATAGTACATCATGCAGTGTGTATCATAATATCTTTTTCCAGTTTTCTGAGTAATAGAGGGTATGAAATTAACATTTTTCTTAATAAATCAGTGTTCAGCAAAGCGACATTTTGAACTTGTACTGGGACGATGGAAACTGTATAGGCTATTGTAATGAAAGTGCTAGAAGGATTTCATTTAGAGCACGAACCTAACAACGCCGAATCAGGTAAGTGTACCACAAGTTTTTTATAATGAAATATAATGAAAATAGCAAATACATTTATAGAATGTTATATAAATTTGTAGCTACCGCAATATATCCTATTTCCGATTGAAAATTTATGTGAAATCAGAAAATGAACGTCCAAGAAATTATATAATAAATTAAAAAATAGGTATGTCTTCAGGGGAAGCAGGTACATTGCGCTGCGAACCACGTCCTTCATTTTTGCAAGGTTGAAAACATTAATTGGATTCCACATTACTGTGAAACTCGAACCTCCACAAAGACATGTGTTATTATCAAGCATTTATGAAGAGATCACAGAGGAAATTAAGTTTTATCTCCATTGTTAACACTTAGCGATAGTTCAAAGGCAAATGCTAATTATTATGGATATTAAATAAGTTGCAAACCCCAGTGAATAGTAGCTGAACAAGTGTGTCAGAGGCGAAAAAATTAATAGAAAATGAAATTCGCTTTACAAATTCCGGTCGCGTTGTGCCTTGTTATCTGTTTACCATTGTGCCGTCAACCAAGGATACGTCCCTGCCGTGATGCACACGCGCTGTTCGCTACAGCTAAGGCAGTGGCTTAAATTTCTCGAGCTGATTGAGGAGCTAAAAATTTGAACAAATTTAGATCTCTTTTAAATATATGCTTGCAGTGTGTCTTACCAGCTAAAATTTTGTCATTGTTTTCCTTGCGCTGTGTTCTTCCTGTCTAGAAAATTTCAGGGCAGGTTTTGACATGTCAGATTGTTCAGTCCCCCTGGTTATAGCTGTTAATAGTGGCTCGACAGTACAGGTAGATGTGTGTGTGTGTGTGTGTGTGTGTGTGTGTGTGTGTGTGTGTGTGTGTGTGTGTGTGTGTGAGAGAGAGAGAGAGAGAGATTTCTGTGTCAGCCTGTTACTTAGACAATATGTGAGGCGTCATATAGTAACGTGGTATAAACTACATTTCTGAACGTATGTTTGATACTTAATGAGAAATTATATGTAGTCTACGTTTCATCCCAGCGAGTACTTTTTTGTGTATATCGAATATTCCCCAAACTGTTACGTTTAAACTTTATCAAACCACCTTTAAAATAATATTTAAACTTGATGGCTACGTTTGGTCATGGGGTCCAATCACACATCCTGCCCTGGACGTAATCTTGGCTCCAAGCGGCCCTTATGGACGAATCAGCATCAACAGTGTCAAGTGCCTAATTTCATGAGACACTGAGGAGAGGGTTCTTTTTTAATCCAGCGCAATGGTGCAATGTCTGGTGATCAGAAACTTTACGTCACCAACGGCCAAATACTGGCACTGAAAATCTCATACATCGCCAGATACGTTGAAGATATGTTGTTCTTATGGAGGGGCACTACCAGACAACTTCAAACTTCTCTCAAGCAGCTAAATTCTAAACACAACAGTCTCAAACTCGCAACAGATTTTAGGGGTAACTCCACAAATTACTTAGATTTACAAGCAATGCTATCTGAGGAACATCCGCAACTGAGCATTATAGGAAAGATCGAAAATACGGCTTTAGTTTTAAGGCTCTCTTTCTTTAGAACACGACCGGTTCCGGGCTCATATGCACCTCATAGTGTGTTGCACTGAAAATAGACAACAGACCAGAGCTAATAGGTTTGACACGCAGTAGTACACTCAAAAAAGAAGCTCCATGTAACGTTTTAGAAACCAGCGGTCGGGCTAGGTAGCTTAAAACCTAAGCAATGGGAAAGTGACACCAAACAGGACTACGGACGACTGCCTGCGTAAATAAATATGTGCTGTGACCGCGGGCACCGTGGTGGACGAGTACAAGACGCACTGTATCACCAGCGACCACAGAGCACAGGGCACAGTAGCGTACGCGAAGGGGGAAGCAAACTGCTAAATCAGAGCGGCAAACGTACTGCCATCTGTTGACAGGAAGAAGAACACGAGGCAAACTAGCCCGGTCGTTCACAATTGGAATTAGCGACTTATATTCAAAATTAAAAAAAGACCCATTACATAGAAAGTCACATTAAAAGTGTCAACATTTCATTATCCGTGGCAAAGGAACATATTGAACAGAGGAAGTATAGAACGGAAGTAAAACTGACTGGAAGCTGGCGCTGACGACATAGAATTTACGTATAAACCGTAACACACAGTGAAAATCTTTCCCTTTCCACGAGTAGCACGCAAGTTTTTAATTTAGTGGGAGGGCGACGTGGAATAACACGCCACAGCCATCAGACAAAAGAACATACGCTTGTCCCACTCTTATTAAAAAGCATATCGATACTGAACAAAATGGAAGGTAGCGAAACATTACAGTCATCACTGTCAAAAAATGCTATGCCAATTAATATCTTAATAGCTAGCAGCAATTCCATTCATCTGAATGCTCACTCCAGAGATATTTCTACTATTTGGTTATTCTGTATTACGAGGATTTTATTCGCATTTTTAAAATTTCAACACACTTTATGTTTCAGCTCAGTTTGGTTGTTGAGGATATCATTGGGATATTTATTTGTAGGTGTGTAAAATTCCAGTTCGTCTAAAATGTTCATAGTATGGTCATAAGGTTTTACATGTAGAACTGTTAAACCATTTTCGATATGTGGTTTTGATTCTTTAGGTGTAAGTAGAAGTTTGACAGGTTGTTCTCACAGTTTCTGCTGTCTGTCTGTACTTCGCCCTACCTGTTTACCAATATTCTTACTCGAATATAGCCGAATACGACACATGTATCTATGTTATTGTATTTTGGAAGAACGTATTTCGAAGAAACGGATTACTTTGCGCAAATTAATTCTTCCTTTTCTTCTAATGATTGACTGTCCCGCTAGCTCTTGATGGAATATTTTATGTATTATGAACGGAAACACACACAATACTGATGTTATATTCTACAGTATTCATTATTTTCTTTTACAAACTATAAAAATTTGTGGTTTGTGGCTATGAAATTATTGTAGGAGCAAAAATTTCGAACTAGTGCATCTACAGAATATCTTCGTACGTTTCCAAAGATGACGGCTGTTAATGTTTGATTTAGGACTAAGATGAGATGAATTATTTCAGTGAAAATGTGTTATCAACATGCACTGCCACCGTGATCACGTTATCTCTGGACGCCGTAAGTTTGTCCGTAAATCGTCCTACAAATTTTGATTGTCATTATATCGCTAGTACAGGTGCTGTGGATTTGTTATACGCCTTTTGTACATACCATAACAGTTTGCATTTAGTACCTGGAATAAAGTGAGCTGTTAGCTTTGAAAAGCAAAATTTGGGGTCATCACGTCAGGACACCGTCACGTCAGCGTGCATTTGCACTGCCCGTCACATCACGTTACGTAATCTCACGACTACTCTCTTTGTCCAGTACCGAACTTCGAAAGGGGCATTATCTTATGGTCTGGGAGCGCTCACTGTGGCGAAAATCTCGCTGCCGCCGAAACTGATGAATGCAGATCTCCCGGTAGGATGGATGGGTGGATTCTAGGCCAGCACACAAACAATGAAAGTAACACAGAATATTGAACAGCAATAGGTTATTGCACAACTATGATAACTCTGTTTACAGCAATTGCAGAATGCAGGTTTAGCACATCTGTCCTGCCACGATCGTAGTTCCATGAAAAACTAAGTAATGTTCTCTGCTTTAAAATCGGAAGAAAACTATTCTGTCTTGCTGTACTATTGGAAGAACAGTTCCAAACCAACAGAACTCAGCTAAATCTCTAGGCAGAAGGGCTCTGACCATACACGATAATTTTATTCGCTGTTCTGTTTCTACTCAAGACTAACCATCGTGTATATACCGATTACTGTTTCTATCTCACTCGACGACTTGGAGACTGAAGACACGATGAACGTTCTGCAGGAACTCCCTAGCAAGACTGCCTTGTAACTCATACCTTTTGCTAGTGCACGGTTACATACGCAAGCATGTGTCTTCCTGGTGGGTGTCTTCTTTCTGCTTTAAGAATCGCCAACTGTGTTTTTTAACTTAATGACTACTTTTTTAATTGTCCCTCCATGAACGTCTCCATGTCATTGTATTTTTACCTCCATTATCTCGCCTTACTCTGTTTCATGTTCGTCTTTTTTATCGCCTTATATATGTAACATTTTATTCTTGTCTTAGTTATCATGTCACTCGGCTGAAGAGCGGCGGATTGTGCCGCTGACAGCCCTCCCCTGCCCATATGGGGCAGGCGAATGAAATCACAATAAAGGAAAGAAAAAAAAAACTTCCTGCTGTCGCTGCCACTCCAGTCAGCGTGATTCTCGTGGACAGTGTGATTGGTTTGCTCGCACCGATGTTCCTGCTGCAGAGGGACGTCCAAGGTACTTCTGGTACCAACTGCCACAAACTCTTCTTATGTGGTATCACAGTACACTGCAGATTATGAATCACCATCCATGATAGAAAAAAAAAGTCAGAATAAAGTATCCTGATTGATGGACTGTTCTAGATCAATATTGTCTTTTGAAAAGCTGGGAAGTGAAACAACATTTGAAAACACCGGCATTTGATTACTGGGGAATATATATATACATTACAGGGTGATTCACGAAGATATGCAAATATTTAAAGAAAAAATTTCATATAAACATAGGTCCGCAAATGTTTAGTTACGAAGTTACAGTTAATAAACGATTTTTCCTGAAATTCAGCAACTTCGCTAATATGAAGCCATCACAAAACTGTACGCAGTTAAAGTAAAGCACTATTTCCATTTATTTTGTTGTTACTGATCTGGTGAATCTAATGAAATATGTCCCATACGTGTATGTGCAGTAGTTTTCCAGAACATCCAGACAAGCAAAGATTTATACAACCCTTTGAAACTGCAACGAGCAACAAAATCTGATCATACACGTGCAGCAAAATGCATTGAACTGGGTGGAGATAGTTTTTAACATTTACTGTGAATGTATTGTGAAATTGTATTTACACTGTACAGCTGCCATAACACTGAGCTTTGTTTTTTCCGGATTAACAAGAATTAATAAAAGCAGATTATCTACCACATTCATACAGTTTCAGTTAACGTTATTACCATTATTTTTCCAAAATTAAATTCTCTACGACTTCTGTTGAAAACTTCGTGCAATTTTGTGGAAGTTAAAAAACAAATTGAGTCAGGTTGTTAATAAATTAAAAAGTTTACGAAATTTCTTCTTTGCTTCTCTGGATGCTCTGGAAAACGACTGAAGATCCACGTCTGGGACATGTTTTATTAGATTCGCCAGATTAATAACAACAAAATAAAGGAAATACTGCTTCACTTTAACCGCATACAGTTTTGCGGCGACTTCATATTAGGGAATTTGCTAAATTTCAGGCAAAATCTTTTACTATCCGTAACTCCGTAATCAAATTAATAAATCATAATTAATGGCGTAAACGCATACACGATACTAGAAGCAAAAATAGTCTCAGTAAACGTAGGGTCGAAAATGTATACCTTAAGAGATACTAGCAGTTTTTCATCTTCGATACTCAGAAGGAAATCTCTTCTCCTAAAAGCTCTTTGTTTTCCATATTTTGGGAAATGGTAATGTGAACCAAAATAGGAAAAAAGTCTAGTAAACATGTGTTCTAAAACGCATACCTTAAGAGCTATGAGCACGTGCTCATCTTCGCTACTTTGAAACACAACTCTTCTAGTGGACAATTGATCATAACTTTTAAGGTATGCATTGTAGAGCAAATGTTTACTGGACATTTTTTCTTGTTTTGGCCCATACTATTACTCCCAGAATGTGGAAATTAAAGAGCTTTCAGTAGAAGAGATTTGCTTCAGAGTATCGAAGATGAAAAACTGCTAATAGCTCTCAAGGTATACATTTTCGACCCTATGTTAACTGAGACTTTTTTGCTTCTAGTATCGTGTACTTTCAACTGTATGCATTTACGCCGTTAATTATGATACACCCTGTATACAATATATTAAAGAAGTCTTTCATTATAATTAAAAATTTATTTAGTAGAAATTGCTCCATTAGGTAATGTTCCTATTTATATGCAATATGGGCATCGCATATGTCTTATTATGAAACCCAAATAATATTTCTCTTTCAGATACCTGACCTCGTTTTTGTAAGGACAACGAATGAAAAAAATATCCAAAACGTCATAGAACGTTTGCAGTATGCCACCAAAACAAAGCATAATAATAAAATAAGGATTAAGACGCCATGAAAGCATGAAATCCATATATAGAGGAATATTCGATACAAGTCGTCGGCTTTGAGCAGGACACAGGAAACATGCGACAAAAACTGTGAACACTACTGCGACTATAACGTGATGTTCCTGACTTTTTCGAAAGGTCTAACATATAGATCAGTCTTCAGTATCAGATTCGTTGTCTCCACCAACTCTCAACCAATGTCACCTTCGAACCTAACCTAGACCTCAGCCAAAGCTACAGATCAATCTGTCACCCAAAACAGTTTTTTTTTCACATGCGTTGGCTTTTCCAACTAATAACACAACTGTGAATAATTTAGGCATCGAAAGGTAACGCCCTAAGAAATTTTGGTCTTATGTCAAAGCGGTAAGTGGATCAAAACAAAATGTCCAGACACTCTGTCATCAAAATCGTACTGAAACAGAGGATGACAGACTAAAGGCCGAAATACTGAATGTCTTTTTCCAAAGCTGTTTCACAGAGGAAGACTGCACCGTAGTTCCCTAGATTGTCGGAGATGATGGATAAACTCCAGTGGAAGACTCTGCAGGAGAGACGCTTAGTAGCTCGCTACGGACTTTTGTTGAAGTTTCGACAACATACCTTCACCGAGGAGTCAAGCAGTATATTGCTCCCTCCTACGTATATCTCGCGAAGAGACCATGAGGATAAAATCAGAGAAATTAGAGTCCACACAGAGGCATACCAACAATCTTTCTTTCCACGAACAATACGAGACCTACATAGAAGGGAGAACCGGTAGAGGTACTCAAAGTGCCCTCTGCCACACACCGTCAGGTGGCTTGAAGAGTATGGATGTAGATGTAGATGTAGACAGTACCCATTAACATTACGTCACTTACAAAAGCTGTACTCGTACTGAACAATGCTCTTGATTCAGAAATGCACAACTATAATACAGTGAAGCGCCAAAGAAAGGGGTATAGGCATGCATGTTCAAATACAGAGATAGGTAAACAAGCAGAATACGGCGCTGCGGTCGGCAGCTTCTATGTAAGACAACAAGTGTCTGCCGCAGTTGATAGGTCGGTCACTGCTGCTAAAATGGCGGTTTATCAAGTTTTTAATGACTTGGATCTTTGTGTTACAGTTGCCACACGAGCGGTGGGACGCAACATCTCCGAGCCAGCGATGAAGCGGGGATTTTCCCGTACGACCATTTCACGAGTGTACCGTGAATGTCGGGTATCCGGTAAAACATCAAATCACCAACATCGCTGCAGCCAGATAAAGATCCTGCAAGAACGTCACCAACGACGACTGAAGAGAATCGTTGAACGCGACAGAAGTGCAACTCTTTCGCAAATTGCTGCAGATTTCATTGCTGGGCCGTCAACGAGTGTCAGCGTCCAAACCATTCAACGAAACAGCATCGATAAGGGCTTTCTGAACGAAAGGCCCACTAGTGTTCTCTTTATGACTGCACAACACGAAGCTTTACGGCTAGCCTGGACCCGTCAGCACCGACATTGGAATGCTGGTGACTGGAAACATGTCGCCTGGTCGGGCGAGTCTCGTTTAAACATCTGATACGTGTGGAAACGACTGACAGGTGAGACGTAGGTAAGCATTCCGTCTGATCAGCTGCATCCATTCATGTCCACTGAGCATTACGACGGACTTGGGCAATTACAGCAGGACAATGCGACACCACACAATTCCAGAATTGCTACACAGTGGCTCCAAGAACACTCTTGTGTGTTTAAACATTTCCGCTGGTCACCAGTCTCCCCGGACACGAACATTACTGAGCATGTGTGAGATGCCTTGCAATGTGCTGTTCAGAAGAGATCTCCACGCCCTCGTAATTTACGAATTTATGGACAGCCCTGCAGGATTCATGGTGTCAATTCCCTCCAGCACTACTTCAGACACTAGTCGAGTCCATGCCACGTCGTGTTGCGGCACTTCTAAGTGCTCGCCGGGGCCGTACATGATATTAGGCGGACATACCAGTTCATTTGGCTCGTCGGTGTATGTGTGAGCGCGGCGAAAGTAGATCAATTTACTTTGTTGGCCTACGACGATAAAATCGAAAACTGTTTCTCGAAAACCTTGAACTTGACATGACGGTCCTTTGACGGCCTGTGTGAATGCTACCATGTGAAATATACTGCAAAGCAGGACTTGACGAACTGACGTCAAGTGACAGCCAATGTCAATTGGCCTTAAACAAACAACCTCGTCCAGAGATATGTGACAATTCCAGCTTCATGTTGACAACATGAGCAGAATGCAATGCTCACTACAGAGATATTTCTCCCCTATGACAAAAACAATAGGCTACTTTTAACTGCAGTTAACAAAAATATTCTATTATGTATGATATACAACCACTATCTCTGACCTCCAGAGATACGATTTAGTCTGTATATATAAAGCACCGTAGGAGCGAGAGCTGTCAAAAACAGACGAGATTAATTTATTCATACAACTTGTCACCAGAAAAATGTCTGTTCCGAGACGGATTATGAACGTCACTCCGTCTAGGCGTAAGTAAAATTGTGAAACAACTTTAAATGTAACATCAGCATGTAAACTTGACAATGGCTTACTATCGGAAAAAAGCTTGTACTGAAGAAATACGACCAGCACAAGTTAAATAAAACAATTTACAATGCCGTATTTTTAACTCATATATGCTGTGACACCAGCAGAGAGTAAGTTATAAGGTCCCAGATACCCAGTGACTCATCGAAACAGTCTCATGCGTACACAAAAAAAGAAGATATTGAAAGCGTAGAGGATACTAACTACAACGATTTATATTCCACCAGACAAAACTCAAAGCGCTTCAGGGCCTATTAAATAAAACAACAAACTTTTCCGGTCGATTCACATTATTTCTAGAACGTGAAGAAAACTATGATAAGTGAATAAAATTTGACTACTCTTGGCGTCTACCATTTCTATATACTCTTTCATACGAGACCGTTTAGTTTCATCGACATAAAGTGTTTAGCCATAATGGATTCAAATGGTTCAAATGGCTCTGAGCACTACGGGACTTAACTTCTGAGGTCATCAGTCCCCTAGAACTTAGAACTACTTAAACCTAACCAACCTAAGGACATCACACATCCATGCCCGAGGCAGGATTCGAACCTGCGACCGTAGCGGCCGCTTGGTTCCCGACTGTAGCGCCTAGAACCGCTCGACCACCACGGCCGGCTAGCCATAATGGGGTGGGATTTACTTTAACCATACATCAAATAAAATGTTACAATTGATATTACTTGTCAAGTACACTGAAGAGCCAAACAAACCGGTACACCTGCCTAATATCGTGTAGTGCCCCCGCGAGCAAGCAGAAGTGCCGCAACACAACGTGGCATGGACTCGACTAATGTCTGGAGTAGTGCTGGAGGGAACTGACACCATGAATCCCGCACGGCTGTTGATAAATCCGTAAGAGTACGAGGGGGTGGAGATCTCTTCTAAACAGCACATTGCAAGGCATCTCACACATGCTCGGTAATGTTCATGTCCGGGGAGACTGGTGGACAGCGAAAGTCTTTAAACTCAGAAGAGCCTTTCTGGAGTCACTCCTTAGCAATTCTGGACGTGTGGAGTGTCGCATTGTCATGCTGGAATTGCTCAAGTCTGTCGGAGTGAACAGTGGACATGAATGGAGGCAGGTGATCAGACAGCATGCTAACGTACGTGTTATTTGTCAGAGTCGTATATAGACGTATAAGGTGTCCCGTATCATTCCAACTGCACACGTCCCACACCATTACAAATACTTCCCCAGCTTTAACAGTCCCCTTGCTGACATGCAGGGTCCATGGATCCATGACGTTGCCTGCATACCCGTACACGTTCATCCCTCGATACACTTTGAAACGAGGCTCGCTTCACCATGCCACATGTTTCCCGTCACCAATAGACCAATGTCGGCGCCGAAGGGTCCAGGCGAGGCGTAAATCTTTGTGTCGTGCAATCATCAAGGGTACACGAGTAGGTCTTCGGCTCCGAAAGCCCTTATCGATGATGTATCGCTGAATGGTTCACTCGCTGACATTTATTGCCAGCCCAGTACTGAAATATGCAGCAGTTTGCAGAAGAGTTGCACTTCTGTCACGTTCAACGATTCTCGTCAGTCGTCGTTGGTCCCGTTCATGCAAGGTCTTTATTCGGCTGCAGCGATGTCGGAGATCTGATGTTTTACCGGATACCCGACATTCACGGTTCACTCGCGAAATGCTCGTACCGGAAAATCCCTACTTCGTCGCTACCACGGAAATGCTGTGTCCCAAGGCTCGTGCGACGACTATAACGCCTCGCTCAAACTCATTTAAATCTCGGTAGCCTGCCATTGTAGCAGCAGTAACCGATCGAACAACTGCACCAGATCCTTGTTGTCTTACATAGAAGCTGACGACCGCAGCGCCGCACTCTGCCTGTTTACATATCCCTGTATTTGAGTACTCATGCGTATACTAGTTTCTTTGGAGCTTCAGTATACATTGCTTGTGACAGCCAGTAGGTGACTGCATGTCACCATTCACCCTTAAGTTATTTTACAATCCGCGTGCAGTCTCGATAAAATATTGCGACTGCTTCAGCACTGATTACCAATTCTCTACAATTGTATAGATTCTCCACCTATCAGAATCTCGTTTGACAGCCTAGACACAGGCTTTCCATCTTCCGATAGCATATTTGCTGCTTTGCCTGTTGCATAGGAAACTAGACAGCCGTATCAGTTTCCCTTTAACACACTCCGCCGGAAAACAATCGGAACACCGAAAATATTTAATATAGGGTAAAGCAATTTAGGGAATACATTTGTCCAGGTAACATATTTAAGCAGTTAACATTTCAATATCAAATGTTAATGTTAGCGAGATATAACCCACTGCAAATGTGAAATGCTGCTAATTAATAACGGTGTAACGGCGAGAATGTTGAATGCAAGCATGCAGAAAAGCATATATTGTGTTCTACAGGTGCCAGATGTCAGTTAGTGTGAAGGAGTTCCATGCCTATCGCACTTGGTCGGTCAACACAGGGACTCTTAATGCTGGTTGTCGATGACGCTGGAGCTGTTGTCCAGTGAAGTCCCATATGTACTTGGCGACATATTTGGTGGTCAAGCAGGCCAAGGCGATATGTCGACGCCTGTAGAGGGAGTTAAATTACAAGGTCGATATGTTGTCGACCGTTATTTTGTTGGAAAACACCCCTTGGAATACTGTTCGTGTACTGTAGTACAACAGAGCGAATCACCAGACTGACGTACAATTTTACAGCCATAGTGCATATGATAACCACGAGAGTGCTCTACTGTCATTCGAAATCGCACCTCAGACCGTAACGTCAGGTGTAGGTCCAGCGTGTCTAGTACACACCCTGTACAGGTCTCCTCGTATCCAACATATGGCCATCAATGGTATCGAGGCAGAACCAGCTTTCATCAGAACATGTCCATCCGGCCCCCCAACGAGCTCTGGTTTGATACCACCGAAGTGGTTTGGGGTGCACGCTACAGGGCATCTGGCTCGGAGACGTCGTTCAAGCAGCCGATTTGTAACAGTTCATTGTGTCAATGTGGTGCCAACTGCTGCTCAAATTTCTGCTGTACATGCAGTACGCTGCACTATAGCTGTCTTCGCTCTCGCCGGCCAGGGTGGCCGAGCGGTTCTAGGCGCCCCAGTCTGGTACTGCGCGACCGCTACGGTCGCAGGTTCAAATCCTGCCTCGGGCATGGATGTGTGTGATGTCCTTAGGTTAGTTAGGTTTAAGTAGTTCTAAGTTCTAGGGGACTGATGACCTCAGAAGTTGAGTCCCATAGTGCTCAGAGCCATTTGAACCAATTTTCCCGCTCGGTATTTCCTGGTGGCCGTCTAAAAAAATGGATCAAATGGCTTTGAGCACTATGGGACTTAACATCTAAGGTCATCAGTCCCCTAGAACTTAGAACTAATTAAACCTAATTAACCTAAAGACGTCACACACATCCATGCCCGAGGCAGGATTCGAACCTACGACCGTAGCGGTCGCGCGGTTCCAGATTGAAGCGCCTAGAACCGCTCGGCCACTCCGGCCAGCGGCCGTCTACAGGACGGTCTTCTTGTGAATATACATTCCCATGACCACCGCCGCCAACAGTCACGTACAATGGCTACATTTCTGCCGGATCTACCTTCGGCATCGCAGAACGAACACCCAGCTTCTCATAATCCTATTACTTGACCTTGTTCGAAGTGTTGAGAATGGCGTTTTTGTTGCGTTACAGGCATTCTTGACTAATATCAACTCACTGCGTCTTATCTCAAATGTAACAAACATTCATGAGCATTACATCCTGTATTTGAAGCTAACCTGGAGCGAAACTGGAAGAGACATCATCTTTCAGATATAGAAACACGCCTACCAACTTTCGTCGAACAATTCCTCCTTGATGTTGGTTTTTTTTTCATGTCTGTAAGATGTAAAATTAGGTGTTAAAACGTCCCCATATCAATAGGAAGTGATATGTTAATATTGTTTTTGTTGTTGTGGTCTTCAGTCCTGAGACTGGTTTGATGTAGCTCTCCATGCTACTCTATCCTGTGCAAGCTTCTTCATCTCCCAGTACCTACTGCAACCTACATCCTTCTGAATCTGCTTGGTGTATTCATCTCTTGGTCTCCTTATACGATTTTTACCCTCCACGCTGCCCTCCAATACTAAATTGGTGATCCCTTGATGCCTCAGAACATGTCCTACCAATCGATCCCTTCTTCTAGTCAAGTTGTGAGACAAACTCCTCTTCACCCCAATCCTATTCAATACCTCCTCATTAGTTATGTGATCTACCCATCCAATCTTCAGTATTCTTCTGTAGCACCACATTTCGAAAGCTTCTATTCTCTTCTTGTCCAAACTATTTATCGTCCACGTTTCACTTCCATGCATGGCTACGCTCCATACAAATACTTTCAGAAACGACTTCCTGACACTTAAATCTATACTCGATGTTAAAGCCGCATGCTGTAGTTTCCCCTTGCTTTCAACCGTTCGCAGTACCAGCACAGCAAGGCCATTTTGGTTAGTGTTACAAGGCCAGATCAGTCAATCATCCAGACTGTTGCCCCTGCAACTACTGAAAAGGCTGCTGCCCCTCTTCAGGAACCACACGTTTGTCTGGCCTCTCAACAGATACCCCTCCGTTGAGGTTGCACCTACGGTACGGCTATCTGTATCCCTGAGGCACGCAAGCCTCCCCACCAACGGCAAGATCCATGGTTCATATTACTCATATTCATGTTAATATTACGATTTACTATACATTTTAAAATATGTGTATGATATACCTCAGACATACAGACTAAATTTGGGGAGTAAAGAAATTTATGACATAGTCTAAATGAAGGAAGGGATCGGTTGATAGGACACGTCGAAACCCGCGATAGCTAGCACGTACATGTAGACTACATTTAACTACACCTGATGTTCGATGTGGAATTGTCCTCAGAGTCCATTCTGCCTGCCGTAGAACTACAAGAGCACTTCAAGAAATTCAGCTGATTGCAAGTTTTTATCGATGCCGTCGTAGCGTCTTTACAATGTTTACAATCCACGACACTCAAGACAAAACATCTTTTACTGTTGTTATGGTCCCTGTGATGTCATGATTGGTGCGTAGACTCCACCCTCTCATCAAATGGTTCAAATGGCTCTGAGCACTATGGGACTTAACATCTGAGGTCATCAGTCCCCTAGACTTAGAGCTACTGAAACCTAACTAACCTAAGGACATTACACACACCCATGCCTGAGGCAGGATTCGAACCTGCGAAGGTAGCAGCAGCGCGGTTCTGGACTGAAGCGCCTTGAACCGCTCAGCCACAATGGCCGGCCCTCTGTCATCAGCAAGGTGCTGTGTATTTTATGTTTAATGTCATCTGTCAGTAACGGTGACTAATTTTGACAGAGATGGCAGAATACGGTTCAGTCGAATGAAATGAATGAAACGACGTTACAAAATGGAGAAAAAAAACAGTGTAGCAGAGAGACTGTCAAAGTGGTCAGCCTATTTCTGTTTTTAAACTGAGTCACGAAGGACGGAAATATATGGAAATGAGTCATTATAATCTGCAACTGTTCAAGTATAGTAGTTTAACTGCCTTAGGGTCGAATTAAAAGTTTTAAACAATTAGATATCACTTAGCGGCCAAATAGCCACGTTACCCGATATGGGCGGGAAAAGTGGCCACTTACCTTATACTCAAAAATAAGGGACAACAACTGTTTTAACAAAGAATTAACTGTATTTTATTATGAAACAAGATTCGAAGTACACTTCTCGCAAGCAGAAGGCAAATTGTGTTCCTCAACTGCTGTACTGGGGCACTAAATCCACTGCTATTCTGGCTTTGTATTTAAAAAATTTTCTTCGCAAAACATGCACACTCTTTCTTCAACGTTGTCATCAAAATGGGCTCTTCTAGTGTCAAGTTTCCTATTCTTCGCAATTTTCTTTTTACTGCCTTTCTTCTCGTCCGCTGCTTTCCGTTTTTCCTTACTTTCCTTTTCTTCGCTTTCTCTATTTGCCGCTTCTAGGTCATTCTTATGACTTGCTGTAAGTATCACCGCGGAGCCCTTCTTGGGGCCGCTGCCTTTATGTTCCCCCCCCCCCCCCACCACCCCCCAACAGAAAGTGGCCAGAAGCCACCGCCGAGAAGGCTTCATCGCCCGCATTGACGCCTTTACAAGAAAGCCGTATGTTCTGTAACAAAATGAGCGTACTTTCAATACCTAAAGTAGCACTGTGCAGTCAAGATATGACACTTTCAACACAATTTCATTTAAAAAACCGTATGCCACATTCTTTCTCCACAATAAATACGCAAACTGATCGCTTACCTTACGTGAGGATAACTGAAATCCACAAAACGGCACAGCAGATATGATAGACTTTACGGGGTGAGTGGGTTCTCCATGTAGAGTAAGTTAAAGCATTCCCCGCGGCAAGCTGCAACCTTATAAAGTCCAGGATCCCGATTGCCACTTTACGTAGCTGTACCCTAACGGCGGAAAGTACGCAGTATCAACAGGCCTGTTCCGTTCGTCGTATCAGGACTTGCGTGGGAACATATAAAACTTTGTGTTCACACACTACCAATCCTGACCCAGTCATGAAAATATAAAACTCTTCGGCTTAGATGGTACTTGGCTTGGGTTGTTTGGGGGAAGAGACCAAACTGCGAGGTCATCGATCTCAGCGGATTAGGAAAGGACAGGGAAGGAAGTCGGCCGTGCCCTTTCAAAGGAACCATCCCGGCATTTGCCCGGAGCGATTTAGGGAAATCACGGAAAACGTAAATCAGGATGGCCGGACGCGGGATTGAACCGTCGTCCTCCCGAATGCGAGTCCAGAGTGCTAACCACTGCGCCACCTCGCTCAGTTCAGATGGAACTATCCTCAACAGTACCCTAACAATTAAATCCCCAGAATATGCGCAACGGTTTATTAAATTGATATGTTCACGTGCATGCTATGTTGAGAAAGTATGACAGAAGCAGTAATATTGACTAATTAGTCACTTAGAAACAGTAATAGTTACTCATTAGTTATTTAGAACACTTAAGTAAGTTGACTAGTGTCTTGCTTCTCAACGTGATTAGCGCGTTAGCGTAGACTTTGTTTAGACTCAGTCTAAGACTTTCACGAAATCTATGAACCTCAGAAAAAGTGCTAATACATAGTCATTGCTCCAGTCTACAACTTTTCACCTGTTCCTCCTACATTAACCTGATTTGACAAAAGCAATAATTGCATTACAAATTAAAATCTGATATTCTTTACCAACTGTCAACTTAATATGAGAAACTTTTCACGATTTTACTAAGAGTAGCATTTCCATAAAAATGTAGCCCCATTTCAAATACGCCTCAGACCATTTATTCGGTTGTACGAAAAATAAACAGAGTGCTATTTAATAACAAAATGTGGTCACGCGGAAAATATGTACTGCGGTAGCGATTCATGTTGGCTGACTTTTACTAATTATTTCCTGTTGGCATATAAATTAATCAATCGTCCAGTGGTGTTTTTGCGGTACGCCTTTAAAACGCGCATTTGTTTTCACGCTTCCGGCTAACGGACAGCGCAGTGTCGCTGTGCGGTCATCGAATTTATAGATGCGTATAATTTTGTGAACCCTGCGTTAATCTTGTCCGTTGCTGTCTGGTGAAATTAAAATTTACTTTTTCTAAACTCCTGATAACTTTACTGGAATTTAGTGCAGATGTACGCAGAAATGTAGCTCACATTGACGAAGTGATATACTTAATTTTATCAAAGCCATCGTTGTTTAGGAGCGAACCTTTAATCAGACATATCCCGACAGTGTTAACCGCAGTCAACGGTATACTAACGGCAGTTAACACTGTGTAAATGCATTGTATTCGAGTATTTCTTTTACACGTATGAATACTTCCAGTTTCATTACTTTGTACTTTGTGCCTTAATTTCATCGAAGCGAGACAGTTTTTATTTGGTGCCACAGTAAAATCGTTGTCATATTGGCAGCTGTAGGTAATTTCATGTGAGTATGTTGTATACGGGAGCGTGTTCACCACACGCCAGGGCACTGACAGTTAAATAATAATTTTGACGTGATTTAGGAACCACTGCGATCGTAAATTACCTTTTCAACAGAAAAGGCCCATTTCGCAAAAAATTATTAATTACAGTTTCGGTCTGTATGACCATTGTCAGATCACAGACGCTGGCGGATCATGCATGACAAAACTTACTCATCTTAAAAACTAACATAAAAGCAACATAGTTATAAAATAAAATGATTTGTTAGCAACGACGGACATCTGCAACGAACTATAAGGCTGTTTTATTTTCGTTCACGTTAAAAACTGTGTGGCATTACCCAGCGACATTCTAGGTGAACTTTACTTCAGTAATAAGTGTTGTACGTGAAAAGAGTAGGTGCCTGATCTTGTGATTATCCTCAGTCATTGTCAGCTACTTACGGTCCCCTTCATTTCCAGTTATTGAATAACCGAGTGTCATCGTTTAAATAGTCAAAAGAAAAGTGTCGAAAGATTATAATTGCCTGTTTTGCTTGTTTACTAAAAGATAATTGAAAATAATTAATAGTGAAGTCTCAATGAGGTGAAAGCGTTCAATAATATTTTGAGGCAAAGTCATTCTTCACAACCGAGTGAACGCAAAGTAAAGCAACGTAAAATTAAAGTAATTCTGGCAATCTCAAATCAGAGAAATGAATAAATTAACCTTACTTATTTCACATCGTTGTCTGTTGTAATAACACAGTTGTTAGCTGCATGGTTCGTATTTTGATGTTGCGAATTTATCCAATGAATTTTCATTGCAATTATAATCTGTTCAAAATACGTAGCTTGCCTTATCAATGAAACAAGTGCACGTAAGTTAACTTTAATCTGACGTTATAAACTACTGCCGTGACAGAAGAGCTATGACCAGTCCATCGTATACTTTTTAACAACGAGTTTAAATATATTTTCAAATTAATGTAGTTGAGTTTCAACGTTATCAGAAAACTGCTTTCTTTGTTCAGTTTTATTTCTTAGCGTATTGTGTTCTCAGAGAAGTGTGTCAACCTTCTGTTGCCACATGTAAAATCAAACGGTCACGTGTTCATTGCTGTCCCCATTACTGATCAGATATTCGACACGCAGTGCCCAGTTGGGCTGGCGACTGTGTGAAATAATATCTGAATTTCAGTTAGTCTTGTCGCGGGCTGTGAGTCATATGGTACCCCCTCTGTATCGTATTTCAAGTGAGTGATGGAACTGTTTTAACTACTAAACAAAATCCAAGTACGTAGAAAGTGTTGGAGTAGCATAGGTTGTTCTTTTGAACGTGTTGCAGTACACTTCTCTCTCCTAACCAGGCAAAATTTCTTCGAAGACGATAGCCTTATTCAAAATACAGTTGATTTGACCTACGTGATGAGTCATACGACGGCTGTTCAGAAAGTGTGTTCCGATCGGTCGCTAAATGGAAACCACAGTGAAAATCAGGAACATTTTATTTGCAGGAGTTAGCTACACTTCCCAGATACTTCTCTACATAGTCGCCGCTCGGACTTAGACCTTTTTCGGAGGAGGAGGAGATTAGTGTTTAACATCCCGTCGACAACGAGGTCATTAGAGACGGGGCACAAGCTCGGATTAGGGAAGGATAGGGAAGGAAATCGGCCGTGCCCTTTCGAAGGAACCATCCCGGCATTTGCCTGAAGTGATCTAGGGAAATCACGGAAAACCTAAATCAGGATGGCCGGACGCGGGATTGAACCGTCGTCCTCCCGAATGTGAGTCCAGTGTGCTAACCACTGCGCCACCTCGCTCGGTACCATTTTCGGAGCGTTATACCAAATTTCCAACACCATCGTCATTGAAAGCAGCCACCTGTGCTTTCCGATAATTCTCTACGCTAGTCTATAGCGCGTAGCCTGCACCCAAGTGGTGTCTACGTATCCAGCGTTTCATGTGAACAGAGACGATACTCAGGACGAGCCATTTAGGGCTGTGTTGTGGGTGATCGAACACTTCCCATCGAAAAGGCTGCAGGAGCGTCTTCACTGCCCCTGCAGAGTGCGGCTGAGAATTGCCATGGAGAAGGAAGTGCGTGGCACTTGTGTTAGGTGGGCCGTTGTGGCCGAGCGGTTCTAGGCGCTTCAGTCCGGAACCGCGCGACTGCTTCGGTCGCAGGTTCGAATCCTCCTAGGGAATGGATGTGTGTGATGTCCTTAGTTTAGTTAGGTTTAAGTAGTTCTAAGTTCTATGGGACTGATGACCTCAGATGTTATTTCCCATAGTGCTCAGAGTCATTTGAACCATTTTTTTGAACCAAAATCGGATTTAAAGTCGACAATTTCAATTTTTCTGTAAGTACTGTTTATCTTTAAATATCAGACAGGAAGATGACTGTGTAGGATAAAAATGCTCCATAGGTTGCGCAGCCCTTTATATATCCTCCTGCACTCAGTTTCAAGTTCCCACTTACAGACCTCATGAAATTTACAAATAGTAAGCACTGATCACAGGTGTAAACAAAGCGATCGATATGATGCAACGCCCGATAGGCAGGCAACACACCTAATGTAAAGGTAATGCAAGTACTGTCTTAACTGGCCAAGACTACCGCAGTCTACGCTTACTTATTGTAGACTTCTCTAGTTTTGCTAATCTACTAGGTTTCTTCACGTGCTCGCTGTGCGCTCAAAACCGAAAATAGCGGCGTGATGTGATCAGCGGGCATACTAGAGACACTAGTGAAAACATCAGTGTGAAGCTGCATCGAAATTTCACTGTGGTGTCCATTTCGCTACGGATCGGACCTTTCTTCCCGAGTAATCCTCGTGTGTGTTAAAAGAGAAGTATAGAGATGGCCTAGAACTTCGGCGCGGGGAGAAGAGAACTCGCGAAGCAGAATAAGAGCGGAGAGATTAGGGCACTAGGGCCCCGTAATACCAGTGAGAACCAATCGGCATTTAATCCCGGCGACGGGGCGGCTTTCAGCAACAGCAGCAAGAGCAGGTGGGGTGGCTTTGGCTTTCTGAGTCGCCGGATTACGCCACCTGCGCGCATTCCAGGGGGTCGGGTCGGCTCATTCACCGGTCGCCAGAGTTGGGATAATCAGGTTTGAGCGCTTTGGCGCTCGCGGCGCCGCCTGGCCAACTTCCCACAGTTGGGAGTCAGACTCTCCTCCCCCCCCCACCCCCCCCCACCCCATCCGCCGCTCCCCTCCTGCGCCTCTGGCCACGCCTCGTCTACATGACGCACACACGCCTACCCGTTACGGGCGCCAGGGTTGCAAGTATGGCGCTCCTATGGAATGTCTACGGTATGGCGATAATTTAGACGCAGGATGCACCAGTATTATCTACACTCCGCACTAATCAGATCCGGTATGAAGTGGGGAAACGTGGCAGTCTGCGTGCCTTCGTGCACGCTCTAGGTACTCTTATCTTATTCTCGTCGTCCAACGCGAGAAACAATGCCTGTCTTACACGAGAGTCTTTCTCGTCGCTCTAAGGCTTTCGACACCGTTCCTCAAAAGCGTCTTCTAACCAAACTGCGTGCCTACGGAGTATCGCGTCAGTTGTGCGACTGGATTCGTGATTTCCTGTCAGAAAAGTCACATATTTACTAAAATGGTATCTGTTCTTTCGCACATTTCCGAAAGAACAGATACCATCGGTGACCAAGCAGCTCGTTAGATTGAAATTACAATGAAATGAAAACCTTAAATGCTTACAGGCGTTGACATACGTCAACGGGGACAGATGAAAATGTGTGTCCCGACCGGGACTCGAACCTGGGATCTCCTGCTTACCTGGCAGACGCTCTATCCATCTTTTTTTTTTTTTTTTTGCATTTTGTTCGTTATTGATCGTTGTGTTTGGTCGCTGCGGACGTCGCAAGACATCCTGTTCAAGTTCGGTGGTTGATCCTTCCACTCAGTTCTTTGTTACAGAGGCCAACCGGCTCTCTGACCGAACACGCTGGGCTACCGTGCCGGCTTCTGAGCCACCGAGGACACAGAGGATAGCGCGACTGCAGGGATTTATCTGTGGCACGCCTCCCGCGAAACCCACATTCTCAACGTATTGTCCCGCACTACATTCGTAGTGCCCCCGCCCATTATACTCATTACTCGCGGTGCGTTGCCGATTCCCGTAAGAGTTCGGGCACTGTTTGTGCATTCGCACAGGCTCAGATGGATAGAGCGTCTGCCATGTAAGCAGAGGATCCCGAGTTCGAGTCCCGGTCGGGAAACACATTTTCATCTGTCCCCGTTGACGTATGTCAACGCCTGTAAGCCGCTAAGGTTGTTCATTTCATTGTAATTTCAGAAAAGTCACAGTTCGTAATAATAGACGGAAAGTCATCGAGTAAAACAGAAGTAATATCCGGCGTTCCCCAAGGAAGTGTTATAGGCCCTCTATTGTTCCTGATCTATATTAACGACATAGGACACAATCTGAGTAGCCGTCTTAGGAGTATTTGCAGATGATGCCGTCATTTACCGTCTTGTAAAGTCAACAGATGATCAAAACGACTTGCAAAATGATTTAGATAAGATATCTGTATGGTGCGAAAAGTGGCAATTGAGCCTGAATAAAGAAAAATGCGAAGCTATTCACATGAGTACTAAAAGAAATCAGCTAAATTTCAATTACGCGATAAGTCACACAAATCTGAAGGCTGTAAATTCAGCTAAATACTTAGGGATTAGAATTACAAATAACCTAAATTGGAACGATCACATAGATAATATTGTGGATAGATCAAACCAAAGACTGCGATTCATTGGCAGAACACTTAGAAGATGCAACAGGTTTACTAAAGAGACTGCTTAGACCACGCTTGTCCGCCCTATTCTGAAGTATTGCTGTGCGTTGTGGGATCCGCATCAGGTGGGACTGACGGATGACATCGAAAAAGTTCAAAGAAGGGCAGCTCGTTTTGTATTATCGCGAAACAGGGGAGATAGTATCACAGACATGATACGTGAATTGGAGTGGCAATCATTAAAACAAAGGCGTTTTTCGTTGCGACGGGATCTTCTCATGAAATTTCAATCACCAGTTTTCTCCTCCGATTGCGAAAACATTCTGTTGGCACCCACCTACATAGGGGGAAATGATCATCACGATAAAATAAGAGAAATCCAGGCTCGTACGAAAAAATTTAAGTGCTCGTTTTTCCCACGTGCCGTTCGAGAATGGAACGGTAGATAGTGATTAACATTGTAGGATCACAAGTTAATGTAAGTGCGAGATAAGCCATTGTAAATCTGAAATACTGGTTCATTAATAACCTTTGTAGCCGACGGAATGCGCGTGCGGAGTGCGTGCGCCTTCCATACCTCCTTGTCTATCATCAGCCAACCACGTTGCGAGTGTGTCTACGACATCAAAGATCTCTAGATTGTGCCTGTTGTGGAGCTCTAAATTTCAGAGTATGCTGCAAGCTTCGCGTGCGCAAAGACAAGGGACTGTGGCTGCATCTGCTAACTTCAGAAGTTATAACTGTTCTGGTCAAGCACAGTCCTACTACAGAAATGGATAGTGTGCTTTCGTCTCTGCTTAATCTTTATTATGTTGTTCGTTTTGTTTTCGTGGCACACTGAAAAGTTTCACATGGTCATGGTATTTTTCTTTTCTTGCAAGTGTTATTCTAGTCCACTAGATAGACGAAATATCTGAAAGCAAAAAAGTATTTATGTTTTAGAGAGAAAAGACCTACACTACGCATAAATAGATAAGCGTTGTAATGGAAATCATTTAAACAGTGAATCAGTCAAGATTATTGGACGATGAAAACAATTTTAGTTGTATTAATAACAAAAGCAGGGCCTGTATTGGTCGTTGAAGTAAATGATGATGATGATGATAATGTTCGGTTTGCTGGGCGCTCAACTGCGCGGTTATCAGCGCCTTACAAATTTCCAATCTTTGCTCAGTCCAATCTCGCCACTTTCATCTCCAGCCCGGCCGGGAATCGAACCCGGGACCCCGTGATCCAACGGCAGCAACGCTAGCCACTAGACCACGAGCTGCGGACATTGAAGTAAAAATCTTTACTACTGTTGCAAATACATTTCCATCACTGCGTCGCCATAATCAGTGCTGGTATTAAAGCCCTGTTGGCTCAAATACAAGCAGGAAGACAGCAATATCTGCACATATCAAAAATGGTTCAAATGGCTCTGAGCACTATGGGACTTAACATCGGGGGTCATCAGTCCACTAGAACTTAGAACTACTTAAACCTAACATATCATACACATCCATGCCCGAGGCAGTATTCAAACCTGCGACCGTAGTGGTCGCGCGGTTCCAGACTGAAGCGCCTAGAACCACTTGGCTTCTGCACATATCACTGAATAGTATTTGTCACATCGAAGGTAAAAATGCAACTGGTGTGGTTGTCGTGGTGCACCCAACTCCTGATGGAGTCCTCATAAAAAAAAAAAAAAAAAAAAAAAAAAATTATTGCCATTTGGCACTTAGCAACAAAACAGGATACAAAGGATAAAGCTAAAGGGCGCTATTTACTGCTGTCTACATATTGCCTTACGTGTTTGCAAGCATCTATTTTCTCGAGAAAATAAATGTGTATGTTTGGATGAAACTTTCCCTATTCTTCCGATCAGCAGTAGCCTAACGTAAACACACTATCACACGACATTTAATAATAATTTCCACTTTGAATTCTGCTTCGGTGATTAATAAACTATTGTCATTACTTGTTCCTACAGTTTGCTACTATATTTCAATTTTTCTGTTAACAATAGTCCTTTATAACTTCACTTTTACCATTCAGATGCCCGACTGCATTGCAGACCGCTCTCATAACACGGAGTACTTTGGCGCCTGAAACATGTCCTTTGAAAAATTAATGAATTACTGTGCTGATAAACCTCTTACGTTATTTGATTTTCAAACAGCTGAGCAAAACTGAACGTACACAGACATTTCTCTCTTTACTTATTCTAATCATCACTAAACTGACATAAAATTAAAATTTTTTTTTAGCGCAACGCAATCTGACTTTCAACAATCCCTACAAAATAATGGCCCTGACTAACAATAACCTATACCTTTCATGAATCACTTACCTCAAAAAAAATCTTTGTTTCTCGAACTACTGCAATACAGCGAGCGCCAATACTGCCAGCTAAATAAAAGACTCTAACTACTGAAGGCACTAACTACTGATAGGCACAGTTAGCAAATGAAAGATTTTGCTACAGAATAAACAATGTATTTACCTTAATAATGTTCAAAAGTCATCATTGTGTCCCAGCTATCTTGTCCACTCAAAATATCTATGGAACAATAACAGCTATTGGAAAACGACTTTCACCGGTATCAATGTAGGGCTGGGGCCCATGAATGTACATATTTGGAAACATTCTAAAACGATAGCATATGTGTTTTTTAGCTCAAACATGTTTTTTTTAAATGTACCTCCTATATTTTTTCTTCAGCAATCCATAGCATGACAAAGCACATACACAATGGCGTTGATTGCATAGCAATAGTCCCATTACATCCCGAGATATTGAGACGCGAAGTTGACGCTTGAAACACCCGACATGCGCTGCTAGCGCACGTCCTGAGGCTCAGGCGTAAACCCCATGCTGCCTGTAATCGCGATGTGATTGACATGTGTAATCACACCTCCATACTTATCAAGAGGTCCGAAACGAATAATTTAGTCTGCTGCCATCCTGCATTAACGTCGTACATTCCAGCAGGTATTTATCCCATAGGCTAGGGGTGATGCGGTTCTGTAACATATCTGTGTACCGCAACGTTAGTCACAAAGTTAACTTCACTTATCGTTAGTCCGTTACTAAAAAGGTAATGCCGTTCAACATTAAAACTTTACTTTACTGTAGATCTAGCGCAAGTAACAGTTAATCATTCACTCGTAATAGTAAAATTCATGTTGATGGTTTTAGTGAAACGAGCAAGTGGACTAAAAGTTTTACCGTTGTTTAGGTAAAAATGTTTTGATTTGGGAAGTTCAGGTAGGACATAGAAGATGAATGTAAACATGTTTAACCAATTAGTTTTATTATCACATAATTATCAATGTTATGTTTATCTAATGCGTTTAATGACAAATTGTTGCAAACAGATGTTTCTTAACATCACTGGGTAAAATGGCCCTTTGTAGAAACTTCCACTGTGATATCAGCACTACATACTAAACATAGCGTTCACATTTCATGCTCAAAGTGATGCCCGTGGCTTGCATACATAGGGTCACTCTGCGGATGAAGGATGCCCTACTTCGTGTTACTGTTTCCTCTTTGATAGCTGTACAAGCATCAATAATGCGTTGCTTCATGTCCTCTGGTGTTGTTGGTTCATGTTGGTAAACAGCATTCTTCACTGCTCCCCAAAGAAAATAATCCAGCGGTGTAAGGTCCGCAGATCGGGCAGGCCACCTAACTGGGCCACCTCGTCCAGTCCACCTACCAGGGAACTTACGGTTCAGAAGTCGTCGTGCTCGTAAGGAGCTATGTGCAGGGCATCCGTCATGCTGATTCCACATGACCATTCTCCGGTTCAGAGGTACGGTGTCCAAGAGAACAGGAAGATTGTGTCGTATAAATCTGGAGTATTGTCTGCCATTTTGGATGCCATTTATGACGAAAGGTCCGATAATGGTATCGCCAATAATCCCACACCAAACATTAACTTTCCACGGACGTTGATGCTTTACCTGACGGAGCCATTTTGGATTGTCTGCGGACCAATAATGCATATTCCTCACATTGACAATTCCTTTGTTGGAGAATGATGCCTCGTCGGTAAAGAGAACATCTGCAAAAAAATTTGGATTAGCCAGAAGTTTTTGCTGAGACCACCGACAAAATGTTACCCTATTGCGGAAGTCATTTCCGTGAAGATCCTGGTGTAAATGAACATGGTAAGGATGAAATTTATGACGTTTAAGAATACGCTGTGCTCTTGATTTCGACACACCAACTTCACGTTCAATTTGACGTGTGCTGATTTGAGGATTCACAGCTATGGTAGCGAGCACAACAACTTCAGCAAGTTCATCTGTGCGTGTTCTAGGACGATGTCGAGGTTTTGGATTTAAGCTTCCCGTTTCACGTAGATGAGATGTGAGACGACCAAACATCCGGCGCGAAGGCGATGGCTTGTCAGGGAATCGTCTTCTGTACAGTCGTTCTGCCTGAACAGCACTTCGTCCACCTACAATAGGGTACAGTACAGGTATGTAGAGTAGGGTAGAAAACAGACATATTAACTTAATAATCATAATGTTCACTAACAGTACTATCAACAAACAAGCAATCTCATAACGTATTTTCCGTCAACGTACACTCTCCATGGATCAGCAGCATTTCTACCATATCTCCATGTGTGTACATTATGCTGTACAGTATAAGTTCCGCAACACAACATTTATTCACAATGTGTACTACCTCCGTGCCGTCACTAGATTACTCTGATGCACGACTACACTGGCAAGCGGCGTACTGCACGCCAAAGCAACAACAAATGGGATGCTCGGAGGGTGGTGGAGTACAGGAGTTTGCATGGGTCGCAAATCATAAACAAGGCGAAGTGGTAACTGTGGCAGTACTGGGAACTACGTTGGACACTTGACTAGGTAGAGCCAGGCGCTGCGCGACAGGCACAATGGGTCATATAACGCATTTGATAAACCTTATTTTGGGTGTGCCGGATAAATAAGACAACCTGACGGGTGTACACCGATCGGTACTGGTTCATATTGTGTACGTAGATACGTAAAACGTGCAAGAGGGAAACCATTATGTGCTTATGAGAGTTGATGGCAGCAGACCATATTATTCATTTCGGACCTCTTGATAAGTATGGAGGTGTGATTACACATGTCAATCACATCGCGATTACAGGCAGCATGGGGTTCACGCCTGAGCCTCAGGACGTGCGCTAGCAGCGCATGTCGGGTGTTTCAAGCGTCAACTTCGCGTCTCAATATCTCGGGATGTAATGGGAATATTGCTATGCAATCAACGCCATTGTGTATGTGCTTTGTCATGCTAGGCATTGCTGAGAAAAAAATATAGGAGGTCCATTTAAAAAAAAAACATAAGTTTGTGTTAAAAAACACATATACTTTCGTTTTAGAATGTTTCCAAATATGTACATTCATGGGCCCCATACATTGATACCGGTGAAAGTCGTTTTCCAATAGCTGTTATTGTTCCAGAGATATTTTTGGTGGACAAGATAGCTGGGACACCCTGTATATCAGTTCATGATATCCAATATTACAAATTTACTCTTTCTGATGGACACACGTCCAGATCGTCCGCTCTCAAAATTCTGCCATCTCTCTCCCCACATCCACCACTGCCGGCGGCTCACCTCCAACTGTGCAACGCTACGCGCTGTTCACATCCAACTGCCCAACACTACAATAGCGATTATTCCAACAATGCCAACTAGCCACAGACTGCAAACAGCACAGCCAATGATTTTCATACCGAACGCTACGTGACGTTACCAACATAAAACCAAAACAGCCTACTTACATAGCCCCCATGCTCCCCACAAAAAAATTTACAAATTGTTTTGGGCAGTGGCCAATAATGATTTGATAAAATTTTTCATAATTACATGTAATGCGTTTCCATGACGCGAAAATATAGGTTAAAAATGCTCATAGAATTTGTGTTTTACATCATTACAAACTTTTTGACATTTATATTCGATTTTAAGTAATTCTGCAGTTAAATCTTCACGTGTTTGTTCAAGCGTTTGTTCCATTGAGTTTAACTTTTGAAGCTGTTGCTGTCTCTGATTTTGTTCCACTGTGTCTAACTGTTGCTGTGTTTGTCTTTATTTTTTCTTGCATTAATTGCAATAATAATGTATTAGTGTCTAGAATCTGTTCCTCTATGCTTTTTGGCAGTGCATTTGCAGCGGCAACATTCACATTTTGACAAGCAGAAAATATGTCTTGACTTATTTGAGAAAGTGGTGAGGACCCGAAATCTGAAGCTACAGTATTTGCAAGATTGTGTCCTGTCATTTCGGAATCCTGAGGCGAGTTGTTGCCGACCGATCGATCGATAATGCTTCCCTGTTCACTAATTGTTTCACTGTCTACACCATTATTTACCGCCCGCTCCATTTCCCTATGCACAATTACCAAATTACTACGTTGAATGTCCGTTAATTCATTACACGGTGTTGCTGATAAGCTACAATCGTCGTCACTATCATTTCTCAATTTACTTTGGAGCCTAGTGTTACGTTTTTCATACGCCATAATTATCACGTATTTCACACGATAACAAGAAAAGCGCAATTTGAAGAGCAAAAACAAGAAAACACATTAGCATAGCACTGAAAATAATATCTCATTAATTGCAAGTGCAGTTGCGAAATACTTGGTGCAAATCTACATGCATGCCACAACTGTTTTACTGAACAATGAAAAACTACAACTACAAAGGAAATTATTACGCGCTAGCAATAAACAATAGCTACACTAAGTACATAAACTACAAGAAAAAATCATAAGATTCCAGTGAGGTATCCTCGGCTAAGGGTCGACATATGAAACATCCCCCTTTGAAAAATTCATAAATTACTGTGCTAACAAACCTCTTACGTTATTTGATTTTCAAACAGCTGAACAAAATTGAACGCACTCAGACATTTCTCTCTTTACTTATTCTGATCACTACTAAACTGACACAATTTTTTTAATTTAATTTATTTTATTTTACTTTATTTTATTTTATTTTTTTTTTTTTTTTAGCGCAACGCAATCTGATTTCAATAATCCCTACAAAAGAATGGCCCTGACTAACAGTAACCTATACCTTTCATCAATCACTTACCTCACAAAAACCTTCGTTACTTGAACTACTGCAATTCAGCGAGCGCCAATACTGCCAGCTAAATAAAAGATGTCAACTACTGAAGGCACTAACTACTGATAGGCATAGTTAGCAAATGAAAGATTTTGGTAGAGAACAAACAATGTATTTACCTTAATAGTGTTCAAAGGTCATAATATATATAGCAGTTCATGACATCCAGTCTTATAAATTTACTGTCTCTGATGGACACACGTCCAGATCATCCGCTCTAAAAACTCCGCCATCTCTCTCCCCACATCCACCATTGCTGGCGGCTCACTTCCAACTGCGCAGCGCTCGCGCTGTTCACATCCAACTGCCCAACACTACAATAGGGAATATTCCAACAATGCCAACCAGCCACAGACTGCACACAGCACAGCCAGTGATTTTCATACAGAGCGCTACGTGACGTTACCAACATAAAAAACTAAACAGCCTACTTACACGCTGACGAAAACGACCTCTCAAAGCAGACGAGGCTCAATACGGAAATAAAACGACAGGAGCGCTTCAGTAGACGCAATTGTTTCTAGTGGTCAGTTGAAGCAAAGAAGTCGATCACGTAAAAGCGTCTATACGTCGGCGGCGGGACGTTCTCTGTAAACTGAACAGCTAACAGGAGAGGGGTGAAGTGTTCCTCCTCCTCTCTCAAGAGACTGAGATAACTGATTAAAAAATTTTCTCATAGAGTCACGATATAAAAAGGCTACGGGAGCAGAAAATTTCTGCCTAACTTCAACACCGCGACGAGAAATAGAAAGTGCCAATAATGAACAGAAAAATTAAAATTTATAACTAGTACGATGGAAATTCGGAATAATTACAAGCCAGCGATGGTTGATGTGATGGTTCATCGTCGTATTTAAATGGTGGGACCACGACAACAGCCACGTGATGCGCTTTCGACGTCATTGTTTAGTGATAGATGACCGATGGATTTAACCGAAGTCTTACGTGAAAACGTACACAGTAACATGGAAATGATCGTTAAATAAATCTCAGGGTGGATATGCCTTGTAAGAACGAACAGGTAACGAAAGAACATGTAGAGTCCGCCGAAATATCGCCGAACAATCCGTGTGGCCATTGGAACAGAAAAATTCAAATAAAATGGTATTCCCTAGGAAAGAATCGTGAACGGTAAAGTGCATTGAAATAAGCACAATAAACATGAAGATTAAAATTTTATACATTTCATTTCAGTAACAGGAACTTCTTTTTACGTGAGTACAGTTCAATACACGTCAGAAAAAGGAGCAAATATACGAAAAGAAAAATTTCAGAGAGAGAGTTCCTCTTGTTAAAAAAAATTGATAGTATATCTTTTAGAAGTGTTTTCGGTTGCCGTACAACTAACTCATCTCTTTGTTTTTGCAAGTCAGGCTATTTTTTAAAAAGAAAAAAATGTACACTGTATCGTTATAAAGGTTACGTTTCCATGTACGAATTTCTTGAAAATGGGCGAAAGGCTGATACTTCGATTTCACGTATACAAAACAGGTAATATTCTCGGAAGAATGCTACAACAGGAGCACAGGTACCCTAAATCTCAGTTTCTAATCAAGTAGTGTGCGGTGATTTACGCGTATCTGCTTCGTGTCATTTTCTTCCGTTATTTGTATCAGTCAGGGATGGGTCAGACAGTATCGGACATGTAACCCTTTTCGAAATTATAATTTTTCCTAAAGCTTATAAAGGAACATTTATCAACCTAAAACACACTGTGGAGAGTTACGTAATCCAGCTACAAAACTCTATGTGCTAAACACAAACGTTCGTTGATTTTCTTACTTTTCCACCCGTTCTACAGGCAGTAGAGTTTGAGCAACGCATGGGAACATAGACGAATTCAGGCTGCTTTCGAGTAATTTATGCTTTTGTACCCGGAGATCTTCAGCTTAGCGAGGGTGTTTCTGTATTTCATAATAAACTTTAATGAACAATGAATTTAGCAATACTGTTAAACTTTTATGGTAACGGGTAACCGCGACTTCTCGTTTTCCATTTAAAGTAGCTGATTTAACTGGACAATCTGCTAAATATTATCCGCTACTTCACGCATATTAACCTAATTTTGCTATGATCTTAATTCTTTAACTTATAGAAATCAACACGCTTTTAATAAGCTTATGTCAGACTATCATACTTGTTTTCGTCTTATTATTGAAAATACAGTAAACAGTGTTTACCTTCGCCACTGTCTCGACTACCTATTCTCTTTCCTGGTTTCTCCCTTATCTTCACGGAATGAGGATGTTCACTTGGACTTGGTTGGCATTGTTAGTGGAAGAGGGGGGTTGGATGCTTCCTGCTGCAACTACCTCCCGTGAGGCATTGTGAAGATCATTTATAGATATATGCACTACTGGCCATTAAAATTGCTACATCGTAACACGGTCCCTGACTTCAGCCGTCGCACGGACGCCAAAATGGAAAATATTGAAATAAACGATATCGGAATTGAAAAACAACTGCTATCACTTAGTAGCGGAAAAGCATCCGGACCAGACGAGATACCCTTAAGATTCTACAGTGATTATGCTAAAGAACTTGCCCCCTTTCTATCAGCAATTTATCGTAGATCGCTGGAAGAACGTAAAGTACCTAGCGACTGGAAGAAAGCGCAGGTCGTTCCCATTTTCAAGAAGGGTCATAAATCAGATGCGAATAATTATAGGCCTATTTCGCTTACATCAATCTGTTGTAGAATAATGGAACATGTTTTGTGTTCTCGTATTATGACGTTCTTAGATAATACAAATCTCCTTCATCATAACCAACATGGATTCCGCAAACAGAGATCATGTGAAACTCAGCTCGCCCTATTTGCCCAAGAAATTCACAGTGCCGTAGACACTGGCGAGCAGATTGATGCCGTATTCCTGGACTTCAGGAAGGCATTTGATACGGTTCCGCACTTACGTTTAGTGAAAAAAATACGAGCTTACGGAATATCGGACCAGGTTTGTGATTGGATTCAGGATTTCCTAGAAGAAAGAACACAACATGTCATTCTTAACGGTTCAAAATCTGCAGATGTAGAGGTAATTTCGGGGGTACCGCAAGGAAGCGTGATAGGACCTTTATTGTTTACAATATACATAAATGACTTAGTTGACAACATCGGTAGCTCCGTGAGGCTATTTGCAGATGACACGGTTGTCTACAAGAAAGTAGCAACATCAGAAGACTCGTACGTACTCCAGGAGGACCTGCAGAGGATTAATGCATGGTGCGACAGCTGGCAGCTTTCCCTAAACGTAGATAAATGTAATATAATGCGCATACATAGGGGCAGAAATCCATTCCAGTACGATTATGCCATAGGTGGTAAATCATTGGAAGCGGTAACGACCGTAAAATACTTAGGAGTTACTATCCGGAGCGATCTGAAGTGGAATGATCACATAAAACAAATAGTGGGAAAAGCAGGCGCCAGGTTGAGATTCATAGGAAGAATTCTAAGAAAATGTGACTCATCGACGAAAGAAGTAGCTTACAAAACGCTTGTTCGTCCGATTCTTGAGTATTGCTCATCAGTATGGGACCCTTACCAGGTTGGATTAATAGAAGAGATAGACATGATCCAGCGAAAAGCAGCGCGATTCGTCATGGGGACATTTAGTCAGCGCGAGAGCGTTACGGAGATGCTGAACAAGCTCCAGTGGCGGACACTTCAAGAAAGGCGTTACGCAATACGGAGAGGTTTATTATCGAAATTACGAGAGAGCACATTCCGGGAAGAGATGGGCAACATATTACTACCGCCCACATATATCTCGCGTAATGATCACAACGAAAAGATCCGAGAAATTAGAGCAAATACGGAGACTTACAAGCAGTCGTTCTTCCCACGCACAATTCGTGAATGGAACAGGGAAGGGGGGATCAGATAGTGGTACAATAAGTACCCTCCGCCACACACCGTAAGGTGGCTCGCGGAGTATAGATGTAGATGTAGATCACGAAGATGACGTGCTACAGATGCGAAATTTAACTGACAGGAAGAAGGTGCTCTGATATGCAAATCATTAGCTTTTCAGAGCTTTCACACAAGGTTGGCGCCGGTGGCGACACCTACAACGTGCTGACACGAGGAAACCTTCCAACCGATTTCTCATACACAGACAGCAGTTGACCGGCGTTGCCTGATGAAAGGTTGTTGTGATGCCTCGTGTAAGGAGAAGAAATGCGTACATCACGTTTACCACTTTGATAAAGGTCGGATTGTAGCCTATCGCGATTGCGGTTTGTCGTATCGCGACATTGCTGCTCGCGTTGGTCGAGATCCAATGACTGTTAGCAGAATATGGAATCGGTGGGTTCAGGAGGGTAATACGGAACGCCATGCTGGATCCCAATGGCTTCGTATCACTAGCAGTCGAGATGACAGGCATCTTATCCGCATGGCTGTAACGGATCGTGCTGTCACGTCTCGATCCCTGAGTAAACAGATGAGGACGTTTGCAAGACAACAACCATTTGCACAAACAGTTCGACGACGTTTGAAGCAGCATGGACTATCAGCTCGGAGACCGTGGCTACGGTTGTCTTGACGCTGCATCACAGACAGGAGCCCCTGTGATGGTGTACTCAACTACGAACCTGGGTGTACGAACGGCAAAACGTCCTTTTTTCGGATGAATCCAGGTTCTGTTTACAGCATCGTAATGGTCGCATCCGTGTTTGGCGACATCGCGGTGAACGCACATTGGAAGCGTGTATTCGTCATCGCCATACTGGTGTATCACACGACGTGGTGGTATGGGGTGCCATTGGTTACACGTCTCGGTCATTTCTTGTTCGCACTGACGGCACTTTGAACAGTGGACGTTACATTTCATATGTATTACGACCCGTTGCTCTACCCTTCATTCGATCCCTGCTAAACCCTACCTTTCAGCAGGATAATACACAATCGCATGGTGCAGGTCCTGTACGGGCCTCTCTGGATACAGAAAATGTTCGACTGCTGCCCTGGCCAGCACACTTTCCAGATCTCTCACCAATTGAAGACGTCTGGTCAATGGTGGCCGAGCAACTGGCTCGTCACAATACGCCAGTCACTACTCTTGATGAACTGTGGTATCGTGTTGAAGCTGCATGAGCAGTTGTACACGCCATCCAAGCTCTGTTTGACTCAATGCCCAGGCACATCAAAGCCGCTATTACGGCCAGAGGTGGTTGTTCTGGGTACTGATTTCTCAGCATCTATGCACCCAAATTGCGTGAAAATGTAATCACATTTTAGTTCTAGTATAATATATTTATCCAATGAATACCCCTTTATCATCTGCATTTCTTCTTGGTGTAGCAATTTTAATGGCCAGTAGTGTATTATCCGCTACTTCACGCAATATTAACCGAACTTTACTATGATCTTAATTCTTTAACTTAAGAAATCAACACTTTCTCATAAGCTTATGTTAGACTATCATACATGTTTTTGTCTTATTATTGAAAATACAGTGAACATCGTTTATCTTCGCCACTGTCTTGAATACTTATTCTTTTTCCTGGTTTCTCCCCTATCTTCACGGAATGAGGATGTTCACCTGGACTTGTCATTGTTAGTGGAAGAGGGTAGCTGGATGCTTCCTGTCGCTACTCCACCTCCCGTGAGGCATTGTGAAGATCATATATAATAGTCCGTTGATATGACCACCTGCCAAAACCCTCAATAATAACCACCTTTTGCAGCACTAACGTGCAGGAAGAAAGCCAGTGAGGTTCTGGAAGGTACCAACAGGGACGTTGAGCCACATCGAGTCCAGTGCCGGTGCCAGATGCGGTAGGTTTCTCGACTGATCCACAGCACGAATAGCCTGATCTTGGTGGTCCCGCACATTCTGTATTGGTTTCAAATCCGGGGAGTTTGGTAGCGAAGGGCGTACGGTAAAGTGATCCTGGTGCTCTTCGAACTACACAGGTACATTGTGAGTTGTCAAACGCTGCACTGTCCTACTGGTAGATGACATCGACCCCAGGTGGAGATTGACATGGGCTGCTCAAATGTTGCCCGTACACATCTCAGCAGCCGCCGTTTACCTCCGTCACCTATGGCCCGTTTTGCACCACAGTTATCTCGGCGGCGATTTTGGATTGCGCCATTTCGCCATGCAAGTTATGCTTTAACCACGGCTTCACGTGAGCAGAATATAAACTTAGCCGCTTCCACTCCTGACCCGCCGTTTTGGGCGTCACATAAATCGCTCCGTTTCCATTTTACGACAAAGGCTTCAGTTTTTTGCGTTCCCCGACACTTGTATTTGATTTAATGTTTTTTATTGATCTTAAAATCATTTTTAAATGTCCAAATTGAACACGTTTAACGAGATCTATCACCAATAATATTCTGCGAGACTGGTTTTTGGCCGGTGGACGGATATGTATGGGAATTTGTAGCTGCAGCCATACGGTGTTTTTTTTTTCGTGTATTGTGGACTGCGAAAATAATATACAAATTGTATTTAGATGGAACGCGTTCTGGCTTAATTTTCCACGCAATATAAAGGCTGCGATATAGGAACAGGAGGCACTTCTACTAACGGTACGGTTTACGAGGCACAACATGGAGTACAAGGTTAAAGTTCCAGTGTGTCGATGTGCCTATTATCGTGACCAAAAAATATCGTAGAGTTACATGGAAGCAGGGGCTGTAGAGAGACAGGTTTAACGGCTAAATTGATTTGAGTATCTGACTATGTACCACATACAAAAAAAACCATTACAACGTTCGAATAGTGGTTACAATTGCTTACGTATTACACGCAAAGATATTAGTAATTACAGTAAATATTACGTCGATTAGTACTGATTACATTGATTCTGCATCGTCGACTGACAATGCTTCAACCGACAACACGACGGTACGCATTTTTACCGCATCTTCATACTATACCTTCAACAAGAAAATTACAGTGGCATTATTTAACAAGAACACAATTGCTGGAATGTGTTTGTGGACCGACCCCATGAGACAATGACTCGCCGTGTCTCACAGCTCAGTTTCTTTTGCCGAACTTTGCAACTGTTAGGGAACTATTTTCTAGCGCCTATGCTTTTCGGAAAGGATTTGTTACATCAAAACCAACTTCTTTTGTCGCTGAATTCATTTGCACGATTTGTCGTTCTTGTTACCCGTCTCGCGTAACTTGGTAACACTATCATTTGAATAATTCTACCAATAGTTTCGAGGTCTGCCCTAAATCGTCCACTATGCAATACTTTTCAAGTAAAACATTAACGCAAATGATACGTGTCTACGTCGCACTTTTTTATCACTTGCATGTTTACAGTCCTAAATTTCTGCAGCAATAAAAAATTTTTTAACCGATATTTTATTTTTTTATTTTGTCTTATATATATACATTAGTATCAACAGCATTTTTGAATCTTGCTCTTTCTTTTTTATGGTTGGCGATATTTTGGAGGGGACTATACCATATTACATTCGAAATGCTAGTAAAATTTGTAAATCGCGAAGTGTTCGCCAGTAAGCCAGTTAGCTTTGACCAGTCAGAGCAGGTTAGGTAGAATTTCATCATTAAAGCGTTCAGACAGCGGGAAAGCCATAAGTTGGACGGTTTCGTGCACAACAAGATTTGTTTACATTTAAAACTTGCTGTGAGAACTTGTCTACTTGTGATGTGTGTTACATTCAAATTCACTTGAGACCACCGTCGCTAAACTCAAATATAAAAATTTGTTTTAGTTATTTCAAAATTACTTACGACGGATGCAGTGCTCGCTTCATTGAGGACGAATCACGTTTCTTCCCCTTTCTTTAACATTGTTTATCATATATCGGTGTTATTCAACAGATCAATTGAATTTTGATATATTTTACATCAACACAGTCACTTCCGGTAGGAAGATTAATTACCGGGTGATCCTGATTCACTACAACGTTTAATGTTTTACTTTTGTAGCATTCCAAATTACACGTGTCTCTTCTTAAATGCAGTCACATCTACCTCATTCCGCTTTCAGAACTGATATTGGAAATATTATCATAAATTGCAAAGAAGGAGTCCACAAAATTCGGCGATGCCTAGAATTTTAAATATTCGAAGTACTATATCCAGTACTCTGTCCCAAACTCTCATCAACATTCCGTTTTACGCTGTAATATTCTGATTTGCAGTAGGGTTTTGGAACATATACTGTACTCGAACATTATGAAGTACCTCGAAGAAAACGATTTATTGCCACGCAGTCGGCACGGCTTCGGAAAATATTGTTCTCGTAAAACACAACTAGCTCTTTACACTAATGAAGTAATAAGTGCTATCGACAGGGGATGTCAAATTAATTCCATATTTTTAGATTTCCAGAAGGCTTTCGACACCCGTCAAATTAATTCCATATTTTTAGATTTCCAGAAGGCTTTCGACACCGTTCCTCAGAAGCGTCTTCTAACCAAACTGCGTGCCTGCGGAGTATCGCCTCAGTTGTGCGATTGGATTCGTGATTTCATGTCAGAAAGGTCACGGTTCGTAGTAATAGACGGAAAGTCATCGAGTAAAACAGAAGTAATATCCGGCTTACCCCAAGGAAGTGTTATAGGCCCTCTATTGTTCCTGATCTACATTAACAACATAGGAGACAATCTGAGTAGCTGTCTTAGATTGTTTGTAGATGATGCTGTCATTTACCGTCTTGTAAAGTCATCAGATGATCAAAACGACTTGCAAAATGATTTAGATAAAGTATCTGTATAGTGCGAAAAGTGGCAATTGACCCTGAATAAAGAAAAATGTGGAGTTATTCACAAGAGTACTAAAAGAAATCAGCTAAATTTCAATTACGCGATAAGTCACACAAATCTGAAGGCTGTAAATTCAGCTAAATACTTAGAGATTAGAGTTACAAATAACCTAAATTGCAACGATCACATAGATAATATCGTGGGCAGGACAAACCAAAGACTGCGATTCATTGGCAGAACACTTAGCACATGTAACAGGTCTACTAAAGAGACTGCCTAGACCACGCTTGTCCGTCCTATTCTGGAGTACTGCTGTGCCGTGTGGGATCCGCATCAGGTGGGACTGACGGATGACATCGAAAAAGTACAAAGAAGGGCAGCTCGTTTTGTATTATCGCGAAATAGGGGAGATAGTGTCACAGATATGATATGTGAATTGGAGTGGCAATCGTTAAAACAAAGGCGTTTTTTGTTGCGACGGAATCTTCTTACAAAATTTCATTCACCAGTTTTCTCCTGCGATTGCGAAAACATTCTGTTGGCACCCACCTACGTAGGGAGAAATGATCATCACGATAATATAAGAGAAATCAGGGCTCGCACGAAAAAATTTAAGTGCTCGTTTTTCCTGCGTGCCTTTCAAGAGTGGAACGGTAGAGAGACAGCTTGAAGGGGGGTTTAATGAAGCCTCTGCCAGGCACTTTATTGTGAATAGTAGAGTAATCACGTAGATGTAGATGTAGATATACAGTCGTTTCTCTTCGGTTCACTCCTCCGTCAGAGCTAAGATCGTATGGAATACTGTCGCGGCCACTGTTCTGAAACTGAGGGCCCAGTTAGTTTTCACCTTTACTCGATAACACTTTACCTAGCATCCCATACTTTCTTTCGCGCCATTTTGCCGAAATGAAATCCTGCCCACCCTCTTCAGCGAAAGTTTCCTTACTCGTCCAATTCAATTTTGCTTCATGGGTCCGTAAATTTACGGTTTATGGAGCGTCACTTCCACCCTGCAATTTCATTTCGTTCTATCGCTTCGAATTTGATTCCCTCAAGCATCACCTCCCACCACCCAGAAAACGATCCCCTGCGATTCGAAATTATTTCACACATTTTCGCCTTTCGGCAACGCTCAGTATGTTTTATTCGCAAGGCTATTAATAAACGGATAGAGAGTATCAGCTTTCTGTTGTCTGTATTTTTATTTATTTGTGCTCGGTAACAAAGGGTAGCTTTTCCTATCAACCAAAATTAGATTTTTAACGGCAAACGCCTGCATAGAAACTGAGCATGCTAGTCTAAATGAAGCTATTTCTTTCACACGTTCCATTTACATGAGGAAGTAGGGCAATTGCATAATACGCTCTTATGAAATTCATCTGACAATATTCGTTATACATTATAAAATTTCCTTCACATTACAAAAATATGCTATCGCCAAAACATAATAAACGGAAAGACAACGCTGTATCCCTAGTTACTAGCCGGCCGGGTGTGGCCGTGCGGTCTAGGCGCTTCAGTCTGGAACCGCGTGACCGCTCCGGACGCAGGTTCGAATCCTGCCTCGGGCATGGATGTGTGTGATGTCCTTAGGTTAGTTAGGTTTAAGTAGTTCTAAGTTCTAGGGGACTGATGACCACAGCAGTTAAGTCCCATAGTGCTCAGAGCCATTTGAACCAACCTAGTTACTAATCCAGATCTACTTTCAGCTCTGAAAATTCTTCGTTGACTACTAAAACAAGTGACTAATTTAACCATAGGAATGAAATGAAATTGTGAAGCTTCTGCAATATATTTTTCTTTTTAATTAGTTTATTCCTCAGAACACCATCATGAGCAGATAATCAGTTTACCCTACTGAATGACAAAGTACTATGGACATTCTCCTAGTAGGTACCAATATACAGATTTCAAATTTTGACCCGACGAGGGAGGCAAGAAACTCTGAAAATAAGATTTTACATTTACTTGAACGTTAATTTTGCTTGAATCATAGGACCACACCTACGTGTGAGTAGTGATTAGTGGCTTACAGAGTGGACAAAACTGCGGAAATCTCGAGATGAGGATATGAGAGATCCTAATGCGGCCGCCTCATGACATCGGAAGACGAGCGCGTTTAGCAGGGCGTCTGTAATAGTCTTTGAATTAAAGCACTGTAAAAGTGCCTATGATGCTAAAAAGCTACACCAAATAATCCTTAAAACAGGCATGAAACTCGTGTATGAAAAGACAACTGGAAAACAATGTACGGAATAATTAAAATGGCAGAAAATTTCACACGGCGGAAAGGGAATACAGTCGACTGAACATAATAAAACAGTGAATAAGAGTAGGCGTAGTAAAATGAAGGTAGGTTACAAGTTCAAAATTAATTTAGGAGATCGATATCTGTCACAGTGAAAATACAAAACGTTGATGCAGTCAGCAGCACTGTTAGCTGGCCACGATATTGTTTCACCTGGGAATGAGTGCACTTCGGTCGGCTTATCACAAGATTTTATCGTGAAATAGTTTTATGCACAGCTGTCTTGAAAGCATTCACAGTGTTATGCGTTTTCCTTGCTGATCACTATACTCGGTTACTGCAACGTACCGTGTGTTCACGATAACGGTCACGGGAGGCCAAGTGCAATAATTTTGTATAGTGATCGGGTAGTACTTGCATCCAAATACTTAATTCGAAACAGGAAAACAGCAACTGAGGAGATGAGAAAGATACAAAGAAAATCTAAACAGAGATATTGGACTCCCAGAAGGAATCAGATTTGGATGAAAACTTATCGACGAAATGAGAAAAAGATGGTAGAAGTTTGACAGACGTATTTACCGTAGGATCAGAAAAGGGTCTGGGAGAACACCGAGAAATTAATAAAACACTGAGAATTGCACGACCACCACGATATGGATGAAAGAAGATGGAGGAACTGGAACTAACGATGGAAAACATGACGGAGGGACAAAGGTGCCTAGAGAATAGTAATGGAGGCAGAGCAGAACCTCCGAACAGGTAGATAGAGGAGGGGATGATTGGGGGGGGGGGGGGGGTGGGAGGGGGCGGGGACTTGAGTTCCAAAGTCGACTAGAGAAAACTCAAGGGAAGCAGAGTCTGAACATATTTCCACCACGGGTAATGGAAGAAATTTGAAGGCGTTACTTTATATGATAAAACGGCTTTTCGAACAAAGCAGTCACCCCCCCACCCCAATTTTAATGAATCTTTTAATAGGTACTGTTCACAAAAATGTCAACATTGGAAAGAAAAAACTTATGCTTGTGAATTTACCCAAAAACTGTGAAATATCAATGTTTTTATAGAAAAAACCACTAACAAATGGTTCAAATGGCTCTGAGCACTATGCGACTTAACTTCTGAGGTCATCAGTCGCCTAGAACTTAGAACTAATTAAACCTAAATAACCTAAGGACAGCACACACATCCATGCCCGAGGCAGGATTCGAACCTGCGACCGTAGCGTGCGCTCGGCTCCGGGCTGCAGCGCCCAGAACCGCACTGCCACTCCGGCCGGCAAACCACTAACAGAGAAGGTACATTTAAAGAATAGATTTTATCAGTTCAGAACATGCTCTACTCGTGAACCTCGGAATTTTTTTTATTTTTTCAATTTGTTATAGTTAACCATCAGAATACCTTATTAGTTTCTTTGTATATAAACTTTTCCTAATATTTGTAATTTATATATTTCTTTATACAGAATTTCATCTCTCTCTCTCTCTCTCTCTCTCTCTCTCTCTCTCTCTATCTCTCTCTGTCACTCTCTCACTTACGATTTTACACCTTGAATTAGCGAATTTTGAACACGCCTTTCACCTTCTGTGTGTTCCCCTCTAGAATACGATCGTCCTCGAGCAGTATACTGTAAACTGAAACACAAATTACAGTTTATCTTTGAGTTCACACATACGAGTGTGTTCTATCACGCAGCAACTGATGAATCCACTAAAACAGCTAATTTAAAAATTATCTGAACGAACGAGATAGCTACAGAATTGAGCACATATTGTTCCTCTTCAATAAAATAATCACAGCTAAACCAGATCACAACGGAAGATAAATTGTGAATTGCACCGCCGGTGCTGCAGTAAACAGCGTTTAGATAACAAAAACGAGTTATTGATTTGGAGTACAACGGAAGTCGTTCTATTAGCGTAACTGCTTCCAGTTAACAATACGTAGTGACGTACTACTAGCCTATTTAAGTAACAAGATTACTCTTCTCAAAAGCAGTCTCAGGATCCGATCAAACAAATTAAAATTTCCTATACACAACTGGATACTTAACATTTCAAAACCCAAGGTTACAGATTTACTGAACGTAAAGGAAATATCATAAATATTATATAGCATTCTAGTAATTTATGCTTCAAAATTTAATGTTGTGATCATTAGCGCCTAACATTGATGTTATCGTTATGCACAAAGGATTTATCTATCAGCATCGGCAGCGCCACCAGATAGTTCGCTTTTGTCTTCAGGAAACTATCATCACTGGTCGATAGTTATAAAATGCGGAAGAACTGTGGTGTAATTTCTAATGGGTGTAACGAATTGTGTTTTCATTAAATGTCGATAAATGGAAGACAATGAACGTAACAAAAAGAAAGAAACCACTAGGTTTTCTAATTCCCATTTCAAAAAATTACTTTTTTTTTAAATTTTGCATAATGATTCCTGACCAAATAGGCTATACCTCAGTATCAACGAAGGTGCCGCCATCAATTTTTAGAGGGGAGTTGGGAGGCGCCTGGCCGTTCGCTTTTGTCTTTTGCCATCCTTCATCGTTTCCTGTACCTCTATATAACTTAATGTACATCAAGCTAATTCTCAATCAAAATGTGTTGGACTATTTTGTCATACTAGTCCACATATCTGTGCTAACTACCAATGGATTAAAAATTTCACTTTTGACCATCTGTGCGAAAGACGCGGCAGCGATCAGCCGTTGGGGTGACTTTGTTCAAATTTTCAGTATCTTTCTTGGTTTATTATACAATCTCAGCCTGCAGTCATTCGGAGAAGTCCAAGAATTTCCTCTAATTGCACAGCAGAGGGTGATTAGCAGATCGTGATGTGCAATTTACACTGCGAAATTGCATCGGTCCAAATCTTTAGTCGCGCTGCTCCGAACACTAATCTGGGACAGTTACGTCGTACAGCTTAGGCATACATTTAGCGAGCGGAGGTGAGAGCCAGCTCATAGATCCGATTACATGACAAGCAGTGAACTTCTGGAGCCAATCAAAATGTAAAATATTTCGTGGTAACACCAAGAAACGAGTAAAAATAGAACGATCGCTTGCAGTCAGTGGCAGGGAGGACGGAAGATGGATTTGTTAGAAGAGCGCCAGGAAACTGCAGCGCATGTGTAAAGGAAACCGCACGCAAGACGCTAATGCGACCAGCGTTAGAACATTGTTCCAGTGTTTGGAATTCTTACGAACTAAACAACATAGAGAACACTGGACGAGATCAATGGCGTACTGCTGGGATCCTTTCAGGTTGGTAGATCCCACGCGAAAATATAACGGAGATGTTCAGGGAACTGTAATGGGAATGTCTGTAATAAAGGCTGAAGAAATTTACATAGCTGGTGATATTCTTGTCGCGTCTGCAGCCGAGCCATGCAGTCAGCTAGACACATAACCTCCGCGACCCAGCTGGCCAACATCTTTAGGTGAGAACGCTGTTTGCTTATCTCGCGGTAACCGATTCATACCTTTTTTCCTCTGGTGTGGGCCGAAGAGTGATGGCTTTCGCGATTAGTTCTTGTGGGGTGACAGGTTAGGTAAGGTTTCACATATTTATTTATTTACTTACATCACTTAAATGTACTTGGGAACACAAAAGTTGGGACCTTTAAGTCCTTTGGAAGGGTGTTGTTTGTAGTATAGGTTATCTAGGGGTATTGGAGCTGATGGCGTTGAGATGAACAGCATCTCAGCCAGAATGTAGGCTGAAGAATATGTAGGTCGTAATACTGCTAGAGAAGGAATTCGGCAGCTTAAACGTATTTACTTGTGACGCAATAAGTAAGTTTCTGTTGTACTGTGCTTCGCAATTATCCAGCGGAGACCCCGAGACAATTAAATAAAATAATAAATCTTACTCTATTGGTAACACACAACTGTCTGTCGCTAGGCATAAAGATACTGCCCGCCAGAAGCAAGACTCGAGCGCTGAGCCCACGCGCTAAAGTTGAGCACGTAGGCCCGGAGCCACGCCGATCTGAATAGTTGACTTGGGTTGATTAGAAGCTCCAGAGAGAGAGGCTCCACAGCTTCACGTGCTGCGAGGTACGGCATCTGGTGACGTCACACGTTCAACGTTTGTCATCCACATTTGAGGTATTTCCCGACATAAAGTGGCCCTATGTCTCTTAAACTGTATATAGTCTGTCTGGGAGGGTGGGAGCAAAGCAAATGAAATAGTTTCCACCTTCGTTTCCTCTTCCATGGTTCCGATGTAACACTGAACATTCTGTTGTGTGCAGTTGTCGCAACTATGTAATGTTCCACCTAAAAAAAAAAAAAAGTTCCATTATCACAAAGCATTTTCTCCACCTTTTCTCAAAACATAACATATGATTATTTTATCAGGAACGGAGTACCGTCAGTTATTTTCAAACCCTCAATTAATTCCCACTGTCTTCGCTCAGTTGTATCTCCGATTTAGGTCCACGGTTCGTACCCTCCCAATAGCTGCTCTTCTTTCACAAATCGTTATAGGTACCGAAAGCTAGCTGAAGCCGGAAATGAATTCAGCCGAAAAATTTAAAAAGATCCTAACGGTGTTCATAAATGATAGATAAAATACAGCTGTTGGCTGCGGGTTTGTTGCTGTTAGAACCCGTTTCTCTTGAGGTGAAATGAAACTAGGTTCAAGTGGTTCAAATGGCTCTAAGCACTATGGGACTTAACATCTGAGATCATCAGTGCCCTAGAACGTAGAACTACTTAAACCTAACTAACCCAAGGACATCGCACGCATCCATGCCCGAGGCAGGATTCGAACCTGCGACCGCAGCAGCAGCGCGGTTCCCGACTGAAGCGCCTAGAACCGCTCGGCCACAGCAGCCGGCTGAAATGGAAGTAGATAGTTCCTGTGAGTTAGTATGGGTAGAGCTTATACTTGGCAACTACAATAAATAAATAATTGGTTCCTTTTTCTGAAACTCTGACTTCGATGATTCAGTTGCTCAACAGTTCAAACGAAACTTTACGATCATACCGTGTAAGTACCAACCTCATACAATTATAGTTCATGTCGACTTCAATCTACCCTCGATACTTTGGTGAAAATGAGTGTTCAAAGCCGGTGGTACATACAAAACATCGTCACAAACGCACTGAAGCGCCAAAGAAACTGGTATAGGCACGCGTATTCAAATACAGAGATATACAAACAGGCAGAATACGGAGCTGCGGTCGGCGACGCCTGTATAAGACAAGTGTCTGGCTCAGTTGTTAGATCGGTTAATGTTGCTACAATGGCAGGTTATCAAGTTTTAAGTGAATTTGATCGTGGTGTTATAGTCGGCGCACGAGCGATGGAACACAGCATCTCCGAGGAAGCGATGAAGTGGGGATTTTCCCGTACATCCATTTCACGAGTGTACCATGAATATCAGGAATCCAGTAGAACACCAAATCTCTGACATCGCTGCGGGCGAGAAAAGCGAACGCGTTATGCAGATCTTGGTGTCTCTCGCGTCCATCTTGAGAAGATAACCTGAAGATACCTAAATAAGGCGAAACGCGTCGTTGAAAAATAAAAAACTAAAATTGCAATCAAGACTGTTTTAACCAATAACAGTATCACACCTGGACACCTGTGCACATTTCGTAGTACAATTTGTTTAACGTCAGACGTACACCTTAGGCATTGTCGTACGAGTCATTTGTCATTTGTAGACCATCACTGTTAAATTATGATACTTACAGCGCCATCTATTTCTACCTTTTGTAACTATTTAGTTTTCTTCTGCCATAGGTTTTCCCCTTATCCAGTAATATTCCGTTGCAATTTGATGTCATTCTGATCAGTGGTGTAATTTCTACAGCTGTTTGAAAGTCTAACTTTAATCATAATCACCCTGTATTTTTTGATGTTACCGTTCCAACTTAGACAACCAGCTACGTTGAAATGAATGATACGGGTGGACCTCACCGATCTAACAGTAAGCATGAGAAGGTGTGTAGTATGTAGAGGAACTGATTTTAAAGCCCAGATGCGAAGCTATCACACATTTGAATTTTTAAAAATCGTTTCTTATTATTAACGTAAGGAAAGAAAATTGTTTCCGTGTCTTTTTACATACGTTGACGAGTATAGGCCTGAGTATTTTATCAAGCACTTTTAACGGTATCTCTGACTGTTCATGAAGAGTCCGAGGTCTCTGGATATGTGAAGGAAAATGCTGTTGTGCCAACTTAACTTGTGTTTGCCTCCGCGTGCCGTTGACGTTACTCAAAAACTGATCGCCACGCACAGTGATTCACTTCGAAACGTGACCACGCAGCAGCTGACCGCTTCAAGAGAAGGAAAAATTTAGGGTCTGCGCGCAGTCGGGATCGGCCGCTCTGCATTGTGGCTTTAGAGGGTGATGTCTTGAAAGTCTTTACACTTCCTAGCTTGGTTATGTAAGCATCCATCAAACGAGCACCAAGCATTCAGCCACATTCTGATTCACTTATCTCCGGCATAATGCGCTCACAATTACATTGAAAACTTTGCTGACAACGACTGACATAGCATATTGAGGAAAGTGCATATTTATTGTTTATTACTTAATTGTATTAAATTTTGCTACACAGTTTATAGTTTAGTGAAATGGTGTAATTTAAAAAGAATAACTGAAGTCGTTAAGGCATTCAGCAGAATTTATTAACATCGCTATGGATAATTTTATTTTTAAAAAACGAATAAAAGTTAGGTTTCCTGTTCATATTGTACTAAAAAATATTGCTTTAATGAAGGATCTGACTAAACTTAGGAGTTGTTTCCGACGGGTAAATGTATTATATATAAAAATATACTCATAACTTTATTTTAATTCTGAATTTCCCATTAAAACGCTCATGGTTATAGCTTAACCTTGCTACGACGTCATTTTAGCCGTGAACACGGAAACAATAAGATAACCGCTGCAAAAATACAAACCGTGGCAACTCTGAAGAGGTGTGTGTCACGTAGCTTTACCAGTTTTCGCTTACGCGCCTACAGCAAACAAGACCACATAGGTCAATAACTGTAAAACATAGAAATTTGACTATAGCCATAGAACTGTGATGAAAGAGCACTAATGTTGAGAGCGTTGCCGATACGTATGGTAATAAACATTAATTCTAATATTTCATCAGTCTTCAGCAGATGAAATAAATCTGCTGAAGCTGTCTAATGATTTTCCTGAAGCACGATACTCTTTGGACACAAGTAGCGTTCGTTATTTTGTTTTCTGAAGATTGACCAGAGAAACTAACGGTAACTTCCCGTTGCACGAAAACGCAGGTATAACTCAGTGCGAGGCCGCACTTTCGTAGTGAACGCGAGACAGGGAGGGCCTATCGCGGACAGACTGTGCTGCAAGCTATGGGTAACAAAATCATTGTTGTCAGACATTTTGCCGAAAGGTTTTTATCACTCATATTGCTACTGTGAGTAATCAAAATTTAAGTCACATTCTGGTCAAAATTTTGAGTAGGTGGTTTTCCCAAATCTTACCATGCATAGCGACAGGTTGGTAATTCGTGTTCTGGTCTACATGGATGTTCTTACTTCCCATATTCTCTCTTTCTATTCTCTTATGTCCATGCTCAATATGTTTTTCAATGCTTTTTATAGTAAGAACTATTCTAAGGACTCGTAAAGCTTGCATTTTCGGTTGCAGATGGTCACGCATAGTGTGACCTGTTGTGTTTGGGCTGGCCGGAGTGGCCGTGAGGTTCTATGCGCTACAGTCTGGAACCGAGCGACCGTTACGGTCGCAGGTTCGAATCTTGCCTCGGGCGTGGATGTGTGTGATGTCCTTAGATTAGTTAGGTTTAATTAGTTCTAAGTTCTACGCGACTGATGACCTCAGAAGTTAAGTCGCATAGTGCTCAGAGCCATTTGAACCATTTTTTTGTTGTGTTTGGCTAACATTGTGACTGGAAACCCGTCATTGTTTTTTCTGCCGACTCATTATAGATTTACGATACTGCCGTGTCTGTCTTGTTAAGAAGAAAGATGCAGTGTTCTTTCGGACATACGTGAATGTCTGAAGGAACAGGGGTTGCAGCGACTATAGCCGTCATGAAATGCGTACGAGTGCAAGTTGTGACGGGTGAACGACGACTAATGGAGGTCTGGTTTTGTCTGTCATTCGTGTAAGGATAGCCAAAGAGTGAAAGCGACCGCTCGCGTCTACCAGGAACTCAGTTTTCGAATCCCGGTCCGGCACAATTTTTCATTGTCATCATTCCCTTATACAGCTGATAGTGGTCCGTATAAGCAACTACGAATGCATTTCATTTATGCCATAGATTTATTCGATAGTGTTACTGAATGTACACACTCTCTGCGTAATAATCCGTAATCCTCAGCCAATCATGCACATGGTCACGGGCTCGCCTTTTTGTAACAGACTGAGCTGTGTGCGCTACACAACTCAGGTATATATGTGTTTTCTTTCAGCATATGGCTTAAGTTCAACGTCGTATGAGTCTATAAGATGTGGAACAGGTGCAGAGAGAGATTCCGTTGAACAAATTATTTACTATAGTGCGTTGATTAATTTCAGTGCAGTGTTCATAAGTGGTTAATTAGCCACCAGTAAAGGCGATGTCCATTATCAGTAAGATGAGTTGTCAGAAACAAAGCTACGAGGGGGTTCAACAAGTAATGCCATACTTTTCTAAAAGCAGGTTGGTTTTATTCAGAGTTCCGAATACACCATATTATTCCCAGCTCTTTTGGCTACAAAACCCTATTTTTCAACATAATCTCCACTCAACGCGAAGGCCTTACACCATCTTACTCGGAGTGCCTGTATGCCAGTATTGTACCCCTCTACTGGTCCATGCCAGACCCAACGGCTTGTCGTATCAACAACCTCCCGATCATCCACATACTGTTCCTGACGGATTGCATGCTTCATTGGGCCAAACTCGGTCGTTTTTCTGGTCCTCTGTTAGGCGGCAAGGTACAAAGCGAGCACACATTGTAAGTAGGCTGTTTAGGTTTTTATATTGGTAATGCCACGAAGCGCTCTGTATGAAAATCACTGACTGTGCTGTGTGCAGTCTGTGACTGGATTCCATTGCTGGAATTTTCGCTATTGTAGTGTTGGACAGTTGGATGTGAACAGCGCGTAGCGTTGCGCTGTTTGAGGTGAGCCACCAGCAATGGTGGATGTGGGAAGAGAGATGGCAGAATTTTGAGAGCGGACGATCTGGACGTGTGTCCATCAGAAAGAGTAAATTTGTTATACTGGAAATCATGAACTGATACATATATGATGACTTTTGAATATTATTAAGGTAAATATATTGTTTGTTCTCTATCAAAATCTTTCATTTGCTAACTATGCCTATCAGTAGTTAGTGCCTTCAGTAGTTACAATCTTTTATTTAGCTGGCAGTATTGGCGCTCATGTATTGCAGTAGTTCGAGTAACGAAGATTTTTGTGAGGTAAGTGATTCATGAAATGTATAAGTTATTGTTAGTCAGCGCCATTCTTCTGTAGGGATTACTGAAAGTCAGACTGTGTTGCACTAAAAATATTGTGTGTTAGTTTAGTGTTGATCAGAATAAGTAAAGAGAGAAATGTCTGAGTACGTTCAGTTCTGTTCATCTGTTTGAAAATCAAATAACGTAAGAGATTTACCAGCACAGTAATTCACAATTTTTCTAAGGGAATGTTTCAACATCACTGAGTACCCCAACAGATGGACGAGTCTGTCAGCCCTTCCAGCACGTAAGTCCAGCTGCGCAGTGAGATGGTGGTTGCGATCTGTCGATAACGTCGAATGAGAGAGTCCCCACTTTCCAACATTTCTGGAGTCACAGCTCGGGCACGAATGCGTGAGATCGGACAGTTTGCTCGACCTTGTTGCTATGATCGACATCTCGCCCAACGACTCACCATGCTTTTGTTCACCGCCAGAATTCCGTAGACATTCTGCAAGCTCCTGCAAATATCTGCGATGCTCTGGTTTTCCACCAAAAATAGCTGTCAGCTTGGAACGCACCTCCGTTTCAGATGCCGTTTTCGAAGCTGCGTATAGCGCTGCCAACTATCTGTGCTTTAAGAAACTGTAGGGGCTGAAGCAGAAATATTCTATGAAATCGCACAACTAATTCTGCATTATCCAACCAAAACTGACCAAGAAGAAAAACGTGTTGCATTACTTATTGACCACCCCTCTTAGAATAACTTTCAACAAGTAAAAAAATAAAGTTCTCAACGCACAGCGTTGTGGGTTCATAGCCTTTGGTACCTGCTGTCCGAACTGTACTGACTCACTGCTCGCCGCCAGATCAATAGCCGACATTCTTTCAGTGGCAGTTGTTTACATAGCGCTTTGCAAATACGTCAGCAGCCCCTATCGTTGACCCGCCTGTCAGCCGCAGATTAATTAATGGCTTCTGTGCTTAAAAGAGAACCGTAGCTTTTCCGACACGCGTTTCGTGTAAACCTGTAAGCGTCGCAGTGTCAACGTGTGCCAAATTTCTCTCACTGCCACGACTTTAGTTCATCCGGTCCCTTCTGACGAACAGCAGCGCCCTACACCGTCATGCCTTTGCATTTTCCACTCACTGTAGCTCGCTCGTAAAACATTACATCCACCACGATCATACTACTGCAGCGGGATTAAACGAAGCTATAACTTAGGTCTACTGGCACCTCTGTTGCAAACTGTTCAAGTTAATCATATATTGTGTCGGATATCATGTCATGTAGAAATTATGTAACGGCTCCATGCGAGCCGCTACTGGGCTTGACAGAATTGTCATATACTCAAAACACACCTGGGTGCCCTTCCGACACTCAGAGAAGTTGAATGTTATCACTGTTAGTATTGTCTGCAAGTGCGAATGCAGGTCGTCTGCCGATGTATGCGTGGGCTGTCTGCTGTGGGTTCTGTGAATGTGGAGATGCAGTTTAGCCAACCAGTATTAAGTAGAGGGTGACTGCACTGGACCAGAGAGACATAAGTTCCCCAGGCGTTAGGTTGGCAAATAGCCGCTGTTAAGACTCTCTGAGCCCTTCCGGCCACCGTGTGTGGACCCTGGACGAGGAGAGACAAGCAGGCATTCCCTGTTGAGACTCTGGTGGGCACCCGACGCTCTACGTGATGGCTTCTATAGTCATCCTAGTTAGGAGAGATAGTTATGTTGGATAAAATGGATGTTTTTATTTTGTATTACTGACCATGGGCCAGTATTCCAGATAATCGTAATATTGAATAAAGTGAGTGATTAAGGAGTATTTTTCATTATTTTTAGGAATAAATCTTCAATAAAAAATTCTTAACTTGGTTTCTCACTGCAACGCCATATTTCCGTTACCATTCGAATTACGTAATTCAAACTTTCAACTTAAAAGTTAACCAATAAGCAGATATTTTGTGTAATGATGCTTGCTCAGGCAAACCGACATAGGCGTATTTCAAAAACGACACAGGTGCCATTTTCAAATTGAGGGTGTCTGCCAAGGCTTTGCGGAAAGTAAGTATCATGCAATTACCAAATATTTCTGGAAGACAATGAGTCGGGTAATTGTGCATAAGACGCCGCCAGCAAACGCTGCTGAGTCGAAGGACTGGACTTCGGTTAATATAAAACATGATTCACCATTAAAACACCTTTATCCCCTACTCAGAATTTAAAACGATTGAGAACAACCACTTCGGGCTTTAACGAAGTGGAAAATTTTCTTTTTGATTTACTGTTGAAATTACATTATCAAGCTTTTATCTGTCCAAATGAATAGACGACCTCAAATTCATAAAAGCGCGAAATTAGGCCTATATAAGACCGTAAGTGCGCCCAAAGAAAACCAGCAAAAAATCAGTTAACAGTATTCAACAATCAAAATACTAATCCATGGAGGAAAGCAGCCTTTAAGTTTTAAACAAATGAAAGAACTACAGAAACAGTCGTAAAATTAAAACAGTTTTAAAATTAGAAAAACTATTCAACTCCTCTAGTAGTGGTAACAGGGCGGCAAAAAAATAAAAGGTGCAGAATACAGGCAGTGCAAGCAACCTGAAACAATGCCTGACCCCTGTAATACATGTGCTGCCTGTGCCCGAACATCGAGGAGAAAATTGATTGCAAAACAAAATCCAGTACTGGGATATGTCAAAAAACAGAACAGTATCTAAATAACAAATGTGTGTCCAGGTGCATCTGTAGTACAGACAAAAGATTATTAGTTAACATATAATTATTCAGTACCAGACACGAAACGAAGCGGAGAGTGTAAAATGGACATGTTTCAAGAAATTCAAAGCAAGCTAAAAATAATGGAAATAAAGCAACTTCAAAATTTACTCCCTAACCTTAATCGCCACTCTGACAGTAGTTCATCAACAACCTTAATGACCGAATTAAGAGAAAGTTTATCAATTAGGGTTGACCCAAGTACAAGTTTCACCTTGAAGCAGCCATTAATGACACCTATAAGCAAATAATATATATAACAGTAGTGTACTCTAAAATTCGTTGCCTTAGCAGCATATTAAACCAATGAGAGAGATTTCATTTAACATAACTGTGCACCCTGTGAGGGCTTGCTAATCAAACGGTAGGCATCGAACACCTCTAATAAAATTAGTGTTACGAAGTAGCATTATCCTTCAGAGGAACTAACATCGAAATTGAAATAAGCGGCACTTAAATAGCCAAAGGCACAAAGAGACGTGTTAATTTGAACACCAAAATTGCATACAGTTTTCAGCCTGCTGTCCATCATATAACACACAGGCAGTAAATACAAACTTGGCGAAGACGTCAGACGCCTCACTCTGACCGTGCCCCAACACGCACTGAACGTTAGCTGTTCTTGAAGGAAAACAACTAATACATACTAAAGTTTTAATATTAGGGAAGAAGGAGGACGGTAGGCTGCAGTTTACTCTTAATATGGTAGAAAGAGCTCCATTCTTAGCAAGACCAAGTTTACACCAGCTCGACAGGCAGCTTAAATCTCATAAGGAAATCAGATGAGGTATTTTTATCTTCTTTTTCTTTTTTAAATAAGGGAGATAACATAGAATATATCGAGGCTTGAGCCTCATATAACGGCTTAAAATGCACTTTCTAACAACGCAATGAACACTGCCGCATGTAAAAGCAGAGGCAAGAGCGAAGCGTAGAGTGGGAGATTACTCGCATATAATCCGCCATTTTTTTTCTCTTTATCGAGTTTCGATTCCCCCTGAAGGGGGCGGGCTGGCAGCAGCTTAGTACGCCGCTCTTCAGCCTACACAATTTTTAAAACATAAGAAGAAGATAATAAGCAATAAAAGCAGGCGATAAAAATGGTGACTTAAATTGTAAAATGGCGGAAAATTGTGGAAGTTAAAACATAAAACAAAGAGTTGGCGATGCGAATAAAATACACAGAAAGCAGACAGGTAAAATGGTAGACAGACAATTAAAAAAGCATGGTGAAAGTCTGGTTTCTGTTCGCAAGAGATAAAAAATCACACCCAGCGACAGTATGATTTCTGTTCTAAACACTTCAGAAAGGTGCACGACATTTAACACTTACTCAAAACACTGCACTAAAAAGTTGCCATGAAGCTGACACACCACAGCCAAGGGCAGATGGGGGGGGGGGGGGGCGGAGGGATGAGGGGAAGAAAGGGGGAGGAGGGGAAAAACGAAATGGGGGGGAGAGGAGCCAAAGGAGGAACTCATAAGAGGGGCAGGGCAGATGCGAGAGGGGGTGGGGAAAGGCAGAGGAGGGGAATGCAAAAGGACTCTGGGGAGAGAAGGGAGTCAAAGAAAGTGTAGGGGGGAAGAGGGAAAGAGGGAAAAAACATGATAGGAGGGGGGGGGGGGGGAAGAGGGTGACCGGGGAAAGGACAGAGGAAGGGAGGGGGAGGTGCAGATCATAATTGATAGGAGGGACAAATGGAGGGAGAGACGGCATCATCCAGGAGGGGGAGTTGACAGAAGCCACCTTGGGAAAGGGGACGAAGGGTGTAGAGGTGGAGGGTAGCGAGGATACAAGGGTGAAGGCGCAGCAGAAGGTGGGGCTTGGAGAGGAGAGGAGCAACCATGGAATTAGGGGGATCAAGGCAGCAGGAGGTGTAGAGGACGCGGATATGTTCGAGGAAAAGGAGCAGAAGGGGGAAAGGATTCAGGTCGTAGAGGATCCGCGTGGGGGACGGGAGGCATATACGGAAGGCGAGGCGGAGTGCATGGATCAATCCGCCAACTTCGCCAAACAAATTTAAGAAGTAAATCACTGCCCAAGCCAGAGGCGGGACTAAACCAACTTTAACGAAGTGGCAGCGCTCATGAAGGTGCTATGAGCGGAACCACCACGATCCCGGGTACATCACACTACGGCCAAACAAATGCCTAGTCCCTGTCCGGACATACTGAGAACCACTTCACGTCCACTCTTTGACTAGCCGCCCGAACTAACCACGACACTCCCGCCGCCGCCTCACCGCACCTAGCCGACTCGGACCGCGCGAAACAAAAGAGCGCGACTCCCATCGAAAACAGAATCGATACGAGCAGCCGTGGCTGTTACATTTCGTTCGAAATTCGATCAACAGACTTACTCCGTTTTCTCTGTGATTGAAGATGTGTACTAGACAGTGTTCGACGGATTACAATTTACATACCCATACTTGACCAAACCCGTCTCTCAAAATTTGTATTCTTCACGACCGATAGTCTTGCGGGCACAGTATGGAGCCAAAACATAGCCACATTACTTCAAGAGTGTTTACGAGCGAAACATCCATTTGAAACCAATATTTGCTCAGTGGTCATGCCCTGAATTACAATTTAGAATAGTTACTGTAGAACTGATTGTCTTTCAGAATGAGACATTCTTCCAAAATCAAACAGTACAAGGACGAGAACTATTTATTTCTCTGAAAAGACTTTATTGACAGAAGTACACTACTGGCCATTAAAATTGCTACACCTAGAAGAAATGCAGATGATAAACAGGTATTCATTGGACAAATATTTATACTAGAACTGACATGCGATTACATTTTCACGCAATTTGGGTCCATAGATCCTGGGAAATCAGTACCCAGAACAACCACCTCTGGCCGTAATAACGGCCTTGATACGCCTGACCATTGAGTAAAACAGAGCTTGGTTGGCGTGTACAGGTAGAGCTGCCCATGCAGTTGCAACACGATACCACAGTTCATCAAGAGTAGTGACTGGCGTATTGTGACGAGCCTGTTATTCGGCCACCATGGACCAGACTTTCAAATTGGTGAGAGATCTGGAGAATATGCTGGCCAGGGCAGCAATCGAACATTTTCTGTATCCAGAAAGGCCCGTACAGGACCTGCAACATGCGGTCGTGCACTTCCTTACTTAAATGTAGGGTTTTTCCGGGATCGAATGAAGGGTAGAGCCACGGGTCGTAACACATCTGAAATTTAATTCCACTGTTCAAAGTGCCGTCAATGCGAACAAGAGGGGACCGAGACGTGTAACCAATGGCACTCCTTACCATTACGCCAGGTGATACGCCAGTATGGCGATGACGAATACATGCTTCCAATGTGCGTTCACCGCGATGTCGCCAAACACGGATGCGACCATCATGATGCTGTAAACAGAAACTGGATTCATCCGAAAAAATGACGTTTTGCCATTCGTGCACCCAGGTTCGTCGTTGAGTACACCATCGCAGGCGCTCCTGTCTGTGATCAAGCGTCAAGCGAAACAGCAGCCATGGTCTCAAAGCTGACAACCCATGCTGCTGCAAACGTCATCGAACTGTTCGTGCAGATGGTTGTTGTCTTACAAACGTCCCCATCTGTTGACTCAGGGATCGAGAAGTGGCTCTACGATGTTACAGCCATGCGGATAAGATGCCTGTCATTTCGACTGCTAGTGATACGAGGCCGTTGGGATCCAGCACGGTATTCCGTATTACCCTCCTGAACCCACCGATTCCACATTATGCTAATAGTCATTGGATCTCCACCAACGCGAGCAGCAATGTCGCGATACGATAAAGCGCAATCGCGATAGGCTACAATCCGACCTTTATCAAGGGCCGTAACGTGATGGTACGCATTTCTCCTCCTTACACAAGGCATCACAACAACGTTTCACCAAGCAACAGCGGTAAAAAAAAAAAAATGGTTCAAACGGCTCTGAGCACTATGGGACTTAACATCTGAGGCCATCAGTCCCCTAGAACTTAGAACTACTTAAACCTAACTAACCTATGGACATCAGACACATCCATGCCCGAGACAGGATTCGAACCTGCGACCATAGCGGCCGCGCGGTTCCTGATTGAAGCGCCTAGAACCGCATGGCCACAAACACCGGTCAACTGCTGTTTTTGTATGAGAAATCGGTTGGAAACTTTCCTCATGTCAGCACGTTGTAGGTGTCGCTACAGTGCGCCAGCCTTGTGTGAATGCTCTGAACAGCTAATCATTTGCATATCACAGCATCTTCCTCCTGTCGGTTAAATTTCGCGTCTGTAGCACGTCGTCTTCGTGGTGTAGCAATTTTAAAGGCCAGTAGTGTAATTCTAAGTTCTGTGGGACTGATGACCTCAGATGTTAAGTCCCATAGTGCTCAGAGCCATTTGAACCATTTTTTTATAACGTCATCGTAGAAGGATCATCCAGTTCCCTCTGCCTGCGCTTTTCCCAAGTCGTGAATAATAAGATCGTGGCCCGTTTCTACGGACGGGATACTGGATGTCACCATGTTCTATGATTCGAGTCGGCATATGTATTTGCGAGCTATTGCAGCAATACGTTAGTAAGCACCTGAAAATGACGAGCAGCTGTCTCGTTGAAATATTGTGCAGCTTCCACAACATTATCCGACGCGACGCCTGTGAACCACTGAAACACTTGCTACGTCGGGGAAGTCTCGAACAGAACAAAGGAAGGCTTCCACAGCTCAATTAGTTCTCCACTAGCTCACTATTAAAGTCGTCGCTCTCCTCGAGCGAAGCACAGTGGAACAGATTAACACCTAAGTTACGTTCTCTAACAGTTCACAGTTTCTACAGTCTTGCCAAGTGAGTCTGACAGAACGCGAACAGTGGGGTGAGTTGGTTCCGAGGTCCCTTGGCGACGACGGCGGCGTGCAGTCGCCGGTGCTGGATCCGGAGAAGACTTCCTCTCTTGGCTGGCTGCGTCGTAACTACCGCGGACGCGCACGGCGAGGTACACTTCTTCCTGATTGACTGCCCGTGACATTGGCAGATGCAGCATAAGGTTCGTCGTATGCGCGACCTCTCTTGCTGATTTACACGGCCTGTGTAGTGTAGTCCTAAGGTACAGTGCAGGTCGCGCTGGAAACGACGGAGTCGGGAAGTCGTGTAGTCTCAGGGGCTGAGCTGGCAACCAACCCGACGGCGGTCTGTTGCCGTGTGGCGTCGGCGCTTGGATGCTTTTGCGACACGCCATGCACCTTGATAGTAAAATGATTTCCAGTTGGAAGACAGGTGTCGGGTGTACATAGTTCTACAGATAGAACGTAGACATTCCAGTTGACTTCCGATAATAAATTGTAGAAGTTCGAAAGCAAGTTAATGGAACACTGAATCACTAAAAATGTTACAACGCGGCTGGTTGGACATTCATACAAAAACATCCTCTACCCTGTACGGGTAGATGTACCGTTTCTGTTACTGCAGACACTTGCAGAAGATGATGAGGTATATTGGCAGATACAGTGTCAGATAGGAATAAATTGTCCAGAAACTATCGTTTCTCTATTACAAGGGAAACAAAATCGACTATCCAGTTAATACTTAACGACTGTAGCGTAGTTAACCACTAAAACTGCTGTATGTTGAAACGTCCCCTTTGAACAATTATACATGACTGTGCTTAAATTGACACACGATATTTTTAGCGCAACGCAATCTGACTTTTAATAACCCCTACAAAAGAATGGCCCTGACTAACATTAACCTATACGTTTCACAAATCACTTACCTCACAAAAATCTTCGTTACTCAAGCTACTGCAATACAGTCAGCGCCACTACTGCCAGCTAAATAAAAGATTCAAACTACGGAAGGCACTAACTACTGATTGGCATAGTTAGGAAATGAAAGATTTTAACAGAGAACAAACAATGTATTTACCTTAATAGTCATAATATATATAGCAGTTCATGACATCCAGTCTTACAAATTTCAAAACTCCGCCATCTCACTTCCCCACATCCACCAGTGCTGGCGGCTCACCTCCAACTGCGCAACGCTACGCGCTGTTAACATCCAGCTGCCCAACACTACAATGGCAGACAACAATGCAAACTAGCCACAGACTGCACACAGCACAGCCAGTGATTTTCATACAGAGCGCTACGTGGCATTACCAATAAGAAAACCTAAACAGCCTACTTACAATGTGACGGCCAGTGTTCCTGGTACAATTTTTCTCTAGCAATTATTTTCGTTGAGTAACATCATCCTCGGATACGTCATTTATGGCAAAAGCTTTTCATTCAGCAAAAGCGCGGCATAAGAACGGCACATGGTGCTCACGCACTATCCTCTTGTAGATTGTTTAAGGAGGTAGGTATTTTGACCACAGTATCAAAAAAATAAAAATGGTTCAAATGGCTCTGAGCACTATGGGACTTAACATCTGAGGTCATCAGTCCCCGAGAACTTAGAACTACTTAAACCTAACTAACCTAAGGACATCACACACACCCATGCCAGAGGCAGGATTCGAGCCTGCGACCGTAGCGGTCGCGCGGTCCCAGACTGAAGCGCCTAGAACCACTCGGCCACACAGGCTGGCGACCACAGTATCACAGATTACGTTTTCTCTCAAGGAATTTGCTGTAAATAAGCCTTTAAAATTCAAAACGAATAATGACAACCATGATCACAATAGTAGCAGAAAAAATGACATTCATTACACTTCATTGTAGTTCAGAAAGGAGAAAAAATTGTAATTACCAAAATCTCAAATCACATACCCAATGATATTAAAAGCCTAACAATTAGTAGTCCTACAGTTGAAAGAAATCTACAAACTTTCCGTCTAAGTAACGCTTATTTTTATTCAATAATTTTTGTTTAAAAACATGTAGCTTATTTAGACACAACATTTTAATGAAAAAAATTACATACTCATAAAACCGGGAACTGGTAGTTATATCATACAATGCCTACACCACTCTGTCACATGAGGACTATACAACGTGCTGTAAAATAACAACTCTCATAAAATGCTGCCGATATGGACGGATACAATCAAAAGTCAAAATATAATAATGAATGCTTCTAATAAATAAACTTTTTTAAATAAAGTATATCATAAAACAGTCGAGGCTTTACAATGACGTGCCAGGAGTTCTACCATAAAGTATGCACAATCTCAAGTACAAATGGCTGAACCAAGACAGAGCTTGCCGCTTCGTGGCATGATGCCATTTCGGCTGCGACAGAGCAATCGACGACTGGATTCGGAGAATAACGGAAGTTAGTGCTGAGAGCTACCACCAAATGGCGGTCTGCATTGCCTGACAATACAAAATTATAGATCGCCTCCTACTGAATGATCATGTCACGTAACCATAATCTTCGTTTTTATTTATTGCTATTTAACCCACTCGCCGCCATGTCACCAGAGGGTGGGATTTCAGCTGTAGAGCATTATTTTATCCAGCCGAAGCTTAAAAAATATAAATGAAGGAGCGACAATTACGACTGAAAGACGAATAAAATATTAGACTTTTTTAAATCTATAAGATGTTGCAGGAAACGACTGCGTCCTTTTAAAAAACAGGACTGCACTTTCATCAAAATGCTGAGCGTCCTGCACTGAAAAGGAAGAAGGATTCGGAGAGGGGGAAAATGCGTATGGATACAAATATCGGGCTCAGTTTGGTACTATCTATGGAGAAAAGGGTATGAAAAGACTTCTGAGAATGTACTTTTGGAGCAAATCATTGTATGGCATTGAATCATGGGTTCTGGGGTAAACCTGAAAAGAAGAGAATCGAAATGTTTGCGATTTGGTGCTACACAAGGATGTTGAAAATTAGATTGGCCGATAAGATGAGGAGTCTATCTGTAGAATCGGCGAAGAAAGAAATACATGAAAAATACTGACAAGGAGAAGCAGGAGGAGGAGATTAGTGTTTAACGTCCCATCGACAACGAGGTCATTAGAGACGGAGCGCAAGCTCGGGTGAGGGAAGGATGGGGAAGGAAATCGGCCGTGCCCTTTCAAAGGAACCATCCCGGCATTTGCCTGAAGCGATTTAGGGAAATCACGGAAAACCTAAATCAGGATGGCCGGAGACGGGATTGAACCGTCTTCCTCCCGAATGCGAGTCCAGTGTGCTAACCACTGCACCACCTCGCTCGGTAAGGAGAAAGGACAGCATGATAGGACATCTGTTAAGACATTAGGGAATAATTTTCTTGGTACTAGATTGAGGTGTGAGGGTAAACGCTGTAGGAGAAAACAGAGATGACTGGAATACATCCAGCAATTAATTCGGTATGTGGGCTGCAAGTTATACTATGAGATAAAAATTTTAGCACAAGAGAAAAATTGGTGACAGACCGCACCGAACCACTCAGAGGATTAATGACTTCAAAACAACACAAAAGGAAAGAAATCAAGTGTATGTAGTTAACACTTAAACATGGTGTGACAGGGTATAGACTAGAGACACAGTACAGATGAATACCAATCAAGTTTGGTTCCCATCTCCCACTAGTAGTATGACGACAGATATAGACTTCTAATGAACAGTAACAGTCTTCTTCTCTGACTGTTCTTGGACAGATTAAAGTATCATTCCATTTTCACTATTTCTGACATACGCGTCCCGAGAGATCCTCAACTGTGATGAAATCTAAAATGTATCCTTTACTTTACCGTCCCAGTTACACATTTGCTTTTTATTTTGTATGACTAGTTTAAATCAATATTTGATCCTCAGAACTAAAATGTATAAAGGCAGGTATCTACTTTTCCCTCCTTCACAACAGGTTAAAAACTATTAAGATAATCATTGCAGTTACCTACGTAGTTACGTAAGCAACCTGTCGTGTTCGTATGGAACTACATACCAGAATGCTATCGTTTGCAGTAGTAAGAACACTATATTGACATGTAAATTGGGTAAAAGGGGTTGGCTTAGGGGATATTGTTAAAATGTGAAAATTGTGTTAAATAAAATTAACGTTAAAATACTGGAAGTGAAAAACTGGGGAAGTATAAGAAGTTAAGAAAGTTTAGAAGAGTAAAGTCATAAAAGTGAAAGCAACTCAAATTATAGAAAACAGTTCGTGGGCTTTCTAGTTAAATGCATTTGTGTGTGCATAGCGATGTGGTAAGGCGCGCATGTTTTGAGGTACTTGTGGAAGCCACTCTGGACGCAGTCGCCTTGCTAGGACGGAGCGGGAGCTGACGCGTCGTCGTAGTCTTCTCTCAGTGGGTGGTCTGTAGAGTATATGAGCTTTGTGCTGAGACAGACGACTGGTAGAAACCTCCAAAGTCTCTAAAAATGTACTGAATTCCGATGATTTGATATATACATGAGGCTGTTCTAATCGGCGTTTAAGTATCTCAGTTTCTTTCAACATTCTCACCAGCTGTCACTTAGGATAATTTATTGCATAATACTTCCAAATATGGATCAATGTTTTTAACAGAGTTCTCGATACTGAAGATGTTCACCAAACGATGTTGTTCCATTGCTTACTGAAGCGTGCTCTTTGAATCAGTGGACCTACATAAGTTGTTGGACAGGTTTCACACTTCAGTTTCTACATTAAGGGCCAAAGAAACTAGTACATCTGCCTAATATCATGCAGGGCCCCCGCGAGCACGCAGAAGTGCCGCAACACCACATGGCATGGAATCGACTAATCTCTGAAGTAGTGCTGGAGGGAAATGACGCTATGAATCATGCAGGGGCCGGCCAGTGTGGCCGGGCGGTTCTAGGTGCTTCAGTCTGGAACCGCGCGACCACTACGGTCGCAGGTTCGAATCCTGCGTCGTGCATAGATGTGTGTGATGTCCTTAGGTTAGTTAGATTTAAGTAGTTCTAAGTTCTCGTGGTCTGATGACCTCAAATGTTTAGTCCCATAGTGCTCAGTGCCATTTGAACCAAGCCGATCCAGCAGGGCTGCCCATAAATCTGTAAGAGTACGAGAGGACGGAGAACTCTTCTGAACAGCACGTTGCAAGGCATCCCAGATACGTGTCCCATCGCTCGTGTGATCTTGATAACCTGCCATTGCAGCAGCAATAGCCGATCTAACAACTGCTCCAGACACTTGTCTTATATAAGCGTTGCCGACGGCCGCGCCCTATTCTACATCTACATCTACATGATTACTCTGCAATTCACATTTAAGTGCTTGGCAGAGGGTTCATCGAACCACAATCATACTATCTCTCTACTATTCCACTCCCGAACAGCGCGCGGGAAAAACGAACCCCTAAACCTTTCTGTTCGATCTCTGATTTCTCTTATTTTATTTTGATGATCATTCCTACCTATGTAGGTTGGGCTCAACAAAATATTTTCGCATTCCGAAGAGAAAGTTGGTGACTGAAATTTCGTAAATAGATCTCGCCGCGATGAAAAACGTCTTTGCATTAATGACTTCCATCCCAACTCGCGTATCATATCTGCCACACTCTCTCCCCTATTACGTGACAATACAAAACGAGCTGCCCTATTTTGCACCCTTTCGATGTCCTCCGTTAATTCCACCTGGTAAGGATCCCACACCGAGCAGCAATATTCTAACAGAGAACAAACGAGTGTAGTGTAAGCCGTCTCTTTAGTGGACTTGTTGCATCTTCTAAGTGTCCTGCCAATGAAACGCAACCTTTGGCTCGCCTTCCCCACAATATTATCTATGTGGTCTTTCCAACTGAAATTGTTCGTAATTTTAACACCCAGGTACTTAGTTGAATTGACAGCCTTGAGAATTGTACTATTTACCGAGTAATCGAATTCCAACGGATTTCTTTTGGAACTCATGTGGATCACCTCACACTTATCGTTATTTAGCGTCAACTGCCACCTGCCACATCATACAGTAATCTTTTCTAAATCGCTTTGCAACTGATACTGGTCTTCGGATGCCCTTACTAGACGGTAAATTACAGCATCATCTGCGAACAACCTAAGAGAACTGCTCAGATTGTCACCCAGGTCATTTATATAGATCAGGAACAGCAGAGGTCCCAGGACGCTTCCCTGGGGAACACCTGATATCACTTCAGTTTTACTCGATGATTTGCCGTCTATTACTACGAACTGCGACCTTCCTGACAGGAAATCACGAATCCAGTCACACAACTGAGACGATACACCATAGGCCCGCAGCTTGATTAGAAGTCGCTTGTGAGGAACGGTGTCAAAAGCTTTCCGGAAATCTAGAAATACGGAATCAACCTGAGATCTCCTGTCGATAGCGGCCATTACTTCGTGCGAATAAAGAGCTAGCTGCGTTGCACAAGAACGATGTTTTCTGAAACCATGCTCATTACGTATCAATAGATCGTTCCCTTCGAGGTGATTCATAATGTTTGAATACAGTATTTTTCCAAAACCCTATTGCAAACCGACGTCAATGATATAGGTCTGTAGTTCGATGGATTACTCCTACTACCCTTCTTAAACACTGGTGCGACCTGCGCAATTTTACAATCTGTAGGTACAGATCTATAGGTGAGCGAGCGTTTGTATATGATTGCTAAGCAGGGAGCTATTGTATCAGCGTAATCTGAAAGGAACCTAATCGGTATACAATGTGGACCTGAAGACTTGCCCGTATCAAGCGATTTGAGTTGCTTCGCAACCCCTAAGGTATCTACTTCTAAGAAACTCATGGTAGCAGCTGTTCGTGTTCCAAATTCTGGAATATTCCATTCGTCTTCCCTGGTGAAGGAATTTCGGAAAACTGCGTTCAATAACTCCGCTTTAACGTCACAATCGTCGGTAACAGTACCATCGGCACTGCGCAGCGAAGGTATTGACTGCGTCTTGCCGCTTGTGTACTTTACATACGACCAAAATTTCTTCGGATTTTCTACCAAATTTCGAGACAATGTTTCGTTGTGGAACCTATTAAAGGCATCTCGCATTGAAGTCCGTGCCGAATTTCGCGCGTCTGTAAATTTTAGCCAATCCTCGGGATTACGCATTCTTCTGAACTTCGCATGCTTTTTCCGTTGCCTCTGCAACAGCGTTCGGACCTGTTTTCTGTACCATGGGGGATCAGTTCCATCTCTTACCAATTTTTGAGGTATGAATCTCTCAATTGCTGTTGCAACTATATCTTTGAATTTGAGCCACACCTCGTCTACATTTGCATAGTCAGTTCGGAAGGAATGGAGATTGTCTCTTAGGAAGGCTTCTAGTGACATTTTATCCGCTTTATTAAATAAAATTATTTTGCGTTTGTTTCTGGTGTATTTGGAAGAAACGGTATTGAGCCTACCTACAACGATCACTAATCCCTGTATCAGTCATGATGCTCTCTATTAGCTCGGGATTGTTTGTGGCTAAGAGGTCAAGTGTGTTTTCGCAACCATTTACAATTCGCGTTCGTAGGCTAACTGCTCGAAATAATTTTCGGAGAAAGCATTTAGGACAATCTCGGAAGATGTTTTCTGCCTACCACCGGTTTTGAACAAATATTTTTGCCAACATATCGATGGAAGTTTGAAGTCCTCACCAACAATAACCGTATGAGTGGGGTATTTATTTGTTACGAGACTCAAATTTTCTCTGAACTGTTCAGCAACTATTTCATCGGAGTCTAGGGGTCGGTAGAAGGAGCCAATTATTAACTTAGTTCGGCTATTAAGTATAACCTCCACCCATACCAATTCGCACGGAGTATCTACTTCGACTTCACTACAAGATAAACCACTACTGACAGACACAAACACTCCACCACCAATTTTGCCAAATCTATCTTTCGTGAACACCGTATGGGACTTCGTAAAAATTTCTGCAGAACTTATTTCAGGCTTTAGCCAGCTTTCTGTACCTATAACTATTTCAGCGTCTGTGCTTTCTATTAGCGCCTGAAGCTCAGGGACTTTCCCAGCACAACTACAACAATTTACAACTACAATTCCGACTGTTTCTTGATCCAAGCATGTCCTGTATTTGCCATGCACCCTTTGAGATTGCAGCCCACCCTGTACTTTCCCGAGACCTTCTAACCTAGAAAACCGCCCAGTCCACGCCACACAGCCTCCGCTACCCGTGTAGCCGCCAGCTGAGTGTAGTGAACTCCTGACCTATTCAGCGGAACCCGAAACCCCAACATCCTATGGCGAAAGTCAAGGAATCTGCAGCCAACACGGTCGCAAAATCGTCTGAGCCTCTGATTCAGACCCTCCACCCGGCTCTGCAACAAAGGTCCGCAGTCGGTTCTGTTTTCAAATTTCTGTTCAAAATGGCTCTGAGCACTATGGGACACAACTTCTAAGGTCATCAGTCCCCTAGAACTTAGAACTACTTAAACCTAGCTAACCTAAGGACATCACACATATCCATGCCCGAGGCAGGATTCGTACCTGCGACCGTAGCGGTAGCGCGGTTCCAGACTGTAGCGCCTAGAACCGCTCGGCCACTACGGCCGGCATCCTGGGTGGCAGAGACAGTATAACTAATGGAGTAAGTCAAGTACTCTGGCCCTAAAAATGTAGATAACGCAAGCTGAACTGATCTGACGCTGAGCAGAAGTTGACTGATCAAATCTACTGTAGTTTCTCTACATAGCTGCAGCTGAGAGCAAGTGGAGATTGAGATCTGTACGCCCTGACAATTTCAGAGCGGCAGTACGTTACCCTGTTTGCTTCGTGCCGCGGAGTAACTTGCAGCTGGCGAGACGTGTGTGGCGGAAGTGAGACGTGGAGGCGGCACCTGTGAATCGATGGCGGCCACGAAAGAAATGCAAAAATCTCACCATCTAGCGATCAGGCAGACAGATCGCCAATTACTCTCTGCCAGAGCCCTGAAATCACCTTAGATTACAGTGCGTGACACACTCGTTCGCTGGTCATACCTAGGACCAATTTGGCTCCCATATATGACAGAGTGCAGAAGGATACCAAACGTCAAGACTGTTAAACCAAAAACGAATAAGTGTGGCCTCGGCAAATCAGTAGTCCAAGACGTTTGAAGTCACTCTGTCAGTACAGTAAGAACTTCATCACAGGCTCCCCAGCCTAAACTACTCGCAAGTGAAGTCAGTCTCAGGATAGGTCCCAAGTACCAGCCGCACATGACAGAGCTTCAACCAGAAGTGCTTACCAGACCAAAGTACCGCACCCGAGTGCTCCGTACCTCTCCCGGAAAAAAATTCCGTTTCCCCTCAAAGTGTGCACACGACACCGCCTTCACGCCTTCTTGAGCCAATCACATGGCCCTAGAGGCGCTAAATCTCCCTTCTCAGACGACAGCACAAACTTATGTCGAACCATGGCAAGAGTTAAGAAACCTGCGTATCTGAAAAAAAAAGAAACCACCAAGTACTGGCTTTTTTCTAAGTTTTCACAGTGGAGAAGAGATTTTTTTCTCTGAAGTAGTGTCGCTTCCCACAGCAACAAGCAAACACATACAACCTCAAAGATCTTTATCCAAATCGCCTATGCCTTGGAGCTTGTTAGTCCAAGCTATGAGGTGTAGTAAAGATTCTATCTCCAAACGTTTCACAGACGCCGGATTTTACTTATATAACTGAGGTGGCCGGGGGGAGTGGTTCACTGGCCTATTTGCACTTTTGGCAAACATAAAAACTTCTGAATTTTTATTATGCTTGGCTCTGCACACAATGCCTGGTTTATGACTCTACTGTGTAGATACGTTCCTTTAGACCATCGCTCCATCCCAGGCCTTCTGCTGGCATGACGACAGGTATCGTGGCATTGTTCTGCTGGAGACCTGTCTCGATGAGGGGCTGCCCTGTCTGACCTGTACAGCTGTGGGCCTGTCTGGCCAGTTGCTTTCAACTCCAACCTGCCATTTCTGCGAGCCAAGAACCATAAAAATAACTCAAGCTTTTAGCGCCCTAGCAGGTTCTATCAAAGTCTTGCTTAAGCTGTGTCAGGTTGCAATAAAATCTTTAATAATTTCCCGTATGTGGAAAATAGGTGAGAGAGTTATTTTTCAGACATTGTGGGAGCATGTTGCAGAGCTTATGTTGCCATCTGTGGTGATGACACAGCTTATAAAGAACCAATGACCACTTTTGGTGATGCCCAGGGTTCCATCACAAATTGCGGTAACTTCAGCGTAATTACTGTCTTTAAATAAAAGTGTTATTTCTGTCCCTCTCAGTGTGTACTTCCTCCAGTTACCTTCTGTACTATACTGTAACAGTTCTTTCTATGGACAGTCTACGTTTCATCGAACTGCGTTACTTGGCAGTGACAGATCATGTGAAAGTTACATTCGTCCATAAGTTTTGCACTCCAGTGTATATTGAACAGTATAGTCCATCGGACGTACATAGTTGGGTTACGGCCTAAACGATCGTCTAATCCAGCAATCGTAAAATGTTGTGAATAAAAAGTTCTCGGTTTTCCAGCTGCGTCAAGTGATTAGAACCACGTGAGCTTACAGCCAAGCACGCCTTGGCAATTGCCAAGTGGTATGACTGCCAATAGGCCACTGGGACGCTCCTTATATACACTAGCTATCGACTGTGACGTCAGTGGTGCCAGCGGATTTGCCATGTATGGGCATACGTTGACTTGACGTTTGATGTACCCGTTTCAGCTGTACGATCATTGTATCCCACTCAGTGATAAGCTGCAGCCCCCCCGTCTCTATTTAGGGTATTACCGGTGTTTATTATTTCAATGGCTTCTTTAATTACACAATCCCAAAAGACGTTTGTGCGAGACACGACGGTGTTTTGTTAACTGTTATCCGGTGTCCGTTTTCTACAGCATTGTCAGCCAAAACAAATGTCTCGGGGTAGCGCAGGCGATAAAACCTCTCGTGCTCCTTCTTGCGTTGTTCCACTGTGCGTACTGTTTGTCCGGCGTAAGAGTGACCACACTTGCGTAGTATGTTGTAGACCCCAGGTGTCCTGAGAGCTGTTGCGTCTTTAAGTGGTAATTGACTGATTTTTGTCGGAGATCTGAGGATCGATTCCATCTTGTGTCGTTTCACCAAGGGCCTTATTTGCCCGACACGGAGCCACAGAACGGCCAGAAAGCAAGTTTCTTTTCCTGTTCCTCGTCGGTGGTCTTGTTATGAGTTTTGCCTGAAATCCCTTCGTTTATTTGATGGACGTTATAGTCGTTTTTGCTTAAGAGGGTCCATCGAACGCCGATTCTACGTGTGCCCGTATATGGCGATGCCTCTGTCACCAGTGACGTCAACAGCCGGCACCTAGTGTATATAAGGGGCGTCATAGCAGTTCACAACGGCCAAGGACTGCTTGGCCGAAAGCTCGCGTAATTTTAATCACTTGACGCAGTTGGAAATCCTAGAACTTTTTGCTCAATATTACGGCCGCAAGACTCTGCATTCTGACATTAAAATTCTGTGGGCTGACCAGACGGAAAGGTTAAAACAGAGATGACACCAATTTTTTCCATGAACAGCTGTAGTCTGATACGCCACACAGAAGCATAAGAGCATAGAAAAGTCTCCCAGAAACAACTCGGCATTTGTGTGCGCCACTGCACAGTGATATTAAGCCTTGTCTAACATGATATTCGTCTTCAACCATTATTTTAAATTTACGGTACACTGACAAGGCACACAAACATGCGGAGGCGTATAGGAAACTGTAGGACATGAGAAATATTTGTAGCAAAGCAAATACGACTAATGCTAATTCGACAACTTCAGATTTTGTGTGCAATGAAACAAACACATCTTGGAAATTCACGGTACGGCACACTACACTTTAATAAACGTGCGATGTTGCTCTTTGATGCGGTAAACATGACAGCGGTATTGAGAGGGAAAGACAAGAGAGGGAGAGTGCAGGAGAGAGTGAGTGAGAGAGAGGGGAGGAGGGAGAGGTGTCACGCCATCTGTGGTGCCATAAAAGTAAAAAATGGAAGGCCGCCGCCAACGCGCAGCTACAGTCGTCAATAACCCGGCTTGACGTGTGCAGTGGCCAGACGCCCTAACGAGGAAATAAATTGAGAAGTCATGCGCGGCTGGAGCGATACGTGTAAAAGTTGGGCGCGCCCCGCGAATATAAAGCTGCGACCGGCGCGTGCGCTAAATGCCTGAAGCGGGAATTCATTAGTGGTGTGTGCGCACTGCGAAATGTCAGCCGCATGTCAGCCGTGTTACCGGAGGGCAAATAAGTGCCGTGTTCAGCTGAGGAATATTTAAACACATACCTTCCCTCGCTTTCAGCGCAGATAAGTATTTTCTGTTCGACGTGTCAACAATTTTGCTGTGAGTTTGGTCCCTTACGTTATGGCAGTCGCAAGCTGTCATGTTCTGTCACGTCATATAGCATCCTCTGTCGCTTTACATAACAAGGACATGGCCTCAAGCAAAGCCAGCATATTCAGTTCATATTCAGCAGGTCGTTTCTCTACAATCGAATATGAAAGACTAAGTAAGATACTTTGGCTCACTACGGCTCAGCCCCGCCCTTCCCCCCCCCCCCCCCCCCCTCGAATGGTTTTGAGAAAACCGTTCCTTAAGTTCGTTACACAATTGATTCAAAATTGAAGTGATCAATAGTTACCTGAAAATTGGTCATTTTCTAGCATCAGTCTTCAAGAAGAATATAATAATTCCAATCCCAAAGAAAGCAGGTGTTGACAGATGTGAAAATTACCGAACTATCAGTTTAATAAGTCACGGCTGCAAAATACTAATGCGAATTGTTTACAGACGAATGGAAAAGCTAGTAGAAGCCGACCTCAGTACAGATCAGTTTGGATTCCGTAGAAACATTGGAACACGTGATGCAATACTGACCCTATAACTTATCTTAGAAGCTACATTAAGGAAAGGCAAACGTACGTTTCTAGCATTTGTAGACTTAGAGAAAGCTTTTGACAATGTTGACTGGAATATTCTCTTTCAAACTCTGAAGGTGGCAGGGGTAAAATACAGGGAGTGAAAGACTATTTACAATTTGTACAGAAACCAGATGGCAGTTATAAGAGTCGAGGAATATGAAAGGGAAGCAATGGTTGCGAAGGGAGTGAGACAGGGTTGTAGCCTCTCCTTGATGTTATTCAACCTGTATGTAGAGCAAGCGGTAAAGGAAACAAAAGAAAGATTCGGAGTAGGTATTAAAATCAACGGAGAAGAAATAAAAACTTTGAGGTTCGCCGATGACATTGTAATTCTGTCAGAGACAACAAAGGACTTGGAAGAGCAGTTGAACGGAATGGATGGTGTATTGAAAGGAGGATATAAGATGAACATCAACAAAAGCAAAACAGGGATAATGGAATGCGGTCGAATTAAGTCGCGTGATGCTGAGGGAATTAGATTAGGAAATGAGACACTTAAAGTAGTAAAGGAGTTTTGCTATTTGGGGAGCAAAATAACTGATTGTGGTCGAAGTAGAGAGGATATAAAATGCAGACTGCCAATGGCAGTAAAAGCGTTTCTGAAGAAGAGAAATTTTGTTAACATCGAGTATAGATTTAAGTGTCAGGAAGTCGTTTCTGAAAGTATTTGTATGGAGTGTAGCCATGTATGGAAGTGAAACAAGGACGATAAATAGTTTGGACAAGAAGAGAATAGAAGCTTTCGAAATGTGGTGCTACAAAAGAATGCTGAAGATTAGATGGTTAGATCACATAACTAATGAGAAGGTATTGAATAGAATTGGGGAGAAGAGGAGCTTGTGGCACAACTTGACTAGAAGAAGGGATCGGTTGGTAGGACATGTTCTGAGGCATCAAGGGATCACCAGTTTAGTATTGAAGGGCAGCGTGGAGGGTAAAAATCGAAGAGGGAGACCGAGAGATGAATACACCAAGCAGATTCAGAAGGATGTAGGTTGCAGTAGGTACTGGGAGATGAAGAAGCTTGCACAGGATAGAGTATTTAACATTTTTAAACGTTCGGATAATAAGTTGCCGTCTCTTCATCTAATCACTTCACCTTCACACATAAATCTATACAGTAAAGTAAGGCCCTTCCCGTTTTTGGCTGATCCGTGATAAGACAGGCGAAAAATTAGACTAATGGAGGATTATTAGTATTATCTCTATTTTCATTCGTTCTCTCTCTCTTTCTCTCCTTTATCTATGTACAGTTTTTAATATAATTTTTCATTACGTGAAATTAGCCAAATAGAATCTTTGGTGGAGACCTTCTTCTTGGTAATCAGCGGCTGGCTTGCTGTTAAACACTGCAGTCAGTCGGGAGAATCAATCGTGTGGACAATTTGTTCCTTTTACGAAAGATTGTGAATTCCAGATGTGTACGAAGCCTTTTTGGACGATTTAACACAGACTCAGTAATTGCAGGCTCTCTTCGACACAGCTGAAACTTCCCCACTAATTACAGGGCCAACGTGATCATCAAATGATTCAGAAAAAACTCATTCGTTCATTCACTCCAGAACAAAAAAGTCACAAACCTTATTTATGGAGGAAATCGTGTATTAAATCCATCTCCATTACATGTCCAGGTCTCCGGTGATTCCACACCTTAATTATTTTCCTTTTACAGTCTCTTTCTCTTCAAACAACCGCTAGCGGCACAAATGTTAATTGGCTCGCTTTAGCGAGAAGAAAAGCAGAATATGTATCTCTCAGAAACACGTCAATCCCTCAACAGATACTCCAGAAGCTGTCCTAGTTACCACTCTAGCAACCATGGAGAATGCATATATGCATCTCTGTTATTTCAAATAATAAACGCACTAGAAAATACTTTGGCGTCGACGAGCTGTCACCGCATATATTACGAAAAAATCAGATCAGATAACTTTTCCAAAGTGAATGAATGTGGATGGTTTGATTAAAAATGATTAATTGGTGCGAGGTAGAGGGTATTTTCTGTGGGGACATTACAAGTAGCATGGAGAGCAGCATCAAACCAGTCTCAGGACTGAAGACCACAACAACATTCTCATCATATACAATGAGATAGCAAAAGTCCTGGAATACCTCCAAATATCGTGTCGAAACTCCTTATGTCCAGCGTAGTGCAGGAACTCGATGTTGCATGGACTCAAAAGTTGCTGTAAGTCCCTGCAGAAATATTGAGTCACTTCCTCTATAGCCATCCATAATTGCGAAAGTGCTGCCGGCGCAGACTTTTGTGCACGAAGTCACCTCTCGATTATATCCCATAAATGTTCTATGCAATTCATGTTGGGCGACCTGGGTAGACAAATCATTCACTCGAACAGTCCAGAATTTTTCTTCAAACCAATCGCGAATAAATGTGGCCTTGTGATATGTTGCATTGTCATCCACAAAAATTCCATCGTTGTTTGAGAACATGAAGTGCATGAATGGCTGCAAATGGTTTTCAAGTAGCCGAACATAACCATTTGCAGTCAGTGATCGGTTCAGTTGGCCAGTTCATGTAAACACATCCCACATCATTTTGAGGCCACCACCAGCTTTCACGGTGCCTTGTTGACAACTTTAGCCCTTGGTTTCGTGGTATCTGCTCCACGCTCTGACTCTACTGTCAGCTCTTACCAACTGAAATCGGGACTCATCTGACCAGATGACGGTTTTCCTGGCGTCTAGGGTCCAACCGATATGGTCACGAGCCCAGGAGAGGCGCTGCAAGGGATTTCGTGCTGTTAGCAAAGACAATCGCGTCGGCCATCTGCTGTCATAACCCATTAACGTCACGTTTCTCAGGACTGTCGTAACAAATACGTTACTCGTACGTCCCACATTGATTTCTGTGTCATTTCACGCAATGTTGCTTGTCTGTTAGCACTGACTACTCTACACAAACGCCGCTGCTGTCGGTCGTTAAGTGAAGGCGGTCGGCCACTGCGTTGTCCGTGATGAGAGGTAACACCTGAAATTTGGTATTCTCGGCACACTCTTGACACTGTGGATCTCGAAATACTGAGAAACGGATGTCCCGTGCGTCTAGCTCCAACTACCATTCCACGTTCAAGGTCTGTTAATTCCTGTCTACGAGCGTAAACATACTAGAAACATTTTCACATGAATCGCCTGAGTACAAATGACAGCTTCGCCAATGCACTGTGAAACACGTATGTTGTGTGGCGGCGATGGCGAGGCATTGCAGAGTCTCTGACCAGAGAGCTATTTGTCATTCCTAGTCTGCGCTTGACCGCGCGGGTGTTACGAGTAGTCTGTGGGTAGTCTGTCGGCAGTGCAGTTGTCTGTTGCTCTCTGTCGGTAGCAGTAGTCGAGTTCAGTTGCGAATGGCAGTCTGTTAGCACTAGTAGTCGAGTACGGTCGCGAGCGGGACGCAGTCGCAGGCGTCGACATGGGTCTCTGATCAAGATCCTGAATGAGGTATATTGTTAATTAAGGTAACAAAGCTGCATTGCGCACACCAGATAATGTAATGTATTTTTATTGTAATCAATTTTCAACAAGTGCCCCAATAATAATTTTGTTTTCAATGCATTCTGACAAAAGAATCATTTAATTGAACGAACGAATTCCTTCCATTTCCTCTAAAGAAAAGTTTGTTAAATTTCAAAAATAAAAAAAATAAAAAAATAAATAATACTTGCAATGCATTTCCTCCAAGCTGTGGCCAACAATAAGAGCAGAAATTTGACATGCAGTTTCAATGAGGTAAGAAATTAATTCTGATTTTTTTTGCACAGGGCCAAAGACAGATATTTTGGTCTAACTGAGTTTTCATTGTCACAGAAGTTTCATTAGCATTGAATTATCTTTCATTATTTTTGTGAGAGCTTACACCTGGGTCAGATTGCGAATTTCACATTTTATTGTCATTGTCAGTACATTTCATTGCTGGGAGGTTACGCTAGGCTCCCAGTCATTTAATATTTCAGACGTACAAATTTCGGTGGGGAGGTTACAACTGCCCTTTTCAAAATGGTTCAAATGGCTCTGAGCACTATGGGACTTAACGTCTGCGATCATCAGTCCCCTATAACTTAGAACTACTTAAACCTAACTAACCTAAGGACATCACACACATCCATCCTGCCCGAGGCAGGATTCGAACCTGCGACCGTAGCGGTCGCGCGGTTCCACACTGAAGAGCCTAGAACAGCTAGGCCACACCGGCTGCACTGCCCTTTTATAACTTGTACAAGCGATACTGCCGTTCTCTGTATATGTGTATATCACTGTCCCATGACTTTTGTCACATGAGTGTACTATTCCTTGCCGGCCGTTGTGGCCGAGCGGTTCTAGGCGCTTCAGTTTGGAACAGCGCGACCGATCCGGTCGCAGGTTCGAATCCTGCCTCGGGCATGGATGTGTGTGATGTCCTTAGGTTAGTTAGGTTTACGTAGTACTAAGTTCTAGGGGACTGATGACCTCAGATGTTAAGTCCCATAGTGCTCAGAGCCATTTTTTTGTACTATTCATGATTGATTTACTTACCTTATTAACCCTCCTATTCCTATCAGTTTTAAAACGTGAAATAAATCAGTTTACAGAAAATGTATATTGTATTCATAGAACACAGGTTCTCCGCTTCCCAGACAGACATCCTGGTGTTAAGGCCAGTGGCGCTTTCGTTGAACATGTTTTACCTTATGGGTACAGACGCAGTAGTCGAAAATGTTTCTTTCCTCGGTTTCTAGGAAAACATACCTTTGTTGGCCCCACTGCGAAACGTGAAATTTTGGGTTAGCTGTCTCAAAAACGAAGGGCTATTGAGCCAAAACACATTAGTCTTTTATTTTAGGTTGCACACAAGCAACGTGCCAAATATGAGCCAGATCTGTTCACCGTCTTTGAGGGCTTCCCCAAGTATCAGGTTTTCCGTGAATATCGACTCATCCGTTGTAAAGCTGTCTCTAGGTCAAGTAGGAGAATATTATTACTACTTACATTGCTTATCCTTCAGATATTCCATTGACAAAGCACCTTTGAAGATATGTGCTTTATTCTGATGAAGGATGATGAAATTTTCTCGATAGTACAGGTTTGACATGTTCCAGTTAGCTTTCTTTATTTTTGATGTTTATATAGGGTGTGAAAAAAATTACAAATACAACATCTGAGGGTGTTAAGAGGAGATAAAAAGAAGCACTCCTTCTTGCGCCTAAATAATTGCACGTGCACCGTTTTCGCCCAAGGGCTCCATGAAGATTTTGACGCCGTTGATATTAAGAGACGGTGTTCACTCTAAGGGGGTATTTTAGATGTGTTTCTGGATTTCTTTTTGTGAGGGGCGTTTTTTATACGTGTGGTCATAAATGGTTACGTTTTAACGAAACTCCTTCTCTTAATTGTATCCAGAAGTTTTCCCTAGGGTCATAACAATATTTAAAGCCAGCTAGTGGTTTTCTGGAGTTGTGAGCTAGACAATAAAAATTTCATAACATTTCTAAAAAACTGAAGCGTTATGGACGCCATGTCATCGCCATCTTAGATCAGCAGTATCGGTGCGGTCCAGAGATTACGTCGTCCAGTTACCTGTCGTCTATTGGAGGTAACATGGAGGTAAAGAAAGAGGGGAGGTGTCATTACGTCACAGACTTGATGCCGATGCCCTCCATATTAACTAGCCCAAAACATTGGGTTCACCACATTCATACCTCCATAGTTCACCGCGGTTCCCAGTTTCGACAGTGTTGGGTGCATTGATTGTGTACAGACAAAGTTGTTTCATCAAAACAGCCAGCTTGCGATTTTTACATGTGTGCTAATCGGTCTGATCATAATCTAAAGTTTAAAGGAATCACATTTCCTTCCTTAAGTGGAGTCGTTCAAGCAATATTTTCTTTTGCATACATGCATTATTTTACCACTCTTTACTTTTATTGTAGTGGTTTCATTTCTGTCATTTAACTTTAGATTTGCCTTACTGTACTCAGTATGCGTTCTTTCTCCTCTGTCCTGTGTTTTTCATTGCCTTCCAAATCGCCAACGTTCCGACATTCTAGCCGCACTGCATCAACGATTTCGTCCCAGCACAAAACACAACTGCGTAACCGCGCTGATTGTTGGGGCAGCATCTCATGCCCTAAATTCCTTTCGTCGATAATTATTATTCATTGTTCACATTTCCTTTCACTAAAAAAGATGTTGGCTAGAACAGCCGGAGGCAGTGGACATGTGTGAGTGAGTTTTCTGTAAATGACTGTATGGATGTGTATGTCTACTTTGTTTCCCTTCTGAAGAAGGTTTCGGCTGAAAATTTATGTGAACACTATTTTCGTCGTACATGCTTGTGCTCGGCGTGTGAGTAGCGTTCTATCCGTTTCACAGTATAGTTATTCCCTCATGAAGTTTGTTGTAAGTAATCCACTTTACTTCAACAGGGATAATGATGTACATAGTTATAATACCAGAACAAAAAATTAAATTCATTACGTCACATTAAAGTTTTCTGTAGCATAAACAGCGGTTTACAATGCTGCAACCAAAAATTTTGGTCACTTACCCATTGATACAAATTACCTGATATACAGCAAAGTAAAATTTGAAAATAAGCCGAAAACGTTGCTCTTTGACTACAATTTCCGTTCCTCGGAAGATTATCTGTTACTGTAATGTGTAAATGATGATGTGTAGGAATTACTGTCTAACATATGTCTGTCTTTAATTAAAAAAACGTAAAACCTAATAAATGATCAGCATTGAGACATATTTACAAAAATAATTGATGCCAATATATAATGACTCGTTCCATATCATTACGATTTATCTCGCAAATAGATACGCGGAACATGAAACTAAGTAAATATCTCTTGGTATATAACAAAGCAAATATACTTTGAAAACCTCGAAATTAAATTCAGAAGTAAGATCAAGTAGATGTACATTCCAACGGTGCTATGTCTGGTTATTTCTGAAAAACTTACTCAGCTACTGGCGGGAAATGTTCCGAAAAAAAAGGAAATAGGCTACTGTTGGAAAGGTATGCCTACATCTTACACAGGTTACGCTATCGTTACTAAAAGATTCTTTACATACATGTTAAAGCATATTATCAATTTTAAGGGGTCTTAAGCGTTTTAGACCATTCCCTTAATTACATTTATAGCATCCTACAATGCTTGAAGATGTTCAAAACTCGCTTTTTACCCTGTAAATTGCTATTACTCGCCACACGCTACTAGTGTTCAATCGTCTATTACTTTATCAAACTTTTGTTTCAGCGTCCCTGAGATCTGTTTTACCAGTCGTTTCTATCAGTACCCAGGCAATGTAACTATGCAAACTGCGTAATTTTGAGATCAGTCACTTGACTCTAAACAATGCAGCTGGTCAACGTTCTCGTCGGTCTGATTGTAATCTGATGGTGTTCGGCGGAATACAATTTATCAACAAGCAAAAATTTTCTATGCACCATTTTACCATTTCTGAAGCTTTGCCACCAACATAAGCGATAAATATAATATCACACTATTTTTTTAAAAAATACCATTAATATTATAATGGATAATAGAGGTATACCTGTGTGCAGTTCTGTTTCTTTGACATTTCAATAATCGATCACTTTGTTGACACCCACTAGATACTATAGCACGCCTTGCTTCTTTCCTCATTGCACATATTTATGGGCTAACAAAGAACATGAAGTTAAGTTTTTTGAAAACATGAACATTGAAAATGTTTTGCATACTAGTTGATAGCTGAACAAGTGGCCGAGAGGGGTTAGCCGAGCGGCCTAAGGTGCTGCAGTCATATACTGTGCGGCTGGTCCCGGCGGAGGTTCGAGTCCTCCCTCGGGCATGGGTGTGTGTGTTTGTCCTTAGGATAATTTAGATTAAGTAGTGTGTAAGCTTAGGGACTGATGACGTTAGCAGTTAAGTCCCATAAGATTTCACATACATTTGAACATTTGAACTCAGAACATGTGACGAACAAGAAGGAATTCCTATAAGCAAACAAGCATTGGTTTCGGAGCTCCAGCTTCATTTGCTATCACTACAAATATACTAAAAGTGGAATAAAATGAATTACAAAAGCATCCTTTCCACATCACTTCCCTATTCGAAATGTAACAGAAAGAAGTTACGTTAAGAAGGTTAAATGTGTCGTATTACTAGAGCAAATACGCATTCAAGAACAGAAGAAAGTTTGAAATTGCCTTCTTGACTCAATGTTATTCAAGCAAGCACTGTAATAATGTTCAGTATTTAAAACAGTTTTTGAATGCACACAGCAGAAATAAACAACAAGAAGCAATTGTAAACAGCAGCCTGCTAATGTTTTGGGCTGCTAAAATGGCGGCAGGCCCCGCCCAGTCTGGCTTCAGAATAACGTACAGCGCCAGTCTAAAGGGTCATCTCCTTTTTTCTTACTTCCATAGGAAGTAAGATCATCGGAGACGTACATCTCTGGCAACTTTCAGATCGATAACAATAACGAGACAATATTCACAATAGCGTAATACAATGCAACGTACAATACGACAGTGCAATTCAGTCAATTAACAAAAATACAAAAACAGTCTAGGCATTAAATAATAAAAAGTTTAATTTAAATTGCATTGCGAAAACCTTAGAAAGTAGATTCAAGTTCGCAACATCCAGCTGTCATTGTGTATACAACCAGAGAAATTTCTCTCGCAGTCATGTATATAGAGTGTTGTATAATACCGTTTGCATCTAAACCGGTAGCGTCACACACCTTCACCTGCCCATGTTAGTCAAAATTTTTCTGCCTGACTCATGTAGTACCATCACCGTGAGAGGGTGGTACGGGACTACAAGTCCCACCGCCACACCTCCAAAGTGAATTGCAGTGACGCAGTCACTGCCCTGTGGAAATTTACTGCCTCACCAACACAGTTAGACCGCAATAGACCGGTGATGCTGTATTGTAACATATCACCCCGGACTACAAGTCCATTTAAAAAAAAAAAAAAAAAAAACCGGTAGCATAGTTGGTCTCTTAACAAATTAGCAATTAGTACAGAAGCATTGTTACCTTCTTTGAAATAAGCTATTAATACAGAACCCTTGATACCTACTTTTTGTTTGTAGAACGAAGTACGTTATAGTGGCATTTGGATAAAAAGCAAAGCTGTCTTGGAAGCAGATAAGCAAGATGGAATAAAGAGATAGCCAAGACCCAACATTTGTTTCTAATTAGTAGTTGAAAAATTGTCATTCATGTATATTCACCGTTTTGTAATCAAGCTTCACCTTAACATAGCAAAACTGGGATGGTCGTTGCTCTGTTTTTCACCTTCAGCTACAAAACTTCCAGAATGACGGAGGAGACGTGCGTGTAGGGCAAGAATTGGCAAGGTATAGATGGACGTGGATCCAGTAACTATGGGAGCTGACACCAGCTGTGGAGAAACGGCGTTGTGAATGGGGCCGGCCGAAAGCGCGCTTTTGAAGGGCGGACCTGCCACGGCTGGTGACTGGCCGAGCCCTTCGGCCGCTGCCTTTGAGCCGCCGGCATCTGCATGCGAAATTCGCTGCAGCCGGCCCCGGCTTTGACGGGTCCACCTCGGGCGTATATTTAAATCATTTTACGCGAGCCCGTCACGGCAGCTCGCCCGACTCGTTAGGAGCTCCCCGTACTGAGAACTCCAGAGCGCCTGGCGGTCGCCCGCCCACTTTTGCCCAGCTGCAGGGCCAAACGGCTGCCCTGGCTTAGCGACCGACGGGAAATGTTCAGCTTGTTTCCGTCACGACGGTGAAAACTTAAACAAGTGATGCGCAACTGTATCATTTTGACGCAAGGAAAACATTAAGTTGAAAGTCACGACGATAAAAATGCTGTTGTACAGGTTGCGGCAGCGTTCATAGTAGGCTATTAAAAGCACACCATCACACAGTAACTGTTATTTATTTATTACCTCTTATGTGAATTAATAGTTAAAGGTATGCCATTTACTAATGTGTAAGTCATCGTCCATTGCGTGGATTACTTTTTGAATATGACACCTGTCAAATGATGCCCCCCCTACACAACACATTCATCTAGGCGGAGTTGGAAGCTTTCCATAACTCGGCGTAACGTATTCCATGGGACATTTACGACGGCAGTTCTGATGTGATCCTTCAACTCAGGATTGGCGCCAAGAATTTGCATGGATTTCTTGCGACAGACATTTCCCGGTAGAGTAATTTCCCATTATGGGGACATTTCCTGGCCGCCTCGCTCACCTGACCTTTCATGTGCACTTTTTCCTTTGGAGCTACCAGAAGCAAGAAACGTTCCGAACACGTTGTTCCCTGTGCGGCTGGTCCCGCCGGTGGTTCGAGTCCTCCCTCGGGCATGGGTGTGTGTGTTTGTCCTTAGGATAATTTAGGTTAAGTAGTGTGTAAGATTAGGGACTGATGACCTTAGCAGTTAAGTCCCATAAGATTTCACACTCATTTGAACATTTTTTTGAACACGTTATGCCACCATTCCTGAGTTGAAGGATCGCATCAGAACTGCCGTCGACAATGTCCCAGGGAATACGTTACGCCGAGTTGTGGAAAGCTGCCAACGCCGCCTAGATGAATGTGTTGTGCAAGGGCGCATCATTTGACAGGAGTGATATTTAAAAAGTAATCCATGCAATGGCCAATGACGGAAAGATGTCTGTATGATGCGAAAATTGGTAATTGACCCTAAATAACGAAAACTGTGAGGTCATCTACATGAGTGCTAAAAGGAATCCATCAAAATTCGGTTACACGATAAATCAGTCAAACCTAAAGGCCGTAAATTCAACTAAATACCTTTGAATTACAATTACGAACGATTTAAATAGCAAGGAACACATAGAAAATGTTGTGGGAAAGGCTAACTAAAGACTGCGTTTTACTGGGAGCATGCTTAGAAAATGTATGGTTTGAGGTTTTCGGGCGCTAATAGAAAATGTAAGGAGACTGCCTACACTACGCTTACCCATCGTCTTTTAGAGTACTGCTGCGCAATGTGGGATCCTTACCAGATAGGATCGACGGAGTACACTGGAAAAGTTCCAAGAAGGGCAGCACGTTTTGTATTATCGCGAAGTAGGGGAGAATATCTCACTGAATAGATACAGGATTTGCGGTGGACATCATTAAAATAAAAGCGTTTTTCGGGTTGCGGCGTAATCTTCTCACGAAATTCCGACCACCAACTCTCTCCTCCGAATGCGAAGATATTTTGTTGACGCCGACCTACATAGAGAGAAACGATCATCATGATAAAATAGGGAAATCAGAGCTCGTACGGAAAGATATAGGTGTTCGTTCTTCCCGCGCGCTGTACGAGATTGGAATAATAGAGAATTGTGAAGGTGGTACGATGAACCCTCTGCCAGGCATTTAAATGTGATTTGTAGAGTATCCATGTAGATGTAGAATTTCGCTCCTCACTTCATCACTACAAAAACTAATGAAATTACACTGAGGTGACAAAGTCATGGGATACCTTCTAATATCGTGGCCGACCTCCTTTTGCCCTCAGAGTACAGCATCTCCACGTGACGTGGCATGCTTAACAAGTCCTCTGCATAAATATTGAGCCATGCTCTGTGCCGTCCATAACTGCGGAAGTGTTGCCAGTGTGGGATTTTGTGCACGAACTGACCTCTCGATTATGTTCCACAAATGTTCGATGGGATTCATGTCGTGTGATCTGGATGCTAAACCATTAGCTCCAACTGTCTTCAAACAAGTCGCGAACAATTATGGCCTGGTGTCATGGCGCAACGCCATCCATAGAAGTTCTTTGCACGAATGGCTGCAAATGGTCTCCAAGTAGCCGAACATAACCATTTCCAGTCAATGATATGTGCAGTTGGATCACAGTATCCAGTCCATTCCCTGTAAACACAGCCCGCACTATTATGGAACTACCACCAGCTCGCACAGTGCCTTGTTGACAACTGGGGTCCATGGCTTCGTTGGGTCTGCGCCACAATCGAGCCCTACCATTAGGTCTTACCACTGAAATCCAGACTCATCTAATCAGGACACGGTTTTCCAATTGTCAAGGGTTCAACCGATATCGTCTCGAGCCCACGACAGGCGATGCCGGCGATGTCGTGCTATCAGCAAAGGTACTCGCATCGGAAGTCTGCTGCCATAGCCCGTTAACGCCAAATTTCGTGGCACTGTCCTAACGGGTACGTTCATCGTACGTCCCACATTGATTTCTGCGATTGTTTCACGTAATGTCGCATGCCGCTGCTCTCGGTCTTTAAGTGAAGGTAGTCGGGCACTGCGCTTCCCTTGGTAAGAGGTAAGGCCCGAAGTTTGGCATTTTCGGCACAGTCTTGATACTGTGGCTTTCGGAATACTGTATTCCTTAACGAATTCCCAAATGGAATGTGTCATGCGTCCAGCTGTAGCTACAATTCCGCGCTCAAAATCTTTTAATTTCCATCGTGCGGTCATTATCGCATCGGAAACCTTTACACACGGATCACCTGAGAAGGAACGACAGCTCCGACAATGCACTGTCGTTTTATACCTTGCGTACGCGATTCTATCGCCATCTGTGTATGTGCATATCGCTACCCCATTTATTTTGTCACTTCAGTGTAATTAGATTATAAATAGATAACTGCAATGAAATTACTATATACATAATTAGTAAGGACTATTTACATCTAACACCTACGACTGCATGATTGCTCTCTGTGGTCTCTAAGCCTTGGAGGGTTCATCGAACCCCCTGTCGACGATCAGGTACACTGCGTGGCAAAAACGAACACTTTCATCTTTCTGACCGAATTTTGATTTCACTTATTTTATTCCAGCGATCGTTTCTCCCTATGTAAGAAGGACCTGTCACGTGAGAGTCAAATGGCAAAAAGTAATTAAACTGTTTATTACTTCAAAAGTAACAGTCAAAACCTTTAATACATGCTGTGACACAAGGCGCTCAGTCCCTTCATGGAAAAACGTTCGCTGTTGCCTGCGGAACAGTGATTGTACCAAGAAGTGCATCTCTAGGTCTGAAACAAATCAACGGCCACGAATGTATTTCTTCAGGGCTCTAAAAATATGCAGACGCGTGCGAGAAGATCGGGACTGTATGGAGGATGTGTAAGGGATTCCCAGCGAAATTCCTGCAGTGTAGTCGAAGAAACCTTGGCGACATGGTTCCGTAAGCAACCGTAAACATTTTACTACGAAGGCGTTGACAGTCTTGTCTCACAGTGGGTTAAATGTATTAACCCCGTTATAGCGATTATTCTTAAAAGAATAAACAGTTGACTTAAATTATTTACCAACTGTCTCCTTTTTAAATTGACTGCCCCTTATTGGCAGGCAACAACAAAATATTTCCGCATTCGGAGGAGAAATGCAGTGTTTCAAATTTCGTGAAAATAACGCAATACGTCGTTGTTTTAATGATCGTCTCCTCGAATCGCGTATCGTATCCATGATATTCTCTCACCTGATTCGGGATAATGTAAAACGAGCTGTCCTTCTTTAAACTTTTTCGATGTCCCCCGTCAGTCCCATCTAATAAGAATCCCATACTGCACAACAATACTCCCGTAGAGAACGGACAAGCTTAGTGTAGGCAATCTACACTATGTGATCAAAAGTATCCGAACACCTGGCTGTAAATGACTTACGAGTCCGTGATGCCCTCCAACGGTAATGCTGGAATTCAGTATGGTGTTGGCCCACCCTTAGCCTTGATGACTGCTTCCACTCTCGCAGGCATACGTTCAATCAGGTACTGGAAGATTTCTTAGGGAATGGCAGCCCATTCTTCACAGAGTGTTGTACTGAGGAGAGATGTCGATGCCGGTCGCTGACTCCTGGCACGAAGTCGGCGTTCCAAAACATCGTAAAGGTGTTCTGTAGGATTCAGGCCAGAACTCTGTGCAGGCCAGTCCATTACATGGATGTTATTGTCGTGTAACCACTCCGCCACAGGCCGTATATTATGAAGAGGGGCTCGATTGTGTTGAAAGATGCAATCGCCATCACTGAATTGTTCAACAGTGGGGAGGAAGAAGGTGCTTAAAGCATCAATGTAGGTCTGTGGTGTGATAGTTCCATGCAAAACAACAAGCGGTGCAAGCCCTCTCCATGAAAAACACGACCACACCATAACACCAGGGCCTCCGAATTTTACTATTGGCACTACACACGCTGGCAGATGACTTTCACCGGACATTCACCATACACATACCCTGCCATCGGATCGCCTCATTGTGTACCGTGGTCCGTCACTCCACACAACGTTTTAGCTCTGTTCAACCGTCCAATGTTTACGATCCTTACACCAAGCGAGGCGTCGTTTGGCATTTACCGGCCTGATGTGTGGCTTATGAGCAGCCGCTCGACCACGAAATCCAAGTTTTCTCACCTCTCGCTTAACTGGCACAGTACTTGCAGCGGATCCAGGTGCAGTTTGGAATTCCTGTGTGATGGTCTGGATATATGTCTACCAATTACACATTACGATCCTCTTCAACTATCGGCGGTCTCTGTCAATCAACAGACAATGTCGGCCTGTTCGCTTTTGTGCTGTACGTGTCCTTTCACGTTTCCACTACACTATCACATCTGAAACAGTGGACCTAGGGATGTTTAGGAGTGTGGAAATCTGGCGCACAGACGTACGACACAAGCGACACCCAATCATCTGACCACGTTCGAAGTACGTGACTTCCGCGGAGCCCCCCATTCTGCTCTCACGATGCCTAATGACTAGTGAGGGGGCTGATATGAAGTATCTGGCAGTAGGTGGCAGCACAGTGCACCTAATATGAAGAACGTATTTTTGGGGGGGTGTCCGTATACTTTTGATCACATAGTGCGTAAGTGTTCAACCAGTAAAAGGCAATCTTTGGCTTGACTTTCTCATAATATTATCTATTTGATACTCCCAACTTAAGTTGTTCGTAATTGTTATTCGTAAGTATACAGTTGAATTGACAACCTTTGAAACTGTGTGATTCATCGTGTAACCTATGTTTAACGGAATTCTTTTCGTACTCATGTTCATGACCTACACTTTTCTTTACTCAGAGGCAATTTCCACTTTTCGTACCATACAGATATCGTATCTATATCATTTTGCAATGGGTTTTGATCTTTTGATGTAGACGATAAATGACAGCATCATCTGCAAACAGTCTAACTGCTTGTTTTCGAACTGGCCCTGTATATGCATTGATGGAAAAAAATCTCAGTACCAAAGGAGTTGTGCGACATAAATGATAGTTGGTAGGCATGTTTCTGCATCTGAAAGATGTCAGTTCAAATTTCGCGATAGTCGCATAAGAGTGACGCTAATAGCACAACTATGAGGATACTAATCAGGTTTGCTTCATATACGCGCTATAACGGTCGTGAGCGTTAGTTACCTTTGAGGTTGAACGTGTTGAGTTCATGTTAGTCAATAATACCTTTAAGGCGACAAAGACGCCATTATCAGTACCTCACTGAGTCTGAACCAAGTCGTGTAAGAAGGCTACGAGAAGCTGGATCTTCCTTCTACGATACTGCAGGAAGATGCGGCAGGAATGTAGCCACTATACGTGACTGCAGGCAGCGTGGTGACGAGGTTGTGCGGTCGTAAGAAGACCGTCTCCGGGCGGGCATGTGGCACTACCGAGAGGGAAGACATCGTCTTCGTGGTATGGCTCCGGTGCGTCGTAGTGTACCTGCAGCAGCAATATGAGGAGCAGCTGACGCCGCAATGACACACTGACCTGTTGCAAATTGGTTACTTGAAGGACGGCTCCGAGCCGTAGCGTGCATTCCATTGACCCCAAACCACCGCCATTTCCGACTTCAGTGGTGTCAGCCGAGAGCTCATTGGAGGGCAGGATGGCGGTATCTTGTGTTTGCTGATGAAAGTTGGTTCTGCCTCGGTGCCAGTGATAGCCATGTGTCGGGGGGAGGCCAGTTGTGGGCCTGCAACCAAGATCTCTGCATGCTAGACACACTGGACCTACACCTGGAGTTGTGGTCTAGGGTGCGATTTCATATGACTGCCAAAGCACTCTCGTGGTTCTCCCCCGCACCCGGACTGAAAATTTGTACAGCAATCTGGTGATTTGACCTGTTATGCTGCCATTCATGAACAGCAGTAAAGGGGTGTTTTCCAACAGGATAACGCTCGTCCACATACCGCTGCTGTAACCCTGCATGTTGCCTTGGCCTGCTCGATCACCAGATCTGTCTCCAATCGAGCACATACGGGAAATCATCGGACGACAAATCCAGCGTCATCCTCAACCAGCATTAATTTTCCCTGTATTGACCGGCCAAGTGCAACAGGCGTGGGATATCATTCCACAAACTGACACTCGGCACCTGTACGACCAATGCATGGACGTTCGCATGCTTGCACTCAATATTCTAGCGGTTACTGCGGTTATTAATGTACCAGCAGTACACATTTTCAATGACTTACCTCACGCTCACATTAACCTGTAATCTTACAATATTAGCCACGCGGAGTGGCCGCGCAGTCTAAAGCGCCATATCACGGATTGAGTGTCTCCTCCCGTTGGAGTTTAGAGTCCCCCCTCGGGCATAGGTGTGTGTGTTGTTCTTAGCGTAAGTTAGTTTAAGTAGTGTGTAAGTCTAGGGACCGATCACCTCAGTAGTTTGGTCCCTTAGGAATTCAGATACATTTTTTACAATATTAATCACTTTTACCTCGAAAAATGTAATCCCGAAATTTCATTACTCTATATCAATTATTATTGGTGTTGCGATTTGCTTTCCGTCGCGGAAGATTAGGAACAGAAGAGGTCCTATAAGACTTCGTTGGGGAACGCCACATTCAGCGTCCGTTTGACTCGGAGACGTTCTGTCAATAACGAAATACGTCGTTTCCGCCAAAAAAACAGGAATCCCGTCACACAACTGTTACTTTATAGGCACACTATTTTATCAAAAACTGCTTATAAGGAGCGTTGTCAAAAATCCTTCTGCAAATCCATTTGAGTTCCCGTGTCGATGGCACTCACTGCTTCGTGTAAATAAAGAGTATATGTCCCAAAATCTATTGCCAATTGAAGTCACTGATGCGAGTCTGTAATTCAGCTGATTACTTCCGTTTCCTTTCTGGATTACTGGTGTGACCTATGCAATTTCCCAGTCTTTGGGTACGGATCTTACGCGACCGAGTGCTTGTATGCGATCGTTAAATATGGAGCTACTATATCAGCGCACTCTGAAATGAATATTACTGGTAAACAGTTTGAACCGGAAGACTTTCCTTTATTAAGTGATTTAAGTCGATTCGTTACACCAACGTACGATACTAGGAAACTATCTGGTTCTAGGTGTCAGCAAGGAAGTTTTGTTTCATTCCCCTGTTTTAACTAATAGAACTACAGTCATCAAGAAAATGCTCCTAAAATCTTTTTAATTTTTAAGGAGAGAACAACAAAATTAAATTCAAGGAAAAAGTCCTTCAGTGCTTATTTCTGTTTGTTGCACAATTACATTCTTGGTGTCAGATGTAACGTTCAATGTAGAAATCACTGCGCTATTGAAGAAGAAATAGCTTTTCATAAAGTTTTCCAGTCACACCTTCTTTTGTCTGTTCACGTCTCCAACACTTTTTACTAATTTAGAAACCCAAATCGTCTCCTTCCATTGCAAAGATATTTTACTGATTCAAGCCAAAGCGTAAATGCAATGTGCTTATCAAACAAACAATGCACCATCTATACAGGGGAGACACTGACGCATGGTCGTTGGAACTCGAGAAGGAAACAATGCTCGGCACGATGACCATGTGCCATTTAGGAATTAATGTTTCGAACATTTCCACCATGGTTTCCAGTCTTCAGCTGTACTTGTGCAGTACGAGGAAACTAGTTTTTTTTTATGTACGACACTGACGTATTATGTACGAAACGTAGCCATAAAGTTTTAATTATCACCTGGAAATAATCAATCTATGTCAATGAAACTTGATGTGATGACGGAGCAATCTGCGACTCTTTGCTGACGATGCTGCGGGGTACGGGAAGGTGCTGTCGTTGAGTGACTGTAGGAGGACAGAAGCAGACATAGACAAAATTTCTAGTTGGTGTAGTGAATGAAAACTTGCTCTAAATGCATAAAAATGAAATAAATGCAGATGGTTAGGGAAAAAAAATGTTCGGATGCAGTGTTAGTAGTTTGCTACTCGATACAGTCACGTCTATTAAATATTTAGGCGTAACGTTGGAAACCGATACGAAATGGAACTAGCATGTAAGGATAGTAGAATGGAAGGCAGATGGTCGAATTTGGTTCACTGCGAGATATTTAGGAAACTGTAGTTCATCAGTGAAGGAGACTGCATACAGAACGCCAGTGTGGCCCGTTCTTAAGTATTGCTCGAGTGTTTGCGATCCCCACCACATTGGATTAAAGAGAGACATCTAGAAAGTTCAGTGGTGTGCCGCTAGATTTGTTAGCTGTATGTTCGAGCAACGTGCACGTATTACAGAGATGCTTTGTGAACTCAAATGGCAATCCCTGGTGGGAAGGCGATGTTCTTTTCGAGGAACACCATTGAGAAAATTTAGAGAACCCGCATTTCAGGCTGACTGCAGAACGATTCTGCTGCCGCCAACGCATATTTCGCGTAAGGACCACGAAGATAAGAAAAGAGAAATTAGGGCTCGTACGGAGACATGAAGATTGCCGTTTTTCCCTCGCTCTAGTGGAGAACGGAATAGTAAAGGAAATTTGAAAAATGACGTACTACCACCCTGAGGTCCTGGTAAATTTCTTTATTTAGGCAACCAGTTTTGGTCGATTAACCGTCATCAGATTTTACATACCAATTAAAATAATACGGTAGGAACATACATGTTTAAACTGTCAGCAATCTGTTAACTGATGTGAATGTTAACGACAACACACCCGTAATAAACTGTCATGTACTTACATAAAAGTACTCACAGATTCATGTTAGCGAAATATAAGAGCATTATCACGAGATGATAAAACTATGAATTAGAAGCTGAAAATAAAAGTGTATCGTAATACAGTTACGTGACTCACTGCGGAAAACACATTTGGCATTTGTACATAGTTACCTGTTATCATACCATCATACAAATTACATCATCAGCATGTAAAAAAATCTACTAGGCAGTGTACTCGTTCATGTTATACGTGTAACCGGCGTTAACGCAGTGGACAGATTCGTACCTCACAGAGCCGACAGCACAGTTGATCACTGTTTACTAGCAGAACAAGAGATGGTCATACAGGTCTTCATACATCGACAGTGGCTAGCGTCTAAGTGTTAACAGGCTGCGTGCCGTCTGCTACGATCAGAACGTGTCACAGTCATTGCACTGGTCTGTGTGTTGCATCTGATAGGAACTTACGCTTGTTACATTCACAGTTGCAGTGTCAGAAAATAAAATGTTTAGAAGTAACGGCTTACACGTAATTGTAGTCACTAGTACGAAACAAAATATAGTGACATTCATATGTGCGCTGCTTCTATTCCACAGTAACTTTTGTGAGACAGGCCATACAGATACATAAACTGTATTCCCAGCCTAATTGCCTAAATATACCACCATATAACAGATGTAACATGCTCGATTTCATAGACAAATAGTCATATCAAGATCTTAGGTTACGAACTAAAGTGGTAGTTGCGTGAAATCCATGACCAGTTAAGGATTTTTCACAGACACAGGGATGTATGTTGACTGAAAATCATGAGGTATGGAGTGTACAGCTAATGTGAGTTTACTAATTGTTCATATGTATAAACTCTTCAGCAGACAGACTTGCTGCCAGATAGAGCATGTCAATAGAACGTCAGACCCAATAAGTGTCTGAGGCTAGCTACATTTAACTGGTAAACAGTAAGGTAACAAACAGTAACAGAGAGAGCAGCCATGTTTACAGGTATATAAAAAGGGTGAAAATAAAATTGTTACTGTTTGACAGACATCAGCAGCTATTTACAGACGTTATAACAGAAATAACAGCAAATATATATAATGCTTGAAAGAGAACACTGAACATACGAAGGCTGTTCGGAAAGTGAGGAACGATCGGTCGCGAAGTGAAAATCACTGTGAAAATCCGACGAGGCTTTTCGCAGACGTTTCGCGCAGAGTCTCTAGTATGCCCATCGATCGCATCAAGACGCTTTTTTCAGTTGTGAGCGAGTAAAGGTGCCTAGAACAACGATGTCTCCCGCCAAGTAGGAGGGCCCGCTGAGAGGCTTCGCCTTAATGAAAGCAGCCCACCTAACACAAGTGCCATGCACTTCCTTCTTCATGGCAATTCTCAGCCGCAGTATGCAGGGGCAGTGAAGACGCTCCTGTAGCCTTTTCGTTGGGAAGTGTTCGCTCACCCACAACATAGACCTAATTGGCTCGTCCTGAGTATCATCTCTGTTCACATGAAATGCTGGATACGAAGACAACACTACGCGCTACAGACCAGTGAAGAGAATTATCAGAAAGCACAGGCGGCTGCCTTCTATGACGATGGTGTTCGAAATTTGGCATAAAGCTCCGACAAATGTCGGAGTCGGAGCGGCGGCTATGTAGAGAGGTACCTGGAAGGTGCAGCTAAATGTGCAAAGAAAACAGTTTTGTTTTTCACTGTGGTTTCCGTTTTCGCGACCGATCGTTCTTTACTCTCCGAACAACCCTTGTACATTTTGGAAAATAGTTGGGTCTGAAACTTACAGTTGTACCAGAATATCGATATGGAATATCGCAAAGATTGATATCCCAAAGAAGCAACATGTGTGAGGTCGTTCCGTGGAAAATGAGCTGGGTGGTTTCCCTGTAGGGAAACATACCGTGGATAGCTTTCCGCGGAGCTTCGTCTTCACAGCTTCCCGTAGCCTCTTCAGGAGATTTCGGTACTGTGCTTCTGTCACGATTTGACCCTTACGAACAAAATCTATGGCATCAGACCACGACCGTCCCTAAGAACATTCAACGAGCCCTTGCCCCTTCTTCGCCCTTACCAGTGGTGGCGATGCCATGTTTCCACTGTTTGCTTTGCTGCTTCGTCTTGGGGTCGTAAAACTACCCCTAGCATTCGTCCACGGTGATTAGGCGCCTAAGGAAATCAATTGAGTTCGTGTAGCACAGTAGCAACATTTTCGCTGCCACCTCGATTCCGGAGGCTTTTTAATTGGCTGTGAGCAACTACAGAGCCCAACGCGCAGTAAAGGTTGTGGCCTTCAAAATGTCTTGCAAGATGTCGCAAACTAATCCATGAGTGATTTAACATTTTTCAACTGTCGCATCGATTATGACACGCCAGTTTTAGAGCACTGTGGGCTGCATTTCTTCATACAGGGGCCGTCTGACATGTCGTCTATCGTCATTCAGACTTATCTGTCCGCACTGGAAGCTATACGCAAACTAACTGATGTCTTCTATGATGATGCACTGTTAGCATTCAGTCCATCAACACAGCGTCGAATGTTTCAACGTCGTTCCTCTTGAGTTGCCGAAAACGAATTACGTTGCATGTCGGTTTGATTCCGGTAGCGCAGTGGTTCCCAGCCTGGGGGTAATTACCCCTGAGTGGTAAAATGAAATTTTCTGAGGGGTAAAAACTAAGTCCCGAAAGTAAATTACTTTTAAAAGGTCATTACTATTATCACAATATTTTAAGACTTTAATATTACTTGTTCTCAATTAGTACCATTAATTCAGTGGGGATTACAAGTTCCTCACGTAGTCCACCCACCACACACATTTGTTATGCATTGTGCTGTACATCACTAATGATGAAAGTGAGACATGTACGTGACAAATGCTAAAGATTTCAAGAAAATGTCTTCTACAAGTTGTAGATAGCACCTGACTTAGTCCAGAAATTGCTTCATTATTCGCTTTGAAACAGACAAATGAATTAATTGACAGCGCGACACAGCAGTAACTACATAAGGGCTAGTATAGTGGTGTACATATTATTATTACTGTTAGTGGTTGTGGTTAGACACAAAACATTAACAGCTTGAAGCCTTTAAATTTCTACCAGCTCAGAAGTAAGACGTGCAACAATCATTTGATTTACGAAGAGTAAGTATAGTGCACACATTTTAACTTGTTTGATTTTAAATGGAGTTGCAGTGTGCAGATCAAGCAAGTGCTGCAATGAAGAAGAAGAGTGCGGGGGAAGTATGTTTTGTAACAAGTGTCTGCCATCAATGTGGAGAGAGAGTTTTCTTATGAGAGAAGGAGTTGTGGGTAGCAATTGCGATGCACCACGAGTTCCTTCCTCATTCACACACACACACACACACACACACACAAACACAAACTAAATATCATTCATCTTTCATCATTTTAAAAATAAAAGTGTTCCATAAAACGTCTTTCGTTCTACAGTTTAATTAGCAGGTAAAGTTGGTGATATGTGATGGAGGGGGTGGGCTACAGATGGCAGAGAGGGGGGGGGGGGGCAGAGGTACTAGCTAACGTCTGACTGCACTCACAGGCAGTGGTCTAAGAAAGGTTGAGAACCACTGCCCTAGCGGTTTGCTACGGTCCGAGTGCTATAGGAATTTCATCGCGTACCAAACCTGCAGACATTTCACCAAAAAAAAAAATGTTCAAATGTGTGTGAAATCTTATGGGACTTAACTGCTAAGGTCGTCAGTCCCTAAGCTTACACACTACTTAACCTAAATTATCCTAAGCACAAACACACACACCCATGCCCGAGGGAGGACTCGAACCCCCGCCGGGACCAGCCGCACAGTCCATGACTACTGCGCCTTAGACCGCTCGGCTAATCTCGCGTGGCAGACATTTTACCTGCAACTAAACAAAACATTAATCAATTTTTTCGAGTTGATAATCAAAACTTTGTAGCAATCCCTTGTGCTTAAGACTGTAGGACGTGCAAACTCGATCAGCACGTAAGCGTACCTGATGACTCTTTGCATATCACCTTATGACTTTTACCAGAAAAGCTTGATAGTCGGTCTAATCATGTACCGCCGGTTGTGAATGTTCTAAGGCCAAAGAGCTAATACTGGCATTCTGGTGCTGCAATCCGGGTCGCATACGTACCGATGTTATTATTAACTGATAACCTACATAAATTAGTATCTTATAGGCCCCCAGTAGATTAATCATAGTAACGACGCCATAATTTGCTTCGGCTCTCAAAGTATCAATCGTTACAAGTCGGCACCATTAGGAACACTTCGTGTTTATTGCTCTCTGCTTCGTATTGCTCCCATCCCCACCGAGACCAACGTTGTGACAATGTAATTGTCTGAAAAAGTAAACTACTGGCAATTAAAATTGCTACACCACGAAGATGATGTGCTGCAGACGCGGAATTTAACCGACAGGAAGAAGATGATGTGATATGCAAATGATTAGCTTTTCAGAGCATTCACACAAAGTTGGCGCCGGTGGCGACACCTACAACGTGCTGACACGAGGAAAGTTTCCAACAGATTTCTCATACACAAACAGCAGTTGACCGGCGTTGCCTGGTGAAACGGTGTTGTGATGCCTCGTGTAAGGAGGAGAAATGCGTACCAACACGTTTCCGACTTTGATAAAGGTCGGATTGTAGCCTATCGCGATTGCGGTTTATCGTATCGCCACATTGCTGCTTGCGTTGGTCGAGATCCAATGACTGTTAACAGAATATGGAATCGATGGGTTCAGGAGGGTAATACGGAACGCCGTGCTGGATCCCAACGGCCTCGTATCACTAGCAGTCGAGATGACAGGCATCTCATCCGCATGGCTGTAACGGATCGTGCAGCCACGTCTCGATCCCAGCGTCAACAGATGGGGACGTTTGCAAGACAACAACCATCTGCAGGAACAGTTCGACGACATTTGCAGCAGCATGGACTATCAGCTTGGAGACCATGGCTGCGGTTAGCCTTGACGCTGCATCACAGACAGGAGTGCCTGCGATGGTGTACTCAACGACGAACCTGGGAGCACGAATGGTAAAACGTCATTTTTTTCGGATGAATCCAGGTTCTGTTTACAGCATCATGATGGTCGCATCCGTGTTTAGCGACATCGCGGTGAACACACATTGGAAGCGTGTATCCGTCATCACCATACTGGTTTATGACCCGGCGTGATGGTATGCGGTGCCATTGGTTACACGTCTCGGTCACGTCTTGTTCGCATCGACGGCCCTTTGGACAGTGGACGTTACATTTCAGATGTGTTACGACCCGTGGCTCTACCCTTCATTGGATCCCTGCGAAACCCTACATTTCAGCAGGATAATGCACGACCGCATGTTGCAGGTCCTGTACGGGCCTTTCTGGATACAGAAAATGTTCGACTGCTGCCCTGGCCAGCACATTATCCAAATCTCTTACCAATTGAAAACGTCTGGTCAATTGTGGCCGAGAAACTGGCTCGTCACAATACGCCAGTCACTACTCTTGATGAACTGTAGTATCGTGTTGAAGCTGCATGGGCAGCTGTACCTGTACGTGCCATCCAAGCTCTGTTTGACTGCATGCCCAGGCGTATCAAGGCCGTTATCACGGACAAAGGTGGTTGTTCTGGGCACTGATTTCTCAGGATCTATGCACTCAAAGTGCGTGAAAATGTAATGACGTGTCAGTTCTAGTATAATATATTTGTCCAATGAATACCCGATTATCATCTGCAGTTCTTCTTGGTGTAGCAATTTTAATGGCCAGTAGTGTAATATCATCCAATTTTTATGTAAAAATTCTTAAAGCTTTAAAAAAAAACGAAGGTTATTAACTTCCTACTTCTTTATTCTACATGTCTACTTATTTGCAGCCCCCTACAGTTAGACTCCGAATTGCAGTGTGTAACACGCCGCTGTGTAACGAGACTATGTCGGTGCGTGAGGAAAAGCGTCCTGTAATGGAGTTTCGAATTCAAAGAGTTCGTCCACATATGGAGGACCCTCTGCTTCAGCATGGCAATACCAGACCACACACGAACAGTGCGACATCTGCAGCAATCTGACGCCTTAGGTTCACTGTCTTCGATTATCCGATATACAGTCCCGACTTGGCCGCATCCGATTTTCATCTTTTAGCAAAACTTAAAGACCACGTTAGAGAAGGTTGATAGTGATAAAACGATGCAAGCAGAGATGAGACTGTGGCTCTGTCAACAAATTCAAACATTTTACAGTGACTGTCAACAAACTGGTCTCTCTTTGGGATAAATATCTTCGTGCTAGCGTGACAATGCTAAGCATGTAGTATGTAGACATGAAGAATAGAGATGTAAAATTTTAATAACGTTTCTTTGATTTGAAAAACTTTTTCATATAAAAAATTCGGAGGCATCACTTTTCAGTACGCCCTCGTAGATTTAAAAGGATTATGTGACGTTTATTAAGTGTTTCGATTGTTATTTTATTCTACTGAAACTTGGACGTCTATGATTCTGCTGTGTCTGCGGAGTCTGAGATAATATTATCGCGAGCAGTAGAGAGCGAGCAGTTGTCGAGGGCAGTCAGAAGCGGTCGGACGCAGCGTGCGGTGGAGGGAAGCCACGCGAAATGAGAGGTCGCAGCCTGCCGTGGTCGTGCTAGTAGCACCGGAGGAGACTGGTAGTAATTGAGGGTTTTTGGTAATTTGCGTCTTTGCTGCATGTAGCTGCTGTTTGTTTGCGCACTAGAGGGATTTTGTCAGATTTGTGTTGGCATACGTTGAGAGTAATATTTGTATCTTTTCTGTGGGCCGGCCGAAGCGGCCGCGCGGTTCTGGCGCTGCAGTCTGGAACCGCGAGACCGCTACGGTCGCGGGTTCGAATCCTGCCTCGGGCATGGATGTGTGTGCTGTCCTTAGGTTAGTTAGGTTTAAGTAGTTCTAAGTTCTAGGGCACTGATGACCACAGATGTTAAGTCCCATCGTGCTCAGAGCCATTTGAACCATTTTTTTTCTGTGGGCAGAAACGTTTTTGTTTAGACTTGTGGAATAATTAGAAGTCTACAAAATTGTTAAGACTTTCGTTTCCACTTGTTGACAATTTGCCTGTTGGCTTCTGTCTAGGATTCTTCGGCCGACGTTCGTCTGATGATTTTTCTGACGTTTCGCCAGCACAAGTGGCTGGCATTGTCAAAGTTTCACCCTGCATTGCTGGTGTTGGACTGGAGCCGAGCTAGCGGCTGCAGACTAGATGTACCTGCTGTGCCAACGTCCTAGGGCTTCTCCCTGGTCATTTCCGGTGCAGTTCTCTTGCTACCTGCGACGGTCGTTCGCTGCAGCACGGGAAGCCACTATCCGTTTACCTTGAGGCTTTCTTCTTTCTTGTTGAAGTTATCCTCGTGTTTGTGTATTTCTACAGCTTTTCTGAAGAAGTGGGTGCGATAGTTCTTCTCTACAGACAGAACTTCGGCGTCGACGAATTTTACTATGTGGTCGGTCTCACACAGCGAGTGCTCTGCCACAGCCGATTTCTCCGCCTCCGCCAACCTGCAATGTCGCTTTATATTCCGCGATCCTAGTGTTGATTGATCGTCCAGTCATTACAACATAAGCTTTTACGCATGTGCATGATATGCGGAATATTCCCGACGTTGCAAGTGGGTCCCTTTTCCTCTTTGCCGATCTGAGACACTCTTTGATCTTCTTTGTCGGTTTGTAAATAATCTTTGCGCCGTGTTTGCGCGGTATAGGGCCGATTCTTTCTGTCACTCTGGGAATGTATGGCAGAAAGGCCTATCCGACATTTCTTTTTCTGGTTTGCCACTTCGCTGAGTGTTTGGCTCTGTTGTATTTCTGTTATAATTTGTGGAGTACCCATTGTTGCTCAGAACACTTTCCAAGTGTTGTATTTCGCATCTCAGGTGGTGCGGCTCACATATTCGTCTTGCTCACTTTACTAGCGTATTAATCGTACCTCTTTCCGGGCTCTGGTGGTGATTTGATATTTTGTGTAGGTATCGGTCTGTGTGTGTCGGTTTTCGATACACGCTGTGTCCCAGGTTTTCACCATCCCCTGTGACCAGCACATCTAGAAATAGTAGTTTTTTGTCCTTTTCTACTTCCAGCGTAAATTTTATGTTGACATGGAGGCTGTTCAAGTGTGTTAAGAAGTCACCGAACTGTTCTTCACCATGGTTCCACACAACGAAGGTATCATCGACATATCTGTACCACACCTTAGGTCTAAAAGGTGCCAAATCCAGTGCCTGTGCTTCGAACTGTTCCATGAAGAACTTGGCGACCACTGCGCTAGGAGGAGTACCTATGGCAACGTCTTCCAGCTTTCGCAGAAGTTATCATTCCACGTGAAATAGCTCGTGGTGAGACATGAATGAAAGAGCTTTGTGATGTCTTGCGGGAAAATGGAACCGATGTGTTCCAGAGACCCACTTAGTGGCACTTTCGTAAACAAAGAAACATCATCAAAGCTGACCACGACGCCGTTTGCTGCGAGTTTTAGTTTCTTTACCTTCTCAATGAATGTCCTGAGTCTGTGTAAAGTTTGTCAGTGTTTAAATAATATATTGCAAAAATAATAGCCTATAGACTTTATTGATTTCTTTCATTTTTCTCTACATCGTTTAAGGCTTGTTGGCTAAACCCCTCCGGATCATTCAACTTCTATACATAAAAATATGGCAGTAACTGACGCAATTAGTCCATGCATTGTACTCTGCTTGGATCGCAGTAATTCGTTTGAAATATTTTAACATTTTGTTCATTACGCAGTTGTGGCGGCAAGATGAGGTAAGTTGTCTGTTGCGTACAGGAGTGTTGCAGAACAGTTGTTAGGAAACGTTAGAGAATATTTTAAAACTTGCAGTCAGGTAGTTGGGATTTGATTTTTTTGTAGTTCGTAGGTGGTCTGCACAATTTCTGCTTTCTTTATTCCCAATCTGAAATCGTTTACTGTTAGAGACGGAATGTCACATATTTTCTTACGTCTTTCATCAGAACAAATAAAAATTGCAAAATAATTACGAACCAGTTTCACTACTCATTGCGTTATATAACTACAGCCTTAACTTAATTTCGTATTCCGTGCTACAGATATGTGCCTCGTTTGAAGATGACCATCTCTGTAATGCTCATCAATCGAATCTATGTTACTTACTTGTCAAAATGTTTAGCGCAGCAGTTGGTCCGTAAGAGTCATCACGGCCGTGAGTTGCCAGAAGAAGAAGAAGACAACCATTAGAACATGTCCCTTCTGACATCCTCTAAGCCCGCAGTGAACGCGCCACTTACGCCTGTGTCGCTAAGATAAAAGACCGACTTTGCCGAATTAACCAACGTCTATTACAATTAACACAACTTAACAAAGCACTGTCTCTGTAAGTATTTTTGGTAGTTACTGACCATGAAAAGTGCTCTCTGGAGGTCTTAATGTTAGCTAGCCCTGATTTTTGCTACCTTATCTTCATGGTACGTCAGCGGCAGAATAATCGTTCTGCAGTCGGCCACAAAACCCGGTTCTCTAAATTTCTCCAACAGTGTTCCCCGAAAAGAGCGTCATTTTATCTCCAGAGATCCAGATTGTGTTCATGAAGCATCTCCATAATAATTGTGTGCTGATCGAACCTACCGGTAAGAAATCTAGCAGCACGCCTCTGAATTGCTTTCATGTCTTCGTTTAACCCTACCCAATGGGGATCCGAAGCACTTGGGCAGGATTCAAGAATGGGTCACACTACTGTTCTATGTGCAGTTCCCTTTACGGACGACCTATACTTTCCTAAAATTCTCCCAATAAACCGAACACAACCATTCGCCTTTCCTACTACAATCTTTACATGCTTGTTCTATTTCATACTGCTTTGCAAGGTTACGCCTACATATTTAGTCGATGTGACTCTGCCAAGCAGCACCCTGCTAATGCTGTAACGTTACACGATTGTTATTTTTACTCTTACGCATTAACATACATTTTTCTACATTTGGAGCAAGCTGCCGTTCATATACCAACTAGAAGTTCTGTCCAACTCATCTTGTACACTCCTACAGCCATTCAACGAGGACGCCTTCCTGTACACCAGGGGTCTCAGAACTTTTTAGTCCGCGGGCCACATTGACTCCTCCACGAAGTCATAAGGGCCAAGATCTACCTAGTGGGATTAAAGCACCCTAGCACTCCATGATCACCGTATGGCTAAAGGAAAGATGAAATCGCAAAAATCTAAGTTTGCGAGAATAGCTAGCACTGAAACGAACGGAGAATGGTCTGTCTGTTTATTGTGGATAGCCACAAGTTTAACCATGACCTTATGCTTTGTAAAGATAGAGCTCAGACAATGTCGCGGTGTAGTGGTCGCGATAGGCCTTGAAACTCAATTGTTGGCAGTATAGGTACCACCTCAAATATTTGGCGGGCCGGATACCGGGGATGTTCAGCCAGCTAACTCGGGCCGGTTTACCGGCCCTCGCGGGCCGGTTTCGGCCCGCGGGCCGTATTTTGGAGACCCCTGCTGTACACCATAGCGTCATCAGTAAACAGCCGCAAATTGTTGCTCACACTGTCCGTCAGATCACTTATGTATAATGAGTATAAGAGTGGTCCCATCACAGTTCTCTGAGGCACACCTGACGATACCCCTGACTATAATGAACATTCCCCGTCAAGGACAATATACTTTGCTCTAGCATTTAAAAAGTCTTCGAGTCACTTATGTATCTGGGAACTTAAACCATATGCTGATTGCAGTGGGGCACCGTGTCAAATGCTTTCTGGAACTCCAGTAATAAGGAAACAGCATGCTGTCCTCCATCCATAGTTTGTAGAATATCATTTAAAAAGGGACTTCCTAAATCCATGGTGATTGTGGACAGAAGCTTCTCTATCTCAAGGAAATTTATTATATTCGAGCCGAGAACGTGTTCAATAATTCTTTAGCAAACCGATATTAAGGATATTGGTCTGTAATTATGCGGATCTGCTCCTCTACTTTTAGCATATAGAAGAGTCCCCTGCGCCTTTTTTCAGTCAAAAGCCAAACTGTGATTCCGTCCGAGCCTGGCGACGTATTTTTGTTTTCAACCAATTCAGTTGCTTCTTCACGCCACGAATGCCGATTTTTGAGTCCTCTATGTGGGGATCCGTGCGACAGTGAAACAATTACATGTTTGTACGATCCTCCTCCGTGAATGATTTCTGAAAAGTGAATTTTAAAACTTCCGTTTTCTTTTTGCTGTTTTCCATTGCCACCCCAGCCTGGTTGACGAATGACTAGATACAAGTCCTAGACCCGCTTAGCAATCTCACTTATAATCAGAATTCTCTCGGGTTCTCGGCGAGATGTCTCACTAAGGTATGACGTTCGAAGTTTTTGTATGCTTCGCCCACTGATCTTCCTTCGGACGCACTTTCGCCTGTCGACATTTGCACGTTCTTTTATGAAGCGAGAATGCAACAGTCTCTGTTCCCTCAGCATTTACCAATTTAATCATTTAACCACGGAGAGTACTTTCCATCCGTAATTCACTTACTTGGCACATAGTCATACGTCTCCAGAGTGAGATATACAGTCAGTTCCAACTTTGCCCATAGTTCTTCTACATTCGCCATATTGGAGCTAAATGGTGCATTGTTAATTGCTACTGTACGGGCTGGAGTCGTCACCTGAGTGTAGGAATCCTTACCAGAATTAGAGTTTAGTCATTCCTCAAACAAAAACAGTTTACAGCAGCTCAGTAAAGAACAATAATAAAATACTGTTTAGGTTTTCATGCGACCAGGTAAACCAACAGGCTTCCCAGCTGTGATAACTGTCTTTCGTTTAGAGTGCTCTTACCCATCCATCATTCGTTATTTTGTTCGTTGCTTCTGATCAGGTGTTTGATGAAGAGGACAGGTTTCATCCATTTTCAATCTTAGAAACTCCCACGCAGTATCCTTAACTGTAACCAGGTTCTTAGATGAAAACACCTTCCCCGTCCGGTGTTTGTTAAAAAGTCAGCAACTGCTCATCTAAATTCTTCCGTTTCTCTTGCAGGATGTAATGTTTTCGTTCATTTTCAAAGCATAACAAATTAACAGACTCGTGCTCTTTCATGCAACGACATTCCAGCAAGATATCAAGAAATTATCAATGAAATTCATCAACAGCCGTGTAATTGAGATGTTATTTTATTTTATTTTGGCTACCAGTTTCGCTATTCCACTATGCCACCTTCAGGTCCTATATGCATCTCTCATAAATAAACGATATTGTCATACAGTGCTGTATATTCCTTGGGTTGCAATCAAGTCTTCGAATGAATCACTTGCGATACCGTTGTGAGTTCAAGACATGCAATAGTTGGGAATATATGAAAATAATTATTTTCGATGATGAATGAAAAGACACACATATCAAGAACTCTGTCTCTGTTTAGCGAACTGAGTTTTTCGGTCTGAGAGCACTTCGTCTTCAGTATCTTCCCTAGTTCACCTACAACGCCTTCACTTATTACTTCATGTATAAATAGATTCCAGTGCGGATATTGATCTCGGAAATTTACATCCACTTCAGTTGCGATCTGCGCAGTTGCCGAATGCTTCTAACGAAAATGATTAAAAGCAGAATTACACGCGTTTTTAGATCACCTACACTACATGTCCTCTTCATATTTCTACTAAGAAACAACGGCAAGTCACATTCGACTCTCTTCGACCAAAAGCGGTAGGTCAAGCGAGCTAATCAATACTAATGCAATTTGAAAAACATTTCCGATCTTAAACAGTAAATTACTTTGATTATCACACAGTCACTTAATGTGCGTAAAGGAGTATCTCGCGTGATCACTGTTTCCTCAGTGATTTAGAGTTGCTACAAAGTACGTGACTAGCCGTGTACGCTGCAAATTATTACCGCAGTGCACACACGGCCCATCCTGCTGCAAATAAATCCCCGACTTAACTTACGGATCTCTGCTGTTATTCTTCCTGACATGATTTGTGCCCCTCCCTATTTGCGGTAACCATTTTCTATTTTAGCTCTGTGCGATAAATTGTCGCTGACAGGAGGGTCTAATTTCGTTGGACGTCCATTTCAGCAGACGAATGGCTTCTGGTAGTTTTTACTCAGTTCGCCTGCTCCTCAAAACTGGGAAAGCTCTCATATGAGCCTGTCAGCGAATTGCTATACGGTCTATTTCCACAGCCGTCTGTGTAAAGGCAGCCCTGAGAAGATGATTTAATCATTCCATTCCACAAATGGTTCAAAAGGCTCTGGGCACTATGGGATTTAGCATCTGGGGGATTAAGCGACGAAGCTTACAAAGAATACTGCACGAATTAGACTTCCATCCCTATAAGTTGCAGATTGTGCAACACTTACATGAACGAGACCCAGTGTCACGTATGGAGTTTAGTAGCCAGATATTGGCTAAAATCAACGAGGACGCGAATTTCCTTGGTAACTTATGGATATCAGACGAAGCCCATTTCCACCTGAACGGATTCGTGAACAAACAGAATTTTCGTTATTGGGCACAGGACAATCCTTGTGAGTTTCACCAGCGACCACTACATAGCGCCAAGGTCACAATATGGTGTGCTGTATCATGTCATGGTGTTATCGGCCCTTAATTTTTTGAACGTGAGGATGGTAGTGCAGTGACAGTAACATCCGCTCGATATGTTGAAATGCTTCAAACATTCCTTACACCGAGATTGTACGAGCTTAATCTTAACGTCGAAAACATGTGGTTTCAGCAGGACGGAGCCACGTCACACACTGCTCGACAATCGATGGCAGCAGTTCGTCAGTTGTTTGGAAGACGCATTATTTCTCGTAACGGTGACATTGCATGGCCTGCGAGATCCCCTGATCTTAGTGTGTGCGACTTCTTCCTGTGGGGATATCTTAAAGGCAAGATATACCGTGCACGTCCTGCAACAATCCATGAACTGAAGGAGAACATTGAAAACGAAATCACTGCCATTCCCCAAGATTTGCTACACCGCGCATTCCAGAGTTTTCATAACAGGCTGTTAGAGTATGAACGCCGAATGGGAACACATCTTCCCTATGTCATCTTTAAAAAGTAAAGAGACACTTTTGGACATTTTGACTGTAAAGACATACTGAATAATGGCATACTGAATACATTCACTTTCGTTAATAAATTACTAGTTTTATGAATTTATTCATGGAAATGACGTTATTTCAACATTTCCCGTTTCCCTGCGCCACCCTGTACTACCTTGGTCAACAGGGCCACCGTATATGTCCCCAATTTGGCACGATATTTCTCAAAAGGGCATCTAACAACTCTATCAATCAATGCCAAGCACAGTAACTGCTTCCGTAAGGGCCAGAGTGGACTGTAAGTAGGTTGTTTAGGTTTTTATGTTGGTAACGCCACGTAGCGCTCTGTATTAAAATCACTGACTGTGCTGTGTACAGTCTGTGGCTGGTTGGTATTGTTGGAATATTCGCTAGTGCAGTGTTGGGCATTTGGAAGTGAACAGCGCGTAGCGTTGCGCAGCTGGAGGTGAGCCGCCAGCAGTGGTGGATGTGGGGAGAGAGATGCCGGAGTTTTGAGAGGCTGCTATAAGCGGGCGACCTGGACGTGTGTCCGCCAGAAAAAGTAAACTTGTAAAGATGGATGGCATGAATTGATATATATATATATATATATATATATATATATATATATATATATTCAATGGCATGAATTGATATATATATATATATCAATTCATATATATATATATATATATATATATATATATATATATATATATATATATATATCAATTCATGCCATTGGACGACTTTTCAACGTTATTAAGGTAAATACATTGTTTGTTCTTTATCAAAATCTTTCATTTGCTAACTATGCCTATCAGTAGTTAGAATCATTTATTTAGCTGGTAGTATTGGCGCTCGCTCTATTGCAGTAGTTTGAGTAACGAAGATTTCTGAGAGGTAAGTGATTCATGAAAGGTATAGGTTATTGTTAGTCAGGGCCATTCTTATTGAAAGTCAGATTGCGTGGCGCTAGAAATATTGTGTGTCAGTTTAGTGATGACCAGAATAAGTAAAGAGAGAAATGTCTGACTACGTTCAGTTTTGCTCAACTGTTTGAAAATCAAATAACGTAAGAGGTTTTGCAGTGTCACTGTCATTTTTAAATTTTTCTAAGGGGACGTTTCAGGACAAACGTGTAATTAACTTGTTCATTTTTGAAGGTATGTCTTTTGAATAAATCATCAAAAAAATGGTTCAAATGGCTCTGCGCACTATGGGACTTAACATCTGTGGTCATCAGTCCCCTAGAAATTAGAACTACTTAAACATAAGGGCATCATACACATCCATGCCCGAGGCAGGATTCGAACCTGCAACCGTAGCGGTCACGCGGTTCGAGACTGAAGCGCCTAGAACCACACGGCCACACGGGCCGGCAATCATCAAATTTTCCTGAAATTCTTATCATTCGTTTCTCTATTATGTCCATGACATTTTCCTACTTCTGCCTCATTTGGACAATTCTTTCGAGGTGTATCGCTTTTTTTTTCTTTTTTAGCGTATATATATCTAACTTTGAACTACGCTTTCTCCAGGCCCGCCTAAACAAGCATTGTGTAACTGATTCGGAGTGACGTTTCTGCTTAGTCATGTGATTTTGTCTTTTATTATAAGATTTCTGTGGCATCACAGTAGTGACTGAAGTCGAACAAACTGAACTAGAAAATTAAGCTCTCATCTATTCTGCAGCGGAGAATACTCTGATGAGAACTTTCCTGATAGATTAAAGCCTTGTAGATGTCCGACCAGCCGTCGAAATCCGGTACATATCATTCACGTGCACTGTTCTGTGTGTGAAACAATCTCCTTACGGAACGACACAAAGCTTCCGTCTGACAACGTTTCCGAACACGGAAGCCTCCCCGCACACCTTATTAAAGAAACACTTAGTAGCAGGCTAGAAGCAGTCCCCAGCATGACGGACCTACAGCGGAGTGTATGCTCAGTTGGTAGAGCATTCCTGCTTACCATTGTCTCTGTAGCTCCTTTTGAGGAGGAGATAGAATGGGTGGCGTAGTTGGATGGAAGAACCCGAGGACAAGTTTAGAGCACACTCGCCCCTTTCCACGGCGTGTGTGAGATTTTTATCGTAAGTGTACCCGTTGTATGAAGGTCACTGTGATGAATTTATTTGTAGTGTGGTGTCACGTTTTGTCTTTTATGATGGCGAAAGAAAAGAGAGGGTGAAACCCGGTCCCAGCAATTAGTCTACTCCACTCGAATAACGCCTTGAGGGCCCCGAGGCTTAATATCCGCTCCTGACGCGGATCATCACGAACAGCGCACTCACTTCTTAAGAATTACAGAGTTCCTTCCATTCCTAGGATTCGAGATGGCTTTCGCCGAGTCGAAGGCCACGGGGTATGCGCGTTATCGTGAACTTGCTTCTGAGACTAGTAGCGTCTTTCCACCAAAATCTTGCACTACACTATAAAACTATACTGAAGGAGAAATAAAATAAATATAAACTAAATTAAAGGGTAGGTAATGTAGTAGAACTAAAGCCGAGGGAATTAGAAGGTGAAAATGAAACACAGAAATTCATAGACGAACTTTGCTTTTTAGGGGGGAAAATAACTAACGATGTCAGAGATTATGAGGGTATAAAATACGGACGTGCAATAGCAAATAAAGGTTTTCTGAGAAAGGGAAGAATGTTATCCACTAAAAGTTCATAAAAATGTTTTTTTTTAATTACTTATCAGTGAATGTAGTCTTGAGCGGCAGTGAAAAGAGGACCATATGGAGTACAGACATCAGAACAGAAGATTTAGAGATATGGTGCTACGGAAGAATGTTTGACTAAAAGAAGGGATCGAATGATATATTCTTTTTCAATGCAAGATAGGTCATGCGAACACAAGAACTCTTAACTCTTCGGGTAATAATTATACAGACGGCAGAGTACACTCAAGCGAGTATTCTGATATAAGGGACGAATGGAAATGAATTAATTTTTTACTTGGTCGAGTACTCGAATAGAAAACGCGTATGTGGTACTTGTTTAATAGCTGCATGTGTTTCTGTACAACGTTCAGAGACGTTAACAGCACACGATCGGCTATGGTATGGTGCGCTTTTCCTATGTGCTTACGTGTCATCGTTGATGTATAAATCACCAATAGAGATTGAAGAGGAACTGATGGACCATGCTTCTAGCTGCCCACCTCATTGCATGACAGACAACAAGGATAGCTCAATGTAACAGGACACCCGCATTCGTTCGCTTTAATCCCTGTATATCAGCGATTGGCGTGAAATGAATTCAAAAATATTGTGTCACGTGCGTTCTGATTCATTATTTATTGTTAAGTTCCTTATGTGTAATTTGAATACGTTATAGGATGACATACACTATAATATACAAATATTCAGCATGAGAAATTGCGCTTTCAAAATCACTGTAACTTCCAAAATTTTATTAGTAGAACACTAAGCTAATATGTAACGCAACTCCGACCAATAAATGCTTCCATGAACGCATAAAAATTACTGATAATTACACCGTCAGCCACGTTGGCCACACCAGTAAACGCGCCCGGGCATCTATTACGGTAATGCCGTTACGGACCATTAGATTCGCGATAACATTCACTGTTCGCATCAACATTCATACTGCTATTTCTGGACCGTTCTGCAAACAGCGATGCTAGCTGCAGAACACAGCACTCGAACAGAGCAGGTACTGTGTATGTTCCACATTCGTGAGCGGAAAGCCGAAGGCAGCGACCACAAAATTCCAAACAGCAGGAAGAGCTCCATAACAAATTATCTGATGTCATGATAGGGACACGGAAACTGCGATGCGCAGTACATCAACTCCCCATTACATATCCGCAGATGGCCACGTATAAAATCTAACTGCTCATAACTCGAACTCTTCATTCCTATGTTCGTATCAAGTCCGCAACTAGTTTCAACAGCAGTCATAGCCCCTTTTTTTGCAGTAAATAACGGCTGCGATTGTGATACACAGTTCGATGCCATACCGCACGTATTACGTCAATAGAACTATCTGACCATGTGTGTTACAGTGTCTTCTTCTTCGCTTCCCCTCCCCGTCTCTTGATACTCCTCGCCCCCCTAACCTGTCACTCACCCACACACACACACAAACGCACACATACACATTACACCACCAACACCATGTCCGTGCAGCGATGTTTCGAATTCACTTCGTAGTCTTGCGGCAAGAAGCTTTAACGATGACAGTCTTGCCCTGCGAGGACACATGCACTTTGTTAAGATGAAATCTCAAATCTAGTATTCCAGAAACGAACTTCCCAGTTGCGCTTTCTGGTAGGTCAAGTGGACACACCAATATCAAATCTGAAAATTGGATCTGACTATCGTATTTCAATTTCCACAATCAGAATTCGCACCATGTAAACACGCTGTGTGTTGTGTTCCTGACTGGGTTCTCACGCTGGTACTTGCGTTTTAAAATGGTGGTTAATGTTGACGAAGTGATTTTGTCTGAAGGAAAAGGTGCAGGACTAGACTTACCATAAAGCTATTAATTTCCTTTGTTTAAGGGAGGATGTTCATGAAATGGAAGGAAAACGTCAATTTTCAATTTATTTTTTGTTTATTAGTAGAACAAATTAACAATTAGTTCCCAAAGTTTCAGTGATGAAATCGCATCCGAAGTGTGTTGTGACCTCCCTGACACGTTCAGTTTTTGAAAGAACAATTCAGTAGTAGCTCAGTGAACAACTATTAGGTGGACTGCTTCCAATCAAACTTGCACGAGATACATGTAGAAGGCTGTGATATATACTATTTGGTTTTACAGATCATCTGTGACCATATTCCCAATCCTGCAAACAACAACAAACCATCTGTAAAAAGTCAATAAAATTCTTCTGGTTTTGAGGCCGTATTGTCAACTACAAAATTCCGACGTTTCGGCGACTGTTGCAAGGCCTCAGCAATACACCCTGAGGAAGGCGCCTTGCAACAGTCGCCGAAACGTTGGAATTTTATAGTTGACAATGCGGCGCCAAACCCAGAAGAATTTTATCGACTGTGACAACGGCTGCGGAAGCTTACGTTTACATCTGCTGAAAGTTTGAAGATGGAAAGGGCAGACCCACAAAGAAGATGATAGACACTCTTCAGGTATGTTATGGCAAGGCTGTCAGACAGAACCCATCCAGTGTTAATGCTACGAAAAGTGTAGTATTGGCTACATATTTCCATACGGTGTGAACAGTCATCATTTGTGTCGCATTAGCTGGTGAAAGTATCTTCAGGCTCAGAGGGATAACAACCCTACTTTCCGAAGGACAGGCTTCCGCATAGTATCCTGGATGTTTTCAAGTTCACTTACAGATTTCTGGTCGGTCCTGAATTTCCAACATAGTGTGTGTGTTCATGGCAAAACCTAGGATCCAAGCTAGTCTCTAAATTCACACATATGGAAACGACTTCCTAAAACTACATTTTCATCTTGTACAGTTGTCAGAATTGCAACTTTTGATGCAATTCTTGTATTTAATGATGGGAACGTAGGGAAGATGAAACTACTAGAGACAATGAACTTAAAGAATAAGAATGTCACTTAAGATATCTTGAGAAAAGAAGATTAAAAACGCCTTTCTGCAGCTAAAACGTCAGCTGAAGACCTTGTAAAGGAAAGAAGGAAAAGAAACCAGAAGAGAAGCCTTGAGGGGAAATAGGACTCTGAATACAAATCTGGAACCTTCTGAAGATATGACACAAGGAGAAGCGTTAGATTGAACTTTAAATTACATTTCCTCAAAATTATGTTTTTTTAAGCTTCACAGAAGCTATGAAGGATATAATTATTGTATTTTGTACACATATTGCTACAAATACAATATATGTTGTCAGTGTAAATTCTGAGTGTAAGCTGAGATGTATAGCAAAGTACTTGGAATTTTACATGAATTTTGTGTGATATTTACAGAATTATAATAAAAAATACTACAGTTCTGCTATTCGACATATTCAAAAAATACCTAGTGAGAGAAGGTTACTATATGTAAAGATATTAAACAAAGAAAATTTTGCAGAAATTTGTTGAATAGTTTATGAGAAACAGGTACATACATTATTTTTGAAAATAAATTTTTAAATTCCATTAAATAGTTAAATATGTATACTCAAAGAAATTTAATAGTAAATGTGTTAATTTCATGTAAAGCATGGTAGAAAATTGCATTGCCATATCTTCAGAAATGTGGATTTGGTACATCTTTTAAGTAGTGTGCGGTTTCCATGAACGTCCCCCCTTAATGGAAGACACGAGCATTTATCTGTATTAGGTGGAAAGAGGCACGAACGTACATCGATTGCATTTGCTGAATTAACAAAGTCTGACTAACAGACGCCACCCTGCACAGCTTAATCGACTAATGTATAAACTGCTGTCCCTCTCTCTCTCTCTCTCTCTCTCTCTCTCTCTCTCTCTCTCTCTGTTAGTGACCACAGATGGCTCGTAACAAAACACCTGCTATTTCTGTGACCAAAAATAGGAACGTGCCTTTATCCACTGTGACATTTTCTGTCATTCCAAGTCTCCTAAATATTTGAATAAAAAAGCTCACTCACCAGTTTTAAATGCATTCAAGCTCTCAGAAATTTTCGGATGTAATAATTCACCAGTGATCACTTCGAACTTTTTTTTCACAGCTCCCGTTATGGTATGATCCATGTCGTTTGAAACGACTGACGCTTGAAAACACATTTGATAGGGTGGTAAAACCGATTCCGGCTTAATGTGCGCTAGCGACACGACAAATGAGTTCCGAAATGCTGTTTTCATTTTGCAATAGTTGAGTGGCAGGTAAACGTTGTGACAACGACCTATGGACGATATTTTTTGTAAAATAAATTAGTACACGATTTAAATAATAAAAGCCTGCAACACTTGTATTTTTTCACGCATAGCACAAAGCGTTTTGAAATTTTATTCTCATTATCAAGTACAAATAAACACACTGCTATTTTCTGTGATGTGCGCGTGTGTGTTGTTTTGCCTGTCTTGCTCTGCAGCCGTCTTTCTGTGGCTTTACTGCAGCCATAAATCGAAACAGATAAATCTTGTGAATTTTTACGTGCTAATGCTTGTAAATAATGTTTTTTGTCTGTCTGCTTACAGTACTGTGCATCTTTCATTGTGCAAGTCCACGCAAACCAACTCTCACACTGTTGTTTAGGTGAAATCAAAAAATGTACAAAGATGTTATGTCAGTGTGATTTCCCGAAGAGTTCGGCTACAGTAAGAGGCACTCAATTTTTCGTGGGTTACATTATTTGCACCAAGCTGTTACTTATATTCAAAAACTGCTGATTATTTAAATTATCGAGTATGCTTTATATTCTATTTTATACTATTTTGTTGCTAATACTGAGTGGAGTTTATGTAGCAATGAACACAATGATGGCTTGATATATATTTGAATAAATTAGTCGATTCACTGTCTAGTTTGTCATTGAGACATTTCTCCTTGCTTTTGGCGGTCTACAAAAATTTCCAGCGCTTCCATTAAATCCACTGCATGTGATTTCGGTAAGTGATTAAGTATCTTAATATCTTATTCTACAAGGGCTGGATAAAGATACAGAAACACCGCGCGAAATGCATGCTTGAGAATAAATACAGATTCTAGCCAAAGGTACAGGTTGCGCTATCGTGTTTGAACACGAACGGCACTTACGCAGTGTCCTCAATACGTTGTAGGTTTCAGCCGTGGTGCGAACAGTGTTCTATGTAGTTGTGAGTGCATTACGTCGGAGCTAAGTGACTTCGGACGTGGGAGAATAGTTGGTGACAGTAGGGTAGGTAGCCGACTTGTTTGATGTTACAAGAGGCATCGTATCGAAGATTTATACCTCACACGCATCAAGCACAAAAACATTATCCCCTAAGTGACAACGTGGACAAAAGTGTGGATGAGTAAGAGTGGCAGACGGTTCTTGAAAAAGATCTGTGACGAAAAATAAGGAGAAGAAAGCTGTAAAAGTTGTAACGTTCTTTTAAAAAATAGTTTTTGCTTTGTGTTTGTTTGTTAATGAATATGCAATGCGTAATGTTTGTCTTACGCAAATTTACTGCGTGATGTGTTATTGAGCAGATGGTGTGCTTAATCAGTATTACTGTAATAAAAAAAAAATGAACAACTTAATCTGGAAAACCAGTATGCAATGCCTATAATGAAATCAATCCCTCTGAAATTTACTCGGTCTCGGGAGCACCGATTTCTATGGACCTGTGCAATAAACTGATGAAGGTCGGCCGCTGTGTTCTAGCGGTTCTAGGCACTTCAGTCCGGAACCGCGAGACTGCTACGGTCGCAGGTTCGAATCCTGCCTCGGGCATCGATGTGTGTGTTGTCCTTAGGTTAGTTAGGTTTCAGTAGTTCTAATTCCAGGGGACTGATGACCTCAGTTGTTAAGGCCCCTAGTGATTTGAGCCATTTGAACAAATAAACTGATAAAATTCCCTATGCAAATAAACAATGACATAAATTTTCCTAAGCTCTAGAGTCGCAACAGATGTAATCTTGGTATTCTGTTGTCTCCACAGTAGGCATAGAAAATGTTCAATCTTGGCACAGCGAAGTGCAATGGCGGCCGTACAATAGCTTTATACAAATAATATCAGTAGATTGCTTGATACATGAATAACATCGCAAATGTTCAGCGACAATTTTTGATATTGGCTCATCGTTGTGCAATGCTGCCCGCACAGAAGTTGTTACAAAAATAAATACTTTTCTGATTCTAGCAGATTAATTTTTTGTGACTCTGATTGAAAACTGATTTCTATGAATAAATATTATTGGATTTAAATAAATACGACATGGAAGAGGATGACGCACTGCTAACAGTTGGATTGTTAGATGACAAAAGGTCTGACATCGTTTCACAAAATCGTTTAACTTTACCGTATCAGGTTTACAAAATACACAAAGTGTTGCAAATCTGGTATACCTAATCAACCTATACATTAAATCTGATGAAAAATACTTGATTCCTACATTCAAGGGTTGGTACTCTTAGAATTATCAAAATCCACATTGTGTTACTGCACATTTAAAACTAAATATATAGAATTTCATTACCTTACAAATTCACTACTGGCCATTAAAATTGCTACACCACGAGATGACGTGCTACAGACGCGTAATTTAACCGACAGGAAGAAGATGCTATGATATGCAAATGATTAGCTTTTCAGAGCATTCACACAAGGTTGGCGCCGGTGGCTACACCTACAACGTGCTGACATGAGAAAAGTTTCCAACCGATTTCTCATACACAAACAGCAGTTGACCGGCGTTGCCTGGTGAAACGTTGTTGTGATGCCTCGTGTAAGGGAGAGAAATGCGTACCATCACGTTTCCGACTTTGATAAAGGTGGGATTGTAGCCTATCACGATTGCGGTTTATAGTATCGCGACATTGCTGCTCGCGTAGGTCGAGATCCAATGACTGTTAGCAGAATATGGAATCTGTGGGTTCAGGAGGGTAATACGGAACGCCGTGCTGGATCCCAACGGCCTCGTGTCACTAGCAGTCGAGATGACAGGCATCTTATCCGCATGGCTGTAACGGATCGTGCAGTCACGTCTCTATCCCTGAGTCAACAGATGGGGACATTTGCAAGACAACAACCATCTGCACGAACAGTTCGACGAAGTTTGCAGCAGTATGGACTATCAGCTCGGAGATCACGGCTGCGGTTACCCTTGACGCTTCATCACAGACAGAAGCGCCTGCGATGGTGTACTCGACGACGAACCTGGGTGCACGAATGGCACAACGTCATTTTTTCTTATGAATCCAGGTTCTGTTTACAGCATCATGATGGTCGCATCCGTGTCGGTCACCTCTTGTTCGCATTGACGGCGCTTTGAACAGTGGACGTTACATTTAAGATGTGTTACCCGTGGCTCTACCATTCATTCGATCCCTGCGAAACCCTACATTACAGCAGGATAATGCACGACCGCATGTTGCAGGTCCTGTACGGGCCTTTCTGGATAGAGAAAAGTTTGACTGCTGCCCTGGCCAGCACATTGTCCAGATCTCTTACCAATTGAAAACGTCTGGTCAATGGTGGCCGAGCAACTGCTCGTCACAATACGCCAGTCAGTACTCTTGATGAACTGTGGTATCGTGTTGAAGCTCCATGGCAGCTGTACCTGTACACGCCATCCAAGCTCTGTTTGTCTCAATGCCCAGGCATATCAAGGCCGTTATTACGACCAGAGGTGGTTGTTCTGGGTACTGATTTCTCAGGATCTATGCACCCAAATTGCGTATAAATGTAATCACATGTCAGTTCTAGTATAATATATTTGTCCAATGAATACCTGTTTATCATCTGCTTTTCTTCTCGGTGTAGCAATTTTAATGACCTGTAGTATAGGTTCCAGTTACTTTACCTTCGAGTTCCAGTACCATTCGACACTTCATTTTATAAAAACTGTATTATGCTGCGTCCATAGACTATCAAGTAAATTCTCAAACCTAGCCACTAGCTTTGTCTTACATCCTACCTACGACAGAGTATAATGGCAACTGCCACTGCGATCTGCGCGCCCCTACTTCCCCACTTGCAATCGATTCCGCCGCTCAGGCAACATCTTTGGTTCTGTGGTGTCAAAATACACTCCTGGAAATGGAAAAAAGAACACATTGACACCGGTGTGTCAGACCCACCATACTTGCTCCGGACACTGCGAGAGGGCTGTACAAGCAATGATCACACGCACGGCACAGCGGACACACCAGGAACCGCGGTGTTGGCCGTCGAATGGCGCTAGCTGCGCAGCATTTGTGCACCGCCGCCGTCAGTGTCAGCCAGTTTGCCGTGGCATACGGAGCTCCATCGCAGTCTTTAACACTGGTAGCATGCCGCGACAGCGTGGACGTGAACCGCATGCGCAGTTGACGGACTTTGAGCGATGGCGTATAGTGGGCATGCGGGAGGCCGGGTGGACGTACCGCCGAATTGCTCAACACGTGGGGCGTGAGGTCTCCACAGTACATCGATGTTGTCGCCAGTGGTCGGCGGAAGGTGAACGTGCCCCTCGACCTGGGACCGGACCGCAGCGACGCACGGATGCACGCCAAGACCGTAGGATCCTACGCAGTGCCATAGGGGACCGCACCGCCACTTCCCAGCAAATTAGGGACACTGTTGCTCCTGGGGTATCGGCGAGGACCATTCGCAACCGTCTCCATGAAGCTGGGCTACGGTCCCGCGCACCGTTAGGCCGTCTTCCGCTCACGCCCCAACATCGTGCAGCCCGCCTCCAGTGGTGTCGAGACAGGCGTGAATGAAGGGACGAATGGAGACGTGTCGTCTTCAGCGATGAGAGTCGCTTCTGCCTTGGTGCCAATGATGGTCGTATGTGTGTTTGGCGCCGTGCAGGTGAGCGCCACAATCAGGATTGCATACGACCGAGGCACACAGGGCCAACACCCGGCATCATGGTGTGGGGAGCGATCTCCTACACTGGCCGTACACCACTGGTGATCGTCGAGGGGACACTGAATAGTGCACGGTACATCCAAACCGTCATCGAACCCATCGTTCTACCATTCCTAGACCGGCAAGGGAACTTGCTGTTCCAACAGGACAATGCACGTCCGCATGTATCCCGTGCCACCCAACGTGCTCTAGAAGGTGTAAGTCAACTACCCTGGCCAGCAAGATCTCCGGATCTGTCCCCCATTGAGCATGTTTGGGACTGGATGAAGCGGCGTCTCACGCGGTCTGCACGTCCAGCACGAACGCTGGTCCAACTGAGGCGCCAGGTGGAAATGGCATGGCAAGCCGTTGCACAGGACTACATCCAGCATCTCTACGATTGTCTCCATGGGAGAATAGCAGCCTGCATTGCTGCGAAAGGTGGATATACACTGTACTAGTGCCGACATTGTGCATGCTCTGTTGCCTGTGTCTATGTGCCTGTGGTTCTGTCAGTGTGATCATGTGATGTATCTGACCCAGGAATGTGTCAATAAAGTTTCCCCTTCCTGGGGCAATGAATTCACGGTGTTCTTATTTCAATTTCCAGGAGTGTACAATCTCTTCTACGTATGACAATCGTTTCAGGAATTATATTACAAAATCGGGCTCCACGTACAATTGGGCCCTACACAAAGTCACTGCAGAATTGAATGTCACAATCGCGAAGCCCGTCAGCACCAAAGCAGCCCGAATGAAGTTCCTTAACTAGGGCATTGCAGGACGAGATGGAATTCCAAAACCATTTAACAGTGATGTGACGCCAGTAAAAATGGCTACTGTTCAAGATCGCATTGTCAAGATTGATGTGACTGTTTTCACTGATCGTGAGCATTCCATGGTACAGTGTATGTTCCGCAATGGTGGCGCTATGTTCCAAGAGGACTGGGTCGCTGTTGTCACGCCTCGGATTTTCCAGGACTGGTTTTGTGAGTACCAGGATGAATTTTCGCATCTTCCCGTGTCACAACGAACACCAGATTTCAATACAATGGAACATTTGTAGTCTACGTTGTAATGAAGGGTGCCACCAGCTTCACTTGAAATTGCTACTAATTTGCAGAAAAAATGGTATAACATTCCCTTAAAAACCATAGACGACCAGCATTTAACCATTACGAGACGACTGGAAGCTGTTTTGAATGCAACGGGTTTCCTACGGGTTTTCATGTTAGGCATGGTGTTATGTTGAATTTTTGTTCCAAATTTTTCTTCACGCCCTGTATGTTTGGGAATGTGGTCCACTGTGTTTTGTGTTTCTTACGTGTGTTGCTACGAAGTGTTTTCTCATTTAAATAACGAGCGACACAGTTGAAGCCTTTCTAAAAATGTCGATTATGGTGAATTAAATTAAAAATAAATGAATCGTTGAGCCTTTGGATAGCTTTTGTGTCGTTGGAAATACTTCTTAGGTAGTTTGGAAGGAATAAATACAATATGCAATTGATTGTGTGTACCAGAGGAAGTTCTCAAGTTGTCCTAGTCGCACAAAATGCAATGTAGTTCCAGCATGAGGGAGACCCTACACATTCTCACACAAAGGTGGCGCAAAGTCAAAACAGCACTTCCACCAATCATTCGACTGGACGCTGCAATACTTTAAGCAGGTCATCAAAATCTGCCTACTTAACAAACATTTTCGGTCCCAAATGGACAGAAACTTCTCCTTAAATGTGCAGAGACAAAGAAAGCGGAACTTTTGCCATCAGTTGAGGAGCACCAACCGTGTTCTCTTTAATCGATTCACAAAATTTTGCTACACTAGTCAGTAACGCTCCTTTGGCAGTCAGGCTGCTTGTCATTCGATGAAGCAAGCCTGAGTAAACCTTCCAGATTACTACACCACAGAAAAATCTGAGGTGGTGGCCGGGAATCGAACCTAGGACCTCCACGACACTAACCGAAAACGCTAGGTCAGCCTGCTTACGCTGCTGTGACATTATAAAGTTGTAGAAAAGTAGCGGTCACGTCAAAAAAATTGCGTGACTACTGGAGGAGAGAAACTGTGACGGACGAGAACACTGAAAACAGCACAATCAGTCGGTATGGATTCGAACAGTCGTAACTGTCATGTGCGACCGAAACAGCAGACGACCAGTCGACACACACAGCCAAGGAACATAGAGACATCAGCTCCTCGGTCGTGAGTATCAAGTCTGAGCTACATTGCACGTCCTTTTTCTGCTCTTGGTGTAAACGGCCACGTCATCCAGTGGTGCGTAAGACGTGCAGCATGTGATAGTGCTACGCTTGTAAGGATATTACGGTGAACGCTATTACCACCTCACCTCAATGCTTCTCTACATCTTTATCTACATTTACATAACTGCTCTGCAGTCCACAACCAAGTGCTAGGCAGAGGGTATAACACAATTGGCGCAGCGTGCTATTCTTATCTTTTGTAACAGTACCTTCCAACCTGTTACAAAGGAGCCACATATAACACCTAAGGGCTAGTAAATGCCAAATATGACCTAAACGGGCAGTATAGTGTTACTCTCCGAGAGGAATATTGAATTAGATAGTGTGTAACCTAACAGAATGAGGGTATCGGACATGAATATCATATTGCTAGCAATTGGTAGAAAATAGTAAAAACTAATTTTGTTAAAAGTTATAGTAACAGAAGTAATGAAATGGTCACTAGCCTAACTAGGAATAATAATATGGAAACATTATTTTGAATGAATCTATATTTACTTGTGTAAAAGAAACTTTCACTACTTCCTTCTCAATGAAGTGCAATGAACCTCTACAGTAACCAGACGAACTACACAGTGAATAGCAGCAGTTATGAATAGCATGTATAAGCAGTCACAGAAATGAACAGAAACTTTATCCCTGTTAACCTCACTCTTCACTCCTACCTTTCAATAATTTAACATATAAACTGTTCTCAAGGACAACGGAAGACTAAATAGCAACTGACAAAAGTTCAAGTTAGATTAACAAATCAAAACACATCACAAAAGTAACAAGATAGACTATTCACATACCTTTTATATATACTCTTTTAGATAACCACTTCAGGTTCCTTTAACTAGAAAATAACTACTCATTTGGTTTTCTTTCTAATATAAAAGATTGGAATGGAGGCCCACAAACTATCCCCTCTTTTTAAAAGTAAAATATACACACTTCTCAGAAAATAGTTTGCATTATGATACCAGCTTAGTTACTTCCCCACTTAAGATCATTTACCTTGTAAAGTTTTGAAACAATTTGCACTGGTAATATTCTCTACAGACTTCAAGTATGACTTCAAGTAAAATTTACACTTTGAATAGCATCAGAACTTAGTGCTTTATAATACCAATTGTGAAGCAAGTGATTTCCACTGACAACAGTTTATGTAGCTGAACTTTAAAACACTGACACTTGTGAAATATAAAAAAACTGGAACACATTAGATACCTTAATAGATTCAATAATTAATGCCTCCCTTTATATCACTGAAATTAATAATCTAAAAACTCACTCCTATATATTTCTGCATTCAGAACAATGCACTGTTAAATAACACAGATGATTATCAGTTGTTTTTTCACACACAGGATACTCGGATGTTGGTCATTATAGGGAGAGGACAACGATGGTTACCATGAAAGGAAACAATTCATGGTTCGAGCACAAAGTTTAGTATTATTTGCATTATTATTGCAAATTAATTCTCACAGTTTTAATCCCTTAGATCTGATGAAGTGGTGGCGCAATAGTGGTGGCGAGCACGTGGCGGCTACCTGGTCTCTCCTTTGACAGTAATACGCTCTATTAAATTCTTCTTGGCGACGTGAATACCATTTTTAGAGCCATTTCCGATGCGAGAGCACCATTTTACAACCGAAATTACACCCGAGGTTATTCCATCTCCAATTAGGTTCTGGATACCTCCTCGGCACCTGCGCTGTTCACTCATCGGATACTGGCTACTGACTCCTACTCTGTTTGTATATTTTGCTTATTTTTTCATAGTTCCACACAGCTTCTTCCCGTTTTCTCGATTGATCTGTGTTCAGTTTTTCAAGGCCTATCCACTGTGCCAACTTATAACTAAATCTGAGGGGGGTGCGATGGAGAGGTTCCCTTGTTAGTATACTTGCCAAATTTTACAAGTTTCCTGATGAATTTCATAGGACAAAGTGGGAAAAAGAGACCTATGTAAACAACTGACTCCCAAGTCATCTATTTCAGGAAAATAGTCCTTGACTGAAACATGATATTAACATACGATCTTTATAATTATTTTCGTTTCTCATGGATAACGATTCTATTCATTCCAATAATTAAATCATTTAAACTCGTCAGGTCGAATCCGATGCAGCATTACATCCGAAGTGTTCGCTGAACAAGTTTAGCCAAAAAAAAGAGACTAGGTAGTGGCCAGGTAGGCAATACGGCTATTTAAGAGCCCACCCACTATGGCCATTCGACGATTTAGGGTTTACCGCACCTGTCTTCCCACTGGTTCTTATACTTCACTGTGGACGTCAAGCCATATCTAGCACATAAGAAATTTTGTAGTCAGTTTGTCATGAACATAACGAGAGCAACATACACTACGTGATCAAAAGTATCCGGGCATCCCAAAAACATACGTTTTTCATATTACGTGCATTGTACTGCCACATACTGCCAAGTACTCCAAATCGGCGGCCTCAGCAGTCATTAGACATCGTGAGAGCAGAATGGGGCGCTCCGCGGAACTCACGGACTTCGAACGTGGTCAGGTGATTGGGTGTCAAAAAAATGGTTCAAATGGCTCTGAGCACTATGGGACTCAACTGCTGTGGTCATAAGTCCCCTAGAACTTAGAACTACTTAAACCTAACTAACCTAAGGACAGCACACAACACTCAGCCATCACGAGGCAGAGAAAATCCCTGACCCCGCCGGGAGATTAGGTGTCACTTTTGTCATACGTCTGTACGCGAGATTTCCACACTGATAAACATCCCTAGATCCACTGTTTCCGATGTGACAGTGAAGAAGAAACGTGAAGGGACACGTACAGCATGAAAGCGTACAGGCCGACCTCGTCTGTTGACTGACAGAGACCGCCGACAGTTGAAGAGGGTCGTAATGTGTAATAGGCAGACACCTATACAGATCATCACACAGGAATTCCAAACTGCATCAGGATCGACTGCAAGTACTATGACAGTTAGGTGGGAGGTGAGAAAACTTGGATTTCATGGTCGAGCGGCTGCTCATAAGCCACACATCACGCCGGTAAATGCCAAACGACGCCTCGTTTGGTGTGAGGAGCGTAAATATTGGACGACTGAACAGTGTAAAAACGTTGTGTGGAGTGACGAATCACGGTACACAATGTGGCGATCCGATGGCAGGGCGTGGGTATGGCGAATGCCAGGTGAGCGTCATCTGCCAGCGTGTGTAGTGCCAACAGTAAAATTCGGAAGCGGTGGTATTATGGTGTGGTCGTGTTTTTCATGGAGAGGGCTTGCACCCCTTGTTGTTTCGCGTTGCACTATCACAGCACAGGCCTACATCGATGTTTTAAGCACCGTCTTGCTTCCCACTGTTGAAGAGAAATTCGGGGATGGCGATTGCATCTTTCAACACGATCGAGCACCTGTTCATAACACACGGCCTGTGGCGGATTGGTTACACGACAATAATATCCCTGTAATGGAGTGGCCTGCACAGAGTCCTGACATGAATCCTATGGAACACCTATGGGATGTTTTGGAACGCCGACTTCGTGCCAGGCCGACATCGATACCTCTCATCAGTGCACTCCCTGAAGAATGGGCTGCCATTCCGCAAGAAACCTTCCAGCACCTGATTGAACGTATGCCTGCGAGAGTGGAAGCTGTCATCAAGGCTAAGAGTGAGCCAATACCATACTGAATTCCAGTATTATCGATGAAGGGCGCCACTTCATTTTCAGCAAGGTGTCCGGATACTTTCGATCAGTCTATCTGTTGATCACAACTGCTCTCGGGAATACCATCCAGACGTTCGTGCCATTACGTGTTTGATACCCCATATATATAGAATGCTTTCCGTTAAATAAAACGTCTCGTGAAAATGCACGAAACTAGTTACGTGAAAGCTAAGTTTACCAAATCGTTTAACAATCAGCCGTGTTTCAGACTAGGAAAAGTATATGCCTTTTGTAAGCACAATATCTCAGTCAAACAAGTATCATTTTAGTATTTCCCAATTTGTGAAACAGACGTGAATATAACTTAGTAGTAGTTAGTGAAGTGTAAAGAGAGAAATGATTTACGAAACCTGAAGAAGTAATAAACAGTACTTCCTCTCACAGGCCGCCAGCAGACTGAGCTTATACGCGACTGGCCGACGATAAAGTGCTGTACTTCATCTTCTTCTGAATCGGTTGATTTAACTGGGACTATAGCAGTCGATTTTTCAAAACAAGTGGCTACTGAAAACACGGTGTCATCTCCGATACTAACAGCAAACAATTGGTACAAGGTTGCCAAGTGCCCAGATGGCGTGTAATCTTCGAAGCAGTATATTCGGCTCGTTCACAAAACACACCTGCCGACGCCGCCCCGTATAAACCGCATTGAATGCAGTAATCGTTAAATTTATCTATATCGCTCCGCAACGGCTATTCAACGTTGGTTACGCTGCTCTGTAATGGCTGCGAGAGCAGTAGCAGATGAAAGAATTTGGAAAGACACTTGGAATATCACACATGCAACGGAAAAATTGCTGTTTCCTTCGAGACAAATAAATGAATTAGTTATGTATATGTATGTGACAACACACAATATTTCATGAACTTTTGAAGGTACCAAACAAGGCATTTCAACACGTACTTTTATTTGTTAACGTTAGAAAACACAGTACGATTCCTCTGATATACAAACCAGTAACTTCGTATTTGTAGGTAAACGCACAACACGTGAGATGTACAGACGTGTTCAAATTATTAGACTAATCGATTATTTTTGATACTCTCAGGTTTTATGGTGTAAAAATAGGAGAGAAAAGTGTAACAATTTATTTGTTTTAATGGTTTGATTGTTGCCACGAACTATCAAACCACTGAATTTTTCACAGTTGGTAACATTTATCATTTTCCCTCCAAATGGTGTTGTTGCTAGTTGTCTGTCCACACGCTTTGAAACTGCATTTACAGTAATGTTTCTGTCCTGTACTTCAGCTTCTTATTTATTCTGCCAACTTCTTGTTACATTAACAAGACGTTATGTAGCTTGTGAACCTGCAAGTTTTTAGTTATAGTAATAAATCGTGGAATTTCTAAAGAAAGTGATGTTATGGGGAAGACAAAATATGTTTCACCTCGGAAAGTTTCAGCTGTGGTAGCACTTCTTGAAAACGGTTATACACAGCAAGAAATTGCTAACAGAATGAGAATATCACAGAAAACTGTCAGCAGAATCAAACTTTCAGTGTGGACAGGTGGTGAAAACGAGCCAAACAGGACAGGAAGATGTGGACGTAAAAGAAAAATTAGTCCTAGAACAATAAGAAGACTCACAAACATGGCAACAAAGAACCGTAAACTCAGTTCTACAGACATGAGCCATCAGCTGAAAGATTTGGGGGTTGAAGTTTCACCTGTGACAGTGAGGAGAAGGCTGTTTGAATGTGGTTTAAAGGCATGCCGACAAAAAAAAAAAAAAAAAAAAAAAAAAAAAAAAAAAAAAAAAAAAAACAGGAAATCACACCTGCCATGAAAACCAAAAGGTTGCCGTGGGCTAAACAACTTCAGGAGTGGGCAAGTGAGGACTGGGATAAGGTATGTGGAATGATATGGTAAATTAAGTGTGTCTGATCTCTAAGTTAGGAGTTTTGGCATGAAATTGTGATGTTTTATTGATTATGAAGAAATGCACATTTCAATTTTGAGACTGTTGAGGTCTCCTATGCTACTATTCCCAACTTTACTAACTTTCAATTTTGTACACATGCTTCAGGTATGCTTTAGTATTCATTGTGATGGAAGAAATCAGCCAATGTGTTGGTCGCAGACCTAGAGAACAGTTGAAAGCTGAGTGTGTGAAGCAATGTGTGAAGCATCCAACTCCCGTTGTGGTCTGGAGTGTGATGTCCATGAAAGGTCGTGGCAGATCACACATTGTTGAAGGGACAATGAGGCAAGAACATTATAAAGAAATCCTTGAAAAGTAAAAAAAAAAAAAATGGTTCAAATGGCTCTGAGCACTATGGGACTTAACTTCTGAGGTCATCAGCCCCTAGAACTTAGAACTACGTAAACCTAACTAACCTACGGACATCACACACGTCCATACCCGAGGCAGGATTCGAACCTGCTACCGTAGCGGTCGCGCGGCTCCAGACTGTAGCGCCTAGAACCGCTCGTCCACGCCGGCCGGCTTGAAAAGTAACTTTTCCCCCAAATAAATGAGTGGTTTAGATGCCATTTTTTATGCATGATGAGGCACCTTGCCACAAAGCCAAAAGTGTTTCCAAGTACTTGGAAGAAAATCAACCGAAATATGTCGCTCTGGCCAGGGAATAGCCCTGATATGAACCCACTTGATAATTTATGGGCTTTTGCTGAGGATGAGGAAATTTGCAATAACCGCCAAACAAGATCTCATGGAGAAACTTGAGGAAATCTGGTACCATGACAATGATATTAAAATGTCATGTAAAAAGTTAAGAAAAACTATGCCAAACAGGATAAAAATGTTGATTAGGACAAAGGCATGCATACAAAGTATTGAATGTACAAATATAATCTGTATGCGGATGTAAATGTGTAATAAATGTATAGTTTTGGAAAAAAATGTCTTTCGTCCAATAATTTGAACACGTCTGTAACTTCTGTCTTCAAGTTACACTTTATCAGAACTGCGAAACATACAAAACAATTTACGTCTACTTCTATACATGTACACCGCAAGCAACTATACCTTACATGACTGAGGGCACTTCTTATAAATATTGAGCTATTTTCTGATCAACTTAATTTCCGTAGCTGAACTTTCTCTAAACTCTCTTATCCCATTCTCAAGACGCTATGCGAGGTATACCATGGAGGGAACTGCCAGCTACATTGTTGCAGTCTTCCTGGAATACCTATTCTCTACATTTATCCAAAATTTTATGCACAAGAATCATTCTTCAAAACATTTTAAATCAAGTTATCGGAGCGTTTTCATTGCATTTTCCTATCGGTTATAGCGACCTATTACAACCTAAGCAGTGCATCTCAAGATTCGTCTGATGTCAATTGTTATCTGCGCTAATAATATACCTGTAAGACTGTCTAGTCTGTCTGTTTGTATGTTTGAACGCGCTTCTCCAAAACTACGAGACGAATTTTCATCGCGTTTTCGCAAGTATCGTTAGCATAGCTTGGGGCATTATATAGGCTTTATTTTATCAAAATCGGATAACGGAAAAAGATATCATCATTTGAAGTTTTATGTACAACCGCCATATCTGCCTGTTTCTTTGTTTGAGCATGGTAATTTTCAAAATTACTAGACGACTTTTCTCGTAGCGTTTTCACAGGTAACCTGAGCGTAGCTTGGAGCACCGTATAGGCATTATTTCATAAAAATGAAATGACGAAAAAAATCGTAATTGAAAGTTTTATCCATCCTGATATTATAAATACGAAAGTAACTCTGTCTGTTACGTTTTCATGACTAACCCACTGAAACGTTATCAATGAAATTTGGTGTGGAGTAGCTCGAGGTCTGAGGAAGAACGTAGTCTACTATACAAAGTATGTGGTACAAGATGCTTATTGATTTGAAGAAGATGACTCGAATTATGGAAAAATATTCATCCTTACAAAAGCAATTTACTCCTCACCTTTTAATCTTTGTCGTATTTGTGATAATGCTTTTATTGATTGATATGAGCTATGTGATACGATTCAGAATAATGGTTACATGCTTGGGTGGGTCAGTCATACTTCCACGCTATTTTTTGCATGATGTACACTTTGTATAACGTAAAGCTACCACAAGAGCAGGATTCAGGGATTAGTGGTCCTGCCCATTGCCCTCTCTACACAATGCTAAAAAATGGTTCAAATGGCTCTGAGCACTATGGGACTTACATTCTGAGGTCATCAGTCCCCTAGAACTTAGAACTACTTAAACCTAACTAACCTAAGGACATCACACACATCCATGCCCGAGGCAGGATTCGAACCTGCGACCGTAGCGGTCGCGCGGTTCCATACTGTAGCGCCTAGAACCGCTCGGCCACGTCAGCCGTCTCTACACAATGCTCGGTAGTGACATTGTGCATGTTGACACATCATGCGTTGAAATCATGCGTTGAACTAGCGTTGCAGGGAGGGGGGGGGGGGGAGGGGGACGAGAGCGGATCGCACATCACGAGCTATTATCCTTATTATCCTTACTCGAACAGGCGAACATGTGAGGGCAACTGGTATTATTGCACTTACAGTAACTTACTTACTCACCATCGCTCATCATAACAAATATACTGACACACGAATGCAGCCATGTGTAACAGATAGTACCTAATCAATAGGGATTGCAAATGCTGTAATACTTCTTCGTAGAACCATTCCAAAAACTCTGCGTCGTCAGTTTGCCACTTTATAACTACTTACTTTACTTGTTCGTATCATTAGGTATTTGTTCGTAGTATAATAAGCAAAAGGCACGAGAGGGGCAGACGATGGAAACAAGGCTTAAGACATGTTCGTAGGATTTTTCGAGCTACGAAACTCTTTTGACTATGTGCAAAGGTGCATGAGCCTCAGAATTCTTAGAAATACAGGGATTAAGCTTAAGCGTAAGACAGGAAGTGTACATTACGTACAGCAGTCGAGAGAGAACAATAAGAAGGGAAGACCAAGAATGAAGTACTGCCCTCACTGAAAGCGAGGAAGACATGTTGAAGGAATACATAGTCTAACGAGTTCAGAATATAGATTGAGGGTAAGCCGAAGAAGGGGGGGTTGGGTTGTTTAGAGGGAAAAAACCAAACAGCGAGGTCATCTTGTAACGAGAATTATACTTATAAGAATTTTTTTCCTTTATGAATTTAGATAAATTAATAATAGCAATGTGTTGAATTTCTTTTTCGATTCTTTTTCGTGTCATGTTAAAGAAACTGTGAGTAACTTTTGAAACGAATATTATTTATGTTAGATTTCAAATAATGTGGTAATCAAAGGAAAGTGTATTTAATGTTAAAACTATTGTAAGATGTGAAAATTGTAATTTATACACTTGGTCCATACGTAGGTAATGCATTAGGATATGTGTAGTAGAAAACCTGTGGTGAATACCCTACCTATAGGGGAGCGGGAAAAGGTGGAGGCAGGCGAGGCGGGAAAACGCACACTGGCGCGGTTCGGCACAACGGGCTCAGTAACACAGTCGGAGGCGAGCAACAGTCGGAAGTACACGTACTGTACCGAGGAGGCTACCCAGGAAAAGTGGATTCCATTGAGCCTCGGATGAACCGATTCCGACGACTACTTGGCATGGCTATATTCTGAGGCACAAAATTGGAAAGATTACGACGCTAAGAAGATGGAAAGTGCCGATGTTGTGTGAGCCTTAGCCGTGCTTGCATGTGTGCCGTGCTGCCCGCTATCTCGCAGCCCGCCAACCGCCGCACCGACTTGCACAGGTCAAACATTTATTTCATCTTTAGAAGTGTATCTGTGTGGACCAGTGTCGAAACTGTTTCAAATGGTTCAATAATAACGTGACTTTCACCAGAATTGCTTTAGCCATGACTTATCCTGATCACTGACCTAGACAGGATCCTTACCTCGTATTGTGCAATCCGAGTATCTTAAACTGAAAGTTTAATATTTGTGTTAATGAAAATTATCAGCCGATCAATCTATGCCATAAAGTGATCTATAGTTCTGTGTGCTGTTGCAAATATTGGTAAAGAACAAAAGAGTTTTTGTTGGATTGAGTTAGCGATGTTATTTAATTAATTTGAGACAGAAATAATGACAGTTAAATTATTCAGAAGTAAGACAAAAGAGTAGTTATCCAGAGATTGATAAATTTGTGTGTTAATTTGCCTTCAGTACTAAATAGTTTCAGTATAACGACTATAACAGTTTCAGGGCCCCCCCCTTTGCTCTTGTTCATTCGTTCAAACCTTGATGTGTACTGATCAAATTTGACCAGTAAAGCTGAATTCTAAATTAATCCTAAATGTATTAGTGTTTTTCCATTATTCATAGTGATATTGTGTGTGTACTTTTAAGATTGTCGACGCTAGGGCAATCTATGCCCGATTTCAGTCTGCTCAACATACAAAATGCAGTTCGTAGTAATCATTACTGTGTGGTGTTGTGTACATGTAGCTCGTCCAAATTAGTATCAAAAAGAGAAAACTTTAGTTCAGTGGATTTTTCGGGTTCCAAACTTTGCCATATAACGCATCATTACTACGTGTTACTATGCTTGTACATGCACCCACTTGTACAAGGAAAAACTCACTAATTGCCTAAGTAGGCTGGCGACCGAATTGTTAGTTATAGGTAGCATCTACTGTGTGTACTTCTTGTCCATGCGAAAGAATAATTATACTGTACATTTGCTGGATGCACCACTGTAGTTATTGACTGAGTATAAGTCCGATCTTGCTTCTATTAGGTACACGCGGTCAACTTTTGTACTAAAATCCTTGTTCATAAGGTGAAGCCCGTGAACTTATTGCAGTACAGGCTTTATATAGCTAACCTACGTCCGAGTAGGGCGGTAGTGTTACAAGTGGCTTCCCGGTGACAGGACATCCAGTTGTTGTCAGTTACAAATTAACGTAAAGACCGAACAGTTGATGTTCAGTGGCACGAATAGCAATAAAGTTCAGTAAAAGAAACTGCAGTGTGAGTCAAGTATAATAGTGTGGTGTAGTTGGCATTTAGTATGGACAGAAACGTAGACGGGGTAGATGCGCCGAGCGAAATGGAGAATGCGGCTGGCAGTAGCCGGAGTTTACGCTGCCAGATAACAGATGGCGTTAGCGAAAGACAGTTGGCGTACATACAATACCACGAACATGTCAATGAACAGATTGAAAGGTTGAGATCACCTCGGACACAGCAAGGAATAAAACAGGAAGTAGAAGGTGACTTTGTAGATGATAGTGGTTATGTGAATGAATCCACTGACATGTTTGATTCTCCACAGATAAAGAAAGAAACGAAAGAAACTTTTGAAGTAGGATCGGAACACACCGATTCCGTAGAACAAAACAGTGTGAAAATTTTAAGCATAAACGATTTATTTGAACAATTAACCAAACAAATTTCAGGACAGAGTGAGCAGATCAAAACACACGTTGATCAGCAGCTCAAAACACAGGGACACCAGCTCAAAACGCAAAATGAACAGCTCAAAACACATGTGGATCAAATTAAAGCACAGGTCGAAGGACAGGGAATTAAAATTAGTAAACAGATAGAACAGGTAGAACAAACAGTGGGTAATTTAAGTTCTGTGGTAAATACTCTGAAACTTGAAATTGATACCATTAACAAAAATATGGATACTATGCAGGAGGAAATTGGTAACATTAATAGTAGATTTGATGTTGAAATTCTCAACATCCAAGAGAAAGTAGAACCGCTGGTTGAAACTAAGGTAGACGAAAAAGTTTTCGGTCTTAAAACTGAGGTCATAAACAAATGTCAACACGGGATATCGCAATTGAAAAAGGTAGTTTTGGACACTGAAAGTAATTTAAGTAAAAAAGTATTCGAATGTGTTCAAAATTGTGAACAAAATACTACGAAAATTCAGGGCAAAATTTTCGATTTGGAAAGCAAAATTAAAGATAGGTCTGGTGTTGTCTGTAATGGCACACCAATTACGAAGCTGCTAGAAGGCGAGGAACGCTTCGATCCAGCCAAGAAACATAACGGGTGGCATCCGTTAGATTTTATCAAAAATTGCGAGAGAGTATTTCCTGAGCACTTATCTGATCAGGAAAAGATAAACGTTGTAATTAGCGCCTTAGCGGGTGATGCTAAGCGCTGGGGAATAAATTTAAATACCGAACGAATGACGTTCGAGGAATTTAGGCAGAGATTTACGGAAGAATATTGGTCTGAACAAAAGCAGGACCATTTATGGCGGGAGTTCATCATGGCCAAACAGCATGATAACAGGGGCAGGAATTCTTTGAAAGATTTCTGTGAGCATTGGTACCGGAAATTGACGCATTTAAGAGGTAGAAGATCAGATTCAGAAATTATCTGGGAGCTATATAAAAAGCTTCCGGAGGATTCCAAGAGGTACGTAGGAAGCAATCATCGCAGCTTCCAAGCATTTCTAGAAAGGGTCGAAGATGAAGACCATTGGCGCGAAAGTCGTGCCAATTATCAAAATTTTGGTAACCGTAATATCCGACACAATGACGAACGAAATGACGGCGATGGATTTCGCGTCAATGTAATACAGAGAGGAAGAGGCAGAGGAAGAGGCAGAGGAAATAATCCAGGTCGCGGTAGAGGGTATACCGCGCAAAACAATAACGACGCGGGAAACTAATTTCCGCGAACGTTGCGGGCCAAACGGAAGCGGACAATACATACCGGACCCGATTCAAGAAAAGATACCGGACCGACCGTAAAGTAATGAGACAGGCTAGGGACGAGCATGGAACGCCGCGACGTGTTGTGGCGAAACAAGCGTCAGGTGCGAGTCAGAATGAATCATCGCTGCCGCACAGAGCGCTACATGTTAACAGGCGAGTGGAGCATCAGAGGGCAACGGCCCAGCCTAGCCGAACATCTGTTCGGAAAGAAGCCGCTAGCAATACGGCAGCAGTAGGTACGAACGTAGCCGTAAGAGCTGAGGAAAATTTTACGAGTGGTAATTCCGTGGCAAAGGAAACAATGAATGAAACTGTGAATACACAGAGAGGTGCGGTTAGCAGTGTTTGCAATGAGATAAAAGGCGAGGATGAATTAGCAGAAGTAACTGATTGGCGTGTGCAGATCGATGATCTGTACAAGGGCCTAAAGCAATGTGAGTGGGAGGATTTTAAAAGGGAGTATGAGGCGAAGAAATTAGTTGGTGGAAAGAGAGATAGTAGGGACGTCCATAAAGTGACGTGGCCCAAAATTGAAGAGGGGAGAATAAATAGCGCCGCGCAAAGTACGCGTGCCGCCAGTAGGATGAAGGTTAATGATAGGAAGGATTTGGAGGATGAAATCCTCAGCATTGACGAAGAAATAACTTCTGCTAACAGTCCGCCAATAGTACAAGCTGCTACCGAGAGGCACCGTGTAGAAGGGGTAGATGATTACCTGAAAGTAATTAAAGTCCACGAGAATTACACCGAATATGAAGTCACAGTGGATGTGAATAAAGCTGAGGATGAGGCCGTTTTGCCAAAAGAGGAGATTGAATTAAAATCCAAGCCTGACGACAATATAGAGGAAGAACTTAGTGCCTGTCTCAGAAAAGCTTTTATGTTAGAACCTGAAAGTGATCCGGAATGGTCGGATTCCGACGATAGTTCGGATGATGAAAGATACATAAATATAGACGAAAATGAATGTACTAACGCTCCCTATTGTGCAAAAGTAGCGTGCTTAAGTGAATCTGATGTTGAGGAAGAGAGTAGTGATAACTCTAGTGAAGATGAATTTTCAGGTGTAAAAGAAAGTGAATATACTTTTACTGAAAGAGGGTATGAGAAAATCAGTGGAAATAAAGGGGATGCAGTTAAGTACGATATTGTACCTAACGATGACGACGTATCAAAACAAAATCCAGCCGTTGAAACAGAACAAAGAAAGAAAGAACCACCGGACGACTCAGGGTTTATTTCGCGAAGAGTTCAGGTAATTGATAACTTTGAACTTCCGGAACCCAAGAAACCGCCAGATATATGTGAAGTGAATGTTAAAAGCATATCTTGGGACGATGTTATTGTCGACCCGGATTTGCTCAAGGAAGACCACGGTAATGAAAAACATTCGACGGTTAAACAAACTATAATACCAATTGAAATTGATAACGTGGAATTGCAAGTACTTCTTGATACTGGGTCTCAGATAAGTGCAATTTCTCAGTCATTTTTCGAACACATTTGTGATAAGCCTGGGCTGGTAATTATGTCAGTGACAGGTGTAAAAATTGTTGGTGCAACTGGTAAGGCTAGCAAGCCGGTAAAGAACCAGATTTTGGTTGAATTTAGTATAAAAGGACAAAATTTTGAACATGATTTCTTGGTTGTGCCAGACTTGAGTAATGAAATGATTTTGGGGATAGATTGGTTGGATAAAGAAAAGGTTATTATTGACTGTAGCCAGGGAGTGATCAAAATAAATAGTACATTTAGGAATTTGGAATTAAATTTTGAGGAAAGTGGGAAAGTGTTTGATTCAGAAATCGATTCTTTGTTGTTGGAGATCGACCAAGGGAATGATGGGTTGACAAGCAAGTACGAGGTGTACCATGTCCAGAGAATATTAAGTGAGAGTGACAAGCAGGGGCAGGAATTTAAGGTAATGGTGGAAAATTTAGAGGGAATATCTCCCGAACAGAAAGCAGAATTACTTGAAATTTTAGATAGTAACCACCCCGTATTTTCGGACAAACCTGGCCTAGTTAAGAATTTTGAATACCAGATTGAGACCATAGAGCATAAACCTTTCTTCGTAAGACCGTTTTCGATACCCATATCAAAGAGGCAGGCTGTTCAAGTGGAAATAGATAAAATGATAGAGTGGGGGGTAATCGAACGAAGTAGCAGCGAGTATAACAGTCCCCTTATCATAGTGAACAAAAGGGATGGGGGAGTGAGAGTAGTTATCGACGCTAGAACTTTGAACAAAATTGTAAAGAAGGAAATAGACAGACCTGAAAATCTGGACGAAATGCTCCAAAAATTTTATAACGTAAAGTATTTAACCAGTCTGGATATGACAGCCGGATACTGGCAAATCCCATTAAGTAAAGAATCCCGTAAATACACCGCTTTTCTATTCGCCGGGAAATGCTATCAGTATAAAGTAGTGCCGTTTGGGCTTAGCACTTCTGTGGCAGTATTTATTAGGGCACTGGACTTTGTGTTAGGGAGAGAACTGAGTTCCCGGCTAACCATTTATGTCGACGATTTACTGATTGCTACAGAAGCATGGCAAGAGCGTTGCGAATTGTTGCGGAAAGTTTTTGGTGCTCTACAAGCAGGGGGCATGACGCTTAAGTGGAAGAAATGTGAATTTGTGAAATCGGAAATAAAGTTTCTGGGGCACATTATTACCACAAACGGCATTGGCAAGGATCCGGAAAAGTTAAGTGCAATATCAGGATGTCCGGCTCCTAGAAATAGAAAACAGTTGAAAGCCTTTTTAGGTTTATGTGGGTTCTATAGAAAGTTCGTCATGGGGCAAGTTTTTAATAGTCCTCATCTGAATAATTTACTTAAGAAAAATAGTGCTTTTGTGTGGACTGAAGGGTGCATGAGAGATTTTGAAAAATTGAAGAACGAACTTTTGAATGACAATGTTTTGCATCACCCCATACTATCAGAACCTTTCCATATGAGTACTGACAGCAGTGCTTATGGAATTGGTATAGAAGTTTTCCAAGAAATCTGTAATGACAAAGAAATCGAACACAGGACTATCGCATTTGCAAGTAGAACTCTAACAAAATACGAGAGGAACTACACTATTTCGGAAAAGGAAGCTTTAGCCATTATATGGGGGCTAAAGAAATTTAGAAATTATCTATGGGGCCATAAGCTCATTATACATACTGACCACAAAGCTTTAACTTTTCTTAAAGATTGCCGTTTACTTAATGGTAGGCTGACTCGTTGGGCTTTGTACCTACAACAATTTGATTACGATATTTACTATGTTAAAGGTACTGAGAATTATGTGGCAGATGCTTTATCTCGATTGCCTAATGAAGTGCCAAATGAAAATGGTGAAGAGGGTACTTTTCAGATAAGGTATATGAAAGAGGTTTCAGGAAAGAGGAAAATGGAGCAGATATGTAAAAATATGAGATACCATCAGAATGAGGATTCAACCTGGAAATCAGTGAAGGTAAATTTTGACAGTGTACAGCATCCTCAAATTAAGAAATATTACAAAATATTTAAAGGCATTTTATATAGGAGGAAAGATTTAGCCACTGAGGAATGGAGAGTGTGTTGGCCACACCAGTTTGATACCGAGGTCATAGATTATTTTCATTTAGCATTGGGGCATAGTGGGCCAAAGAAATGTTTGGATAAATTGAATAATGTAGTAGTGATTGTTGGTAGTGTCAGTAAGAAGGTAAAGGAACGAATTAAGTCATGTGATGTCTGTCAAAAAGCCAAAGTGCCGAACAAAACTAGTAAGGGACCAATGCAAAGTACGTTGCCTGAAGACACCCTAGACTTATTATCGGCAGATTTATATGGTCCCCTCCCGAAGACTTCGGGAAATTGTGCGTATATTTTGGTGATATTGGAAGTATTTTCAAAATTTGTGAAATTATACCCCTTGAAAAAAGCAACAGCAAAAGCTGTATTTAATAGGATGGTCGAATACTTTAGGACCATCGGGAAACCCAAAGCAGTACTATCTGACAATGGACCCCAGTTCATATCCAAAATTTGGAAAGAAGGAATGGAGAGAAATGGTGTGGAGGTTAAATATATCTCAGCTTATCATCCTGCAAGCAACCCGGTTGAAAGGTACATGCGAGAAATCGGGAGATTGTGTAGAACATACTGCAGTCACAATCATAGAGCCTGGGGCAGGTTTATATCGGATTTTGAGAATGTCATGAACACACTGCATCATGAAACTACAGGATTTCCACCGGAAGAAATTTTGTTAGGCAGCAGTAGTAAAAGTTTAATTGAAGAAAAACTAGAGTTTCCACCTTGTACAAGTTTGGGATTGGATCAAAAGAAAGAGTTGGTGATAAAAAGGGCAAAGCAAAAAGCTGAATCTAGATCTAAAAGACACAATAAAAATTTAAAAGTCTCAAAATTTAAAATTGGAGATTATGTTCTTTTAAAAACCCACGAAAAGTCTAGTGAACTAAACCATGAAATTTCAAAATTTAAATATATTTATAATGGACCATATATAATACAGAATATTCCACACGACAATGCTTACTACCTGATCTACCCAAAATCCAAAAGACCTTTAGGCGTAAGAAATATTGTGGACCTGAAACTGTATGTACCTAGGAACGAGTAAATGTGCTGTATCTTATGCTGAACCCAAGTTATCCTAAATGTATCTAATCTTGGTAAATGTCTGTATACCCTTGAAAGTGTGCTAATGTAGTTATGTGAGTTTCAGATTACCAATTGTACTGTAACTGTAAAAATGTATGGAGAAAAGGACTGAAAAGAAAGGATAAATGCTATCAGCCAGATAAAAGATGGGACTGTCAAAATGAAAATGGGCAGTGTAAGAACCATAATATGAAGGACTAACAAATACCAATGAGGGCAGATAAATAATCGATGGAAAATTGTAAATATGATCCAGGAGATGTCACGATATGAAGTGAAAAGGACTGCCCAAATCCGCACATTAGGCAGCAAATATGTATAGTTAATTTTCTGAATATATGTGTGTGTGTTTTGTTTAGTAAGTAAGAAAATGGACTGCTATTCAAAGCAAGCAGCGACAAATTATCTTATATTGTATACAAAATATGAAATTGTTTTTGTAGTTATATGTTTGTATTTCAGAATTTTAAATTATTTCTTTGAGAAATTTAGAAAAAATAAGTAAATTGTTATTTTAGTGAGATTGTGATGGGAAGTTGGACTGTGCGAAAGGCTCTTGAGTAAATGACAAGTCAGTATTCTTGAAGTATTAAAAAAGTGTAAACCTATATACAGTGAGCAAAAGGAAATATGTAGTGTAAATCTTTTTGGACAGTTAAGTAAAAATTCAGAACCACTGTATAATTGTAAGATTTAGTGTTCCCATAAAATTTGGACTTAAGAAAATTTTCTGGAAACAGGGGCATGTGTAACGAGAATTATACTTATAAGAATTTTTTTCCTTTATGAATTTAGATAAATTAATAATAGCAATGTGTTGAATTTCTTTTTCGATTCTTTTTCGTGTCATGTTAAAGAAACTGTGAGTAACTTTTGAAACGAATATTATTTATGTTAGATTTCAAATAATGTGGTAATCAAAGGAAAGTGTATTTAATGTTAAAACTATTGTAAGATGTGAAAATTGTAATTTATACACTTGGTCCATACGTAGGTAATGCATTAGGATATGTGTAGTAGAAAACCTGTGGTGAATACCCTACCTATAGGGGAGCGGGAAAAGGTGGAGGCAGGCGAGGCGGGAAAACGCACACTGGCGCGGTTCGGCACAACGGGCTCAGTAACACAGTCGGAGGCGAGCAACAGTCGGAAGTACACGTACTGTACCGAGGAGGCTACCCAGGAAAAGTGGATTCCATTGAGCCTCGGATGAACCGATTCCGACGACTACTTGGCATGGCTATATTCTGAGGCACAAAATTGGAAAGATTACGACGCTAAGAAGATGGAAAGTGCCGATGTTGTGTGAGCCTTAGCCGTGCTTGCATGTGTGCCGTGCTGCCCGCTATCTCGCAGCCCGCCAACCGCCGCACCGACTTGCACAGGTCAAACATTTATTTCATCTTTAGAAGTGTATCTGTGTGGACCAGTGTCGAAACTGTTTCAAATGGTTCAATAATAACGTGACTTTCACCAGAATTGCTTTAGCCATGACTTATCCTGATCACTGACCTAGACAGGATCCTTACCTCGTATTGTGCAATCCGAGTATCTTAAACTGAAAGTTTAATATTTGTGTTAATGAAAATTATCAGCCGATCAATCTATGCCATAAAGTGATCTATAGTTCTGTGTGCTGTTGCAAATATTGGTAAAGAACAAAAGAGTTTTTGTTGGATTGAGTTAGCGATGTTATTTAATTAATTTGAGACAGAAATAATGACAGTTAAATTATTCAGAAGTAAGACAAAAGAGTAGTTATCCAGAGATTGATAAATTTGTGTGTTAATTTGCCTTCAGTACTAAATAGTTTCAGTATAACGACTATAACAGTTTCAGGGCCCCCCCCTTTGCTCTTGTTCATTCGTTCAAACCTTGATGTGTACTGATCAAATTTGACCAGTAAAGCTAAATTCTAAATTAATCCTAAATGTATTAGTGTTTTTCCATTATTCATAGTGATATTGTGTGTGTACTTTTAAGATTGTCGACGCTAGGGCAATCTATGCCCGATTTCAGTCTGCTCAACATACAAAATGCAGTTCGTAGTAATCATTACTGTGTGGTGTTGTGTACATGTAGCTCGTCCAAATTAGTATCAAAAAGAGAAAACTTTAGTTCAGTGGATTTTTCGGGTTCCAAACTTTGCCATATAACGCATCATTACTACGTGTTACTATGCTTGTACATGCACCCACTTGTACAAGGAAAAACTCACTAATTGCCTAAGTAGGCTGGCGACCGAATTGTTAGTTATAGGTAGCATCTACTGTGTGTACTTCTTGTCCATGCGAAAGAATAATTATACTGTACATTTGCTGGATGCACCACTGTAGTTATTGACTGAGTATAAGTCCGATCTTGCTTCTATTAGGTACACGCGGTCAACTTTTGTACTAAAATCCTTGGTCATAAGGTGAAGCCCGTGAACTTATTACAGTACAGGCTTTATATAGCTAACCTACGTCCGAGTAGGGCGGTAGTGTTACAATCTGTCTCATTGGATTAGGGAAGGACGGGGAAGGAAGTCGGCCGTGCCCTTTGAAAGGAACCATCCCAGCATTTGCCTGGTGCGATTTAGGGAAATCACGGAAAACCTAAATCAGGATGGCCGGACGCGGGATTGAACCGTCGTCCTTCCGAATGCGAGTCCAGTGTGCTAACCACTGCGCCACCTCGCTCGATAAGCCGAAGAAGGACGAGAATAATGGAGAGTAGCAGAAATAAGATTAGTCAGAAACTTAACATTAAAATAGAGGATCGCAAAGTAGACGAAGCGTTGCTCATCTGTTATCCACATAACACATGATGTGTGGGAAAGAGAGACATAAAAAGCAGACTGACACGTGCAGAGATGGCATTCCTGGACAGAACTAATTCGAGGAGGAAATTGCTGAAAATGAGTATAACAGTGGTAGTAGTAGTGAATAAAGGCCTGTAGGAAAATGGAAGTGAAAGAGTATCGAAGCGGTTGAAATGTGATACTACAAAAGGATGTTAAAAATTAGGTGGACTGATAGGATGAAGACTGAGGAAGTTCCCCACCGAATCGACTAGGAAACAAGTATATGTTAGACACCGACAAGAGAAATGGAAAGGATGATAGGATATATGTTAAGACATCGTGGAATAACTGCCATGGTACTTGAGGGAGCTGCAAACTGTACAACTATAGGGGGAGACAGAGATTTGAGTACATCTGACAAATAATTGAGGACATGGAGTGCAATTGCAACTCTGATATAAAGAATTTGTCGCAAGAGAGAAACCGTGTTGGGCCGCTTCAAATTAGTCGGAAGACTGGCATCTTAAAATAAACAAATAAACAAAAATCCGATACATGGTCCAAGAAGTAACTACTAATCTCGTAATCGGATGCTTCTGGTAATTTCACCATCTTACGGACATTATCTTGCATTTATTCTCACTTAGAGCTGTCATTGTGCAAATTATATCCACATCGTTCTGTATTTACTATTACTCAATAATAATAATTTCATGCAGGTAACGGCATCGTTAGTTCACCTGAACCGGTCCACTGCTTCGTTTATGCACATTCTCTGAAAATTATTTCGAACAGCAAGTTTATAATCCCATACGAATGCTAAACGGTCCCCTCCCGTCGGAGGTTCAAGTCCTCCCTCGGGCATGGGTGTGTGTGTTGTTCATAGTATACCTTAAAGTAGTGTGTAAGTTAAGGGACCGATGACCTCAACAGTTTCGTTCATTAGGAATTCATACACATTTGAATATCAAACGGTTGTGAAAACACAATAATCTCGAGCTAATAAAAGCATCAAAACGGGTACAGGGATTAGCGAACACAGAGTTGTCGTAACGAGACTGAATATGTAACTCCGAAACCTTCAAAAATAAACGAAAAATACACCTTTTTTGAAAAAAGCAGATAAAAATTCACTTGACGCATTCCTGAGGGACAATCTCCACTCCTGTAACGCTACACCAGATGTGGTTGATTATCCTTGATACACAAAACGGGTCAGAACACTTGCAGAAACAAGGGAAAAAAGCATGCCACATTTAAACGGATGCAAAATACCCAAGATTGGCTATCTTTTACAGAAGCTCGAAATTTAACGCATACTTCAACGGTAGATGCTTATAATAGTTTCCACAACGAAACTCTGTCTCGGAACCTTGCAGAAAATCCAAAGAGATTCTAGTCGTATGTGTCTCCTGCCCGGGGACATCACCATTATTCGTGACAGTGGACAGAGTAAAAGAAAAATTGGACTGTGTAAAAATTGGGACTTTGTACGGGCGCTGATGACCGAGCAGTTCAGCGCCCCACAAATCAAGCATCATCATCATCATCATCATCATCATCATCATCATCATCATAAAATGGTCTAAAATACTTCTCCAAGATGAAAAATTCTGTAGTCCCCACCGTCTGCGCCTTTTCTGAAATTCAATGAAAAAGCTGCAGATATGAAGAAGCATGCTGGTAAGCTTGGTGGGCGAAGGAATTGCATCGTTTCTAAATGCGTACAGTAATTGTAATTGTACAGTCTTCGCAGTAAACTGTAACTGAATGTTAAGTTTGATAATAAGATGATTAAATGAAGCTCAGAGAAATAAAAGAATGAGATAAAGTGCCTACATGGATGGAAGACACACATACAGTACCAAACTTTCAGTCCTCTGCGTAAAACAGTTAAGCAAAACATTCAATTTTCCAAAATGGCTAATGGCTCTGAGCATTATGCGACTTAACTACTGAGGTCATCAGTCGCGTACAGCTTAGAACTAATTAAACCTAACTAACGTGAGGACATCACACACATCCATACCCGAGGCAGGATTCGAACCTGCGACCGTAGCGGTCGCTCGGCTCCATTCAATTTTCCGAGAATAACATTTATGGAATAATAAAATTTATCGAATCATTAATTATAACAGTTTGATTTGATTTTCTATTCAATATTCTTTATTTCAGCTGGCGGTGATAGCGCGCAAGCCATGTCCCTGGCGGTATTCACACTCTGCAGAAGGTGCCGTACCAAACCCCCAACGCTGCCACGTGTGCTGCTGTACGTTTCTGTCTCGACGCAGGAAGCGGTTCATTCGTCCGGCGACAAAAGACACAGTATTGCCTCGCTGCTTTAACAATTGTTTGTGTACTGTGCGTCAGAAATATTTGACTGGGAAAACGAGAAACATAAAGAGTAGCTCTTCTCGAATTGCTACAGCTGCAGCGCATGTCTTCTAGCAGCGACTACCCTTTCACCTTCAAAGTGCATGGGCGTATCTCTTGTATAATTCTTGGAGACAACTATCTGAGTTAAACAATGCTACATGCCTGTATAATCAATTATAGTATGGTTCCTCATCAAAATCAACTCATGCTCTATCACTTCTCGTGGACAACGCAAAAATAAATAAAAACGTTACCATAATGTATATAGTATACGCCATCTTATTCCATATCATTCTACTTAAAATTCCTTCTTGTTAACATAAATACCATATTCTTCCTACGATCCTGAGGTATCTGTTCTGCTTTTAGTATTTGTAACTTAGTGGTGGTGGTGGTTAGTGTTTAACGTCCCGTCGACAACGAGGTCATTAGAGACGGAGCGCAATCTCGGGTTAGGGAAGGATTGGGAAGGAAATTGGTCGTGCCCTTTCAAAGGAACCATCCCGGCATTTGCCTGAAACGATTTAGGGGAATCACGGAAAACCTAAATCAGGATGGCCGGAGACGGGATTGAACCGTCGTCCTCCCGAATGCGAGTCCAGTGTGCTAACCACTGCGCCACCTCGCTCGGTTGTAACCTAGTATTAGAAGTTTAAAAATAATACTAGATATCTTGAAACTACAATAAGTACTGACAGAGATTGGTCAAAGAGACCTATTATTTAAAGAAACTTATGCGTTTTAACTATAAACTGTCTGATCAGTGTTTGGAATGACAATTTGGAATTCGCAGGGCCCATACTCACTGACTTAGAAAAAGGAAAACGATAATTGGACTATATGGCAATGAAATATTAGGAGTCTATAGAATGAAATTTTCACTCTGCAGCGGAGTGTGCGCTGATGTGAAACTTCCTGGCAAATTACAACTGTGAGCTGGACCGAGACTCGAACTCGGGACCTTTGCCTTTCGTGGACAAGTGGTCTACTGGCTGAGCTACCCGAGCACGAATCACCATGCCTCTTCACAGCCCTACTTCTGGCAGTACCCCTTCTCCTACCTTCCACACTTCACAGAAGCTCTCCTGCGAGTCTTGCACAACTAGCACTCCTGGAAGAAAGAATCGTTTCTTCCTGGAGTACTAGTTCTGCAAATTTGAAGTCTGGAAGGTAAGAGAAGAGGTACGGGCGAAAGCAGGGCTGTGACGACGGGTCGTCAGTCATGCTTGGGTAGCTCAGTCTGCGCCAGCACAGTAGCTCAGCGTGTTCGGTCAGAGAGGATAAACGATGAACTTCAACGGGTGTCTCATGACGTCCGCCCCGACCAAATGCCACGAACCACTACATTAAAAAAAAGGTCGGTAAGGCACTTGCCCACGAGGGGCAAAAGCTCCAAGTTCGAGTCTCTGGCCCGCACACAGTTTTAATCTGCCAGGAAGTTTCATTAAGAGTTTGTGGCAACTAACTGAACGAAATATAGCTCCACTCGAGACGTTAGGAAGTGCTGTTTCATTGCGACAACGCACCATCACATTCATCTGAAGTCATCGCTTCAAAACTGCAAGAACTGACCCACAAAGTGCTCCGCTATCCCCTATATTCGCCTGAGCTGACTCTAGTGGCTGATACATAAAAACCTCAGGGAGGGGCCGCTAACGATATCTTGAGCTACCTTTACTTTTACCATAATAAAAAGTAATCAAATCAAATGCGAAGTTTAAGAAAGTTTTATTTAAACTGATTGCTCACATATACAAGGCAGTGCCATCTTATGATATAAAAAAGATACAATTGTGGTTCTCTTCCTTAAATGACGAATTCTATGCGCCTATTCTTCCTGGAAAATTGGTTAATTACATCAACAGGACAATCAATGTCAGGGTAAGTATTCAACAGAACTAAGCCATTAAGTCGATCCTTCTTCATTGCCGACCACAGCCATGTCTTTGTACTCCGCAATGTTGAAAAACTTCTTTCTACTGTAGCAATAGGAAATATTTTGTGCAGAGCGTGCAAAGTAAGATAGTCAGATCTAGGACAAAGAGAGAGCGCTTGCATAAAAAAATCACGGTCATTTAAGGGCGTTTACGCTTGTTTGCTTGTATTGAAGAATCTCTCCCATTAGCCTCTTTTAAGTCACAAAACAGCAAAATATTCGCGATTTTTCTCGAACAAATGCCAGACTGAATGACGCATCGAGATCACTAGAATGGCAGTGACTTTTCTCGCAGGTATGTGTTAGCTATCTACGTGCCAGACAGAAACGTGTAAAATATGATGAAGCGGGCGTGCGTGCTACATAGGAAAATACAACTACTCGGTAACTCGATTCAGCCGAGTCGACTGACGAAAGAAACGAACGAACAACGTGCGGGCTGACTGGCGGATCCGGGGTGGGTGGCAATACGGGCGGCCCCGCAAGGGGGAGGGGGGCGCTCCCCCCCCCCCCCAACCCCCACCCACGCCCCCCACACGTATCCGCCGCTGACTGACTTCCTGCTATTTCATTTTGTACCCAAAAATAGTGAGAAAGTCATTGTCGAGACAGAGACATATAATGAGCGGCCAACTGAAAACAAGACACATGGAAAAAAGTGAGTAATCTGTTTATCATTTCAAAAGTAACCGCTACAGCTGTTAATACATTTATGCTAATGTGAGGCAAGATGGTCAACGCCTTCATGGAAAAATGTTTGCGATTGTCTACGGAATTACGATTGTGCCCAGGTGTGCACCTCTTCGTCTGAAGCAAATCGACGGCCACGAATATCTTTCTTCAGTGCACCAAGAAACATGGAAATCGCATGGGGAGAGATCTGGACTGTATGAAGTACGTGTAAGGGCTTTCGAGTGAAACTTTTGCAACGTAGCCGGACCAACAGCTTGCCAAAGTTGTTCCGACTACGATGCAAAAGTTTCACTGGGAAACCCTTACACATCCTTCATACAGTCCAGATCTCCCCCCATGCGATTTCCATAGACATTCGTGGCCACGGATTAGCATCATACGAAGACGTGGACGCCTGGGTACAGTTATGGTTCCGTAGGCAACATTAAACATATTTTCGTGAAGGCTTGGCCATTTGTTTCGTCTTGAAACAAATGTATTAACAATTACGATGATTACTTCTGGAATAATTATCAGTCTACTTAATCTTTTTCCACTGTCTCGTTTCGATTTGGTTTCCCCTTGTAGCTCTTGACAGTTACTACTTTTTGGAGAGGTTTCAGAATGACCGGAACGTGGGAAAAGTGTATATACTTAAAATGAGACTGTTGAAATAGTGATAATATGAAATGAATTTTATCCATAGTGGATGCTGCAGAACTCCGTGACTGTTCCTTTATAGGGTGCAGAAAAATTACTGCCAGCAGTCAGAATACAAGGTTATTTATTTGTTACACGACCGGTTTCATACTTGTGATCATCGTAACGTGATTATACATTCATGTACATGTTTATATTGCAGGAGATCACTGTGTAAATACAAAAAAAATATTTGTTGGTGACTAAACAGATACAAGTGGGACAATTGCAAGTGGCAAGGCAGCATTAATCGAAAATATATCTGTACTTACATAAAGATGAAGGAAGCATCATTATTATAGTTACGCTGTGGTGACAGTTTTTCCACTTAGTTGCACAGTTGTTATCTTTTTCACGTCCATATTTCCGTTTTATAAAGTTTAGCTGCATATTTCATTATTACGACGTGCACTCGTGAAATACACTGTGTTTACATACAAATGGGCTACGGTCAAAGAACTTAGACGTAGCATGTGTAAAGATGTTGCTCATACAGAAACGTGTAGCTTATGGTCAAAGAACTTAGCCATAGGAAGTGCAAGGATGTAGAACACGTAGAAACTTAAAAAGCTATTATGGACTGCGAAGTTTTTTGATACACATTATGAAAAAAACCCTTTACAGTCCATAATAGATTTTTAAGTTTCTACATTCTGAAACGAAAAATTACGAATCTGGCTAAGTACAGGGTTAATATGTACAGCACAGTACTTTAATATCCTGCTAGGCACTCCATCATATCCATGAGAGTCCTTAGTCTGTAGTGACTTAATTATTGACTCAATAGCCCCCTTGTCAGTATCACAGAGGAGCATTTCAGACATCATTCTCGGTAATTCCAAATCCCCTGTAGAAACTAAGGTTTTTTTTTTTTTTTTAATTCACCAGCAATGCTGAGAAAGTGATTGTTAAATACTGTGCATATATTTGACCTATTAGTAACCGAAACATTTTTACTACGGACTGACTTTATATCGTCGACCTTGTGCTGCTGACCAGACAGTTCCTTCACGACTGACCATATTGTTTTAATTTTATTCTGTGAATTAGCTATTCTATTTGCGTGCTACATAGTCTTTGCCTTCCTATTCACATTTTTAAGCACATTACAATACAGTTTGTAATGGGCAACTGTAGCTCGATTGTGACTACTTCTAACATTTTCATATAATTCCCACTTTGTTCTACATGATATCTTTATACCATTAGTCAGCCACCCAGGCTGCCATTTACTGCTAATACCCTGTTTAGAACGTTCTAATGGAAAGCGACTTTCAATGAACATGAGAAATGTCTTACGGAAAGCATTGTATTTGTCATCTATGGCATCAGCACTGTAACATCCTGCGACTCTTGTTCCTTAACGAGGTTTATTAATCTTTGTATGCATATAGTTGATCTCGTGATTCAAAAATTCTTAATGTGAACCATAAGATAAATAATAAGAAAATATTATCAGCCACAGCAACGATAACAGTAATATTAACTGTACTAATTCTTAGTAGTGTGTGTGTGTGTGTGTGTGTGTGTGTGTGTGTGTGTGTATGTGTGTGTATTACACCGGGGACCTAGAAACGACGGAGAGGCTTCGTCCCGCCGTAGCCCTCACAACCCCACAACAGGCCACAGCAGTCCACCTACCCCACCACCGCCCCACACCGAACCCAGGGTTATTTATTGTGCGGTTAGGCCCCCAGTGCCCCAGCACACGCCCCCCCCCCCCCCCCCCGGCACGTCTCATACAATACGAGTGTAAACCCAAATGTTTGCGTGGTAGAGTAAGTATGTTGTACGCATATGTGGAGACAGTGTTTGCGCAGCAATCGCCAACATAGTGTGACTGAGGTGAAATAAGGGGAACCAGTCCGCATTCGCCGAGGCAGATGGGAAACCGCCTTAAAAAGCATCCACAGGCTGGCCAGCACACCGGACCTCGATCTGCCGAGCAGATTCGTGGTGGGGGCCGGCACGCCTTCCCGCTCGGGAAACAGCGCGTTAGACCGCGTGGGTAGCCGGTTCGGCAGTTCTTAGTAGTCCTTTCATTCTCATTCATCAGGTACATTCAAATAGGTACGTAAGGTGCAGAGAGAACTGTATCCGTAAAGCCAGCTTCTGAAGCCCTTAATCAGATCAGGTTAAATAAATGAAAATATTGTTTAAATATGAAACTTTTTAATTTAAATCTTTTTAAAAAGGATTAAAAAGTATAAAATAATTTGTTCTAGCCTCTTACAGATTCCTAACGCCATAGAGAATATCTTGTTGAGAATTTTTAATACCTGTGAAAATACTTGTAGAATTTGAAACAAAAAAAGTGGGGTGTATGCAATAGATGATTGTATTCACGCACCAATCATGTATTGCATGCACCCGACGTTTGTCGTTTTAAATTCTGAAAGTATATTCATAACTTTTAAAAATTCACAAGCACAAATTTTCAGGACTATCTGTTTATTAGGAATCTGTATGAGGCAAGGAGAAATTTTGTTTATACCTTTTAGTCCGTCTTAAAAACGTATTATATCAAAAAGATTTTTATTCATATCATTATTTTCTGCTTTGTAGTCTGGTGTGTGTCAAATTTTTCAGTCGATTTCAAACATTTTGGTGGGATCGCAGTAAATGCACATAATAATTTTGAGATTATTTCAGTTTATCTTCACTGGAGCCAGCCAATACATTGCTTCCTCCTACCATTATATCACGGAAAAACCTTGAAGGTAAAAATTAAAGAGAAAAGAGCTCCCACGTGATTTACCACAAACGCTCTTACCATGAACCTTCGCAAGTCGAAGGGACAAATACACTACTGGCCATTAAAAATGCTACACCACGAAGATGACGTGCTACAAACGCGAAATTTAACCGACAGGAAGAAGATGCTGTGATATACGAATGATTAGCTTTTCAGAGCATTCACACATGGCTGGCGCCGGTGGCGACACCTGCAACGTGCTGACTTGAGGAACGTTTCCAACCGATTTCTCATACACAAACAGCAGTTGACTAGCGTGCCTGGTGAAACGTTGTTGTGATGCCTCGTGTAAGAAGGAGAAATACGTACCATCACGTTTCCGACTTTGATAACGGTTTGCGATTGCGGTTTATCGTATCGTGACATTGCTGCCCGCTTTGGTCGATATCCAATGACTGATAGCAGAATATGGGATCGGTGGGTTCGGGAGGGTAATACGGAACGCCGTGCTGGATCCCGACGGCCTCGTATCACTAGCAGTCGAGATGACAGGCATCTTATCCGCATGGCTGTAACGGATAGTGCAGCCACGTCTCGATCTCTGGGTCAACAGATGAGGACATTTGCAAGACAACAACCATCTGCACGAAAAGTTCGACGACGTTTGCAGCAGCATTGACTATCATATCAGCTCGGAGACCATGGCTGCGGTTACCCTTGACGCTGCATCACAGACAGGAGCGCCTGCAATGGTGTACTCAACAACGAACCTGGGTGCACGAATGGCAAAACGTCATTTTTTCGGATGAAACCAGGTTTACAGAATCGTGATGGTCGCATCCGTGTTTGGCGACATCGCGGTGAACGCACATTGGAAGCGTGTATTCGTCATCGCCATACTGGCGTTATCACCTGGCGTGATGGTATGGGATGCCATTGGTTACACGTCTCGGTCACCTCTTGTTCACATTGACGGCACTTTGAACAGTGGACGTTACATTTCAGATGTGTTACGACCCGTGGCTCTACCCTTTAGTCGATCCCTGCGAAACCCTACATTTCAGCAGGATAATGCACGACCGCATGTTGCAGGTCTTGTACGGGCCATTCTGAGTACAGAAAATGTTCGACTGCTGCCCTGGCCAGCACATTCTGCAGATCTCTCACCAATTGAAAACGTCTGGCCAATGGTGACCGAGCAACTGGCTCATCACAATACGCCAGTCAGTACTCTTGATGAACTGTGGTATCATGTTGAAGCTGCATGGGCAGCTGTACCTGTACACGCCATCCAACCTCTGTTTGGCTCAATGCCCAGGCGTATCAAGGCCGTTATTACGGCCAGAGGTGATTGTCCTGGGTACTGATTTCTCAGGATCTATGCACCGAAATTGCGTGAAAATGTAATCACTTGTCGGTTCTAGTATAATATATTTGTCCAATGAATACCAGTTTATCATCTGCATTGCTTCTTGGTGTAGCAATATTAATGTCCATTAGTGTAGCTGCGGTGCACAAAGTATCCTCCGCCACACATCAGTCATGAAAGCGAGTTCTGAGCTGTGCGGAATTTCAAGTCGAGCTCATTATGAAACGACAGAGGTAAGCAAAGTACCCTCCACCACACACCAGACAAGAAAGAGATTTAATGTTGCATTGTCATCGAAGTGTTGAAAGTTTCAAGTCACTAACTTATCGGGAGGTTAGTTCAAAACTAGTCGCAAAATTTGTATGGAACAGACAAGAAAACGTGTTAAAAATGAAATGCTTGTGTGTGTATGAATGAATGGCAGTGAGTACGAAGGAGAGCAGACGCATCGGCTGAGTGCCCAGCGAGCGGCAGCAGAGTAACGACGAGATTTTCTCGCGTCCCGAGGACGGAAACGCACCTGCGGTCGCAGATTCGGCACGTCAGCGCGCCGAGCGGCCTCTAACAAAAGCAGCGCGCAGGCCGGTCGTCTCCTCCCCCCGCCCGCCCCTCTCCAACTCACTGCAGACGCACCGAAGCTAGGCACGTGCGCCGCCGCCGCGCCGCCTGCCGTAGGTTATCTTTGGAGTGCGTAACCGGAGACCGCCTTTGTGCGGCGTGCCTTTTTTTCCAGGACGCCGACTTGGAAACCGACGCCAGCAGCGCCGTCGCTCTCTGACCCCGACAGCAGTGGGGGAGGCTCCGCTTTGAAGTGTCCGGTCGGCTCAGAGCTCAGGAATTCCACAGTCCATTCCTTTGTATGTCTGTTGGCGCCAAAAAAAGTGGCGCCACTCTGTTTCAAGGAAGCATTTCGCAAATAATTAGGTGTTTAAATGAACAGTTACGTGGCGTGATTTACATCACCCGATAAAAAATGGTGAAGCACTGAGAAGGGAGGAGGACACGGAACGAAACTTCATGGGTCGAAAGGGATGTGATGTTATTCAATAATCACAAAATCGAGCCATAGTTACTAACAGCTAATCAGTATGAGCCTACTTCTGAATATGACGTGAAGGTATCATCTGGAGAGCCCCAGGAAAGTGTGGTAGGTCCGCTGTTGTTTTCTATCTCCATAAACGATCTTTTGGATAGGGTGGATTGCAATGTGCGGCTGTTTGCTGATGATGCTGTGGTGTACGGGAAGATGTGGTTGTTGAGTGACTGTAGGAGGATACAAGATGACTTGGACAGGATTTGTGATTGGTGTAAAGAATGGTAGCTAACTCTAAATATAGATAAATGTAAATTAATGCAGATGAATAGGAAAAAGAATCCCGTAATGTTTGAATACTCCATTACTAGTATAGCGCTTGACAAAGTTACGTCGATTAAATATTTGGGCGTAGCATTGCACAGCGATATGAAGTGGGACAAGCATGTAATGGCAGTTGTGGGGAAGGCGGATAGTCGTCTTCGGTTCATTAGTAGAATTGTGGGAAGATGTGGTTCATCTGTAGAGGAGACCGCTCATAAAACACTAATACGACCTATTCTTGAGTACTGCTCGAGCGTTTGGGATCCCTATCAGGTCGGATTGAGGGAGGACATAGAAACAATTCAGAGGCGGTCTGCTAGATTTGTTACTGGTAGGTTTGATCATCACGCGAGTGTTACGGAAATGCTTCGGGAACTCGGGTGGAGCCGGCCGCGGTGGTCTTGCGGTTCTAGGCGCTGCAGTCCGGAACCGCGGACTGCTACGGTCGCAAATGGCTGTGAGCACTATGGGACTTAAAATCTGAGGTCATCAGTCCCCTAGACTTCGAGCTACTTAAACCTAACTAACCTAAGGACATCACACACATCCATGCCCGAGGCAGGATTCGAACCTGCGACCGGAGCAGCAGTGCGGTTCCGGACTGAAGCACCTAGAACCCCTCGGCCACAAAGGCCGGCGCTACGGTCGCAGGTTCGAATCCTGCCTCGGGCATGGATGTGTGTGATGTCCTTAGGTTAGTTAGGTTTAAGTAGTTCTAAGTTCTAGGGGACTCATGACCTAAGATGTTAAGTCCCATAGTGCTCAGAGCCATTTTTGAACTCGGGTGGGAGTCTCTGGAGGAAAAGAGGCGTTCTTTTCGTGAATCGCTACCGAGGAAATTTTGAGAACCAGCATTTGAGGCTGACTGCAGTACAATTTTACTGCCGCCAACTTATATTTCGCGGAAAGACTACAAAGATAAAATAAGAAATATTAGGGCTCGTACAGTGGCATATAGGCAGTCATTTTTCCCTCGTTCTGTTTGGGAGTGGAACAGGGAGAGAAGATGTTAGTTGTGGTACGAGGGACCCTCCGCCACGCACCGTATGGTGGATTGCGGATTATGTATGTAGATGTAGATGTAGATGACGTTGGATACCCTCTGACCAGGACGCATGCACTGATTCTGTTGGGAAGGTTGTCTCCTGAGGCAAGCCGGCCTACGACTGTTGTAAATGGTCCTTGATATGCTGGATATTGGTAGCGGAGCTGGGACGGGATTTACGTCCAAGCTGGACCCACACATTTCCTACTGGGGACATACCTGGGGATGTCGCTGGTCGTGGGAATACCTCAACAACACACAGACAGTTCGTACAGACATGTACGATGTGCGTACAAGCATTGTCTTGTTGAAAATTGAACTAACGACACTGTCACATGAGAGCTAACATACGAGGACGCAGGATGTCCATGATGTGACTTCAGAGTTCCCTCCATCACTACCACCCATGACCAGAAGTCTAAACGATGGCTCCCCACACCAAGACGTCAATAGCAACACTGCTGTCCCCCAAAAGCACTGGAAGAAAGCGACCTCTCCCCCAGTCGCCGCCATACTCCGCGACTATGGTCATCTGCGTAGTGCAGAATTGCAATTCATCGCTGGCCTCAATGTGACGCAATCCTTCAGCTGTCCATGCTTCCCCGTTAAGGCTCCACTCCAAACACATCCATTTGTGTTGTGGTGTTAATGGCAGCCTACGCTTGCGACGTTAATGCCCTACTGCGGCTGCTGCTTGTCCTTAACCAATGGTGCGGAATGACACAGATTGTTGCAGGGAGTGCAGCATTTGTTCTCAGATGGCAGATACCCATATGAACGGTTACGATGTCCTTGATGTACAATACGGCGAGTCTCGCTCGTAGTGGTCAGACTGGGTCGACTGGAACCATGACGACGACTATGGCTACTCTCACGCATCCCATGCAGACAGTATCAGCTCAGTCACACACAAATGACCACCATATCTGAATATTACACGATTCAACCAGCTGTCAGAATAGGCACCCAGAATGAGACCACTTCCAAACACTCTCTGATACTGATTACGCTGTCTCACATAAGTAGGCCGCATCGTCTCATCCTGCACAGTGATCAAACATCTGATGCTGTGTACACACCTCGCATGCCCCGTCAGGCCTGGTAACAATACTAAAAGTGTACAAAAGTGGGCATTTTACCTGTCACTGAAAATTACGCTCATGATCAGAAAAAAACAGAAAACCTTGAATGACTAAAGATACGACGTGCGTATTGACAGGAGATATACATTAGTACGTTCTGCAGAAATGATTAGCATGTCAGTCACCTCAGTTCAGCATGTGTCCTGTTTCCTAGCAGGCACAGGGTCCACCATGGGATCCTGATAACTTGTTCCGTATGTGATGGTATCGACTCGTGTAACGAGCGAATGGCGTCCAGCGGTACAGCCTCCCAAGTTGCATTCACCTGGTTACAATGTTTATCGTGGTGGTTGGCACTGGGTCACAGCACTGCACCTGTCGTTTCACCATATCATACACACTTTCGGTTGGCGACAAATCTGGTGATCTGCAGGCTAGGGCAAAAAGCTGACGTGACAGCGAGAAGACACTTATTCGTGCAGCAACGTGTGGTCCTGCATTGTCTTGCTGAAAAATGGCGTCTGGGGTGTTCTGCAGAAAGGGTATGACTGTGGGTCGCAGCATGTCGTTCATGCAGGTCACACTGGTGACAGTGCCCTGGACACACGGCAACTGTGATTTGTGTTGTACCCAATAGCCCCCCACACCATAAGACCTTCAGATGGCGCTGCATGTCTTGTGTGAATGCATTCACTGTGATGCCGCTCCCCCTGTCTGCGGCGAACCGAAACGCGACCATCATTTTCAAACAAGCAGAACCTGGATTCGTACCGAAACACTATCTGATGCCGTTACTGTCCCCAATGACGCCTTTCCATACACCACTGCCGTCTAGCATGTTTCTGCACATTCGTCCAAGTAGGTGGAGTAAGGTAAGGCTCTGAGTACTATGGGACTTAACATCTGTGGTCATCAGTCCCCTAGAATTTAGAGCTACTTAAACCTAACTAACCTAAGGACATCACACACATCATTGCCCGAGGCAGGATTCGAACCTGCGACCGTAGCAGTCGCGCGGTTCCGGACTGAGCGCCTAGAACCGCTAGACCACCGCGGCCGGCTAAGTAGGTGGAGATGTGGGCGACGCGCACGTAACCCACATCGTAACAAGCGGTGACGGACTATCACATCTAACAGTGTACGATGTGTTCCACTGTTCCACTGTTGCGCCAGAGCCGAGGAGGACGCAGATCTGTCCTGCAATGCCATTCGGATAAGGTGTCGATCTTCTCGATGGATGGTCTGGGTGATGCGACCTGGCACATCGTGTTATAGGGCCTTCCGTCAACCATTCTTCACATACCCGTTGCACTGCCGAAACACCATCCCACACGAGCAGCATATGGATGGATGCATCACATTCGCTCATGCCAATAAAGTGCTCTCTTCAAACTCACTGATTTGACGGCGCGGTTCGCGCCTACTTCTACGAGCCATCTTGCACGTCTGCACAAGTCACACTGATCTACTGCCTTCGATTTATAGCGACAACTAGAGCCGCAGGAATATTTTACCCGTAGGTGGTGTTGCACTGCGATATTGATGCTGACCGACTAGGTTCAAAAGCTAATTATTTCTACAGAACATATTGATGTACCTGTCCTGTGAATATGAATGCCTCTAGTTGTTCAAGGTGTTCTGTTTTCTTCTGAACATGAGGGTATAATTCTAAATCATTTACATACCCGCCCATGGTGTGCACTGTGTACGAAGTTACATTGGCGTGCCTTACTTTTTCTGTCTTGCACTGTAGGTTGGAAGTAATATTAAACCAGCTTGCCCGGTTGGCCGTGCGGTCTAACGCACGGCTTTCCGGGCGGGAAGGAGCGCCGATCCCCGGCACGAATCCGCCCGGCGGATTCGTGTCGAGATCCGATGAGCCGGCCAGTCTGTGGATGGTTTTTAGGTGGTTTTCCATCTGCCTCTTCGAATGCGAGCTGGTTCCCCTTATTCCGCCTCAGCTACACTATGTCGGCGATTGCTGCGCAAACAAGTTCCACACGAACGCGTACACCACCATTACTGTACCACGCAAACATGGGGGCTACACTTGTCTGGTGTGAGACGTTCCCAGGGGGGGGGGGGGGGTCCACCAGGGGTCGAACCACGCAATAATCCTGCGTTCGGTGTGGGTCGGCGGAGGGGTGAAGTGGACTGCAGTAGTCGTCGTGGGGTTGCGGCCCACTGCGGCTTCGGCGGGGACGGAGCCTCTCCGTCGTTTCTAGGTCCCCGGTTAACAAAATATTAAACCACGTGATAGTAGAGACCAATATCGGAATCATTCAGTGAAGAAATGTAAAGCAGATAGTTTTGCCAGAAGTAACAACATACGATCATTTTCGGAGGTCATTGAAATCTACAGTCATGTGCTCCACGATAAGTGTGATGTTCTTAGCGAACAAAGAAACCTGTTTTCTTAGACGCCTTTCAGAATTTGATATATTAGACTGTAGTTAATTCTAACGGTGTCACGTCTCTCTACAAAGCACAGCAAGCCCATTTATTGTAAACGAGAGACCATGCGCACTTCCTTATGGCTACATGTCATATGAACATCGTATTTAAGTGCAGAGATAGCCTTTTACCGCTTCCCTTCGTTCATCACAGGCTGTCTGAGCGTCTTCTGCTGTGCTTTGTCGTTTCGTAATAGTACTTTATTGTTCTGAATATTTTTTACAATTTTTTTTTAAAATTATGTATCCATATCACTCATTCAATTACAATTTGTTTTGCATTTTATTTAATTTATAAAGCGTTTTGTAAACTGATATCTCATAATATGTCTCTGTCTGCTTACCTACCTGCACCTTACGGCCCCTATTTGTAACGTAGCTCACCCCTATTTAAGTATCAGTATCACGCCTGGCAAACCTCAGCACCCACGAGGCTGAAACTCATATGGAGACTTCCAGTAACACGACCTTGGTTCCTGCCAGACCACTTACAACGCTGCAGATGTACAATCCGTCATCTAGGTTTCTTACTAGTTGATTTTTAGTCTTCCATGTTCGTTTTCGTTTCGTAGTTTACAAAAGACAGTTTTACGCTTTCACCACATTGTGCTTCTGATTACAACTTCTCGTGTGTACTGTACTTTTTCGGTTGAGGGGTCAGAAGCAAAGGGTGCATGGGGGCTTAATTAATATTAATGCAAATACTTTTATGTTTTTTAGTAGCTGTATGCCCGATTACGAAGTCTCGTAACCGGTAAGCCCTGATTAGTATTTGTACGCTATCTGACTGCCTAGAACAACAATAAAGAATGAAACGAAATTTCCGTTAACACAATTAATTAATTAAGTCCCCAGCAACTATAAAACCTACGAAACCAAAGCACAAGTGTAACTGTTCTGTGTGTGGAAGTGTGATTCAACGTACACATCTGGCACGGTTCTTCCTCAATAAGACAAGATATTTTAAACACCATATATACTGAAGTAATTAAAAAAAAATAAACAGAAATACTATAATTGCACATCGAAACCAGAAATACAGTCTAATACACGAACACGAGCCAGATGCTTTGTTGACTGAACTTGTGACCAAGAGGCATTATTGTTTAAGACATTGAAATAATAAAAAAAAGGAATTTTTTACCTTCATATATATTGACGAAAAGCACATTACAGCATCCCTAATCCAACAACATCTGGTGTCTAGCCCATCAAAACAATACTACAAGTTCTGAACAAGCACTCACTACCGCAACTTCTCAACAACGATTCACCACTGCTACATCTCAATAGCACTCTCCACCACGACTTCTCGATAAGAATTGCCTACTGCTACTTCTCAATAAGCACTGCCAGTGGAGGCGGCTGAATAATACTCTTTGGTGCAATCTCTGGCGCTGTGGCTCAGTGTAGCCACCTTTCAAGGGATACAAGCGAAATTTCCCAGAAAAATGATCTAAGTGCATGTAGAGCATGGTGATGCATGTAAAATTGTAGCGGCAATGAGATAAAAGTGAAATTCCACTCTGTGCTGCTCTCTGGTGAACGAAAACAAAAAAGTCATAAGATATCACGAAACAGCTGGCACCAAAGAGATACATCGGCTCGTGTGTCTAACAAAACCTGACAGACAAGGCGAAACTCCCACGAATGTCGTCTTGTCAGCTCTGTAGAATTAATCTCCAAAGCTTAAGCTTTCTAAATGCAAGCATTCTGGACTTGTTTCCATTTATCCCGCCTATCCATCATGAATTCTTCCGCTCGCTTCCTGAAGAAGGGCAACCAGGGAGTACAACTGTGGATGACCTGCTTGAAGATCTTAAACCGAATGACAAGAAAGACTTTCTGGAAACAGAACATGAATAGAATGTTTCTTATTTTGCAGCATTATTTTAACGCTGTATCAACGAAATGGGTTATATTCAAGTAGGGTTACACAGATTTTTAATGTAGTGTGTTAGTTAAAGTACCCAGTCAATCAAATAGATCATGTAGCTATCCAGAAACGATTCCAAAACAGTATTAAAGATGACAGAACCTTTAGGGGAGCGGATTGTGACACAGACCAAATGTTAATCATGTCAAAAATGAAAATGAAACTCAAAAGGAAAGTAAATAGAAATGGAGAAGAAATTACAAGATATAACATAGGAAACCTGGCGACAGCAGATATAAAAGAAAATTTTACAAAAGAAATTTAAAGAAATCTAACAAAACCGAGACTGACCAATGCAGAACCACATGATGGAGACACCTGAAGGGCTGTATTCAAGAATCAGCTTCCAAAATCATAGGTGAAAGAAAACTACCTAATAAAATTTGGTTTAACACTAAGTATCATGGAAAACTGCTGGAATGAAGAAATACGAGGAATGCATGGATTAAAGAAAGGGACAATATGACATTGAAGGAAAGATACTATAAACTCCGCCAAGAAACGCAAAGAACCCTCAGACAAGAGAAAAGGGAATACTATAACAATATGATCAGAGCAGCAGAGGATGATTTCCAACATCACAGGACAAGGCAGATGTATCAAAATATAAAAAAAAATCCTATGGTAAATTCAGTAAAAGAAAACAGTTTATAAAGGACCAGTATGGGAAAATTTTGAGCAACAAAAGTGACATACAAAAAAGATGGAAGACATACTTTTCAAACTTCTCAACTGCAATGACCAACACTCTTACTTTAAATTGGATGAACATGATACAACTGATATAGCTAATACAGTTACTACCCCATCAGTAAATGAAATACAGTAAGCAATAAAGAAATTAAAGAATAACAAGGCTTGTGGCGAGGACAAGATATACGCTGAGTTATTAAAGTATGGAGGCCCACAACTGGAATTAGAAATAAAGGCGTTAATAGAAACAATTTGGGAGACAGAAACCATTCCTGCAGAATGGGAAAATTGCAATTGTTTGCCCCATATTTAAGAAGAATGATCCACTTGTTTGTGATATCTACAGAGGAATTGCCTTACTGGATGTCACCTACAAAATCTTATCGAGCTGCATATTAAACAGGCTGATACCAATAACAGAAGAACTGATTGGGGACTACCAATGCGGTTTCCGCAGAAACGGATCCACATTAGATCACTTATGCACCCTAAGACAAATAACTGAGAAGGCGTGGGAATTCAATGTAGATGTCCACATATTAAGGAATTTAAAATACCATCAAAATTAATCAGATTAGTTAAAATGTGTATAGATGAAACTTTATGTCACATAAAGACATCGGTAGGAGAAACTGAACATTTTAAGGTGTACACTGTACTGAGACAAGGGGATGTCATTTCACCTATTTTATTTAACCTTGTCCTAGAGAAGATCGATAGAGAATTTTCTAAAACAAAATTGCTGAGAAAACAGGATTACAGGTTAATGAAGAAAAGACAGAATACCTGCCCTTAAGTAAGAAAACCAGGAAAGATGCATATCTGACTGTAGATGGATTCAATTTCAAGACTGTTGACCATTTCAAGTACCTAGGAAGTCTTTTTCGTTATAACAACAGAACAGATGAAGAAATAGATGCCCGTTTATCGACAGCAAACAAGACACTTTTTAGTTTCATCAAAATTCTAAGAAAAAGATCACTTAGTAGTAACTTCAAAATCCGCTTATATCAGTCGGCTATTATACCTGTCATGTATACGGATGTGAAACATTAATGTTTAGAAAGAAAGATGAAGAAAAACTGTTAATATTCGAAAGAAAAGTACTAAGGAAAATTTTTGGACCTGTATACGACGAAAATAACATGGAATTGAGAATAAGAGGAAATGAAGAATTAAGAGGGCTGTACAAACACCGTAACATCGTCGAAGTGCTCAAGAGGAGAAGGTTGAATTGGGCAGGCCAGCCGGCCGGTTTGGCCGTGCGGTTCTAGGCGCTACGGTCTGGAACGGCGAGAGCGCTACGGTCGTAGGTTCGAATCCTGCCTCTGGCATGGATGTGTGTCATGTCCTTAGGTTGGTTAGGTTTATGTAGTTCTAAGTTCTATGGGACTGATGACCTCAGAAGTTGAGTCCCATAGTGCTCAGAGTCATTTGAACCATTTGGGCAGGCCATATAGCAAGAATGACAGAGAATAGACTACCTAGAATGGCAGTCAGCAGAACAATAGATGGAACTAGAGGAAGAGGGAGACCCAGAATCAGATGGCGAGATAACATTCGGGAGGCCACAACTCGGATGAACAGCAACAATAACTGGACAAACAGTGCATTGGACAGGCAGAAGTGGAAGAGGCTCATAGAGCAGGCGTATGGTCGATATGGCCCTTGCCACATGTAAAATAAAGTAAGTGTTACCTAAAAAACCTTTTTTATGATACACGAGAAGAGGGAAGTGACGCAGGTGGAGCGAAATATTTTCAATGATGGAATAATGCATTAAACAATATTCTTTCTTATTTTGTTTCACTATTTCCAGCAGAAAAGGCATAGTACCCATGCAGAACTACAAAAACCGTTTGTTATAGCTGTAAATATTTTATGATAACTGAAAGGATGACAACCAATAATAAAGCATTATAGAATAAACATAAATCACCTTTTTCTTAATTCACAATATTCTGGAAGCAAAGGAATGCAAGTCCATAGAGACCTATACGAAATGTGATATAAATCTGATTATTTATATTAATCTGTTGTTGCATCAGGCAAACGAAAATGCTAAAAAGTATTTTTGCTTATAATGTACACAAAAAATTGATATACCGTTTTGCAATTTCAAGACAATCCTGAAACCATGTGAACTTTAACTTCAGTTTTCTCAAAACTACAAGAAGTGTACTTATACCCATTTCCTTCTGACTCTCTCACTTGCATTGTAAATATGTTGTTCGTATTCTGGCGGATTTCTGCTCGCATCCGTAAAACAGGGTGGGGTAAATCATCCCTTATTTCGTTTTGTTTCATACAAAACTGAAGCTGGTTTCGTTACTTGGTGTTCTGTTGACTTTGTTGCATTATTACCGCTTACGGATCTGTACATGAACTGCTTCATTTAAATACATTTTATTCTGGTTTATTTTCGTTTGCATCTTTTTTCCATATTTTCTCGCATTTCACTGAGAATCCATGTTAGCAGCTTTTAACAGTATTGGTATTTAACTTTATTACATATTGTCATGGAAAGAGTTCGTGATTCTGCTGTGAATGGCGTTACTCCTTGCCACAGCACCTTCCGTTTCTCAGTGGCTTGCAGAGTATGCATATACGTGTAGATGGGTATACTTCGTATTCTTGATGATTATAGCATTCTTACCTGCAAATACTATAACGCGACAGACGTTACGCAAACTTTTTCACACGTTATTAACTGGTACTACAAACAGCACATTTTAGCAGAAATCAGTGAAAATTTCGGTGGCCTCCATTAAATGCGGGAGCACGAGAAACGGATGGGAACAAAAATAACGTAGTATACGAACAACATGCTTACAAAGCATTTAAATCGAACAGTTGACACACGGGTTCGTAAGCAGTAACAAATAGACACGAGTCCACAGAAATCACGAAATCAGCTTTTGTTTCATATGAGACAAAAAGAAATATGGAATTTACTCCACCCAATATTACAGACGAGAGCAAAAATTAAGCAGAATACGTGCAACAGATTTACAATGCAATCCAAAAAGTGCCGCACATACAAGGAGGTCGTATCAGGAACATAATTTCCACGAGATATCAGCCACACTGTAAAAACTGCATTATTGAATTTTACAAACAAATAAATTTTAACAGCAGATCCACCCATAAAATATAAATGAAAAATATTATCATCTAGTGCTCGTACTCCGCAAAGCACGAACACCGATTATCGCGTCGTATTTTCCCTAACTCGAAGTTCACCTCCAGGCCACGCGAAACGCTACTGTAAGTCTCTGTGTCCGTATCGTAACATGAACCTAACACTCCGCGTTGCCAACCATACGATAAATTATCGCGATATACGATAATTACAACGTGAACACGATATACGATAGTACATTGCTGATAATTGTGGAATCTATGATAATTTTTGTGAAGATTTAAAATGAAAATAAATTGATACTTGTAGTAGTTTCATACGTTAATAATCTGTTTTCATGTATTTAAGTCCATATTCCATTCAATATAAGCAATTTCCTCTTTTTCTCTCGTCCACTCCCCGCAACAGTCCAACGACTCTTAACACTGTATATTCGCTTCCGGGGAATACCCTTACCGCCTAACAAATATTGTTTCACAACAATATTGGCTATTAGGGCTAGGCCATCGTCATCAGTTGCTGGTGAAATTGGGACTTGAATGCACGGGTAGTTGTCTTTGTGCTCTTAAAAGAATATTAATTTTTCCTTCTTAAGGTAAATTAAAGTGTGGTGTTCTTTAAATAAATACTGTAGTAGTGTATTCAAATATAAATAATGGAAAGTGACAACAGTGATGTAGATTCTCCGCGGACCTCACAGAAGAAATTGAGGCTGCGTGGTGAGTTGAAATTAAAACGTTTGAAACAGAAGTTCAGTAAGGAATGGTTGACTGATATATCTTTAAAGGATTGGCTACAACCTGTTAGAGATGATCCATATAAAGCTCGGTGTAAAGTTTGTAGATGTGAATTCAGTGCTGAGTTGACTGTAGTGAAAAATCACGCTAAAGGGAAAAAACACTTAAGTGCCGTAAAATGGGTCGGGCCTCTACAAAAGAAACTTGACTTTTCATCACAATCAAAATCGTCTGATACATTTGATAAGCAGGGCAAGAGGGCTGAAATATTGCTATGTGAATTTTTTGGCAGAACACAACATCTCTGTTAATACAGCCAATCACTTAACAGATGTAATTAAAAGTGCCTTTCCCGATTCTAAAATAGTTGAGAACTTGCAGTTGGGTAGAACAAAAGCCACAGGGGTGATAAAGAATGTCATAGGTAAATGTCATTTTGATGAACTGAATGAAGTTTTACGGAGACAAAAGTTCAGTTTCATAATTGATGAATCAACCGACATTTCCGCTACGAAAACTTTGTGTATTTGTGTGCGGTATTTTGATGAAGATAGCTCCAAAATACATACTAAATTTTGGCAGTTGTTACAGCTGTTTGACGAGAAAAATGCAGAGGCCGCTTATGAAGGTGCCACTGTTAATCGTTTGTACGATTTCGTACGTAAAGCCTTGTCAGTACATAACATTCCTCCTGAAAATTTAGTAGGATTTGCTTCGGATGGGTGCAACACAATGATGGGGAAAGATAATTCTGTTGCTAGTCGAATAATTAGAGATTTTCCTGGTATTTTTATACAGAAATATATATGTCATTAATTGCACCTGTGTGCAAGTGAGGCTTGCAAATAATTACCAAGACTATGTGAAGACACAGCAAGGGATACATATTCATTCTTTAAACATTGTTCAAAAAGAATAGCCCAGTTTGTGGAATTCCAACAGTTTTGTAATGTCGAACCTCACAAGGTCCTGCATCCGTCTCAAACAAGATGGTTATCTTTGTTAACTGTTGTTTCACGTATTCTAGAACAATGGAATGCATTGCAATTATTTTTCACTTGCAAGTGGGAAGAAGACTGTGTGCAGCTGAACAGTTAGCAAATGCATTCAGGGACAACTTAGTACGTGTATTTTTTATATTTCTCGAGTGGATTCTACCGAAATTTGTGTCTCTGAATCAATATTTTCAAAGCGATAAATTAGTAATTTGCTCTTTGCATGATGGAATGTGCAAAACGTACAAAGAAATCCTTTTCTGCTATATGTCTCCTGATTATATCAATAAAACTGATTTGACAGACATAGATCCAGCAAACCCAGCCCAACTTATGCCTTATACGCAAATGTATTTAGGTGTAGGTGTGATGGATTTCATGAGCCAATCTGAAAACATCTCACAAAAATCTGAAGTGACTGATTTCTAATACAGAGTGCAACAGTTTCTTATAGTATCTTGTTGTGAGATAAAAAAGCGGTACGATTTCAACAGTTCTGTTCTAAAAATGTTGAGTTGGTTAACACCAGAAATAGCATTGTCAAAAACTGCTGCAAGGCCGTCAACGCTTGTTCCATTTATAAAGTCGGTTCAGAGGATTTCTCCAAAAGACAAAGGCTTATGCAAATGATTGATGATCAGTGGAGAGCATTGCCACATGCAGAATTTCCCGAAAATCTACGGTCTAAAGAGGTGGACGAATTTTGGGTGTTCATAAAGAACGCTAGGGACCTTCATGGTAACCAAGAGTTCCTCCAAATAGGAATCTTTGTGCTAGATATATTAGTTTTACCACATTCTAGTGCTGATTGTGAGCGGGTCTTTTCAAAAATGAATCTAGTGAAGACACCATTGAGAAGTAAGTTACATTCGGGTACAGTCAGCGCAGTAGTGTTCACTTCCCAGCGTGTGAAAAATTGTGCACAGTTCGAACCAACCAATGCAATGATTACATCAATGAACACGTCGAACATTTATGCTAAGAAGAAAGAATCTCATCGGGATAGTGACGCCGATTTCGCCGATGTGGAGTTCGACAACGATGATTATTAGGATGAGTTTAATTATATTATTAGATTTTTAATTATATTACGTACACAATGCTACTTTTCGATCGGGATTAGCGAATTTTCCTTGCATAAAATCTGTGATGCTTTGGACACTTACGAGTTTGTCTGGTTCTAAACGTATTTTTAGTACTTAGCATCGCGATTAGAGACGTTTTGGTTCGTAATTAGGAGGTTTTATGGATAAAAATTTTAAAAGATGAGAAGACTTTGCCATTCGCGATTGAAAACAAATATTGTGTACGTCATATTATCAGCATTATTGTTTTTGTTTTTTTAAGATTATCAATATACGATAATTTTAGATAAATTTTAAATACAAAATGCCATAATTTTATCTTCTGGGGTTGGCAACGCTGCTAACACTTCTGATATTTTGCTGTTCTGTGATGTGATCTCTCAGGACGCCCGACGGGTAAGTTCGAGAGACGTAATTATGCCGATTAGACTGTTAGTTAATTACATGCCCCAGAGATCGTTTCATCTATTTTTTTAACGAAATGATGTGAAACGAATCAGTTTACAGACCTGGTATATATGATTAGTTCTAACGTTAGTAAACACATTACTATTTTTAGTCCTATTTCTGTAACCAAATTCTTATTATATTCATCTTATTATAATGTTTTATGATGTTTGTTGACAAGTTGTTTTCCAGAATTATTTAGTTTACGTAACTCATATCCATTTTAATAATAGAAGAGTTCACAGTCCTTTATGTCAGCTTATTGTTTTATTCACATGAAGTGTTGAGTGCTATTGACAAGGGATTTCAGATTTATTCCATATTTCTGGATTTCCGGAAAGCTTTTGACAATGTACCACGCAAGCGCCTCGTGGTGAAATTGCGTGCTTATGGAATATCGTCTCAGTTATGTGACTGGATTTGTGATTTTCTGTCAGAGAGGTCACAGTTCGTAGTAACTGACGAAAAGTCATCGAGTAAATCAGAAGTGATTTCTGGCGTTCCCCACGGTAGTGTTATAGGCCCTTTGCTGCTCCTTATCTATATAAACGATTTTGGAGACAATCTGAGCAACCGTCTTCGGTTGTTTGCGGATGACGCTGTCGTTTATCGACTAATAAAGTCATCAGAAGACCAAAACAAACTGCAAAACGATTTAGAAAATATATCTGAATGGTGCGAAAAGTGGCAGTTGACCCTGAATAACGAAAAGTGTGAGGTCATCCACATGAGTGCTAAAAGGATCTCGTTAAATTTCGATTACACGATAAATCAGTCTAATCTAAAAGCGGTAAATTCAACTAAATACCTAGGTATTACAATAACGAACAACTTAAATTGGAAGGAACACATAGAAAACGTTGATGCGAAGGCTAACCAAAGACTGTGTTTTATTGGCAGGACTCTTAGGAAATGTAACAGACCTACTAAGGAGACTGCCTACACTACGCTTGTCCGTCCTCTTTTAGAATACTGCTACGCGGTGTGGGATCCTTACCAGATAGGACTGACGGCCTACATCGAAAAAGTTCAAAGAAAGGCAATACGTGTTGTATTATCGCGAAATATGGGAGAGAGTGTCACAGAACTGATACAGATTTGGGCTCTGTATTTTTAAAGAGAGGAATCTCACGAAATTCCAATCACCAACTTTCTCCTCCGAATGCAAAAGTATTTTGTTGACACCGACCTACATAGGGAGGAACGATCACCAAGATAAAATAAGGGAAATCAGAGCTCGTACGGAAAGATACAGGTGTTCATTCTTTCTGCGCGCTATACGAAATTTGGAATAGTAGAGAATTGTGAAGGTGGTTCGATGAACCCTCTGCCAGGCACAAAAATGTGATTTGGAGAGTATCGATGTAGGTGTAAAAGAAGTGTGTGAACGAATTCCTTTGAATATTTCTGTATTATAACTGTCGTTGACGATTTTTATTGCTGCCATTTGACTAATTCTCTTGAAGATTAGCGTTTGACATTATGCAGATACCACTAAATAATGGTTTGGGAGCAGAAATCGGACGTGGTTTTAAATAAACAATAAAGTGCAACTGGTGAGGACATTTTCTCCACAGCTGAGGAATCGCCATCTAGGCGTTCCACATGCTGAACAAGAAGTTACAAATAGAACCACAACATTAATAAATGGAAAAAGTTAAAGAGAAATGGGAGGCAATAGAAAACCTTTACGAAACTGCGAACCGAAGAGGATTTCCTATCCACTGCGTGCAGTCGCCTGAACAATTAGGCAACTTAAGCGCACCCCCAAGCCGGGCTTCGTCTGTCCGTATGGCACGAACTTCCAGTTCTCACCACATACTCATTATACTGCAGGCTCAGCATATCTGAACGGTTTTCAGTCATATCATTTCCTGTCACTGCATCTTCATCGATCCGTCGTCGGAATTTCAGTGAATTTAATTAACTTCAAAAAGAGTAAACTTATTCCTGCGTAATCCATTTTCTTTGCGCGAAGCAAACTCTAGTAATCAGTGCAGATGGAATGGCACGATATGCAAAAATCAGGAAAAGTGTAAGATGAGATCACTCCTTGTCACCAAAAACATTTAATTTGGGTATTGTAGATGGATGTAAAGGAATATCTCGATGTGGAAGTTCTTTATTACAAATTGATAATGTTCGTATAGGCTATAACAGGCGTCGTCGAAAGTGAACAGAAATTGTGTGTGTGTCTGTGTGTGTGTGTTTGTGTGTGCTTTTGTGTGTGTTTGTGTGTGTATATGTGTGTGTATGTATGTTTGAGTGTGTGTGTGTGTGTGTGTGTGTGTGTGTGTGTGAGAGAGAGAGAGAGAGAGAGAGAGAGAGACAGACAGACAGAGAGAGAGAGAGAGAGAATTTGGTGGACTTCGGATGTTCAACTGAAGATTACTAGCGCCCTTGCTAAAATAGTCCGTGGCGAACAGAAATTGAGTTAGGTGCTTAATGAAATGTAACATATGCTAACTTATGGCTACAGAAACTAAGGTAGCGACATGTCTATAAGAGACTCACTTGGAGGTGAACGAATTTTGTTATCTCAGAGGTGGAATAGATATAGAAGAGAAGAAACATGGGCACACTATATAGGATGGGAAGCAAAAGAGATTTTATCAAACGAAACAGTTCCTAATATCCACACGTATAAAACGAGATCAGGAAAAGATTCCCAATAAGATATGATTCGAGCACTTGTAGAATTTGGTTTCCAGTTTAGTGAACAACACTGTAGCCGTTGTCCTTTCTTTAAAAATACACCGAAAAAATATAAAAATTAGCAGGGTATTGCCAGTTGGAGGGTTGATTATATGAGATATAACGAGTCCATTAATGGGAAATAATTAGTTAAGAATTGCCTACCCCTGAGTACCAGTTTTTAATCGACCAATTAAGCGCTATTATTGTAAATTGTCAGAGTCCGACAACGATGAAACTCTTATTTACATTAACAGTGATGTTGCAGATAAGGCCAGGAAAACTTCTTCGAAAGCTTTTTATGCGGGAAAGAGGGCTCAGGGATACCAGATTCTCAACACCCTGGCACCAAATGTACAGCACGCAATGTAGGCCTACGTCCGCTGCTTTCGGCTCTATATAGCCACGTATTCCCAACTGTGTGAGTTGCTCGTCCTTGGCTTAGGCACCGGGAGAGGTAGTGCAGTGGTTAGCACACTGGACTCGCATTCGGGACGACGACGGTTAAAACCCGCATCCGGCCATCCTGATTTTGGATTTCCGTGATTTTCCTAAATCGCTTCCGGCAAATGACGGGATGGTCCCTCTGAAATGGCACGGCCAACTTCCTTTCCCATCCTTCCCTAATCCGACGGGACTGATGATTTCGCTTTTTGATCGCCTCCTCCAAATCAACCAACGAACTTGGCTTAGGTAAAGCTAGAGGCGTGGGTGCCTCTTGCAGGTAACCCCAGTTTGTGTTGCTGTCCTGAGCCAGATGGCGGGCCACCTGATTAACGCCATGTGAGCAGTTTTTCCATGAGGTGAGCCCTTTGCTGCATATTCCATCCTTTCCACTCAGGTGCCCTTGGTACAGTGCTTGTTGGGGTAACTAGCCGCAGCAGAGCAGTGTGCTGTTTCTAGGTTTTCTGTAAAATGTCCGCTGTTTCATCTAAAGTCGATGCACCTTTTGCTCACAGCTAGTCAGTAAACTAACAGGGTTCTCACAGGTCAATACCAATAGACCAAAACCAACTGTGTTCTCACTGCTGAAATCATTAATAAACGCCTTTCACTTATTTTTTGTCTGATAAATGAAAGTCTTATTGTTGAGTAACGGCTGCGGAAAGAAGATAACTTACGTGTGAAATAATTTCTTTTGCACTGTGACATCTCCCTCCCCACTCGCCACAGAAAACTAAATAACTAAATTTCAAGCTTCATCCTACTGGGCCTCCGACCTTGTCACCCACAGCCAACGGGCGTCACTGGGTGCAGATATGGAGGATATGGAGAGGCGTGGGGTCAACACACCGCTATCCCAGAGGTTGTCAGTTTTCGTCACCTCTAGCCGGTGCTTCTTGGTCAAGTAGTTCCTCAGTTGGCATCACGAGGCTGAATGCACTCCTGTAGATCAACATCTCATGGTGGCCTACATGGTCGCCCACCCAAGTGGTAACCTCGCCGGACGGTGCTTAACTTCGGTAATCCGAAGGGAACCGGTGTATGCAACGAGGCACAGTTGTTGGTCCCCTACCTCTAGCCCCTCCCTCCAGCTACCACAACGCAATCGACTCCTCATTCAAGCCTTTCTGCACACTGGAGTGTATGGTAGCAAAAGGGAGAAGGGGAAGACAAGGAGTCGATAAAAGCCTCAGAGCCGAGGTGTTAAAGGGAATCGTAATTTCAGTGAATTTAATTAACTTCAGGAAGAGTAAACTAATTCCTGAATAATCCATTTTCTTTACTCGAAGCAAACTCTAGTAATCAATACAGTTGGAATGGCATGAGACGCAAAAATCAGGAAAGGTGTAAGGCGAGATCGCTGCTTGTCACCAGAAATATTTCATTTGTGTAATGTAGATGAATGTAAAGGAATATCTCGATGTGGAAGTTCTTTGTTACCAATTGATACGGTTCGCTTAGGATATAACAGCCGTCGTCGAAAGTGAACAGAAACTGTGCGTGTGTGAGTGTGTCTGTGTTCATGTGTTTGTATGTGTGAGTGAGTGTGTGAGAGAGAGACTCACAGAGAGAGAGAGAGAAAGAGAGAGAGAGAGAGAGAATTTGGTGGACTTCGGATGTTCAACTGAAGATTATTAGCGCCCTTGCTAAAACAGTCCGTGGCGAACAGAAACTGAGTGAGGTGCTTAATGAAATGCATTTGCTAACTGATGGATACAGAAACTAAGGTTGTGACATGCGTATAAGAGACTCACTTAGAGGTGAACGAATTTTGTTATCTCAGAGGTGGAATCGATATAGAAGGGGAAGAAACATGGGCACACTAGGAAGGATTGAAAGCAAAAGAGATTTTATCAAACGAAACAGTTCCTAATATCCATACGTAATAAACGAGGTCAGAAAAATATTCACAATAAGCTATGTTTTGATCACTTGTAGAATTTGGTTCCCATTGTAGTGAACAACACTGTAGCTGCTGTCCTTTCTTTAAAAATACACAGAAAAAAATAAAAATTAGCAGATACAGTGGATTGATGTAAAGGAAATATCGTACGACTCACCGAAGAACAATGTCTACGTCGCTACCTTAGTTTCCACAGCAGTCACTTAGCATAGGATACATTTCATTGAGCGCCTCACTCAATCTCTGTTCGCCACGGACTATTTTAGCAAGGGCGCTAATAATCTTCACTTGAACGGACTAAGTCCACAAAACACACACACACTCTCTCTCTCTCTCTCTCTCTCTCACCACTCACTCACTCACTCACACACACACACACACACACACACACACACACACGCACACACACACACACACACACACACACACACACACTTACACACACAAACAAACAAACAATTTCTGATCACTTTCGCCTTTAATAAAGAATAGTTGCTGCTTGAAGAAATACACAACATGCTCGTACATAGCGCAATAAAACACTTCGTCTCGGGTTCAGAGAAAGTTTTCCTTACGAAATTCCTAACAAAACAGTTATATGGCCTCTATTATAGTAATGATCATATCGGCATATAAAGTTGCACGTCTTCAGTGGACCAAACAACACAGATTACCGTCAGTATTATATTCGATGAGACCCGATTTTGTGTCGTTTCAAGTACCTTAAGGCGTCCACGGAACCGACGATCGAGTCAGGCGTTTAACTGACAGCATTTCGTCGCGGTTGTAATTCAGGCCGGAGGTGATTCTGTGATATTTTGGGGTTATTTGTCGTACCATGATGTGCATCCACTCACTCTACTTTTCGAGAACATGAATTAGTATGTTTATTTCATACGAGTTAATACTGTTTGTCACAGAGTTCTGACCTTCGTGGAAAGTTTCAAGTCTCTAGCTCACCGCGAAATTAGTTTAAAATCAATTGCAAAATCTATACCCAACAGACGAACAGACAAGAAATCGACCTAATAAAATTTGTTAAAATTAACTGACTCGAAGGTTGATTTGGTTCTGGCATTCACTTTAAAAATAAGATGCAGTAGTGTCTATGAACAAAGACAATTAACCCCATAATATCCGATTATAAGAACAATGGTGAACATATTCAGCACGCCACAACATATAAATACAGGGCTGCTATAAAGTATTACGTGTACAAATATGACTGACGCATGAATAGAATCGTATCCACCACTTGGCGTTACGAGTGCAGTACCTTAGTAAAATAGTGAGAAAGCAAAGAAACAGATTTTGTGTGTTGGAATATGCGAGATGTTTACCTGTTTCAGCAAAATGGTTCAAATGGCTCTGAGCACTATGGGACTCAACATCTTAGGTCATAAGTCCCCTAGAACTTAGAACTACTTAAACCTAACTAACCTAAGGACATCACACACACCCATGCCCGAGGCAGGATTCGAACCTGCGACCGTAGCAGTCCCGCGGTTCCGCACTGCAGCGCCAGAACCGCACGGCCACCGCGGCTGGCCCTGTTACAGCAGCGCAGCGTGCATTCAGAAGGAATTATGGAAAAGAACAGTCATGTAAACAGAGCACTGTGTGTTGGAATCGACAATTTAGTGATCAGCTGCATGTACGGGGTATCCTCTGCCACGCGTCGTAATGTGGACTGTGGAGTATAGATACAGACGTAGATGTAGAAAAAAGTGGGAAAATCATGCGGATAGGGTGGAGGAAATCCAGTACCCAGACTTGCAAAATCCTACGTACCACGGGGTAAAAGAGAAGTCGTTCTATCGAAGAAAGATAGAAGGAGCCGGGGGAGGCTGAGGCTGTTGCTTAGATTGTCCTTCACAGGGAACCGCTTGAGTGCGACGTCGCAAATGGTGTTTACAGCATTCGCCGCCCCACGTATTGTCCACTACGCAACCACAATGTTGGCTGCTAAGGACAGCCGGCCGTTGTGGCCGTGCGGTTCTAGGCGCTTCAGTCTGGAACCGCGTGACCGCTACGGTCGCAGGTTCGAATCCTGCCTCGGGCATGGATGTGTGTGATGTCCTTAGGTTAGTTAGGTTTAAGTAGTTCTAAGTTCTAGGGGACTGATGACCACAGATGTTAAGTCCCATAGTGCTCAGAGCCATTTGAACCATTTTTTGCTAAGGACAACAGGGGCGGCGCAGGAGGTATCCAGTAGTCAGCACTACTATGCTATGAAGCATAGTTGAAATGCTCAGTCGACGAGTAAGTCACAACTGTGTCACTATAGTGCTAGGGGTGTTGATACAAAGCAGAGCGACACTAACAGTAAGCAAAGCAAACCCCGAATTATATGTATAACAACAGTTGCCGAAGTTGACATTTCGTCAGAAGGGAACCGAAGCAATTTCGCACAGCTAGAAAAAAGTGGCAGATGAAATACTATTGTTTCTGCAAGATGAGTCAGTGGAATGTGTGCGTGCAATTTACGTGAGGAATAGAATGATGACGATACGTGCTTAACAAGTGAAAATGATACTGAAACAGATGTCGAGCATGTAGTTCATCATCCTCGTGGGGCAGGGAGGCACAGATCTCGTCTCCAATGAAACGTAGTAACAGACAATCCTTGTCCAAGGAGCTGGTACTAAACATAGTTCCGTACATGGAAGATCATCTGCAGCATACTAAAAAAACATATGAACAGAATTCGAATAAGTCCTCAGTAATGTGAGCGTGTAGTGTATACCGAAAACTGCAGATAGTTAAGGGAGGAGAAAGTACACTTGTTACGGAAGCTGGTGTTTGCGTGCTTCAAGGATGCACAATACAATTTCAAGGAAGTGCATGGTGATGGTCAGTTCCTATGGGACCAAACTGCTGAGGTCATCGGTCCCTGGGCTTACACGGTCTAACTTAAAACTTACAACAATGACGGATCCTCGAGGGAGGGGGAGGGTGGAGGGGGAGTGGAGCCGCACACGAACCGTGACGGCGCGGCAACACCGCGCAGCGCAAGTGCATGATGGGGACCTATAACGTTATGCACATCAAACTGCGCGCGACATAGATTACAGTTTCAAGGAGAGCAGTGCGTGGTTGCATAACTTGAAACAGTGCTACAGAATTGGAAATGCAAGATGAAATTTCAACAAAGAGTCAACCTGACGATGCATAGGAAACTGCTGATTTGGCCAGAAAATTTGTAGATGAGATGAACAAACTCATCCCATCGTTCAGTATGCAATTTGGTTTCAACTCCGACAGTCGGGATTAGAAGAGAACGCACATGAAAGGGACCCTGCAAATTAGAGGTACCCAGAGAGTTGTATCAGGATCAACTGACATCAATCAATTTCTTAACGCATTCGTATACAATTATGTCGACTTTTAATCCGGATGGTAAATTCGCTGGCAAGTCATTTATTGTGCTGCGAGAAGCTGAAGAAGCTCTATCGGCTACGATTCTTTCTCGTGTGTGTGACTTTGCAAGGGTAGTAGGAAATATTTAGCTCACAGCAAGCAAGAGTGGAAAATTAGCTCAACTAACTATAATTACGGTATGAAAACTGCCTTAGAGTAATAGCTGGCCAAGATAACTTACTTTTGCTTCATTCACGGTCTTCGTACAAAAATCGTACTTCCTTAGTGAAAATTATTCCTCCTGAGAAGTGTGCGACATGCAATTCACAGCGCCTGGAACCACTGGACAAATGTATGTGAAATCTTATGGGACTTAACTGCTAAGGTCATCAGTCCCTAAGATTACACACTACTTAACTTAAATTATCCTAAGGACAAACACACACACCCATGCACGAAGGAGGACTCAAACTTCCGCCGGGACCAGCCGCACAGTCCACCATGGTTGCAGCGCCTAAGACCGCTCGGCTAATCCTGCGCGGCGAACCACTGGACAAATTCAACCTCGGGATGCTCGTTTCTTCCGTAGCTATAAAACGTATTGTAGCACTATCTGCAGCTGCGCCTTAAATGATAGCCAGTTTCACAATAAGCTCCATGACAGATTGTTTCGCATTCGGTTTCATGCCACCACATTCCATCAGTTCTCATCTCCCCGTTACACCAATATGGTTCTACGTGCTTTCTTTAACACTGAATGTCTTGCTGAACGTCCTGCACAGTTTGTAACTTCCAAGGAGTTCGCCTTCGATCTTGATGGTACGAACCTTTGTGTTTATGGTGCAAGATAATGGTTTGTTTTGAACATTTCTTAAATGTTGACGATGTCCATTTTGTGACGCGTAATGCATACATCCCATAGAAGGTTGATCTCGGCACGCATTTTCTGTCTGTTGAAGCTACGTCCTCACACTCAAGGAGTTCCTTGTAAGTAAAATATCGCATCGATGTATTTTTCAGTACACTAATATAGGCTGAGTCAATGACTTGTCTCCCAATTCTGTTGGTACACAAAAAGTTAAAGCAGTCAATTCGTTTCCGAAAATTGTTCAATCATAGACAAACTGAGTGGTTCATACTCATTACAACGTCTTCTAATTTAGTTCAGTTGTACTATAGCCACTTGCGAAGCCCACTAGTTCCTCAGAGTGGCTATAGTTTATTTCGTAGGAAAAGCTAAATAGGAGTACATGCTAGATGTAGTGTGAAACATCTAGGAAGAGGTGAACTGTGAGACTAGAACAGCACATATATGACCAAATCTGCGAAGGTTATCAAATTGATTATCTTGGGTATCTTACTCGCTGTTTTGCGTTCCTGGCAAATGCAATGCTGTCCATTAAAACTGCAACACCGGGAGCCGATCGGGGTGGCCGAGCGGTTCTAGGCGCTATAGTCTGGAACCGCGCGACCGCTACAGTCGCAGGTTAGAATCCTGTCTCGGGCATGGATGTGTGTGATGTCCTTAGGTTAGTTGGGATCAAGTAGTTCAAGTTGTAGGGGACTGATGACCTCAGAAGTTAAGTCCCATAGTGCTCAGAGCCGTTTGAACCATTTTTTTGCAACACCGGGAAATATAGCGAGTAAGGAAATTTCGCTTGTATACAGTATACCAGGAATAACACGTTACTAAACTTGCGAGTGATTTTGGGTACACAGGAAGCGAAATTCAGTACATACAATTGCCACCTCTAGCTGCAACACTGGCTCAAACCCTGCAGTACATTATGTCTGACTAAGTTAGGATGACAGATACAGATACGTCATTTCATGCTGCTCCATATATACGGTGATTTTACCAACTGCGATGGTTGGCGAGGGGTGGCGTGCAGTCCTCTGGACAACATGTCTTGGCCATGGTAACAGTCGAAAACCCTCTGTACAGAACTAGGTCATGACAACCCCATCAACATGCTGTTTTTTATTATCCTGCTGAACGACAATGTCACAGAGACCACGCAGATAGGGCACATCCTCCAGCCTTAACACGAAATAAACTGTGAATCAGAGATGATCGTGTTGTCTAGCCAGTGGCACCAGACAATTACGCTATGTGCTGGGGAATTGTGACGACCAGAAATACAACTGGCGAACTTCTTTATAGTCGGAACTTTCAAGCACAGATACCAGCACGGCACTGCTTCACGTAGAGCCGGGACGTTTCTAAAAAGACGAGGTGGTAACACTCCCGCGCACAATGTTGTCGTTGGCTTCTCTCTGTTGCCGCGCCTGTGAAAGCCCTAACAGTGTCGCCATGTTTTTGCATTGACTGTGTAGATACGTATATTGCTGTAAACAAGCCCATTTACTGACGCAAATTGTATGGCATAGCAGTAGAATGATCTTACGATGAATGAACAGTGTGTCTGTCCTCTTGGGTGGTAATCACTGGGGCCACAGATCCAGCATTACGTTATTAACCCACGACGCCCCCCCCCCCCCCCCAATTCACATGACAATTTTGGGATCCCGATCGAGCAGCAGTATTGCAAACACAAAAGGATGTTTTTGGAAACCCACGATCCTGCTGGTGCCAAATTCTGGCGTGAGCTTGTAAATGTATATTTTTCTCACAATATGCATAAATTGATGTTTCCAATTATAATCAACATTCAAATACGATTTCTGATTCAGAAAGGCACTGCGTAATCTTTTATTACACTACTGGCCATTAAAATTGCTACATCAAGAAGAAATGCAGATGATAAACGGGTATTCATTGGAGAACTATACTATACTGGAAATGACATGTGATTACATTTTCACGCAATTTGGGTGCATAGATCATGAGAAATCAGTACGCAGAACAACGACCTCTGGCCGTAATAACGGCCTTCATACGCCTGGGCATTGAGTCAAACAGAGCTTGGATGGCGTGCACAGGTACAGCTGCCCATGCAGTTTCAACACGATACCACAGTTCATCAAGAGTACTGACTGGCGCATTTTGACGAGCCAGTTGCTCGGCCACCATTGACCAGACGTTTTCAATTGGTGAGAGATCTGGAGAATGTGCTATCCAGGGCAGCAGACGAACATTTTCTGTATCCAGAAAGGCCCGTAGAGGACCTGCAACATGCGGTTGTGCATTATCCTGCAGAAATGTAGGGTTTCGCAGGGATGGAATGAAGGGTAGAGCCACGGGTCGTAACACATCTGAAATGTAACGTCCACTGTTCAAAGTGCCGTCAATGCGAACAATAGGTGACCGAGACGTATACCCAATGGCACCCCATACCAGCACGCCGGGTGATACGCCAATATGGCGATGACGAATACACGCTTCCAATGTGCGTTCACCGCGATGTCGCCAAACACGGATGCGACCATCATGCTGCTGTAAACAGAACCTGCATTCATCCGAAAAAATGACGTTTTGCCATTCGTGCACCCAGGTTCGTCGTCGAGTACACCATCGCAGGCGCTTCTGTCTGTGATGCAGCGTCAAGGGTAACCGCAGCCATGGTCTCCGAGCTGATAGTCCATCCTGCTGCAAACGTCGTCGAACTGGTCGTGCAGATGGTTGTTGTCTTGCAAACGTCCGCATCTGTTGACTCAGGGATCGAGACGTGGCTGCACGATCCGTTACAGCCATGCGGATAAGATGCCTGTCATCTCGACTGCCAGTGATACGAGGCCGTTGGAATCCAGCCACCAATTCCATATTCTGATAACAGACATTGGATCTCGACCAACGCGAGCAGCAATGTAGCGATACGATAAACCGCAATCGCGATAGGCTACAACCGACCTTTACCAAGTCGGAAACGTTATGGTACGCATTTCTCCTCCTTGCACGAGGCATCACAACAACGTTTCACCAGGCAACGCCGGTCTACTGCTGTTTGTGTATGAGAATTCGGTTGGAAACTTTCCTCATGTCAGCACGTTGTAGGTGTCACCACCGGCGCCAACCTTGTGTGAATGCTCTGAAAAGCTAATCATTTGCATATCACAGCATCCTCTTCCTGTCGGTTAATTTTCGCGTCTGTAGCACGTCATCTTAGTGGTGTAGCAATTTTAATTGCCAGTAGTGTGTAAACAGAACGGTGTTACTTGTATCTGCTCCTATTCCTAGCGGTTCTGCAGAAGCGCTTGTACCGAAACCTAAGCACAATTCAGTCACATTATTGAGACCAATTACTATGTTCGACGTCACAGTCCAATAACCAGTCACAGACAGCATATGGCAGCACTAGCAATCGGATGTGTGTAAAGCGTATCGGGTATACACGAACAACACTGTAGTCTGAGACCTTATTTTACCCGGCATATACAACGTTCAGATAACTTACGGGAATGCAGGCGGGTGACGTCGTCAATAAGCACCAATATTTCTACAGGAGCACACCCTAACATTTTCAGGGCAAAACTACAGCAAATAAGGGCTGTGCAACCTCAGTTTTCACAGAAACTCCGTAAATATGACACAGACGCACACACACACACACACACACTCTGCAAACACTACAGCCATCACAAACCAGAGATGACCGACGTCAGAAGTCTGATGTCGGTCATCATTGGTTTGTGATAGCGCTAGCGTTTACAGTGTGTGTGGGTGTGTGCGTTGTCTTTAAGGAGTTTCTGTGAAAACCGAGATGTTAAATTCACTTGCACAGAACTTATTTGCTGCATTTTTACGGCCGGCCGGTGTGGCCGTGCGGTTCTAAGCGCGTGAGTTTGGAACCGCGTGACCGCTACGGTCGCAGGTTCGAATCCTGCCTCGGGCATGGATGTGTGTGATGTCCTTAGGTTAGTTAGGTTTAAGTAGTTCTAAGTTCTAGGGGACTGACGACCTCAGTAGTTAAGTCCCATAGTGCTCAGAGCCATTTGAACCATTTGCAGTTTTACATGGCAGGGTGCGCTCCTGTCAAAATATCGGCTGTTGTCGACGACGTCTCCAGGCTGCATTCCCGTACGTTAGCTGAACAACAGTGCAGTCGTTGGCGTAATCAGGAAATGGAGCAATTTATCTGACATCCAAAATGGCATTTGTCTGTCGGGTCAAGGGTGGAAGCATTTCCTAAACGTCTAATTTTGTAAACTATTGACGTGCCGTGTTAACAAATGGTTCAAATGGCTCTGAGCACTATGAGACTTAACATCTATGGTCATCAGTCCCCAAGAACTTAGAACTACTTAAACCTAACTAACCTAAGGACACCACACAACACCCAGTCATCACGAGGCAGAGAAAATCCCTGACCCCGCCGGGAATCGAACCCGGGAACCCGGGCGTGGGAAGCGAGAACGCTACCGCACGACCACGGTCTGCGGACTCCGTGTTAACACTTATATCGATTAGGAGTAGGTTTATTTTAAGTAACTGTGTATCTGCAGTTTATGAAGTGTGCATTCTGTGTTGTTTGAACTCCTTGATTTATGGAAAGAAAATTAGAATTGTAATGTTTATATGAAAGAAACGAAAGAATATGTTGAAATTTTAAATTATTATAATATGAGTATGTTTATGAAAGAAGTATGTTTGTTAAAAGCGGGTTCATGCTTAGGGAACTTGTATTTGTAACATGTAAACACTGTAGGGAGCCGGCCGCGGTGGTCTAGCGGTTCTAGGCGCTCAGTCCCGAGCCGCGCGACTGCTACGGTCGCAGGTTCGAATCCTGCCTCGGGCATGGATGTGTGTGATGTCTTTAGGTTAGTTAGGTTTAAGTAGTTCTAAGTTCTAGGGGACTGATGTCCATAGATGTTAAGTCCCATAGTGCTCAGAGCCATTTGAACCATTTGAACCACTGTAGGAAAGTTCAAATGGTTCAAATGGCTCTGAGCATTATGGGACTTAACTTCTGAGGACATCAGTCCCCTAGAACGTAGAACTACTGAAACCTACTAACCTAAGGACATCCCACACATCCATGCCCGAGGCAGGATTCGTACCTGCGACCGTAGCAGTCGCGCGGTTCCAGAGTGTAGCGCCTAGAACCTCTCGGCCATCCAGGCCGTCTGTAGGGAAGTCCCTCCGCGACGAAAGTGGCATGGTGCGATGTAAAAGGTGGGTTTGGCGGACGAAATGAGCGGCTCCTTTGTGCGAACGGCACGCAGTGTGTGGATAGCCTTAGCACGGTACATCTCGACGGTGCTGAGAGAGGCAATTGGAAGCTGCATTAGAAGGGATTTGCCTCGGATGTAGATCTGGCTATTATTTGGTATTCATAGAATAATGCAATGGCTCTAATATGTTGAAAAGCTGACGCCAAGGAGAGATATTATAGAGCATTCGCACATCAAGAGCCATGAGGACAGTTAGCCGCTATTTCGCCTGCCACTAATCTTCACCACTGCTTCACAGACTTCATACATTCAGTTACGTAATGTACAGGTACATTGGCATGGACCAGTTAATTTGTGTGTTGTTTCAATAATAATCACCTACTACGTTAAATCGTGTTCGAACCCAGAGCTTCAATCCTGATCACGAACCTACTCAGGGTCCTCACCTAAGTGCTACTAAAACCGAGAATCCTAATTTAAATGAACACTTCTGGCATTCATGTGTTTAAAAGTGATTTTTTGTCTACAGCAAAAGGAGTAGTAAAAGTTAAAGTAAAATTTGGATGCTCTTTTATGGACTGCTCCAACTGAAATTGTTAAGGTAGGAAGTATAAGTACAAAAATTAAAAATCAGTCAATAGGAAAGTGAAAACTTTAATTATTTAAAAGCTGAACCCTAAAAGTGAAGTTGCAAAGGCTTTTGTTAAAGTATCCTTAATTGTCATAAAATATAGTTTTGTAGGATTACAGTGCAAGATTGTGTGAATATTATTGCCAAGAATGCCAGCTTCACAGGTGATTAAAGTACAAGTACATATAAATCCTTAATGAACCGATTTGAGGTAGTACTATTAGAAGTGAAGATATGCACATTTTCAAAGATAGCGTAGTTTTGGCACCCATCATTAGGGGTTCCTATTGAAGTTAATTAAGCGCAGTATTGCATTTCATTACCTTGCAAAGTAATTTAAATGAATGATTTAGAGATAGTTTTTTTTTTTTTTTTTTTTTTTTTTTACATTTGGACTAATCAAAGAACCTTGGCTAGTGAAACTATATCAGTTTATGCATCCCCATCATATTGTCCTCCTATTAAGAAAAAAAACTATTAATGTTACTAAGGAAAGTTGCTATATGTAGAGGAGCTTAAACAGTGCATTTAAGATGTTATTCATCATCCTTATTTGTATTATTCATGTCAGTCAAGATAGGAGCCCCTCGTGTCCAAATGTAGTTCTGCACTTCATGCAGTGACGTTTCAGTACTTTGATTAAGTGATACTAATGATTGTGTCCAACACTTACATTTTAACCACTTCAGTTAACTTCCAGGGTTAAGGCCCGCATGGTTTTACTGTTAACCTCACAAAATTCGAAATTACAGTCCGGTACCCTTTACCATTACCCATATGCACATTAGAACTTTGAAATCCTCTAAGAGGTAACATTAGCGTGTTTCAAGGCACGTGCAGTGGGTGCAGTGGATAGACAAGAGTATGTATCCATTCTTAGGGACAATGTTCACCGCTACATGGAGTTTGTTTTTCATCGGCAGGATGGCATCTACCAGAAGGCAATGCAACGCGGCACATACATTACTGGCCATTAAAATTGCTACACCACGAAGATGACGTGCCACAGACGCGAAATTTAACCGACAGGAAAAAGATGCTGTATTATGCAAATGATTAGCTTTTCAGAGCATTCACACAAGGCTGGCGTCGGTGGCGACACCTACAACGTGCTGACATGAGGAAAGCTTCCAACCGATTTCTCATACACAAACAGCAGTTGACCGGCGATGCCTGGTGAAACGTTCCTATGCTTCGCGTAAGGACGAGAAATGCGTACCATTACGTTTCCTACTTTGATAAACGTCAGATTGTAGCCTATCGCAATTGCGGTTTATCGTATCGCGACATTGCTACTCGCGTTGGTCGAGATCCAATGACTGTTAGCAGAATATGGAATCGGTGGGTTCAGTAGGGTAATACGAAACGCCGTGCTGTATCTCAACGGCCTCGTATCACTAGCAGTCGAGATGACGGGCATCTTATCAACATGGCTGTAACGGATCGTGCAGCCACGTCTCGATCTCTGAGTCAACAAGTGGGGACGTTTGCAAGATAACAACCATCTGCACGAACAGTTCGACGACGTTTGCAGCAGCATGGACTATCAGCTCGTAGACCATGGCTGCGGTTACCCTTGTTGCTGAATCACAGACAGGAGCGCCTGCGATGGTGTACTCAACGGCGAACCTGGGTGCACGAATAGCGAAACGTCATTTTTTCTGATGAATCCAGGTTCTGTTTACAGCATCATGATGGTCGCATCCGTGTTTGGCGACATCGCGGTGAACGCACATTGGAAGCGTGTATTCGTCATAGCCATACTGGCGTATCACCCGGCGCGATGGTATGGGGTGCCATTGGTTACACGGCTCGGTCACCTCTTGTTCGCATGAACGGCACTTTGAACAGTGGACGCCGCGCGGGATTAGCCGAGCAGTCTTAGGCGCTGCAGTCATGTACTGTGCCGCTGGTCCCGGCGGAGGTTCGAGTCCTCTCTCGGGCATGGGTGTGTGTGTTTGTCCTTAGGATCATTTAAGTTAAGTAGTGTGTAAGCTTAGGGACTGATGACCTTAGCAGTTAAGTCCCATAAGATTTCACACACATCTGAACATTTTTTGAACAGTGGACGTTACATTTCAGATGTGTTACGACCCGTGGCTCTACCCTTCATTCGATCCCTGCGAAACCCCTACATTTCAGCAGGATAATGCATGACCGCATGTTGCAGATCCTGTACAGGCCTTTCTGGATCCAGAAAATGGTCGACTGCCGCCCTTTCCAGCACTTTCTCCAGATCTCTCACCAACTGAAAACGTCTGGTCAGTGGTGGCCGAACAACTGGCTCGTCACAATACGCCAGTCACTACTCTTGATGAACTGTGGTATCGTGTGGAAGCTGCATGGCCAGCTGTACCTGTACACGCCATCCAAGCTCTGTTTGACTCAATGCCCAGGCGCATCAAGGCCATTATTACGGCCAGAGGTGGCTGTTGTGGGTACGGATTTCTCAGGATCTATGCACCGCAATTGCGTGAAAATGTAATCACATGTCAGTTCTAGTATAATATATTTGCCCAATGAATACCCGTTTATCATCTGCATTTCTTCTTGGTGTAGCAATTTTAATGACCAGTAGTGTAGTTCTCAGCAGGTGTGCGTGGTGCGTGGTTCAAAGTGCACAAGGATGATCTTACCATATTTCCCTGGTCGCCAGTCTCCCAGGTTTTAAACCCTGTGGGACCACATCGAACGGGCTGTCCGCTTCACGGATCCTCGACAGAGAAACTTAGCGCAGCTGGCCACTATATGGTTCCAAGAACCATGTCGGTACCTTAGACGAATGCATTGACTCCTCCTGTACGTGGCGGAGCGGCCCGCGCTGCAAAAGGTAGTTATTCATCTTTTGACAAGGTGTCAATCTGAGGTCTGATGAATGCTGTCTTCCTGGTGCTGCAATTTTAGTGGGCTCAAGTGTATTCTTGATGACAAGTGACCTCCAACTAAAGTAAACGCCGTGCCACTTTAGCGTCCTGTTCGAGTTCACCTTCGCACGCAGCTGTGTCCCGGAGTGTGCACGAGAAGCTGAGGCTGCCACAGAGGCGGCCCATTGTGGCGCAGACTAGACTCATCGCTCGCTCCCAGGCCGGTCGTTTTAATGAGAGGAGGCGGTGTGGCGGCGTCTGCGCCGCGTCGTGTGTTTGTTTGGGGGCGGGCGGCGGCGAATGACGCCTTTACAAACGGCTCAGCAGCGCGGCTGGCGCAAACAAACACGGCCGCGGCGCGGGCACACTCATCCCGGGGGGCACCGCTGTAAAACCACACGGAGCGGGCGCGGGACTCCTGCTCGCTGCCAATATCCCACTCCACTGCCGCGGCAACGCCCCACTTTCCGTTTCACATACTTGTTGCTTTGCTCGTCAGCCTTTAGGATAGTTTTATGCAGCGGTCCACTCCGGTCGCTTTGCAGTTATCTTCTGCATTTCAGCGTAACTACTGCTGCATACTGCATCGAGGACCATCTGTCTTATAAACTAGCCGATCAATAGTATCCCTACGTAATGCGGAGTTGAACACTACATGTCACGAGTGGTGAACCCGTAAGTACACTCAAGTGACGAATGCCATGGGGTAGCGATATGCACATTTACAGATGGCGGTAGTATCGAGTACATAAGATACAACGAAGAACCAAGGAATCCGGTACACCTGTTCAATATCATGTAAGGCCCCGCAAGCTCGCAGAAGTGCCGCAACTCGAAGTGACAGGGACTCGACTAATCTCTGAAGTATTGCTGGAGGAAACTGACACCATGAATCCTGCAGGGCTGTCCATAAATCCGTTAGGGTACGAAGGGTGGAGATCTCTTCTGAACAGCGCGTTGCAAGTCATCCCAGATATGCTCAATAATGTTCATGACTGGGAAGTTTGGTGGCCAGCGGAAGTTTTTAAATTAGTAGAGTGTTTCTGGAGCCACTCTGTAGCAATTCTGAACGTGTGGGGTGTCACATTGTCTTGCGGGAATTGCCCATTCACAATGGAAACGATTGGATGCAGGTGATCAAAATCAGATGGCTCTGAGTACTATGGGACTTAACATCTGGGGTCATCAGTCTCCTAGAACTTAGAACAACTTAAACCTAACCTGTATAAGACACACACATCCATGCCCGAGGCAGGATTCGAACCTGCGACCGTAGCAGTCGCACGGTTCCAGACTGATGCGCCTAGAACCGCTCGGCCACACTGTCCAGCGCTGGTGATCAGAAAGGATGCTTACGTACGTGTCACCTGTCTGAGTCTTATCTAGACGTATCAGCGGTTCATATCAGTGAACTGCACACGCCCCACACCATTAGAGAGTCTCCACCAGCTTGATCAGTCCCCTGCATGCAGGGTCCATGGATTCAGGAGATTGTCTCCATACCCATTCACGTCCATCCACTCGATACAATTTCAAACGAGACTCATCCGACCAGGCACCATGTTTTCAGCCATCAGCAGTCCAATGTCGGTGTTGACGGACCCAGGCGTGTCGTAAAGCTTTGTGTCGTTTAGTCATCAAGGGTGCACGAGTGGGCTCTCGGCTTCGAAAGCCCATATTGATGATGTTTCGTAAAATGGTTCGCACGGTGACACTTGTTGATGGCCCAACACTGAAAGCTGCAGCAATTTGCGGAAGGGTTGCGCTTCCGCCACTCTCAACGATTCTCTTTAGTCATCGTTGATTCCGTCCTTACAGGAACTTCTTCCGGCCTCAGATCTGTCGGAGATTTGATGTGTTACCAGATTCTTTATATTCACAGTACACTCGTGAAATGGTCGTACGGGGAAGTCCCCACTTCATCGCTACCTCGGTGTGTCCCATCGTTCGCACGCCTACTATAACACCACGTTCAAAATCACTTAAATTTTGATAACCTGCCGCTGCAGCACGGTATTCGACCTGTTTCAGTATCTCTGTATTTGAATACGCATACCTGCACCAATTTCTTTGGTGCCTCAGTGTATAAATGGCTGTGCATTGACGGACCTGTCAGTTGTACTCAGGTGATTAATGTGAAAATTTTTCCGAAGCGATTTTGACCGCACGACGGGAATAAACAGACTTCGAATACGGAATAGCGGAGGGAGATAGACGAATGAGCCATTCCATTTCGTAAATCGTTAGGAAATTCAATATTCTGAGATCCACAGCGTCAAGAGTATGCCGAGAATACAAAACTTCAGGCATTACTTCTCACCACGGATAACTCATTGGCCGACGGCTATCAATTAACGACCGACAGCCGCGTCGTTTGCGCAGAGCTGTCAGGGCTAAGATACAAGGAACATAATGTGAAATTCAGTGTGGGACGTACGACTAACCTATTCTTTAGGAGAGTGCAGCGACGTTTGTCGTCAGTGGGCTATGGCAACAGACGACCGACGCAAGTGCCTTTGCTAACAGCACGAAATCGCCTGCAGCGGCTCTCCTGGGCTTGTGACTATATCGGTTGGACCCTAGACGACTGGAAAACCGTGGCCTGTTCAGATCAGTCCAGATTTCAGTTCGTAAGAGCTGATGGTAGGGATCGAGTGTAGCACAGGACCCACGAGGCCATGTACCCAGGTTGTCAACAAGGCACTGTGCAGGCTGGTGGTGGCTCCGTAATGGTATGGGCTGTGTTTACACGGAATGGACTGGAACCTCTGGTCCAACTAAACCTATCATTGACTAGAAATGGTTACGTTCCGATACTTGGATATCATTTGCAGCCATTCATTGACTTCATGTTCCCAAACAACGATGGAATTTTTTATGGACGACAATGCGCGATGTTACCACGCCCCAACTGTTCACGACTGGTTTTGAAGAACATTCTGGACAATTCGAGCAAATGATCTGGGCACACAGATCGCACGATACGAATGCCATCGAACATTTAAGGGACATAATAGAGATGTCAGTTCGTGCACAAAATGCTGCACCGGCAACACTTTCGCAATTATGGACGGCAATACAGGGAGCGTGGCTCAATATTTCTGCAGGGGACTTCCAGCAACTTGTTTAGTCGAGTTGCTGCACTACTCCGGACAAAGGGAAGTCCGACACGATATCAGGAGTACTGTGTTATCAGTGGAGAGGCAGTAACAGCATAATGGGTCGGTCAGCAGATCTCACTGACTTCGAATGTGGAACTTTTCATTGGGTGGCACATCAGTAACAAATCTATCAGAGACATTTCAATCATTCTATAGCTGCAGTGTTAATGAAGAAACTGTAAAGCGTTAACTCGAAAAATCAAACAAAACACTTTAAACGGAGGCCAGACAAATCTCCTGTACAGACGGGCAAAGACTGTCGAACACTGAGGGTTGCTCTAAAAATCGCACGAAATGAGCCGGAGGAATCACTCGTGAGTTCCAAAGTGATACCAGCAGTGAAGTTAGCACTATAGTGGATAGTTAAAAAGAATGAGACACTGGTTCGCCAACTCGTAAGTCACATTTCTGTAATCTTTGTTAAATGTCGCTTGAGATGGTGTAAAAAGCGACGCCACTTGCCAGCGAAACGACTGATTTGGGGCGATGAATCACGGTATATCCTGCGGCAATTGGTTTGAAATGTCTGGGTTCGGCGAATGCCTCGATGCCTGCCATCATGTGTAGTGCCAAGAGTGAAGTATGAAGGAGAGGTGTTACCGTATGGGGATATTTTTTGTGATTAGGATGTCATTCCTCCACAGTCATTCAGACACTTCTCTGAAAGTGACTCCAAAACAGCTCAAGCCGTCGTAAAGGCGAAGTACTGACACACCTCATATTAACGTAATGCCCCTAATAGGTGTCCAGACACTCTTGATGAGATATTTTGATATTTTGATCTACCCTTATTATTCTTTCCCTTTCCTGCTCCTTCACCAGATGTTTTCACCAACGACTCATAATGTAACGATCATCTGATGCTCACTCTCATTTCAATAGGCCTGGCCCCCCATTGTTCACGTTCCGCGCCCTAACTGAGTTAAGACCCAAACATAACTTTTCTAGAATCTTTATGCGGCCCTGTGCTTTTCTTTTTTGGATGTTGGTAGCCACTTCTGTCTGTAGAAATCTCTTTGTCTTGTGCAGTCCTTCCCACGAGTAATGTCGTAGTATGTGCCCGACCCTTATATTTTTTCGATTCAGTATGTTCTTTATCAGGATTTTTCCTCGTAATCTCGTTGCACGAGGTCTTCTTAATCATTCAGTCCACCTGATCTTCAAGGTGGGTAGATCACGTAACTAATGAAGAGGTACTGAATAGGATTGGGGAGAAGAGAAGTTTGTGGCACAACTTGACTAGAAGAAGGGATCGGTTGGTAGGACATGTTTTGAGGCATCAAGGGATCACAAATTTAGCATTGGAGGGCAGCGTGGAGGGTAAAAATCGTAGAGGGAGACCAAGAGATCAATACACTAAGCAGATTCAGAAGGATGTAGGTTGCAGTAGGTACTGGGACATGAAGAAGCTTGCACAGGATAGAGTAGCATGTAGAGCTGCATGAAACCAGTCTCAGGACTGAAGACCACACCAACAACAACAACCTGATCTTCAACAGACTCCTGTAACACCTCAATTCAACGGCTTCTAATCCTTTCATTTCTGTCTTCCCCACTGCCCATATTTCGCATTCATACACGACTGTGTTCCAAATGTAATCTTCATTTCTCTCTAATCCCAAACTTTACATTACTGGATGATAATGGCTGCTTGTGTTTATAAAAGCCATTTCTCTACATGCAGTCCTTGGTGCTACGTCTTTCTCGCGTCTTCCACTGATCGAAGTGGTGCAGTGATTACCACACGGGATTCATGTTCGGGAGGACGACGGTTCAAATCTACATCCGACCGTCCAGATTTAGGTTTTCCGTAATTTCTCTAAATCGCTCCAGGCAAACACCAGAACGGTTCCTCTGAAAAGGCATGGCCATTGCCTTCTCCATCCTTGCAACAATCCGAGTTAGTGCTTCGTTTCTAACGACCTCGTCGTAGATAGGACGTTAAAGCCATTTCTTCCTTCCTTTTTTTCACATCTTCCTGAGCACGGGGTCCCGGGTTCGATTCCCAGCGGGGTCAGGGATTTTCCTGCCTCGAGATGACTGGATGTTGTTGTGTTGTCCTCATCATCATCATCATTCACCCCATTACGGTCGGAGGAAGGCCATGGCAAACCACCTCCGCTAGGACCTTGTCTAGTCGGCGGTGAGGGTCTCCCGCATCGTTCCCTTGGTTCCTCGGAGTGTGGGACCTCATTTTCATCATCATCATTTATTATAGTTCCTCGTCAAACTCCAGAAGAATCTGTTTTCCCTTGTTTAGCATTTAGTTATCCAGTACTTATACTTGCTGTCACTTCTTTAACGTTAGTTTTCTTCTATTTTATGCGCTTATGATAGCTATGATCAAACATACGTTGTATTTCATTAATCATGCGGCTCAATTCCTATACACTTTCCACTACCGCCACCATGTCATCAGCGAACTCTATTTTATGTCCCTGACAAACAACCTCTACATCTAGTTATTTCTATACTTCCCTTATAGTCTGTCCTAAAACAAATTAAATATCTCTGGCGACAATGAGAAAATCTACCTTCAAAATGAGAATATTTAAAAGAAATTATCGAAGATGTATAATGATTACATATCGATATATGAAATTACTGACACAACAGGAAGAAATATTTTTCTGTAAACAGTGCTCCTTAGCGTTTAAACAGCTGAATGATGTATTCAAAAAACTATCAAATTGCTGCTGTATGATCAACGATAATGAAGCAGCAACTGTTTGGCGCTTTTGTGACATCACACCAGTCTTAAAAGCTATGGAATACTTTTTGCTGAAAATATTTCTGCAGTCAACGTAAGATGATAATGTCAACTAAATACGTCGAAATAGTCAAGTAGTGATTCATCATTGGTGTGATATCACAGGTGGAAGACTGCTATTCATATCGATCTCCAGTTTTTTGAAAAATATTTTTAGATATCCTATAGTTTTTAAAAAATTTGGCACAATATTTGCTGTAAAATAGTGATTTACATTTATCTCTCATTATCTTGGACCATTATTGGTTTTAACCGTCTGTTATCTGTGAATATGTTTACTTTTGCATCGAAGTCTCTCAGCTAAGTGTGTTTACATTTCGTGAAGAGCAGTTAGCTCTTGGAGCGGTTCTGAAAGCTTTCAGTTGTTAATTTTAGTAGTTTTCAACCGGTATTCCTTGCTGTTTCTTGGAAAGCAGCTGTGGATAAAACTTACGGAAATGTTCTTTCACTGTGTAGTGACAATCTCGGTGCGTGTACCAGTGGATTGTGAAGTATTTGTGGTATTGGTATTACCAGTAGAATAGTTGTCTTAGTAGAAATTACATTCTTTCTCGAGAGTAAAATTTGAAATCTCTGTAGTTAGTTCATATAGACGTTTTACTGTAGCAATGTAACTCAAGTAACATAAATTATTTTTTTAGATAGGTTGAGAAGGAAGAAGGGGGCTGGGAAATGGAGCTCACGAGCTGCTATGAGAAGGATATACCTAGGTAGTTTCACTTTGTGTATCGCCATTAGATTTGACTAACTGTCAGAATTAAATAGAGAGGAGTCTCTTTTAGCTGTAGGTGCAGGAAAAATGCAGCAGACCTCAAGCCTAAGTCTTTTGTGAATTAAATTAAAAGGAAAAGGGTCTGCTGTTAAGTAGTTCTCGTGGTAGAGGCGTAGGCCAACAGTCGAAAAAAGTGTTGAGCTGTAAGTACCAAGTCATCATCATTGTGAAACCTAGCGCAAGGGTAACTTGGATGACGTATAACATCGGGGAATTATGTAGGAATTTTACAAAAGAGGAAAAGATTGTGCATAGAGCTGGGTATAGTCTTGACAGGGACACGGAATATTACATAGGTGGTGACCTGGAAGATATATCTACGCAAATTGTTGGCACAAATGTACACTTCAGCGTCACGATCGGGCTCATCTTTGTATATCTGTTAGATATTTTAACATAGGACTTGAGAAAGCCCTGATAAAATAGGGTATGGCTCATAGTGCAGTGGTGCCAATTGAGTCTATCGTCAGATCGGATTTAACTTCACTTGACCTGCTCCTCAACAGAGACGATAAGGGAGGTAGTAAGGAGTGTGGGAATCACTCATGGGGAAATTTCTGTAGTAATTGATGCTAGAGTCGCATCTTTTATAGACTGAAGTCAGCTGATAGGTGTCCCTGCTTAAGGTAGGTCTCTCTAACAAAGGAATTAGCATATTTTACCAAAATTTAGGGGACGTTAGAGATATAGTTAGTGAAATACTTACAAATGTGGGCCCTGGCGTTACTGGTGTGTCATAGCACCGCTTAAACGACGTAATAATTCAGAGTCTTCCTATGCTGGCATATAGATTAGCTGTATATTTTTCAAGGAGCTCTTCGCGGAGTGGGGGAGTGGCTATGTGTGTGAAAAAGGGTATTCTATTTGAATCTAATGACTTATCAAAGCGCTGCACCGAACAGGTTACTGAATGATGCGCAGGGACCGTTGAATTTCGGGAAACTAAAATTTTAATTATAGTTATCTGTAGGTTTCGTAACTCTCATTTCAGCACATTTAGGTTGAAGCTAGAGAGATTTTTTGGTTTACTACATAAAAAGTACAAAAATGTTTCGTATGTGGTCATTCTAATATTAATTTTATAAGAGATTGTAAACGAGAAGAATTTTGAAAGGTATCCTAAATTCTTAGCGTCTGATATAGACTGTATTCTTTCCAGAGTGCAGCGTAACATTAGCGCAATTACAGACATTTTTTTGATTCTTCACTACTGGAGCGGCTCTCCATTACTAAAAGGGTAAATGGCCTTTCAGACCATGGCGTAAAAATTTTAACACTAAAGGAATTTATGCACAGACACAAATTGAGTATAATGACAAACTATTTAGAAATGTTAATCCAGTGACAACAGAAACTTTTCCAAGCCTCATTAAAAAATGATAGTACAGGACGTTTATAGTACTGATAAGGGAGATACCAAAAATGATTCTTTCTCATGCGCTTTGAAAGATTTTTTCCTTTAGAATGTTTGAAACACGGTAGTAGCACTAACAGGCAGCCTGGGTGGCTGACTAATAGGATAAATATATCATGTAGAAAAAGTGGAAATTACACCAAAACGTTAGAAGTAATCATAATCAAGCTGCTGTAGTCCATCACAAACAGAAGTGTGAGGCGCTTAAAATGTCATCAGAAGGACACGCAAACGAAGTAGCCAATACTTTAGATAAAATTAAAACTGTATGGATAGTCATGAAGTAGGTGTCTGACCAATAGCACAAGGCACAAGGTCGAGGATATAAATTCAGTTCGTAAGAAAAATGTTTTTATTAATCGGTAAGATTCTAAAGCAGTCTTCTGCGTATGTAAGTCCTATACTTAACCACACCTGTAATTTTTCCACTAGTAATGATCAGTTTTCTGAATTATTAAACTACTCAGCAGTGAAACAGCCGTGTAAAAAAGGAGTAATTGATAATGTAGATAACTGTAGACCTAATTTTATGCCATCGGTGTTATTGAAAGGGTATTTAATCATTTCATTTCACAGACTATGCTGTCAAAGAAGCTATGGTTTTCGAAGTGGATTGACAACTGAAAATGTTATATTGTTTTTTCCTTGCTGGACTCTGGACGGATTAAACCAGAAGCTGTGAACATTAAAAGTCTTCTTTGATTTAGCTAAAGCGTTAGGGTGCGTTACTGCAGAAGTTGGTTTATTATGGAATAAGAAGAGTAGCTAACAACTGGTTTTCTCTCATACTTCAAGAGCAGACAGCAAAAGATCATTTTCCCCAGTAGTGATAATGGCTATGATGTGGCATCTGATTTCAGCACAATTAAGTGGGTGGTGGCAGGGGATGCCTCAGGGGTCCATGCTGGCACCACTACTGTTTCTTATACATGTAAATGACTAACAAACCCAGCAGTGCATTGCAATTGTTAAATATGTATGGGCATTGTATATACATCCTAATCTCCTTCTCTTCCCTCTCTCTGCCCATTTACTCCAACCCCTCTCTTTCTCTATTTCCTCCTCTTCCCCTCTCTGGCTGCCCATCTCTTCCTCTTCCTCCACAATCTCTCTCCATCTCCTCCTCCTCCTCCTCCTCCTCCTCTCTCTGTTCGCCTCCTCCTCTATAAAGCCTATCTCTGTCTGAATGTCAGTGGAATATTATGTAACAATTTGAAGGAGAACGGTCAATAACATTTCGAGATTTTGCCTAATAACGTTTCTCTTTATATATTATATACATATTTATATGTTACATATATTTAAAAAATGTGCACTCAGTATGTATCCGAATGTTTATTAGAACATTATGTAAAAATCTGAAATAAATTGGTCAAGAACTTTTCAAGATTTTTACTAGAAATGTTAACTCCTTATGTATTACATATATATTTATTTAGCATGTAAAAACAGAAAAATCGGTCAAGAATTTTTCATTTATGTATTACATAGAAATTTATAATATATATACCATGTACACACACACACACACACACACACACACACACACACACACACACACACACACACACGCACACACACACACACACACACACACACACACACACACACACACATATATATATATATATATATATATATATATATATATATATATATATATCCTATGTCTGTCCGAATGTTGATTAAGGCACTGTGGAAATTATTACATAAAGTGGTCAGGAACTTTCCACGAGTTTTGCTAAAAACCTTATATATATATATATATATATATAACTTAAATTTTTAAAAATATGCATCCTATGACAACTGAACGTTTATTAGTGTATGACGTAAAAATCTGAAGTATTTTGGCAAGCATATTGAGATTTTTGGTAACCTTGCCTTCTAATACGATAGGGAAATCGATATTATTTCTGCTTGCTGATGGCGCTAACATGGCAGCGAAGGATGTTGAGAGCAAATACCTAGCGCAGTTAAAGACATTAAAATCGCGGATTGTAGAAAATACTGTGATACTATATCACAGTAAGACATGGTTTTTACTGTTTCTGACACACAATTCAGCTAAAACTAATAGTTTGACTACACAGGGCATATGATCAGGGAGCCTGAAAAATCCAATTTCGTACATGTTCACAAAGCTGATAGGCTGTCACGGAATGCCCATACTCAGATCTTGTTCAAAAGGTAACTGCTGCAATATTTATTATTAGAAAATTATCGGCGATAAGTGATAGTCCAAGATGTAAATTAGTCTACTTTGTTCATTTTCATTCGCTTACGATGTATGACATTATTTTCTGTTGTAACCATACCCATTCACAAAGAGTATTTTTGGTTCAGAAACGAGGAATTTGGCCAAAATTTGGTGCAAGTCTTAGCGAACCTCTTGTCGATCGCTGTTCAGGAGTCTAGGAACTTTGACATTGGTTTCTCAGTATGTATTTTCTTTAATGTCATTTGTTGGCAATAGTACGAGCGTAATCCCGAGAATTATTAGATTTCAGTAAATAGTAGGCAGGAATCTAACTTGTATTTGGATCGCACCTCCTTGACTCTTGTGAAGAGAGCATGCAGTATTGTGGTGCATTCATTTTCGAAATGCTACCACAAGAATTTAAAAACCTCAATACATAAATGACGAATCTAATATGAAAATTTACTCATTACTCACTACGCCTGTTCTGTTAGGGACTTTATAGAAAAAAATGAAGCTAATTCCTCTATCATATAATTCATTATTCTAATATACAGTCACCAGATTATATTTCAAATACGATTCATGTAAATTTTATTTGATTTATTACTAACTTTTTGGTGTTAATTTCAAGTACTGGCTCGTACCACGTTCATGGAAATTTGTTCCAAATTTGGTTCTATGGAACTAAATGTGTAACATAAAAAATAACAAAAGCAGTGTCATGGTAACCGTGTATTATAAACAAAGTATAAAAAACACCCTAAAATGTTTCGAGGTACGTAGCATTAAGCTAAAAGATTAAGATACAATTAATAAGCCTAAATCAAAATCAAAGTAAGTAATAAGTTTAACAGACTTGTGAAAATTATGTACAAAGTGCCCTCTTGGAGAGGAAATTAGACAAATTCAAGTTAAAATCAAATCAAAAGAAGGAAAAATTTGGCTAAAGTGTTTCTAAGAAAAGTATTTCTTCGAGTGATTTTTTTTAAACTAAACTGACCTTGTTGCCAGCCGGTGTGGCCGACCGTTCTAGGCGCTTCAGTCTGGAACCGCGCGACCGCTATGGTCGCAGGTTCGAATCTTATCTCGGGCATTGATGTGTGTGATGTCCTTAGGTTAGTTAGGTTTACGTAGTTCTAAGTTCTAGGGGACTGATGACCTGAGATGTTAAGTCCCATAGTGCTCAGAGCCATTTGAGCCAACTGACCTTGTTAACCAAAATAAATCAGAGAGAAGTATTTGTTGTCAAGCAACGTTAAGTGTTAATGATATAGTGGACAAACATACCTACACATTTAAAAAACACATCTTTATTATGGCAAAAAGACGCTAGACGTATTCAAAGCGCCTATTGTTGTACATGGTCATATAACAAGCAGAATTGTAAAAATTATAAATGAACAGAGTAGAGATGAGGAAACCACTAATAATAATAACAACGATAAGGAGAGCTTGGAAGGTATTATTAAGAGATTAATCTCCCTGATAGCTGTAGCCTTTATAGCCAATAAGGCGCATACCATGGCAGTTGTGTGAAAACAAGTACATACTTAGAAAACACACTAAAACATTTCATTTTAAATGGCATTTAGCTAATCCCATAAAGACACAGAGAAAAATTTGGCACAGAAGTTGAAAATGATGAACTAAATTTTAATCAAGTGTTAGAAACAAATAAAGACACAGAATGTTACTACATATCAGAAGAAATGCTCTGAGATGTTATCTAGTCGACATATTGGGTAATATTTTATTGACCACTATTAAAATAAATTTTTTGTGTAACAAAAATATGCAAACATTTCACATTGCAGAATGTATATTAACGATAGCATGATACTTACGAATGACAGCACGAAAACCACACAATAGCTTTCTGACGAAATCTTGACGGCACATTTTTCAAACAACACTGCGAAATTGGGGGGGGGGGGGGGGGGTGATGATGTTATGCCGTTCGAAAGAATGAGAACTCTTAAAAACAAAAAAGAGACGAGAGAGTAAGGCTAGTGTCGAACACTCCATAATTGGCAGATGGGTTGCCAACTACCTCCGCCAAACCTCAAATCCGTGCTCATCGTCTACAGAGTGCGCCAACGCTGACTGATGACGCCGTCAGTCTGGCGTTTCGCCCGGCACGTTTTGAAGGAAGTGGGGTGTTGAGCGATGCGAGATGTTTCCACGCTCTCCAATCTGTCGTTAAGAACATGTTTTCCAATACACTCCTCACAGTAGTCTACGTTCTACAGTTGCAGACCAAACACGTTTCCACTTCCAACACGCAAAGGATACTACCAACTGAGAAGTCTTTCCAAACTAGATAACATCGCACTGCAGGATACTGTGCCAGTACACTAGTGTATAATACTAATATTTAATAATAATAATAGTAAAAGCAATAATTATAATAGGGAAGACAATGCAATGATCAGAACACGCACTTCCCTTACACCCACGTACCATGACGACAAACACAAATATTCAATAATAATAAGTTTATTTCAGCCAAATAGCCACACAGATTCAAAGAACAATGATAATAATAAACGAAATTAGAAATTTTACATATTGTGATTCTAATGCAGACAGAGCTACGAGCTATAATCCTTGTGAAGATATTCATCGACGGGGTAGAAGGAGTTGGCCAACAGGAAGTTCTTTAATTCACTCTGAAACCGCTCTTTATCACTACAAGACCTTTTATATGCTGTGGTAAATTACTGAATATGTGAGTACCCATGTATTTGACTCCTTTTTGTACTAATGTTAAGCATTTATAGTCCTCATACAGATTGTTTTTGGTTCTGGTATTATAATCATGGTTTGCACTATTTTGTGTAAAAAGAGAAATGTTGGAAATGAGAAAGGACATGAGTGAGTATACGTACTGGGAAGTAATAGTTAGAATGCCAAGGTTCTTAAAGAGGTCTCTGCATGATGATCTAGAACTGACACCAGATATAATTCTAATGACTCGTTTCGGAATTTTGAAAATGTTCTCTTTGTGAGAGGAGTTTCCTCAAAAGATGATTCCATAATTCATTAGTGAATCGAAGTAGGCCGAATAAACTAACTTCTTCATTCTTAAATCCCCTATTTCTGCTATCATGAGTACTGCAAATGTAGCTGAACTAAGGCGTTTCATTAAGCCTAGAGTGTGTGTTTTCCTATTTAGGTTGTGATCAATTTGCAGCCCTAAAAATTTCATTGTTTGAATATGTTATACCTATAGGGTCAGGTATTCTTTGTGAGGTACTAAACTGTGTGTACTGGGTCTTGTCAAAATTCAGTGACAATCCAATTGCTGTGAACCAACCATTGATACTTACAAATATTTCATTAGCTGATTGCTCAGTGAGAGCAACAGATTTCTGTATGGTTCTGTATGCTAACGTTAGCATATTTGATGACACAGTTTACACTCACACATTGCCTTTGGTTCATGATATGACGTGTTGTTGCAAATAAGGTTGTGGAAACCATGGTCTGACATCCTGTCTCATTTCGAAGTTTTCCCTTGTCCATGTCCGGTTAATCTTAGCGCCTGTGCTGTAAAATTCTGGAGGTACGTCTTCCCTTTTTTTCTTCAATGTTTTAAGTAGACTTTCCAGAGTTCTGCTGTTTGGTAGCGTCAGGTTTGTCCGTAGATCTTTAATGAGGAAGGGTTCTCTCGCCAGCAGATATATAAGTCTCGATCGTGTCGTTTTGTACACTCCTTTTGCTCTCTTTATATAGGTCGTCTTCACTCTTTCTGGTGTCGTTAGTTTTTCACTGTAACATATGGTCGGTTAATTTCTATGTCAGTATTAGGAAGATTTTGGCTCTGAATAGTGCCACTGCTGTCTCTAAGCTAAGAGACCTGATGTATTGTATTTCACGGATTGCCATTATTGCTTGCATTGCTTTCTCTGTTACACGTTTTGTGAAGCATTATGCAATTGTTTGTATTGTGACTCCTTGGCTACTTGAAGTCTGATACAGTCTTCAGTTTTCTCTGTCATATGGCACAAATTTTTACAAAATTGAGCAAATTATCATTTTAGAATCTCTCTCTTCCAAAGTTACAACTGTTATTTGTCTTTCATCTTTTCTTCTAATGACCTATGAACTTTCCTTTGCAGAAAAGAAAGATTTAATCCGTTAAATCAACTCCTGCAGCAGGTAAACAGTTTTCGTCGCTGATATTTTTCAGTTTTATGAAAAAAGTTTCAAGATTTTCCATGTTGTAGCACTGTGCTTTAGGAAAGAATGTTCCACAAGATTTGCAAAGATATGTGTAATTGTTGGCCCTTTCTCAGAAAGATATGCCCACCTACTTCAAGCTTCATTAATTGTGACTTCTATTTGTAGCCCATTTCTAATAGCTGGTTTACCCAGCGGTTCCAGTCATCCCCAGAACAATCTAAGAAATTTGCTTCCTCGACCAGTACCGATGAAAGTAACTCTTCCTCTATTTCTGTCTGCCGAGTGAGATGTTGCAGGGGACTCATATTTGGAGACAACCATCAAAATTTAGATTTTCCGTGGTGACCCTAAATAGCTTTTAGTAAATTCCGGCATGGTTGCTTTGAAGAAGCTATTCATCCCCAATCTGAACTTATGCTCTATCTGCAATGACCACGTCGTCGGCGGAACGTTAAATCCTTATCATCCTTCATTCCTTTCTATTTCTAAAACGAATTAGATTATTATCCATAACCTAACTTGTGTAGCTTTTTTTCTCTGGAGCACTGTGTGAGCAAAAGTAAAACTTTTGCGTGGTTTAAGAATTTCTCTCTAACGATGGAAATGGCTTTCCGTTTCCTGCCAACGCTTCCTTGCTACCTTCTGAATGAATATTAGACTATTCTGGCATCCCGAAATTAGTAAACTACAATTTAGCGGCTTTATCTCAAAGATTTAAAGAAGTGGATCAAGTATGATCCCGCACTTATTTAAACCGCAATGCGAAGCCTATACTAGAACCAATGATATAATGATATTTAAGAGAGGAGTCATACATTAACCTTTGATATCCCTTCAACAATGCATGTTACAGAACGTCACAAGTGTCAATAATGACGACGCCACTGCAAAATGGTCTTTAACTATTAAATTTCTTCTCGCCAGGAATGCCCAATTTTCCTGTGTTAGTCCACTTTTTATGTCCTCTTCCTCATTCCTGTTGTCTATCATCAGTCTACAGTCAGTCCATAGAGTGCTGAAACATCACGAGAGGAGGAGGTATATTTGGAAAAAGGACGATTCCAGCAGGATTACATCATGGTATTGTAGAGATTCTGAAATCAGAAACTAGATTGCAAAGGGTACCCATGAGCAGATGTCAACTCAGATCACAGTTTAGCGAAGATGAAGAGCTGAAGTATAAGAGAATTGTCATCAAGAATCTATGTGTAAAGATGTGGGATACTGAAGTAAGGAAGAATGAACTGCTTTTCAAATTTCCTGAGCTCATAGATAATACAGGATGTCCCACTCAAACCTCCCTAATTTCAAGGACCCAGGAGAGAAAAACCACAGTAGATATGACAATGAGAGGTGCACCACATTGTAGAGATCTCAAAGAATTTATATTGCCTTGTCAGAAGTGCCAAGTATCGTCGTCAGAGCACAGCATGGTAGCATGAAGTGAAAATGGCGACTCCACAGTAGTGCATGCAAGCAGTAGTGTGGTTTGCAGAAACAAAATCGCCGATTACTGTTCAAAGAAATTAACGTCGTATGTATGAATGTGATCCACCTAATGTGGAAACAATAAAGGTCTGGTATAGGAAGTTTCTGGCAACAGGAAGTGTCCTGAAACATTCTGGCAGTGCACGTTTCAGAAGGGACAGTGGAGGACATCAGACAAACGTTTCTCAGAAGCCCATGTAAGTCAATTCGTCAAGCATCTGGACAACTTGATGTACCTCGATCAACATTGCATTGTGTAATTCACCAGCGCCTTCGTATGCATGCTTACAAAATGCAAATTCTGTAACATCTGATTCTGAACGACAAACCACGGCGACAGCAATTTGCTGCGAATATGCTGCAGCGTATTGATATGGATGCCAGCTTCCTGGAAAGATGTTTATTCTCAAATTAGGCAACCTTCCATCTATCAGGAAGGGTTAACAGGCATAATGCTCGGATTTGGGGCTCGCAAAATCCGCACGTTGCCATTGAACATGTTCGTGATAGCCCTAAACTAAACCTCTGATGTGGACTAATGCACGACGGGATTGTTGGACCGTTCTTCTCCGCGGAACAAACAGTGAGTGGGTCAGTGTATCTGGACATGTCGGAGCAGTTTGTGTACTCTCAGATACAAGACTTGCAACCCAACATCATTTTTCAACAAGATGGAGCTCCGCGCATAGGTCATTGGCTGTTCGCAAGCTCCTAGATAGGTAGTTTCCCAATCGTTAGATGGGATGCGGAGGACGCATTGCCTGGCCATCACAATCACCCGACGTTACGCCGCTTAATTTTTTCATGTGGGGATTCGTGAAGGACTGTGTGTATGCGACCAAAGAGGATGATATTCCTATGTAGCGACATCGTATCACTAATGCGATTGCAACAATAACCGAGGAAATGTTACAAAGAACGTGGCAAGAAATTGAATATAGACTCGATAGTCTTCGTGCTACAAATGGTTCACATGTAGAGGTGTATTGATGATAAATGAATAAATTCTCTGAGATGCTCTACAATGTGGTGCATTTTTCATTGTCGGTTTACTGTGGTTTATTTCCTAGATCTTTGAAATCAGGGAGGTTTGAGTGGAACACCCTGTAAATGGCACTTTAGCCAGGCCAGTTGAAGAGGTGTGGACATTTCTAAAAAGGGCGACCACAGAAGATGGAGAGACAAATACAGGTACGAGGAAGGTAACTTGGAAGAAACCGTGGGTAACAGATGAAAAACGTCTGTTGAACGACGAAAGAAGAAACGTACAAAAATGTACCAATCAGACCATTCCAATCAACACATCTTGTGTTTTTTTTTCAGAATGAAAGTATATCAATGGTAAGGTTCGCTGCTGATCGCTATTCTCAGTAAAAGCGAAGTGGGGCGAACACCGTTGGCTGAAGAAACGCGAAGCAGCAGGCCGGTGAGTGCAGTGACTCCACACAACGTTCAGCGAGTCGCTGATATTCGTGGTGACCGACGGGTGACGGCAGATGATTTGTGTTGCTTTACCTCCATCAGTAAAGACAGTGTGATGACCACCATTGAACGACTGGGATCCTCAAAGGTTTGTGCAACTTGGCTACCAAAATAATACCTTCCATTTTTTTATTCTTAAATAAAGTTTGTTAAGTGGTTTTGTTTCGTACGAGGAACACTCCTTCAAGCACCATGTAAGTGTCTTGCGGAGTATGAATGTACATGTAAATGTAGAAAAATTTGAATTTGGCACTATTCCGCGAAGGTTCTTTTCCTTCTGCTTCGTTACATTGTCACAATGTTAACCGACCAGTTTACAGGGGCAAGACAAAAAATTGTCTCACAACTCATCCAGTGCTATCGTTTAGAGGGATAGGAATTCCTGTAAAAAAAACTGTGACCGGAGGCGAAACATTTGTTCACTTTTTTTTAACCAGAATCAAAGAGGCAGTCAGTGAAATGACATCACTGGGCCGTGCGTTATGCCACACTGGAATACACACCCTTGTTAAAAGATGGGCCAGAACTGTGGAAATGGACAGAGAGTACATTGAGAAGTCCACTGCAGTAGTAACTTTCTGTGTCAACAGATGCCAGTACTGCAGTCGCTTGCAAAATGGCCGACATCAATTTTCGGATTAGACAGCGTTCTGCTACCACAGAGGTAAGCTTGTTTCTTATAATATGATCAGCAGCTTCTACAATTTTTTAAATAACGTCATCTTGACTTTAGCCCTTAGTGTTTTATTTTATGATTGCAATTCCGGCATCTGTGCCATTTTCAAGCAGCTGCAAAACTTAATGGTCTAAATGTAATGAGAAGAATGTAAAGTGGGATTATTAACAGTATGTGAGAGCAATTTTGTAGTTTGTTGACAATCATGTACTTACAAGGGGCCGATAATAGAAACCACTGACATTATAAAAAAATCGAATTCAACACAAAAAACTTGAATAGCCGAAAATGATTAACTAATTAAGTTGCTACAATTAATCTTATTTTTTACTTATTTTAAATTCCAGGATGAGTTAGATTCACAGCCACATGTTGTTGCAATGGGCATTTGTGTTGCTAGCACACTGGCTGGTATTTTCACAAATCATGTAGAGAACAAATTCAGTGAAAAACATACTGATGTTACCAACAACATTTCACATTGCATATGTAGACAACACTGTTACAAGTTCTCTTCAGTGGCACAATTACTGAAATCGAAAGTATGCTTTCACGATTTAACAGCGTACATCCAAAAATTGTTTTTGATGTGGGACTAGGAAAACAACACTCTATTAATTTGGTTTTTTTTATTTGATAGTAAAGAATTACAATGGCGCCCACAATTTTGGAATATTTCAAAGACCAACCTGCACTGACAGAATAATACACAACAGTTCATGCCACTCAGATATACATAAGTAAGCCTTTTTCAACTCCATACCAAACAGTAGCATGAACTTGCCACTAGATCAGAACGAAATTACCGTAAGATTGTGCATACTAAAATATATAGCAACAAGTGATGGTTACAGTGCTGATATGGTAGACAGAACGTGCCTATACTACAAAATTACATAAGAAATTATACAATATAGATAAAGAAATACCATTAACAAGAGAAGCAGAACAAAAAACTAAATATATTACTTTACCTTATTATGATGCCATATCATACTGAATAGCCGGCAAATTTCCTAAAACTAATGTACGGATCGGCTTCCGCGCGAATGGCAAAGTAGGGCAGAAGTCGGGACTAGTGCAGCAGGGGATACAACCCGTCGGCTTTGAACAATGACGTCACAAGTCGCCAGAGAGCATGTATTACAGAGATGAAAGAGCTGAGGAGAATGTTGAGAAACAAAGGAATGCGAGAGAGATAAACATTGATCTTGTCAAAAGCATAAGTGTTTTTTGACTTTAAAAAAAAAAAAATCTCACGAGATAGAATAAACTGATCCTACTTTATTAAGCAATATCTTGTCAAAAGCCGAGAAGCGATTGTTCTTAATGTTCTAGCTCCCTTCAGTACGTAATAAGTGTTTTTTGACTTTAAACAAAAATCTCACGATATAGAATAAACTGATCATACTTTATTAAGCAGCTCCCTTCAGTACCTAATAAGTGTTTTTTGGCTTTTAAAAAAAAAAAAAATCTCACGAGATAGAATAAACTGATCCTACTTTATTAAGCAATATCTTGTCAAAAGCCGAGAAGCGATTCTTCTTAGTGTTCTAGCTCCCTTCAGTACGTAATAAGAGTTTTTTGGCTTTTTTAAAAAAAAATCTCACGAGATAGAATAAACTGATCCTACTTCATTAAGCAATCAGTAAAGAAACGAAACTGAAACATAACAGCAAAAGCTTTTAGATTTACATTCAATTATTTTAATGATAGTGCTTATTAGAACACAGAACTGCTTTACTATCTATGCCTCGAAGTGAAGTCTTTACGATCTATGACTAAGGAATGACGTCATTGTTCAAAGCCGACGGGTTGTATCCCCTGCTGCACTAGACCCCAGAAGTCTGACACATCAGCCACAAAATAAAACCATTTGCACAATCAGGGATTTACAAAACAAGTGTGGTAAATGTGAATGATTGTATGTGACGCAAACAGATAGATGTTTCTCCACCAGGTTCAGAAAACACACAATAAACGAGTACTGTAAATCTTCATCAAGTGCATATCGATGAAACTGTACTCGTAAAACCAACAACCTCGAGAAATCCTTATAGGTACAACATAAGGCAGGAAACGGCTGATTAACGGTGGCTCTTGAAGAAATTAAAACGGTAATTTCCAAGAATGATTGCCTATTGAAGTCACGGGGTCCAAACGATACATATCGAACGTACGATGGTAAATCAATCATGCGACTCTGGTGGCGGGCGTTATAAGTATGTTTACGGTTGTCGCAACTACCAAAGAAGAGCGTTACAAAAATACTTGTAATTGCAAAAGAGACGACTTACCTTACTTGTCGTCGGTGTTGTCATCATTTGAAAGTCCATTACGGTGGTCTGGCTGGATAATTTGGAAGAGTCGAACCACGTCTTCTTCCTGATACTCGTTCGTTTTCCGTACTGTCCGCAATGAAATTGTAAACGGTATTTACACACTTCGCACCACGACAGTCTACACAGTCCCTTCGTTCCTCGTCCGGTAGCACTCCATATTTGCGACAAAAAGTAGAACTATTTTCTACGCTACATGGAATTACATTTTTCCATGTGAGAGAATCCGCCGAAGAAATGTCAAGAACACCAGTCATCCCACTCACTAACGACATGAATCGTCTCGGATTCCCTAGCAACTCACAAATAATTCGCGGAACGACGGAAAACATAAAAATGACGATCACAAATAACTGATGACAAGGCCCGCCACCAGAGTCGCATGATCGAATACCATCGCACGTTCGAACGTATCGTTTGGATCCCGCGACTTCGATAGATAATCATTCTTGGAAATTACCATTAAAACTTACGTCTTCAAAATGCATATTCAATGAATGAAACGAACCACAGAAAAAAAATTTCTCGATCGTCTTAGTCATTTACTATAATGTATGACATGTGCATACTTTCAGATGTGTCAGACTGTCGTGATATATACAGTCCACTAAAAATTGTTGTACGTCAAACGGAATATTGACTGGTATCGCTGACTGGTTGTTATTTGATGAGCATATTGCGTTGTTATCACGGCCTAACGTCAACCTGTATGTCAAAACTTCGAAAATATGTGTCAGCAAACTACAAAATTGGTAGTACGTACTGTTAATCCCATTTTACATTCTTCTCATTGCGTTGTGTTATGTTTCGTAGATTTTTAAGGAAGCACAAATGCTGAAACTGCGTCGTAAAACAACAGAGCAATATGACGACATTAAAAAGGAGAGGGAACGAGAGAGACAGAGAGCGGAGAGGGGGGGGGGGCTACAATTCCAACAATCTGGAAATATAGTTACATTTACTTAAACTTTTCTTTTGCTTTTTAAAACCGGTAATTTCATTTTACTTTCAGAAATTCACCTATAAAATTTTAGGTCAGAATGCCATACTCATTTTCTGGTGGCTACCGTATTCTTTTTAACACGACGTTTACGAGTTAATTACAACTATCTGTCATAAGGCGCTGAGGATGAATGACGACAACTGTAAATATATTAAATGTAATACAAGAAAGGTTGCAGTAAAGTTACAATAGTCTTGATAGTCTCTCAGTCGAACGCGCAGGATTCTTTTTCACATCGTATAACTGGTTCCGGGAAGTTGCTCGGTTTAGTTGAGTGTCAGCCATATGCAACATATAAAAAAAAACCGAATCGAGGAGTGTTAAGCAGTGAAACTATGTTCTTCCCTCTGTTTAGGGAAAATATAACAACCGTTTACTCCACAGCTTGCCGTCGGACGCAGTTCCTGATTGTTGAAGTCAGACCACGTGACACTTCCGACCACATTGCGGTGGCGCTGTTGCGAGTGTAACATTGAGCCTGTTATGAATTCTCCCAACTTTCCACTGAAATAGTGACACAGCGCTGTGCTTTAGGCGGAATTTTTGGAGGTCACAAGGGAATAAAGCTTTATAGGGTTCCTACTGGACGCAGAGAAGCTGAAAGAATAATTTTTATACATTGTCGTAAATCATCCTAACACATAAGATTCGACGACTGGTGTACGATGTAATGAAGAGCTGCAGTGTTTAAAAATCAACCAGTCGGTCATCAGAGTTGCCTTGTTATGATGTAATGTTAAATTCTGAACTGTCGATGCTTTTAGTTTGAACGCATATTGTTGAAACAAAGCAAATATGACGTAATTGAGCCAATATATCTTACAATTGTTTCTTTTCATAGTTGTCGTTAAATTATTGGAGACTGCAGTATTTTTTTACCTTTAGTTTACCCACATATAGTAGCCTATATCGATACAGTGAACAAAGAAGATAAGAAAACCTAATAGACAAGCAAATGAAATTGGACAGTAAAGTCGATTTTATTAGTCCTCGGTATTTTATAGCAGTTTTTATGCTAGATTAAGCAGTTTCACATACAAATACTAGGCACAATATGTAAGTCAAATCATGTTTGTTGCCGGTTACTGCAGAAAGTTCAGAACTTAAATTCAATTATCTGTACATTACAAATGTATCGATTTTGTGAGTGACAGTTATCAAACTATGATACTGTGAAAGCTTCATAGTTGGGCGATACATCTGCGTCGAGGATAGTGCCTATTATTCATAAAGCCTTTATGTTTTGCACAATACTTAACTCCATCAAAAATTCCTTGGCAGAAATAAAAGAACATGACTACACAAACAGTTAATAAATGAAAGTACGAGTTAATAAATGGAATTTTAATCAACAATTGAAAAAATAAACCAGGAAGGACAAAAAATTTTAAGTTGATCAGTGAAATAAATCTTGCTGCAGGGAGAGAACTGCTTTCTATAAGAGAATTGTTTGTTTTGGTTAGTTACTGTTAAATTTCGCTAACGAAAAACAGTTGAAAATTCTTGTTTTTGTCGTGCCATCTTTGGTTTTTTCTTGTGAAAGCAGCGTTTTCCAAACCCACTTTCGTTATCTTTTTCTGCTGCTTTGACAAATTAAGATTTAAATGGACTCGTTTCCGAACACCGGTCAGTATCCAGATTATTGATTGTTGTAGCACTTCTTACACCTCTTTTGTCAACTGTCAAAAATACTGAGCTGCACCCTGGATATGTGTCAACGTTGAACTGTACCCCCCCCCCCCCCCCTCACCACCATAACTGACTGGGTAAGTTAGAAAGTTATATCAACCGGCGGAGAAGGGTCTGGAATACCATCGTGCCACATATTGCACTGTTCTGTTCTAACCATCCTTCAGATTGATGACAATTTTACTTTTTTCGTGCTGAGAATACTAGATAATCAGTTTAAAGATACTTCCAATCGTACTGTGTATTTAACCACGCCACCTTAGAGGAATTACAAAAATCTGTCGCTGTGGCATCGCGAAAATGAGGTTTATCTTGGACACACAAGATATATTTCGTCAGGATTTTTTCACATTTTGTGTTGGTGTGGGTTCTAGACGTTGAGATCGAGACCAGTATTCAGTCTTAGCAATACATGACGTAGTTGAACTCGCTTCCTTAGTAGATATCCTAAAGATAGAGCTATAGGAATCCTTTGTCGATATTTTTTTCTCCTTTTATTATTTTGTTTCGTTCGTTACACGAGGGACGTTGAATAAGCAATGCAACATATTTTTTTCTGGGCCAATTTCGGTTGAAAAAAATACAGTTTTTGTCGTAGGACATCGGAGAATATCCCCGTTGCAGCCCCAATGGTTTCATGAAGTTCTGACAGATGGTGGCGCTATACGTTGCCTTCAAAATGGCGTCTGTAACTGAGGTGCGTTACAAGCAGAGATCTCTCATTGAGTTCCTTTTGACGCAAACCACAGCATCGCAGATATTCAAAGGCGGTTGCAGAATATCTATGGAGACCTGCGAGTGAACAAAAGCACGGGAGTCATTGGGCGAGGCGTCTGTGCTCATGGCAAAAAGATCGCGCAAGCCTGCCCGATCTCCGCGCGGCTGAAGTCCGCAGATAGCCGTGACTCCTGTAGTGTTGGAACGTGTGGACACTCTCATTCCAGGTGGTCGGCGTATCACAATCAAGCACCTCGCTGCGCAACTGGACGTCTCTGCTGGCAGTGAGACGCACTCGTCCACCAGTTGGAATAGTCGAAGGTGTGTGTCCGCTAGATTCGTCTCCACCTAACACAAGACCATAAACGGGGACGGACGACCATCTGTGCGGAATCGCTTGCGCGTTACGAGGCTGTTTTGACAAACCTTCATTGAATTGTTCTTCCTCATCCACCTTACTGCCCGGATCTAAATGGTTCAAGTGGCTCTGAGCACTATGGGACTTAACATCTGAGGTCATCAGTCCCCTAGACTTAGAACTACTTAAACCCAACTAACCTAAGGATATCACACACATCCCCGCCCAAGGCAGGATTCGAACCTGCGACAGTAGCAGCCACGAGGTTCCGCACTGAAGCGCCTAGAACCGCTCCAGCCAGCCTGGATCTCTCAGCATCCGACTTCCATCAGTTTAGCCCAATGAACGGTGCACTCCAAGGGATGCAGTACATGGATAATGAGGAAGTCACTGATGCAGCCTAACGTTGGCTCTGACGTTGACCAGTAGAGTGGTACGATGTGGACATACAGGCCCTCCCAGTAAATTGGCGGAAGGTCGTCACATTCAAAGGGAAATATGTTCAAAAATAGGGTTTTGTAGCCAAAAGAGTGTGGTATAATATGGCACATTGGAATCCTGAATTAAACCAAGCTGCTTCCAGGAAAAATATGTGTTGCATTGCTTATTGAACACCTCTCATATTTGGTATCATTGAAGTATTAAAAATACAATTTTCTATCTGGAGATAAATACTTACATATGTATTTAGGTATCTTTGTTGTAATAGCCTCTTTTGAGTATTAAAATTGAAGAATCGAGTGGTAGGTTTAGTGAAGAGAGAGACGGTGAATGGTGACGTTATGTCATGTCTGAAAGGTTTTTTTGTGTGTGGTGGCACAGATAATACTGGGGTTATTCGGAAAGAAAGGTACCATCGGTCGCGAAATGGAAAATACAGTGAAAATCTGAAGTTTTGCACAGATGCATTGGGCACTGTGTCTGGTACACCTCTCGATCGCATCATGTCGCTCTTTTCAGTTCTGAGCTCACAGTGAGAACGTAAAGATGGCTAGAAATTAGAGTCCCCTGCCAAGTATGAGGGGGTGGCGAAAGATTTCGCCTGAAGCTATGCAATCCACATAACATAAGTGTCATGCAGTTCGTTCTACACGACAGCTCTCGGCCGCACTCTGCAGGGGCAATGAAAGTGCTCCCGCAGCGTTTTCAATGGGAAGTGTTTGATCACCCGCAATACAGCCCATAATTGGCTACCCCTGAGGTTCATCTCTGCTCAGATGAACAGATCGCTATGAAGACAATATTTTGACACAGACAACGAGCTGCAGTCCAGAGTAGAAAATTGTCGAAAAGCGCTGGCGTCTGTCTTCTGTAACGAGGTAATTGAAAAGTTGGTACAGAGCCTAAGTCTGAGCGGCGACTGTGTAGGGAAGTAGCTGAAAGGTGTAGCTAACCGTTGCAAATAGAACAGTTTTGATTTTCACTGCGGTTTCCATTTCGCGACCTATCGTTCCTTACTTTCCGAATATCCCTCGTACATTTAATTAATGTCTGCGCCGTATGAATGGGAGCTACAGGAAGACAGTGATTTCTATTGAATTAATGTGAACTGTGTACTGCGCCTTTCTTTGCTGCATCAACTAAGTTTTCGTGCATACAGCGGACACAAATGGGTGGATCGCTGCCGGCCGCGGTGGCCGAACGGTTCTAGGCGCTTCATTCCGGAACCACGTGGCTGCTACTTTCGCAGGTTCGAATTCTGCCTCGGGCTTGGATGTATGTGGTGTCCTTAGGTTAGTTAGGGTTAAGAAGTTCAAAGTTTAGGGCACTGACGACCTCAGATGTTAAGTCCCATAGTGCTTAGAGGCATTTGAACCATTTTTGATGGATCGCTGGTGAAACATTACGAACGTGCGACGCCAAATTTAACGTTACGAGGACTGTGCGTCGATGTGAATGAGCTTTGAAATGTGTCCTATTACACACTGAACGGATGTCAGAGGGCGGAACATCAGATAGACAAGTTTAGTTTGTAAATACGTCGGTGCCGCGTATTCGAAATAGTGCACATCCAGGAACTGCAATCTCAAGGCATCAGTCTCGCGACTACACCTGCGGCACTACCAGGATCGAATCGTTACCTGGAAAAGGCGTACAAAGGATATGGAGACATTATTTTCAACGCAAAATCGCCAAATACCATCACCGCCCCCATCTTAGACACACTGTAATTCTCGCAATCGTGTAACAACGCAATCTGCAGCTAAAGAGGAGATTTTTTAAAAATACTGCTAAACAGGATCAAGCTCTCAAATACAATAAAATACAATGTTTTCCAGAAGTAATGTTGTCTTATATTGACAGTTTTATCGAGCATTTAGAGTTTCCTCCACATCCCTCCCCACAATTTCTCTGTCGATTTCTAAAACAGAAGTCACACGCGCCCCATTCTTTAAGTGCGTCCGCAATGTTCGCAGATACTGATTCTCACGTAATAAATTACTTGAATTTTGAAGTGTACAGATTTGCAAATCGCCAATATATGGCGTAGGCGTGAACCTATCATAAGGTGCTTTGTTCTGACTGTCGAGAACCGCATCAGGTGCTGCATTCAAATATGGTAGCTATGTACTCGTGTTTTTGGAGTGTTTGTTTACAATGTCAAGCAAGTGTCACAGGTTTGGCACGTCAGCCTATTTCAAATAACCGAGTGGATTTTTGGGTACATGTCGTTGTTGTTCTTGTGGTCTTCAGACCAGAGAGGGGTTTGATGCAGCTCTCCATGTTACACTATCCCGTGTAAACCTCTTCATCTCCGAGTAACTACTGCAACCTACATCCTGCTGAATTTGTTTAGTGTATTGATGCCTTGGTCTCCCTCTACGATTTTTACTCTCCGCGCTTCCCTCCAATACTAAACTGATGATGCCTTGATGCCTCAGAATATGTCCTACCAAGCAATCCCTTCTTTTAGTCAAGTTGTGCGACAAATTCCTCTTCTCCCCAATTCCATTCAGTATCTCCTCATTAGTTACGTGATCTACCTGTGATCTACCTTCCTAATCTTCAGCATTCTTCTGTAGCACCACATTTCGAAAGCTTCTATTCTCTTCTTGTCCAAACTATTTATCGTCCATGTTTCACTTCCATGCATGGCTACATTTCATACAAATACTTTCAGAAAAGACTTCCTGACACTTAAATGTATAGCCGATGTTAGCAAGTTTCTCTTCTTCGGAAACGCTTTCTTTGGCGTTGTCAGTCTACATTTTGCCGGCCGATGTGGCCGAGCGGTTCTAGGCGCTTCAGTCTGGCACCGCGAGACCGCTACGGTAGCAGGTTCGAATCCGGCAACGGGCATGGATGTATGTGATGTTCTTAGGTTAGTTAGGTTTAAGCAGTTATAGGTATAGGGGACTGATTATCTCAGATGTTAAGTCGCATAGTGCTCAGAGCCATTTGAACCAATTTTTAGTCTACATTTTATATCCTCTCTACTTCGACCATTACCATTTATTTTGCTCCCCAAATAGCAAAACTCATCTACTACTTTAAATGTCTCATTTCCTACTTTAACTCCCTCAGCATCACCTGATTTAATGTCCGCCCCGGTAGCTGAGTGGTTTCGGTCAGAGAACTGTAATAAAAAAACATCAAACGAACTTCAACGGATGTCATGTGACATCCGCTACGACCAAATACAACGATCAGTAACGAACAAAACGCAAAAAAATTGGTCAGAGCGACAGAATGTCACTCTTAAACGCCCGGGTTCGACTCCCGGCTGGGTCGGAGATTTTCTTCGCACAGGGACTGGGTGTTTTGTTGTCCTAATCATCACCATCTCATCCCCATCGACGCGCAAGTCGCCGAAGTGGGGTCAAATCGAAAGACTTGCACCCGGCGAACAGTCTACCTGACGGGAAGCCCTAGTCACAACTGATTTAATTCGACTACATTCCAGTATCCTCGTTTTGCTTTTGTTGATGTTCATCTTATATCCTCCTTTCAAGACACTGTCCACTCCATTCAACTGCTCTTCCAGGTCCTCTGAGTACCTACATATTTATTATTCAACTACATTGGTACTACACTCGTGCGGCAATCTGAAAGACCAAAGCTAATTTCAACTGACGTGTCGTTGCCAAGTGACATAATTCGATGGAATGTGGACCACACATAGAATGAACTACTACAGCCTAGTACCGAAAGTAACTGGGAGAAATTAGCACCAAGGCGAACAGAAATGACACGTTTACTCAAAGACAATTATTACACTGAAATCGCTGCGATCATGCTGGTCGCCTGGTATTTACAGGGCATGCTACGTAATAGGGTATGTGTTCACCACGAACGGCCCCCGGTAGCTGAGTGGTCAGCGTGACAGACTGTCAATCCTAAGGGCCCGGGTTCGATTCCCGGCTGGGTCGGAGATTTTCTCCGCTCAGGGACTGGGTGTTGTGTTGTCCTAATCATCATCATTTCATCCCCATCGACGCGCAGGTCGCCGAAGTGGCGTCAAATCGAAAGACCTGCACCAGGCGAACGGTCTACCCGACGGGAGGCCCTAGCCACACGACATTTCCATTTATACCACGAACGGCAATGCTCGCTCTGCAAAGTGCACCCATGCTGGCCGCAAGGTTGGCATGGAGTCCTTGTGGCAGGGCATTGCGTTCCTCCACCATCGTGACTGAAGACTGCTGCATGGTCGTTGACGCATGCGGACGTGCTGCAATACATGCCCCCACATGAGCTCGATGGGAATGAAGTCGAGGAAAGTGGCACGCCTATCAATTCGCCGAATATCATCTCGCTCCATGAGCTGCACCACCTGCACTGTTCGATGTGCTTGTGCACTGTCATCCAAAAAAATCTAAGTCGTGGCCGAATCTACCTGTGAAAAGGCGCTCAAGTAAAAGGAGTTCATTGTCACAATAACGTTGACTGGTGAATGCGCCGTGTCCAGAGATTTGGAGGTTTGTATGGCCATGCAATATTATGCATCTCCGTACCGTAACACCTTAACCACCAAAAGGACGATGTGCGAGAATGCTGGACGGCCCTCGTATGGCGAGAGGTGGTAACACGTAATGCATCTAGGGACACTGGCGAACTCGTTCGGGCTGGTTGCCAGGTGTTATGGTGTGGACAGGCATAATGTTACATGGCCCTACTGACCTCAAGAACTTCGAATACATTACACTCACTGGTCGATGTTACTGTGGCGCTGTACTCCTTCCCACCGCTCATCTTTTCAGGGGGCATTCGACCGTGGCTTCATTTTCATGACACTGCATGGCCACATCGAACAGGCGGAGGAGCTCTTGAAACGAGGGGATATTTGGTGAATAGTCCAACCAGCCCATTCCCCCGACTTCATTCCCATTAAGCAAGTGTGGGGAGACGCATTGCAGCACGTCTGCATGCACCAACGACCATCCACGACCACCCAAAGTTATCAACCACGCTGATGGAAAAATGGAAATGCCCTACCAGAAGGGCTCCTCACCAGCGTTGCAGACAGTATGTGAGCACGTTGTAGAGCATGCACTGCCGTCGTGGTGATCACACACCCTATTAATAACCCTGTCCCACCTTTTGTACATTACTGGCCATTAAAATTGCTACACCACGAAGATAACGTGCTACAGACGCGAAATTTAACCGACAGGAAGAAGATGCTGTGATATGCAAATGATTAGCTTTTCGGCTGGCGGCGGTGGGGACACCTACAACGTGCTGACATGAGGAAAGTTTCCAACCGATTTCACATACACAAACAGCAGTTGACCGGCGTTGCCTGGTGAAACGTTGTTGTGATGCCCCGTGTAAGGAGGATAAATGCGTACCATCACGTTTCCGTTTTTGATAAAGGTCGGATTGTAGCCTATCGCGTATCACTAGCAGTCGAGATGACAGGCATCTTATCCGCATCGCTGTAACGGATCGTGCAGCCACGTCTCGATCCCTGAGTCAACACATAGGGGCGTTTGCACGACAACAACCATCTGCACGAACAGTTCGACGACGTTTGCAGCAGCATGGACTATCACCTCGGAGACCATGGTTGCGGTTACCCTTGACGCTGCATCACAGACAGGAGCACCTGCGATGGTGGACTCAACGACGAACCTTGGTGCACGAATGGCAAAATGTCATTTTTGCGGATGAATGCAGGTTCTTTTTACAGCATCATGATGATCGCATCCGTGTTTGGCGACTTCGCGGTGAACGCACATTGGAAGCATGTATACGTCATGGCCATACTGGCGTGTCACCCGGCGTGATGTTATGGGGTGCCATTGGTTACACGTCTCGGTCACCTCTTGTTCGCATTGACGGCACTTTGAACAGTGGACGTTACATTTCAGATGTGTTACGACCTGTGCCACTACCCCTCATTCGATCCCTGCGAAACCCTACATTTCAGCAGGATAATGCACGACCGCATTTTGTTGGTCCTGTACGGGCCTTTCTGGATACGGAAAATGTTCGACTGCTGACCTGTCCAGCACATTCTCCAGATCTACCACCAATTTAAAGCGTCTGGTCAATGGTGGCCGAGCAACTGGTCAGTCACAATACACCAGTCACTACTCTTGATGAATTGTGGTATCGTGTTGAAGCTGCATGGGCAGCTGTACTTGTACACGCCATCCAAGCTCTGTTTGACTCAATGCCCCGGCGTACCAAGGTCGTTATTACGGCCAGAAGTGATTGTTCTGGGTACTGATTTCTCAGGATCCATGCACCTAAATTGCGTGAAAATGTTATCACATGTCAGTTCTAGTATAATATATCTGTCCAATAATACCCGTTTATCATCTGCATTTCTTATTGGTACAGCAATTTTAATGGCCAGTAGTGTAATATCCAGGGGAGTACCTTGAATTGCTGTGTCTTTAATGTAAATGTTATATTTGTAGAAAAATATCGTTTCTGTTCGTCTCAGTGCTTATTTCTTTCAAGTATATTTTTTTTCTATACTGTAGCAGTACTTTCTATGCGCAGTCCAACTTTCATCGTGGTATGTTACTTGACAGTGACGCATCATGCGGAAGTTACTTTGCACATCAGTGTATATACTGGTGGAAATTATATTTAGTGCTACAGAATGATGTTTAATTTTCTTTATCCTACTTTTCACATGCCCTAGTAAAAGTGCATGGGCAGTGTATGAGTACAGCTGTATTACTTTCGAATTGGACAGTAAATGTAATTTCGTTCTTCTTTCCCTCAGAGTACCACTCGGGGAAGTAATGGTTCTTGAATTAAATCCCTTGAGTTCATTCACTGTATCACAAAGAGGTTAGGTCACCAATTGAGAAAGCGAGTAATTGCTCTGTTTGAATTTAGGTCGATGATTCCTTTGTGTTATAATACGGCTAAATATACTGCAAGGCCAGCTCCGTGATAGGCCCAAAAACGTACCATGCTGAAACTCTACACATCAGGAGAGCAAGTCGTGGTGGACTGCATCAAAACACTGAGAAGACTGATGACTTGCTTACGCAAGCCACCTCATGAAGTACGACGCTGCACGTGTGCCTGACTAATTTTGACGTGCACGAGATGCTACAGTGTTTCCACAGTGTGCTAAAGGACGACCACTGCACCTGCATATATCAGCAGCGAAGACAAGTAAACAGATGCTATCGTTCGTTGCTCAAGCTTTCGTAGCAGCTAAAAGCAGGCACGTTCGTTCTATATGATCCATTCAGCAGCGCGCTGGTACTTCATACATAACTTGTTCTTTCTTCCTCTTCTTTGTTTCGGTTCTGGCTACCTCTACGCGGAGTATTAATAACGTTTTAACTGTCACATCCAAAAAAAATAAAGGTAATCTTTCTTTGTGGCTTCGTCGGCTTTCCCGGCGTAATAAGTCGTGAAAGGCTCCTCAGGTTTCCTGCCGGATCCTAAAATCAACGTTATTCAGTGTTTCGGCACCCAATTTCGCTTATTTGCAGGTACTTGTCTATGTTGCTGGTACATACTAAAATCCCTGGACTACGCTACAATACAACACAGCCAGAGAAATTAAAACAAAATGGCTCTGACACGTATGAGCAAACAAACAAATAATGAATTACGTTACTTTTTTTCTTCGAGAAGATAATTGAAATTTTGGATACCACTCATGCATTAGTAGACAATTAGCAATTGTGATAGCCTTTATCTTACTATATTCGTCCTCTAAATTGGAGACCGACGTATTTTCTCCAGCGAGCGTTCTGGCCTTAATTTCCATTTTGCTGGGTTTATCTTGTAACTCAACAGGCTGATCACGTCTAGCTCTACTTTGCATATGGGAAAACTGTTAAGCACCGACATTATTCGCTATCATCTGGGATGTCATGGCAGATGCGCTGACACTGGGCACTGACATCCACTTGCTTTGGATAAAAAGGCATCATGGCGTTCTCTAGAATGAAACAGTTGACCATCTCGCTAGGAGAGGCATAACTGAAGGACAGTTCCACCCAATACCAATCCCTTATACACATTTCAAATCGACGGTCAAAGAAGCTGCTTGTCACGACTGGAATTATGAATGGCACGAGTCGCAACACCATAACGGCGGCACCTGGCGTCCACGCAACTGAACGTCTCCTCTCGGATCTGAATCACCTTGGTAAAGCTTTGTACATGTCATGTGGCCTCTCTCATCCGCATGAGGCTGGGACACTTGTACCGGTTGAAAATCATCGCTTCTGGACGCTGTTATCAGGACACAACGGCAGTGGAGGACCTGAACCACCACGTCATATTGGCTTGTAGCAAGTACCAGGCCACGCGGGTGGTGTTGTATAAGAAATTGCTTTATTTCACCGGTTCGACAAATACGGGTATTATTTGGTCGCGAATTATTTAAAAGACGACGGTATGCAGATTTGACCTATAAATTGTGTCGATCTGTTCCTCTCATGAACAGTCCAGTTCTAAAACCAAGGCGTCTGTTTGTGTTTTTACTTTGCATTAAGATCTTATAGTTGTAAACGACGCCATTGTCCAGCTTTCCGTTATAAATTGGTGCGCGTGTCATTCTCCTACGGACCAAATCTGTTTCGACACTATTTTCGCAATTCTATTGTGAAAATTGCATTAATATTAACTTGGCACTCTTTTTACTACTGTTGACTGTATGGCGTTAGTCTTTTAGTGTTTGTATTTCACTTTTAGAACTTACGTTTGTACATCCAACTCTTTTTTTTTTGTCGAAATCGTCATTATGATAACATAACGCCTTCGCACCTGTATGGTCTTTGCTGTCCAAAGCATATATACGATATATATTAAGAATAGCATGTGGCTGAATCCATAAGCGAATAGCAACTATATTTGAAAGCTTTCTGGGAAATTAAAGATCTGTGGTTCATAACTCCAATCTGCTACCCTTGTCTTTCGCAGGCAAGTGCTTTACCTGCCTACATCTTAGCGCGATTTGCTGTCTGTCCTCACAACTGTGTGTACTTGCAAGCGGAAGGCAGAGGTCTCAGGTTCGTGCCCCCGTCCGAGACACAATTTTAATATGTCAGGGAGCTTCACACCAGCTCACATTCCTATACATAGCGAAAATTAACTCTGGAAACGAAATTTTAAACTTCGATTGTAATGTTATCGCAAAAATGATGAGATGGAATAAGGTTAGTATAGATTCCGAATGCAAAATAATTTTGACTAAAATTGTGAGGTATTCATTTCATAATCCTGAAGTGTTTTTACAGTTTGTGCATCCAAGCTGCAGTCAAGAAAAATATGCATAAGAATGCAAAAGGAAACTGAAGATATGTTCGACTTGCATTTGCAGTGGAGCAAGACGAAGAACAAATCAAGACTTCCTTCTAAGATATGTCAAGTTAGAGAAAGATTTCGACAGCGTACAAGGATTTAACATATTTTAAATCATCTTAAAAATGTGTGAAGGCTACAACGAAAGACCTGCAATGTACAGTGTGTACAAGAACCGAAACGGAAAAATAAGAATGGAGAGCCAAGAAACAAGTGCTCGGATTAGGAAGGGGGCAGTCTGTCCCTCCTACTGTTCAATTTGCACATCGAATAAGCAGTGAAGGAAATGAAAGAACGGTGTAAGAGTGGGATTAAAATTGGCAAAAAAGGAGATTGCTGGTAAGTTTCGCTGATGACATAGCGGTGCTCAGTGAAAGTTAGGAAGAATTACAGGACTTATCGAATGGAATAAACAGTTTACTGAGCACAGAATAGCGAGTTACAGTACACCAAGGAATGACAAAATGAATGAGGAGTGGCATAAATCAGATTAGTGATAAACTTAATATCGAAATTGGAAACAACAAATTACACAGTCGTACTATCTTGGAAACCTGAGGGGTGAAGTAAATACTATATGAGCAGTAGAGTAAACAAAGACCTCTTTCCTCACTAAAAGCAGTCCACAGTATCAAACATGAAGTTTAACTGACGGCAGACACTTATAAAAATGTTCGTATGGGACACCTCATTATGGGGAAATGAATATTGGAGTAGGAGAATAACTGAAAGAAAGAGAACCGAAGCCTCTGATATTTGGTATTACAAAGGAATGCTGTAAATTGAGCGATGTGATAAGATAAGGCTCAAATGGTTCAAATAGCTCTGAGCACTATGGGACTTAACATCTGAGGTCATCAGTTCCCTAGAACTTAGAATTACTTAAACCTAACTAACCTAAGGGCATCACACACATCCATTCCCGAGGCAGGATTCGAATCTGCGACCGTAGCGGTCACGCGGTTCCAGAATGAAGCGCCTAGAACCGCACAGCCACACAGGCCGGTTAAGATAAGGAATGAGAAGGTCCTCTGCAGTATCGGCGATGAAATAAATATGTGGAAAACACTGACTAGACAAAGAGACAAGATGACTGGATATGTGTTAAGATATTAGGTTATAATTTCAATATTTTTGTTATTATTATTGTAACTACAATTGTTGTCTATTACTTAAATCATAGTTATATTTGAGTGTTGCATCCCATATTAAATATAAATCTTTTTACTGTATGTATCCTTATCTGAACATGTTGCAAAAGACATAGCTACCTCGTTCGATGTAAGCGTGGTAAGGATAAAAAAAATTGATTAACAACTTAGACACATACCAATTTTCGTCACAGGTCGACATGATGGATTTCTTTTTTTGTTATATCCACGTAAAAGTTTACGTAAAGACCTGAACAACTGCTTTTGGAGATCTAGTTATTCTAATACTAGACAAAAAAGAAAATTTATTGAAAATGTGACGGTACAAATACCATTCTTACCGTAATATTGAAACTAAAAATGATTACATAATTTGAAATAGTCTAAATAACGTTTGGGAAATTAATCGTTATAACTTCGACCTGTTTTCCAGCTTACTGTACAATAACAACTGCTCTTACGTTGAGGATACCCTGATGTTCTGTCTTGAGGTGAAACGACGTTCATAAAGTGACTAAGTCACTTCCCACGTATATTCTGACTCTACTGTGGTGTCACCGCCAGACACCACACTTGCTGGGTGGTAGCTTAAATCGGCCGCGGTCCATTTAGTACATGTCGGACCCGCGTGTCGCCACTGTGAGATCGCAGACCGAGCGCCACCACAAGGCAGGTCTCGAGATACGGACGAGCACTCACCCCAGTTGTACGACGACTTTGCTAGCGACTACACAGACGAAGCTTTCGCTCATTTGCCGAGAGACAGTTAGAATAGCCTTCAGCTAAGTCCATAGCTACGACCCAGCAAGGCGCCATTAGCCTTACATAGTTTGATAGTTATCGTATGAAATGTCTCATCAAGAACGTTGTAAACCAACAAAGAATTAAAGTTAAGTATTCGAGGAGCTGCATACTTTTCTTATTAGAATTCACTACTTATCCTGTTCCAGAATTCACGCCCGTCTGCGTTAGATAGCGTGCATTTAGGCCGCCTCTATCTACAAGGTGTTGGCACATTTACCAACACATCATCTACAAAGCTTACTTTTTGCCAGTTCTGTAAGGTACGATCTGACGCATAAAAATTAGGGATGTTGATCTGTGATTCACTCCCTTGATCTAGGAACAATTTGCATGATATAAGATGGATGAGAACTAGTATTGCGGTGTTTCTTTGTTGTCGTCTCGTCACATGTTTGATGTTCATTATGAAGCATCTGCCACTTCTCATGAGAGGAACCTTTCTTTCAACATCTCGTGCATATGTGTGTGTGTGTGTGTGTGTGTGTGTGTGTGTGTGTGTGTGTGTGTGTGTGTGTCACTATTGTTGCCTAGCTGGGCTAGCTATCTTTGTTGCAAGTGTGATATACAAGGTCAGTAGTCACGCAAATGTGTCATCTCCGTTAGGGATAGACATGTTTAAAGTATTGAGTATCTAGTTTAGAAAGTCAGTTAATTGTATGAATATTGTATTTTTCGAAAATAAAGTTTATCAGACTGTAAGATAATAGATTGCACTCTTCCTTGGGTGGAGCGGTCAGGCCCAGAGCGAGATGGTTTCAGGATACGTCGATCACTACATAGTGATCATTAAGTGACGTGAATACATGTCCCAGAGCTGAAGAATGTGGCATTGGATGTTACTGCACAAATTTTTATTAATTGTCAAGCGAAATGTAGTGTGAGAAGGGCTATGCGAGAGGCATTCAATGAATTCGAAAGTAAAGTTCTATGTACTGACTTGTCAGAAAATCCTAAGAAATTTTGGTCTTATGTCAAAGCGGTAGATGGATCAAAACAAAATGTCTAGACACTCAGTGACCAAAATGGTACTGAAACAGAGGATGACAGACTAAAGGACGAAATACTAAATGTCTTTTTCCAAAGCTGTTTCACAGAGAAAGACTGCACTGTCGTTCCTTCTCCAGATTGTCGCACAGATGACAAAATGGTAGATATCGAAATAGACGACAGAGGGATAGAGAAACAATTAAAATCACTCAAAAGAGGAAAGGCCGCTGGACCTGATGGGATACCAGTTCGATTTTACACAGAGTACGCGAAGGAACGCGATAGCGTTACGGATATGATAGATAAACTGCAGTGGAAGACTCTGCAGGAGAGATGCTCAGTAGCTCGGTACGGGCTTTTGTTGAAGTTTCGAGAACATACGTTCATCGAGGAGTCAAGCAGTATACTGCTCCCTCCTACGTATATCTTGCGAAGAGACCATGAGGATAAAATCAGAGAGATTAGAGCTCACACAGAGGCATACCGACAATCCTTCTTTCCACGAACAATACGAGACTGGAATAGAAGGGAGAACCGATAGAGGTACTCAAGGTACCCTCCGCCACACACCGTCAGGTGGCTTGTGGAGTATGGATGTAGATGTAGATGTAGAACTAACAAAGCAAATTCAAATAAAAATGGGGGTTACCCAAGGAAGCCCCTTATCAATGCTGAATAAACCTGGAACAATGCTATTTACTGGCTGTTCACTTATTAAGAAGGAATGCAAGATTAAATGTGTAAGGGGTGAATTCAAATTCATTTCAAGGTTTTTGTGGATGAAACCGTCTATATCGCTTAAAATGTGTCTTTATTTATAATGTAGTTTCAGCTGCTGTCGTCATGATGTTTGCAGTTAAGAATATAGGAACATAAAGAGCGAGAGGCGTTTGTTATACTTTACCAAGCTACAAAATATTATAAAATTAAAATTTAGTTATCTTTTAAGAACTTCGCTGACCAAAACTTAGAACTTGTGTGAAAAAGGTTCTGTGTCAGTATCAATAAAATCTGTGCGTAATAAGGATGTCGAATATCAACTAATTGGCTCAACTCTTTTTTTTTTTTTTTTACAGTTATGTAAATTCTGGCTGGTTAGTGGCACAAGTGTACAGAACGCTGTCTTCAAATTTTTAAAATGTTTTCCTTCGTACTTATAAAATTACAGTCAGTCTTTATAAACATTCAAAGTCAAATTACAAATCATGATTTAAATGAGTGTGGTTACACATTGAGAAAATTAGTTATTCAGATATCAGGTAACAAAAACTCATATGACATTCCAGTGAAACAAAAGTTACTTACAGATAGCAGACCAATAGGCAGACACTGAATGAGGCTCCGTGTGTTAAGCTCCTGGGCATCTACGTGTACAATAAACTGCTGCAGCAGCATTTGGATAATCGAAAAGCTCGATTCTGCCTGCTCTGCACTTAAAAATATCTCTCATTTTATTGATACGCAGACGGAATTGCTAGTACGCTTTGCGTGCTTCGAGGAAATGCTGTTTTATTGTATCTACCGCGGCAATACTGTTAATGCCAAAAAGTATTTTACAGGGGCGTGTGGTAAAAATATGGCGTTAAATCACTAACCTGACGTCTTACAGAAGCCTCTTCTGCCAACATGGGGTTCTTACACTTAAGAGTTGTGTCGGGGGTTCGCACTATTGTAGCCCACCGTGGCCGTTTCAAAGATATTCCGCGTCAGGTGACCTCTTCGACACGTTATCAGAGGAGTGGAGTACCGGACAGGAGAGCGAACTGAGGTGGGAAACAGCGAAAGTACTGTGTTAACGACTCACATAGATGGAAGTGGTGCCGCGAATAGACTGTTAGCTCTTGGGGAGTGGCACATGGTTACTGCACTGTTCGAAGTGTACCTTGTTTTACCGCACAGTGGTAACAGGCTCCTGGTTAAAACTTGCTGGTGTTGCAGTGATATTCGTGTGTTTCCCGGCTGAAGCAAGTCTTTTCAGATAGGTATTACGGTTAGGTTTGGGCTGGATAATGTTGTGATAATGAGAACCGGGTTGGGAGGCTGTTTTACAGTAGGTTGTGGACACGTGCCACTGACATTTGATATGTACGCTTGTGGTTGTGTATCTTAGCGTAAAGATCAATGCCGCCGTTGCATCGGTATTTTGAATAGTAATTATTTTTGCTTGCTGTAAGACACACAAGGATTACAGTGCTTCGTCCGCCTTGGTTTTAAGAATATTGTGGTGCTTGTCCTCTTCAACATGACTGATGTTTTTTAGTCTGTCTGAGGTACCGAGTAAAACTGTGATCTATGATTTATACAGTCGAAGCTAATGTAAGCTTGTGTTAAGGCTGTGGCTTTAGTATATATTTCTGATGTGAGATTGGAAGTGTTTTCTGTCTCTGTGGACCGTATAATGACTTGTTTGAAGTATTGCGCCTCACTTTAAAGATTAATATTGCCACTTTTCTGGACGAAATTTAAAAGGTTGCTGTTGCGCAGCAAACCCTTTTGTCAGTCTCCTGCCGGCCGGTGTGGCCGAGCGGTTCTAGGCGCTTCAGTCTGGAACCGCGCGACCACTACGGTCGCAGGTTCGAATCCTGCCTCGGGCATGGATATGAGTGATGTCCTGAGGTTAGTTAGGTTTAAGTACTTCTAAGTTCTAGGGGACTGATGACCTCAAATGTTAAGTTCCATAGTGCTCAGAGCCATTTGAACTATTTGTCAGTCTCCTACCGTTAGCCTGTGTCTGCAGCATGCATGTTTCAGGAAACGGACTGCATTGTGTTCAAAGGTATGCTGTGAAGCTGTTTTACGTTTTAATGAAAGCGGACTCAGTAGCGTCACTGGTCCTTAAGAGATGTTCAATGTACACTCCTGGAAATGGAAAAAAAGAACACATTGACACCGGTGTGTCAGACCCACCATACTTGCTCCGGACACTGCGAGAGGGCTGTACAAGCAATGATCACACGCACGGCACAGTGGACACACCAGGAACCGCGGTGTTGGCCGTCGAATGGCGCTAGCTGCGCAGCATTTGTGCACCGCCGCCGTCAGTGTCAGCCAGTTTGCCGTGGCATACGGAGCTCCATCGCAGTCTTTAACACTGGTAGCATGCCGCGACAGCGTGGACGTGAACCGTATGTGCAGTTGACGGACTTTGAGCGAGGGCGTATAGTGGGCATGCGGGAGGCCGGGTGGACGTACCGCCGAATTGCTCAACACGTGGGGCGTGAGGTCTCCACAGTACATCGATGTTGTCGCCAGTGGTCGACGGAAGGTGCACGTGCCCGTCGACCTGGGACCGGACCGCAGCGACGCACGGATGCACGCCAAGACCATAGGATCCTACGCAGTGCCGTAGGTGACCGCACCGCCACTTCCCAGCAAATTAGGGACACTGTTGCTCCTGGGGTATCGGCGAGGACCATTCGCAACCGTCTCCATGAAGCTGGGCTACGGTCCCGCACACCGTTAGGCCGTCTTCCGCTCACGCCCCAACATCGTGCAGCCCGCCTCCAGTGGTGTCGCGACAGGCGTGAATGGAGGGACGAATGGAGACGTGTCGTCTTCAGCGATGAGAGTCGCTTCTGCCTTGGTGCCAATGATGGTCGTATGCGTGTTTGGCGCCGTGCAGGTGAGCGCCACAATCAGGACTGCATACGACCGAGGCACACAGGGCCAACACCCGGCATCATGGTGTGGGCAGCGATCTCCTACACTGGCCGTACACTACTGGTGATCGTCGAGGGGACACTGAATAGTGCACGGTACATCCAACCCGTCATCGAACCCATCGTTCTACCATTCCTAGACCGGCAAGGGAACTTGCTGTTCCAACAGGACAATGCACGTCCGCATGTATCCTGTGCCACCCAACGTGCTCTAGAAGGTGTAAGTCAACTACCCTGGCCAGCAAGATCTCCGGATCTGTCCCCCATTGAGCATGTTTGGGACTGGATGAAGCGTCGTCTCACGCGGTCTGCACGTCCAGCACGAACGCTGGTCCAACTGAGGCGCCAGGTGGAAATGGCATGGCAAGCCGTTCCACAGGACTACATCCAGCATCTCTACGATCGTCTCCATGGGAGAATAGCAGCCTGCATTGCTACGAAAGGTGGATATACACTGTACTAGTGCCGACATTGTGCATGCTCTGTTGCCTGTGTCTATGTGCCTGTGGTTCTGTCAGTGTGATCATGTGATGTATCTGACCCCAGGAATGTGTCAATAAAGTTTCCCCTTCCTGGGACAATGAATTCACGATGTTCTTATTTCAATTTCCAGGAGTGTATTTGGAATGTATGACGTCAAGAGTGCTCTGATTTAGACAAGTCAAATCGTCTTCTACTCAGTCTGTCGTTTTTGTAAACTATGTTATTGTTCTACTGAATAGTTTTGTAATTTGTTAACAGAACTCAGCCGGCTTCACCTAATGTTTTTGCAGTTTTACGCAATGTTTTATGCTTCTTACTTTGCAACTTGTGTAGGCATTCGGCTGTAATTAACATATGGAGAAATTGTCTTAAAATTTCTGACACATTGAGGAATTTCTCTAAGTTTTCGCAAGATATACATACATTCCCAGATATATTTGCCGGTATCTATGAATTGTACCGTTACATTGATGTTAAAAACTTTTTGCTTGATATTTCGCGAGTAACAATTTTCTGTTTTAACAATATATAGTTGTGTTAATTTTATTTTTGAAATGAATCCACTATTTTATATGTTAAATAAAATGGATGTTATGAGTGAACCTTTGGCTATACTCTTGTCCTAATGTCCCAGTCAGCCACAGCAATTTGGGTAGGGTTTTTAAATTAACTAAGGGCACAGCGTCAGTACCTATACTAGTCTAGTCAGTCAACCAGCAGCCGCCGGGCACGAGAGAGCAGCAACAGGGAAGTAACATTTTGTGATATTTTACGAATTCCTAACCTGGAGCGATTTATGTCTTTTCATCTGGGTGTGTAGTTTCTTTTTTGAATTTCCGCATGACAATTTAATACTGAATACACACGGTTCTCGCTTTATCATTTTTGTCGGACACATTACAAATTCGTACCCAGGATCGAATTATTTAGTCGCACCTACGTGCTTTGGTAGTTCAGTTCTTGACTCTCTACTTCTTAATTTAATTTACTAGACTCAGTTAGCCGGCCGGAGTGGCCGAGCGGTGCTAGGCGCTTCAGTCTGGTACCGCGCGACCACTACGGTCGCAGGTTCGAATCCTGCCTCGGGCATGGATGTGTGTGATGTCCTTAGGTTAGTTAGGTTTAAGTAGCTCTAAGTTCTAGGGGACTGATGACCTCAGATGTTAAGTCCCATAGTGCTCAGAGCCATTTGAACCACTTTTTTTTTTTTTTTTTAGACTCAGTTCTTGCGTTTTCGTCAGTGTCTACAGCTGAGTTCAGCGCGTGTCGATAGTAAACTTCTTTGCGTAGTGTAGTTTTCCTCAATCTTTAGTGTGGATAGGGACTCTGATATGTGCGGATGCGAGTCGAGTTGGTGATACTGCGCTCTCAGCTCCAGGCTTCGGTTACACAGCTTGAAGCTGCAGTGGATGGGAATCACTGTTGTGGGCCGGCTGTGGGGATCCAACGGAGGTCCTCACTGCTGGCCAGTCCAGTTACTGCTTGCACTGAGTTTGACCCTGACCCGTGGTCGACTGGGAGACCCAATGGGGCGTGGCAGGCTGCGAAAGACATTCCAGGGGGCCGCACGTAAGGCCTCCGTGGTTAGTCTGCCAAACAGGTTCCAGGTGCCGCCTATCGCTGACACTGTCGCTCAGCCAGATACAGTCACCAGTCCTGTTTCAGAGGAAATCCCTCAGCTTGCAGTATCCTAGTTGTCCCAGAGGGTGGAATTATTGATAGTTGGGAGCTCCCATGTTGGGCGCGTTATGGGGCCCCCTAGGGACATGGCTGCCAAGAAGGAGAAGAAAGCCAATGTGCAGTCCGTGTGCATACCGGGTGGAGTCATTCCGGACGCCAGGATGCCATACAGATCACAGGGTGCAGCCAACTGCAAGTGGTAGCTTGGTACCAGTGATGTGTGTCACTTTGGACTAGAAGATATTCTCTCTGGTTTAGAGCGGCTAACAGAAGTACTAAAGGCTGCCAGTCTTGCTTGCGAGATGAAAGCTGAGCTCGCCATTTGCGGCGTACTCGATTGGATCGACTGCAGACCTCTGGTACACAGCCGGGTGAAGGGTCTGAATCAGAGCCTCAGAAGGCTCTGTGATCCCGTCGGCTGCAGAATCCCCGACTTGGGCAATAGGGTGGAGGTCTTTCGGGTTCCGCTAAATACATCAGAAGTCCATTTAAAGCAGGTGGCGGCTGCACCGGTAGCAGGAACTGTGTGGCATGGACTGGGTGGTTTTTAGGTTTGAAGGTCTCATGGAAGCACAAATAGGACCTCAGTCTCAGTGCAGATCGAATACAGGAAGAATGTAGATACAGGAACCAGCAGTATAAGAGTTGTAAATAGTTGCAGCTGTGTTGAGAAAATACCAGAGCTCCAAGAGCTAATAAAAGCACTGATACTCAAATCGTTTTAGGCACTGAAAATTGGCTAAATCCGGAGATAAGTTCAGCCGGAATTTTTGTAAAGGACCTAACAGTGTTCAGAAAGGATAGGTGAAATACAGTTGGTTGTGGCGTGTTTCTTGCTGTTAGAAGTAGTTTATCTAGCCGCGAAATTGAAGTACATAATTCCTGTGAGTTAGTGTTGGTGGAGATCATTCTTGACAACCGGAATAAAATAATAATTGGATCGTTTTACCGGTCTCCCAACTCAGATCATACAGTTGCTATAAAGTTCAAATAAAACATGAGTCTAATTTCAAGCATACACCTTACTCATACAACTATAGTTGGTGGTGACTATAATTTATCCTCGATATTTTGGCGAAAATACATGTTTAATCCGGAGGTACACATAAAACATCATCCGAAATTGTGCTAAAAGCCGTCTCTGAAAATTATTTCGAGCAGTTAGTTCATGAGCCCATTCGAAGAATAAACGGTTTTGAAAACACATTTGATCTCTTAGCAACAAATAATCCGGAGCTAGTAAAGATCATCAAAATGGATACAGGGATTAGTGAACACAGGGTTGTCGTAGCGAGAATGAATACCGTAACTCCCAAAGCCTCCAAAAATAAACGAAAATCTATTCAAAAAAAGCAGATAAAAATTGGCTTGACGCTTTCCTGAGAGGCAATCTCCATTCCTTCCAAATTAAGAATGTAAGTGTAGACCAGATGTGGCTTCAATTCAAAGAAATAGTATCTACAGTAATTGAGATATTTATACGAAATAAATGAAAAAATGATGGAGCTGGTACACAAAATAGAACACTGTTGCAGAAACAACGAGAGAAGCATGCCAAATTTAAGCGAACGCAGAATCCCCTAAATTGGCGATCTTGTACAGAAGCTCGGACTTCAATGTGAGATGCTTATAACAGTTTCGACAGTGAAACTTTGTCTCGAAACATGGCAGAAGAGAGACTCTGGCCGTATGTAAAGTATGCTAGCGGCAAGACACAATCAATGCCTTATCTGCGCGATAGCAATGGAATTACTATCTATGACATTGCTACTAAATCAGAGTTACTAAACACAGCCTTCCGTAATTCCTTCACTAAAGAAGAGGAAGTATTTATTCCGGACTTCGAACCAAGAACAGCTGCTAACATCAGTAAATTAGAAGTAGATATCCTCGGAGTAGTGAAGCAACTTAATCATTTAATAGGAAGCAAGTCCTTTCGTCCAGACTGTCTACCAATTAGGTTCCTTTCAGGGTATGCTGATGCAATAGCTCCATACTTGACAACCACATACAACCGCTCGCTCGACAAAAGATCCGTACCCAAAGACTGGAAAGATGCACGGATCACACCAACATTCAAAAAGCCAATAGGAGTATCCAATAAATTGCAGGCCCATGTCATTAACGTCGATATGCAGCTGGTTTTTGGTACATGTATTGCGTTCGAATATTAAGAATTACGTCGAAGAGAACGGATTTAGAGAACATCGTTCTTGTGAAAAACAAGTAGCTCTTTACTCACATGAAGTGTTGAAATGAAATGAGCGTACGGCATTGTGGGCGGGAGTCCCCCATTTGGCGGGGAAGTTCGGCCGCCGACGGCAAGTACTTATTGCATTCGACGCCTCATTGGGCGACTTGCGCGTCGGAGATGGAGATGAAATGATGATGAAGACAACACAACGCCAGTCCCTGGGTGGAGAAAATCTCTTGCCTCAGCCGGGAACTGAAACCGGGCCGCCACGCTGACCACTCAGCTAACGGGGAAGGGGGGAGGCCGGGGACACATAACACATGAAGTGTGAAGTGCTATCGACAAGGGTTTTCAAATTGCCTCCGTATTTCTAGATTTCCAGAAGGCTTTTGACACCATATCTTACAAGTAGCTTGTAACCAAACTGCGCCGCCCGTTGTGGCCGAGCGATTCTAGGCGCTTCAGTCCGGAACCGAGCTGCTGCTACGGTCGCAGGTTCGAATTCGGCCCCGGGCATTGATGTGTGTGGTGTCCTTAGGACAGTTAGGTTTAAGTAGTTCTAAGTCTAGGGGACTGATGACCTCAGATGTTAAGTCCCATAGTGCTCAGAGCCATTTGAACTATAACTGCGTCCTTGTTCTTGTGAAATACCGTCTCAGTAAAACGGAAGTAATTTCTGGCGTTCGCCAAGGAAGTGTTATGCGCTATCTGCTGATTCTTATCTATATAAACGAGTTAGGAGACAATCTGAGCAGCAGTTTTAGGTTGTTTCCAGATGATGCTGTCACTATCGTCTAGTAAAGTCATCAGAAGGTCAAAACCAAGTGCAAAACGATATAGATAAGATAATCTACATGGTGCGAAAATTGGCAGTTGATCCTAAAAATGATAAGTGTGAGGTCATCCCATGTGTGCTAAAGGGAATCCGTTAAACTTTAGGTACGTGATAAATCTATCAAATCTAAATGCCGTAAATTCAATTAAATGCCTATGAATTACAATTACAAACAACTTAAATTGGAAAGAACACAGAAAATGTTGTGTGGAAGGCGAACCGAAGACTGCCTCTTATTGACAGAACACTTAGAAGATGCAACAGACCTACTAAAGAAAGTGGTTTCACTACGCTTGTACGTCCTCTTCTGGAGTACTGCTGCACGGTGTGGGATCCTTACCATATACCATTAACAGAGTCCATCGATAAAGTTCAGAGAAGAGCTGCACGTTTTGTATTGTCAATAAATAGGGGAGAGGATATCACTGACATAATACAGGATTTGGGGTGTATATCATTAAAACAAAGGCGTTTTTCGTTGCAGTGAAATCTTTTCACGAAATTTCAGTCTCCAACTTCCTCCTCCGAATGCGATATTATTTTGTTGACGCCGACCTACATAGGGAGAAACAATAATCACAATAAAATAACTGAAACCAGAGTTCACCTGGAACGATACAGGCGTTCACTTTTTGGCATGCTGTTCGAGAGTTGAATGATGGAGAATTATTGCAAAAGTGGCTCGATGAACGCTCTGCCAAGCTCCTAAATGTGAATTGCTGAGTGTCAGTCTAGATGTAAAGGCAGAATATGATATAACAATGAATTTGGGATGAACTACAAAATTCACAACCTCAGTCTACAAGTAAAAGATAATTTCCATATTGACTACGTGTTCCTATCTGCGGTTCAGAATGGAGTCTTGTTTTCTAGTACAAATGTCCGTAACAGGTTGCCGACCGACATCATGTAAAAAATAGGAAATGCTAAGATATTTAAAAATGTATTAAAAGGTATCATACTAGATAATTTACTACCACGTTGGGAATAGGGTTTTAAACTCTAGTTAACATTAATTATCTTATCAAACAGATTATAGCGGTTCCAGATATGGATGACTGATAGTCGTCTCTAAAACAACTGAAGTTAAATAAATGTGTGGTGTGAATTTTAAGATAACAGCAGCGGCTGAGTATTGTAACCGGAAGAGCAGAGGTCTTTTGTTTATATTAAAAAGTATTCTATAACTAATTCACACAGTTAACAACGACTCTAGCTATAGGAGTAGTTGTTAGGGCACTTTTATTCTTAAGTAATTGTCGGTTGCACTCGTTATCTGTGTTAGCGACCCACTATATGTACAAGCTGGTTTACAATTTATGTGTAAAAATATGTGTTCATATATGACTAAAGAAACTCTATTCTTTTTTTTTCATGTAACGGTTGATGATGAAAAGAATAACTGACGCCTTGCCGAGCGGCTGTAGGCGCTTCAGTCCGGAACCGCGCGACTGCTACGGTCGCAGGTTCGAATCCTGCCTCGGGCATGGATGTGTGTGATGTCCTTAGGTTTGTTAGGTTTACGTAGTTCTAAGTTCTAGGGGACTGATGACCTCAGATGTTAAGTCCCATAGTGCTCAGAGCCATTTTTTTTATGACCGGCCGCGCTGTCGAATATCTAGTCACAAGCTGTAATGCGTCGACGACCATCGTCCCTCAAAGCACCGATCTCATATTGTCGCTGTCTTTGCCATGAGGCTTCTATCGCAAACAATAATTTTACGCCAAAGGAAATGGTTTGTGCTAGGTCCAGTTTATTAGAATATACTCGGTCATTTTAATGTATAAAGCTTTAACACAAATGAATGTTTATTGCTGATTGAAAGAAAGAAAAAGCTGCTTTACATTTGAACATACTGAACTTTATGATGAAAACGAAAATTAATTTTATCCGAAGAACATAGTTTGATTTTTACTATACGTCAGAGCCCGGCATTGTGTTTGTCACTTGTTCGCTAAGGATCAGTGTGTCGATTGCAAAACGTGGGAGCAATGCATCTTTGCGACTGCAAGAATGCGGTGATTTCTTCTGAGACGCTGAGGTATTTGAACCCGATTCAGCCAACAGGAATATTGGACAGATGTTTCCACTTGTTCCGGCCAAGCGGCTCGCAGGCAGCTATTCAGACCATTACCTACCGCACAAGATGGAAGCTTTCGAGCAGGTCACTTCAGTGTACGAAATTGAGTGGATATTACCTCGCATATTGCAATTAGTTTTCGTTCTAATTAAGGTTTACAGAGATATCGGGTTTGATAAAATCATCACTCGCTCGGGATGCTTTTCATCTGTTAATGTAGTGTGCTGATTGGGATCGTTGTTAGTTTTAGTACTTTTTTCAGATGTGATGTGTAATCCATTTCAGTTATAGGCGTCCTAAATCTCAAGTGTCACAAACACAGTTTACCTCACCTTAAATGATTTGTTTATTCGACGTGAAGTATGAGATACTGTACAGAAAACATTTGAAGTCTATATTAATATATGAGCATAGCTACCAGGGCTGAAATATATGTTTGATTCTTTATTCAATAATAACATATCCGTTTAATTTGCCCGCAGACATTCAGTAATATAGTAATCGTAAATCGATCATACAAATATTGAGTGAGGAACAGCGGTCGGTCGAAATGTTGCATAAATATATACCATTCGTCGTTCTTATTGAAAACTCTATTTAAGCTACTAGTTTCAACGCCCCAGTAGAGCCTTTTTCAGGCCCCAATAATTCAACATCCGAAGTATTCTAGTCGTGTGTGTGCATAATACAAGAGCTACTGCAGTAACTGGATTCCTTAGAAGTAACATGTGCGGACGGTATACACAGTTCGAAACACCTCTACAGAGTCTATTTACTACAGTGGTTCCAGTGTTTAATACATATACGACTGGAATACTCCGTACCTTCGATGCATAGGGGCCTAAAGGAGACGCTACTGAGGCGTTGAAACTAGTAGCCTAATTAGAGTTTTCAAAAATTATGGTGGATGGTAATATTTACACAACGGTTCTTTAATTTACTCGTCTTTTTCCTGACTCACAAACTTGGCGTGTTGCATAGTATTCATATTAGAATTCTGAACGAAATCGCTCAACGATCTCGTGTAATCCATAAGAGACACATTTCCCTTGCGTCTTCCGTTTGAACTAATCTTTCGCGTGTGATTTTCATATGGTAGGATAATAAACAAAACCGCAACAACAGCGGGGAACAGTCGTTTAGCAGTATTGCTTTTCTGGACATTAAGCATGATTTGTTAACTGTTAATTACTGGCGTCATTACCTCAAAGCGTAACGAATATCATCAAATGGGATTCTGCAAATTCAAAAAAAAAAATGTGCTTTATTATCAGCTGCCTGTTGCTGCTTAACAACCTGGAATATGGAATCGGTCGAGCTCGTATAATCGGCAGAACCTGCTGTATAAGTAACACATTGCACCGACGTGTTCCCTCTGATCTTATTTTTCCTATACTATTTTCAGATCTGGAAGTAATTTGACATTGATTCAGGTCAAATAGGTGAGATTTACAAGTTCGTCGAGTGAGCGCGCCAGCTCACAACTGCGGCACGGTTCGGGTACAGACGGAAGCCCGCACGTTTAACGTTCAATTGCGTGCCATCTATGTAATTAAGTTAATGGCACGGTCTGCCCTCAACGCAGAGTACAGCGCGTGAATAGGAAGTTTATTTTTATATGTTACCGTAAATTACACAGTCAGAGACAAAAGAGAACGACAAACCACGAAGGAATTGTCGGAATGGGGCGGAAATCGCTAGATGTGGCGCACACGCACCGAGAAACAAACGATTACAATTCCAGAAAATTTGGATGGTTTATTCAAGAGGAAGAACTTCACAAACAGAGGAAGGCAATATCACGGTGGACCACCTCTCGTCGTTATAGAAGCAGTTTTTGTGCCTGGCATTGATTGACAGAGTTTGTTGGATGTCCTCCTGCGCGATATCATGCCAAACTCTGCCCAATTTGCGCGTTAGATAGTGAAAATTCCAAGATAGTTTTAGGGCCCTAACCATAAGGCTCCAAACTTTCTTAGTCGATGAGAGCTTCGGCGACCTTGCTGGCCAAGGTAGTGTTTGGCAAGTACGAAGTAGTAAAAACTCTCGACGCTGGTGGGCACTAGCTTGTTGAAATGTACGCTCAGGATGGCTTGCCATGGAGGGCAACAAATCGGGGCGTAGACTATCGCCGACGATTCTGTGACCTGTACCGGTGCCACGGATGACAACTAAATGAGTCCTGCTGTGAAAAGTAATGGCAATCTTCCTTATGGGCCGTGTGGTGGGCGACAATTAGGTTGGTATCCTATCACTATCCAGAGAGTCTCTACACACGTCTTCCCTGGTCAGTGAGGCTCAGTTCGAAGCGGGACTCAACACTGCAAACAATTCTACTCGAGTCATTGATGTTCCAGGCAGAAAATACATAATTTTTGCCTGTCGCTGGGAGCATATTCACGTATGGTTATGTTACACAGTTCTCTCCCTCTAGTCAGATATTTTTCAACATTTCATAGACCCACGAATGTGGTCCCGAATGCACAATTGATGGCTTGCATATGTAGTTCTGCCACGTATTCCTGCGCTTCTTATTGCTAACAATTCGCACATGGAGCACAGTGTGGTCGTTTAAGATGATTCATAGCAGTATATGATAGGAATTAATCCATATGTCAAGGTTGTGCTTCGGTAAGACCGGTTTTGTTTCTGTTACCTTGAAAGGCACCCACATGCCTTGCTCATACTGTGGCATCAAGCAGTCAGGCCTGCAAGATGAGTGGTCTGCCAAGCGAGTGGATTCGTTCTTAATTTATCGAGTAACATGAACTCTCGTACTCACAATTTAAGTTACAAGTTATCCTCCTATATGATTAATACGCAACGGAAACACGCATCTGACTATCAATAATCTACAGAACTCTGACTGTACACTACGCACTGGCAATACCACATTTTCTTTTTGTCTTTTACTTAACGGCTTTTGTCAGCACGTGGCCACCGCACTGAATATGAATGGCGCACACATTATAAATTCGGGACATTATGACAACACACAGTTCGAAGGAATAGTCTACCAATCTTTTTCTTTTCACTATCTTATTTATTCCAATAATTTCTCTAACCTAAACACACAAATTCTACAACCTACAACAATAACACATGAGAAATTCCGCCCAGTGGGCATGGCTTTACAATGGTGAATCTCTATATTATGGTTTCGTAATTATTTTTAACGCTACAGTGCACTTTCTGGATAGGATGGTGGATCTTCTATTATATCTCACGCTTCGACTCTCACAATCATCTTCACGAAACTTTCCTCCAGACCGAGCGGTACCGAAGGAACAAGCGTAATCCACTAATCTTTTGAAACTACCTTGCTACTCTCCCATGCAAACCACACATACCCAAATTACATGACATACATCACACTGCAATAAGAAATATAAAACACTAAATAGTCTCAACACTATCACTTTCAGCTTTCCCACTTCAATTAATATTTATCCCAGTTTCACACGACACTGCCCCACTTTGTAATTCTACTTTCCTACTGTGAACTCTGAAGATATATGCACGTCTTCCTGTGCAATGCAAGCCAAGTGGCGTTGCTGGATAGACGGCCGACTCACCTTGATTCTCTCTCAGAGTTTAAATCCAGCGTCACACGGAATCATATCACACAATTTAACATTAAGAACATCACACACGTGAGTCCTCAACTGATACCATGGAGGAGTACTTCTCTTTATCCTTTGTCTCATACACAGGTTGAGACTCACACAGTACTCACCACGTGGAAGTACTCGTCTCTAATTTCAAGTCCTGCACACGCCATTTCTTAAATATTTCAACTTATGGTACACATGCTATTTCTTAAATATTTCAACTTATGGTACACACGCTATTTCTTAAATATTTCGACTTATTGTACACACGCTAGTAATTCAGCTTAACTTAAGCACACGGAAGTATTTCAACTTATTGCTACACGTGGTTTCATTGTGACCGTTGGTCACTTCCGAAGATTACTACAATCCCTTTAATATTACCTGCCTGACATTTAATTCCCCCCACAAAAGTTCCTGAAATAGAGAAATTAATATTTCAAACTACTCTTAAATATTCCACATGCATACCATGTCTCCACTCTTTCGTCATTACGGAGCACAACTAAAACAGGTATTAACAGCACAAGATCCAGCGGCAGACAGCTGAAGCATGGCCGTTCTTGAGGTTCTCTCCCATCTCTGTCGAGGTGGGGGAAGCACCTTGCTATCGTATTGGTCAGCCACATTTCAGGCGCTCAAAGCTCTGGTAAATTTCATCTCTTTGGTCCCACCAAAGGTGGCCAAAGGATCGACTCAAAGATGATCATATATTCACATTCACTATCTGCGGTTAGCAGACGACCATACATTCATTCATTTCACAGATCTCACCAAACTGGATGTAGGGATTTACTTTGTGGGAGTGCACATGTAATCAATTAAATAAATAAATTGTCATTCTTTCCCACACTGGTATCCGGCTTCGCTGTATTAATTGAAATTGAGTTATTTTACAAAAAAAATGTGTTGTTCTGACAAAAATAATGAAGTATGTTATACCTATTTTCAATGTCGGGTGGTACTGTACCCTTTCAACCTTTGTGTTTCATTTTGTCAGCCGCTTTCTTACGTGGTTGTGCGATGCATACGAGCATTGACAACTCCTGTTTTTTTTTTATTTTTTTATTTTTATTTTTATTTTTATTTATTTATTTATTTATTTATTTTTTTTGTAGCTCCGTCTGTATTCAGCCTTTCTTCAGGTGTAGAATGATTGCCTACGCATATACTCCAGTGCACCTTTCAAATTGTTAGGTTGGAGCAGTACACTCTTCTATATCAGCTGGCCTACATACATAACTCAAGTACACAAATATAACTTTTTCTGGGATAGTACTGACGCGGCTCACTTACAAATGGTTCAAATGGCTCTGAGCACTATGGGACTTATCATCTTAGGTCATCAGTCCCCTAGAACTTAGAACTACTTAAACCTAACTAACCTAAGGACATCACACACATCTATGTCCAGGGCAGGATTCGAACCTGCGACCGTAGCGGTCGTGCGGTTCCAGACTGTAGCGCCTAGAACCGCTCGGCCACATCGGCGGCTCACTTATTTTTAACCACGGTGTCTTCCACTGATTTCTGTTTACAATTTCCTTATCACCTGTCGTTAGATACTGTTTGACAATGTGTGTATTCTGGTAAATAGTAACACACTTAACTCTTTTAGTCTTTGATGTTACCTCTATTCTACATTACGTCACGAGCACGCTGTTTGGATAATGTTAGCAGTCATCTGACAATTTTGTTTTAATATTACACCGTTTTATGCTTTGGTTTACTAATAACAAGCTTAGGCATATATTACGTCAGCTAACTTCCCGTGTATGTACTTTCATTGATGCACTATGAACATGTACTTCGTTATCGACTTTTCCACGTTCGGTAACTCACTGTTCGACATTTCTTATTCTTTTCGTCTTTTAACATAAGAAGCATATCTTGCGGAATATCTGTATGTGGTGGCCTTATTTTCAAGCTTTCTCAGACAAGATCATTAATGACAAATATATTTTCATGTATCTACAGTTTGTACCTTTGTTTGATGTAATCCCTGATAGTAATATGGCTGGTAATTTTCTTGTTTAAGGGCCGAATCATGCCGTATTGAAACTCTTAAACCGGTACAACAAATTGGAGATGAAATTACAGCTGACGGTGTTCTTGGCATTTTTAACATACACCCATCATTTAATAAACCACCTAAGCACCAGTTAAACTTTTAGAGTTGGTTACAATGCTCCGAATCTTATCTATGAAAAGTAGAAAGTGATGCGGCATATCCATGGAAAATTTTGTTCAAGGAAGAAGTATCACTTACAAACCATGGCCAAATCAGTCTTCACAATATGCAGTAAGCGTGAAAATCCGCGCTGACTCGAAAAAGCGGACAAAAACAACGTTCTTGGTCTGTCAGCGTTTGGTGCTTGTTTTTCAAGATCAGCATCGTTGCTCCCTGTTTTATTAACGGGAATCTAAATACATTCAAGTAATTCGAGCTACTAGGATATGCTCCTGGTGCACTTATTGGTAGACATCCCACTGGATATAAAGCGATCAGAGCGGAAAATGCACTAAGACTGTCCCACCCACTCCGCAGATGTAATGACAGATCCTCTTAAGACAACGTTTGTAGAGCATTGCAACGATTGTTCAGGAAATGCAAAATAGCCTGCACTCTCACCAAACGTAGCATTTGTATACCTTTATCTAAGGCGACAATTAAAACAAGTCGTCTATTAGGAAAGACTGGTGTCTCCCGAATGCATGAACTCCGCCATAAAACGTAGATCCATTAGAAAAAAAGGGTCGACGTTGTAATTCGGCAGCTATAAACTATAAAAGTTATGACTTTTCTTTCAACCAGTACAACGTTAGTTGGAAATTGTTTCATTTAACTCTTATTGATAGCACTGATTCACTACGAGCCCGTTTCAGTGGAATTTTCGTTTTGAGCGTTCCTGTTGAGAAATTATAACTCTTGTAGTGTACTTACGTCTATGTATTTTCTATGTAATATGGCATTATATTGTACGTAGGTATAAGTGAAATGACGTCCACAATGTATCTTGTAGCGAATTTTCAGATGGTTCAAATGGCTCTAAGATCTATGGGACTTAACATCTAAGATCATCAGTCCCCTAGACTTAGAACTACTTAAACGTAACTAGCCTAAGGACATCACACACATCCATGCCCGAGGCAGGATTCGAACCTGTGACCGTAGCAGCAGCGCGGTTCGGGACTGAAGCGCTTAGAACCGCTCGGTCACAGCGGCCGGAAGCGAATTTTGTTGCTGGTGATATGTCGTTATTAAAAATCACGTAATTCCTTTTGTATTGGACTTTTGAGTGATTTTATATAGTATTTTTTGACAGCCATTGACAGTTTTCACTCCAACGGCGCTTTATGGTTTACAGAGCAAATTATATCGCGGGAATTCAGGGATAGTGTTTGAGTTTCAGAGGTTGTAAATCTGTAGTTATGCGAAGCTTAAGGCTATCTATTTTATTATACGGTGTGTCATTTTTATCCTTTTCCCTTTCCTAGTAATTCAATAAAATTTTCTAATTAATTTTTATGTTTCACATCTGTTTGTTCGTTAAGGATTTTAAATTTTTTTCCCATGTACGCAAATATCCAATTCTTCTAAACAGTTAACACCCAGAAATAAAATTTAGAATAGAAAGAGAGCAAAAAATCCATAAATTTTTTGGACTTAAAAAAGGCAATAGTAATAACCACGACAAGTTCTAAATTTATAGAAAATTTTCTACTACAGGCTTAATTGCAAATAAATTCATGTCACCCACATTCACATAAATATGCATATTTCAGGAAACTGATCAATAGAGTCATAAATTTATCTCTCAGAAATAATGCTATACAAAGTGCAATAACAACACTGCAATATATAGTGCAAAGAAATGATTTTAACCAAATACAGTGCTCAAATTATATGAAGAATATTTAAAGCCTATAACAGTTAACACATATAGGCATACCTGAAACGAGAGGATGGAACTATAATAACACCAACCTACGTATCAACAGTATACACAGATAAATATGCAGCAAACTGAACAATTTTCTAAAGAATACGATAGTAAAACTAGCATTTCGTTCAAGCAATAACCCGAAAACAGAAATAAGATCAGAGAAAAATGAGATCCCTATTTTTTCTTATCTGGGCATTTAGAAAATTTCCTGTGACAACTACACAAAATCCTCTATTGGACAAACAGGAAGAAACTTTGGAATCAGGTCCAAAGACAACTGAAGAAACTATGGAAGTAACCAATAAAGTTTTTCTACATATGAAAAGCCAAAATGATAAGGCAGAACAAATCGAAAATGCCTTTCCAGTTCTACATAAAATACCCAAAGGTCATGCTATGACATTTTAGATGAACTGGAAATCTACACTTATACAAAAAAAGGATCTGAACGCCATTCTTAAACAAGAAACAGATCTGAAAGAAAAAATACTGAGAAAACTTTATTGCCGTAATAGAAAAAGGATTAAAATGACACGGAACATGAAAAACAATAGATAACGTTAAGCTTCACATAATTACAAATTTACTGTCTCCGAAACTCAGACACTGTCCCCGAAATTCAGCGATATAATTTACTTTGCAAACATAAAGCATCGCTGGAGCAACAACTGTCAAATAACCTGTCAAAAAGTACTGTATAAAATAACTTAAAATCCATTACAAATGAAGCTATGTGATATATAATAACGACGCTCTATCAGAAAGATAACTCGCACGAAGTTGCATTATGGACGTCACTCCTCCTAGACATAAGTACACATAATGTAATATTACGCGTAAAATATATACACGTAATGGTAAAATATAAACAGAAACATCTGAAAATGTCATTTTCGCCTAAACGAGCTCGTTGTGAATCAATGTCATCAACGCGAGTTAAACAAAACAATTTTCTGCTAACTTTGTACCGATTGAAAGAAACTGTCATACTTTGACTTTATGCTGCGAGCCCAGCAGAGAAGAAGATAAAAACTACCTACGAATTTCAATAAATTCACCATATTGTCTGCTGTATTTTTATTCATTCTGGATGTATTTGGGGTGGCCTGTCTTAGCTTCCTCCCCCCGTATCTAGAGCGATTTTTTTAAATAGTTACAATCTGCAGAACGCAATCCCTGAGAAGATAAGAAGCATATGCACATACGGGCATATGGCCAGCTATGCGTTCTGAGTGAGGTACACCGATTTGAAGTTTGAGACTGAAGATCTTTGACAACGCAGGTTTCGATGAATGAAAGCAGAGAAGAGAACACACCAGACTAGTGGGACTGTTGTGGCTGTTCTAACTTTTTAGCTCCACACCCAAGAGGGCAGCAGTTTTCTCCATGAGAAAGTGCCACAAACCGTATCACTTAATGCGCGTACTTGCCTCCATAGCGGCCTTGGAGCATGGACACAATGCTTGGACACCACGTGACCTGCAATTTTTCGTTCTAAATACAGAACAACACACTTGTCAATGAAATATGTTGAAGATAGACTGAAATAGTTGATGCTATTACTCGTATATTTTAAATTGTTTCACACTGGATTTGTGGAGCATGACACGTTGACAAATAGGAGCATCTGACATAATTTTTGAGTGGTGTTGATTGATAACGCCCAAGACGGCGAATATACCTAATTTACAATGCAATTGTTTTTTGTTTTTTTTTCGATTAAGGAACACACCGATGCAGGCTAATGACTTCTTTCAAGAAATTTAATGGAATTTGGACCCAAGTATAAAAACCTATTATAGTTTCGATGGTGTGTTGCAACTGCACCATACATGCTTCATCTGAATGAAAGCAGTACCTTCAGTGGTTGTCGAAAGGAATTATTGTAATAATTGGTATTTATGTAGATTTAATTCATTTCATTACAGGGTATCATAAATAATAGCGAAAAGTGATAGAAACGAAAGTATACAGTAACAGAAGCAAAACATATCCAACATACGTAGGTCGACCCGCGACCGATTTCATTATAAAGTATTGTCTTCATTGAAGTGCATTTTTAGTATGAACATTTCGATAAGTTCCTATTTAATTGGTCTGAAATTTTATCCATGGCTCATAGTAGGGAAATTCAATTGCATAATTGGTCACCAGCTCATTTTTCTGCTGATGTAAGTGTATAAGATGACAAGTAGATGAAAGGTAGCACGTTTTGTATTATCGCGAAATATGGGAGAGAGTGTCACAGAAATTATGCAGGATTTGGGCTGGACATCATTAAAACAAAGGTGTTTTTCGTTGCGATAGAATCTTCTCACGAAATTCCAGTCACCAACTTTCTCCTCCGAATGCGAAAATATTTTGTTGACACCGATCTACATAGGGAAGAACTATCACCACGATAAAATAAGGGATATCAGAGCTCGTACGGAAAGGTGTGTTCATTCTTTCCGTGTGCTATACGAGATTGGCATGGTAGATAATTGTGAAGGTGGTTCGATGAACCCTCTGTCAGGCACTTAAATGGGATTTGCAGAGTATCCAAGTAGATGTAGATGCAGAAGTAAGGCGTCAGTATGGTATAAAACGGATATGTTGAGAACGGTCCATACCTTTGCCTCCAAGATCACCTGTCTTCAGGCGTCTGGATTTTTCTGTCTAGGTTATCAGACAAATGAATTGTACAGTACTGTCGTTGATATGGTTGAAGATGTGGAGCAGCGAACTATACGGTCTTGACAGGATCCGGGGTATTTGCAGAAATTCGTAACTCACTGCAAAGTAGAGCCGAGTACTGCATCCAAATGTGATGACGGTTTGAACACCTCTTTCAATGAGTCTTCAAAGTAAGGTTATCTTTCCCTCTGTAAACATTTGTAAACCATTACTGAAGCCAGCGACATCGATTACAGCGAAATTGCATAATACGCCATACTACGTATTACAGGACGACTGAAACGGCAATATATGCAAACAGGAGTACCACACCACATTACGTATACATATCTAACTCTAAGATGAAAATTTCCATCAGTACACTACTAGCAGATAAACTGGTCTCCAAACAGAACCAGTGCACTAAAGTAATACATTAGATGTTGCCGTCGTATTACAATTTATTGCCGTTAACGACACGAAACTCAACAGGAAAACGTATATAGCTGAGTGAACCTGCATAGTGCATTGTAAACCAGACGGTCACAAAGTGGGATGGAAGTCTCACCTCTAAATATTTGTATGTTCCACTTACAAGACGTTTACGAGCTCCGCACGCTTTCGCTGGCTTGATCACGTGGTTGACATTAAGCTGATTTGAAAGTCGTGACCCAATTATCACGCTGCCACATCATCGTCGGCCTTAAACGCATGCCTGGAGCTCATATTCTGATGATGACCTTACTTATAGCTTCAGAGGAGTTCATCCTAGTCTCTAGGAAACCAGAAATTTTCATTCAGTTTTTTAAAAGAAAAATTCGATATTTCTGGGATAACTATTTGTGTTTGCATCATAGATCAGTTTCATTGAAACATGTCACAGAACAAGGTCTCAAAAACAGCTTCCGTTTAAGTTTTGCACTGTGACGAATTTCATGCCTTCCATTTTGAGATTTACAGTTTAGCCAATGCCCCACGGTTTGTTGGCTAGATTTCGTGATCCACATGTGTCTTTAACACATGTGAAATAAATTTTACAGTGACGTAGGGTTACCAACAAGCTTCTAATGCTTTAAAATCGGTAAGCAACAAACTGTATTGCATTTTGTTGAATATTGAAGTCAATAAAACATTAATTTTTCAGGAGTCAAGGACTAATAACAAAGATTACACAAACTCAACAGTGATGGGGTAATTGTGCTAGAAATAAATTATGTCTAAGAGAACAACAGCTTGTTTAATTTAAAACTAATGCCCAATGATCTAAAAAGGTAAGGTGGAAAAGAGGATGAGGAGAACGCAGTGGAAAGCAACAATGAGTGGGGGACAGAAAAACAAGAATTAGTAGCATGATACTAGAACGAAAATTCAAATTCTATATTTACCTTTGACGGATGATACTTCGTTGATGAAGAGATGAGTAATCGTTGTGGTATGTGGTTCAGTAATCTGCTAACGGAAAGCGCCAGCGTAACTGAGCAGAACTGCAGCAATAGACGTCTTCATTTGATGGCACTGTACACAAAAACACTTGACCACGGATGAAATTTTCAATATTTATATGCACAGCATTTATACATAATTATTCATAAGCGTCTTTCAGAAACCAATAGAGTAATATCACGTTTTCTTCCATTACGTGAATTCACACTTCCACTGGTAATGTTTTGGATTTTGGGAAATATTACTCGTTTGATAAACTTAACGAATTTAGGTTAATCAAATGGTATAACAGGAACTATGGACACTTAGCTCAGGAGGAAACGGTGTTTCACTAGGCAGACACTGCAGATAAGGCGCTTTACATTGGGGTGGCTGGGCGTGAGAATATGGTCAACAAGAGGGAAATCGTTGTCATAAGAGGCGAACAGACAGATGCCATTGACGAATCAACATTTCAAGTTGTGTGTTGTTTTCGATATTTCTGCCCTTTTCAAATGTAGAATCAGTATTTTGTGCTGTAGATGAAAAAAAAATTACGTTTCTTCAAGTCTGATACATCAATTGTAGTGGTCCACTTCCGAAATGACTCTAAAATTATTGGGAGCTTGTAGTAGATACTGAAAAAGACTTGCTTATCTAGTTGCTGTTGGAAATGCTGCAGTTCGAAGATATAGGCTCCTTCGCTGTTCTGGCAGGCAGCATCTCGATGACAGTCACATATCGCTTACACAAGGGAAGAAGTATACCTGTTGTTTGCGTCAGGGAGGCAACACTTAAGCACTGGACAGCAAAACACAAAACACACGACTGCGCCGCTGGTACCGCACGTGGTGTTTGACAGGAGACAGGCATCAAGTCATGTGCATTTGTAAGCGATAAGGTTACGAGATGGGAGCAGCAGTCGCGGTGTACGGCGTCACAGACCCTCGGCGTACTCGCAGCTGCCCAACCGCTACGAAGCGGCGGCCGCGCGGTTCGGACTTCGCTGTCGCGCGGCGCGGCGCGGAGCGGCGGTGACGTCACGGCACCTGTGGCGCTTCGCGGCTGGAGGCTTGGGGCGGCCTCGTGTCCCGGCGTGCACTGGCCCTCCGTTCGGCGCCTCGCACACCGGCCGAGTCGCGCGCGACACAACGAAAATAGCCGCCCCTCCGGCGCTAAAGATAGCGCGCCGCCGACCGCCTCAATGCCCATTCTTCCCGCGGACGCCGCAGCGACGCCACGCGGCCTCCTCCCGTTTCTGCACCCTTTATTCCGTCGCGTCGAGTCTTCGTACGCCATGTCTAACATTTCTAGCTCTTGGTACCATCTCTTTATATCCATATTAATTTATCAATCTACAGTATACACGGTAGCAGACAAAGAGGAAGGTGGGTTAAAGTGACCGCATTTCTTCAAACCCTGTTTATCGATAAAAACTTACCACTTACATATTTTGAATCTACAAATTTCAAAGTATCGTCCTAAATATTAACAAGTAAAAGAAATCATTAGCACCTACAGTCATTTTTCTGACGCACAACGGCCGGCCGGGTGACCGAGCTGTCCTAGGCGCTACAGGCTGGCGATTGCGGCTTATCGTATCGCGACATTGCTGCTCGCGTTGGTCGACATCCAATGACTGTTGGCAGAATATGGACTCGGTGGGTTCAGGAGGGTAATACGGAACGCCGTGCTGGATCCCAATGGCCTCGTATCACTAGCAGTCGAGATGACAGACATCTTATCCGCATGGCTGTAACGGATCGTGCAGCCACGTCTCGATCCCTGAGTCAACAGATGGGGACGTTTGCAAGACAACCACCATCTGCACGATCAGTTCGACGACGTTTGCAACAGCATGGACTATCAGCTCGGAGACCATGCCTGCGGTTACCATTGACGCTGCATCACAGACAGGAGCGCCTGCGATGGTGTACTCGACGACGAACGTGGGTGAATGAATGGCAAAACGTCATTTTTTCGGATGAATCCAGGTTCTGTTTACAGCATCATGATGGTCGCATCCGTGTTTGGTGACATCGCGGTGAACGCACATTGGAAGCATGTATTCGTCATCGCCATACTGGCATATCACCCGGCGTGATGGTGTGGGGTGTCACTGCTTACACATCTCGGTCACCTCTTGTTCCCATTGACGGCACTTTGAACAGTGGACGTTACATTTCAGATGTGTTACGACCCGTGGCTCTACCCTTCTTTCGATCCCTGCGATACCCTACATTTCAGCAGTATAATGCACGACCGCATGTTGCAGGTCCTGTATGGGCTCGTCACAATACGCCAGTCACTGCTCTTGATGAACTGTGGTATCGTGTTGAAGCTGCATGGGCAGCTGTACCTGCACAAGCCATCCAAAGTTCTAGTATAATATATTTGTCTAATGAATACCCGTTTATCATCTGCATTTCTTCGTGCTGTAGCAATTTTAATGGCCATTAGTGTATGTCTGCCATCCTGTGTGCATTATTAACTATCGTTTGACAAGTGTTTCATATTTGTTGTTCATATTTTAGTGATACAAATTTTGTAGCGTGATTTTGTCAAAAATTATAAGCGGAATGGGTAGAATAAGGAAGTTTGGTTGTAAACCTAGTATTCGTGTAAATAAATATACAAAACTAAAAAACTTAATTGCTAGTTGTGAAGAGAGAGAAGAAAGCAATATAGAAGGTGATGTCAACCCGAGTATCATTACATAAATAAAATGTCTCTACGTGCTTTCTGTTTTCCAAGTTGCTCTCAAATGGCTGACAGTGAAATATTAGTTGGCCACAATGTTATTGCACCGTAGGTCAGGACGCTTCAGTCGGATTACTGTGTTTCTATCGTGATGTTTCACGAGGACACCCTGAATCACTTGGCATCTGTGTACAACTGTCTTGAATTCATTCACAATGCGGTGCGTTTTCGTAACTCACCGCTGTACTTGTTTAATGTAACGTGACCACGTGTTTCCGATAACGGCCACGAGAGCCGAAGTGCAATAATATCGTAGCCGGTTAGTACTTGGTGGGAAGAGTATTTCTGCTTCTGTTGACACAAGCTTTTTGTTTCCTACGTGGTTACTAAGTGAACTTGTGGAAAAACACACGTGCTGTACGGACTATCGAACAAGCATCACTCCCCATGAAGATTTGGGGAAAACGAAGGAAACTTTGTAATTTAGATATGAAATGTTTTCCACATAAATTTACTGCCAATACAGCGTCATCTCATGTAACCAGAAGGAAACTGTAGAAAAGCGATAAACGATCTAATGAATGTAGCTCCATCTTCTGGTGGAGTATGGGACTACGGCTGTTCAATGTTCAAGAAAAAAATATCAATCGCCGTTATATAGGTTTACTTCTAGGCAACCAGTTTCGACGTTGCACTACGACATCTTCGGGCCAAGACTGCTCCAATCCAGGAACCTTCGTGTTACAAATATAGCAGTTCCTTTAACTGGTCTCGTAATAGCTTTTACAGGCATACGTGCTCGCTGGACAACAGACAAGTTGCTGTTGTCCAGCGAGCACGTATGCCCGTAATAGCTATTACGAAACCAGTTAAAGGTACTGCTATATTTCTAACATGAAGGTTGCTGAATTGGAGTAGTCTTGGCCTGAAGATGTCGTAGCGTAACGTCGAAACTGGTTGCCTAGAAATAAACCTATGTAACGGCTATTGGTGTTGTTTTTATTGATAAACGATCTAAGTGTATGCACTATTGGGAAAAGACGAAATTCAGGTGTAATTCTTTGTGCAATGATGAACATTCCCCGACCTCTTAGAAAGTTTGATGTTTACATCAAGACTGTTGGTGATGTTGTAACTGAGTCTACGATATTGAAAGCAGCGAAAGAGTAGTTGAGTTCAGTAATACGAAATTTAGCCCAAGGCATATTGCTGCAGTTGGCAGTAACAGTTGTCAGAAACGCGATCACACATCCCTAAAGGGCACTGTGTCAGCCACAATTTTTAGTTCCGGACACCGAAATAATTAGTAAGTTCTGTGACATCTGTAGCAGAAATCTGACTACGCAGAATGTGTGCGAAAAGGACTATAAACGTTCTAGTGGACGTATGGAAGTGGCTGGTGTTAGCATTTACAAACGGTATTAGCAGTAAAAAGTTGTCTTGCACAGACTCCTATGGGGATGAGGACGGTAAGGCTATCAGAAAATGGAAGAAGAGAAACCGCATGGGCTTACGTTCAAAATAAATAAACTGGAGTGTATAGGGTATGTACAGAAAAGAATGGAATCACAACTCCTGAATATATGTGCGGGATAAAAATTAGGTGGCAAAGGGAGCCTGGCAAAGATTGAACGAGCCAAGTTTCAGAATATTACAGTATTGCAATTGGGGCTAACTGCCACAATCTGAATGAGAATAGCTATCTGGGATACATTCTTTCGCAAAGTTTCAGCGGACGAGAAACCACAACATAATCTTTGATAACTAGTGCATATTCAGCAACCCTGCAACAGCTTCTGATTATGAGTATAAACATTTAATCCCAGAAGCTATCCTGCTTGCTGTCAAATCCATTTTCAGAGATCTTACCCGATGAAAATGTGTCTCCATGGTAAAATTCAGAATCAGAATGAAAGTTTAAATTCCGTCATTTGGTCAAGGACACCAATAACTATTTTTGTTAGAAAAGAAACAGTGAAGTTTAGTCTTCACCATGCGGTGATGTGCTTCAATGCTGGTGTTTCAAAGAAGACTGATATGTTATGCATCATACGAACAAATTATGATATCAATTCTGAAAGGAGACTAAAAAGCATCGACAATCAACGTATCTGTTGCGATGAAGTTTCTACAGGATATGCTGCTAAGCGGGTCAGGATAACCAGAACTTCTAAGAAAACAAAAGAACATAAAAATGATGAAGCTGAGCCACAGTATAACATTGGGACGTTTTGAAAGTGTGTCTGTATGGCAATGTACATTAATTTCTTATACGTAAAACTTTAATATAGTTTTTCTCAAAACTACATTTTTTTAATGCTTATCCATTACGGATATTTTAGAACCGTGACTGCATATTGAATGTAAATAAGCTATACAGAACTGCAACCAGTCACTTTTTTGAATAATTATGTTTTATTCTATGAACCGGTTTTGAACCTTTTCAGGTTCATCTTCAGATGGTTTCAGGAAGTTACATCATTACTGGTAGTTGCATAATGCTGGATGCTGGCTCTATGGCAGAAAGATGGGTCACACTTTAATGTACCGCCATGACTATAGCTTATCTGTCGATATGGATGTAAATTTAGTTTTTACTTACTGAGACAGTATAGGCGGCTTTTTTCGGTTAGTGTCGCAGTAAGTAAAAACTAAATTTACATCCACATCGACAGATAAGCTATAGTCATGGCGATACATTAAGATGTGACCCATCTTTCCGCCATAGAGCCAGCACCCAGCATTATGCTACTACCAGTAATAATGTAACTTCCTGAAACCATCTGAAGATGAACCTGAAAAGGTTCGAAAACCGGTTCATGGAATAAAACATAATTATTCAAAAAAGTGACTGGTTGCTGTTCTGTATAACTTATTTACATACTTTTTTTTATATTCTTATACACTTTCCTCAAAAAATAACACTGCCAAAGGCATCAAACTTTCAGTATCATTTGTTAATAAAACAATGGTTCGTCAGATAAGAAAGGAGCCTGTAGGGCCACCACTTATAAATTTACAAACTCTAAGATGTTTAAAACAGCTATAAAAAGTTTTTTTTTCTTTTCGCAAGAGAAAAGCACTATTCTGTAAAAGTTTCTTCTGAAAGGTTGCCCAAAGTTCGTTCAATTTAACATCGATTGCATATGGAAATCAATGTGTCACTTAAAGTGCAAACACTGCTATTCATGGACTAAGCTCAACGGTTTCATCCACATTATAAAACTGGTGAGCAAGACTAAACTGTTTCTCTTGCGCTTTTTTAAGTATATCCACCCTGATCTTGTGTCACAATAGCATTCACCAGTTAAGGGATGGTGATACAGAGATTTAGAGTTCAGTGCTCCTATGCCCATGCAAAATTATGGCTCCCACCACTTTAACACTTGGAGTACCAAAACAGTCACATTCGTCAATGTTCCTCGATGTATTACGTATTATCACTTCTCATAATATGAGGATACATCCAGCATTCTCGTACATGGTCGTTTTGTTGGTCAGGTGTAATGCTGTGGGTTGGCTTTGAATACGCCACACTCGGCGGTCAGCGCTGTTGTGACGCTGTTCTTCTTCCCCATGTGCGTCTTTTCAGATCCTCAGTTCATTTTTATGTGAGACAAAGCGCGATCGCATCGAACAGCTCAGGAGCAGGAGCTATTTAAAAGAGACGATATTCGCGAATGGAGTGGGCCACCCGGTTCTCCGCCCGAGAAGATGAGAAGTAGCGGTGGGGGGTGGGGGGGGGGGGGGGACGACGCAGTTTTCAACCACTCTGGTGCAGGAAACGAACGTCCAAAGACAAGAACTATTAACCAACCTCGTGGCCACCATGGGAGCACGTTGCAGTCTGCCGCCATTGGCTATTTCTTTAACTTATCTCCTATACTATACTATAATATACTACACTATACTCTTTTATCATATACTATACTGTAGCAGTTATTTTTATGTATAGTCCAAGTTCCATCGAGTTATGCAACTTGTTCCTTTCGTTCTCAAGTTTTGCACACGTCTATTTTTCATCTGCGACTCCTCCAAGGCTTTATGCGGCCCACCACGAATTCCTTTCCTGTGCCAACCTCTTCATCTCAAAGTAGCACAGACAACCAACGCACTTAATTATTTCTTCTATATATTTCAATGAAGAGAATCAATTTTAGAATGAACAGAGTGGAGAGAATGCAAAAGAAGATCTACAAGTTGAGGAAAATGAAAGACCCGATAGTAAAACAGAATACACGAACTCAACTTGGCGATTAACACAGAAGACATCACAAATAACAATGTCAGTTTAGAATTGAACAAATTACAGATTGTTGTGCAGCAAGTAAAGGAAAAGTACATGAAACTAGAGAGAAAGAAGAGGAAGTCATGCATGGCAGATGAGATACTGAATATCTTGGAGGAAAGGAGATTACGTAAGCGAAACCTAATGGACTACAGGAAGATAAATAAGGACATCAGGGCAAAATGAGGGAGGCAAACGAAAGTGAAAAAGTGGAGCAGTGCGAGGAAATCGAGTTTTATCAAAGTAAATATGATAGTTTCAATGTACGCAAGAAATAAGGAAATACAGTAAGACCATCAGTGAGAAACTAATGGATGAAGCAGGGAACTTGATGGTAGAATTAGAAGACAAGTAAAATGCATTGAAAAATACATAAAAAATTTATTTCATGACAATAGATGTGCTTGTAATACAAGTACAAAACAAATAAGTGGTACAGATATACTAGAAGTAGAGGTACAAACAGCCATCAATCAGATGAAGGACGGAAAGGTTGTGAGACCAGATAAAGTAGAAGCACGTTTCTTAAAATTGATGGATGAAAATCATGTAAAATGGTTAACCAAAATTTTCAATCAAATTTATACATTCCGTAAAAGTCAAATGCAAAACAATGTGGACATTGTCATTCGATAAGCTTCATGAGCCAAATCCTGATATTGCTTTTGAGGGTGATACATAGAAGAATAAATATACTATGTGAGGAACAGATAGCCCCAAAACAGTTTGCATCTATTAATGCTGTGGGTACGACAGAAGCGTTTTTCAGTGCACAAGTATAACAGCACGAGAAGCGATGCGTTTGGCTTTATTCTTCGCTGTGATAACAGGAGTCTTCAACTCAATGTTATCGATAGCCTTATGCACAGTCGCGCGCGAGCGAAGTCCACAACGATGGCGACTCCCCATGGAGACATGGCCCTTAAATAAAAACATAGAGAACAAACTGGAGGCTTTTGAATTGTGGCTTTATAGGCGGATTCTGAGAATTCCTTGGTGCCAGAGAGCCACAAACGTAGAAGTTTTGAGAACAATGACCACTACACCTAAATTAATGAAGATAGTGAAATGCCGAAAGTTGCAATATCTAGGACATAACAGGCGGAATACAAATAGATCTACATAACATCTACATACATACTCCGCAATCCACCATACGGTGCTTGGTGGAGGGCTCCTCGTACCACAACTAGCATCTTCTCTCCCTGTTGCACTCCCAAACAGAACGAGGGAAAAATGACTGCCTATATCCCACTGTACGAGCCCTAATCTTTCTTATCTTATCTTCGTGGTCTTTCCGCGAAATGTAAGTTGGCGGCAGTAAAATTCTACTGCAGTCAGCATCAAATGCTGGTTCTCTAAATTTCCTCAGTAGCGATTCACGAAAAGAACGCCTCATTTCCTCTAGAGACTCCCACCCGAGTTCCTGAAGCATTTCCGTAACACTCGCGTGATGATCAAACCTACCAGTAACAAATCTAGCAGCCCGCCTCTGAATTGCTTCTATGTCCTCCCTCAATCCGACCTGACAGGGATCCCAAAAGCTCGAGCAGTACTCAAGAATAGGTCTTATTAGTGTTTTATAAGCGGTCTCCTTTACAGATTAACCACATCTTCCCAGAATTCTATCAATGAACCGAAGACGACTATCTGCCTTCCCCACAACTGCCATTACATGCTTGTCCCATTTCATATCGCTCTGCAATGGTACGCCCAAATATTTAATCGACGTGACTGTGTCAAGTGCTACACTACTAATGGAGTATTCAAGCATTACAGGATTCTTTTTCCTATTCATCTGCATTAATTTACATTTACCTATATTTAGAGTTAGCTGCCATTCTTTACACCAATCACAAATCCTGTCCAACGACGACACCTTTCCGTACACCACAGCATCATCAGCAAACAGCCGCACATTGCTATCCACCCTATCCAAAAGATAATTTATGTAGATAGAAAACAACAGCGGACCTACCACACTTCCCTGGGGCACTCCAGATGATTCCCTCACCTCTGATGAACACTCACCATCGAGGACAACGTACTGGGTTCTATTACTTAAGAAGTCTTCGAGCCACTCACATACTTGGGAACCAACCCCATATTCTCGTACCTTAGTTAGGAGTCTGCAGTGGGGCACCGAGTCAAACGCTTTCCGGAAGTCAAGGAATATGGCATCCGTGTGATACCCTTCATCCATGGTTCGCAAGATATCATGTGAAAAAAGGGCGAGTTGCGTTTCGCAGGAGCGATGCTTTCCAAAGCCGTGCTGATGCATGGATAGCGACTTCTCTGTTTCCAGGAAATTCATTATATTCGAACTGAGAATATGTTCGAGAATCCTGCAACAAACCGATGTTAAGGATATTGGTCTGTAATTTTGAGGATCCGTCCTTCTACACTTCTTATATACAGGCGTCACCTGCGTTTTTTTCCAGTCGCTCGGGACTTTACCTTGGGCAAGAGATTCGCGATAAATGCAAGGTAAGTAAGGAGCCAATGCAGAAGAGTACTCTCTGTAAAACCGAATTGGAATCCCATCAGGACCTGGCAATTTATTTATTTTCCACCCATTCAGCTGCTTCACAACCCCAGGGATGTCTATCACTATGTCCTCCATACGGGAATCTGTACAAGACTGAAACGGCGGTATGTTTGTACGATCCTCCTGCGTGAAAGATTTCTCAAATGCTAAATTTAAAATTTCAGCTTTCATTTTGCTGTCTTCCTGTGCCAGGCCAGACTGATCAGTGAGTGACTGGATGGAAGCCTTCGACCCGCTTACCGATTTTACGTAAGACCAGAATTTCCTTGGGTTTTCAGCAAGATCTTTTGCTAAGGTATGACAGTGGTAGTGGTTGTATGCTTCGCGCATCGCTCTTTTTGCAGCAGCACGAATCTCTACTAACTTTTGCCTGTCCTCATTCTCCCGATCATTCTTGTACCGCGAGTGGAACTGTCTTTGCTTCTTGAGCATTCTCCGAATTGCGCTGTTAAACCACTGTGGGTCTTTTCCGTCCGTAACCCACTTTTTCGGCACATACTTGTCCAATGCGTGATTTACAATGTGTTTAAAATTTGCCCACAAATCTTCCACGTCCATCGTACCTGAAATAAATGAAGTCGATTCATTTACTAAGTGGGATGCTAACAACTGCTTATCTGCTCTTTCTAGTAAGAATACTCTCCTAGCCTTCTTGACGACTTGATTCGCTACAAAAAATATTTCAAGGGAAAATCAACAGCGAAACAGGTCCTGGAAGACGACGAATATATTGGTTTAACAATCTTAAATGCTGGTTCAGTATGTCTTCAACAGAATATACAGTGTTCCTATCAACAAGAGAAAAATATCCATCACGATCGCCAACATCTGAACTGGATACGCATCTAAAAAAGAAGAAATATATTTCAAGCTGTGTCTTACTCTATAGCTTTTGCTCTCTACGACTCTATATAGTCTTGGGTCTTATTTATTGATGACATAAGATATATGCTAACATCTTCTCTCTTCTTTTAGTTAGTGGTTTCAGTACATTCATTTCCTTCTAACTTTTAGGGTTCTGTACCTCAATCGGTAAAAATGGAACCCTTACAGGTTCATTCTGTTGTCCGTCTCTTAAGACCCATTTTTGCAGGAACGGGCAGAGATATCAAGTTCAAGGACTATGGTCTCTTGTCGGTATAAAAAATTTGACTTTCTAATACCCGCAAAGCCAACGGCCTTGCCGCAGTAGTAACGTCGGTTCCCGTCAGATGACCGAAGTTAAGCGCTGTCGGGCTGGGCTAGCATCCGGGCTGCCGAGAGCTGTTGGCAAGCGTGGTGCACTCAGCCCTTGTGAGGCAAACTGTGGAGCTACTTGATTGAGAACTAGCGGCTCCGGTCTCGTTAACTGTCATACGGCCGGGAGAGCGGTGTGCTGACCTCATGCCCCTCCACATCCGCATCCAGTGATGCCTGTGGGCTGAGGATGATACTGCCGCCGGTCGATACCGTTGGGCCTTCATGGACAATTCGGGTGAAGTCTAGTTTTAATACTCGAAAACTCTCTCATTAAACTTTACAGGACAGTCAATCTGGTCCTTGCCGCGCACTAGTGGAAGTTGAAACTTTCATACTAGGGATTAAAAATATTTTCATTTGGCTTTCATAAAATTTTGACCTAACGTATCCGGTAAGTAATTACTGTTATATGCTGTACCTTACTGCAACTTTGCTTTATAAATTTTATAACGAAAAGTTACTTTCCTGGTTTATAAGTCACATTTACTGTGGCACTAGTGGGTAGTTAGTAAATTTTACTACTGACAAAGATACAAATGTAGACGGCAGGTGAAGAAGGTCGACTATCCCTGATGTAGATAAACTGTGTACACACATAATTAAGACTGTACGGAACCCTCAGAGAGCGAGGCCTCACCGCACGTGTACGGCTTTTCATCCTATCGGTCCAATTAATTTTCAGCACCTTTCTGTAACATCACTCTTAAACCCTTCAACTATCTTTGTTTCCGGTTTCCACACAGTCCATGATTCACTTCCATACAATGCGATGTCCCGCATGCAAGATGTGTGTGAAAAGTAATGAGACTGATTTTTTATCTAGCAAAGATTTTATTTTCTTCAGTCAACGTTATTGTCCTCTCCAAAGTAGTTTCCTTCGGCAGTTAGATACCGGCGGAGTCATTGTTTCCAGTCTTGGTAGTGGCGCTGAAAGGCTTCAACTGGTAGAGGCTTTAACATGTCGGCCACATTATTTTCAACGATCTCCAGAGTCCCAAAATGACGCCCTTTTAAAGCATCTTTCAATTTCGGGAAAGTAAAAAAGTCATAAAAATTCACTTAAGGTAAATGGTGTGGCTGTGGAAGAACCGGAATACCTTTTGAGATCAAAAATTCCGTGGTGGAAGTGGCCGTGTCACATGGGGCGGTGTCACGACGCGGCATCCACTTGTCTACAACGTCCGATCTCACTCAATACATCATTTTCCTGAGCGTCCGAAGGATATGTTTTTAAAATACTTGGTTGGCAGTTTGACCTGGAGAAACAAACTCACAATAGCAAGCACATATTCGACGGTTTCGTCAGTTTTTTAAGTTGAATTTCTTCCGGAGCGAGGTTCATCTTCATCGTGTTCTCACCGTCCAAAAATGATTCGTGCTATTGATAAGCACTGTTCCCCATAGGCCTGTTTCAACTTTTTAAGGTCACACTCGCAGATTCCCCAAGTTTAACACAAAATTTGATGCCGTTACGTTGCTCTAAATTCCGCTGTTCCATTTTCGTAATACACAACAAACCACAGCTTCACTGATGGCGCTCTCAAAAATCACGTTATGTACGAAGCTGATACTCGGACTGAGCATCTGTAAAGGACGGACACACCAGTTTACACAAGCAGAACAACAGAGCGTTGCCAGGTCACTCGCGGTGGTGTCAGTCTCATTATTTTACTCACACATCTCATATACAATCTCAAAATGTTCTTCCTAAAAATAAAAGTACCTTTGATGCCAGCACACTTCTTTTGGAAAGAAGTGCCACACTACTTCTTATACCTCCTTGCTTCTTCCATCATGGTTTAATTTGAATTACGGAAATTTTCTTCACTTCAGAATGAGATTTTCACTCTGCAGCGGAGTGTACGCTGATAGGAAACTTCCTGGCAGATTAAAACTGTTTGCCGGATCGAGACTCAAACTCGGGACCTTTGCCTTTCGCGGGCAATGTTCTACCATCAGAGCTAACCAAGCACGAGTCACAACCCGATCTCACAGCTCCAAGTCTGCCAGTACTTCGTCTCTTACCTTCCAAACTTCACAAAAGCTCTTCTATAAACCTTGCAGAACTAGCACTCCTCGAAGTAAGGATGTTGCGGAGACATGGCTTAGCCACAGCCTGGGGGATGTTTCCAGAATGAGATTTTCACTCTGCAGCGGAGTGTGCGCTGATATGAAACTTCCTGGCAGATTAAAACTGTGTGCCGGACCGAGACTCGACGTGTCGGTCCCGCGAACAGTTTTAATCTGCCAGGAAGTTTCTTCACTTCGTCTGTTACACGTCTCCCAAATTTGAATCTAAGTTTGTCGCTAATATTGTTTCAACAAGGCGTACTAATGGTATAACCACACAGTTACTTTATTTATAACGTCGTGATTGATCCACCGTGCTGAGCTTTCTCCTTATAATAACTGCAACCTACATAATTATTTCTTTTCTGAAACACCACTAAACCATTTCGGTTTGCGTCCACAGTTTATATTTTCTGTTATGTACTTTGAAAGTATGGAGAAAGCCTAGCTGTACGTTACAGTACAAATACAAAGTGCCACGGACCGTAAAAGCGTATTTTTCGCAGCTCACAACAGGCTTTCTGACGAACACTCGCTGTAGCAGAAACAGCAGCAGACTCGGTACGGCTTGACGTGTAACAGGGAAACCAAAAATATCGCTGGTGCGTTACAGCGTGGGCGTCACCATGTTGCCAGCCATCAAACACTCAGAAGACAACGGACAGCAAAGGAAACACAATTAGCACGGAATACAAACGAATTTTTCGAGAGGCGTGGTTCACAGCCCTTCAGTCATCATGGCCGTAATGTAACGAGGTTAAGTTGACGATAAGACGCTTGTTGGTTCAAATGACTCTGATCACTATGGGACTTAACATCTGAGGTCATCAGTCCACTAGTACTTAGAACTACTTAAACCTAACTACCTTAAGGACATCACACACATCAATGCCCGAGGCAGGATTCGAACCTGCGACCGTAGCAGTCGCGCGGTTACGGACTGAAGCGCGTAGAACCACTCGGCCACCGCGGCCGACCAAGACGCTTGTTTATCTGGAAGTTAAAACATTGCTTAAAGACAGCTGAGTTCCGCCTAGCAACATTGCATTGGGACACAGCATCCTAGTGTTAAAAATTTGGAAATTTTGGAAATTTGTGGTAAGTTCCTATGTGACCAAACTGCAGAGGTCATTGCTCCCTAGGCTTACAGGCTACGTAATCTATCTTAAACTAAGTTACACTAAGGACAACACACACCCACACACCCATGCCCGAGGGAGAACTTGAACCTCCGACGGGAGGAACCGCGCGAACCATGGCAAGGAGCCCTAGACCGCGAGGCGTCAAAAATTTGCTGCTATATTGTCTTACAGAGATACCATATTCACAATACCTAAAAGAAATGCAGAGTCCGAAGTATGATCTACAACCCGTACAAAATATAAGCGGAAGAAATAAAAGTTCAATATCTAGAAACAAAAAATTGTGGTTAGAACGTTGTAAAACAGATTCGCACCTTACCATCGCTGTTGTTCATCTTTTACGTTATACAGGCAAGAAAGAAAATTTTCGGATCAGGAATAAAGGTGGAACAGATTAGAAGCAAAGGTTCGCAAATGATAAAGTTCAAATGGTTCAAATGGCTCTGAGCACTATGGGACTCAACTGCTGAGGTCATTAGTCCCCTAGAACTTAGAACTAGTTAAACCTAACTAACCTAAGGACATCACACACATCCATGCCCGAGGCAGGATTCGAACCTGCGACCGTAGCGGTCTCGCGGTTCCAGACTGCAGCGCCAGAACCGCGCGGCCACTTCGGCCGGCAAAATGATAAAGCTCTTTTCACTGGGAGATATGGACCTGTTAAAAGGACTGACAGCAAATTTGACACAGAATGTGGCTAAAGAATAAAGAAAAGGAAAAGGAAAAAGGTACGATATGGTATTCAGCAGGTTCGTGAAACTTGAACCTCGACTTCTCTGAAACCCTTGATAAGCGCATCGTACTAAAGCAGCATTTGTTAGACCTAAGTATGTAAACTGGCTTAGAAAATGTCACGGGATAGTGGGGCACAGATGGCGCAGGTGTGTTGTATGCGCAACACAATCCCCTTGCGCCAGTTGTAGTTGTATAGGAGACCTTCTGAGAAATTGTTGTGCAAGTGATTTGTGTAACATGAAACATCGTCGTGAGCGACGCTGCTAGAACGGGGTACGGCGATCGGTGCCCGACGGATGGGAATCTCGATTTCGGCAGTGGTGCGTAAATTCTGCTTCAAGTTCAACCGTGTCCAGGACGTATCGTGAGTGGCTGAATAACGGGTCGCAGTCCACAACAGACGAACTACCGGCGTTGCAGCCGCCCTCGATGAACGTGACAAGCAACATCTGAGATGGATCGTCAATGGTGACAGAAGGGCAACAGTGCAACCAATCACAGCTCAGTTCAACAAAGGACGTGCTACAACGTCTCCCAGCGGACATTTCGTACGAACATGGGTTCCATGGGGTATGAGAGCCGGTGCCGCACACGGGTTCCACTGCTAACCCAATGTCATCGAGCACAACGCCTTGCATTTGTCCCCAGTGATGGACACAGGAATAATGGCGTTACGTGATATGGTCGGACGCAATTTCAACTACACCATGCCGATGGGGGGCACCGTGTGTGGAGCATACCACATGAATCGATGGATTTCGCGTGTCAAGAAGATGTGGTTCAAGGCGGTGGTGTCCTTGTTATGGTCTGGGATGCATTTTCCTGGTATGGAATGGGCCCTAGTTGTTCTGGAAGGGACTTTAAATGGTCCGCAGTTTGCTCAGGGACCTGCCGGCCGCGGTGGTCTCGCGGTTCTAGGCGCGCAGTCCGGAACCGTGCGACTGCTACGGTCGCAGGTTAGATTCCTGCCTCGGGCATGGATGCGTGTGATGTCCTTAGGCTAGTTTGGTTTAAGTAGTTCTAAGTTCTAGGGGACTGATAACCACGGCAGTTGAGTCCCATAGTGCTCAGAGCCATTTTTTTGCTCAGGGACCAAAGCCACCCATTTTTGGGCTTGCAAGCCACTGACGGTTCTGCGCAGTTTCAGGATGATAACGTGCCACCTCATTGCTCACACGTCGTCCAGACGATGGTTCTAGAACATGCAAGGGAGGTCCAAAGACTGAGATGGCACCACAAAGTCCAGATTTGAACATATCTGGGATGTCATGGAACACAGGCTCCGTGCCTTGTATCCTGCAGTCACGAACAGACCAGAATTGGCTGCCGCTCTGTAAACGATTTGGTGTCAACTGCTTCCACAGGTATAGGAGGGACTGAATACCAGGGACTTGTAAACTCACTTTCACGGCGTCTCACTACAGCCTGGAGGACGAGAGGCCACACGAGATATTAGGTGCCTATCCCATGGCATTTGCTGTGCACTACAATAGTTTGAATAATGAGCATAATAGTTGATCCATTGGGTGTATGCCTCCCTTTTGAGTTGACTGGTGTCAACTCAAAGTGTGCTTTACTTTACATACTGTTACTCTGTTCCCATACCTGAAAGCACTTTGAAGGCCTGTTTCAACGAACTGGGTGAAAACCACAACGTGTACAACGTCTACACAAAGATTAACTGTCCGCAGTGGGGGCTGCCTGATGCCTCTGCTTGATGTGATGGGTCGGTCCAGTCTGCGATGCGGTCGCCTGCAAGACTCGCCTACCTTATGTACTCAGCACAAGTTCTGATGTTATCTTCCTACTGGTGGCACACTCTTACACCCTCAAATGAAATGTCAGGTGAGGAAAGAGGCTGGTTGGCTAGCAAATAAATAATCATTTGCATCTGGTAAAAGCAGACTTTATTGTGAAGAGCGTCAAAACAGCAGACTCGTCTCTCTTCATTCCGTGATACTTCTTTACTCATACTAGTGATATTTTTATATGCAAATTGGAGTCAGTCTTATAACTAACTTAATTACGTTTCAAATAAAATCCAGTCGAAATCGGGGAGACTGCGGAAACGCACATTTATTTTCAACTGCAATACAACAGTGATTGCATATGTGAATTCTTCCTTTTGATCCCTCTTGGCGCTTTTAGACCGTCCACTGCATCTACTGCTTACGGGCTAAGACGATTTCTGCGTGCTGTGCCAGCCGCGGAGTAACAAGGGCAGTTCAACAGAAGAACCGTCCCAAGCCCGGTTGGTTTAGTAGGCAGGAAAGGCATCGGCATGGTGCTGGAGTCAGGTATGGGAGGACAGGTGGCTGGTAATCGTGCTTTGTCGATTCCTGGAGAGACATTATCGGTCAGGTGCACTATGTATCATTTTACTGTTAAGCACGATCTGCGCCGGCAGGTGTGGCCGAGCGGTTCTAGGCGCTTCAGACTGGAACCGCGCGACCGCTCCGGTCGCACATTCGAATCCTGCCTCGGGCATGGATGTTTGTGATGTCCTTAGGTTAGTTAGGTTTAAGTAGTTCTAAGTTCTAGGGGACTGATGACCACAGATGTTAAGTCCCATAGTGCTCAGAGCCATTTGAACCATTTTTTGACGATCTGCGAAACATTTCCCTGGTGAAAAGAGGATTTCGTAAATAAAATGGCCAGGTTTTCCAGCCATTCTTAAGGGAAAACTTTCTTGGTGTGATACAAATCTCGAAAACTCTAAAGGACATGGGTAGTCCCTGGAAATGACACTTACATGCTTCAACCGCTTGTTCGACAAATTTTTCCTTTTCTTTTCTTTCTCTCTTTTTATGTTCCGACGCTAGAAATCAGCAAGAAAAAGGTGGCAAAAGTAAGACATCTGGATTGACTGGCGTACTTTTAGACGGAAGTTTCTGGAAAAGGTGTTTCAGTATAGTTTATTACAAGGACCGCAGTTTTCCTATGGTGTTTGCAGTAGAGCGAAGTCTGCTTATTTTTTTCAAACGCGGGCCAAAAATGTTACTATCTCGTTGGCAACATCTTCTTGAGGCGCGGGAAATGTCTGAAAAATTGACGCCCTCTGCACTTTTTCGCCTCTTCTGTTCAGATTCTGCTCTGAGTTGGGTGACTTCATGCTCTGCTTGCAGAGAGGACATTTCTGCCTGTGTTTGCAGCATACTAGCTTCACTGTTTATACTCGATAGAGACACTTCGGCTTTCGCATGCAGCTGGGACATTCCTCGGTCAGGACGCTCTAGGCGGACTTCAAGCACGATGCAGCAGAACCCTCAATAAAATCACTGTTAGGTTCTACGTGGCCACTGGGGTTCTACATAGTAGCACAACAACTTCATCTGTGTTCCAAGCATGAATGTAATCACTGTTGTCGACACGGATTAGAATCAGTTAAAATTTAACATACCATCAAGTGCTTCCCTCCCTGAACTTCACCATCCATAAGTCATTTGAGTTTTCTCTTTTTTGTGTTTATCATTAGTGTCGCATCTGAAGTAACTTTTACTGAATTACTTGGCAGCGCTATTAACGAAATCAACTTTTGCTATAGTCTTAGTAATTTATCGTATCCTTGCATATTTCATGTCTACTCGGCCCCTTGCATAATTAAGGAATTATGTTATTACCCCGACCCACTGATCAATTACTGCACCGAAAATTAGCATTTATCAAGTCCGCTGCATAAAGTTTAATTAGCGTGGTTCGTCGGGGTAGAGAATTGGATAGATAACTAACTAGCATCATTTCTCGTTCACCTTAATAACTAGGAACGTCCTCGCAATTGTTGAGGTCCTGTATCCTCCACCTAAGTTGTTATACGTAGTATTTCGGTTCCTCTCACCCTTTAGAAACAGTGAGCAGTCCATTCTGCTGCCAAAGGATGTCACTCCCCACAAACTTCGTCTTACTTTTTAGTTTCAGCTCAAGTATTCCTATACCAGCATTCTACGAAGTTCGAGATGATTCTTTTTCCCTTCTCTGGGACGGGACGTCCATCCACTTTTAGCAGACCCGCGCCTCCCCGTCACCTTGCGCGACAATGGCCAAACATGGCTGTCTTGCAGCTACCTGAATTCTGCTGCTCCGCTCGATTAAAAATTGTTTATCACTCAAAACAGACATTAGATGAGATGTGGATTGGGACAATAAACTGAAAAATTTGAACCACGCTTTTTACGACCTATGGTACAAAAGGTTGTTTTTCCTCAGCTTAAGAGATTGCATAAGATTATGTTGGGAAATGAGCATGGACAGAAAATAAATGTCGCTGCCACGTCTTAGAATCCCTAGTTAATATCCTCTCCTCATTTCAGTCACCTACTGGTGGATGGGAACATTATTTATGGAGAACTATCCAACATAAAAATCATATTGATCTTCTGCCAAAACCCGTTCTCAGCTATCTCTTTACAATATTCTCAATTCAAGAAATTGTTTCCTCTGCAGTTGGAGCAAGTTGTTCTCCCACCGTTTTTTAAAAGATGGGGATAATAGAACATTTCTGACAAGCAGGTGGAATCCATATTTTCTTTCAACAAAAATTATTAAATATGTACCGCATGTATTATAATTAATTGCGAAAGATTTGGTTAAAAGGATATCCGTAACACAGCTTCATTGTAGGATCAGGTAATAAACCGTTAGTTTCAGGCTATTATAAGCCGATCTTCAGGTGTACAAGACTGCAAAAGGGAATGAAGAAACTACTGTAAGAGAGTGTAGACCACTTAACAACTGTTTGCTATAATAATAATGGGAATTCACTGCTCAACTATAAAAATGAAGTTGATAAGGTCGGGTTAGTCAGAATGAAAGACTGGTGTCGCATCAGATAGCGAACATAATGTAAAAAAGTGAGCGATCAAAGGGAGATAAAAGGTGAAACCGCTAAGAGAATATCAACGGACAACGTAAGAGAATTTACACCATGAGACGCTTCTCCGCCGCACACTGGTCACCATATAAGGCGTCGGATTTTATGGGCGTCTCACATGAAGTAACTAGAACACTTGTACCTTAATTGAGATAAGGCCTTAAGTACAACTTACATGAAGAGGTGGGGGGGAAGGACGATCTCTTCTGAACAGCACGTTATAAGGCATCTCAGGTATGTTCAATAACGTTCATATCTGGGGAGTCTGGTGGTCAGCGGCAGTGTTTAAACTCAGAAGAGTGTTTCTGGAGCCACCATGTAGCGATTCTGGACGTGTGGGGTGTTGCATTGTCCTACTGGAACTGCCCAAGTCCTTCAGAATGCACAATGGACATGACTGGGTGCAGGTAATCATTAAAGATGCTTACGTACTTGCCACCTGTCAGAGTCGTATCTAGACGTATCAGTCCCCTGTTGACATGAAGGACCCATAGATTCATGAGGTTGTCTCTATACCCACACACGTCAATCCGCTCAATACAATTTGGAACGAGACTCGTCCGGTCATGCAACATGTTTCCAGTCATCAACAGTCCAATGTCGGTGCTGACGGGCCCTGGCGAGGCGTAAAGCTTTGTGTCCTGCAGTCATCAAGTGTCCACGAGTGGCCTTCGGATCCAAAATTCCATGTCGATGATGTTTAGTTGAATGGTTCGCACGCTGGCACTTGTTGAAAGCGCAGCATTGAAGTATGCAGCAATTTAGGTAAGGGCTGCACTTCTGTCACGTTGAATGACTCTCTTCAGATGTTATTCGTGCCGTCCTTGTACGATCTTTTTCCGACCGCAGCGATGTCGGAGTTTTGGTGTTTTACGGATTCCTGATATTCACGGTACACTCGTGAAATGGTCGCATGGGAAAATCCGCACTTCATCGCTACCACGGAGAAGCTGCGTCCCATCACTCGTGCGCGAACTATAACAGCATGTTCGAACTCGCTGAGATATTGATAGCCTGCCATAGTAGCAGCTGTGGCCGACCTAACGGGAGCCAAGTCTAGAGAATAAACCGCTTGCCCTAGTATTACCCAACTGAACGCCTCGATAGTTTCTCTGACCCGTTGTGTAGTGCGTGATGGGGTGTTATCATGGCTCTAAGCACTATGGGACTTAACATCTGAGACTTAAAACTATTTAAACCTAACTAACCTAAGGACATCACACACATCCATGCCCGAGGCAGGATTCGAACCTGTGACCGTAGCAGCAGCGCGGTTCCGGACTGAAGCGTCTAGAACCGATCGGCCACATCGGCCGGCGATGTTATCGTGGATCAATATGACTTTGTGTTGCCTTTTTCCATATTCTGCTCGTTTTTTAAGTAATCCTCAATTTAAATCGATCATTTGCTGTTGCTAGCGATCAGTGTTAATGGTTTCACCAGATTTTAGCAGCTCATAGTAGATGACACCCTTCTGATTCCACAAATCACAGAACATTGTCTTCTTTCCAAAACGATTTGGTTTTGCAGCGGATGTCGATGGTTCGCCTGGATTCACCCATGATTCACGACGCTTAGGATCCTCAAAATATATCCATTTTTCATCACCTTTCACTATTCGATAGAGAAACGACTTTCTTTTCTATCTCGTGAGCAGCATCTCACAAGTGGTCTCCTATCTTTCATTCAGTTCATACGGAAGCCATTTTCCTACTTTCTGCACCTTTTCCATAGCTTTCGACCGAAGAGAAACGTCTTTCTGCGTCACATTCATTTGTTCCACGAGTTCCTGTTGAATTTGAGTATCATCTTCATATAATAAGGCCTGCAATTTGTTGTCTTCTAACTTGTTCGGTGGTTTCCCGCGCTCGTCATTTCTCACGTCCAAATCACCACTTTTGAATTTGTTGAACCACTCGAAACACTGTGTTTTCCCAAGAGCATGTTCACCAAAAGCATCGTCAAGGAATCGATGCGATTCTGCAGAAGTTTCCTTCAAATGATAACAGAAAACCAATTCTGTCCGCAAACCGTATTTCGTAGGCACAAACTCGACATGTTTACTGGTTTGAAACAGATACCGATGTATTGAACTTGGGTTACTGTGTGTTGCCATTCGTCGTCAGCCATTACAGGAAGCAGATGGCGGTGCAGACGCAGTCTCACGGGCCCTACATCATAGACCATATACAGTACAACATAGACAGCGCATGTCCCCCTATCTCTGGCGTGCAAAGGTTTGAAACCAACATCTAAGTCCCGTGATTCGGGGCAGAAAGCCGAGTTCCTGTCTGTACGCGCTGTGTGAGTGCAGCTCACAGTTACAGTTTTTCCCATTTATAGCTGATATCAAGCATTGATTTCGACAATTGAACGAACTGTAGCACTACTGTTACACTTGTAGTGCAGTTAACGCAGTTTCTCCGAAATTCCTGATAATAAGGCAACGGGAATCGTTTCTACACGTGGTCAAGATGAAATATATTGACAGATCTCTTTAACAAGCGACAGTTGTTTAGCGAATACTCGTTTTTGGCACTGTTGGTTCTTGTAGTTCACCACTTCCACAGGAGTGAATGACAATATCTAATTCCACAGGCAGCATTAGTCTTCTACGGATTCCACAAGAATGTGTGTGAAATGTTAAATGCTTTTGTAAGAAAGGACATTCGATTATGTGCATAATGTCAGGTATTTACACAAAATGATCGCATATATTTTCTGACTTTTTCTCAATCCAGTACAGATACCGAAACGATATCAAGATAGGAAGCGTAATATATTACAAAAAGTTGATTATACTATACAAGTATAAGATATTAATAATATGTCCTCTTAAAATCTTAGTCATTCATCAAGTTTTTCATATAAGGACCAACAGCCATTATAATTTTCATCTCATGGAAATAACCTCTCCAAATATTTTGAAATAGTACCTTTCACAATTGAGATTTACATCCTTTTGTGAAGTGTGTAGGTCAAGCCACGCCTTCTCTGGGCATATATCCACTGAAGAACTGTAATTTAGTTGCTTGTAAAGAGAACTGTCAGTACGTTTCTCCTGGCTACACGTAAAAACGATAACCATTGTTTTAATGTTAGGAATTTCGGAGACGTCAGGTTAACTGCTCTACTACATGTGTAATAGTAGTGAGGCAAATTATTATCTTGTTAAAATCAATGCTTCATTTCAGCTATAAATGAGAAAAACTGTGTCCTGCCCCGAGTCGCGTGACTTAGATGATTTCAGTGCAACGACGTCACGTGCAGGCTATGTATGTGCGGTCTATGCCCTACGCTGAGAACCATCTACAGAGAAATTCCGGTTTCATACTTCTACACCTGGTACACGGGCTCGGGCCGTGAGAATTTGCGAGACGGTTCCAGCATAGCCGCAGACCAACGTTCACAATTTTTTTTTTTTTAATGGCTCTTGTGAAAAACTAGGCAGGAGTCGGAGATTTGCTGGAAATTTCCACTCAAATGGTACGTGTACAAGCACAGATTGGCGGAAAGCTGTATGACTCGAAGCAGGAAGGGAACACTCGTTTAGAGACGAGCCCTGTGATTGGGGAGGAAAGTGCGGTCCTTCTGCAGTGAGGTCATGCATAAAGGCCTGGGTCTGGACCTATCCCGTGAGCGGAGAGGACGTGTCTCTGTGTTCGCCATCTTGTGCACAATAGCGAGGCACCTAGACTCCGACTGATTATCGAATAGCTGTACCATCACGTCTGTATATTTGTCACTCTGTAAGAAGAGTGGGGAAATTAATAAGCTCTGGACATTCGAGGTGCTCTTTATTCTCGCGTGTTTGCAGTGCTACTATCTTTGTCTGGCCAGTGGGCAAGCAGCTGATCTCACTCGCACACGGTAAGGAACCAGAGCTGTTCACAGACGGACAACATTAGTCCAGGTTGGTGTGTAGGTTTCAGAGCTGCAGCGAGAGTCAACCGAGTCGGCAGAATACAAGGCGTTAATTCAATAAATGGGTTGAATTCCATGCGATTGTGCTGTATTAAAAACTCGTCAGATTCATTTGGGAGTTGGTTACTTTTCTTGCCGTGACTCGATCCCTTTTTTTGTTACTATTTAGTTATTTAAAAAGGCGATAAGTTCGATACGAATTAATACCAGGCCCAATTGAGAGAGTTAGATAGGGGATGTTCTTGCGAATCGACTTTTAACTGAATAAAACAATTATTTAGCGATACATTTTGTGCATACGCATGTATAAACTATAATTCCCCGCTACCCCTTCCAACCAGCCGGCGGGCAGGTGACAGCCGCACGTGAAGCCGAGCTATAGAATGACGGGGTCGCAGAAGGCACCCGTGTACGAAAACTAGCGACTGTCGCTAAAGCTACCTAGCGGCGAATAACGTGAGAACTGACTCACCAGGTGGATACATGACACGGCACTGAATAAAAGATGGTTATATGTACCATCGTCAAAATATAAAAAATACTGTAAAAATTATGTACTTGGATATAAACAGTAAGGCAACGGCCTTGCCGCAGTGGATACACCGGTTCCGGTGAGATCACCGAACTTAACCGCTGTCGGGCGTGGCTGGCACTTGGATGGGTGACCATCCAGCCACCATGCGCTGTTGCCATTTTCGGGGTTCACTCAGCCTCGTGATGCCAAATGAGGAGCTACTCGACCGAATAGTAGCGGTTCCGGTCAAAGAAAAACAGTTGTCTTGTGACAGCCAGAGCGAGAGCACCAGCAGCAGCGAGTACTGTTTGTATAAAGCGTTTATTTTGCATTTTGTTTACGACCTTCCACTAAGGAAGGGATTCTATTTGTGTTTATCTGCTCTGCATAGTAACTAACAGTTCTTGATAAAACTTTACGTAGTTTTCGTGTTAGATTTCTTAGTGTTTTCTTGATCGTTTAGAACAGAAAGCGCCCTAAAACCGTCTTTTGTTTGTTTCGCGGCCGTTAGCCACTAGTCACTTGAATCAGCAGTTGTCTTGTGACAGTCAGAGCGAGAGCACCAGCAGCAGCGAGTACTGTTTGTATAAAGCGTTTATTTTGCATTTTGTTTACGACCTTCCACTAAGGAAGGGATTCTACACTCCTGGAAATGGAAAAAAGAACACATTGACACCGGTGTGTCAGACCCACCATACTTGCTCCGGACACTACGAGAGGGCTGTACAAGCAATGATCACACGCACGGCACAGCGGACACACCAGGAACCGCAGTGTTGGCCGTCGAATGGCGCTAGCTGAGCAGCATTTGTGCACCGCTGCCGTCAGTGTCAGCCAGTTTGCCGTGGCATACGGAGCTCCATCGCAGTCTTTAACACTGGTAGCATGCCGCGACAGCGTGGACGTGAACCGTATGTGCAGTTGACGGACTTTGAGCGAGGGCGTATAGTGGGCATGCGGGAGGCCGGGTGGACGTACCTCCGAATTGCTCAACACGTGGGGCGTGAGGTCTCCACAGTACATCGATGTTGTCGCCAGTGGTCGGCGGAAGGTGCACGTGCCCGTCGACCTGGGACCGGACCGCAGCAACGCACGGATGCACGCCAAGACCGTAGGACCCCACGCAGTGCCGTAGGGGACCGCACCGCCACTTCCCAGCAAATTAGGGACACTGTTGCTCCTGGGGTATCGGCGAGGACCATTCGCAACCGTCTCCATGAAGCTGGGCTACGGTCCCGCACACCGTTAGGCCGTCTTCCGCTCACGCCCCAACATCGTGCAGCCCGCCTCCAGTGGTGTCGCGACAGGCGTGAATGGAGGGACGAATGGAGACGTGTCGTCTTCAGCGATGAGAGTCGCTTCTGCCTTGGTGCCAATGATGGTCGTATGCGTGTTTGGCGCCGTGCAGGTGAGCGCCACAATCAGGACTGCATACGACCAAGGCACACAGGGCCAACACCCGGCATCATGGTGTGAGGAGCGATCTCCTACACTGGCCGTACACCACTGGTGATCGTCCAGGGGACACTGAATAGTGCACAGTACATCCAAACCGTCATCGAACCCATCGTTCTACCATTCCTAGACCGGCAAGGGAACTTGCTGTTCCAACAGGACAATGCACGTCTGCATGTATCCCGTGCCACCCAACGTGCTCTAGAAGGTGTAAGTCAACTACCCTGGCCAGCAAGATCTCCGGATCTGTCCCCCATTGAGCATGTTTGGGACTGGATGAAGCGTCGTCTCACGCGGTCTGCACGTCCAGCACGAACGCTGGTCCAACTGAGGCGCCAGGTGGAAATGGCATGGCAAGCCGTTCCACAGGACTACATGCAGCATCTCTACGATCGTTTCCATGGGAGAATAGCAGCCTGCATTGCTGCGAAAGGTGGATATACACTGTACTAGTGCCGACATTGTGCATGCTCTGTTGCCGGTGTCTATGTGCCTGTGGTTCTGTCAGTGTGATCATGTGATGTATCTGACCCCAGGAATGTGTCAATAAAGTTTCCCCTTCCTGGGACAATGAATTCACGGTGTTCTTATTTCAATTTCCAGGAGTGTATTTGTGTTTATCTGCTCTGCATAGTAACTAACAGTTCTTGATAAAACTTTACGTAGTTTTCGTGTTAGATTTCTTAGTGTTTTCTTGATCGTTTAGAACAGAAAGCGCCCTAAAACCGTCTTTTGTTTGTTTCGCGGCCGTTAGCCACTAGTCACTTGAATCAGCAGTTGTCTTGTGACAGCCAGAGCGAGAGCACCAGTAGCAGCGAGTACCGTTTGTATAAAGCGTTTTTGTACTTATTTGCTGCGCTTAGCTTTTAAATAGTTTTTCTGGGAAAACCTAGCGTAGTTTTCGTGTCTCGTATTTCAGTGAGTGTTTCTTGATTATCAGAGTAGCTCATCAGAAGATTATCTTGGGAATTTGTCACCGTATAGAGTAGGGTAAACATAGTCATGTGTAGGGACTGTGGTTGTTGTGAGCGGACGCAAGGAGAATTGGCCACTCTTCGGGGGCAGGTGGAGGCTTTGTCTGTTAGGCTCATCGAGCTCGAGGCGCAGGCGTCGGCTCGTAGTGGCGTTGGGGCAACTGTGGTGAGACCTATGCCTACTTCGGTGGCCTTGGAATCACATGGAACCCCTGATGTCGCTGCGTCTTCCGGCAGTGAGCATCTTATCGGTCAGCCATCACTCCAGGGTGAATGGCGGACAGTGGTGGGCTCGCGCGTGCCTGGCCGAAAGGCGAAGGTGGGATCTGGCCGCGTGGCAGCTGCCTTACCCCTTTCCAACAGGTACGGGGTGCTTCCTAGTGGTGATGACATCGTTCCCGAGCCACCACAGGATGCCTCGCCTGTTGGGCCAGTGGCCGATTCTCCGGCAAGGTCCCGACAGTCACAGAGGGCGGGCCTATTAGTTATAGGGAGCTCCAACGTTAGGCGGGTTATGGAGCCCCTCAGGAAAATAGCGGGTAGGTCGGGGAAGAATGCCAGTGTGCACTCGGTGTGCTTGCCGGGGGGTCTCGTCCGTAATGTGGAGGAGGCCCTTCCGGCAGCTATTGAACGCACTGGGTGTGACCGGCTGCAGATAGTAGCACATGTCGGAACGAATGACGCCTGCCGCTTGGGTTCTGAGGCCATCCTTGGTTCCTTCCGGCGGTTAACTGATTTGGTGAAGACAACCAGCATCGCACGCGGAGTGCAAGCTGAGCTTAATATCTGCAGCATAGTGCCCAGAGTCGATCGCGGTCCTCTGGTTTGGAGCCGTGTGGAGGGTCTAAACCAGAGGCTCAGACGACTCTGCGACTATAAAGGTTGCAAATTCATCGACCTCCGTTATTGGGTGGAGAACTGTAGGGCCCCCCTAGACAGGTCAGGCGTGCACTGCACACCGGAAGCAGCTACTAGGGTAGCAGAGTACGGTGGCGTGCACACGGGGGTTTTTTAGGTTAGAGGGACCCCCCCTTGGGCGAAACGATAAAATACCTGACGGCTTACCAGAGAGGACATTATCATCGTTGATAAAGAACGTCCGTCCTCAGAGACCAAAAACAGGAAAAGTTAACGTAATATTGGTAAACTGCAGGAGTATCCAGGGCAAGGTTCCTGAATTAGTATCTCTTATTGAAGGAAATAGTGCGCATATAGTATTAGGAACGGAAAGTTGGTTAAAACCGGAAGTGAACAGTAACGAAATCCTAGACACAGAATGGAATATATACCGCAAGGATAGGATAAACGCCAATGGTGGAGGAGTATTTATAGCAGTAAAGAATTCAATAATATCCAGTGAAGTTATTAGCGAATGCGAATGTGAAATAATCTGGGTTAAGTTAAGTATCAAAGGTGGGTCAGATATGATAGTCGGATGCTTCTATAGACCACCTGCATCAGCAACCGTAGTAGTTGAGCGCCTCAGAGAGAACCTGCAGAACGTCGTGAAGAAGTTTCGTGATCATACTATTGTAATAGGGGGAGACTTCAATCTACCAGGTATAGAATGGGATAGTCACACAATCAGAACTGGAGCCAGGGGCAGAGACTCTTGTGACATTATCCTGACTGCCTTGTCCGAGAATTACTTCGAGCAGATAGTTAGAGAACCAACTCGTGAAGCTAACGTTTTAGACCTCATAGCAACAAATAGACCGGAACTTTTCGACTCCGTGAATGTAGAAGAGGGTATCAGTGATCATAAGTCAGTGGTTGCATCAATGACTACAAGTGTAATAAGAAATGCCAAGAAAGGAAGGAAAATATATTTGCTTAACAAGAGTGATAGGGCACAAATCGCAGAATATCTGAGTGACCACCATCAAACGTTCATTTCTGAGGAAGAGGATGTGGAACAAAAATGGAAAAAATTCAGAAACATCGTCCAGTACGCCTTAGATAAGTTCGTACCGACTAAGGTCCAAAGCGAGGGGAAAGATCCACCGTGGTATAACAATCATGTACGAAAGGTACTACGGAAACAAAGAAAGCTTCATCATAGGTTTAAGAGTAGTCGAATCATAGCTGATAAGGAAAAGCTGAACGAAGCGAAAAAGAGCGTAAAGAGAGCAATGAGAGAAGCATTCAACGAATTCGAACATAAAACATTGGCAAACAATCTAAACAAGAACCCTAAAAAGTTTTGGTCATATGTAAAATCGGTAAGCGGATCTAAATCCCCTATTCAGTCACTCGTTGACCACGATGGCACCGAAACAGAGGACGACCGAAGAAAGGCAGAAATACTGAATTCAGTGTTCCGAAACTGTTTCACTGCGGAAAATCGTAACACGGTCCCTGACTTCAGCCGTCGCACGGACGCCAAAATGGAAAATATTGAAATAAACGATATCGGAATTGAAAAACAACTGCTATCACTTAGTAGCGGAAAAGCATCCGGACCAGACGAGATACCCTTAAGATTCTACAGTGATTATGCTAAAGAACTTGCCCCCTTTCTATCAGCAATTTATCGTAGATCGCTGGAAGAACGTAAAGTACCTAGCGACTGGAAGAAAGCGCAGGTCGTTCCCATTTTCAAGAAGGGTCATAAATCAGATGCGAATAATTATAGGCCTATTTCGCTTACGTCAATCTGTTGTAGAATAATGGAACATGTTTTGTGTTCTCGTATTATGACGTTCTTAGATAATACAAATCTCCTTCATCATAACCAACATGGATTCCGCAAACAGAGATCATGTGAAACTCAGCTCGCCCTATTTGCCCAAGAAATTCACAGTGCCGTAGACACTGGCGAGCAGATTGATGCCGTATTCCTGGACTTCAGGAAGGCATTTGATACGGTTCCGCACTTACGTTTAGTGAAAAAAATACGAGCTTACGGAATATCGGACCAGGTTTGTGATTGGATTCAGGATTTCCTAGAAGAAAGAACACAACATGTCATTCTTAACGGTTCAAAATCTGCAGATGTAGAGGTAATTTCGGGAGTACCGCAGGGAAGCGTGATAGGACCTTTATTGTTTACAATATACATAAATGACTTAGTTGACAACATCGGTAGCTCCGTGAGGCTATTTGCAGATGACACGGTTGTCTACAAGAAAGTAGCAACATCAGAAGACTCGTACGCACTCCAGGAGGACCTGCAGAGGATTAATGCATGGTGCGACAGCTGGCAGCTTTCCCTAAACGTAGATAAATGTAATATAATGCGCATACATAGGGGCAGAAATCCATTCCAGTACGATTATGCCATAGGTGGTAAATCATTGGAAGCGGTAACGACCGTAAAATACTTAGGAGTTACTATCCGGAGCGATCTGAAGTGGAATGATCACATAAAACAAATAGTGGGTAAAGCAGGCGCCAGGTTGAGATTCATAGGAAGAATTCTAAGAAAATGTGACTCATCGACGAAAGAAGTAGCTTACAAAACGCTTGTTCGTCCGATTCTTGAGTATTGCTCATCAGTATGGGACCCTTACCAGGTTGGATTAATAGAAGAGATAGACATGATCCAGCGAAAAGCAGCGCGATTCGTCATGGGGACATTTAGTCAGCGCGAGAGCGTTACGGAGATGCTGAACAAGCTCCAGTGGCGGACACTTCAAGAAAGGCGTTACGCAATACGGAGAGGTTTATTATCGAAATTACGAGAGAGCACATTCCGGGAAGAGATGGGCAACATATTACTACCGCCCACATATATCTCGCGTAATGATCACAACGAAAAGATCCGAGAAATTAGAGCAAATACGGAGACTTACAAGCAGTCGTTCTTCCCACGCACAATTCGTGAATGGAACAGGGAAGGGGGGATCAGATAGTGGTACAATAAGTACCCTCCGCCACACACCGTAAGGTGGCTCGCGGAGTATAGATGTAGATGTACATAACGACCGGGAGAGCGGTGTGCTGATCACATGCCCATCCTATCCGCATCCTTAACTGAGGATGACACGGAGGTCGGATGGTCCCGATGGGCCACTTGTAGCCTGAAGACGGAGTGCTTTATAAACAGTAAGAGTGACCAACCATATGTTAAAAATTATATAAAACATAAAATTTAAAATTTAGAAAAGCCACAACGACCCGCTAGTGGCAAGTTCGATGAAAATTAAATACATATAGCGACAACTGAGTATCTCAAGGGAAACAAAATTAAATAGATAAAAAGAAAATTACAATTGCTTTCAGAAGGAAGTTTGAAAAGAATATTGGTAATGTTTGAGTGCTATTTGAAAAAGGTATAATGATTTAGAAGATACATGTTCTTCTGCGTGATTTCCTATTGGCTTGTTTTGGCTTCTTTTAATTTTCAAGTTCCACTTCACTGTGAAATATTGTCCTAATTAGCACAAATGTGTTTGAAATGGTAAATAATCGATTATGCCCTACATATAACTTAGATCAGTACTGCAGGCCCGCTATGTGACGTTGTAGCATATGGTACATGCATGATGCGACAACGACACATTTTGCTGTTAATGCAGAACGGATTAAAATTCCTGGTGAATGAGTCAGTGACAAGATTCATCGATGAAATCGCTATTCTCAGTGAATGTGGGGTAAAATTACGGGATTTGTTGGATGGAATGAACACTCTGATCAGTACAGAATATTGACTGAGAGAAAACCTGAAAAGTGCAAAAGTAATGAGACGTAGCAGAAATGAGAATAGCGACAAGCTTAACACTCGAACTGGGATCACCAAGTAGACAAGTCGAAGGACTTCTACCGTCTTGGAAGCAAAGATAGCCATGACGAACGAAGCAAGGAGGACATAAAAAGCAGACTAGCACAGGTAAAGAGGGCTTTCGTGGTCAAGAGAAGTTTTCTGGTATCATATATAGACCTTAATTAGAGGAAGAAATTTCAGATAATGTACGTTTCACGCACAGAATTGTATGGTAATGAGTCATGGGCAGTATGAAAACCGGAACAGAAGAAAATCGAAGCGTTTGAGATGTGGTGCTGCAGAAGAATGTTGACAATTAGGTGGGCTGATAAGGTGAGCAATGAGAAGGTTCTCTGAAGGACTACGAAGGCAATAACACATCAAAAATAGTGACATCAAGAAGGAACAGGATGATAGTATAATGGAATATTATAAAAGAGCATCCACAGCTTTGCAAGTTCTGAGGTAATGTTTTAAATATCTGTAGTATAAGTAAAATCTGTGTAATCATTTCGTTATGAATTTGTTTTAAGGAACAGTTGCTGGGCTCAACTTCATGTATCTTTCTTTCTCGTACCTCTACTGTTTACAAGGAAGGCAGATGGTTGCCTTGTTTAATTACACCTGATTCAAAGCTACAATGCTTTTACTTAATATTACCATTACTCTTTGTCCTTACCTGATTTTAAATGTTCTTAAAGCGTCGTAACGGTGAGCGACGAACAAAGTTGGCTGTTAAACACGGTGATGCTACTGACCAGCCGCCATTGCTGCATCCTTCAATGCATACTGCATGGCCAATAAAACAACCTGCATTTATTCTCGATTCCTTTTTCGAAGTCCGATACCTTGTAAAGAATCGTTGCAATGCGACGCAAATACTGGCATCGAAATACCGATATTTTTCCCCACGATCACGCATCACCCTGTTAGCAACGATCCAACAGTTATCGGCTATGATGCTGATTTGTTTGTCTGCTGCAGCCATTAAGATAATTTCGCTCTCTCCTCTTGCAGCGAACTGAAGCAAGCAACTACTAAAGACAAGGAGGAAGCAAGGAGAACATAAAAAGCAGACCAACACAGGTAAAGAGGGCATTCCTGGCCGAGAGACGTCTAATGATACACTACTGGCAATTAAAATTGCAAATAAGAAATACAGATGATAAACGGGTATTCATTGGACAAATATATTATACTAGAACTGACATGTGATTACATTTTCACGCAATTTGTGTGCATAGATCCTGAGAAATCAGTACCCAGAACAACCACCTCTGGCCGTAATAACGGCCTTGATACGCCTGGGCATTTGACTCAAATAGAGCTTGGATGGCATGTACAGGTACAGCTGCCCATGCAGCTTCAACACGATACCACAGTACATCAAGAGTAGTGACTGGCGTATTGTGACGAGCCAGTTGCTCGGCCACCATTGACCAGGCGTTTTCAATTGGTGAGAGATCTGGAGAATGTGCTGGCCAGGGCAGCAGTCGAACATTTTCTGTGTCCAGAAAGACCCGTACAGGACCTGCAACATGCGGTTGTGCATTATCCTGCTGAAATGTAGGGTTTCGCAGGGATCGAATGAAGGGTAGAGCCACGGGTCGTAACACATTTGAACTGTTCAAAGTGAGGTCAGTACGAACAAGAGGTGACCGAGACGTGTAACCAATGGCACCCCATTCCATCACGCCGTGTGATACGCCAGTATGGCGATGACGAATACACGCTTCCAATGTGCGTTCACCGCGATGTCGCCAAACACGGATGCGACCATAATGATGCTGTAAACAGAACCTGCATTCATCCGAAAAAATTACGTTTTGCCATTCGTGCACCCGGGTTCGTCGTTGAGTACACCATCGCAGGCGCTCCTGCCTTTGTGCAGCGTCAAGGGTAACCGCAGCCATGGTCTCCGAGATGATGGTCCATGCTGCTGCAAACGTCGTCGAACTGTTCGTACAGATTGTTGTTGTCTTGCAAACGTCCCCATCTGTTGACTCAGGGATCGAGACGTGGCTGCACGATCCGTTACAGCCATGCGGATAAGATGCCTGTCATCTCGACGGCTAGTGATACGAGGCCGTTGGGATCCAGCACGGCGTTCCGTATTACCCTCCTGAACCCACCGATTCCATATTCTGCTAATAATCATTGGATCTCGACCAACGCGAGGAGCAATGTCGTTATACGGTAAACCGCAATCGCGATAGGCTACAATCCGACATTTATCAAAGTCGGAAACGTGATGGTACGCATTTCTCCTCCTTACTCTAGGCATCACAACAACGTTTCTCCAGGCAATGCTGGTCTACTGCTGTTTGTGTAAGAGAAATTGGTTGGAAACTTTCCTCATATCAGCACGTTGTAGGTGTCACCACCGGCACCAACCTTGTAGTAATGCTCTGAGAAGCTAATCATTTGCATATCACAGCATCATCTTCCTGTCGATTACATTTCGCGTCTGTAGCACGTCATCTTCGTGTTGTAGCAATTTTAATGGCCAGTAGCATATAAAACGTAGGCGTTAACATGAGGAAGAAATATCAGAGAATGGACGTTTGGGGCACAGCATTGTACGGTGGAGAAACATGGGCAGAGGGAAAACCAGAACAGAAGAGAATCGAACAGTTTCAGGTGTGGTGCTACAAAGGATGTTGAAAATCCGGTGGACTGATAAGATAAGGAATGAAGAGGTTCTCCGCAGAATCGGCGAAGGAAGGAACATATGGAAAACACTGAAAAGAAGACGGGGCAGGATGATCGGACATGTGTTAAGGGCATCAGAGAGTAACATCCACGGTGCTAGACGGAACTGTAGAGCGTAAAAACTGTAGGGAAAGACGAACATAAGAATACAGCGAACAAATAATTGAGGATGTAGAGGAGAAGTGCTGCTTTGAGATGAAGAGGTTGGCGCAGAATGAGAATTCTTGAAGGGCCGCTTCAAACCAGACAGAAGCCTGATTGCTGAAAGAAAAATAAATAAAATGAGACGACACTTAAAGAATCAGTATGACCCAAGATGTATAGATCAACAGGCATCCAAGATCATCTGACCTCATTCCTACATTTTTTTCTGTCTGAGATCATTTCAGAAGTGAAGCGTACAGAACTTCCGTTGATACGGATGGAGAATCGAACAGCGAGTTACACAAGATGACACAGAGGTGTTTGATAGAATTCATAAAACACTGCAGGGCAGTATTGCGTCCAGATTCGAGGAGAGCTTGTAGAGCACCTCTTGTAGAAGCTAAGGGTGCACAGTAAATAGTAAATTGTAGCGTGCTAAAACGGAAGTTATACCTCTTGTTATGGTAGATGGTATGAGATAGCAGTCGAATAATATGGGGACTTAATCGAAAATTTTACATGTCAAACGCATTTATACTAAATAGGAGAACATTTCATGCTAAAAGAGTGGCAGCTCGTAATCACTCATCCGCAATTCCCTCAAAAAGGGCTCGTTAGCGAACCAATGATTACTGCAGCATTCATGCATCTATTTCCATATACTTTCACCAGTGTTGGTTTTATGTATTGATTATTAGACGCCCCATACATTCACCGACAGTTGGAAGCTCCGTGATGTTGTTGACGGGCAATACTGTTTTATTCCGGTGAGTCGCAGCGTAAGGAAATGGAACGGAGGAAGAAGACCAGCAGGGAATCGATATTTGGAGCAGCGGCTGTCAAGTGAGCCTCATCATTAGCAATAGAAAAAGCAAGAACCGTAAAATTTCTAAGACGAGGAGTCTGGACCGATTTAAAGTGGAATGACCATATAAAACTGGTAGTTGTAATGACGTTTTCAGTAGTAGAGTGCTAAGGACGTGAAATTTATTCGCGAAGCAATTTCAGGATCCACGTCTTCTTTTCATCTGGAATGACTTCGCCATCGACGGGTCTTAAACCTTAATCTCCCTTCTTTTATTTTCGCTGCTCTACCGCTTCTTGAACTTTGCCCGCCAGTCTCAGTCTTGGCGTCCTTACCAGGAAGGATTAAAATTTCGTACAAACTATTTATTTTTATTACACCCATTAGCTTGTTAACTAAAACGGGTTGCAATTAAAACAATGTCTGAAAGTTTACATTATGCATATCACTTATTTTTTAAATGATTAACGGCTAAAAGTAAAATGAAAGAAACACGTACCGTACAAAGGATTAACGCAACATACTCAGAAACAGAAACTAATAGTCACATTTGGTAATAAAAATTAAGAATTATATGAACAAAAAAATGAAGAAAATGGAACTATACATACTCCCATCACCATCCCGAGAATTGTGTGTGTTGTACAAAGAACTTGAAGTCTGCTTACACGCTTGAAGGGTCCTACTTCCAAAAGTGCTACTATGTTTAAAAAAACATATTAATGGTGAACTACTTATTAACATTTAGGTAAACGTTCAAGTTACACTGATGTTCAAATCAACAGTGGCCCTACGAGATGTTCAGGACGATGTGGGTGACGCAGGCTACCGTGACAATGTACTCCTATCGATGCGCTGGCTATGCTTCATCTACTACTCCACTAATAGCTTTGTCATTTGCATCACTGATACGATCAGTTTCACTGACGCTTACCCTGTGTGTGTAGCGTGCTCTAAGCGTGTTCTTCGGGTTTTGCCGAAATTTATAAAAGTGAATGGAAATGCATCAGCCATGCTATTGACAATCTCCCAGAGTTCTGGGTCTTTAACTATCCATTTAATCGATTTTATGCATCAGATGTTCTGCATCGGTTCTAGAGATGACCCTGTGTACCAAACATTCCACAACCACATCATCCTCTTCTCGGTACTGAGTTCTATACGGGTGTTGTAGATAAGGGCAGTTCTGTGTCAACTGGTCAACCATGCCTCGACTGGGTGAGACATCAATAGCTTCAGCATTTCCTCGATGTTTGGAAATATTTCATGGACCCATCGGCACACATCAGTTGAGTCGACATCTACATTTACGTACATCATAAGCCATCATCCGGTGAATGACGGAAGTTACCCTGTACCAGTGACAGTCATCCCCTTTCCGGTTACATTCACAAATGGAGCGAGGGAGAAACTACTGTCGACAGGCTTCCGTAGGAGCCCTGTTTCTCTTCTCTTTTTTCGCAACCCTAACTAGGGATCTATGTTGGTGGAAGGCAGTCTGTCGCAAATACCACTTTACTAAACTTTCTCAACAGTGTTTCGCGAAAATATCGTCTTCTTCCCTCCAGTTATCCACATTTGAATTCACGACACTTTTCTGAAACACTCACGTGGTAACCGAACCTACCGATAACAAATTTACCAGCACGCCTCTGAATTCCTCCGAAATTTTCCTTTACTTTAACTTGGTGTGGAACTTAAACACTCGAGCAGTACTCATAAGTGTGTAGCATTAGTGTTCTGTAATCACTCTTCTTTATAGATGAGCTCCTAATATGCTCCTATTAAGGCGAAGACGAACTTTCGACTCCCCTACGTCCGACATTATGAGCTCCTACTCTTCCGACGTAGCAACAGGTCATGCATGCTCCTACTCCTCAATCTGTATATCGAGAAAGCGTTGAAAAAAATAAAAGTAACGTCCAGAAGAGAGATGAAAAATGAAAATTCAAGGTGAAAGGATATCGGTGATAAGATTCGTTGATGACATTTCCATCCTTAAAGAAAACGAGGATAAACTGCAGGACGCACTAAGTGGGTTGATCAGTCTTCTGAGTACAAACGTTGGAATGAGATTAAACTGAAGAACTATGAAAAAATGTTGAATATCAGGAATAATACCAGCTATAAATAAGTTTATAGCTAGAATTAGCAGTAGTTGTTTCGTACTATAAAGTCATGGTAGTTGGTATATAGTCACACGTTTTTTTCATATTTTTATCGGAAACCTGCTGTCTGAAAAAGTATTCAACTTCTGAAACCACTACTAGATAGAGACGAAGAATTTGCCCTGCAGAATTGTTAAATGAAAGCATAGCTGTAACATTTACCACGAGAATACAAAAGTTCAGTTGTTAGCACAGCGGAATACGGGTTTTAGTAGAAAATTTGTTCATCATAAGACTACAGAATTACGTGCTTTCTTAACAGATATACAAAGGCTGCTGAATGAGCAAAATTTGTTCAAAATCAGATTACTGAAACTTCCCAACAGGTTAAAGCCGTAAGCTCTTCTGAGACTCGGTTCTTGGACCTCTGCCTTTCGCAAGAAAGTACTTCACAGACAGCTATCCAAGCACGATTCACATCGTGCCCTCACAGCTTATGCGCAGACTGGGAGGTAGGAAAAAGGTACTGGTAAAACGAAAGTTGAGGGGGGTTGTCGTGAGTCGTGCTGTGACAGCTCAGTCTATAGTGCTTGCCTGCGAAAGTTTAAGGTTCTAGTCCTGACACGACATACAGTTTTAATCGAAGTTTCAAATCAGAGCACACTCCACTGCAGAATGAAAATTCATTCTTAAAGCAGCCTATTGTGTACAAAATTACGTTGTTGCTGTTGTTGTGGTGGCCTTCAGTCCGAAGACTGGTTTGATGCAGCTCTCTATGCTACTCTATCCTCTGCGAGCCTCTTTATCTCCGGATAGATGCTGCAACCTACATCTTTCTGAATCTGCTTATTGTGATCATCTCTTTGTCTCCCTGTATGATTTTTATCCTCCACAGTTCCCTCAAATACTAAACTGGTGATCCCTTGATGTCTGAGGATGTGTTCTATCAACAGATCTCTTCTTTTGTGTCCAGAGCTCGTGGTCTTGTGGTCGCGTTCTCGCTCCCGAGCCCGGAGTCCAGGGTTCGATTCCCGACGGCGTCAGGGATTTTCTTCTACCTCCAGATGACTGGATGTTTGTGTTGTCCTCATCATTTCATCATCATTCATGAAAGTGGCGAGATAGGACTGAGCAAAAGTTGGAAATTTTTACGGACGCTGATAACCGCGCAGATGAGCGCCCCACAAACCAAACATCATCATCGTCATCCTTCTTTGGTCAAGATGTGGTACAAATCTCTTGTCTTCCGAACTCTATTCAATGTTACCCCCTTACTTAGGAGATAGGCTCATCTAATCTTCGGCATTCTTCTGTAGCACCACGATTCGAAAGCTTCTGTTCACTTTTTATCCAAACCATTTATCGTCCATGTCTCACTTTCATACATGGCTATACTCCAGACAAATACTCTCAGAAAAGACTTCCTAACACTTAAATCCATATTCGATGTTAACACTTTGCCGTCCGCACGTCTCGTACAAATTTATTCGCTTGGTGCCGGCAGCGCTAATTCGGATTACTTGGCTTGTCGCCGGCCGTTCTTGACATTATCTGGAGGTTATAAATTGTTACGTTTAACTAATTTCATCGTTCTCATGAGTTCTCAGCCCTGTTCCAGTACTTTCATGAAAGTTCGACGATATACATACGTACATAAATACAAAATTTGTTTGTTTCATAGATTTGTTTCTTTGCATTGTCTTTGGTACTATGCAGCAAAACAGTTTCCAAGACGTAATGCAACTAAATGGTTCAAATGGCTCTGGGCACTATGGGACTCAACTGCTGAGGTCATTAGTCCCCTAGAACTTAGAACTAGTTAAACCTAACTAACCTAAGGACATCACAAACATCCATGCCCGAGGCAGGATTCGAACCTGCGACCGTAGCGGTCTTGCGGTTCCAGACTGCAGCGCCTTTAACCACACGGCCACTTCTGCCGGCGTAATGCAACTCCACAAGACTTTCACATTAAGTTTTTTGTTCTTTTCTGTTTTGTTTTTGGAACATACATGGCAGTTTCTTCGTTTTCGTTTATTCGATTCGGAAATACATAGGCCTATAAGTTGGTGTTGTGACCGGAAAGTCTGTCAACCGGATCATGATGAGATGTACGTTATGTAGTGGAAACATCCAAGTTTTGCTCTGCATATTCATCGTAAATAATCGTATCGTCTCTTTCGTCTGCCATGATGAAAGGGCACAAGTACTGACAAAAACAAAAAACCTGTTGACGTGTGTAGCTTATCGTTACCTAAACAAAACACCAACAGAATGCAAAAGATACTAAAGTGCTGTCATCGCCACAGCGCGATACTATGCTCATGACAGCACTGTGGTGTCGCCGGCCACTGAGCGATATTATGCACACGACGGAAGTATTTTTCTTTCCATTGTCAGTCTACGTTTTATATCCTCTCTACTTCGGCCATCATCAATTATTTTGATATGCAAATAGAAAAGCTCGTCTACTGGTTTAAGTGTCTCGTTACATAGTCTCATTCCCTTAGCATCAAGTGATTTAATTCAACTACATTTCATTATTCTTGTTTTGCTTTTGTTGATAGTCATCTTATATCCTCTTCTCAAAACAGTGTCCATACCATTCAACTGCTCTTCCAAGTGCTTTGCTGTCTCTTTCAAAATTACAATGTCATTGGCAGATCTCAAACTTTTTATTTCTTCTTTCTGAATTGTAATTCCTACTCCAAATATTTCTTTGGTTTCCTTTACTGCTTGTTCAATGCATAGATTTAATAACATCTGGGGGTAGGCTACATCCCTGTCTCACTCCCTCCTCAACCACTGCTTCCCTTTCATGCCTCTCAACTTATTACTGTCGTCTGGTTTCTGTATAAGTTGTAAATAGGCTTTCGCTCTTTGTATTTTACTCCTACTACCTTCAGAATTTCAAAGAGAGTATTCCAGGCAACATTGTCAAAAACTTTCTCTAAGTCTACAAATGGTAACAATGTAGGTTTGCCTTTCCTTAACGTGTCATCTAAGATAAGTCGTAGGGTCAGTATTGCCTCACGTGTTGCTACATTTCTCCAGACTCCAAACTGATCTTCTCCGATGTCTGCTTCTATCAATTCTCCCCATTCTTCTATAAAGAATTCCTGTTAGTACCTTGCAACCATGACTTATTACACTGGCAGTTTGGTAATTTTCGCACCTCTCATCAACTGCCTTTCTTGGAATTGGGATTGGACATAGTCTACATGAAAAGGGTTATTCAGAAAAAAATAATGAATGAAATTTGATATAATTAGATACACAGTTTTTCAGTTTAAATATATTCTGCAAGAATTATGTGTTGCACATCAAATGTGAGATACTTCATTCCATATATAACTATGTAAGCGATTATGTCCTTCCATATTTTATCATTGAATGTTAGGTATAATTTGATAGTAGTCCTGTGAGTGTTGGTAATGTTCTCTCTGTGAGGCATGTTAGTCACATAAATATGATAGTTCGTTATGAAATTAAATGAACTTATGCCTACATCGCATTTCAACTGTGTAATTCATTTAAAATCAATAAATGCGTCATATTCCATCAGATAATTATTTGCTGGATCCAAATTCCACTTTTCTTGAAGAATTAATCCTGCTAGCTCAACAGTTGGTAATTCATAGAAAACGATTGAAATTCTATGATTTTTCAATATATTTTCTTTTTGTACAAGCTCATAATTCAGTTCATATTTAACAATACATACACGAATTTCCATAGTTCCTACTAGAATTTTACCTTTTTTTGGAACTGTATTTTTTACTTCAACTCCAGCATTATTGCAGTCAGGCCATTTAATAAGAGCATCTCCAGCATTGGAACTCCAAGTAAAAATTACAGTAAGATCCTCTTTCCATAAAATTTCTTTATAGTCGCTAAAGGAACCAAGTATATTCAGTAGATAAAGCGCTTCATTTTTCCGACTCTTTATTTTACCATTATTAAACACATTTCCTTCCATATTTCTTTTGTCAATAGGAGATGAAGACAAATTCAACAAAACAGATGATGAAATAAAAGGATGCTTTATTGTAGACACAACATTACTTGTTTTCTTTGTGATTATAAAATAAGATAGCTTTGCCACATAATTATCAATTATTTTTATTAGATTTTCTACCATAAGTTGGATAATTTGTACCATCAGCACCAATAACATTAAAGCTCACATACAACTGAGAATGATTAGGATGAACCCATCTACTACTAAATTTATATTCTACTGCTGTATTTATATTAACTTCTGTATCCTTGTCAGGATAATTAAGACTATTTTTTGCTTTCTCAATAATAGGGAATGAGTAGAACTAATAGCTCTCTATTTTGTTCATTGTCTATTAAAGACATAAATTTATTAAACTACTTCTAAAATAAAATAAAATAAAAATATTGCATTATTTCTAATTCCTGTATAGCATCAAAATCTGGACTATATATAGGATATTACAGTTCCTGAGTTATTGGTTCACCAAATTCAGCATTATGCTTGAATGAATCAATAATAATAGTTTCTCAACGAAAATAATCAGTATACTTCACAAACAAAAATTCCATCAGCTAGATTAAAATTTACATTGATTAAGGCAAATAAAAAAATTTAGGAACATCATTAATAGCAGGTTTTTTATGAGTAGTGTCTTTTATATGTATATGTAATTTATCATCACTCTCAGCAGTATTCCTATTTAAATGTCCTTCATCTACTTTAATGTCATTATTTTAATACATACATTTTTTCAAGCTTTTCAAACTATTTTGGCCTGCAGGAATTCCTACAGTTTCTCCATCACAATATAATTTATTGCTTTTTGTGTAATATTCGGTTTAGAAATGTTATATAAAAACCAAATAGTCTAAGACTGCTATAACTTTCTCACAAAGTTACACAATTTTTTTATAACATATGTCTTACCACTCAAATGAAATAGGCAGCTCATTATATGTTAATAAAATGTTATTTTGTGTGAACCAAAAATAATAATTCCATAAAAGGAATCAAAAATTAAACCCATTCTGTTCAGTGTGTAACAGTAGGTACAAGTAGTTATGGAAAAACAATATTAATGAATGGCAATTATATTCTAGCTCTTGGATGGTTAAATTGGGCTAAAATATATCACTTCTATTTTTATTCAAAAAGTTTAGACCAATCGAAGTACCAAGAATTTGTAAAAATATGTACAACAGTTGAAGACAAAAAATGAGATTACTACATTTATTGAAAACAATGACATGGTAATTCACATGTAATATTTTATGATTTCATTCATGAAAATCAAGATACAGTTACAGAATATTTTACTAGAGGAAGATATAAAGGAACAGATTGTTTTCATTTAGCTAAGACATTTTCAGTATCAAAACAATTAGTAATTGCTAATATAAATTTTTTAAGTATTTTTAGACAAGACAGTACAAATTTAAATCATATCTGCCATGAGTTTGTTGGTGGTGAATTAAAATTTGATATTTTTAAAGACATTTGTAGTAAATATTGGAATGATCAGCTTGGATTTTTACAATAGGCATAACTAGGAAACCTAATGAAGGAAACTCATATAAAGAATTTCCTCATTGAATGAATTCTTTGAAAGGTGATATTGTGTATCCATTAGACCACTATGGTCTGTTTTACTTGGACATATAAATGAATTTAAAGAAGCTCTTGATTATTTAAATGGCTCTGAGCACTATGGGACTCAACTGCTGAGGTCATTAGTCCCCTAGAACTTAGAACTAGTTAAACCTAACTAACCTAAGGACATCACAAACATCCACGCCCGAGGCAAGATTCGAACCTGCGACCTTAGCAGTCCTGTGGTTCCAGGCTGCAGCGCCTTTAACCGCACGGCCACTTCGGCTGGCTTGATTATTTAAAAAACATGTAAAATAAAAAATATATATAATGGAAATAGTTGAATCTAATCATGTTCAATATTATACAAATTGTTCATGGTCTAGTGACAGTCATCCTGGTGCCAGATACATGTGGTTGCAATTCTTTTGGTAAGTGTAAAGCAGAATGCATTATCTTATTAATTTTTATAAATTTGTACATGAAAAATAAATTTCAGTATTGTTTTTATTCCTTAGTAAATGTTTTCGAAATATGACTCAGAGATTGCTGAAAAAACTAATCAAAACGGAAAAAATTTATAAATTGCAAGAAGGATTACAGTTTTGGAGGACACAACCAAGAAAAGAATTTGAAAAATATAGAAAAGATGCTCAACAAAGTTAAAGAAGGAATTGAGGGAGTGGGTGAGAAGATGCAGTCTTTGACTACTATACTGTCACATGTGCTGAAAGCTACTGATGAAAATAGAGAAGTTGAAAAACGAATTGTTCCTTACAGTCATTATCAAGAAGGATTTGGAGATATACTATAAATTAAACAATATGATACTGCCCAACATGACTATACCTGGCATGCTAAGTGAATCAGGAACAAGAATTATTGACAAAATATTATGGAGAGCTTAATGACAGAGAAAAGGTAGCTTAAGCTCATGGTGATGGTAATTGACATTAGGAAAATAAATAAAAGCAAAAGAATGTTGAAGTATGCAAATATTCTGTACCATTCAAGAGCATTATATACTGAAAAGAACTCAAATAAAATAAAATCAAGTAATGGTATTAAAGGTAATGAATTAATAAAAGAAATTGTTGATGACCAATTTAAAATTTCAGAAAATTACAATTAAATAAAGATTCTTCAGAAGAAGATAGGAAACTGGATGAAGGGTTAATAAGAAAATTATACAGAAAAACCAGTTGAATATGTTTGGATGAATAATGTTACAGATGTAATCGACAGTTTAGCAGTTATTCATAGAGAAGAATTAGCTGCAAATAAAAGTTATTGTAATGTAAAAGTGGGAATAACACAAATGTTAACAAATAAATTTAGTGATTTTATTATCAACAATCCAAAAGGAATTCCATATTTGATTAGACTTTTTATTAACTTGCCACCCTATTTCTGGACAAATTAAGAATATGGAAAGTGATTATTTAATTAATAAATGACTGTTCAAAATGCGCCTACCTGGTTATAATTTTTGTGTTCCAGGAACAAAATCAGAAGAATGATAGCTAGAGGCGATGAAGGAATAAATCCACTAGATGAAGCTTGCAAAAGACTTGCTATTGAGTATAGAGGTAAAAAAGGCTTAGAAAATAGATACAAAGTAGTTAAAGAATTTCAACTAGCTACAAAAGAAAGAATCCATGCTTTTGATGCTTCAATTGGAGAAAAGCTAGCAGCACCTGCAGTTAGAGGAACAATGCATGGAAAGAGAAAATAAGATATGGGTTTAGATGTTGATGATAATAGTTGGGGACTTTCAAAAATATTAATCATTATAAAAACCTTTCTCTGTATAATTGAATAAACCTAGCAATGATTACACTTTGCTAGCTAGTGCCATGCGTAAATCAAAATCAGTTAAGATTAAACTCAACATTAACAGTTAAATAGTAGTGATAATAAGTGATATTGATGCACAAAAAAGAAAGAGAGGCAAGGAGACATGAGGAAATTTGTTTATAACATCAGTTATTTCTGTTATGAAAAAGATTATCGAATACCTAATACAAAAGAAAGAAGATTCTGGATTAATAAAATATGAAGGAGGATTTCTTCCATTACTTTTGGCAGCATTACCATAATTATTCAGTGCCAGAACAGTTGTTGGTACAGCAGCAAACCCAGTAACAAAATGAAAAACAGATAGACAGTTAGAAGAATGAAAAAGACATGTAGCATCAGAGAAGAAATCTGGTGCTGAAATAAAGTAATTTAAAAAATAATCTGTATGTAGCCTAATGCATAAAGTAATTTTTATATAGGAAACTTGCTGAATATTGAAAAAATCAAACACTTTTGTTATATTTTTATGATTGATGAATTATGTGATCACCTTAGTGAATATGGATCTGGAAAAGATAATTTAGATACATCTCATCGTGCTGGCTCACACTGGATCTGTTATAAAAACATAAAAAGTGTGTTTAATTCATTTAGAGGAAATATTACTAAAGAAATGGTTAAATATCTGAGCTTATTGAGTTGCACTGTACTAGACAACACATACAAAATTTTAGTGTTGTAATTTGTGACTATTTATGTCCATTTGTTTTAAAATTGCAGTCAGATAATTATATTTTTAGTTATATTTGGCATCTAATAAATGAACATTATTGGAGCTAACGCATGGCCTAAGGACAGTTGCAATATCAATGACCAGATAAACTTAGAGAAAATTAAAAACCAAAGCTATTCAATAAAATATTATAAGAAAATAAATTCAAAACAAAAAAGTGGAGCAGACATCTAAAACATGTTTGTAATATGTCTGCAAGATTCAAATTATTAGTAGATGCAAAAGTAGAGAATGTAGTTAAACAATTTCAAAATGAATTGAGTGTCATTTTAAGTCATCTAAAGGTTATATTAGTTTTTAAAGGTAGAACACTGGCACATAGACTAGATCCTGTAAATGTGTATGACAGAATTTCCACACAATATTTATGCAATGAATTTGCTAATCTTGTTACAAAACCTGAATACTCCAAGAGTCTCATAAATTTTAAGCAAAGAAATGGGACTAATGATGGCTCATGGAACATCATAGTAAAGAAATAAATAACATGGAAACAAGCCTCCTTCATGTATTAGGTAACACAGATTTAATAGAAAGTCAATTTAAGTTGGTAGATTCGTTAAGTAATAAGAATTAGATACAAAACTTGGTACAGATTTAGAAATACTGAAGTCCTTAGGATGAAATAATTAAAGTTTAAATTTTAAGTAATTGAATCTTACATAAATGAATAACCTTTCAGACAATTTACTGACAGACATCATCCAAATAGAACAACAACCAAAAAAATGGAAGATGAAGAACTGAAGGAAAAATGCACTATATAAAACTAAAAAGAGTTAATTCGTTAAGAGCTGGCAATGAACTACCTAATCTTGTTACAAAACCTGAATACACCAAGAGTCTCACGAATTTTAAGTGAAGAAATCAGGTTTATCATGGCATCATGGAACATCATAATAAGAAATAAATAACATGGAAATGAGCTTCCATCACACATTAGGTAACACAAATTTACTAGAAAGTCAGTTTATGTCAGTAGAACCATTAAGTAATAAGAATTTTGTTACTAAAGTTAGTAAAGATCTAGAAATTCTGAAGTCTTTATAATCAAACAATTACAGTTTAAATTTAAAGTAATTGAATCTTACATAAGTGATAAACCTTTCAGACGATTATATTTAATATCTAAAATGCAAAGAATTTACTGACAAACCATCCAAATAGAACGACAACAAAAAATGGAAGACAATGAATTGAAAGAAATTATGTAATATGTAAAACTAAAAGGAGTTAATCCGTTAAAAAAGTGTCATAGAAGATGGAGAATGGTCCAAAGACTGCATGCAGTGTGGAGACTGCTTCAGCTGTCACTGTTTCAGCAGTCACTGTCTGAATATTCATACAGAAATTATTATTGAATTACATAACCTAATGAGAATTATTTTAAAAGATGAACTGTTATCTCTCTAAGAATAGACGATTTATAGCAAGCTGATGTAGCAGGAATGGATTCTATTAAATGAACGGAATTTCAGAAAAATAAAGGATATTAAGATTTATTAGCTGCATTCGATGTTTCTTCAAAATGTGCTTGGCCTTTTTGGATTAAAGATAAAAGTAGTAAAAAAGTAGTTAATGCTTCTGAAAAAATATTTAAAGAAATAGCTACAATAAATTTACAAACAGCTACTTGTAAAGAATTGTACAATAAAGATTTTCTAAAACTTATGTAAAATATAATATTAATCATTATTCAGATTTTACTGAATTAAAACTGTGTATTGTAGAAAGATTTAATAGAATGCTTAAAGAAAATATGTGAACAAAATTCACTTTTCAAGGTAACAATAAATGGATTGGTCAAGTGGAAATATTGATCAACGAATACAGTAATACAAAATAATAATGAAACCAGTAGGAGTCAATGACAAAAACTTTAAGCCAGGTGTCACAGTATCTAATGCAAAACCTAAATCCAAATTTGGCAATAAAGTTAGAATCAGTAAACTTAGAACAATTTTTAAAATAGGGTACACAGCTAATTGCTCAACAGAAATTTGTGAAATTGAATATGTTATTCATCCTAATCCAGTCACATATACAATAAAGGCATTTGATTGAGGAAAAAAAACCAGGAATTATTTATGAGTATGTACTACCGATGACAAATATCTAGATGTAAAGAAGTTGAGAAAGTTTGTTAAATGGTTGGGATTGATAATTCACACAATAGTTGTGAGAGTAAGGATAGTATTATTTTCTAATTTGTTTTATAAATTTTTTATAAATAAATGTAGCATACAATATAAATAAGAAAATTAAAATTTTCATATCTTCTATCCATATGTTATCTTGATGATGTATATGCATTAATTGATAAATTAACTGATGATAATGTGAATTATTTGTACAATCTTTTGTAGAGTATAAATGGAGAAGGGATATATATTGTTTATTACTGTAGAATTAACATTTATATTCCACTCTATACCAAAATATTTCTTCAATAACATTTAATGTCTGTTTATCATTAGTAATCAATACAGTTTTTCCCAAGTAATGAATAGACATTTCTATATTTATCTAATAAAATGTTTCTTGTAAATGAACAGCCTAAAGGTGAATGAATTAATGGCTAGAGCATTAGAGTTATGAATAAGAGGTTTTTCCAAACTTAGAAAACAACATATTGATCTTATCCACAATAATATCAACAGTCTGGATGTACATGGAGACTGATTCTAATATAAAGGTATTAAACACTAAAGGGAAAGTATTAAAAATTAGGATATTGTAAACTGGGAAATGGAAAACTTATTGTATTCATTAATTGTAATTTTGAATATATGTATTTTTGAGGAATTATATGAATTATATTCAACAACAACTGAAATGTACTGAAATATATTTGCAGTTATGTTAAAAAGAATAAACTGTTTAATAATACAGAATGGAAGTATATATCAGGATATTTTGTATTAACTGAAGATTAGATGAGAGAATTTCAAGAAATTAGATTCGGAATTTATATTAATAATATGCCAAAATTTTGCTGACACTTTTATTAGAAAAATTCAAGATAAAATTAATTGATACACTTTACCACACACCGACGTTTTTGAGATTCCCGCTTCTCGCACAATGTGTCTGCTACTGATGTGCGGATTAGCCGCGACAGCAGCTACATCTACTTGGGCATCATCGTTTGTTGCACGTCGTAGCTGGCGTTTCACATGTGGCTGATCACTTCCTGTTTGATTAAATAACGTAACTATCCGGCGAACGGTCCGAACACTTGGATGATGTCGTCCAGGATACCGAGCAGCAAACACAGCTCACGCCCGTTTGGCATTTTGATCACAATAGCCATACATCAACACGATATCGCCATTTTCCGCAATTTGTAAAGGGTTCATTTTAACAAGGGCAAATACCGTCCGCACTGGCGGAATGTTACGTGATACCACATACTTATACGTTCGTGACTATTACAGCGCCATTATCAAAAAGCGAATAATGTGGTCCAACTAAAACATTCATTTTTCTTTACGTACTACACGAATATGTAATAAAAAATGGGCGTTCCTATTTTTAAAAAACGCAGTTGATATCCGTTTGACCTATGGCAGCTCCATCTAGCGGACCAACCATAGCGCCACTTGGTTTCCTCCTTCGGACTAGACGAGTTTCGTTCTTCGTAGTTTTTTGGTTTGATGCTTATTTCGTGAGATATTTGGCTCAGTCACTATCAATGGACCACCCTGTATATGTTTGATTCGATTTAAATGTCGTTCGAACGTTCTAGACATGCGTTGTAAGTGACATGGATGGCTGATACAGTCACTCACTGTAGTTCGTCTTTACGTTGGATGCAACTGATGGTGAATGTTTTCGTACCATGCGTAGACACTGGTAGAACACTGCACTCCAAACGCAGATACAAAATCGATGCAGCAGAATGACCTGTCGTTATTGGTCTTGAAAATTCTCTGGTAATGCTGTGCTTAGGACACTGCGACAAATAGCTGGGTGCTTATCTGCTGGTATTGGGCCGTTATCCGCGATTAATGAAGAACCGCGTATCGCGTTGCGCAGGCTGGCGGATTATTGCCCCCCCCCCCCCCCTTACTCCACTCTGCCGCTGAAAAATGGCTGCTGCGAAGCTGAAATACAGTAGCGGGCTCGAACTGTTCGCCACTCACGCAGTAGACCACGAAACGTCTTGTGATCTCTTTCCCCAGCGTCAGACGTACTGCGGCGGCTGGACTGTTCTAAGGCGAACTCCGTCTTCGCTACCACTTTCATCTTGCAGCAGTGAAAATGTAAATTACATGAAACTAGCTAAGTTCCACTGTGTTTATAAGAAATGTTTCTTTTTTTTTCTCTGTTTTTGTTCCGCAAAAGTTTTCGTAAATAAAGAAAGTAAGACCTGATATCGTCAGGTGAGGGGAATACCGCAGTCTGTAGCATTTACTGTAAATCGCAGTGTAATGCAGTAACAGATGACATCATTTAATCATCTAATTGTTACTGTATCATGCTGCTATCAAGACCATTAAAATTTGTAAGAAAACGGAAGAAATTTATTGCTAGTGTACGTACGTCTGCAAATTTCTAATGAGCTTTTCCTTCACCTCCAGTTAGGTATACTAGTTGTATGGAAGGCTCTTATGTAAACATAAGTCATCAAGAACATTGTAATTCAGTGGCAGATTTGTTGCCATTAACTATTTAGCTACATTAAATGTTGTTGTTTCATTTGTGTATGGGACGATGGGGTTCTTGCACCCCAATAAAGCAGCTAGACGAGAAGAATATCGTATGTGAGTCACTAGCTGATTCCACAAAGGTGTTAATTCATCCTTTACACATAAAGTTAGTTCTAATGAAAACGCAAAGAAAATGAAATACGAGGACAAGGCTTATAAGCATTTGACAGAAAACTTCCCACGACTAATTGAAAGTATTTTCGTTGGATTACACATATGAGAGCTTCTCAGAGACAAACAAGTTCATGAATGTTATATGACGATACGCAAACTGTCTGGGAATGTTTTTTTTAAATGTTTTTTTTTCAATTTCTTCTAGCAAATAAGAAAGCAGAAAATTGTAAGGGGATTGTGGATAAAATGATGTCATGTTATGAACAGTTTGGCTGTAACATGTCTCTGAAATTAGATTTCCTTCACATCGCCTCCTTTCCTGAGAGTTGCTGAACAATTTCTAACATGGACATGACGAGTGATTTTATCAGGATGTAGCAATCATGAAGAAGACGTATTCAGGAAAATTGACCTCTGGTATTTTGGAACCTACTCCGGGGCCGTTGCTAGAGACGCCCCAGATGTAAGCTGCAAGGGACAAACCAAGTGGAAATGTACAGGCAGTTTACATTACGATCAAAAATTCCTCAAAATGTCATATCGGAACACTGATGATGGTGAAGTGTTTATAGTACTGAATTAAATGTATTCTGTCGACGCCTACTGTTATTTTATTTATTCGCTGTAAAGTTTTATAGTTTCTGCACGAAACTGCTCTAAGGTGACTGCATGAGGAGATGTGACAGTAATTTCTGTAATATTTGCCACAGGGAGCTTGGTTCCTGAGTACATTCGTTAAGAAGATCTCTTTGGGCTACCAGAGTTGATGTTGTTTCGGGTGGGTGACGTCTGACCGGTGACTGTTTTGCTAATGATCGGGCGGATACATTAGTCTGGCTTGTACTTTTGTCAGTGATTGCGTGAAGATTTCCAATCGAGATCAACATGTATTCCGGCAACAGAGATCCTGAGGTACTCAACTAACTTTATTCTTTATTTCTCCACGAGATCCATACCGCTGTAGACAACGGCGCTCAGCTTATAGTGCAATGGAAAAGATTTGCCCCTGGGTTCAAGACTTCCTCGCACATAGAACTCAACACGTCGCTCTTAAGGGAGCAGATGTAATTTCTGGAGTACCCCAAGGAAATGTGAAAAAACCGTTACTGTTTACAATGTATATAAATTGGCAGAAAGCATCGAACGCTCTTTAAGGTTGTCTATAGGAATGTAGCAACGCCAGAAGAGGAGGATTGGTGGAGGGTTCAGGCTCTGGCAGTTGACCCTGTAGACGGCCGGTGTGGCCGTGCGGTTCTAGGCGCTTCAGTTTGGAACCGCGTGGCCGCTACGGTAGCAGGTTCGAAACCTGCCTCGGGCATGGATGTGTGTGATGTCCTTAGGTTAGTTAGGTTTAAGTAGTTCTAAGTTCTAGGGGACTGATGACCACGAATGTTAAGTCCCATAGTGCTCAGAGCCATTTTTTTAGTTGACCCTGTAGGTGTTTAAATGTAACCATAGAAAAAGAAAGCCACTACTGTGCAGCTGCACTGTTGATGAGAAACTGCTGCAAAAAAGCATCTACCGTAAAATATCTAGGAGTAACTAACCAGAGCCACCTTTCTTGGAATGATCACATAAACAAATAGTAGGAAAAGTAGATGCCAGACTGAGATTCATAAGAAGAATCTTAAGAAAATGTAACTCATCGACGAAGGAAATGGCTTAAATGCGCTTGTTCGATCGTTTCCTGAGTATTGTTCAACAATACTGGCTCCTTACTAGGTAGGACATAGAAGAGAGAGAGAAGACTCAACGAAGAGTGGCGTATTTCGTCACGGGAGCGTTTAATCAGCGCGAGAGGGTCACCGAGATTCTCAACAATACTCCACTGGTAGACGTTATAAGAGAGGCGTTATGCATGACGTAGAGGTTTACTACTGAAATTTCGAGAGAGCACTTTCCGGGAACAGTAGGACATTGTGTTCCTTTCTCCCACATACCCCTCGCGCAATGACCACGTTGAGAAAATTCAAGAAATTAGAGCCAATACAGAGGCTTACCGACACTCATTCTTCCCACGCGTCATTCGCGAGTGGAACACAGTAGGAGGGAAAAGTTAACGGTACCAGAAGAACGCTCCGCCACACGCCATTACGTAGCTTGCGTAGAATGATGAAGAAACTGTCGCCTGATAAGCAAAGTAAGAGCCTACGGAATATCAGACCAGCTGTGTGGCTGGATTGAGGAGTTTTTGGCAAACAGAACACAGCATGTTGTTATCAATGGAGAGACGTCTACAGACGTTAAAGTAACCTCTGGCGTGCCACAGGGGAGTGTTATGGGACCATTGCTTTTCACAATATATATAAATGACTTAGTAGATAGTGTCGGAAGTTCCATGCGGCTTTTCGCGGATGATGCTGTAGTATACAGAGAAGTTGCTGCATTAGAAAATTGTAGCGAAATACAGGAAGATCTGCAGCGGATAGGCACTTGGTGCAGGGAGTGGCAACTGACCCTTAACATAGACAAATGTAATGTATTGCGAATACATAGAAAGAAGGATCCTTTATTGTATGATTATATGATAGCGGAACAAACACTGGTAGCAGTTACTTCTGTAAAATATCTGGGAGTATGCGTACGGAACGATTTGAAGTGGAATGATCATATAAAACTAATTGTTGGTAAGGCGGGTACCAGGTTGAGATTCATTGGGAGAGTGCTTAGAAAATGTAGTCCATCAACAAAGGAGGTGGCTTACAAAACACTCGTTCGACCTATACTTGAGTATTGCTCATCAGTGTGGGATCCGTACCAGGTCGGGTTGACGGAGGAGATAGAGAAGATCCAAAGAAGAGCGGCGCGTTTCGTCACTGGGTTATTTGGTAACTGTGATAGCGTTACGGAGATGTTTAATAAACTCAAGTGGCAGACTCTGCAAGAGAGGCGCTCTGCATCGCGGTGTAGCTTGCTCGCCAGGTTTCGAGAGGATGCGTTTCTGGATGAGGTATCGAATATATTGCTTCCCCCTACTTATACTTCCCGAGGAGATCACGAATGTAAAATTAGAGAGATTAGAGCGCGCACGGAGGCTTTCAGACAGTCGTTCTTCCCGCGAACCATACGCGACTGGAACAGGAAAGGGAGGTAATGACAGTGGCACGTAAGGTGCCCTCCGCCACACACCGTTGGGTGGCTTGCGGAGTATCAATGTAGATGTAGATGTAGAAAAAACTAAATAGAAAGAAACTCTGTTTCGCCATCCGTGGTACAAAGCGCACAGGACTGAAGGCATTGTAAACTACACTTCTGGCCATTAAAAATGCTACACCACTAAGATGATGTGTTACAGACGCGAAATTTAACCGACAGGAAGAATATGCTGCGATATGCAAATGATTACATTTTCAGAGCATTCACACAAGCTTGACGCTTGTGGCGACACCTACAACGTGCTGACATGAGGAAAGTTTCCAGCCGATTTCTCATACGCAGACAGCAGTTGACCGGCGTTACCTGGTGAAACGTTGTTGTGATGCCTCGTGTAAGGAGGAGAAATGGGTACCATCATGTTTCCGACTTTGATAAAGGTCGGATTGTAGTCTATCGCGATTGCGGTTTATCGTATCGCGACATTGCTGCTCGCGTTGGTCGAGATCCAATGACTGTTAGCAGAATATGGAATCGGTGGGTTCAGGAGGGTCATACGGAACGCTGTGCTGGATCCCAATGGCCTCGTATCACTAGCAGTCGAGATGACAGGTATCTTATCCGCATGGTTGTAACGGATCGTGCAGCCACGTTTCGATCCCTGAGTCAACAGATCGGGACGTTTCCAAGACAACAACCATCTTCACGAACAGTTCGACAATGTTTGCAGCAGCACGGACTATCAGCTCAGAGACCATGGCTGCGGTTACCGTTGACGCTGCATCACAGACAGGGACGCCTGCGATGGTGTCTGCAACGACAAACGTGGGTGCACGAATGGCAAAACGTCATTTTTCGGATGAATCCAGGTTCTGTTTACAGCATCATGATGGTCGCATCCGTGTTTGGCGACATCGCGGTGAACGCACATTGGAAGCATGTATTCGTCATCGCCATACTGGCGTATCACCCGGCCTGATGGCATGGGGTGCCATTGGTTACACGTCTCGGTCACCTCTTGTTCGCGTTGACGGCACTTTGAACAATGGACGTTACATTTCACATGTGTTACGACCCGTGGCTCTACCCTTCATTGGATCCCTGCGAAACCCTACATTTCAGCAGGATAATGCACGACCGCATTTGCAGGTCCTGTACGGGCGTTTCTGGATACAGAAAATGTTCGACTGATACCCTGGCAGAACATTCTCCACATCACTCACCAACTGAAATCCTCTGGTCAGTGGTGGCCGAGCAACTGGCTCGTCACAATACGCCAGTCACCACGCTTGATGAACTATGGTATCGTGTTGAAGCTGCATGGGCAGCTGTACCTGTACACGCCATCCAAGCTCTGTTTGACTCAGTGCCCAGGCGTATCAAGGCCGTTATTACGGCCAGAGGTGGTTGTCCTGGGTACTGATTTCTCAGGATTTATGCACCTAAACTGCGTGAAAATGTAATCACATGTCAGTTCTAGTATAATATATTTGTTCTATGAATACCCTTTTATCATCTGCGTTTCTTCTTGGTGTAGCAATTTTAATGGCCAGTAGTGTATTTTACAGTTATATAAGCTGGTGACGCTAAATACAAGTATGTTAACAATACTTGAGACTCTATCTGAAGACTGTCTCGGCCTGAAATTTTTGTTATGCATCTGGGAGGACCGCTGGGTCAATCATTAGACTTGATTGTTGCCTGTGGATGTGAAAGACGGTGCTGGTCGCTACAAAGAACGCCAGTGCCGATTTTCCGGTTTTCTGAGGACGGGGGCTTTTGTCCATAAGGGAGATAATGGGACGATCTACACTTAGTCTGGGTGGTCTGAACCTACCACGTAATTTTCAAAGAAGAGTGAATATTTTACAGGGTGATCGGTATTTCTTAATATCCCTTGGTAAAGAATCTCTTGAAAGAGTTGGCTGGAAGTAGAACCTTGCAGCAATCACTACGAGCGTTAACAGGAAATGGGGAATTGTAATGCCTACGTTCTACCCTGGACACTAATCGGACGGTAAGAGATCTGGGTTGTATGTAGGATGCTGGTGTGTTCCCCAGCCAAACCGCTGAAGCGTAACATTGTTTCGATTGGCAGTATGGGGACTAACATTATGTGCAGCACGATGATTCCGTCAGACAGAATTCCGACATGCCGAGGGCAAACAGCAAAGCCAACAGTGGAAACATCCCACATTTCCACCGTCAGATAAATCCAAAGCTGTTCACACAAGTTCTGATAAGGTCATGATAATCTCCTCCTTCCACTTCCAAGGTCCTCTGTTCGTCGAGTTCCTCCGTGTGTGGAACCACAGTCAGTGTGCAGCGCTCTGAAGATATTTTGCAGAATCAGCGATGTGCCATAAAGACAAAACGTTCAGGAATGCTGCCGGACGCACTCATCCTGCCGCACGATAATGACCGACCCCACACTACCAACTGGATGAAGGCTATACTTCAACGTTTTGGTTGGGAAACACTGCAATATTGTCCATAGAGCACAGTGTGAGTGTTCACAATTTTGGCGACCCGAAGAAAGACATGCATGGACGTCGGTTCCAGTCGCTTGACGAATTGCAAGAGTGCGTGTCAGACTCTGAGCTGGCCCCACCTACGTACTGATCTGACTACTTCTCTAACTCTATTTTACTAGGACATGCTGAAAAGTAATGACTCCGAGTCTTTTTTCTGTTCTCAACACCGACTGAGATCTTCTTTCTTTCTTTCACTGGTGACATGTCCTGCGCTGACGCAGGGTCGGCATTGTTAGGAACGGATTTGGCAAGGTTAGTGGAAAGGGGTGGCCAGATGCCCTTCCTGCCGCCACCCCATACCCCCGGGATGGAATTAGTGCACCCCAGCTATCTGCGTCGAGTGTAATTAATGGAATAGTGCGAGCGTGTTCAGATGTCTGCGAGTCGTGTAACTGGGGCGGAGCGTGGGGAACAGCCCGGTATTCACCTAGTGGGATGTGGAAAACCGCCTAAAAACCACATCCAGACTGGCCGGCACACCGACCAACGACGGTAATCCGCCGGGCGGTTTCGGTTCAGAGCCGGTGTGCCTACCCGAGTCCGGGAAGCAGCGCATTAGCACTCTTGGCTAACATGGCGTGTCCTCAACACCGATTGAGATATTCCATGTCATTCATATTACTCGGTCGACGTTCCCGCTTTCTTGACAGAAGTTGCAACCCTCTGCCGCTAGAGGACTCCGAATTGTAGCGTGTAACATGGCGGTGTGTCTCGTAATTAGAAGAGTTCGTTCAGTCCTCCAGCATGACAACGCCGTACCACACACACACACAAGCGCTGCCACATCTGCAACAATCTGACGCCTTGAGCTCATTATTATCGATCATCATCCATACAATCCCACCTTGGCCCCATCCGATTTTCATCCGTTTCCAAAACTTGAAGAACAGCCTTAAGGACTTCACTTTCATAGTGACGAAGTGGTGCAACCAAAGGTGAGGCTGTGGCTTAGTAAACAAAGTCAAACGTTCTACACTGACGACACCAACAAACAAGTCTCTCGTTATGAGATACGGAAATAAAAATAAATGTAGTTTATTCCGGGTCATCGCTCTTCCGACTGGTTTGATGCGATCCGGCACGACTTCCTCTCCTAGGCCAAACTCTTCTTCTCGTTGTAGTTCTTACACCCAAAGTACTCAGTATTATTTGTTGAAAATATTTCAATATCTATTTTCCCCTACACTTTCTACCCTCTACAGCTCCCTCTAGTACCGTGGAAGTTATTCCTTGATGTCTTAACACACGTCCTATAATCCTGTCCCTTTTTCTTGTCCGTGTTTTCGGTTTGTTTCGTTCTTCGCCGATTCTGCGCAGAACCTCCCCATTCCTTACCTCACCAGTCCACCTAACTTTCAACGTTCTCTTATCTCAAATTCTTCTGTTCTCTTCTGTTTCGGTTTTCCCACAGTCCATGTGTTACTGCCATGCAAGGCTACGCTCCAAACGCACATACTCAGGAATTTCTCCCTTAAATTTTGACTGATGTTTGATACCAATAGACATCTGTCGGTCAGGAAGGCCAACTTTTCCGGTCCTGGTCTGCTTTTTATGTCATACTTTCTAAGTCCATCATGTGTTATTCTGCTTCCAAGATAGCAGAATTACTTAACTTCATGGTCCCAAATTTTTATGTTAAATTTATCGCTAATCTCATTTCCGCTGCACTTTATTACTTTCGTTTTTCTTTTGTTGAAGCACAATCCATAGTACGTGCTCATTAGACTGTTCATTTCATTAAACAGGTCCTGTAATTCTTTCGCATATTCACTGAGCGTAGCAAAGTTATCAGCGAAATATCATTCCCACTCGGTTTGGATCCTACTCTTGAACCATTCTTTCATTCCATCATTTCTTGTTCGATCTTTAGATTCAACAATAGCAGTGAAAACGTATATATCTATATTATATACTTTGTAACACGACTATTTCATTCTTGGTATTCCAGTATTATTTTTCGATTTGATTATTGCAGTCATTGTGTATTACCAGTCTGCTTCTATACCTTACATCTATTTTCCCCTCAGAATTTCAAACATTTTACGTCATTTTACGCTGCTGAACTCTTTTTCCAGGTCGACAAATCCTATCATCGTCTTTCGAATTTTTCTTAAGCTCTGCTTCCTTTAGCAAATGTAACATCAGAACTACCTTTACATTTCTCAACGTCAAACTGATGGTCTAACAGGTCCTTAGTTTCATGCATATTATTCTTGCAAGAAACTTCAATGCATGAGCTGGAACACCGCTTGTGCGATACTTTTCGCACTGGTCTGTCCGTGCTTCTTTGGGAAATCTGATGGTATAACTCTAGACTCACAGATCCTACCAAAAAAAATCAGTAGTCATTTGGTTGCTATTGTCCGCGATGATTTTAGAAATTCCGAAGGAAATGTTATGTACGACTTCCGCCTTATTCGATCATAAGTCTTACACAGCTCTATTAAACTATGACTCTAAAACTGGATCCCCTATGTCTTCCACATCAACTCGAGTTTCTTCTTCTACCACATCATCAGACAGTTCCTCCTCCTAGGAGAGGTGTTCAGTGCATTCTTCCGATTATCCGCTGCATTTAACAGTGGAATTCCTCCTATACTCCTTATGTTAACGCCTTTGCTTCTAATTTCACCGAACGTTATTATATCTATTCTATGTGTTGAGTCGGTCCTTCCGATAAACATTTGTTTTTCAGTTTATTCTTGTTTTTCCTGCAGCCACTTAGCATTGTTGCAGTGTTGGCACTGTTCCTACATGTACAGCAACCTTCCTCTCTCTCACACCTCTCTCTCTCTCTCCCTCTCTCTCTCTCTCTCTCCTCCCCCCGCCCTCCGCCCTCTCTCTCTCTCTCTCTATGTGTGTGTGTGTGTGTGTGTGTGTGTGTGTGTGTGTGTGAATGTGTTCTCTAGCAGTTAATTATTGACCTTTTTAGAGACCTTGTATGGGGTCCTAGCTCGATAGTTGGCCACTTTAAAAGATGTGCACTTGTGACGAGGCAAACAATTTTTTTTTCGCTGTCACGGAGGAGGAGATGGGAATTTGAAACCTATACTTCTTGACATCAGTCTGAAGAAAAGCTTGGATACTATGTACGTGCGAAATTGGAAAAAAATTCCTCATTCGGTGTGAGTTTCACCAGTATGTGCTATACTCTGACACGTATAAGTATGTTACCAACGACAAATATTTCATAACACTGTGTTTTAACCCATAATACTTACTCATCGACCAGTTAAATGTGAGTGGAAACACAGGGGATGGACAAAAACCGGAAAACACAACGACAAATAGATGCTTCAACATAAATGAAGGTGCTAGCCAAATGTGGTGGTTGTGCTGTTGTTTTGGACCACCAACGACACTTGTGCAGCGCCCTCAATACATTTGAAGTGTGAGTAGCGTCAAAAGAGTATTCGTGGTGTAGTTGAGAGTGCAGTATCTCGGCGCTGATTTCAATTGGCTCTGAGCACTATGGGACTCAACTGCTGTGGTCATCAGTCCCCTAGAACTTAGAACTACTTAAACCTAACTAACCTAAGGACATCACACACACCCATGCCCGAGGCAGGATTCGAACCTGCAACCGTAGCAGCAGCGCCTGGACTGGAGCGCCTAGAACCGCACGGCCACCGCGGCCACCTCAGTGTTGAGTGAATTAGAACATGAGCAAATTATTGGTGTTCGTATGGTGAGTGCTTCAGTAACCAAGTTAACCAAAGTGTTTCGTGTTTCAAGAGACATCATGTCGAAGATTTACACCGCTCACAAGGGAACTGGAGAAACATCATCCGCTAAGTTACAACGCGCGCAGGAGTGTGTGTTAAGTGGTCGTGCCAAACGGTCGTTGAAGAAGGTCGTGGCGAGAAATAAGAGGAATACAGATGGAAAAGTCTCTGCAGAACTCAGTGTCGCACTCGTGAAACGTGTCAACACCAAAACGCCACGGAGGGATCTGCACAAGCTGGCACACATATTGATACCGGTAACAGTAAGGCGGCCGGCCGCGGTGGTCTCGCGGTTCTAGGCGCTCAGTCCGGAACCGCGCAATTGCTACGGTCGCAGGTTCGAATCCTGCCTCGGGCATGGATGTGTGTGATGTCCTTAGGTTAGTTAGGTTTAAGTAGTTCTAAGTTCTAGGGGACTGATGACCACAGATGTTAAGTCACATAGTGCTAAGAGCCATTTTGAACAGCAAGGCGTGGTCCTGAAGCCACGAAACGGGGACTTTGGAGCAACTGACGAAAGTGATTTGGTCGGTTCAGTGTTGTTTCGCACTGTTCCGAATGTTTGATCGAGTTTACGACGCAGTAGTGAAATACGGTAGTATGCGGTTGTGATTTGGGCTCCATGATTACTCTCAAGCTTCATTACTGCCAACGATTATGTCACAATTTTGGCTGATCGTGTCCTTCCCATGGTACAATGTTTGTTCGACGCCGTATTCCAAAAGGATAGGGCTCCTGTTCACACAGCTCGTATCGTCCACTACTGTGGCCATCACAAGCACCAGATATTACTGAGCCTTTGTGTCTGCTTGGGAGAGAATGATCCATGAGATCTATCTACTTCCACCATATTTACCTGAACTTGCCACTGTTTTTCGGGAATAATGATGCGAAATTCCCTTGAAAACTATACAGGACCTACACTACTATCCATTAAAATTGCTACACCAAGAAGAAATGCAGATGATAAACGGGCAATCGTTGGACAAATATATTATACCAGAACTGCCATGTGATTACATTTTCACGCAGTTTTGGTGCATAGATCCCGAGAAATAAGTATCCAGAACAATCACCTCTGGCCGTAATAACCGCCTTGATACGCCTGGGCATTGAGTCAAACAGAGCTTGGATTGCGTGTACAGGTACAGTTGCCCATGCAGCTTCAACACGATACCACAGTTCATCAGGAGTAGTGACTGGCATATTGTGACGAGCCAGTTGCTCGGCCACCATTGACCAGACGTTGCCAGTTGGTGATAGATCTGGAGAATGTGCTGGCCAGGGCAGCAGTCGAACATTTTCTGTGTCCAGAAAGGCCAGTAAAGGACCTGCAACATGCGGTCGTGCATTATCCTGCTGAAATGTAGGGTTTGGCAGGGATCGAATGAAGGGTAGAGCCACGGGTCGTAACACATCTGAAATGTAACGTCCACTGTTCAAAGTGTCGTCAGTGGGAACAAGAGGTGACCGAGACGTGTAACCAATGGCACCCTATACCATCAAGCCGGGTGATACGTCAATATGGCGATGACGAATACACGCTTCCAATGTGCGTTCACCGCGATGTCGCCAAACACGGATGCGACCATCATGAAGCTGTAAACAGAGTCTGGATTCATCCGAAACAATGACGTTTTGCCATTCGTGGACCCAGGTTCGTCGTTGAGTACACCATAGCAGGCGCTCCTGTCTGTGATGCAGTGTCAACGGTAACCACAGCCATGGTCTCCGAGCTGATAGTCCATGCTGCTACAAACGTCGTCGAACTGTTCGGGCAGATGGTTGTTGTCTTACAAACGTCCCCATCTGCTGACTCAGGGATCGAGACGTGGCTGTACGATCCGTTACAGTCATGCGGATAAGATGCCTGTCATCTCGACTGCTAGTGATACTAGGCCGTTGGGATCCAGCTCGGCGTTCCGTATTACCATCCTGAACCCACCGATTCCATATTCTGCTAACAGTCATTGGATCTCGACCAACGCGAGCAACAACGTCGCGATACGATAAACCGCAATCGCGATAGGCTACAATCCGACCTTTATCAAAGTCGGAAACGTGATCCTAAGCATTTCTCCTCCTTACACGAGGCATCACAACAACGTTTCACCAGGCAACGCCGGTCAACTGCTGTTTATGTCAGCACGTTGTAAGTGTCGCCACCGGCGCCAACCTTGTGTGAATGCTCTGAAAAGCTAATCATTTGCATATCACAGCATCTTCTTCTTGTCGCTTAAATTTCGCGTCTGTAGCACGTCATCTTCGTGGTGTAAAAATTTTAGTGGCCAGTAGTGTATATTTATCCAGTAAGAGAAGATGAAACTGTTTTGAATACCAAAGGGTTTCCTGCACCGTATTATGCATGGTAATGTGTTGTGCTTTTGATGTTTCTAAATTTTTTTCCACCTCGTGTACGACCGAAGACAAGAGAGATGATAATTGCGTAACGTGAGGACTCTGTCAACACACATGCCTTATATGTTTGCAAGTTCAAGGAGAAAAAAAGTAACATATCTTCAAACAGTGAGATTGAATAAAATGATGCTAAGGAGGAAAGCATCTTGAGAGCTACGGGAGTATCTTGCCAAAGTAATGAAATTCTGCCATAACAGCTCGCATCCAGACGTTTATACTTAGCCTAGAAGAAAATAAAACTAACAAGTGGTGTTTATCGTCCCTATTTCCTAAAAGCTCTCAAGCTACAGCGTCATATAAAAGAACTGAACCGCTACGCTCTAAGCGAATAAACGCAATCTGCAGCACCTTGTTGCATAGTTTTGCGCGCTACAGCACAGGAGAGTCCCGAGAAACTTCGCAGCTACGCTCAAACCAGATGAGGATGAGCCGCAGTCTTCGTAACAGACGCTGTGCTAATGTTGAAGTGAAGTTCCGCGCCAGGCAATCTGCTGCGCGCTGCACTGTCTGAATGTCCTGACCTACTCTTCTGTCTTTCAGATGGAAAGTTTCCGGACAGCTGCAATGCTGATCGTGACCAACACTCTTTTCTTGCTATGTGCATATCGACTGACTTCTGGTTCTACAGGCTGTTCGGAAATTCCTGTTACAAACTTATAGGACTTTTGTTTGTATTAGCACTTAAACATTACATATTGATATTATTCCCAAACAAAGAAGAACCCACCATACTGTACGTACAGAACAGTACTGATGCATGATAACAGATGCTCGGTGTGGCTATCACCAAGCTGTTACAGACTTTGTACCTATAAAGCATGTTCTGGTACACACTCTCCATCCTGCCTGGTGTCCCTTCAGTTTCTAGAGTAGCGTCCAGAACTCGTGTCAGCAGATCTTCGTCTGTCTCTAGAAGAGTCTCGTAAATTAAACTTTGCGTAGGATCCCACAAGAAGCAGTCCTTATGCTGTGTCTAGGAAGCCTGTATACTCGGTTCGCTAGACAAACAATCAAACAAGTCGTATTAATGAGTTTTATTACAATAACTTTAACTTCGTCAGTTACAAAAAAAATGGTTCAAATGGCTGGGAGCACTATGGGACTTAACATCTGAGGTCATCAGTCCCCTAGACCGTAGCGGTCTCGCGGTTCCAGACTGAAGCGCCTAGAACCGCTTGGCCACACCGGCCGGCTGTCAATTACACAGATGTGTTGCAAATAATACGACATAATCAGTCTTGCAGTGACTGCTTATCTCTAACTGACAAGTCCACCCTCGGAAGCTGAATAATCAGCGTGATGGATTGTCAATCCTATGGGCCCAGGTTCGATTCCCGGCTGGGTCAGGGAATTTTCTCCGCCCACGGACTGGGTATTGTGCTGTCCTCATCATCGTCCTTTCATCCTCATCGACTCCAGGTCACCGCGAAGTGGCGTCAAATTGAAAGACCGGCACCCGGCGAATGGCCTGCCCGACGGGGAGCCCTAGCTATATGACTAAATAAATTAAATAAATCTAACTGTCAAGAGTCTTTCCTGAACTGCTATTGAATCGCCTAACGTTGATGCTGCTATGCAAGTCTGCTAATCTTGAAGCTGCTATTGAACTGGGAGGCACCAGTCAGTCGTGGCGTTTATGTCCACTTCACATAGGGGCCGCTGCTGTTGCGTTGTCGTCCTGGAGGGAGGTCCGGTCAGCGGTGCGATTGGCTGACTTCTTCTCACAGCTCTCTCTTCCTTGTCGTTCCTGACTGGCTTGCTGGCCCTTGGCTTTACACCGTAACAACTTAGAAGTTAAATCCGGCGATCGCGGTGGTCACGTGATTGGACCACCGCAGAGTATCCATCTTTCATCGTCTGTGGAGATGTCTCCGAACCACACGTGAGACGTGAGGTAGTGCATCACCACACTGACGCCACTTTTCCTGTCGGAAAGCTTCCAAGAACGGGTCCTGTACTGCAGGCAGCGCACAATAGTGTAAAATACGCGCATATCATTCCGCATTTAGATTCTTCTTAAGTGCAATAAGGGGATCACACCCTAACGACGGGAAACAATACCACACCATGACGCGTACTGCTGGCATTGCACGTGATGGCGGGCAAAGCTCTCTAAGCATTAGCCAAATCTAAAACCTTCCATCGGATTGGCACAGGGTATAGCGTAATCCATCACTCCAAATTATTCGCTTTCAGTCATCCACTGTTAAATGGCATCGCTCTTTGCACCACTTGAAGCGTCGCTTAGTACTGAGCACAGAAATATGTGGCTCATGATGATGTGTTCGCCCACTGTACTCCATCCTTTTTTTACTCCCTATTCACAGTCATTGTGCTAGCAGGACTGCTGGAAGCATTTAGAAACTCACGAGATTCCTTCCTCTGATTTCATGCCATTTTTTACACCTACCCTCCGCAATGCTCAATGACCCTGTGAGTCAGTACGTGAGTTCTCAAAAATGGTTCAAATGGCTCTGAGCACTATAGGACCCAACTGCTGAGGTTATTAGTCCCCTAGAACTTAGAACTAGTTAAACCTAACTAACCTAAGGACATCACAAACATCCATGCCCGAGGCAGGATTCGAACCTGCGACCGTAGCGGTCTTGCGGTTCCAGACTGCAGCGCCTTTAACCGCACGGCCACACTTGAGTTCTGCGTGGTCTTGGTTTAGCTGGGGTTGTTCCTTCACGTTTTCACTTCAGTCACATCACAAACAGTCAACTAGAGTAACGTTAGAAGAGTTCAGATGTCCATGATGGGCCGGCCGTTGGTGGCCGAGCGGTTCTGGCGCTACAGTCTGGAACCGCGTGACCGCTAAGGTCGCAGGTTCGAATCCTGCCTCAGGCATGGATGTGTGTTTTGTCCTTAGGTTAATTAGGTTTAAGTAGTTCTAAGTTCTAGGGGACTTATGACCTCAGCAGTTGAGTCCCATAGTGTTCAGAGCCATTTGAACCATTTTTTTGTCCATGATAGATCTGTGCAACCAAATGACATCCAGTGAGTAGTTCGAAGTCACTGAGGTCTCATGATACCGAGCTGGGTAGCGCAGTGGCTAGCACACTGGGCGTGTATTCGGGAGGACCATGGTTAAACCCGCGTCCGGCCCTCCTGATTTAGGTTTCCCGTGATTTCCGCAAATCCCTTTAGCCAAATGCCGCGATGGTTCCTTCCAATGGGCTCGAACGCCTTCTGTGGTATCCGCTATAGCTCAACCACCGGCCGACACGGGCGGACGTCAACACTCGCAAAGTGCGGCCAGCCGCGCAGCTGAAAAGATAACATACGCGGACCGGGCATATAGATTCGTAGACCGGCCGCGTAGTCCTTTTGGAGATGACCACTAGAGGGCCGGTGTCGCGAGATGGAAGCGAGTCTCCACTGGACCCCATGGCGCCACCACACGCCATATTCCCGGACTACCAGGCCACTGTAACAGCATCGTACAGTCAGTCCTACGCCTCCGATCGTACTTGTGACTAGTGACCGCATGTACTAGAAACCCTGTGGAACTTAAGATACTGTCTCAAGTATCTTGGATGAGAACTAGAGTGCCCTGGACTTGTGTAATTGCTATGGATTGTGAAGTGCTATTGTCAACCAGTTTCGTTGTGAATAAATCGTTCAAGTATTGTGGATGTTATTGCGTTATTCTGATATAACACTTTCCTTCTCCGTCCTTCCCTAATCCGAGCTTGTGCTCCGACCCTAATGATCACGTTGGCGTCGAGACGTTGGATACTAGTCACCTACTCCTCAGGCCTCATGATAGATTTATTCTATTGTTGCTCCTCCTCTGCTGACAGCAAAATACTCCCCGCCTCCTTTTACACTGGCGTGTCGATCTGTCGTGACACCTAGTGGTCAATACATGTGGGTGTCCGGATATTTTGATAGCATGGTACATATCAGTCTTTGTGGCCGGCCATGGTGGCCGAGCGGTTCTAGGCGCTACAGCCTGGAACCGCGCGACCGCTACGGTCGCACGTTCGAATGTTGCCTCGGGCATGGATGTGTGTGGTGTCGTTAGGTTAGTTAGGTTTAAGTAGTTCTACGTTCCAGGGGACTGATGACCTCCGATGTTAAGTCCCATAGTGCTCAGCGCCATTTGAACCATTTTTGAATCAGTCTTTGTGAATCATGGCGCCACACATCTGACCAGTCACAGTGCACTTGTTGATGTGTCAACATGAGCTTAATCAAAAGGAGCAGGGCATTATTAGTGAAGGCAAGAGGAGAAAATGAACAGTCAGGGAGGTGGGAGTAGGACAGAGAGAGATTGGAAGGAGGAGATGGACAGAGAGTGAGTGAGCAGAGAAAGGGCGGGGAGATGGAGAGATGGGTAGTGAGTGGATGGTAAGTAACAGACAGAGGGAGTGGGGGAGGAGATGAACACATAGAGAGGGGTGTTGAAAGAGATGGACAGAGGAAAGTAGCAGGAGGAGACAGATGGAGAGAGGAGGAGGGGGAGTTGGTCTGAGAGGCTGAGGAGAAGAAGACTCATAGACAGAATTGGGTGCAGGAGATGGACAGATAGAATGGAGAGCAGAGAGTGGGAAATATTCGCAGATACAATGGGATGGAGGAGATTGACAGAGAGAGTGGATAGTGGAGAATATTCTCAGAATGAGGTGGAGGAGATGGACAGAGAGGGGTGACTATGTGTCAGTTGTAGGGAGGAGGAGCTTGGGATCGATGGTGATTGGGGAGATGGACACTGAAAGGTGGAGGAGGAGGATGTGGACAGAGAGGTGGGGAGGGGGGGGATGGGCAGAGAGAGGAAGGAGAAGGACAAACTCATCATCTTTTTTTAAGTCATCAGTGGTCTGGATGTTTTGATGCAACCTGCAACGAATTCCTTTCCTGTGCCAACCCCTTCGTTTCAGAGTAGTATTTGCACTCAACGTAGATATATCCCAGTCTCTGCCTTCCTCTACAGTTTTTAACCTCTATTGCTCCCTCTAGTATCACAGACGTTACCCGCTGAATTCTTAACGCATGTCGTATCACCCTGTCCCTCCTTCTTATCAGTATTCTTATTATATTCCCTTATTTCGCAATTCTGTGGAGACTTCTAATTTCTTATCATTCTACCTAATTTTAAACATCCTTCTGTAGCAGCACATCTCAGCCTCTTAAATTCTCCTCTTTCCGGTTTTCCATCAGTCCATGATTAACTTTCATACAATGCTATGCTCCAAATGTACATTCTCAGAAACTTCATCCTCAGATTAAGGCCTATATTTGATATTAGCAGACTTGTTTTGGCCAGGAATGCCATCTTCACCTGTGCTAATCTGCTTTTATATCCACCTCGCTTCGTCCGTCTTATTTTATTTTGCTTCCAAGATAACGGAACTCCTTCTCTGCATTTACTTCTTCGCCACTAGGTTTGATGTTCAGTTTTTTGATAATCTCGTTGCTGCCGTTCCTCATTATTTTAGTCTCTCTTCGGTTTATTCTCAATCTGTATTCTGCACTCATTATACTGTTCATTCCATTCAACAGGGCCTATAATTCTTCTACAGTTTCACTGATGATAGCAATGACATCAGCCAGTCTTATTGTTGATGTCCTTTTATCATGAATTTTATTCTCATTCCCGAAGGATCCCTTCATTTCCAGCATTGCTTCTTCGATGTATAGATTGAACTGTTTTAGCGAAAGACTGCATCTTCTCTTACTCTTACGCTCTATTTAATCGGAGCACTTCGTCTTAGTCTTCCATTCTCACTGTTCCCTCTTAGGTCTTGCAGACACTGTATATTACTTTATAATTCCGCTGTCGCTTACTCCTATTTTTCTCAATATGTCGAACTTCTTTCACCCGCCGGCCGTGGTGGCCAAGCGGTTAAAGGCGCTACAGTCTGGAACCGCGCGGCCGCTACGGTCGCAGGTTCGAATCCTGCCTCGGGCATGGATGTGTGTGATGTCCTTAGGTTAGTTAGGTTTAAGTAGTTCTAAGTTCTAGGGGACTGATGACCTTAGAAGTTAAGTCCCATAGTGCTCATAGCCATTTGAACCATTTTTTTCTTTCACCATTTTACTTTGTCGAATGCTTTTATAGGTCGACAAATTCTCTGTTCGTGTCTTGAATTTGACACCAAATCTGTGAAATTATGGGCCATGAGGACAGAGAACAGGACCGCAAGAAACAAAATACAATAGCAAAAATCTGGTTTGACGATGAGGTATTGAAGAATTGATTTATAACACTCTTGCTTCCAGTTCTAAAAGCACACGTGGTCATAAAGCGGTTCTGGGAAACAGTTTATATTCTCTCATATTTCTGTGTCCTTGACTAGAAATGTGTACTCTCGGAAGTTTAACAGTAATCCGCACCTTGATTCACAGTGCCTCTCTTGTTGCGTCTGCCACTGGACTTGGCCGAGCATCTCCGTGATACTTTCGCATTTACTAAATGAATCTGTGACAAAATGTGCTGCTCTTCTTCGTATTGTCTTAGTCCTATCCAGCCAGTACAGAGCCCAGACTGACTAGTAACGGTCAAGTGTTTGTCGAACGAGGGTTCTGCAAGCTACCTTCCTCGTGGATGGACTGCACTTGCTGAGGCTTCTACCAACGAATCTGTCATGACTGCGGTTAGTTTTGTACAGCCGTTCCATTTCAAATCGTTGGGTACGCCTTCTCCTAGATATTTAATGGATTTGACTGTTTCCTGTGATTGTTCTGTAATCGTGTAATCATCATCTAATTATGTCTAGGTCTGTTTAAAAAGGTGATGAAAGCCCTGAAGTCAGGCATGAAGAACAAGTGGAAATCGAGGCTCAGGAATACCAGACTTTTTTTCCCTGAATCACAATGAAGTTTTAAAAAGGCTTCCACAGGAAGCCACTGAAGAAAGTTACATCCGCACTGTCTGTTATCAAAGAGGCAGTGTGGATGTAGTCTTCCTGGCTGAATTGCAAAAGAAGAGGGAAGAATTGACAAAATGTGCTGTATATCAAAATTATAAGGTAAATGTTCCTCCATTAATGCAACTGGCATTAAAGAAGTCACCTTTAACTCAGAAACAATGTAATCCACCAAAAAAGAAAAGAAGTATAAATCGGAAAGTGCTGTTTCCAGCAAAGCATCAGCGTTCTCACGACAGAAGTCTTGCCTCATGGAGATGACAGTTGAAGAGACAAGAAACGCCCGTACATCAATTTGTCTTAGCGAATTGGAAGACTGCAACAGATGTTTCGATGAGGAACAGAGTATATCATACGCCGAGAATGGTCTGGTGTCTGTGTCCTCAATCAGAAGTCATCATATGTAATAGTGTTCACATCCTTAGAAAGCAGGACTTCGTAGTGGTGAACCTGGAAGCTCAGCTGTTCCCTGGGAAAGTGAATGACGTCAAACAGAAGCACTGCATGGCACAATCTGGAGCAATCTCAGATATACTGGAAATGGCTGACACAAGTGGACGAAATTTTGTACTCAGGGGATAAAGAATTATTTATCACGACCCACAGAGGCCAGTCGGGAGGCGAAGGCTGTTAGAGGTCAGTCACATTAAGGCATCACAAATGTGTATGATAACAGGAAGGAAAAAATGGTTACAATATTTAAAATGACTTCTCAAACCTTATATTCATTGTTTAAATAAAAAACTGATTGTTTAACTTTCTGACAATATTTTATTAATGGTCTGAAGAGAAAAATTTCAGCTGTCACGAAGTATTAAAAGACAATTCTATTTTCCACGTTGGTTGTATTATGATCATAAATATAGATTTAAGTGTCAGGAAGTCGTTTCTGAAAGTATTTGTATGGAGTGTAGCCATGTATGGAAGTGAAACATGGACAATAAATAGTTTGGACAAGAAGAGAGTATAAGCTTTCGAAATGTGGTGCTACAGAAGAATGTTGAAGATTAGGTGGGTAGATCACGTAACTAATGAGAAGGTATTGAATAGGATTGGGGAGAAGAGAAGTTTGTGGCACAACTTGACTAGAAGAAGGAATCGGTTGGTAGGACATGTCCTGGGGCATCAAGAGATGACAAATTTAGCATTGGAGGGCAGCGTGGAGGGTAAAAATCGTAGAGGGAGACCAAGAGATGAATACACTAAGCAGATTCAGAAGGATGTAGGTTGCAGTAGGTACTGGGAGATGAAGGAGCTTGCACAGGATAGATTAGCATGGAGAGCTGCATCAGATCGGTCTCAGGACTGAAGACCACAACAACAACAACAACAAGTTCCCTCAGGCGATCATCTAATTTCGGTGAGTGCCACTTTCAAGTGCTTAGCCATAACATTGTAATTTTACATAGTCACTCTGTATGGGTGTGTACAATGTACGTCAATTATATTTTTGAATGTCGGAAACACATTGTATATATGCACACAGGCTGACTGCATGAAATTACTGGGATATGAATAAGCACTTCAAAAACACACGTAGCCTGAATCAGTGGATCTCGTAAAATAAATGACTGATCATAATACACCAAAAATGGAAAATGGAATTTTCTTCTCATAAATTTTTGGATGTGTCATCCGATATGAAAAATCGCACTGTCTCAAATTTAGCCTACTCGGAGAGGCATATTGTAATAATTTTTCCCTAAATGTCTGTGGCTATGAACGATTGTGCAAAATATAACATGGCAGGCGAAGGATGTATCAATGTTTTTAGCAGTTCATTTAGGTATATTTGTTGTACTGACAGTGCGGTGCATGGAAATCATAAAATCTATCACAAAGTAGCCTACGTTACAGCATGATCATGTTTTATGCTATGTTCCACCTACTATAGCACGTCCGAACTATTACTCGCTGCAAAGAAAAGTATAGTTGATGTAATTCAAACGTAAGTTACAGAACTTTAGCAGAAGTGTGAAACTGGACTCATCAAGAGCCAAAAGAGTGTACGCAGATCGAGAAAAATGACCAGAAACGTCTTTGATTTTAAACCTAATGTAAACTTTAGTTGTAACAAGCCTTATTATTCTGAAATTAAGATAAAAAGTGTGCTCAAATATCTCCTACACAACGTATATCACAGGAACACTGCTGCAACTCGCGAAAATTTCAAAAACTAAGTGGCAACACAAAAGGGACCGGCTGTCCTCGCCGTAAAAGAAGATTTCATTCTTTTACGTTTCGTAGCGTCGCCGAGGCTGGCTAATCGGATTAGCCGCGATTAAGTCACTTTCCTACTTTCCTTTTTGTCTTCGGGTCGCGGTAACTTGATTTTGTCCCATCAAGTGCAACTCGTCTTAAGTTAATTAGCTCTTTTTCACCCTGGGGAGAGCGCCGAATTCAAATTTGTTGCGCTCTCGGCTCGAATTAACTGCACCAGCGACGCGTGGTGTGGGTGTGGTCGGTAAGCGTGCGCTGCCCTGGAGCTCCTACCCGTATATTATACTCTAATCTGCCGCGCCAAGAGACGTGGCCAGCAGAAACTGCCGGCTGCTGCTCCGACAACCACGTCGTGGTACACGAGGATGCTCTCCGAGTCTCAGGCGTAGATATTTTCACAAGCATCACAGAACAAACCAAAGTAATCTCACTGGGAAAAAAAATTAAGCTAGTCCTTAAAAGAACACAACGAGCACTTTTAAGCGTCATAGATGGCATGGAAATCGTGCCACACAGACACAGAACCCTCCATGCCTGGCGTAAATCATGAAGCTTGCACTTTTCCTCCTCTCCTGACATCGCTGCAGGCTGCGTGTCACGAATTGACTAGTGGTTTTACACTGAAGCGCCAAAGAAACCGGTACAGGCGTGTGTGTTCAGAGGTATGTACAGAGGTATGTAAACAGGCAGAATACGGCACTGCGATCGGCAACGCCTATACAGGGTAGTCCATTGTTAGTGACTGGGCCAAATATCTCACGAAATAAGCATCAAACGAAAAAACTACAAAGAACGAAACTCGTCTAGCTTGAAGGGAAAAACCAGATGGCCCGCTAGATGGCGCTGCCGTAGCTCAAAGGGATATCAACTGCGTTTTTCTAAATAGGAACCCCCATTTTTTATTACATATTCGTGTGGTACGTAAAGAAATATGAATGTTTCAGTTGGACCACTTTTTCCGCTTTGTGATAGATGGCGCTGTAATAGTCACAAACGTACGAGTATAAGTACGTGGTATCACGTAACATTCCGCCAGTGCGGACGGTATTTGCTTCGTGATACATACCCGTGTTAAAATGAACCGTTTACCAATTGCGGAAAAGGTCGATATCGTGTTAATGTATGGCTATTGTGGTGAAAATGCCCAACGGGCGTGTGCTAAGAATGCTGCTCGGTATCATGGACGACATCATCCAAGCGTCCGGACTGTTCGCCGGATAGTTACGTTATTTAAGGAAACAGGAAGTGTTCAGCCACATGTAAAACGTCAACCACGACCTGCAACAAAAAATGATGCCCATGTAGGTGTATTAGCTGCTGTCGTGGCTAATCCGCACATCAGTAGCAGACAAATTGCGGAGAATCGGGAATCTCAAAAACGTCGGTGTTGAGAATGCTACATCAACATCGACTGCGCCAGTACCATATTTATATGCACCAGGAATTGCATGGCACTTGGCACAAGAGAAATTACGGGACAACGACAGATGTGTTGCACGCGTTCTATTTAGCTACGAAGCGTCATTCATCAACAGCGGTAACGTAAACCGGCGTAATATGCACTATTGGACAACGGAAAATACACGATGGTTGCGACAAGTGGAACATCAGCGATCTTGGAGGGTTAATCTTTGGTGCGGCATTATGGGAGGAAGGATAATTGGCCCCCATTTTATCGAAGGCAATCTAAATGGTGCAATGAATGCTGATTTCCTATATAATATTCTACCGATGTTACTATAAGATGTTTCACTGCAGGACAGAATGGCGATGTACTTGCAACATGATGGATGTCCGGCACATAGCTCGCGTGTGGTTGAAGCGGTATTGAATAGCATATTTCATGACAGGTGGACTGGTCGTCGGAGCACCATACCATGGCCCGCACGTTCACCGGATCTGATATCCCCGGATTTCTTTCTGTAGGGAAAGTTGAAGGATATTTGCTATCGTGATCCACCGACAACGCCTGACAACATGTGTCAGCGCATTGTCAGTGCATGTGCGAATATTACGGAAAGCGAACTACTCACTGTTGAGAGGAATGTCGTTACACATATTGCCAAATGTATTGAGGTTGACGGACATCATTTTGAGCATTTATTGCATTAATGTGCTATTTACAGGTAACCACGCTGTAGCAGCATGCGTTCTCAGAAATGATAAGTTCACATAGGTACATGTATCACATTGGAACAACCGAAAGAAAATGTTCAAACGTACCTACGTTCTGTATTTTAATTTATAAAACCTACCTGTTGCCAACTGTTCGTCTAAAATTGTGAGCCATGTGTTTGTGACTATTACAGCAGCTTCTATCACAAAGCGATAGAAGTGGTCCAACTGAAACATTCAAATTTCTTTACCTACTACACGAATATGCAATAAAAATGGGGCTTCCTATTTAAAAAAACGCAGTTGATATCCGTTTGACCTATGGCAGCGCCATCTAGCGGGCCAACCATAGCGCCATCATCTGGTTTCCCCCTTCAAGCTAGACAAGTTTCGTTCTTTGTAGTTTTTTTCGTTTGACGCTTATTTCGTGAGATATTTGACCCGGTCACGATCAATGGACCACCCTGTATAATACAACAAGTGTCTGCCACAGTTGTTACATCGGTTACTTCTGGTACAATGGCAGGTGAATCTGAATGTGGTTTTATAGTCGGCGCACGACCGATGGGACACAGCATCTGCGTTGTATCGATGGAGTGGGGATTTTCCCGCACGACCATATCAGGAGCGTACCGTGAATATCAGGAATCCGGTGAAACATCAAATATCCGACACCACTCCTGTCGCAAAAAGATCCTGCAAGAACGGGACCGACGACGGCTGAACAGAATCGTTTAACATGACACAAGTGCAACCTTTCCGCATATTGCTGCAGATGTCAACGCTGGGTCATCAACAAATGTCAGCGTGCGAAAAATTCACCCAAATATCAGCGATATGACCTTTCAGACCCGAAGACTCATTCGTGTACGCTTCATGATTGCACGACACAAAGCTTTACGCTTCGCCTGGGCCAACAACACTGACATTGGACTGTTGATGACTGGAAACATGTTGCCTAATCGGATGAGTCTCGTTTTAAATTGTATCGAACGAATGGACGTTTACGGGTGTGGAGCCAACCTCATAAATCCATGGATCCTGCTTGTCAGTAGGGGACTGCTCAGGCTGGTGGAGACACTGTAATGGTGTGGGGCGTGTGTAGGTCTAGTGATTTGGGACCTCTGATACGCCTAGATACGGCTCTGACGGATGACACTTACGTAAGCATCATGTCTGATCACCTGCATCCATTCGTGTCCGTTGTGCATTCCGAAGGACTTGGGCAATTCCAGCATGACGATGCGACACCCCACACGTCCATAACTGCTACAGAGAGGCTCCAGGTATACTCTTCTGAATTTAAACATTCCCCTGGCCACCAAACTCCCCAAATTTGAACATTATTGAACATATCTGAGATGCCCTGCAACCTGCTGTACAGAAGAGATCTCTACCCCCTCGTACTATTACGGATTTATGGACAGCCCTGCAGCATTCATGGTGTCAATTCCTTCCAACACTACTTCAGACGCTAGTCGAATCGATTCCATGTCGTGTTGCGGCATTTCTCCGTGCTCGCGCGGCCCCTACCAACACCGACTCAAAGGAAGGCCTTGGCGCTTGTTGGTGACGTCACGTCAGCTAGGCACGGCGAACGCCAGGTCTGTTGCAGGCAGAAACGCCTGGGCGTGCTTATCAGTATAAATCTGTTATTTCTAGACAAAATGTTTGGTATTGTTTTGGATTCTGCAGTTTTGTTTAGATGAAAGATTTTCTTACTATCGTAAAGCTACAAATGAAGATCATAGTTCTGTATTACTGAATCCTGTCGAAACAAACGTAGATCAATATGAGAAGTTGCTTTGCGCCATTGCAAGCTTCGGAAATTTTACAGTCAAGCAACTATATTTACTTGATCCATTTTGCTATCGAAACTTACCCCAACCCCCTTCCAATGAACTCGTTTCTTTTATTTATTTATTTATTTTCGTTTGACATCGTCACTGGAAATGTGAACTAATTTACATGTGTAAATGTCCAACTGTTCCCAGTCATTAGGTTACAGTCGTTTTCCACCGAAAGGAACTCTAAACAGGAAACAAAATAGCTTCATACATCGAAAATACTGTTGAGCTTAAACTTTTTTAAACATGTACATTAGAAAAGATAAATATTCCCCTCTTGCAACTGAAAGGAGAAACTTTATTAGATAAAAAAATTTTATTTGATAAAACAAGTCTCTCTCTTTTGCCTCTTCTTCTGTCCCCTACCCCCTCCCCCAACGTGTACAATCGCAAAATATTTCATTAACATTCAGTGCTCCTCACCCCATAGTCAACCAAGATACCTAAAGAAGAGCACCAATATGTTCACAGTTTCTTGTAAAAGCAACCCAGTACAAACGTAACTACCTCAGATTTACAAATAAAGTAAAGAAGCACGAATTCTGTTCCTGCTGGACCATGAAGTTGTTTTTGTATGTCAAGCATTAAACAGGTGGAAATTTTAGTTCAGGAGTACACTATCTGTTAAGAAGTGTAATGAATTGCACAAATAATTGATTGCAGAAATATCTCAGAACACTGTGTGTTGGTCAACAACCGCCAATAGTTTCACATTTTCTTGTGTCAGAGAGGGAGACACCACCATTATGGGTATGCCTGCAACAGACCTGGCGTTCGCCGTGCCTAGCTGACGTGACGTCACGAATAAGCGCCGAGGCCTTCCTTTGAGTCGGTGTTGCCCCTACACGATATTAAGCAGGTGTACCAGTTCCTTTAGCTTGTCAGTGTGTAGCTCACGTAGTTGCGGGTGTGATGGTGTGTTGCCACGCCGCAGGTAGAAGTCATAGTATAACCAAGACTCACGTAAGTCAAGTCTTCTCTTTAAATACGATTCTTCAATAACAGACCCTTTTCGCTATCAGGGAGTAAACGCATGGATAATTAGCACGTAAAAGTTGAGTTACGTTCGTGAGAAAAATTTACGATATTGTGAAACACTCGAAGACTTCATACGGGCTGGGCAAACGATACTCGCGTTCGAAAGAGCTCGAAATTTCTCTATAAGCCGCAGTGCCCGATATGATATCGAGCTTGTTCGAACAATCACGTGAAATTTGACTCGCACTGGGTGAGTGCAAGGGATATGCAAGAAACTACGGACCGCATAAAATTTGTCAATTTTGTGAAACAGTGACGAAAATAGAATTAAATTCTGCCACTGCACGAACTCCTATTGTGTTTGAACAAAAGTACAGTACTAGTTCTGATATAGCACCGATATGAATGGATATTCAAATATTTATGCTGATTTTTAATTAAAGATATCAGACAAAGACGAAAATGTTGTCCTCCAAAAAATAATATTTGACTGAACCCAGTATGAAATTTTGTTTGTTTATCAGAGAGTGTACGAGAACGTTGCAAATGAACAATTCAGTGGCTGTTCACATAGTATAATAACAGATAAAAACATTACCAGATTTTAATCAGTTTGAAAAAAAATACGGCAATAATCACACGAAAAATCTAGGACAAGTAGTTGAGAATTAAAAGCCGAAGAAACGTAATACACTCCTGGAAATTGAAATAAGAACACCGTGAATTCATTGTCCCAGGAAGGGGAAACTTTATTGACACATTCCTGGGGTCAGATACATCACATGATCACACTGACAGAACCACAGGCACATAGACACAGGCAACAGAGCATGCACAATGTCGGCACTAGTACAGTGTATATACACCTTTCGCAGCAATGCAGGCTGCTATTCTCCCATGGAGACGATCGTAGAGATGCTGGATGTAGTCCTGTGGAACGGCTTGCCATGCCATTTCCACCTGGCGCCTCAGTTGGACCAGCGTTCGTGCTGGACGTGCAGACCGCGTGAGACGACGCTTCATCCAGTCCCAAACATGCTCAATGGGGGACAGATCCGGAGATCTTGCTGGCCAGGGTAGTTGACTTACACCTTCTAGAGCACGTTGGGTGGCACGGGATACATGCGGACGTGCATTGTCCTGTTGGAACAGCAAGTTCCCTTGCCGGTCTAGGAATGGTAGAACGATGGGTTCGATGACGGTTTGGATGTACCGTGCACTATTAGTGTCCCCTCGACGATCACCAGTGGTGTACGGCCAGTGTAAGAGATCGCTCCCCACACCATGATGCCGGGTGTTGGCCCTGTGTGCCTCGGTCGTATACAGTCCTGATTGTGGCGCTCACCTGCACGGCGCCAAACACGCATACGACCATCATTGGCACCAAGGCAGAAGCGACTCTCGTCGCTTAAGACGACACGTCTCCATTCGTCCCTCCATTCACGCCTGTCGCGACACCACTGGAGGCGGGCTGCACGATGTTGGGGCGTGAGCGGAAGACGGCCTAACGGTGTGCGGGACCGTAGCCCAGCTTCATGGAGACGGTTGCGAATGGTCCTCGCCGATACCCCAGGAGCAACAGTGTCCCTAATTTGCTGGGAAGTGGCGGTGTGGTCCCCTACGGCACTGCGTAGGATCCGACGGTCTTGGCGTGCATCCGTGCGTCGCTGCGGTCCGGTCCCAGGTCGACGGGCACGTGCACCTTCCGCCGACCACTGGCGACAACATCGATGTACTGTGGAGACCTCACGCCCCACGTGTTGAGCAATTCGGCGGTACGTCCACCCGGCCTCCCGCATGCCCACTATACGCCCTCGCTCAAAGTCCGTCAACTGCACATACGGTTCACGTCCACGCTGTCGCGGCATGCTACCAGTGTTAAAGACTGCGATGGAGCTCCGTATGCCACGGCAAACTGGCTGACACTGACGGCGGCGGTGCACAAATGCTGCGCAGCTAGCTCCATTCGACGGCCAACACCGCGGTTCCTGGTGCCGTGCGTGTGATCATTGGTTGTACAGCCCTCTCGCAGTGTCCGGAGCAAGTATGGTGGGTCTGACACACCGGTGTCAATGTGATCTATTTTCCATTTCCAGGAGTGTAGATCGAAATAAAGTGACTAATTTCCATCGCGAGGATGAATTACAGCAGCAAGATCCGTCTTGGAGATGGTACCATCAGTGGTCACTAGATAGCGGGACGAACGAAACCGTGAGCATTGAACAGAATCATGATTGTAATCTTTTATTTATTATTTCCCGTTATTACCCATGACCAGCATCTTAAGTGGTATTTCAGACAGTATTTCGAAATTTTATTTATTTCTAAAATCCGTAGTGCATTAAACACGCTAAGACAGGTCTCGCAATAATATCAACAAAAATAACCGCTGGCCGAGTAAAAGATATAATAAAACCAGATATAGTCCTAACTGTGACGTAAACAGTTGGAACAATTAGGGTCGCGTTCAAACACAGCCCCGTCGAAGTTCCAACAACACGAGAATCTCTTTCATACGCTTTTATAATGAAAGTATTTAAAGTTAAGTAGTTTGTTGAGTTTGAATAACTCACTTCAAGTGATATAATTGGCTGCGCTTAGTTAATATAGTTTAAATGCCAATACTCACGTCAACTATGAATCGCAGTAAGAGATAACACGCTTACTGATATTCGGCGTAATGGCTGACAAAATATCTCTCCGACATTGTTATAACTGGCTTATAAGATGCCAGTAAATATACGAAAGCCACAATCAAATCGTATGAGTTCTTTAACAAAGCCTAGGTAACATTAATCATTCTATTCAATTCACTCGGCAGACTCGCACATATTGAATTTACAACCATCGTAATATAGCTCATTCTTTTCAATTTATTTATCCATCACTATGACGCTACTTAAACGAACATTAACAGTTCGCAAAATTTCCTTAAAGTTCCATGTGCATTGACTACTGAAGTGCAAAATAATAGATCTGAATCCTCGCAAGTACCAATTATCAGAGATACTGCTATGCTTCCCTCCCACATAATGCGCAAGAACATTTACTGTAGTTTAAACTTCAATTTAAACTTCCACTTACTTCCTATGAGCAATAGGAATCTCCATTTAAAGTTGCTTGACTAATCTCGCTTCAATTCCAAAGTCCCAAATTAGGGCTGTCGTATTACACAATTCTGACAGCTGAAGCATTCTTATAGTACTTCTTAAGCCTGTTACGCAATTCTGACAGCTGAAGCATTCTTATAGTACTTCTTAAGCCTAGTTTACACGACGACCCTAGGTTGCAGGCAACTGCGCTGTCAGCCACTGCGCATGCGCGCCTTGCGTTTCCGCAACTCGTTTGTCAAACTAAACACTTTCGGCGTGTTCCAACTTTGGCGACACTAGTTGCCTGAGTTTTGAGGTTATGTGTGTTCGTAGAGTGTAGACAAACTGAAATATGGAGTGGGGAACAGAGAATAATGTTCGCTTTTAGGATATCTGTGCTTTGCATAGGTGTTTGTGGCAGTGACGAATTCAGGGGGGGGGGGGGTGGCCCGGGAGGGAAAGTCCCCCCCCCCCCCGGAAATTGGAAATTCGCCCCCCCCCCCCCCCCCCCGAGAAATTCATATATATATATAGTTGTGGTGAAACATAAAAATTATCACCTGTTATGTTAACTTGTACCTTTGTGACAAAATTTAGACTAAGCCAGCTAATCAAAATGAATGTGTAACACAATAGGTGGTGGCTGTGTCCCTATAGTTTGGTTTCGTTATTTATCGGTTCGGTTTGGAACACTTAGCGTCGATTGTCCTGTTTTTATTATTATTATTATTGCCAACACCAACAAATTAGCAGTTACTGTATAATAAGTGTGCGGTAAAGCTAAGCGTTGCAAGGTGTGTTGGCAACGCCGATTGTGGGGTAAGTCAGCCTTCCCTCTCTGATTTCTTCTCTTACCGCACCTCCAATCGGCCTAATGTGTAAGCTAATCCCTTAGCTACGCAGCCCACCCTCGCTGCGAACTTCATTCTTATCCGCCACTCGTATCTATACTTTATTTGCCCTTAGAATAAACTTCATCTACATCTACATTTATACTCCGGAGGGCACTTAACGTGCCACTGTCATTACCTCACTTTCCTGTTCCAGTCACGTATGGTTCGTGGGAAGAACGACTGCCGGAAAGCCTCCGTGAGCGCTCGAATCTCTCTAATTTTACGTACTCCCAGATATTTTACGGAAGTAACTGCTACCAGTGTTTGTTCCGCTATCATATAATCATACAATAAAGGAGCCTTCTTTCTATGTATTCGCAATACGTTACATTTGTCTATGTTAAGGGTCAGTTGCCACTCCCTGCACCAAGTGTCTATCCGCTGCAGATCTTTCTGCATTTCGCTGCAATTTTCTAATGCTGCAAGATCTCTGTACACTACAGCATCATCCGCGAAAAGCCGCATGGAACTTCCGACACTATCTACTAGGTTATTTAAATATATTGTGGAAGGAAAGGGTCCCATAACACTCCCCTGTGGCACGCCAGAGGTTAATTAAACGTCTGTAGACGTCTCTCCATTGAGAATAACATGCTGTGTTCTGTTTGCTAAAAACTCTACAATCCAGCCACACAGCTGGTCTGATATTCCGTAGGCTCTTACTTTGTTTATCAGGCGACAGTGCGGAACTGTCTTCCGGAAGTCAAGAAAAATGGCATCTACCTAGGAGCCTGTATCTAATATTTTCTGGGTCTCATGAACAAATAAAGCGAGTTGGGTCTCACACGATCACTGTTTCCGGAATCCATGTTAATTCCTACAGAGTAGATTCTGGGTTTCCAGAAATGACTTAATACGTGAGCAAAAAACATGTTCTAAAATTCTACAACAGATCAATGTCAGATATATAGGCTATAGTTTTGCGCATCTGCTCGACGACCATTCTTGAAAACTGGAACTACCTGTGCTCTTTTCCAATCATTTGGAACCTTCCGTTCCTTTACGTTCCTCTAGAGACTTGCGGTACACGGCTGTTAGAAGGGGGGAAAGTTCTTTCGCGTACTCTGTGTAGAATCGAATTGGTATTCCGTCAGGTCCAGTGGACTTTCCTCTGTTGAGTGATTCCAGTTGCTTTTCGGTTCCTTGGACACTTATTTCGATGCCAGCCATTTTTTCGTTCGTGCGAGGATTTAGAGAAGGAACTGCAGTGCGGTCTTCCTCTGTGAAACAGCTTTGGAAAAACGTGTTTAATATTTCAGCTTTACGCGTGTCATCCTCTGTTTCAGTGCCATATCATCCCAGAGTGTCTGGGAATGCTGTTACGATCCACTTACTGATTTAACGTAAGACCAGAACTTCCTAGGATTTTCTGTCAAGACGGTACATAGAATTTTACTTTCGAATTCACTGAACGCTTGGCCGTGCGGTTCTGGCGCTGCAGTCCGGAACCGCGGGACTGCTACGGTCGCAGGTTCGAATCCTGCCTCGGGCATGGGTGTGTGTGATGTCCTTAGGTTAGTTAGGTTTAAGTAGTTCTAAGTTCTAGGGGACTTATGACCTAAGATGTTGAGTCCCATAGTGCTCAGAGCCATTTGACCCACTAAACGCTTCACGCATAGTTTTCTTCACGCTAACTTTGACATCGTCTAGCTTATTTGTTTGAGAGCTTTTGGCTGCGTTTAAATTTGCAGTGAAGCTCTCTTTGCTTTCGCAGTAGTTTCCTAACTTTGTTGTTGAACCACAGTGGGTTTTTCCCGTCCCTCACAGTTTTACTCGGCACGTACCTGTCAGACTGGCAACAGGAAAGTGCATTTCGTGGAACTGTTGCAGCGTCACGATCGACCTCATCTTAATACAGCTGTCAGGTGTAATAACACGAGACTTGGGGGTGCGCTGATGACAGAAAGCATGGGTCACATTTCAGTGGTGTCGGTGGAGTCTGTCAGCAGGACGGGTTTTACTAGACATGGCCTGCCCCTCAACAGGTATGGAAAGGGGAGGTTGGCAAAGCTTATAGGTGACAGCATGGGTGCGGGTGGTGGGATCACTCATGGGAAAATTCCTGTAGCAGTGGGTGTTAGAGCTGCACCTGTTTTAGATTGAAGTCAGCTGATAGGTATTCCTGCTTAAGGGAAGTCTCTCTAACAAAGGAACCACTTTTGACAAAGCTTAGGTATCCGAGTAATGAGGGAATTATTATATTTCATCAAAATATACAAGGTACTAGAGATAAAGTTAGTGAATTGCTTATAGATGTTGACTCTGAAATTATTGGTATATCTGAACACTTCTTAAATAAGGAGATAGTTCAGAGGCTTCCTTTACCAGGATGTGAAAAACGGCATCCCATTTGAGTCAATTGATGTTTCAAAGTACTGCACTGAAAAGGTGTTTGAATGTTGTGCAGGTGTGGTTAAATTTAATGGAGCTAAACTTCTAACTGTTGTTATTTATAGATCCCCAGACTCCGATTTCACAACATTTTTGCTAAAGCTAGAGGAGGTTCTTGGTTCACTTTATAGTAAATACAAAAAGTTAGTTATATGTGGTGACTTCAATATTAATTGTATAAGTGATTGTGCAAGGAAGAGGATGCTGGTAGACCTCCTTAATTCATATAATCTTATGCAAACCGTATTCTTTCCAACGAGAGTGCAGGGGAACAGTAGAACAACCATAGACAACATTTTTGTTCGTTCCTCATTACGAGAAGAGTCCGCCCCCGGTAGCTGAGTGCCGGGCCGGTAGCTCAGCGTGTTCGGTCAGAGGGTTATCTGCCCTCTGTAACAAAAAAAACTGAGTGAACAGATCAACGGAGAACCTAAAGGGGTGTCATCGGACGTCCACCCCGAACAAATTCAACGAACGGTGTAGAACAAAATATGATTAAAAAAAAAAAGAGTGGTCAGCGCGACAGACTGTGAAGCCAAAGAGCCCGGCTTCGATTCCCGGCTGGGTCTGAGATTTTCTCCGCTCAGGGACTGGGTGTTGTGTTGTCCTAATCATCATCATTTCATCTCCATCGACGCGCAAGTCGCTGAAGTGGCGTAAAATCGAAAGACTTGCACCAGGCGAGCTGTCTACCCGACGGGAGGCCCTCGTCAGACGCCATTATTATTATTATTATTACTAGAATGGCATTCTGTTAGCTAAAAAGTGAATGGCTTTTCAGAACATGATGCACAAGTTTTAACTCTAAAAGATTTTTGTGCTGCAACTCACGTTAAATATAGTTATCAACTTTTTAGGAAAGTTGATCTAGTTGCTGTAGAGACCTTTGTAAACCTTATCAAGGAACAAGAGTGGCAAGATGTTTATAGTGCTGATACAGTAGAACATAAATATAATGCTTTCCTCAAGACTTTTCTCGTGCTCTTTGAAAGTTGCTTTCCGTTAGAACGTTCAAAACAGGGTACTAGCACAAACAGGCAGCCTGGGTGGCTGACTAGAGGGATAAGAATATCCTGTAGACCAAAGTGGCAGTTATATCAAAACGTTAGAAACAGTCAAAATCTAAATGCAGCAGCCCATTACAAACAGTATTGTAAGGTGCTTAAAAAATTATTAGGAAGGCAAAAAGTATGTGGTATGCAGATAGAATAGCTAAGTCTCAGGATAAAATTAAAACCATATGGTCAGTCGTAAAGAAAGTGGCTGGTCTGCAGAGACAGGTCGAGGATATAGAATCAGTGCGTAGTGGGAATGTCCGTGTTACTGATAAGTCGCATATATGTACAGTATTTAATAATCACTTTCTGAATATAGCAGGTGAACTAAATAGAAACCTAGCCCCAACAGGGAATCATACAGCGCTTGTAGAAAAAAGTGTTCCGAGACTGTTACCTGTAATGCTCCTCCATGATACTGACAAGAGGGAGACTGAGTTAATAATTAAATCACTAAAGACCAAGAACTCTCATGGATATGATGGGGTATCTAGCAGAATACTGAAGTATTGTTCTATGTATGTTAGCCCAGTATTTAGCCATATCTGTAACTTTTCCTTTAGGAGTGGTCGGTTTCCTGACCGATGGTAGGGAAGCCACTTTATAAAAAGGGAGACAGGGATAATGTTGACAATTATAGACCTATTTCTATGCCATCGGTGTTTGCTAAAGTTATCGAGAAGGTTGTTTATACAAGGTTACTGGAGCATTTAAATTCACATAATTTGCTGTTAAATGTACAGTTTGGTTTAAGAATTGGTTTAACAACTGAAAATGCTATATTCTCTTTCTCTGAGGTTTTGGACGGATTAAATAAAAGGTTGCGAACGCTAGGTGTTTTCTTTGATTTAACGAAGGCTTTTGACTGTGTTGACCACAAAATATTACTGCAGAAGTAATGGGGTAAGGGGAGTAGCTTACAATTGGTTCGCCTCTTACTTTAAGAACAGAAAGCAGAAGGTATTTTTCCGCAATATTGAGAGAGGTAGTGATGTTCAGTCCCAATGGGGCACTGTTAAGCTGGGAGTTCCCCAAGGGTCAGTGCTGGGGCCGCTGCTATTTCTTATTTATATAAATGATATGCCTTCTAGTATTACAGGTGATTCAAAAATATTTCTGTTTGCTGATGACACCAGCTTGGTAGTGAAGGATCTTGTGTGTAATATTGAAACATTATCAAATAATGTAGTTCATGAAATAAGTTCGTGGCTTGTGGAAAATAATTTGATGCTAAATCACAGTAAGACTCAGTTTTTACAGTTTCTAACTCACAATTCAACAAGAACTGATATTTTGATCAGACAGAATGGGCATATTATCAGCGAGACGGAACAGTTCAAGTTCCTAAGCGTACGGATAGATAGTAAGCCATTGTGGAAAGCCCATGTTCAGGATCTTGTTCAGAAACTAAATGCTGCTTTATTTACCATTAGAACAGTATCTGAAATAAGTGACAGTTCAACACGAAAAGTAGTCTACTAAGCATATTTTCATAGCTTATGTCATATGGTTTTATCTTTTGGGGTAATTCTTCTGATTCAAAAAGGATATTTTTGGCTCAAAAACGGGCTGTTCGAGTTATATGTGGTGTAAGTTCGAGAACCTCTTGTAGACCCCTATTCAATAGTTTGGGAATTCTGACATTTCCCTCACGGTATATAGCAATATTAGCTTATTCCCAAGAGTTAGCAGCTTTCACTCAGTTAATACTAGGCAGAAATCAAATCTGCATGTTGAATGCACTTCCTTGACTCTTGTGCAGAAAGGAGTGTAGTATTCTGCTGCATCCATTTTCAATAAGCTACCACAAGAACTCAAAAATCTTAGCAGTAGCCCAAACTCATTGAAGTCTAAACTGAAGAGTTTCCTCATGGCTCACTCCTATTCTGTCGAGGAGCTCCTGGAAGAGCTGAAAAATTAAGCAAATTCCAGTGTTACATTGTTGACTTTCTTTATTTAAACTTACGAATTGTCGCCTGAATACGTTTCTTGTATTTCATTTTATCTGTTTCTACTGTCGTGTTATAATTTCATGTATTGACTCGTTCCATGACCATGGAGACTTCTCCTTAGTTTGGTCCCACGGAACAATAAATAAATAAAAGTTATCTGGTCGCGCATAACAGGTGTAGGTGAAACCAAGTTAATTTCTGGATGTTTTTACCGGCCACCTGACTCCGCTGTGACAGTTCTAGAGTCATTCAAAGAAAGTCTACGGTCAATAGTGTGGAAATAGATAAATTAGGGCTCATACGGAGGCATATAATGGTACAAATGGCTCTGAGCACTATGGGATTTCTGAGGTCATCAGTCCCCTGGGACTTAGATCTACTTAAACCTAACTAACCTAAGGACATCACACACATCCATGCCCGAGGCAGGATTCGAACCTGCTGCCGTAGCAGCAGCGCGGTTACGGACTGAAGCGCCTAGAACCGCTCGGCCACGCCGGCCGGCACGGAGACATACAGATAGTCGTGTTTCCTTCGCTCTGTTTGCGAGTTCAACATTGAAGGAAATGGCTAGTAGTAGTGCAGGTACCCTCCGCCAAGAACTTCTCGGTAACTTGAGGACTATCTATGTGGATGCAGATGCAGTGCTTAGATTTCCACCCAGCATAAAGAAATACAGCAGTGGCCCAACCATATGATCCCACGTGGTTGCAACTCCGGACAGCTATTAACCCAATAAAAAGACAAAATTATGCTAGAAATATTTCTAATCAGGTTACCTTCCATTGGGAAAATGGGTGCACTCAGCAACTGTGATATTATTTATAAATTATAGAGCGCAGCAATCAGTCGTCCTTTTTTTGCAGGCTTTATTTGGAAAATCCAGACTTCGGCTAGTGCCTAGCTATTATCAATGCACTGACATGAATCGAGACTAGAAAATAGTGCATTGATAATGGCTAGGCACTGGCCGAAATCTGGATTTTCCAAATAAAACCTGCAAAAGAAGAACTACTGATTGCTGTGCACTATAATTTATGAAAAATGTATTCTAAACTGAAAGATTCTGTACATGATAAATAACCCCACGTGGATGGTTACAATTGATTTCAAACACCACGGAATAATTATCGACAATGTGCGTGTGCAATATGGCTAGAAAATAAAAAATTCGTTTTCCCTCTCTTTATTTCAGAGAGAGAGAGAGAGAGAGAGAGAGAGGGGGGGGGGGAGATAGTTTAATAGTCAACAGTGTTCACGGATGTAATAAGTAATAATCGCAAATGGATATCGCCACCTATTTACCACATGGTTGCCCAAATTAATCACAAAGGAAAGCTAGTTTTCGTTACAGTTAAACACGTACACGATGTTAAGTTTTATTCTGAATAAATTTGATTAGAAAGTAACACATTCTACAAGAAACGGAAGTGAAATGCGTGACATGTACGGATAAGCCAAAAGCATGCAGCGACTTCACTCAAGTACGTGAAACAGCCCGTTGCACTCACGTACGTGAAACAGCCCGTTGAAACCGGCAATCTGCATCGTCCGTCCAAAAACTAGGACCAGAATGACCGCACGACACAAAACTCGCTTCAAGAGTGCCTACCTGTCTGACGACGTTGGCTCAGCTCGAATCTTAGCACCATGGCCACCGATTGGCTCGAGCAAGACAAACACTTTGAGCTCCATGAGACACACCATACGAGACTGCCAAGTGATACTGCGGGAGGCCACCGGAACAACTTGGCCTGGTAGAAGTATGGTAGTCTGGCATTAAAACAGCAGACAAACGCACTGCACATTTGTGCACGACCAGCCACCGCCATTCACTGGTTGATAGATATGTCTGCTTTGGTTCCTGTTGTGCAGTTTCCGAAAACTAGATCGTCATGTCGCCTGTAATGGTTCAAATCGCTCTGAGCACTATGGGACTTAACATCTGAGGTCATCAGTCCCCTAGAACTTAGAACTACTTAAACCTAACTAACCTAAGGACATCACACACATCCATGCCCGAGGCAGGATTCGAACCTGCGACCGTAGCGGTCTCGCGGTTCCAGACTGACGCGCCTAGAACCGCTCGGCCACACCGGCCAGCCTCGCCTGTAATACTTATTGTTAAACAGAAAAAAAAGTGGGCTATAAGAAACTGTAATTTCTATGGATTTTTACCACTTCCGCTTGACCTAGCCGTTTATGCAGTAGCAGATTTCTTTTTATAATGTCTGCCTAGGCCAAGTAGAAGCTGTAGAATTAACAGAAATATATGTTTGGTTTATTCTATAACTATTCTCTATTTAAAAATAAGTTCTAATTATTATAATTTCTCCGGAACTACTAATCAGAGATTAAAGAGTGTAGTGCCATTGAATTAATCTCTTTTAAAACTACGAAACTAGCAGTGCATATTACTACAGCTCCGTTTGAAACAGTGAGATTAGTGCTGGTACCTCTGAAAACGCTATGCGTCGACATAAAAGTTTTCTCAGTATCGTACCGCGTCATAATGTAAAAAGCTATACATAGACCCAGAAGAAGGCCGCTGTAACCGTGGCTGAAATGTTGGTTTCTCAAGTACAGGTTTTTACTCAGAAAACCTATATGTCAACTGACTCTGGCTATGAAGACCGGAATTATAAACTATACGTCGTTTAGCGAAGACTTCTTCACAATTCACCTGGATGAAATAGAATTGCGACGCCTTAAAGTATTCTAGTAATATTAGCTTAATCACTCCGCGTATACAGGGTACTTCGCATCGAAAATCTAGTGGCGATAGATAACATCATGGGAAACAACTTTCGTCAGAGACAAAATATTCGCTGACACTGCCCGGCGACGCTATGAGCCCTTTTGTGTCGGTTACGCTCCGGCGTGTGTGTCACATGTGTGTTGCCTACAATGCAGTCATCTGCTCCGTATGAAAAGGGGTAGGCCCAACAAAATTAAAGTTTCCGATTCATTTCTAAAGTATTTTTCTCCGCTAAGAGACAGTCATTCTTAAAGTTTTCTTGTGAAAATAACTGTATCAGTTTACTGGGATAGGCAGTATGCAGCACACATGGGTAGGATATCCTACTACTTAGGTGAAATCTCGTCGTCCCAGGACTGGAGAATAATAAAGAATGCCCAACGTCGTTGGGAAGCGTCGGCCAATATTTTGTCTGTAGCAAAAATTGTTCTCCGTGATATCTGTTATCCCTAAACGTTTGACGCAAAGAATCTGAAACACCGTGCAGATGCGAGTTATTTCATTATCCCAATGAGGCTCGGGTATAACTTCGATTAGGTAAAGGATCTCATCCCAGGTAATAAGGACACAGAGGCAATGACAACCACTAATTTCAAAATCACAGTTACAATAACACCATTGTGTTGTTATTACAATACCAGAACATGCACTGGGACTGCTCTGCTCTTTAACCTCAACAATGTTGGTCTTGTTCACTGTGAGGTCGGATGATGATCGTCTTCAATAATCCACTGGCGTTTCGAAAATCTGTCCGAGTTTTTTTCCATAGAGCACCCGGGTCGCAGCTGCAAACGAAGACGCCATAATTCAAATACTGTCCGATTCGCAATTATTCCGTCGCACCTCACACCTAGCGGCGACTGCTATGTGTGTCCAACTCACTTCTTGTAGGTAACAACGTAAGTTCATCTGAGCTGGTCTAGCGCAACCCTTTTGTTCAGTTTCCAAGGAATTTTGGAAGGCCACCTATTTCTAGTGCTTTTTCTTTAGAGTGTTGTCTATGCCCCGACAAGTCCCAGTACCGATGGTGTTTCAACAGGAATAGTCAACATTTGAGATGTGGTACTGTAAACTAATTTGAATAAAACAGTACATGTCAAATGTGTCCAGTTGTTACTGGCTACGGAGATACAGCTGGTTAAAGTAATACGTTTTAATTTCGCGTGTTGGTTCTCCAGTTGCAACGGAATTATTTGTCAACCAACATTTTGTTTTGAAGTTTGTGTAATTGAATTCTTCACTGCGTGGTGTGGTATGATACACAATCAGTTGAACGGTACTCTCGCGTTGCCGCAACGTCTTACTAGGACCTCTTATCTGCACTTCCTTGAAAACGAGTTTCGAGCTTTAGCCAAACAGGTTCATTTGGCTACAAGAATGGGTACGTTCTTCCAGCATGACTGGATCTAGTCGTCAGGTGACATATCATCTAAACCCAAAATTCTGCAAAAGATGGACAGGCGTAAACAGTGACGTTTACTGACCACCAAGACCACGGGACCTTACCCCGTTGCCTACGGAGACTAAAGGCAATCTAAAGAGAAAAAGTAAGAACGAGAGACTAATTGATCGTCCAAAATATGAATAATGCTCCCCCATAAATGAACGCAATGACTATCCAAGAGGAGGTTTAATGGCTCTGAGCACTATGGGACTTAACATCTGTGGTCATCAGTCCCCTAGAACTTAGAACTACTTAAACCTACCTAACCTAAGAACATCACACACATCCATAAGAGGAGGTTTAGAGAATCTGTAAGTGCATTGAAGTCGAGGGTGGAATTTATGAAAATCACCGTTGAACTTCATTTGCCTATGTTTAACCTCTTTTATTATTATTTGTATGTGTTAATTTCCAGAAGCTATATTTTTATAATCAATCAAACATGATCGTCTTCAACGTTATATGAAAGTTTTTACTCGAATTATACTATTATACGACCTCGTAAAATATTTATTGGCCCTCCTACATATATATTTTACAAACTATAAGTTTCACAACCTTCGGATGAAACACAAATGGCAAAAAAATGTAACTGCGTCTCAGCTGCGTTGATTCGTTAACTGCTCCCGTCCTGCGTTCGATTAGACGCCACGCGAATGGTACTATAACTACAGAAGTAAATAAATAATTTTATATGTATACCATCAAACATTAAAACAACTACAATACATGGGAAAAATTAGGGATGGTAAAAAAATAAACGAAGTAGAAGGAAGAGACACAGAAGTTCAGCGTCCATTACAGGATGTAACCAGTGACACTTGATAATAACGTGAGCTATTTCAGAGCGTTCCACGTGACGTAGCGCACAGTAGCACAGATGTGTTGAGGAATTGCTTCCCGAGTCTGTCACCGGTAGTCCAGGGCAGTACAACAGAGCGAGATGACGATTTCCACAGACTCTATCGGCGGGGAGCGATGTCGTACTGAGAATTCAGTGGGACTGGCGGTGATAAGGTGGTGGCTTAACATAACTGGCGACGATATGTTGAGGTGGCTCCCTAAGGAGAACAGACTTCCACCTTCTCTGTGGAATGCTATATCGTCATATCGGAAGTTCCCCATACTCATGTACATAGTTACCGTTAAACCGCATAGATCCGTAGCCTCTGATGTCAATGCGTCTTCACCCATAGATGGCAAAGATATAAGAGATAGCTTGTCTGTCAATTCAGATCGCTAGACCTTGCGAGGCTTATTGCACGCCATTCCAGAGTTTTCTGAGAAATAGAAACCTTCTTCACTAGTGGTCCATCCCAAAACCCTATGTTAGCACCCATCGATGCTAACCATTGGACAGGGGACACGGTAGGGTTCTCGGTGATTATGTGTGGAAACACCCTTGATCGCAGTCCTGCTTCTAGTAACCTACCAGTAACCTCCCCAAGCCCGTTCTTTAAGGAATCGAACTCTCATGTAGAAAATAACTTTAAAGGATTCATTACTTTACCCATGAGCTGATGTGTAAAATATTTTACATTAACCGTGTGAAATCTTTTACAGTTACAAACGCAAAACTCCAATTACGTTGGTTGTACTAGTTTTGTATTTTTCACCCATAGACTGTTTACCATAAACGAAGTTAAACGTAATCCATCGACCAACCGTAGAGCAGTGCGATAAAATCGCACACATTCTTCTTCCGAAGCCGACGCAGTTGATTTTCGTAATAATGACAAGCTGACGCGGGTATTATTTATTAGGATTACACGCTATCGATGATAACGAGGATGAAATAATCGTAAATAACATCTCGCGTATGTATGATTAAATACTCTGGGCACTAAATTATTCGGAAATACGAACAAAGATTCCCTTACGAACGGTGAGTTACGTAAACTCTTTGCTAAATGCATCAATAGTATCTCGTATTTGGAAGTCAGTTTTTCACACAACTCAGCAGTTATGAGCTATATGGCCTCAATAGCCAGAGACTGCGATCACGTGTGTGTGAGTTACGCTTGCGTGTGTGTGTGTGTGTGTGTGTGTGTGTGTGTGTGTGTGTGTGTGTGTGTGGTGTGTGTGTACGTTCTATCTCGACGAAGTCCTTGATGGTCGAAAGCTCATTTTTCTGAGAGTCTTTTTGCTGTCCCTATCTGTGACTCAGTATCTCCGTTATATGGTGAGAAGCAACCATCCTTTTCATAATATTGTTACACTCCATCCTGGATTTTACTTTTGTTTATATATTTCATAATCAGTTATTCATTGTGCCATAGGTGTCGTGCACCAGTGTTATGTGGGTCATGGCAGTCTTAATCATGCATTAAACGCAATTATATATTTTCTTATTTTCAAATTCCAAAATTCATTTATAATCCCTTGCCATTAATCTAAAACCCTGATCTCCTTCGACCAAGTAGCACTTTGCAAATCGACTTTCATCTATCACGTGTAGTGACCTTTCTGTCTTCAGCAGAAATGCTGTTCCCTCTCAACTACTATTATAAATAACTCAGAGAGTCGAACGCTGTATATTTTTCTGTTCATACTTTTATAAAACTGAACATATGACAGCCTTGGCAGTTGTGGAGAGAGTTGGCAGCTCATCGCCTTTTGTAAAACGTTATTGTATTATATCTTTGCATTCTAAAATATCTGAATAGAAGGGTTAGGTTAACAGACTGGGCCAAGCATGCCCTGTGCATGTAACTTGGCTTCACACACGTTATTCAGACAGATCATATGCTTGTCACAACTTAGTATGTTCATGTAATTCAGTCACCCACCCACGTTTCTGTGCCTATTAGCAGCACATTGCGCAAATCAAGCTACTCTTTGTCATATTTCTTTAAGGACTTAGTCAAGTACTGTAATGTTACTTTATAGGTCTAAATTCTTAACGTAAAGAAGGACATCTTATTCAGGGCACATTTCAGGATATACGTCTGCGTATAATCCAAGTCAGAGGAAGAATAGGCAGTAATCTCACCTCTTATGCAGGAGAATTATTTCATTTGTTTCGCTACTTTGTCAGTATCTGTTTTGATATAAATGATGTCGATGTGGTCTTTCTAGTATTCGTCACCTTAGCCTTTGCATCGTTTATGCTTTAGCTGGGCTACCATTCGCGATGTCAGTACGGCCATCCACATTCAGTATTCCTAAGGATTTCCTACACTACTGGCCATTAAAATTGCTACACCAAGAAGAAATGTACATGATAAACGGGTATTCATTGCACAAATATATTATACTAGAACTGACATGTCATTACATTTCACGCAGTTTGGGTGCATAGATCCTGAGAAATCAGTACCCAGAACAACCACCTCTGGCCGTGATAGCGGCCTTGAAACGCCTGGCCATTGAGTCAAACAGAGCTTGGATGGCGTGTACAGGTACAGTTACCCATGCAGCTTCAACACTATACCACAGTTCATCAAGAGTAGTGACTGGCGTATTGTAACGAGCCAGTTGCTCGGCCACCATTAACCAGACGTTTTCAATTGGTGAGAGATCTGGAGAATTTGCTGGCCAGGGCAGCAGTCGAACATTTTCCGTATCCAGAAAGGCCCGTACAGAACCTGCAACGTGCGGTTGTGCATTATGCTGCTGAAATGTAATGTTTCGCAGGATTCGAATGATGGATAGAGCTACGGGTCGTAACACATCTGAAATGTAACGTCCACTGTTCAAAGTGCCGTCAGTGCGAACAAGCGGTGACCGAGACGTGTAACCAGTGGAACCCCGTACCATCACGCCGGGTGATACGCCAGTATGGCGATGACGAATACACGCTTCCAATGTGCGTTCACCACGCTGTCGCTAAACACGGATGCGACCATAATGATGCTGTAAACAGAACCTTGATTCATCCGAAAAAGTGACGTTTTACCATTCGTGCACCCAGGTTCGTCGTTGAGTACACTATCGCAGGCGCTCCTGTCTGTGATGCAGCGTCAAGGGTAACCGCAGGCATGGTCTCCGAGCTGATGGTCCATGCTGCTGCAAACGTCGTCGAACTGTTCTTGGAGATGGTGGTTGTCTTGCAAACGTCCCCCCTGTTGACTCAGGGATCGAGACGTGGCTGCACGATCCGTTACAGCCATGCGGATAAGATGCCTGTCATCTCGACTGCTAGTGATACGAGGCCGCTGGGATCCAGCACGGCGTTCCGTATTACCCTCCTGAACCCACCGATTCCATATTCTGCTAACAGTCATTGGATCTCGACCAACGGGAGCAGCAATGTCGCGAAACGATAAACCGCAATCGTGATAGGCTACAATCCGACCTTTATCAAAGTCGGAAAGGTGATGGTACGCATTTCTCCTCCTTACACGAGGCATCACAACAACGTTTCGCCAGGCAACTCCGGTGAACTGCTGTTTGTGTATGAGAAATCGGTTGGAAACTTTCCTCATGTCAGCACGTTGTAGGTGTTGCCATCGGCGCCAACCTTGTGTGAATGCTCTGAAAAACTAATCACTTGTATATCACAGCATCTTCTACCTGTCGGTTAAGCTTGGCGTCTGTAGCACGTCATCCTCGTGGTGTATTAATTTTAATGGCCTTTAGTGTATTTCGCTTAAGGCACATGCTTCACTGGTTCCCTAAAAACGGTGTCTAATGACGTCGATCCTAATTGCCCTTCTTCGTATATGGTGTTTGAAGTATCTTGTCCATTCCTTTCGACATGTCCTCTGTCTCCTTCCTACGTCCGAACGTGGACCTATGTCGTGTGCCAGCCTTAGCTTCCGAATCTGTTCCCCTTGTACATTTATTCCTCCTACACAGTTTGCTTTCACTTCGGTTATTCTTTCTTGCTTCTGGCTAGAATATTTTTTCTGTTTCGTGCACTGCATGCCTTGGTACCAAAAGAGACTGTTCACCTGTAGCGGCGATCCGCACGTGAATCTGTGTGTTTGTGCAGTGCGGATAGAAGGGTGGCGGTTCGCCTGTTTAGCTGAGTGGTAAGGTGTTTGCCTACGATGCAGTTTGCCCGGGTTCGATTCCCAGCTGGGTTGGGGATTTTCTCCGCTTGTGGACTGGCTGTTGTGTTGTCTTCACAATCCTTCATCATCATCACCGGCACGCAGGTCGCCCAATGTGGTATCGAGTGAAATAAGACTTGTAACTCGGCGGTCGAACTTCCTCGAACGGGGCCTCCCGGCCAAAAATGCCACACGATCATTTCAGTTACAGGGTGGCGAAGATTGTTGATATACGTCAGTCCATTGCTGGATTGCTATGTCTCATATTTCTTTCGTAACTGATTTAAATACATTACGGTTTGAGTGCAGTCCCCATCAGATAATAATATTTTGCACTCGTAGTAAATTACTTCAGCGACTGCCAGAAATAACCTGCCTACTTTTGTATTAATTCTGTCACTATCCATGTGGCAGTTTTGCATTTATTTTCTTTAGTTTAGCTGTGTCCATGCTGAGCCAGGGTGGACAGAGAGCTCCGGGGCAATGACTTGGCGTCCGTTGCCCCCCCCCCCCCCTCCTTCCCTCAACGACACTCCCCGGGAGTGTCGGCTCGTTGTTCAAAGGAAAAAGCGCGGTGGCGGGGAGGGGGGGGGGGGTGAGGCGGAGTGTCCTCTCGCAGCTAATACAATGCTATATCGCAAGCATTGTTTCGCCTGGACGGTAGGGAGTAGTATTCCAGCAGTTTTTGACATATGAGGTCCAGGCCAGCATTCAAAGAAGCGATGTAGCGTGCCTTCACCAGCACCTGAGCTAGTACAGAATATTGGATTTTACAAGCCGTGCTTTCCGGTCAAAACACATGCCAAAAGAGTTGTTTTTTTTCGCTGATGGGTGGCCTTCCTAGAACGCTGTGCAGGATCTCTGTGCAGGACCTCTGCATTCCAATGGTGGGGGGTGGGGGGGGGGGGGGATGGCGCAGTTGTATTGTGTTTAGGAATTCTTTCCTGTCTCTGAACGGCAATAGGAAAGACTTCCTGGCGCCGCTTTGCGTATCAGGAGACTAGCATATAGACTGAAATGAAAACCTTAACTGAATAGTGCAAGTGTAACACAGAACTCTTTAAGAACAGTGTACATGTGAGTCAGGCAGTTGGTTAACAATGTAAAACTTTATAATGGGTAGGGAGTTAGTTATTCTTTTAGCAAAAATATCATTGGCCAGCATTTTTCATTGGCACACGGGAATTGTGAGGACTTGTAAAAGGGGAAAAAAGCCTGTTTCGATAGAGAACAGTTGGCCTGTGGATTCTGAAGACAGCACTTTGCCTGGGGATCCTGAAGAGAAGACATCGTCTGGAGATCTTGAGGGAGGCACTCCCAGTGTGCTTGACCCACAGATATAAAGAAGGGACGTCCCTGCAGTCGGCAGTTGGTGTGTTCAAAAAATGGCTCTGAGCACTATGGGACTCAACTGCTGAGGTCATTAGTCCCCTAGAACTTAGATCTAGTTAAACCTAACTAACCTAAGGACATTACATACATCCATGCCCGAGGCAGGATTCGAACCTGCGACCGTAGCGGTCTTGCAGTTCGAGACTGCAGCGCCTTTAACCGCACGGCCACTTCGGCCGGCCAGTTGGTGTGTTACAGACTGAAGCAGATCATGGCGCTCGCAAGTTCCCACACTACTGATTTCAGAATATCTTGAGAAATTGCAACTTAAGGGAGCAGCTATGAGACTTACCGAAATTCGTAGGTTTGTTGTTAGGCTCAAGTTGAATCCTTGAATTTTGTGCTTTTCTCGAGTGTCTAAAGGCTCATTCATGATCAGTAATGTCATTTGCATGACGTAATTTTTCATTCTTCTGGTGCTATCAGGCAGTCACTTTATGTTCACCACGGGTTTGTCTTTCTGTATCTCATTTTGTGCGATTCTCATTTAGTTCCGTCTGTCCCATCTTTGCCACGTCATTTAAGTGTTCGTATTCTCTACATTTTTAAGATCGAATAGCTCTTGTGATTAATTCTTGTTCATGTTTATGTTAAAAGGGAACTTCGTAACGAACAGGGGTTTGTTTTGACCATTGTTTCAAAAATGGCTCTGAGCACTATGGGACTCAACTGCTGAGGTCATAAGTCCCCTAGAACTTAGAACTACTTAAACCTAACTAACCTAAGGACAACACACACATCCATGCCCGAGGCAGGACTCGAATCTGCGACCGCAGCGGTCGCGCTGTTCCAGACCGTAGCGCCAGAACCGCTCGGCCACCAGCGGCCGGCACCATTGTTTCATGTCGTAGTTAGAAGATCCCTCTGCTTATCATCGTTTGTGGGGTACAACACCCATGTCTCCAGTTTTGTTAGGGGCATCCCTATCCTATTAGTTATCCATTGCGCTACAGTTTTATTAAGCTTATGAGCCCATGGCGAGCAATCTGAGTATCGGCCAGTGCAACCGAAGATCATTCTGACGACGACAGGGGTACGTCAAAGACTCACTTGACCCCTCACACTATCGGTACCAACACTGAAGCACAGGTGGTGCTGTTGGTTAATTCATTGGATTAAGTATCTAGTCTACTGCAAGCTCATAGATACGACCTGCACACAGTTCAGTTTAATTACTCGAATCGTGCTTGCTGATGTCATCCTATTCTGCTAATACAAGAAATGGAACTCCAGACCATCACTCGCGATTGTTGGGCTGTAAAACGGGTGGCAATCACGTTGGTATCCCACCGATGCCGGGGGCGCCTCAGGACACCTCTTCGCTGGTCATTGGGGCTCAGTTCCAGGCAGAACTCATCCCTAAAGACAATTCTACTTCAGTCAAAGAGATTCCAAGCCAAAGACGTGTCTTTAGACACCCTTGACAGCAGTGGGATGCCATACGGCCCGGCAACCAGAAGTGATGGACTCTGGTGCCATATCTTATCATAACAGATTCCCTTTGGTTGTCATTCGTGACACCCTTCTACCACAGCAGTACCGTGACGATATTCTACGCTCCGTTTTGCTTCCCTTCATGGCAAGCCATTCTTGGCTTACATTTCAGCAAGAGAACGGCCGCTCGTACACGGCAGGAGTTTCTACTGCTTGTCTTCGCGCATCACATCTACAGATTTCCGTCAATTTCGGATAATTCATTCGTGATGTGTATTTTGTTATTGTATTTAAAATGTTGATAACGACACTCTTGAGTCATCCTATAACGGTTTCCGACCAAGCCGTCGTTTCAAGTCTCAAAAAAATGGTTCAAATGGCTCTGAGCACTATGGGACTTAACATCTGAGGTCATCAGTCCCCTAAATAGCCTAAGGACATCACACACATCCATGCCCGAGGCAGGATTCGAACCTGCGACCGTAGCAGCAACGCGGTTCCGGAATGAAGCGCCTAGAACCGCTCGGCCACAACTACCGGCCGTGTCAAGTGTCAGAAAATGTAATAGTCGCTGAGTGCGAGATCGAGAATTCCCAACGGAAATCATTGATAAAGACAGTGGTGTGTGGAGTCGAATTGACATGCAGGAGAACGATCCTGGACTACAGTTTCCGTGCCATCCTTTGTGGTTGTACGTCTCAATTTCGTGAGTGCCCATGAAATCAACCCAAATAACTCCCATTTCAGTCCATATACACTCACTCCGTCTTCAGGCCACGAGTGGCCTACCGGGACCATCCGACCGCCGTTTCATCCTCAGGGAGGATGAGGATAGGACGGAGGTGGGGTCAGTACACCGCTCTCCCGGTTGTTATGATGGTATTCTTGTCCGAAGACGCAACTATTCGGTCAAGTAGGTCCTCAATTGGCATCACGAGGCTGAGTGCACCCCGGAAAATGGCAACAGCGCATGGCGGCCTGGATGGTCACCCATCCAAATGCCGAACACGCCCGACATCGCTTAACGTCGGTGATCTGACGGGAACCGGTGGAGCCTGGGCCGTTGCCTCAGTCCATATACAAGTATCCATAATTTTTCGGCTCCAGTAAAGAGTAACGCATTCACCCTTCATTCGATTCTGTACTGGTGTAGCGTATCCCCGTGTCGCCGCCCGTAACAGTGTGGGAAAGCAAATCATCTCCATATTGACGAAAACAGTCCCAAAAGGTTTATCAGATTGACACTGTGTAGCGGTACCCGCATTGCACACAATCTGTAACATCTAAGCTTCTTCATGACAATAGTGGTGCATCCAACATGAAGAAATTCATCAGCTAATGCACTACACCGCATGTTTATGGTCAGTCTTTTGCACGATTTCATCAGATCTAGACACATGGCCTGTCTCTGTGCTCTTCACCGTTCACATTTGTGCGGCAGCTTTTAAAATCATCTCACCATTATCTAACCTTACCTCAATTCATTATTGTAGGCACATAAATTAGGTACAATTTTTGATTAATTTAAGTAACTGTAGATCCTTTTGCCCACAAAAATGGAATTCAAGCACACATTTTGCATCTAGAGGTAGTAACGAGTTTCGAAACCATTGTTGTTAGCTTTCACTCACAGCTAAGCCTTTACTAAATCAAAGCAGTAACTTTTGTAGCTTCGTGAACAATCAATAGATGATGCTGCATTCCAACAATGTTGCTCAGAGCTGCCAACATTTACATGCATGCACAACGCACTTACTTTCCAAACACGCTTTGGAGATGAAACCTTCTAGAATTATCTCCGATCCTACATTGTTCAGTTTAAAAACGAAAGACTGCTCAAGCAACTGCGGCTTTTCGCGGATGATGCTGTAGTATACAGAGAAGTTGCAGCATTAGAAAATTGTAGCGAAATGCAGGAAGATCTACAGCGGATAGGCACTTGGTGCAGGGAGTGGCAACTGACCCTTAACATAGCCAAATGTAATGTATTGCGAATACATAGAAAGAAGGATCCTTTATTGTATGATTATATGATAGCGAAACAAACACTGGTAGCAGTTACTTCTGTAAAATATCTGGGAGTATGCGTGCGGAACGATTTGAAGTGGAATGATCATATAAAATTAATTCTTGGTAAGGCGGGTACCAGGTTGAGATTCATTGGGAGAGTGCTTAGAAAATGTAGTCCATCAACAAAGGAGGTGGCTTACAAAACACTCGTTCGACCTATACTTGAGTATTGCTCATCAGTGTGGGATCCGTACCAGATCGGTTTGACGGAGGAGATAGAGAAGATCCAAAGAAGAGCGGCGCGTTTCGTCACAGGGTTATTTGGTAACCGTGATAGCGTTACGGAGATGTTTAATAAACTCAAGTGGCAGACTCTGCAAGAGAGGCTCTCTGCATCGCGGTGTAGCTTGCTCGCCAGGTTTCGAGAGGGTGCGTTTCTGGATGAGGTATCGAATATATTGCTTCCCCCTACTTATACCTCCCGAGGAGATCATGAGTGTAAAATTAGAGAGATTAGAGCGCGCACGGAGGCTTTCAGACAGTCGTTCTTCCCGCGAACCATACGCGACTGGAACGGGAAAGGGAGGTAATGACAGTGGCACGTAAAGTGCCCTCCGCCACACACCGTTGGGTGGCTTGCGGAGTATAAATGTAGATGTAGATGTAGATGTACCTTTGTGCCAAATTCTATAGAGAACAGAGAGAAGTCTATTTCGTTACTGTTTCTACCTGACAGATTTCCTCAACTCAATCTTTTTTATTTGATTTTCAATAGCTTCAGGGTCGGGGAGGCGTGGTGGTAAAAATCAAAAACGATTAGCTCCGTACGAAATACCTAAATTATCTGCAAGATTCTCCAGCCCTTGAATACACATATTAGACTGGTCTATGACAGTATTCTTTCTTATACTGTGTCCACACAATCGTATATAGCGGAAGAGTTGGACAGTATGTTTCCTATAATGAGCACCTCATCCTGTCGATGAAACAGTGACTTGTGCTCGTGAAGACATTAAGAAAAAAGCATCAGATTCATTTGTGCAGTGAACTTACGACAGATGCAGGGAAAATAAATCAATCGATTTCATAATCTCATAAAAACTATGTTTCAGATAATATAATTTTCATTATTTAGGTACCATAGTAGCTACGTGGATCAAATAACGCTGCAGTTTAGCAAGGATCGAGCTTCGGAAATGAAACGTTTCTTTGTCAGCATTACTATGAACCAGCATTCACATTCGTTGCTCGTATAGGCTAGGGCCACGTTCTCGTAAGTAACCAGCACGTTTACATTGAATGTAAAGGAACAGCTGAAAGCGATCGTTGAAACTGTTTCCTATTGAATGGAATACACAACTGATGGCACCACTTCATTGAGTTGCTTTAATTTCATGGCACTAATTGATAAATCATCAGACTGGACAACATTATTTTATTCAAACTAGCAAAAAGGAAGACAATTTAATCGTTGTCTAGGAATACAAGCAGTACATGCCAAGTAAAAGTTAAGCACAGTGTTTGGCTCGGCGATTAGTTCAAAAAATATATACCGTGAAAAAAAGACAGTAAATACAATGAACGTATTTTCGCATGAAGAGAGGCAACAGCTCACCTAAGTAGATTACAATATTGAGACAGTTACACCTTGTCAAGGATCCTCGGTGCACCGTGACTCGTCAATTGGCCACTTACTATTATGAGTTCGACAAAAAGTACAATATTTGCTAGCCGCAGACACCAGCATTGACTAGCAGAGTTGGCGCGCATTACAATAAGGAATCTTTCCTACGGCGGCGTGGTCGAGAGAAAAGCTAACAAAGCTGTCTGCAGCGGTGCTGCTGGGTGAAAGCGTGGAAGCGGGAAGTGAGGGAAGTTAACGCCTACTGGTAATTTGATTCGGAGCTCGTCGGCGTGCAGCGAGGGGCAGGAGTCGAAGAAGAATTTCCACAGCGGCTAAAGACAGAAAAGGGCGCTGCAGAGCGAACTGTGGGATTTAGTTATCTTGTCTGGATAGTCAATTAGAAATGTATTTATCTTTGAGGAGATTTATGAGCATCTGTAGAAATTCAGACTTGACTCCAGAGGAGAAATCATGATATGTGACTTCCGTCGTTTACAGCGCACCTCGTCACTTGTTACGTAAACGAGGGCAAACAAAGTAATAAGCTCTTCTCCGAAAATGAATTTTCACTCTTCAACGGAGTGCGCGCTGATTTGAAACTTTCTGGCAGATCAGAGCTGTTTGTCGGACCGGGATTCGAACCAGGATCCGTTGCCTTTCACGCGTCAGCGCTCTATCGGCTGAGCACTTGCTCGTGGAAGGCAAAGATCCCAGGTTCCATTTCCTATCCGCAAACAGTTTCAATCTGCCAGGAGGTATCTGTAAGCTCTTATATTATTTGTATCAAATATTTTCAATTAATTGAAGACATGCATACCGCTTCGCGAACTCACGAACAAACTGTCACCTTCCAACCTAACCTAATGCCGGTATTACACTATCAAATTTCTTTGTCAAATACCTTTATCAAAAATCTTTGTCAAAGATGTTTGATGGTGTAATAGGGAACTTTGTCGAATGTCGTCCAATATTTGATCAAGTCTGTGGCCTCGCTGTAGATCTGATCAAAGAAGTCGCTTGTCTTCTGTTCACTGCAATGTGACATGTTACCACATGGAGCGCTAGCATCGCTGCAGCGTTCTGTCGTCTGTAGTGTTTTTATAAACATTGCCAGTAAATACAATTGGTGTGTGCCAACAATTACAAAATTAATAGAGATGTATGAAGCTGATGAGGTGCTTTACAATGTGAGGCACCCTGAATACAAAAATAGATTAAGAATATTGGAGACCTGACCTGACCTAACGTAACCTATCCCTCTACTGTAGCAACAAATCGGAGTGTTACAGTGAACCTGTCTTCTGCAGATGTGGCAGTTCTTAAGTGAATATTTTTGTTTGTGATATGAGGATACACTTCACTGAGCACGTACAGGAATGTATGCTCATCCTTTCTGAAGTAACTGATGTACGACTTGACGTCCTCCACTATAAGCTCACGTAACAAGTTTTGTTGAATGCTTTTATCGTGTCGTAAAACCCACGGCTTCACCCAGGTATGTTTCCTTTTTTTCACCCGCCTCTCTTCCGCATGTGCACATAGTGCAATTGTGGTACATGCAACTGCTGCAGTTCATAACAAGTTGTTGTTCTCAGCCATCTTGAACTTTGACGAAAAATATGATGACAGTGTAATACCCCTTCTAGCGCTACGTCAAAGATCCTTGTCAAATATATTTGACGGAATATTTGACCACATCTTTGATCAAATCTTTGACAAAGAAATTTGATAATGTAATATCGGCCTAAGCATCGTGCTATGCTACAGATCATTATGTAATGGTACTCGCGTTCGTTGGCTTCGCAAACTCACAACCAAATTGTCACATTCACCCTAACCTATACCTTGAACCACACTACTGATCGGTCTATCCCCGCAAACTACACCCAAAAAATAATTTAGACACAAAAATATTATCGGTGTTCTCTTCTCTTCCGATTGGCGCGTGTATGACGCCACTCACCATATAATCATTGTCACGGGACGAAGCAGACATACGCTATCGATAGTTTCAGCTCTCACAAAATGTTGGTACTTTGGCTTGGATTTAAAAGCTTTTAAAGACGAGCGATTATATGGTTCTACGATCGTGATTGCTAAGTTGTTGTTTTGAACATTTAAGAAGAAGTTGTATGTCTATTTTTACGTAGAGTTTCAATACAGATTCGAAGTAAAGGCGCTGCATTTGGAAATAAATGTTTCCTTGGATTTCCGTAAAAAAATATTTCATAGCAAAAATGTTTTCAGTAATGCTTGGAAATGTTTCAATAAAAATCACGCTATTACATCAACAAAAGTCTAACTTCAAACCGTCTTTCGTTAAACTAGCATCGCTTTTCCTCTTAACCGCACAAATTACCTTCTTTATTGTTCACCGAAAGTTCAATTTGTTTTTTTACTAATCTCCTGTGGTCATCAAGTTGTACATCACAAAACAGAACACGTCAGGAAAAAATACCTTTCAGCTCCTTTCCTCAGACAGGGATCAAAATTGCTGCAAAAATCCTCATATATTTTGGCAAATATTTTGGCTATTTGAGTTCTCATTTCTTCTACACATCTCCGTCCATTTCTCTGCTCTACATAATTCATTTTTGTATTATGTACTTTATTCTAATTTTTCTTTATTCGAGATTATTTTCAACTTTGTTTTCTTAGGCTGATTTTCTTTACGTATGCAGAAAATTCTATTGTTTCTAATGTTTCCTCAAGTTATTATTCCTTGTTTGCTAAGAAAACCATATTGTCTGAGACATCTGTAACAACATATTCAAGTTTTCATCCATTTGTCCTTTACTGACCAAGAGTGTAACATACATTCTAATTATACACGTGAAAGAATAGAAGATATGCAACAACCTGTATTGCAGCTTATACCATTTCTGTTAAGGTGGAATTATGTCATTTATGCTGATCATTACCTTTAATTTGACATACAGGGAGTTAACAAATTCCTTGTCTTTCCAGCCCACTTGCACCACCAAGTGACACCTCGGTATCATCTTGCAGACTGATCTTGCTCTACGTTGTATTGTCACGTTTTCCGTTTGTGGTTGATTTTTGTGTGTGCCAGAGGAATCGCTTCCCCCTTTATCACCCTCATCAGCTGAGTCTGCGAGACCTTGACCACCCTCAACTGACACAGCGCAGTTACCCGTTGCCAACTACAGGACATTTTTACACATTCTTCCTTATTCTACAACTGAATATTCCCAGAAGTTCGCTAATGCTTTTCTGTGAGGCAGTATTAGACCTACTGTCTTCCCCGAACTTAGCAGTATGCAGCATTAAAACTGGGACAGTTGTTGCTTCTAGTTTCGATCAGACAGACGCTGAAGTCGGGTCACAGGCCCTGTGAAACAGCTCAACCACACAAGCAATGCGTCACCACTGATAGTTACGTCCAATAAAAAAAAGGCTCATAATTTGTAAATTTATTACCATTTTTCTAAAACAAAAACTGTTTCCTCTTACTCTACGTTTAATGCACTGCTTAAAAGACAAATCGAGATTACAGAACTTACATTTCAAAATTAACTGTAAGTGCATACAAAGACCAGCAAACTACGAAAACCACAGTTTAAATACTTTTGAAAAAAAAATACACTCCCCTAATTTAACGCGCAAACAATACTAGAAATACTGTTTATTCCTTCTTTCTGTAGACGTCAGTATTCACGTTTCGCTACCGTCTACTGCCGAGTCAGATGGTCTCGGCTCAAAGACTGCGCTCTATCTTGCAGTCTAGGATTTGTACTTCATATCTGTAACTGCTTATCGCATCCGCCCCCGCTACTGATAGCGAATTCAAGAGTGAGATCATACGATCCGATTTTTATATCAGAACTAGGACGTCGATAAAAGCTCTCTGAATACTAGTGTCTGCTTTTCTTGTCACTTGCTTTTGAAGCCCGAGAACCAGCATTTTAGATTGCTCGAAATCTTCCATGTTACATCAAGAGTCACAGCAGTGTCTCAAACGCGCGTGGCAGACGCCAGCCTCTCCTTATCTCTGTCACAAAGGGTTCGTTTAGAACAGTTTTCCTTAATCCTTTCGGTAACTGGAAACTTTTTAATGTTCAGATTTATTGTGGAACCCCTGGTTCGTTTCTAAAGTACGTTTTAATGTCTCATTTTGTAAATGAATTATTTGCCACAAAATGACAATTATTTCAAATACGGTAATACACTGACGAAAAAAAAACTGCAACACCAACAAATATTTATCGCAGAGTAATGAAATTTCGTGAATACATTTGTCAATACCTTCACTGCGCGATAACAACGGTGAAGTCACTGATGACAGTGCCACTAAAGCAGAGTTATTAAATACGGTTTTCTGAAACTCCTTTACCAAAGAAGACGAAGTAAATATTTCTGAATTTCAATCAAGAACAACTGCCAAGATGAGAAACATAGAAGTAGGTATCCTCGGTGTAACAAAGCAGCTTAAATCACTTAATAAAGCCAAGGGCTCCGGTCCAGATTGTATACCAGTCAGGTTTCTCTCAGAGTATGCTGATACAATAGCTTCATATTTAGCAATTATATACAACCACTCGCTCACAGAAAGATCCGTACCTAAAGACTGGAAAATTACTCAAGTCACACCAATATCCAAAAAGAGAAGTAGGAGTAATCCGTTGAATTGCAGGCCTATATCACTAACGTCGATTTGCAGTAGGGTTTTGGAACATATACTGTATTCGAACATTATGAAGTACCTCGAAGGAAACGATTTATTAATACACAGTCAGCATGGATTCAGAAAATATCGTTCTTGTGAAACTCAACTAGCTCTTTATACTCATGAAATAATAAGTGCTATCGTCGGGGGACGTCAAATTGATTCCATATTTTTAGATTTCCAGAAGGCTTTCAACACCGTTCCTCACAAGCCTCTTCTAACCAAACTGCGTGCCTACGGAGTATCGCCTCAGTTGTGCGACTGGATTCGTGATTTCCTGTCAAAGTTCACAGTTCGTAGTAATAGACTGAAAATCGGCGTTCCCCAAGGAAGTGTTATAGGCCCTCTATCGTCCCTGTTCTATATTATCGACATAGGACACAATCTGAGTAGCCGTCTTAGATTGTTTGCAGAGGATGCAGTCATTTATCGTCTTGTAAAGTCATCATATCATCAAAACGACTTGCAAAATGATTTAGATAAGATATCTGCATGGTGCGAAAAGTGTCAATTGAACCTTAACAAAGAAAAGTGTGAAGTTATTCACATGAGTACTGAAAGAAATCAGCTAAATTTTGATTACGCAATAAGTCACACAAATCTTAAGGCAGTAAATTCAGCTAAATACTTAGGGATTACAATTACAAATAACCTAAACTGAAACGATCACGTAGATAATATTGTGGGTAGAGCAAACCAAAGACTGCGATTCACTGGCAGAACACTTAGAAGGCGCAATAGAGCTACTAAGGAGATTGCTTACACCACGGTTGTCCGCTCTATTCTGGTGTATTGCTGTGAGGTGTGGGATCCGCATCAGGTGGGACTGACAGATGAAATCGAAAAATTACAAAGAAGCGAAGCTCGTTTTTATTATCGCGAAGTAGGGGAGATAGTGCCACAGACATGATACGTGAATTGGAGTGGCAATCATTAAAACAAAGGCGTTTTTCGTTGCGACGGGATCTTCTCATGAAATTTCACTCACCAGTTTTCTCTTCCGATTGCGAAAAGATTCTTTTGGCACCCATCTACACAGGGAGAAATGATCATCACGATAATATAAGAGAAATCAGGGCTCGCTTAGAAAAATTTTAGTGCTCGTTTTCCAAGTTGGAGAGTGGAACGGTAGAGAAACAGCTTGAAGGTGGTTCATTGAACCCTCTGCCAGGCACTTTATTGTGAATAGCAGAGTAATCATGTAGATAGATGTAGATAACATTGTAAGATCACAAGTTAATGTAAGTGGGAGATAATGTGTGTGTGAAATCTTATGGGACTTAACTGCTAAGGTCATCAGTCCCTAAGCTTACACACTACTTAACCAAAATTATCCTAAGGACAAACACACACATCCATGCCCGAGGGAGGACTCGAACCTCCGCCGGGACCAGCCGCACAGTCCATGACTGCAGCGCCCTAGACCGCTCGGCTAATCCCGCGCTAAGTGGGAGATAAGTCATTGCCAATGTAAAATACTGGTTCAATAATAACCGTTGTAGCCTAAGGAATGTTGAACGCAAACATGGAAACGTGCATGCATTGTGCTGTACAGGTGCCGGATGCCGGTTTGTGGGATGGAGCCACATGCCAGTTTCACTTGGTCGGTCAGTGCAGGGACGGTTAGTGCTGGTTATGCATGACGCTGAAGTTATCTTCCGATCATGTCCCAAGTGTGGTCGATTGGAGGCAGATCTGATGATTGACCAAGCAAGGGCATGTCCTCACTCTGCAGAGTCCGATGGGTTACAACAGCGGTGTGTGGGCGAGCGGTATTCTGTTGGAAATTACCCCCTGGAATGGTGTCCATGATTGACGGCACAAGAGGTTGAATCTTCAAATTTAAGTACAAATTTGCCGTCAGGGTGCATGAGATAACCACGAGAGTGGTCCTGCTGTCAAAAGAAAACGCACGCGAGACCATAACTCCAGGTGTAGGTCAAGCGTGTCCAGCAAGCCCTCAGCTGGCCTCCTCGTAACTAGCACGCGGCCGTAACTGGCACCGAGGCAGAACCAGCTTCCATCAGAAAACACAATATGCCTTCACCCTGCCCTCCAGTCAGATGGCGCTTCATACCATTGAAGTCGCAAATGGCGGTGGCTTGAGGTAAGTGGAAAGCACTCTACATGGCGTCTGGCTCGGAGCTGTCATTGAAATAACCGATTTGTAACAGTTCGTTGTGTCACCGTGATACCAACTGCTGCTCAAATTGCTGCTGCGGATGCAGTACGATGTGCCAGAGCTGTATGCCGGCACAGTGGTCTTCCCTCTCGGTAGTACCACGTGGCTGTCAGAAGGCTGGTCTTCTTGCGACCGTACATTCTCCTGACCACCTTTGCCAGCAATTACGTACAGTGGCTACATTCCTGCCAAGTCTTCTGCAGTATCGCGGAAGGAACATCCAGCTCCTCGTAACCCTATTATATGACCTCGTTCAAACTTAATAAGATATAGGTAATGGCGTCTTTGTCGTCTTAAAGGCACTCTTGACCAACATCAAATCACCACTTCCAATCTCAAAGGTAATTAAGGCTCGCGACTGTTACAGCATGGCCGGCCGCTGGTGGCCGAGCGGTTCTAGGCGCTTCAGTCTGGAACCGCGCGACCGCTACGGTCGCAGGTTCGAATCCTGCCTCGGGCATGGATGTGTGTGATGTCCTTAGGTTAGTTAGGTTTAAGTAGTTCTAAGTTCTAGGGGACTGATGACCTGAGATTTTAAGTCCCATAGTGCTCAGAGCCATTTGTTACAGCATGTATTTAAAGCAAACATGACTAGAATCCTCATAGTGACGTTACTGGCGCCAATATTACGCGACTAGTGCGAAACTTGAATAGATTTCATTTTTCGGATGTAGAAACACACCTTCCAACATTCGTTTATGTCGCACAACTCCTTCTTGGTGTTGCGATTTTTTTCCATCAGTGTACTTCTTTGCTTCAGTAACTGTTTTAGAAATTAACAAGGCAGTTCTTGAAGTAACTTAAATTTAAAACAGTATAACTGAATTGGTCTTATAAATTTAAATTTCAACGAGATGAATGGACTATTTCTTATTTTTGCAGCTGTACTTAACATTTGGCTTTAGGGCTGAAAGTTGGTTATTCATGACAAGTTCTGCCTGAAGACCGTTGCTTTATTAATTTTTTGTCGTCGCCTAGGATGAGAATCCTATTTTGCACGTATATCTGCATCTACATACATATTCCACAAGATGCCATACGGTGCGGGGCAGAGGGCACCCTGTACCGTTACTAATCATTTCCTTTCCTGTTCCACTTGCAATTAAGGCGAGGGAGAAAAGACTGTCTAAGTGCCTCCGTATGAGCCTTGATTTCTCGCATCTTATCTTCGTGTTCCTTATGCGAAATGTATACTGGTGGCAGTAGAATCGTTCTGCAGCAGCTTCAAATGACGATTTTCTAAATTTTCTCAATAGTAGTACTCGAAAAGATGGTCGCCTTCTATCCAGGGATTCCCATTTGAGTTCCCGAAACTGATCCGTTAATCTAAATCACCGATAACAAATCTAGCACCCTGCCTCTGATTTGCTTTGATGTCTTCTTCAATCCCACATGGTGCGGATCAAAAACACTCGAACAGTACTCAACAGTGGGTCGCACTATTTTCCTATTTGCGGTCTCGTTCACACGTGAACCACGCTTTCCGAAATTCTCCCAATAAACCGAAATCGACCATTCGCCTTCCCTACCACAGTCGTCAGTGCTCGTTCCATTTCATATCACTTTGCAACGTTACGCCCAGAATTTAGACCACTGTGTCAGATAGGACGCTACTAATAATTTATTCGAACATTGCGGGTTAGCTTTTCCTACTATTCTACATTAACTTACATTTTTCTGCTTTTAGTGCTAGCCGCTATTCAGTACCGAGAATTTTTGTGTAAGTCGTCTTGTACTCTCCTACAGTCACTCAACAACGACACTTTCCCATATACCACAGCTGCATCAGCAAACAACCAGAGTGCTGCCCGCTCTGTACACCAGAATATTTATGCACGTAGAAAATAATAGCGGTCTGTCACACTTCCCTGGGCCACTTCTGTCGATACCCTTGTCTCTGATCTGATAAACACTCCCCGTCCAGGACAACGTAGTGGGTTCTGTTACTTCAGGAAACTTCGAGCCACTCACATATCTGGGAAACTGTGACCTATGCTTGCACCTTCGGTAACCATTTCCAACTGCTAAAAGTACAAAGACTTGGAGGAGCAGCTGAACGGAATGGGCCGTGTCTTGAAAGGAGGATATAAGATAAACATCAACAAAAGCAAAACGAAGATAATGGAATGTAGTCGAATGAAGTCGGGTAATGCTGAGGGAATTAGATTAGGACATGAGACACTTAAAGTAGTAAAGGAGTTTCGCTATTTGGGGAGCAAAATAACTGATGATGGTCGAAGTAGAGAGGATGTAAAATGTAGACTGGCAATGGCAAGGAAAGCGTTTCTGAAGAAGAGAAATTTGACAATATAGAGTATAGATTTAAGTGTAAGGAAGTCGTTTCTGAAAGTATTTGTATGGAGTGTAGCCATGTATGGAAGTGAAACATGGACGATAACCAGTTTGGACAAGAAGAGAATAGAAGCTTTCTAAATGTGGTGATACAGAAGAATGCTGAAGATTAGACGGGTAGATCACATAACTAATGACGAGGTATTTAATAGAATTGGGGAGGAGTTTGTGGCACAACTTGACTAGAAAAAGGGATCGGTTGGTACGACATATTCTGAGGCATCAAGGGCTCACCAATTTAGTATTGCAAGGCAGCGTGGAGGGAAAAAATCGTAGAGGGAGACCAAGAGATGAATGCACTAAGCGATTCAGAAGAATGTAGGTTGTAGTAGGTACTGGGAGATGATGAAGTCTGCACAGGATAGAATAGCATGGAGAGCTGCGTCAAAGCAGTCTCAGGACTGAAGACCACAACAACAACAACAAAAGCAAAAAACGCCCTCTTGTGGCAACTGTGGATATTCATCTGTAAAACTATACCAAAATTCCGATAACAGCTTCATCTTACTTTTTTTTTCTTACGTCGAGTAAGGTGTCAACGTTGAATCACATTTTAGTTCCATAAAACTTTCATATTCTTCTGAATGCTTTGTCGGTAGATGAATTCTTAATCCTCATTTAGTTTTCGTACTTAATCTACCACAGTAACATGTTTTTGGGACACCGTTATTAAAGAATCCGTGGAATTACTCATGGTGTAAAATCCGATGAACTGTGATAGCTGGCCGGCCGGTGTGGCCAAGCGGTTCTAGGCGCTACAGTCTGGAACCGCCCTGCTGCTACGGTCGCAGGTTCGAATCCTGCCTCGGGCATGGATGTGTGTGATGTCCTTAGGTTAGTTACGTTTAAGTAGTTCTAAGTTCTAGGCGACTGATGACTTCAGAAGTTAAGTCCCGTAGTGCTTAGAGCCATTTGAACCGTCTGTGATAGCTGCTACCAGTGGGGTAATGCGTTGAACCCCATCAAATGAAAGACGACGTAATACGCCGACGGCTGAGGCAAGTGATCACCCCGAAGACAGCTGAGTTCACAATTCCATCAGCGAGGACGCTGTCTGTTGGCTCTGGTGGTCAGCGCGTCACCATTATCTTGACCATGCACGGAATACACACAGCGCACTAATAAATTACTGAACTGGGAAGTCTCGAAGCCTCACCTGAGGGCAGATACCCAACTGAAATAACGTGGATTGTAGCTAACGACGACCGTCTGTAAGCCCAAAATTACTCTGAAGATTCATCATGTCGGAAAAAATTTACATTTTGCATTTAATTCGCTGTTGATTTGGAAAACGCTGATTAATAATTCCATTGAGACATTTCAGGAGCTGAATAACTGCAGTAAATGACTCCGGTATTTTCAAGCGCTTCCTCTTGTAACAAGCTTCTTAATTGTTGGATTGGAACCAGACACATTGTATGTTGTCATATGGCCTCTGATACGTACAGCGTTATTCGCTGTAGTCTCGCATTTATACCGACAGCTCAAATTGGTAAGTGGAAGTGAGGGTTCGTTGTTATATTCTACTTTTTTTTGGTTTCGTAGACCCATTTTTTGTTTTGCTACTTACTTCCTTGAATGTTATGAAAAAAGACACACAAGGTTCCCAGAACCGTAGAGCGACCTCCATAGGACCTCAGGGTTCTACAGCACGCATTCATGAAACGCTGTTCGCCGGCATTGTACTCCCACGGTACCATGAAATGCTATACTGTCACTGGTCCTACACTGACTCGCCATTTCTGTATCTACATTTTCACAGTATTTCGTATCTCATAATTGGTTCTTCCCTCTTACATACGCATAGTAAATCTGAAAGGTATTCCTTTAATTAACATAAATATCAATTACATTAAAATTCCGACCAAATAATTTCTTATTATACAAAAAAAATTAATTCAAAGTTGCTTCTCCAAACTTCCCACTAAAGGGTGTTCAGAATTCTCTTACGTTTGAGTTAACGTTGGTGACAGCATTTTGTTGAAGGTCCAACTCTACCGCACAGCGTAGGTTAGAAAAGAATTAGCAGCGTTCTCACCTACATAAGACACGCAAGTAAGAACATTACATACTTGAAGTTAACTGAAGTTAAAATCTGCTGGGTTATTAGGCTGAGTCGTATTTCTTCTGAAATGACCGACGTTTCGACCCCTCTGCTGGGAACTTCCTCAGGATCTCCTGGTGTTCACTGCTGCTACAACACTAGTGTTCTAGCAGTAGTGGACACCAGAATACCCTGAGGAAGATCCCAGCAGAGGGGTCGAAACGTCGATCATTTTAGAAGAAATATGACGCGGCCTAATAACCCAGAAGACTTTAACTTCAGTGACAACGGCCACGAAAGCCTGCAGACTTACATACAATACATATTTACTCATCATGTATGAAACTTCCCACATTCCATTATCCCTTACCACAATTCATTTCCAGAGCTACAACGCATGTACATAAGCTCTTCTCTCCGTAAATCTTTCTTCTTGCCTCATCGTATCTTTTGCCCCTCTGATGTTCTTAATTCAAATTATTCTTCAGTTAGATTTTCTTTCGTTCCTACATTAATAATCTACACTAAACATACTTTGCCAACGGCCTTCCCGCAGTGGTAACACCGGTTCCCGTCGGATCACCGAAGTTAAGCGCTGTCGGGCTGGGCTGGGTTAGCACTTGGGTGGGTCACCATCCGGTCTGCTGGGCGCTGTTGGCAAGCGGGATGTACTCAGCCCTTGTAAGGCAAACTGAGGAGCTACTTGATTGAGAAGTAGCGGCTCCGGTCTCGGAAACTGACATACGGCCGGGAGAGCGGTATGCTGACCATATGCCCCTCCATATCCGCATCCAATTACGCCTGTGGGCTGAGGCTGACACGGCGACCGGTCGATACCTTTGGGCCTTCATGGCCTGTTCGGAAGGAGGGAACATACTTTGATCAGTCAGAACATTATGACCACCGACCTAGTACAAATACAACCCCGTCCAGGCGATAGCAGCGTCACCTGGCGAGCAATGACTGCTAGTCAGCCGGCGGGTGTAGCCGAGCGGTTCTAGACGCTTCAGTCTGGTACCGCGCGACCGCTACGGTCGCAGGTTCGAATCCTGCCTCGGCCATGGATGTGTGTGATGTCCTTAGGTTAGTTAGGTTTAAGTAGTTCTAAGTTCTAGGGGACTGATGACCTCAGATGTTACGTCCCGTAGTGCTCAGAGCTATTTGAACCATTTGAACTGCTAATCAGACACACACACGCTGCATGTAGTATCAGTAAGAGTGTTGTACGTATGTAGGATGTGAAAGGCAAGAGATCTATCTGTGTCTGACAGAGGGCAAATTGTGATGGCCCGGAGGCTCAACACGAGCGTTCCCGAAACAGTACGACTTATCGGGTGTCTTCAACAACGTCCAGGCGTCGTTAGGTTGGGCGGCCAACCCTCGTTTAGATATTTCGGAAGTCGTAGGCTGGGCAGACTGATGAAACAGGACAGGCGGCGAACTGGTGCGAAACTAACACACTTTAATGCTTGGCAGAGTACAAGTATGTCTGAACTCACAGTACACCGAACACTCCTAACGATAGACCTCCGCAGCCTACGACCCGTGCATGTGCCGATGATAACACCACGACATAGGAAACTACGACTGTAATGGGCCCGTGACCATCGGCACTGGGCTCTGGTGCAGTGGCAGAGCGTCGCTTGGTCTGATGAATCGCTATACTTTCTTTATCATGCCTATGAGAGGGCGCGAATCCGTCGTCTTCCAGGGGAACAGCTCCTTGTCACCTATGCTACTGCGCGGATACAATGTGGTGGTGGCTCCATTATACTCAGGGGAACATTCACGTGCACATCCATATGTCCAGTGGAGCTCGTGCAAGGCACCATGACGGCCAAGGAGTATCCTGTTTTTCAACAAGATAATGCGCCATGTCACAAAGCCAAGAGTGTGATGGAGTGGTTCGAGGAATACAGTGGCGAGTTCCAATTTATGTGCTACCCTCCCCCCCCCCCCCCCCCCCCCGCCAACTCACCAGATCTGATCCCGATCGAACACTTCTGGGATGTGATTGAACATAGCGTCAGAACTCATCACCCGGTCCCCGGAATTTACGGGAATTAGGCGTTTTGTTTGTGCGACCTACCAAGTTCTCATTGCTTCCATGCCACGACGCGTCGCCGCTGTTATCCGTGCCAAAGGTGGACGTACCGGCTATGAGGTATGTGGTCAGAATTTTCTGGCTGGTCAGAGTTACTCTGTAAAACTGTAGTGTCTGTCTGTTTGAACACGCTTCTCCAAAGCTGCTAAAGGAATATTCATGGGATTTTCGTAGCTAACTTAACATATTTTGGAGCACAGTGTAGGCTTAAGTTCATCAAAATCGGATCACGGGAAAGAAAGATATCATGATCCAAAGTTTTATCTAAAGTCTTCGTATCTTCTTGTTTCTCTGTTTGAACATGCTAATCTCAAAACTACTAGAATTTTCATGGCGTTTTCACAGGTAACTTGAGCATAGCTTGTTGTTAAAGAGGACGCGCCCCTGAAAGGGGTGCATTTTTAGCATTATCTTCACCCTCATAGTGCAATTGATCTATAAATGAGAGATAGCTCAAAATTCTTACACAGAAGTACGGTCATTAGTCAAAGCATTTCCTAAAAAATCATTGAGATATTAATTATATTTTAGTACTAACAACAATATTTATAATAGAATAAAAAACGTAACACTATTTCACTGCGGTACCCTTTTCTTTGGAACCACTGACTGCACAGCTTGGAAAAAGAGTCAGAGTACAGACAACATTCACATAAATGTTTTATGCCTTCAATTTCCTTCCCTGATGCTGATCTGCGGAAAAGAGAAGTAATTTATTTTACTATAACAAAAATATTTAAAAATGTATCTCACACATCACCAACATCACCATAATGTTATAAATTTTTCGGCAAATAATAGGCAAGGGAGATAGAGGAGGTCATTATAAATATCTGTACCAATTGTCATTTAGGAGAAAAGTGTACCTGAATAATCAAAATTCAAGATAAATCGCAAAAGATAATTTACAGATTCATTAACTTAGCACTATGCTCGTTTAGAACATTCCAGCTGCATACTCCAGTTGTCCTCCGGTTTCCTTATCCTCCATACTCTTTCTCTTCATTCTTTTCTTTATCCCTGACTCCTTGGTAGCAGCTTCTGCAGCTGTCTCTGCTTCGGTTACCCGCCGCTTATCAATAGCAGTTAGAGCTGAAGCCATATTCCTTACATATTCCTTACACTACATGAAGCCATATTCCTTCCCATCTGGATGTTCAATTTCTTCATAACATTGATCCTTGAAATTGCACCATCATTGAATGTTATTATTGCATCCATTACACCAATCTTCAGCACTGTCAGCCCAACAAATACAGTTTTGGGTATTCTCTCGCATATAAAGCTGTTGAAGCTTTCATTTGTATTCTGAGAGAGACCACGCATACATTTCCTAAGTAGATTTTTATTTGTCAGATCCCTATATGTAGGCCTAATTGCCTCCACTACAGCAAGTGGTAAGGAATGATTGTGGGTATACTGTATGCCTGTGGCATTGCTCAGTCAGTACTTGCACCACGAATCTTCCTCTTTTGGATGCACCACGAATCTTCCTCTTTTGGACACGAACCATGCTGTGGGGTTTCATCTGTTGACACTCAGTGAAACCATGTTGCCCATACAGCTCGTCTCACCTTCTCCAAATCTCCTACATTTCTCCTTGTTGCTAGTCCATAATATTGAGTCAAAGAATCAATTTCACTTTTTGTAAGACGACCTGTACCACCTATATGTTTTTCGTCTGACTGTTTTTTTCCACTGAAGTCTTTACATAATTTTCTCAGCCGAGCTCCCATTCTTTTTTCTACATGCCCAACACATTGAAGCTTTTCTATCAGAGTGTCCCCGTAGGTCTTTCATTAACAACAGTAGTGTGTTCTTTACAGTTTCCATCCCCAAGGTAGCCTACATACCTCACACCACGACTGACCTCAGATCTTCTAAAAACGTTTAGAACTTCTTTCGTTTCCATGTTCCCACTTTGGGCCATCAGAGTTCTTTACACAAACATGAGTGCCAATAAATTTACTTCAGCAATCCTGGCAGTGCTTTGTTAGACATTAATAATCTAGTATCTTACCAGTTCCAATAAATGTGGCAGTTATAACCCAATTCAGAGAAGTATGACCTCTCTTCTGCCAAGATCCATCAAATGCTGCTACAATGTCTGTAGTCTCAGACAAGGCTACTGCTTCTTCTACTGCTCTTTTCATTGAATGTTCACTTACACTACATAAAGCATTATGTATTAATTTATTGTATATGCCAAGCCTCAGTGGAGGTGGATGCAAATCCATCACTGCACAAAAAGTCTGGGCAGCTCTCCAATACATCGCATTGTGTAAGCAAGCTGAATACACTGTAATAACGACTATCAGTTACTGGTGATGCCATAGTATCACTGTGCATCTTAGACGAGTTACAGGCAATCACTAACCGACTTGAAAGTCCCTTCCTTGCTGAAATGTCCTCAGAAACGTCAATACTATCTTCACAATTGCAGTTCTTACATTTCACAGTACACTCCAACAGTTGTGACAGCATATTTAGGTTCACAATAACATTTCCGTCGTTATTGCTGCTCAAGATGCTACTAGGCTTGTTCTTATTACATTCAGAAAGTGAAAGTTTACATCTAGAAGCACTGCCTGTAGACACAGTCACCGCAGGCGACTTTTGAAGCAACTGATATGTATTATTCGGTTGTGTTTGGAACAGGTTTCCGTGAATGGTTTGGGCTTAATTTCTTTACCCTCGGCATCTGTAGCACAGGAAACACACACACAAAAACAAAACAACACACAATAACCACAAAACCGCATGCATATGAAATTCCGCAATCATATATTCTCAGCTCTTTGTTTACATTCGAACCATAGCCTTCTATACATGCCTGTGCTTTGATTCCAGGAGTCAGTGCCTTCTAGAATACACCTGTGTTAACGATCCATAACTACCGACGGAAAAAACGGAAGAACAAAATAATGCATCACGTATTCTGACGCACTTCAAACTGACAGATAGGTGTGGCCCCTGTGCAACATTATGTTCGACCTCAATTTTAGAAGGAATGGAAAATGATAATGCCCATAAACTATACATTTTTGAAATCAGCATGAAATGCCCTTTTCTATAAACCAAGAATTTTTTTCAAATTTTTGGAAAATTTCACGATCATGTCCTCTTAATATTACCTATGTCGTACATAAACGAATTCAATCGTTCTATGTTCACCAAATTTCTTATTTTCTTGTATCTTTAATATTGGAAATATTACCCTTTCAGGAAGTACTTCGACCATTCGGTTGTGCAATATTTTGTTGAAAATGAGTGTTATTTGTTTTACCTAAAGTGACTTTTAGTGGTTCTTTCTCTTGGTGGTGAAAGTAGCTTGCTATGCCTGAGTCTTGTAATATACTTTAAAGTCAAATTTTAAAGTTACATGTCTGTAACATGCGTCACAGATTTAAGCCAAATGTTCAGTTATGAACTGTAAATATCCCTACTAAGTAAAGTTAGTCACTACCTGTTAGTATGAACAAATTTAAATGCTACTATCATTTCACAAAGTTTTCATCCAGTAAAATGACGCACTGAATATGTAGATCATTGGTAGAACGTAGTATTTAGTACATAATGCAATACAATTTTTGTATGTGTTTTACATTTTATTTGGCACGACCTAATTTTCAGGTTTCACAAACGTGTTCTACAATTACTATCTGTAAATTTTTGTAGCATGCTAAGAGATACGGATGGATTTTAGTATTATCTTTAGAAGTCGTTTAATTCTTGTTTCATGGTACTTCATAATAATTGGTCAAAAGCATCCAAACACATTAATGGACTTTGAGCTGTGCGCACCCTTTGCCTTTATGGCGGTTGACATCTGCTGAGGACTCACAATAATGTGGATGAATGTCTGTGGAGAAATTGCAGCCCATTCTTTCTCAAGAGCCGAAACCACAGAAGGTACTCATTTTCGACACTGCGACCAGGGGCGAAGTCGACGCTCTAGCTCATCCCAAACATGTTGCACTGGGCTCAGGTCGGGACTCTTGACAGGCCTGTACATTACATGAATGTTATTATACACAAACCAGTGCACATAGGTGCTGCTTTATGACATGTTGCATTGTCATGCTGATACGATGATCGTCTCCGAACCATATGCAGTATGCATTGGTGTGAAATTTTTCCTTATCCTTCAACATTTAATGTCTTCTTAACCTCGGTAAGGAAACCGCATCTCACCCACGAAAAAGACCCACATTCCTTAAGACTACCTGCTTCGTACTTCACTGCTGACACTACGCGTGATGACAGTAGACAACTGCAGGCATCGCGAAACCCAAACCCTTCCACCGGACAGCTACAGAGTTTAGCGTGATTCGCCACTCTAAATTACTTTTCTCAGACATCCACTGTCCAGTGGAGTGTTACTTTACACAACCTCAAGCGTCACTTAGCATCGACCACAGGAAAGTATAGCTTTTCAGGAGCTTCTATACCATTGTACCACAATGTTTTCAACTGATTGTGCTACCTGGACTGTTGGCACAACTTTCGAACTCACGAACGTTTCCTTAATGTGTTTTATTAACGGGTGTCCGGGAAGTAAGGAAGAATTTTAATTTTGCACCATATTGTCATATGAAGCTTGGCAGACGTAATATTTTCTTGTTTGTTATCTGTGATCCTTCCCATTAGTAGTCTGATAGCTTTTATGTGATGAGCTTTGTTGTATGATGTTTATTTTCGTCATAGAGCATATGACAATTGAGCATTGTATCCAAGTGATAAAGCGTTATTACATAAACAGTGAAAGTCCCCTTCCGTGAACTGCGCGTGCCACACGGACGTAATGCTGCTCCATCCGAATCACCAGTTCGGAAGTCGATCCGGAAGTTTTGACCACGGGTTTTCTTTCAAACGTTAGGAAAATAGGGTGACCGTTTTCTATTCGAACACAAGGAAACATTGCTGTCGTGCGTGACAATGTGACCATAACTCCCAGGAAATTCGTTCGCCGACGAGTAAGGGCCGATTACTCCTGCTGCCCAGAACTCGCACCGTACAGTCGTGCGTTGTGGATGCATCTCATCTTCCACAGTCACTCGCAGATTTTCGTTACCCCTGATTCCTCAACAATTGAATTTATCACCAAGTTCATTGCATGAAACCCATTCAAAAGATCTGAAAATGCATGCGTACAAGATTCAACTTACACAAGAGTTGAAGCCTGCAGACCATGGAAAGAGACATCTGCTCAATGGGTCTTGGCTCGACAAACGGAGAGCAAGAAACTCACAAAAAGAATAATTATCTCAGATGAGGCGCACCTCCACTTCGGTGGGTACATCAGCATGCAGCACTGCGGAATTTGGGGTAACGAAAATCCGCGAGTGGCTGTGGAAGATGAGATGCGTCCACAACGCCCGACTGTATGGTGCGAGTTCTGGGCAGGGCGAGTGATGGTCCCCTACTTGTCTGAAAATGATGAGGGAGCTGCCATCACTGGAACGGCGACTGTTACCGAAACATGTTTTCCGATTACTAGCTCTGAGCACTATGGGACTTAACATCTATGGTCATCAGTCCCCTAGAACTTAGAACTACTTAAACCTAACTAAGGAAAGCACACAACACCCAGTTATCACGTTTCCGATTACTATTTCCCTCTAGCCGGCCGCGGTGGTCTCGCGGTTCTAGGCGCGCAGTCCGGAACCGCGCGACTGCTACGGTCGCAGGTTCGAATCCTGCCTCGGGCATGGATGTGTGTGATGTCCTTAGGTTAGTTAGGTTTAAGTAGTTCTAAGTTCTAGGGGACTGATGACCACAGCTGTTAAGTCCCATAGTGCTCAGAGCCATTTGAACCATTTTTTGAACTATTTCCCTCTAATTGATGAAAATGACGATTTTTTGTTTCTACAAGATGGTTCAAAATGGCTCTGAGCACTATGGGACTTAACTACTGTGGTCATCAGTCCCCTAGAACTTAGAACTACTTAAACCTAACTAACCTAAGGACATCACACACATCCATGCCCGAGGCAGGATTCGACAAGACGGTGCGACATGTCACATCCCACGGTATTTAGCTCAGGGGAATGAAAAATTTCCTCATAAATTATATCTTTACGTGCCAACCAGGAATGGGCTGCCAGATCAGGCGATCTTACACCTTGCGACTGTTTTTTGTTGGGTTTTTGAAATATAAAGTGTACGTGATCAAACCACAAACAATACACCGACAGAAGGATGAAATTAAAAGGCTTACTAACCGCATCCCGTCAGATGTTTGTGAACGCGTCACTGACAAGGGAACGTCCCCATCGCACCCCCCTCACATTTCGTTACAAGTTGCCACAGTGGATAGGCCTTGAAAAACTGAACACAGATCAATTGAGAAAACAGGTAGAAGCTGTGTGGAACTGTGAAAAAAATAAGAAAAATATACAAACTGGGTAGTCCATGGGTCACATAGATAGCATCACGGACTATGTGAGCTCAGGAGCGCCGTGGTCCCGTGGTAGCGTGAGCAGCTGCGGAACGAGAGGTCGTTGGTTCAAGTCTTCCTTCGAGTGAAAATTTTACTTTCTTTATTTTTGCATGGTTATTATCTGTCCGTTCGTTCATTGCCGTCTCTGTTCACTATAATAAGTTTAGTGTCTGTGTTTTGCGACCGCATCGCAAAACCGTGCGATTAGTAAGACGAAAGGAAATGCCTCTCCAATGGGAACCGAAAACATTTGAGCGCAAGGTCATAGGTCAACCGATTGCTCCACAGGAAAACACATCTGATATATTATATACGAGACTGGTAACGGCATGTGCGTCACATGACAGGAATATGTTGTCGACCCACCTAACTTGTACACTTGGCGAATGGGTAAAAAGATTCTTCTACCTTGCCCGATTTAGGTTTTCTTGTGGATGTGATAATCACTCCAAAAAAGTGATGAAAACATAAGAGTTTGTCACATAAATTGAAAATAAAAAATTTAACTTTTCTCCCGATGGGAGATTTGCACCAATGACCTTTCGTTCCGCAGCTGCTCACGTTACCACGAGACCACAGCGATCCTGCGCTTTCAGTCTCCTTGATGTTGCCTATCACATTTTCCTTATTTTTTCACAGTTCCACACAACTTCTTCCTGTTTTCTCAATTGATCTGTGTTCAGTTTTTCAAGGTCTATCCACTGTGCCAACTTATAACTAAATCTGAGGGGGGTGCGATGGGGAGGTTCCCTTGTGAGAACTTCAATGAACGCATTGCTCGTTGCCGCACGGCCTTTGGTGGTCATATGTAGGGTAACAGGGAGAATTTACTTAATGTATATGTAAAAAAAATACACTTTCAATAAATTTTATATTTTCTATAGCACTTCAATACTAGTCACGACTTCCCGAACACCCTCTAGACTTCAGTCTGGAACCGCGCGACCGATACGGTCGCAGGTTAGAATACTGCTTTAGGCATGGATGTGTGTGATGTCCTTAGGTTAGTTAGATTTAAGTAGTTCTAAGTTCTAGGGGACTGATGACCTCAGATGTTAAGTCCCATAGTGCTGAGAGCCATTTCAAACATTTGAACACCCTCTAGAACGACATTCCACAATGCTGAACGGTCCCTATTCTTCAGTATATGAGGTCTGCCTGGAATTGCTTTAGGTGACATTCTTGATTCACGTCCCCACTTCACAATCATGGGACCAACAGTCGGCTTGGAGTGCTATAGAAGGGTTGAAATGTCCCTGACGGATTTGTTGTTCAAGCGGCATCCAATGACTAGCTCACGTTAGAAGTCGGTGGCCTCTTGACCGACCCATTCTGCTGTTAATCCTTCCCGACTGACAACATGATTCACCCCGCCTCCTTTTATAGCGGCGAGTCCGTCCTTCTTGACATCCGGGGGTCAATTCCGGATTACATATGGGTGTTCAAATGGCTCTGAGCACAGTGCGACCTAACTGCTGAGGTCATCAGTCGCCTAGAACTTAGAACTAATTAAACCTAACTAATCTAAGGACATCGCACACATCCATGCCCGAGGCAGGATTCGAACCTGCGACCGTAGCGGTCGCTCGACTCCAGACTGTAGCGCCTAGAACCGCAAGGCCACTCCGGCAGGCCATATAGGCGTCCGCACACTTTTGATCGGATAGTGTAGTTCATTGGCTGGGGACCATTGCCACACGGTCACCCAACGGCTAGTTACGGCTAGTAGATACCGTAGTTTTGCTGTAGTTTCCTGCAATCACAATTAATGTAGTTGCGGTTTAACACAAAAAAAACACAAAAAAATTCCTTATAAAAGTTGTACGAATTTCTCTCTTGTAATTTTCAGTTTGCTCTATGTTTCTGTAAGGAAAATGTTATCCGTTGTCTGACTTACTGAAGGCACTCAAATACTCATTCGTCAACTGGGATGTCATATTACCGTAAACAGAGCGAATGAATTTTTCAATGGTGCAGCGCGCAATTAAGTCACTCTGACGAAAGAGTTTTCTTCATAGACTTCCTATGTTTTACTGTCGGCCTTAAATGACCAATGAAGGAAGTAAATTGTTCATATAGTTACGAAAATGAAGCAGTCAAAGGCAATATATTACTGAATGCTTCATATGAAAAATCTACCGTCTACAAAATACACAAGATTCTTAAACATTAGAAGTTCAGAAAAAAGAAACCAAAGAATGATATACAGACACAGAATTTATTAAAGATTACGGAAAATAATTTAATGGAAGTCCAAGTTGAATTCTATGTCAAATGTGGACGAAAAAAAATTGATCTCTGGTTGATGCTCTTACAACGAACGAGTAAAAAAGCCCGTCTCTCGTTGACACTAAAGCAAACGAAGAAAAAAGAAAACAACTTAAGCCGGTACTGTCGACCTACGTTAGCGAGCAAATTACGATGATATCTGTATACTAACAATAAATAGTCACTGCAAGAAGCTGCGACTATAGAGATAATAAACATAAAACAGCCATGCGGGATGTAAATGATATCTGTTTACAGTGTACCATAGTGCTGCAGGGGAAGTCAAGACGAACAATTTTAGACCAGACACACTTGTGTTCTATGAAGCCGGGAAACAGCTTCAAATTGGCCTTCAAAAACCGCCTAAGGTACTGCGGATGCGCACCGCACGAGATTTTGAATATCCTCGCTCTCTTTCGCCACCAGCTTAGTCCGCGAAATTTTTAATTTCTTATTTCATTTTTATTGATAACAAAGTTACTGTGAATGTAATGGAAGAGAAAAAATACTTTTGTAAATGTTGTGCAAGAACTAATTACGTTCATAATTTGGTGTAAACTGAACCCCTACAAGCGCAGTAGTCTCCTGCTAGGAATTCCAGAGAATCGAAATAATTTAATTTTGTGCTGCTAAAATTCACAACTTTTGAGATAAAATTTGCACTATGTCAATTTTCCAATTGGTGAGTGCAAGTACAATGTGTATTTAATATTCGATGAAATTTTAGAGAGCAAAAGAAAGAACTTCACACGGTTAAGATTGACTAACAGCAAAACTGTAGCGCGATATGGGGAGAGCATATTCAAAACGTCGCTCGGCGCGCGTTCGCTTCAATTTCTTCGACTTACTCCTCTAGCAATTCTTCACGAATCCATGTTGCTTTGACTACGCACTACCTTCTTGGTATGGCTCGCATTTCAAGACCAGCCAGTTCATAATAATTTCTTTCGTCAGTGTTTCTACCTCACTGGGATTAAACTTCATTGTTCACTACCATGTAATTTGTCCCTCAGGCTCATATAAGTTTAATAGATTTTAAATGCGCGTGTAAAGGAGGATGTCTGATTATGCTGTGCTTTTTCACCGTAGCCAGCTCGTCGACCTAGTGGAGTGGGATGTTTTACTTATATTGCTTTACAAGTGCCAATAGTTCCGCCTTATTCATGTCAGGTTCAGTTAACTCCGATGGAATATTTCTCTGTACCCAGAGAGAAATGCTTTTTTACCTCCACTGCAATGTCGGGGCTTTGTCTAGTACAAAGGAGTAGTTTAACACGCTGTTCATAACTTTCGTGGAATTCGAGGGAACATTTTGTAGAAGTGAAATTGAAAAACCATTCCGTGAAAACTGCTGCGTTCATTTCCTCACGACAGTTACTTTGCTTCCTGGAACGAAACACCAGTGAAGTTTCAGTGGAAGCCAGGAGCTTAGCCAGCCTGAAGGATGATTATCCTCTAACGCTTTCGTTGTTCCGTCTACTGTGGGGCCCGTCCAGCCATTTTTCAGGGAGTGAAACTCATTAACCCACGTTCCGTCAAATATTTGCATAGTTTTTAGTTTTGCACACCATTAGATGTTGAATATTTCTGAGAACTGTATTTCTAACTTTATACTGTTTCTCTGTGTATCTTCCCTGTCTCTGTTATACTTCTTCCATATAAATCCTAAATGATTAAAATCTCCCCTCTGTTACCATCTGTTACGTTCATGCGGTTCCAAGTACTATGGAAAGCTATTACAGTTATATTTCCTATGGTTAATCGATGTGACTTCCTGCTGAGTATCAGTACCACAGTCGTAGAGAAATATACTCGTGTATATGCGGCTTTCTCATTTACTTCACGTTTCAGAGTTTTCTTTTCGGATCTTTCGAGACGATCGAGTTGTAGTGGCTAATAGAAAAGAAAATGAGAAGAAAAGAAAAAGAAAAGGTTGAAAATGTGGGAAGAAATGGCGAGTAAAAAGGGGGTTTTAAAATCGTAAATGACCGTGAAAACGGGAAAGAATGAAATGCAAATCGGACTTCGTATTACAGAAAAGTTATCGGACTTCGTGATTCGGAAAAGCTATTGTTGGGGTGGTCCTTGTGGCGTTTTTGAGTAAAAGTTTAACCAATTTCCACTACAAAAATTATTGAAAAAGAACAGAGACTAACAAAATGTAACTGACAGGGGGAAGTGGCGTGGATAAGAGTTCATCCTTTACCAGGCTAAATGTCTTCATTCATGCGGCGTCCAGGTCTTCAAAAATCTCCTACTTCATTTCTGCGTGAAGAGCCTGTTCCGAAATCTTGCAATAAGTTTCATTGTCCAGGAATTTCTAAGGTATAGGAACTGTCTTGATATTAAAAGCAATTTATTTTACGTTGCTTCCCTCCCCCAAATGTCATAACAACTTCCACAATATGTCTACACATTAATTAGTTTTTTCGTCTTCATCAGATCACGTCTCTCGAGAGACAATAGACGGATAGAAAAAAAGAGTTACAACTTTAGTATTTTCTCTGCCGTCGAACGCTCATACCGCTGCGACGGTATAATTTATGTCTGAAGGAACGAGTGTAGCGCGGCGAAATTCAAAGTCCCGCTACAGAGTGAAACGTCCCAGAACGGTATGCGAGATAATTACTCCGCCAGCCACCTACCAATGCATGCTTGAGGATATTTCGTGTCAATAGGATCGATTGTTGAATTGTAGAATTTTGAAACACGTATTATGTTCGAGTATAATGACTTTTCTGGAGACTAGAAATCTACTCTGGAGGAATGAGCATTGGTTTCGGAAAAGACGATCGTGTGAAACCCAGCTCGCGCTATTCGTCCGCGAGACTCAGAGGGCCACAGACAGGGGTTCCCAGGTAGATGCCGTGTTTCTTGACTTCCGTAAGGCGTTTGATACAGTTCCCCACAGTCGTTTAATGAACAAAGTAAGAGCATATGGACTATCAGACCAATTGTGTAATTGGATTAAAGAGCTCCTATATAAGAGAACGCAGCATGTTTTTCTCAATGGAGAGAAGTCTTCCGAAGTAAGAGTGATTTCAGGTGTGCCGCAGGGGAGTGTCATAAGACCGTTGCTGTCCACAATATACATAAATGACCTTGTGGATGACATCGGAAGTTCACTGAGGCTTTTTGCGGATGATGCTGTAGTATATCGAGAGATTGCAATAATAGAAAATTGTACTGAAATGCAGGAGGACCTCCAACGAATTGACGCATGGTTCAGGGAATGGCAATTGAATCTCAATGTAGACAAATGTAATGTGCTGCGAATACATATAAAGAAAGATCCTTTATCATTTAGCTACAGTATAGCAGGTCAGCTACTGGAAGCAGTTAATTCTATAAATTATCTGGGAGTAGGCATTAGGAGTGATTTAAAATGGAATGACCATATAAAATTAATCGTCGGTAAAGCAGATACCAGACTGAGATTCACTGGAAGAATCCTAAGGAAATGCAGTCCGAAAACAAAGGAAGTGGGTTACAGTACACTTGTTCGCCCACTGCTTGAATACTGCTCACCGGTGTGGGATCCGTACCAGATAGGGTTGATAGATGAGATAGAGAAGATCCAACGGAGAGCAGCGCGCTTCGTTACAGGATCATTCAGTAATCGCGAAAGCGATACGGAGATGATAGATAAACTCCAGTGGAAGACTCTGCAGGAGAGACGCTCAGTAGCTCGGTACGGGCTTTTGTTGAAGTTTCGACAACATACGTTCATCGAGGAGTCAAGCAGTATATTGCTCCCTCCTACATATATCTCACGAAGAGACCATGAGGATAAAATCAGAGAGATTAGAGCCCACACAGAGGCATACCGATAATCTTTCTTTACACGAACAATCCGAGACTGGAATAGAAGGGGGAACCGATAGAGGTACTCAAGGTACTCTCCGCCACACCGCCACCGTCAGGTGGCTTGCGGAGTATAGATGTAGATGTAGATTTACTGTCCTTTTCCATTCACATATGGAACGAGGGAAATTTACTATCTACACTCCCCTGCTAGAGTCGTAATCTACTATATTTTCAAGATCGCTACAGGAGATACACGAAAGTCGCTGTAGACCTGTCACAAAGCAGAACGCAGTTTCTCTAAATTCAATGACAGGGTTTCGCGAGAACTAATTCGTCTTTCTTCCAAAGATTCTCAATTACCAGTTAAGTTCCCTGAAGATTTTTACTACACAATTGTATGCTCTACACTGATTCTGTTGTCACCAACTTAATAAGGACTAAACGACCAAACAGTACGCTAGAATTGGTCACACTAGCCTCTTGTGTGCTTTATTCTTTACATATTCACAGCACTTTCCCAGAACAGTTGTAACAAATCACAGTCTTCAATCGGAATTCCTTAATACTGACTTTACGTGATCGCCATATTTAATATCGCTTCTTCGATTACCTGGTAATATAAGGAGCCAGTGGTCGTGGTCGTGCGGTAGCGTTCTTGTTTCCCACGCCCGGGTCCCCGGGTTCGATTCCCGGCGGGGTCAGGGATTTTCTCTGCCTCGTGATGACTGGGTGTTGTGTAATGTCGTTAGGTTAGTTAGGTTTAAGTAGTTCTAAGTTCTAGGGGACTGATGACCATAGATGTTAAGTCCCATAGTGCTCAGAGCCATTTGAACCATTTTTATAAGGAGCCATCAAAAAGCTTCCGTTTAATGGCGTTGCTGCAGCGTACATGCAAAAGAAGCGTGTCTCGTGCACTGGTGTGTAAGCATCGATTAGGCGAAAGGTTATTGTGGCATTCGTATCTTTCCGAAGTGCGTGCGGTAAGTGAGGAAACGTAATGCGTCCAGACCGGACCTACGTACTATTACTCTTTTTTTTTGGTGCCGAAGGACAAATACCGGTAGACATCCATCGGAGGATGAAGAATGTACACTACTGGCCATTAAATTATTGCTACACCACGAAGATGACGTGCTACAGACGCGAAATTTAACCGACAGGAAGAAGATGCTGTGATGTGCAAATGATTAGCTTTTCAGAGCATTCACACAAGGTTGGCGCCGGTGGCGACCCTTACAACGTGCTAACATGAGGAAAGTTTCCAACCGTTTTCTCATACACTAACAGCAGTTGACCAGCGTTGCCTGGTGAAACGTTGTAGTGATGCCTCGTGTAAGGAGGAGAAATGCGTACCATCACGTTTCCGACTTTGATAAAGGTCGGATTATAGCCTATCGCGATTGCGGTTTATCGTATCGCGACATTGCTGCTCGCGTTAGTCAATATCCAATGACTGTTAGCAGAATATGGAATCGGTGGGTTCAGGAGGGTAATACGGAACGCCGTGCTGGATCCCAATGGCCTCGTATCACCAGTAGTCGAGATGACAGGCATCTTATCCGCATGGCTGTAACGGATCATGCAGCCACGTCTCGATCCCTGAGTCAACAGATCGGAACATTTGCAAGACAACAACCATCTGAACCAACAGTTCGACGACGTTTGCAGCAGCATGGACTATCAGCTCAGAGACCATGGCTGCGGTTACCCTTGACGCTGCATCACAGAGAGGAGCGCCTGCGATGTTGTACTCAACGACGAACCTGGGTGCACGAATGGCAGAACGTCACTATTTCTGATGAATCCAGGTTATGTTTACAGCACCATGATGGTCGCATCCATGTTTGGCGACATCGCGGTGAACGCACATTGGAAGCGTCACAATACGCCCGTCACTACTTTTGATGAACTGTGGTATCGTGTTGAAGTTGCATGGTCAGGTGTACCTGCACACGCCATCCAAGCTCTCTTTGACTCAATCCTGATTTCTCAGGCTCTATGCACCCAAATTGCGTGAAAATGTGATCATATGTCAGTTCTAGTACAATATATTTGTCCAATGAACACCCGTTTATCATCCGCATTTCCTCATGGTGTAGCAATTTTATGGGCCAGTAGTGTATGTGGGGCAACACTGTTGTCGAAAACTACCGTTGTGGAATGGTGAGCCACGTTCCATGCAAAGGGTACTGCTCATTTATCAAAATTTACGTGCCTATACCGCAAATATCGTAACGCAGAAGTTATGCCACGTCAAATGAGAGACACTCGAGGACCTGTCCTATAGTCCTGGTCTTGCCTCATGCGGTCCTTCGAAAACAGCCTTGAAACGTCGACGATTTCTGTGGGACAAAGATATGCAGCAGGCAGTTACGGACTTCTTCAAGCAGCAGGACACGGCGTTTTACTAAGCAGGTATCTCCAACCTGATCCATCGGCGGGATGATTGCCGTAATGGTCATGGCGATTTTGCCTGATTGGAACAGCGAGTGTGGACTGTACCCTCTTCCATAGGAAACTGATTGATCGCCCCTCATACTTAAGCGATATGTCCTGCCTAAGACGTTCACCAGTAAACTTGTAATCTACGTCTACATTTACATCTACCTGATTACTCTGCTATTCACAATAAAGTGCCTGGCAGAGGGTTGAATGAATCACCTTCAAGCTGTCTCTCTACCGTTCCACTCTCGAATGCCGCGCGGGAAAAACTAGCACTTAAATTTTTCTGTGCGAGCCATGATTTCTATTATTTTATCGTGATGATCATTTCTCTCTATGTAGGTGGATGCCAACAGAATGTTTTCGCAATCGGAGGAGAAAACTGGTGACTCAAATTTCACGAGAAGATCCCGGCGCAACAAAAAACGCCTTTGTTTTAATGATTGCCACTCCAATTCACGTATCATGTTTGTGACACTATCTCCCATACTTCACAATAATACAAAACGAGCTTCCCATCTTTGTACTTTTTCGATGTCATCCGTCAGTCCCATCCGATGCGGATCCCACATCGCACAGCAGTATTCCAGAATAGGGCGGACAAGCGTGGTGTAAGCAGTCTCTTTAGTAGATCTGTTGCACCTTCTAAGTGTTCTGCCAGTGAATCGTAGTCTTTGGTTGGATCTACCCACAACATTTTCTATGTGATCGTTTAAATGTAGGGTATTTGTAATTGGAATCCCTAAGTATTTAGTTGAATTTACAGCCTTCAGATTTGTGTGACTTATCGCGTAATCGAAATTTAGCGGATTTGTTTTATTACTCATGTTAATAACCTCACAATTTTCTTTATTCAGGGTCAATTGTCACTTTTCACACCATACATATATCTTATCTAAATCATTTTGTAATTCGTTTTGGTCACTGATGACTTTGCAAGACGGTAAATGACAGCATCATCTGCAAAGAATCTAAGACTACTACTGAGATTGTCTCCTCTTTAAAATAGACCAGGAACAATAGAGGGCCTTTAACAGTTTCTTCGGAACGCCGGATATTATTTCTGTTTTACTCGATGACTTTCCGTCTGTTACTACGAACTGTGACCTTTCTGACAGGAAATCACGAATCCAGTCGCAAAATTGAGGCGATATTCCATAGGCACGCAGTTTGGGTAGAAGACGCTTGTGAGGAACGGTGTCGAAAGCCTTCTGGAAATCTAAAAATATTGAATCAATTTGACATCCCCTGCCGATAGCATTCATTACTTCATCAGTATAAAGACCTAGTTGTGTTTCACAAGAACGATATTTTCTGAATCCGTGCTGACTGTGTGTCAATAAATCGTTTTTCTCGAGGTAATTCATAGTGTTCGAATACAGTATATGTTCCAAAACCCTACCGCAAATCGGCGTTAGTGATATAGGCCTGTAATTCAGCGGATTGCTCCTACTTCCCTTTTTGGGTGTTGGTGTGACTTGAGCAATTTTCCAGTCTTTAGGTAATGATGTTTCTGTTAGCGAGCGGTCGTACATAATTGCTAAATATAAAGCTATTGTATCAGCATACTCTGAGAGTAACCTGACTGGTATACAATCTGGACAGGAAGCCTTGCTTTTATTCAATGATATAAGCTGCTTTGCGACTCCGAAGGTATCTATTTCTATGTTTCTCATCTTGGCAGTTGTTCTTGATTGGAATTCAGGAATATTTACTTCGTCTTCTTTGGTGAAGGAGTTTCGGAAAATCGTGTTTAACAACTTTGCTTTAGTGGCACTGTCATCAATGACTTCACCGTTGTTACTATACAGTTCTTTCTGTGTACTTTAAGAATTATCATACGTTTAACCTCATTTAAAGAGAGCTACCATTGATGTATTTATGTAAACATAAAACGTAAACGTAAATTCCGTCCATCGTGACCGACCGATCATGTGTCATCCTCTGCCAACTACATCATTAAATTCGATATTAAAGGGCGTGGGGCCAGTAATCAGCCTCGTAGTACAGCGTCGAATGCCTTTCAGAATTTACATCCGCATGTTCTATTGGTAAGATATCTCGTACGAATAAAGAGAGCTGTGTTTTACTCGAGTGTTATTTTCTGAATTCGTTCTGACTTTTTTTAGGGCGGCTAGTTTTTCACTTACCTCCAAGATTTTAAGTTGTCAGAACGGCGCATTCACATCGCAGCGGTCTCATTAATGCAGAATACTGCAGTCGATCAACAAATGTAACCGAGTGCTGTTGGCTTTATACGCCGATGATATGAACTCAAACTCCCAGAACCTACAGGGCGCCGCTACTGTCTTGCAAATGTTGACGTAGCAGGCGTTTCGATACCCGAGAGGGGCTGTGCTAGTTTCGCCAACATTGACAGAAGGGAGTTCGACGGAGAAGTGATTACATGGGCGGAGGTGGAGCCGTCAGTACTTCGTCACACGAGAAATTTCCTCTCCACTATGAATGTTCCTACGCTGTGGGGCACTGTAGGTTAAAGGCGAAGAGTGGGATGAGGAAAAGAGGAGCAAAGGTAAACCTGGTGTCGCATTCACGTCACTTGGCACGTTGGACGGTGATCTTTTGCTCTAATGACAGTATACTGCTATAGTCGCAGTTTCATAAAGAAAGGATGGATCCAGAATGAATCATCTGAGACGTAATTTCTCTAAAAAACTGATGGAAAAATATTTTCTGCCACCCTCGTGACTTTTCTGGTATCGGAAGCGGCTTACTCGACGCTATTTTGAACACAGGAAATCGCCATGTACAGAAATTTAATAATGGAGCTAAAAGTAAATTTGCAGTCTTTGTGCAGTTCATTAGGGTGCGGTGTGTTACCAGTCGTGTACGGGACAAACTGGCTTTTGTACGCTGCTCAATCTGTCAGCCTGCCTCGAAAGGTCATTTCAAGTCTAGACCAGACATAAGGGTGAGGGGGAAGGGTCTCACAGGGGATGCACAACACACATTCCATCAATTTCACAATACCCGTAACCATATCAGTCACCTATGGTTGCCAAACCTCATCCCCCCTCCCCCAACCACCGCCACCACTATAACACTTTCCGCTTGCCCTATGCTTCAGTTTCAGGCAGATTCCCATCCTATGTGATCGTTCGTTGCACCCTATCATGTTGCTTGTTTCCATTTTTACAGTTCAAATAGTTCATACGGCTCTGAGCACTATGGGACTTAACATCTGAGGTCATCAGTCCCCTAGAACTTAGAATTACTGAAACCTAACTAACCTAAGGACATCACACACGTCCATGCCCGAGGCAGGATTCGAGCCTGCGACCGTAGCGGTCGCGCGGTTCCAGACCGTAGCGCCTAGAACCGCTCGGCCAGCCCGGCCGGCCGAGGGGGACATCTGCTGGTGCTAAAATTAGACCGCCACCCCAGCCCCCTGGGGGTTGGGAGGGAGGGAACTTTAAAATTTCAAATGGGAACCCACATTTTTTATTACAGAATCAGATTCTACATAAAAACTACGTACATTTTATCTTAAACATTTGTTTTGATTCTTGGTAGTTGGCGCTGTAATTCAAGGAAATCCATGTTCTCGTTTGTGTATGGAAAATGGTTATGGATAAATAAAAAGATACTTATTTACTTCGTAAATTTTGATTCGCTAAAACTAAAACTCTCCCTCTCTCCCCATAGGGTGGGGATTGTGAGAAACGAATTAGAGTTTTATTAATGTTGACCCAAGTATTTGGGTTCGTGAGTCAGTAAGTTTTTTAATTAATGAGTTCACTCGTTAGTAAGTAGGATGTTTGGTTAGTTAGTTAACTAGTCAGATGATCTGTTTGCTAATTAAAAGTTGTGTGGCCTCATGACCACGAAACAAACAAAACTTATCCAAATCTGCGGAAAAAATTAATATTCGGGTCAACATTTGTAAAACTCTAATTACTCTCTCTCAAACCCCGCCCTATGGGAACAGAGGGAAAGTTTTAGTTTTAGCGAATCAAAATTTACAAAGTAAGTATTTTTTATTTATCCGTAACCATTTTCCGCACAAAATGGAGAACATGGATTTTTTTTAATTACAGCGCCAACTACCAAGAATCAAAACAAATGTTTAAGACGAAATGTACGTAGTTTTTTATGTAGAATCTGATTCTGCAATAAAAAATGGGGCTTCCCATTTGAAATTTTAATGTTACTTCCCGCCCCACCCCCAGTGGGCTGGGGTGGCGGGCTAATTTTATCACCAGCAGATGTCCCCCTCGAAAATAATCAACTTAGGATCCTACACATTTTTTCGTGTGAAGCTTATTTTTCAAGTTATTCTGGTTTGTCAACTTAAAATTTACGCTTTGTATAAGGAGCGATCAAAAAGTTTCCACTCAAAAGTCGTACAGTCTGTAATCGGTGTGGCTGTGGGACAAAATCACATTGAAGCAATCAGCCCATCATCGGATTGAGTACAGTATACCAGTTTGGTAAAACACGGTGTCCTGCTGCGTGAAGGAGTCCGTAACTGCCTGCTGCACATCCTCGTCCGACAGGAATCGCCAACCCTTCAAGGCCTTTTTTTAAGGGACCGCAGGCGTGACAAAAACAAGGGGAAAGATCAGGACTCGAGGGCGGGTGCTCAAGTGCCTCTCATTTTAGTTGGAGTAACTTCTGTGTTAGGATATTTGTGATATTGGGGCGTGCATCGTCATGAAGCAGCATCATGGAACTTGGCGCACTTTCCACAACGGTCGTTTTTCACAGACACGCTACCCCATTTACATTCTTCATTCTCTGATGGATGTCTGTCAGTGTTTGCCCTTCGGCAGCCAAGAAAAGAGTTGTTGGTGTTGCTTGGTCGCATTGGTAATAACGTCGCCATAATTCACTTTTCCGTATTTCACGCACGCTCCTCGAAAAGGCTCCAATGCCACACTAATCCCTCGCCTTCATGTCGATGCTTATATAGCCGCATGGGAGTGGTGCTACTTTGTATACATGCGGGATCTTTTTGATCGCCCCTTACAGGTTCATTTATGAGGATGAGATATTTAGTCATCACTCAGCACGTTAATGGTCAGCGTCAAATAACGAGGTATTTTTAAAGGCGGCTACTCATCGTTACTCACAGTTTTACACAACTTAGGATTTCGCTAGGGAAGTTTCTGATGCAATAAGGTGTCGGTAGGGAGGCAAGATACAGCTGCGTGATGACACCGATTTTCGAAGGAGATCCGTGGCGTGAAACGGAAGGAGTGGTTTGACTTGCTGGAACGAGGACCGGTTCGGGCCACGTTGTCAAGAAGGCGACACAAGAAAAGGAACGGTAGCAGTGCCTTCCGTCAAAAGGCACAGACTCATTGTTCTGCATACAGGCACCGCACACTGTTTTTCTCCAAAAGGTCACTTATTTGTTGAATCAAAGAAGACAGCAAATTATCACGAAGAAATGAACCATGTTAGCTTTGCCAAGTGGTTCCTAGGATCGCTAATTCCAAATCTGGGCAAACCGTGAACAGTGCTTCTTAGCATTCACCTGTTGTTGACAAGGCACCTACCACAGCAAAGCGATAGGAGGAGACAGGGCACTAGAGACGAACCAGAACCTTGTATAGGAGCATTAATTTTGTTGTAACCTTTAGATAGCATCACCCCGAATTTGACTTAAGTGTGTTGAGACGACGATGCGAGACCTAAAACAACGATATTCCCTCAAAGTGTATTCGAATCCTACTCCTCTAAGAAGAGTAAGGCAAGCGGTTTTCACCACTTCACCACCTCGTCCAGCTCAGCTGCCGGCAATTCAATGGTAACAGTAGTTGACGGACCATTTAAGGAACATGAAACTCGATCCCATCGTAGAATGTTGTTTGAGTGTTTAGATCGAAAGACCAAACAATATCAGCAGATGACACTAAACGCAACAAAGAAGGGCAGAAGGAATGATCACAGGTTTATTAGAGGAAAGCAGCAAGGCAATGCAAAAGAACATTAAGCAGACGCCTGGAGATAGATTTTAAGTGTCCAACGAAATCCTATGTACAGCACAGCACAATATGAGCACTGTTGTGATTTTAGGTTAGTTTTTAACATTGTTTTAACATTTTATTACGTGTATCGCTGATCCTTCCCATAAGACATCGTAATCATATGGTACATGTCATGTAAAATGTGTTGCTTTGAAGATATAGGAGAAAACAGAATATATTAATGTGTGAAGACAACCTAAAAAAATCATTGTACCTACTCAGTGCGCGTTTACAATGGTTGGGCAGAAATATGAAATTACCGCTAAAAATGAATGCAGATGCTAGCCAAGATTGCAAATTGAGCTGTCGTACTTGACCGCTAATGTCACCTGTGCTATATCCTCAATACGTTGCAACTATCAGTCACCGTCATAACAGTGTTTGTGTGTTTGTGTAATTATGGGTGTATTGTGTCGAAGCTAAGTGAATTCGAGCATGGCCAAATTGTTGGTGGTGGCAGGGTGGGTACTTCCGTGCTTCCTACACTACTGGCCATTAAAATTGCTACACCAAGAAGAAATGCACATAATAAGCGGGTATTCATTGGGCAAATGTATTATACTAGAACTGACATGCGATTACATTTTCACGCAGTTTGGGTGCATAGATCCTGAGAAATCAGTACCCAGAACAACCACCTCTGGCCGTAATAACGGCCTTGATACGCCTGGGCATTGAATCAAACAGAGCTTGGATGGCGTGTACAGGTACAGCTGCCCATGCAGCTTCAACACGATACCACAGTTCATCAAGAGTAGTGACTGGCGTATTGTGACGAGCCAGTTGCTCGCCACCATTGACCAGACGTTTTCAGTAGGTGAGAGATCTGGAGAATGTGCTGCCCAGGGCAGCAGTCGAACATTTTTTGTATCCAGAAAGGACCGTACATGACCTGCAACACGCGGTTGTGCATTATCCTGCTGATATGTAAGGTTTCGCAGGGATCGAATGAAGGGTAGAGCCACGGGCCGTAACACATCTGAAATGTAACGTCCACTGTTCAAAGTACCGTCAATGCGAACAAGAGGTGACCGAGACGTGTAACCAATGGCACCATACCATCACGCCGGGTGATACGCCAGGATGGCGATGACGAATACACGCTTCTAATGTGTGTTCACCGCGATGTCACCAAACACGGATGCGACCATCATGATGCTGTAAACAGAATCTGGATTCATACGAAAAAATGACATTTTGCCATTCATTCACCCACGTTCGTCGTCGAGTACACCATCGCAGGCGCTCCTGTCCGTGATGCAGCGTCAAGGGTAAACGCAACCATGGTCTCCGAGCTGATAGTCCATGCTGTTGCAAACGTCGTCGAACTGTTCTTGCAGATGGTTGTTGTCTTGCAAACATTCCCATCTGTTGACTCAGGGATCGAGACGTGTCTGCACGATCCGTTACAGCCATGCGGATAAGATGCCTGTCATCTCGACTGCTAGTAATACGAGGCCCTTGGGATCCAGCACGGCGTTCCGTATTACCCTCCTGAACCCACCGATTCCATATTCTGCTAACAGTCATTGGATCTCGACCAACGCGAGCAGCAATGTCGCGATACGATAAACCGCAATCGCGATAGGCTACAATCCGACCTTTATAGTCGGAACCGTGATGATACGCATTTCTCCTCCTTACACGAGGCATCACAACAACGGTTCACCAGGCAACGCTGGTGAACTGCTGTTTGGGTATGAGAAATCGGTTGGAAACTTTCCTCATATCAGCACGTTGTAGGTGTCACTACCAGCGCCAGCCTTGTGTGAATTCTCCGAAAAGCTAATCATTTGTATATCACAGGATCTTCTTCCTGTCGGTTAACTTTCGCATCTGTAGCACGTCATCTTCGTGGTGTAGCAATTTTAATGTCCATTAGTGTAGGTAGCCGACGTGTCCCGTGTTTCATGTGACACCGTATCGAAGATTTGTACCGCATTCAGGGAAAGAGGAAAAACATCATCTGCTAAGTCACAACGCCGACAAAAGTGTGTGTTGAGTGATCATGACGGACGCTCATTGAAGAGGATTTTGACGATAAATAAGGGGACGAGAGCTGGAAAAGTCACTGCAGAACTGGAGGTATCATTCGCAAACTGTCAGCACTAATACAGCAGGACGTGAGCTCCATAAGGTGAGAGTTGCAGGGCGCTCTGAAATTCCAAAATTGCATATCAGTGATGCAGATACCCGTAACAGGAAGCCTTGGTGGCGAAGCCATTTTGTCGGATGAGTCTTGTTCCATAATGTTTCCAGTGTCCGGCCGAGTTTACGTCCCAAGAGTGAAAAATGGCTGGTGTTCGGTGATGATTTGAGCAGACATATCGTGACGTTCCTTGGGCTCGGTGATTACTCTGGAATATCGCATTACTGCCAAGGGTCGCCGGACGTTTTTCGCTGATTAGGTCCACCTCTTGGTACAATATTTGTTCCCTATTGGTGATGCTGTATTCGAAAACGATAGGGCCGCTATTCACATAGCTTACATCACTCAGGACTGGTTTTGTGAGCACGAGAATGAGTTGTCGTATCTCCCCCGACCACCAAAAACACCAGATCTCGCTATTATTGAGCCTTTGCTATCTACTTTGGAGAGAGGATTGCGTGATCGGCATCCACCTCCATCATCGTTACCTCAACATGCCACTACAGTGCTATAAGAACGGTGTAACATTCGCTTGTAAATCATACAGGACCTGCATTTGCCGGCCGGAGTGGCCGGGCGGTTCTAGGCGTTACAGTTGTCTAAGAGTCGATATTTCTGGCAGAGCCTACTGCTTTGTTTCATGAACAACTGCTTTGTGTAATGAAACAAAGCAATAGCGACTCAGTGAGTCAAGATGGTGTTCTCAGTAATGAAACAAAGCAGTGGGCTCTGCCAGCAATATCGACTCTTAGACAATGTGTCTAATAGTGTATTTTAATACGACGGTATGCCATGTTAGGCAATTTATAACACTTAAAACACTTGATAATGGCACTTTGAAGCCGAAATCATGATTGTGTAAGTGTAAATGTAACACTGCAAATAAACAACAGTCTAATGGTAGTACTGACTAAAGAAATATATTATGACTGTGGCCCCGCGTTATGAAAAAATTATTAAAAGTAACGATATAGACTTCTCTCTGTTCTCTATAGACCTTGGCACAAAGGAAACCGTAGCTTGAGCAGTCTTTGGTTTTTTAATTGAACAATGAATGATCAGATATAATTCTAGAAGGTTTCATCTCCAAAGCGTGTTTGGAAAGTAAGTGCCTTTTGCATGAATGTAAATTTTGCCATTTCCGAGCAACATTGATGGAATGCAGCATCATCTATTGATTCTTTACGAAGCTACGAAATTCACTGCTATGGTTTAGTAATCGTTTAGCTGTGAGTGAAAGCTAACAGCAATGGCTTCGATACTCGTTACTGCCTCTAGATGCAAGATGTGTGCTTGAATTCCATTCTTGTGGGAAAATCGATCCACAGTTACTCAAATTAATCAAAAATTGTGCCTAATTTATGTGCCTACAATAATGAATTGAGGAAAAGTTAGAGAATGGTCGCTCCGGTCGCAGGTTCGAATCCAGCCTCGGGCATGGATGTGTGTGATGTCATTAGGTTAGTTAGGTTTAAGTAGTTCTTAGTTCTAGGGGACTGATGGCCTCAGAAGTTGAGTCCCATAGTGCTCAGAGCCATTTGAACCATTTTTGAACCTGCATTTATCCATTCGGAGACGACCGGAAGCTATCTTGAACTTTTTCCCTACACCGTATCCGGCATAGTAAAGTGTTGTGTTTTTCTATGTTTCCGTATTTTAGTTCACTCCTGTATGTCTATAGTACACTACAATAAAAGCAGTAGGCTACACATTTGGTTTTGCTTTATTGATGACATACTAAAATTTACTATTATACTACACAGCTTGAAAGTCCTATTAATTCGCTTCGTTTGAATAGTTTCGTTTCTCTAGATGTGTGTTTCTTTGTTGTACGTTACCCGATCCGTCTTCTGAGTGGGTTCAAGTAATGGGAGAGATGCGAAGACCTCGATACTACATTAGCTCCCCACCGTCTTCTCCTGCCTCCGCTCAGCCCTCGTTTAAATCATTTAAAATCTGTGCTCTTGCCATTCTCCATACATTATAGACCTATTGGTTTTTCGTGAGAGCTCAAGACACCCGGTCTTCAGTGTTGGCGAAGGGAGGCGTGTGAAAGGTACAGGGCGGTGGCATAACGAAGTACGAAATGAAAGTCACGACTGCAGCCTTTTGTTTTATGTCCAGTCTTTTCCTGGAGCAAAAATTTACTTTTTGCGCCTTTGTGTTCGTTTCCCTGCCACTTCCCGGAATTTTGTCTCTGCGTGTGCTCAGCCTTTGACGCAAGATATGTTTTTTACTCACTGTTGTTCTGAGAAATAAAAGAACATTTCTTTTGAAGTATGTGCTTTGCGACGGTGAACAGATAATTTTCCTAGAATATCATTAAACAAGAGTAAATTTTCTTAAGTGGCGTTGCTGTTGGTAAGCATGATTCAAGGAACCATTTCGTTCTAATTTTCAAATATTTACAACGTGCAGATGTTTATTGGCATCTTTCTTAAGTCACAAGCAACACGTAACTCATAGAAATGGAAGCAGACCAATTGTTAAGCACTGACAGAACATTATTATTCAAAGAAAGGAAAGGACAAGCAATGCATATGATTTATGTTAGTGAACTTCGTAATGATTTGTAATGAAATTGGGCATTGCATAACACTCTTTTTAATGAAGAAGTCGGCCCAACATTTTATGGAAAAACACGATCCAGCAAGTAAGATTTACGTCGTGCGTTTCAAAATTTAGAGCACTACAATACCCACTACTTACATACATTATTTTGCTACCGTCATTTATTCAAGCGTACATTATTTATTTAGTGTCCAGATTATACCAAAATAAACGTTCATTTTGAATGATTTAATAATAATTATCATATAAAGAATGTTTTCGTACTGAAAGGTCGCTGTCTGAGACCACTTTCACTTCTTTTGTAGAGATTTGTCTGGCAGATTCGTGTATCAGCTGCACAAATGATTTTTCTTGTGTGTGTTCTGGTCGGTTGGGAACCGAACACGCACGGTACAACAATATTTATTTTGTGTAATCAGCAGTATCCTTTTCTCATCCACTTCGTATCCCAGAATGTGTGGTTGTGCGTGTTCATCAGTGAGTGTCACAGTCTCTCCTTTAAGGGCTGGTGGTGTAGTGCCAACCTTGTTGAGCTTCTCCAGAGAGGTCTAGCATAGTGCCTATTTTCGAGTCAAAGCGTTCCCATTGGTTTCTCTCCAAACGGTGCCTGTGGTAGGATGCCTGGGCTTGGCTGGCCTCTTCGAAGGGTTGACAAAGTTTGATTTTCAGCGAATCGGAGCGTTTTCCGCTGTTCCGTTTTCAGGAGCCAATGCTCAAGGGGACCCCATCTGCCTGGCTCCCCGTCCTAGCAAACATAGAGACCCCTGACATTAAACGATCGCAGTTAACTATAAGAGCATACGGAAAAATCGTACACAACCTAGAACTCTCTAAATACAGCTAGAGCGAGCACCTACAAGCAGAATTAAATAAGTGTCAGATTTATGGAAGATTGGCGAAGAACTGCAAGTCTTCGACTCGAAAATAGCTTTGAAAGAACTGTGGACTGCAAATGAACATAACAACGATACTTGGTGGGTGACCCCAACATAAAGACCGATGGATGATTCAAGCTCCGGAGGAGATCGTGGACAACTTTGAACTGAGTCAGGTCGAGCGTTGGTGCGTGTATGCAGTTAATGAACAAGTGGGGCCTATCGGACAGTCATAAATGTGAATGCAGGGAAATCCAGTGAATGGACAATTTACTTGCGGTGAAGTGCATGGCTATGAGGGTGATCCGAAGACTCTCCGACACAGCCAGGGTGGTTGAAGAATATTTGCAATATTTTACATGAGTGGCGATCAAAAGACAAGGTACGAAACAATACAATGGTTATAATTGAAGTTTTGTTCAAAAGTAATCACCAGAGGCCAGAGGAAAACTATCCCACTGGTTCACGAGCCGAAGGATTCCCTGTTCTCAGAATTCCTATGTCTGTGACAGTGGTCAGTCCTCCACTGTGTCCTTCAACCCGTCTTCAAGAGTTTAAGCTTTCCCTTTTAGGATTTTTTTTTTATCATACCAAACACATGGAGGTCCTTGGGCGATATGTTCGCGCTGGTCGGCCGCTGTGGTCGAGCGGTTCTAAAGTCGCAGGTTCGAATCCTGCCTTAGCCATGGATGTGTCTGATGTCCTTAGGTTAGTTAGGTTTAAGCAGTTCTAATTCTAGGGGACTGATGACCTCAGATGTTAAGTCCCATAGTGCTAAGAGCCATTTTTGTCCTCGCTTCAGGGCGGATGCTGAAGCTGCTCCCGCTTGAACTTGGCCATAACACTTTGTGTGACCTTATACATTTGTAGACGCTGTAAGAGGTCCATGATTAAGGAATTTGTTGCTAGCGCACTCGAGCAGATGTAATTTCGATGGATTGCTCACGCGCTGCCAGCGATATATAAGGTATAAGGGAATCTCAGACCAGAGAGCAGTGTCGTCAGGAGTAGGAACTGTGTGGCAGTTGTAGTAGTTGCTAGCGAGCAGTCGTGTGTATCGAGTTGGCCGGTCCGGTCGTGGGGAGCGATGGCGGAGCCTGAGCGATGTAGTATAAGGTAAAAGCAACCTCGCGCATATGTAGTATTGTTATATCAAGTACCATGTAAATGTTTTAAAAAAATCTCTTAATAATAATGTTTCTCATAAAAAGTAACTTTTGACAATCACTCATTTCAATTTAAAGAATTTGGTAATTTCTCCAATCCTTGGCCATCCCTAGTGTTGAAAAGAAAAATCACTTGTTTCTTTTTATACATGACAAATCTATCGACCAGCATTGCACTGAGCTGCGCCAGAAAAATGTCTTATAGGAGCAGATATATACGCGTTATCCGGCGGCCTAATTGAGGTAAGATTTTTCATTTAATTCAGAATGAATTTTCAGGGCCATAACGCAGCACTGCTGACGTCCAAAATTTACCAGTTTAAATTCACAGTCAATTATTGAAAGGTTATAACTGAGCCACAATTTTTTATTGAGAGATTAGTCACATTTTATTATTGATAGGTTACGCTATTTATTTACTGGGAGGTTACGCTAAATGTCAATGTTATAGTTATATTTTTTACTGTTGGGAGGTTTCGGAACTTACCTGTTGGGCAGTTACACTGAATGAAATAAATAATTATATTGTTTTTACTGTTGGGAGGTTACGGAATTTATTTTGTGTGGAGGTTACAACGCGCGTTATCGTGGAGCAGAATCACTGCCTCCGTGAGCAGTCCAGGCCGTTTGCTGTTGATAGACTTGTGTAGTCTACGAAGTGTCTCACAGTACACGTCACTGCTGACGTTTTTTCTGTGCTGGAAGATGTCGATTATAGGACCTCGGACGTCGAAAAAGATGGTGAGCCTCACCTTGCTTGTTGAGGGCACAGCTTTGAATGTTTTAGAAGGAGGTGACGACACATGGTTCCATTACCTAGTTGTCCCAGTACGTTACCCCAAAACGGCATAATTATGCAATTTTCAACCGGTTTAGCTCTTACGATGTTTCATATCTTTTCATTTGAACACTCCTTGTGATATTATAAGAACATATACAGGGTGTTACAAAAAGGTACGGCCAAACTTTCAGGAAACATTCCTCACACACAAATAAAGAAAAGATGTTACGTGGACATGTGTCCGGAAACGCTTAATTTCCATGTTAGAGCTCATTTTAGTTTCGTCAGTATGTACTGTACTTCCTCGATTCATCGCCAGTTGGCCCAATTGAAGGAAGGTTGTAAGTGGGCTGTTTAGGTTTTTTTATTGGTAACGCCAACTCTGTATGAAAATCACTGGCTGTGCTGTGTGCAGTCTGTGGCTAGTTTGCATTGTTGTCTGCCATTGTAGTGTTGGGCAACGGCAGCTGGATGTGAACAGCGCGTAGCGTTGCGCAGTTGGAGGTGAGCCGCCAGCAGTGGTGGATGTGGGGAGAGAGATGGCGGAGTTTTGTAATTTGTCATGAACTGCTATATATATTATGACTATAAAGGTAAATACATTGTTTGTTCTCTATTAATATCTTTCATTTGCTAACTATCCCTATCAGTAGTTAGTGCCTTCCGTAGTTTGAATCTTTTATTAAGCTGGCAGTAGTGGCGCTCGCTGTACTGCAGTAGTTCGAGCAATGAAGATTTTTGTGAGGTAAGTGATTTCTGAAAGGGCCATTCTATTGCAGGGATTTTTGAAAGTCAGATTGCGTTGCGCTAAAAATATTGTATGTCAGTTTAAGCACAGTCAGTAATAATTATTCTAAGGGGACGTTGACTTCGGTGCTTGTGTTGACATGCGACTCATTGCTCTTCAGTACTGGCATCAAGCACATCAGTACGTAGCATCAACAGGTTAGTGTTCATCACGAACGTGGTTTTGCAGTCAGTGCAATGTTTACAAATGCAGAGTTGGCAGATGCCCATTTGATGTATGGATTAGCAGGGGGCAATAGCCGTGGCGCGGTACGTTTGTATCGAAACAGATTTCCAGAACAAAGGTGTCCCGACAGGAAGACGTTCGAAGCAATTGATCGGCGTCTTAGGCAGCACGGAACATTCCAGCCTATGACTCGCGACTGTGGAAGACCTAGAACGACGAGGACACGTGCAATGGACGAGGTAATTCTTCGTGCAGTTGACGATAACCCTAATGTCAGCGTCAGAGAAGTTGCTGCTGTACAAGGTAACGTTGACCACGTCACTGTATGGAGAGTGCTACGGGAGAACCAGTTGTCTCTGTGTCATGTACAGCGTGTGCAGGCACTATCAGCAGCTGATTGGCCTCCACGGGTACACTTCTGCGAATGGTTCATCCAACAATGTGTCAATACTCATTTCAGTGCAAATGTTCTCTTTACGGATGAGGCTTCATTCCAACGTGATCAAATTGTAAATTTTCACAATCAACATGTGTGGGCTGACGAGAATACACACGCAATTGTGCAATCATGTCATCAACACAGATTTTATGTGAACGTTTGGGCAGGCATTGTTGGTGATGTCTTGATTGGGCCCCATGTTCTTCCTCCTACGCTCAATAGAGCACGTTATCATGATTTCATACGGGATACTCTACCTGTGCTGCTAGAACATGCGCCTTTACAAGTACGACACAACATGTGGTTCATGCACGATGGAGCTCCTGCACATTTCAGTCGAAGTGCTCGTGCTCTTCTCACCAACCGATTTGGTGACCGATGGATTGGTAGAGGCGGACCAATTCTATGGCCTCTACGCTCTCCTGACCTCAACCCTCTTGACTTTCATTTATGGGGGCATTTGAAAGGTCTTGTCTACGCAAGCCCGGTACCAAATGTAGAGACTCTTCGTGCTCGTATTGTGGACGGCTGTGATACAATACGCCATTCTCCAGGGCTGCATCAGCGCATCAGGGATTTCATGCGACGGAGGGTGGAGGCATGTATCCTCGCTAACGGAGGACGTTTTGAACATTTCCTGTAACAAAGTGTTTGAAGTCACGCTGGTACGTTCTGTTGCTGTGTGTTTCCATTCCAGGATTAATGTGATTTGAAGAGAAGTAATAAAATGAGCTCTAACATGGAAAGTATGGGTTTCCAGACACATGTCCACATAACATATTTTCTTTCTTTGTGTGTGAGGAATGTTTCCTGAAAGTTTGGCAGTACCTTTTTCTAACACCCTATATAAGGAATGTTGTAACTCGTCATAGAGCCATCAGAATATTTCACTTAATACTTTATGCGATGAATGCCTTTATAAACGCCAAACGAATAAATGTATAAACAACTGAGTACTCACCCAACACTCCCTCATGTCACCCCCCCTCCCCCCCCCCCCCCCAACTCCCCCCCCCCCCCCCTCCCGCCCAAAAGAACAGCGGGTCCCCATTTGCAACGGCCGTTGGCTGGCGCCTCAGGATCGTTATTCTTGGTTTCGACGCTGGTGTCGTAAGCGTGGAGTTCCTTGGAACAAGTTTTGGTATATGTTTGTGTTTCGATTAGTGAGAATACGAATTCTTATTGGTTACGACACTGCTACATTCATTTCATCAAGCGTCCGGGAGTGATTTTCTTTTCGAATCGTGGAGTTCTTTGTGCCCTGTTCTCGTGGCTGGTGTGTGGACTAGGTTTCCCTCTTTGTTCAAGACAATTTGGACCACGTGCTATTCGCACTGGCGGTCGTTCACTTGAGAATCACTTCGAATCCGTTTAAATACGGCGTTTTTCTAAATTTATGTAAATGTAATTTCCTCTTACCAGTTGGTTGATGATTCCGAGTAACGAGCCTAATGCAGAACCGAGCTGAAGTTTGCGCCTGCGCAGTTTGAGTTGTAGCCTCCGACGATTTGCTCTAGTCTAGAAGTTAGTTACTTGTTTCGATTGCGATATTTAAATTTTGTCCCCTTATTACCGGAGTAGGGAGTTTTGCACGGCACGACCACCACCTGTGCACAAAGCAAAGATGCCACGGGCATAGTGCTTATTAACGAGTGGCATAAATAACTCCATAGAGAATGAAGCCCAATTTATATGACGATTTCCAAATATCACGGAAATTACGGAATTTCTTGAATTTGGTGGGAAAGCTTTGACTTCGAATTAAGATCGTCTGTAGCGCGACCTCTTGCCCTGGTGTTATTCAGGAAGGAAGGTGGAGGAAGTTTTGTTCCTTTCTGTTACTCTATTGTGGGTGACTATTTTAATATTAATGCAGGATTATTTTCCTTTTTGGCATGGATTCTCCACTTTCTAATCATTACCTTTGTATTACCCGTGTTGGTGCTCCCTTAATTTAAGCCTGTCTTCTGCAAATGAGCACTATATGAATTTTATTATTAATCTAACTATTGTATCTGCGTTATCCATAATTGTAATAAATGTCTTAATCAGAGTTGCCTTTCAGATGTTCCCTCTCGCCTGTACTCCTAAATCCTCCAAATGCTCTCCCAAAAGCTGTAGATTCGGAAACCTTGTTACGAATACTTCACCAGTTTACCGATAAAATTTTGACAGTCGAAGTGTCTTTACTCTGAACGCGATCTGATTTCGCTGTCTGTAAGTCGACTGGCGATTGTTCAGCTAGTGCTTCAAACTACGCCTAGCCATGTTACATCGCACCTTGTGTTCCTACTTTTGCCTAGTCGTTGACGCTACTCAGGAATTAAGTCTCTTGTAAAATGGGGCCAGATACTGATAAAAGATTTCCTGATAGGAGTAGAAGTTTTCTACTAACCGGGTCTTATCGGAGATAAGTGCTAACCTTGTAATATTACAATGATCAAAACTTTTTTGTATTCTTTTTTTTAAGAGTGATAACATTTTCTGCAAATTTTTAGACTGTTTAAACCCATGCGTGGTATTTATTATCTTCTTTCGCAACCGCGTTTGTTTAGTATTTTCCATTTGGCATTTCGTATTTCAGAAATAGTTCTAGGCTGTAAATTTATCATATACTTTAAAACACAATAATTAAGCAGCTTTTAGGCACAATAAACCTACATCTGTTGATCGTTTTATACACTAACTGCTGTTCGTAGAATAAAATAACTGAAAATTGTTAATTAAGAAAATGTCTTGGAAAAATGTTGAAACTTGAGCCAACCGAGACACAAATGTGTACTCATATATTATGTCAGTCACATTAAAATTGACTGAATGAAAATTTGTAGATACTTACTTCTACAGAAAACATTAAAATTAACAGTTATCATAAGAAACTTGTATGAAGAAGGAATCGAATGTAAAATAGTAACTTATTAATGAGTACTGCCAAGAAAACTCACGGCATGTGTAGTTTTGGAGTTACCTCGCATTCGGAAGCACAGCGGCCAGGATGGACGGATTTATGGTCCTGTGTGTTCTATACAGTTCTGAACTGTGCAAGGTTGTCAATGTGATATTGTTCTTATATCAAGATCGGAATCCGGAACAGAAAATAATTTCAACAATAAACGTAAATGATATATGAAAGGGCTTTGGACACAGAAGTACCTTGGCAGCATTTGCAGAAAATAGTAATCCAATAAACGAAAGAAGATATCATTTAAGACGAATGTAGAACATGAACAGTATTTTACTATTCGTCCCTGCGAATCAGTTTTGCAGGTAGCTTGTAATCATAGCACCTCGGTTACATAATGTGAGAGTGCATCTGTAAGCTGCTGAAAATGTGTATCAGTCATCAAATTAGTTATTTCTCGTATTTGTGATGAAGTTTATATTGTCAAAAGGAGCAAGCGGTGTGTCAGAGACTCCAAACACCAAATCCTGTTTATTAATGAGTTTGGTTCAAATGGCTCTGAGCACTATGGGACTTAACATCTGAGGTCATCAGTCCCTAGACTTAGAGCTACTTAAACCTAACTAACCTAAGGACATCACACGCATCCATGCCCGAGGCAGGATTCGAATCTACGACCGTAGCAGTCGCGCCTACAACCGCTCGGCCACCGTGGCCGGCGTGAGAATCTCATTAGGATGTCTACACAGGACTAATACCCCGAATGTTCTGCCTATGATGAAGCTGAGTGAAGAGAGGGGCACAACGCTCCCCGTCACAATACACCGGACTCTTTCTACATTTTAATCACTTTATTGAAAATAATATAAAACTTGGATACGATAAGAGCTGCATTTGAAAGATAGAAAGTGGTCGAACCCTCAGGTATTCATAAACGTGGGTCATCTGTTACAAAAGATGTTACGATGGCAGATCTCTAAAGATACCGCGGAATACACTTGAACATTGAGCGTCAAAATAGAATACTCTAATCACAAATGTTAATCAAAACAGGCAACACTAACAGCTGGAAAGAGCCGAAGAAGGGACGAAGACTGTCGAAAATGTAATACTGAAATTTAGCGTGGTTGGAGGTCAGTCAAGGCTTGTTTTTGGTCTGTGACACTCGTAATTAATTTATTAATCTTGAAGTACCGAATGTGCCACGATTGGTAGTAATTGTTTGTATTAGTGTTATCGGTTTCGACGAGTCTACGCTGTCATCATAGGATTTTGTAACATATTAGATGTACATCCTTTTTGCAACACTGAAGGAGACATAGTGTTACGTCAAACAGCATGTGACTTTCAGTGTTGCAAAAAGGATTTACATCTAGTAATGTTAACAAGATCCAATGACGACAGTGTAGATCTGTCGATACCGGTGATAAGAATGGAAAGAATTACAATGAAATGATAATTAAATCGACATCCTAGCTCCAAACAGGCGTTGATATATATCATTGGGGACAGGTTGAAAATGTGTGCCCCAACCGGGTCTCGAACCTGGCATCTCCTGCTTACATGGAAGACGCTCTGTCCATCTTTTTTTTTTTTTTTGTTCTATATAGTTCATTGCGTTTTGGTCTGGCCTGACGTCACAAGACATCCGTTCAAGTTGATCGTTAATTCCTTGACTCATTTTTTTTATTACAGAGAGCACGCAGCCCTCTGACCGAACACGGTGAGCTACCGTGCCGCCATCCATCTGAGCCACCGAGGGCACAGAGGATAGCGCGCCTGCGGGAACTTATCCCTTACACGCTCCCCGTGAGAACCACATTCCCGACATGTCCACACCACTACATTCGTAGTACGCCTAATAGATGTTTGCCCATCACACTCATTACTCGTGGCAGATTAAGTTACCAAGTCCCATACGAGTTGGGTCATAGCGTGTGCATTCGCACAAGGTCAGTGGCCAGGTAGCCATATTTTAACTATATATGGAGGTAGTATCTGCTCCCAAAAGAACAGATACCATTGATGACGTGCAGCATCTCTAGAATGAAATGGTAATTAAATCGAAACCCTAACCGCAAACAGCCGCTGATATACATCATTGGGGAGCGTGCAAGGGATAAGTCCCTGCAGGTGCGCTATCCTCTGTCCCTCGGTGGCTCAGACGGAAACAGCGCCTGCCAAGTAAGCAGGAGATCCCGGGTTCGCGTCCCGGTCGGTGCACACACTTTAAACATCTCCCCAATGATGTATATCAACGCCTGTTTGCAGCTAGGGTGTCGATTTAATTATCATTTCATTCTAGAGCAGCTGCACGGTCATCTATGGTATCTGTTCTTTCGGGAACAAATACTACCTTCATAAAAAGAATTACTTACGATTTTGGCAAAGTTGCTTCTTCAAGAATAATATAACTTCAGATTGCCCTCAACGACTGACGCACTGTCAAACATCTGCATAAAGAATTTCATTTTATGTGCTGGTAATTTGATCCGTAGTTGACTTGTAGAATAGGTACTTTGGAATTATATTACATTACATGTGATCTGCTTAATAAATATAGCAGGAGAGTTGAAGGTCATAGGTGAAGTACTGAGAGTTGTGTACGAAATTTTTATTTACTTTAGGACAGCAGAACATGGTAGCTTAAATAGTACGAGTAATTAAAGGCCCCTCGTTTTAAGAGTATTTTACCGCAACAGCTACCACCGCAACCCACCTTGAAAAAAGAACGTAGTTTTCAGCCAATAATCTCTCTAACTGAAGCGACAAAAAGAGTCGAGCTGTGGTATGTATGTTACCGAGACCAGATGGACGCAAGCTAGTAGAAATAGCTGTTTTATTGAGACGGCGGCTCCTTGTTCCACTTACCCGCTAGAGTAATGCTGCAGTGGTCTCGATGCAGTCTGTGAATAAAGTCGTCGGCCAGTTTTATGCGCGAAACCCACACGGAGATGCTCAGCCAGCTACAGTGCAGTGGCAGACGTTGCAAGAGAGGCATTCTGCATCACAGTGTGGTCTACTATTAAAAGTTCGAAGAGCCTACGTTCCTAGAAGACTCAACCAATATCCATTGATGTGACAAAAGTCATGGAACAGCGATAGGCACATATACAGATGGCGGTAGTATAGCGTACAAAGGTATAAAAGGGCAGTACATTGGCAGATTTGTTGTTTATAATCAATATATTCATGAGAAAAGGTTTCCGAAGCAATTATGGTAGCACGACGGAAATTAACAGACTTTGAACGCTGATTGGTAGCTGGAGCTAGACGCTTGGTACATTCCATTTCGGAAATCGTTAGGAAATTCAATATTCTAAGATATACCGTGTCAATAGTGTACCGAGAACACCAAATTTCAGACATCACCTCTCACCACGAACAACGATATGTGTAGTTTGGGAATTACTTCGCATTCGGAAGCTCGGCGGCCAAGTTGGGCAGATTTATGATCCAGTGTGTTCTATACAGTTGGCTTCACTTCACGACCGAGAGCAGCGGCATTTGTGTGGAATTGTCAGTGCTAACAGACGAACAACACTGCCTGAAATAACTGCAGAAATCGATGTGGGACGTACGACGACAATATCCATTAAAACAGTGCTGCGAAATCTGGCGTTTAGGGGATATGGCAGCAGACGACCGACGCGAGTGCTTTTGCACGACACCGCCTGTAGCGCCTCTCCTGGCATGGCCCACATATCGGTTGGACCCTAGGCGACTGGAAAATCGTGGCCTGGTCGGATGAGTCCCGATTTCAGTTGGTAACAGCTAATGGTACGATTCGAGTGCGGCGCAGACCCCACGAAGCCATGGATCAAGGTTTTCAACAAGGCACTGTGCAAGCTTGTGGTAGCTCCATATTGATATGGGCCGTGTTTACATGGAATAGACGAGGACGCTTGGATGTTCGGCTACTCGTAGACGATTTACAGCCATTCAAGACTGCCATGTTCCCAATCAACTATGGAATTTGATGGATGACCGTGCGCCATGTTACTGGGCCACAGTTGCTCGTGACTGGCCTGAGAAACATTCTGGACAATTAGAGCGAATGCTTTGGCCACCCAGATAGCCCGACATGAATCCATTCGAATATTTATGGGTCATTATCGACAGATCAGTTCGTGCACCAGATTCTGCACCGGCAACTCTTTCACAGTTATTGAAAGCTATAGAGGTAGCATAACTTAATATTTCTGCAGGGAACTTCCAGCGACTTGGGTCTATGCCACGTGGAGTTATTGCACTACGCTGAGCAAAAAGAGATCCGAATCGATATTGAGAGGTATGCCATTACTTTTATTACCTCAGTGTATAGCTTCGTCCAATGTACAGTACATCTCGTGAAAAGATCCTGAAGGTAAAATTAGAAAGATTCGAGATCACACAGAAATTTACCAAAAGAGAACAAAAAAGAGAAGAAGTAACAATGGTATAGAAAGTATTCTCCATCACATACTATAAGGTGGCTTGAGGAGTACAGATGTAGATGTAGACCACAGTGATAACTCTCAGGGTTATCAATAACACTGAAGTAAGAGTACTTTAATTATCGTGCTTTGAAACGTTGAAGCACCCTCGAAAGAACGTTGACATCGCTATATGATCCACGATAATACTCTACGGACAAAACTCTGCTCGAGATAGTGCGACGGAGGAGGTGAAGGTAAACCGAATATAGCGAAAACCATTTTGTCATCGGGATAAATGGAGACACTTCTTTGGGGCTCCTAGGCCACTATCATTGACTATTTGGAAAGGAATATAGGGACTAGATTTTATTGTGAGAGAGGTAGACTATTCTGTAGATATGGAGCCATTGGTTACCGCTGATGACGTCAAGAGACAGACAGCGGTGGTGCCGACTTCAAACCTCACACACTGCACAGACACTCCTCACGTTATTTACACTCATGTTTCTACATCTCGGCTCGCAAAACAGTAGTTATTTTCCTGCCGTCCTTTAAGTTTTATTCTTCTTGGTTAACAAACGTCTATTAAATAACCATGTTGTTGTTGTTGTTGTTGTTGTCTTCAGTCCTGAGACTGGTTTGATGCAGCTCTCCATGCTACTCTATCCTGTGCAAGCTTCTTCATCTCCCAGTACTTACTCCAACCTACATCCTTCTGAATCTACTTAGTGTATTCATCTCTTGGTCTCCCTCTACGATTTTTACCCTTCACGCTGCCCTCCAATGCTAAATTTGTGATCCCTTGATGCCCCAGAACATGTCCTACAAACCGGTCGCTTCTTCTTGTCAAGTTGTGCCACAAACTCATCTTCTTCCCAATTCTGTTCTATACCTCCTCATTAGTTATGTGATCTACCCTCTAATCTATAGCATTCTTCTGTAGCACCACATTTTGAAAGCTTCCAATCTCTTCTTGTCCAAACTATTTATCGTCCATGTTTCACTTCCTTACATGGCTACACTCCATACAAATACTTTCAGAAACGACTTCCTGACACTTAAATCTATACTCGATGTTAACAAATTTCTCTTCTTCAGAAACGCTTTCCTTGCCATTGCCAGTCTACATTTTATATCCTCTCTACTTCTACCATCATCAGTTATTTTGCTCCCTAAATAGCAAAACTCCTTTACTACTTTAAGTGTCTCATTTCCGAATCTAATTGCCGGCCGGAGTGGCCGTGCGGTTCTAGGCGCTACAGTCTGGAGCCGAGCGACCGCTACGGTCTCAGGTTCGAATCCTGGCTCGGGCATGGATGTGTGTGATGTCCTTAGGTTAGTTAGGTTTAATTAGTTCTGAGGTCTAGGCGACAGAAGTTAAGTCGCATAGTGCTCAGAGCCATTTGAAACATCCTAATCTAATTCCCTCAGCATCACCCGACTTAATTGGACTACATTCTATTATACTCGTTTTGATTTTGTTGATGTGTATCTTATTTCCTCCTTTCAAGACACTGTCCATTCCGTTCAACTGCTCTTCCAAGTCCTTTGCTGTCTCTGACAGAATTACAATGTCATCGGCGAACCTCAAAGTTTTTATTTCTTCTCCATGGATTTTAATACCTACTCCGAATTTTTCTTTTATTTCCTTTACTGCTTGCTCAATATAAATAACCATAAGCGAACTGAAAACGCAGTGTAAAAGGTATAATATTCTTCTCAAATAATAATATGCTTTAGGAGAAAGTGAACTCAGCGTGTGTGCTTTTGCCATGTGAGGGCTTTTTTCATTTAACACGTCTTACTTTTCTTATTAAGAACATAATCTGGCCCGCCGTGAAATACGGCGACAAATTTGCCACCAATTCCGTTTTCACTGCCAGACCACTGGTGCTTCGCCGTCTTGTCCTCATAAGAGCATCTTTCCTTTTTTTTCTTTTTTTTTTTTTTTTTTTTTTCAAGATCGAATCTCTTGCTCTTAGAAAAGACATTTCTCTCTTCAGGTCTTTAATTTCATTGACTCTTTTCAAATATTTTGCGAGGGGTCTACTTGTACGTGGAACCCTATTTTGTAATATATTTCGTGAAAAATAACATGAAATGGTTATGACATGTAGAGGAGATTATATCTTTGACATCACAGAACCAAAGATGTTGCCTGAGTGGCAGAATCGATTGTAAGTACGGGCACGCGGAGCGCAGTAGCAGTTGCCATTGCACTCTGTCATATGTAGGATGTAAGGCTTAAAGCTAACAGCAAGCTATGAGAATTTAGTTGTTGGTCTATGAACGCAGCATAATACAGTTTTGTAAGGTAATGAAATTTTTTATATTTGATTTTAAGTATGCAGCAACGCAATGTGGATCTTGCTAATTTTACAGTACTGACTCTTGAATGTAGGAACCAAGTATTTTCCATCAGATATAATGTAGATGTTGATTAGGTATACCCGATTTGTAATATTTTGTTTTTTTTTTGTAATCCTGATACAGAGAAATTAAATTTTGTAATCTATTTTGTCAAATGATGTCAGATCTATTGTCATGTAACAGTCTAAGTATTTTTAATTACGACAGTACGTGAGAATTGCAGAACAGTTTAGTTCACTGATTCTGAAGTTAATGTAAACTTTTTCATATTAGATTTTGTGAAAGAGAAACTTTATTTTGAATACAATTTTCAAACTGAACCATTCGGTCTCAGCGTATCCCCTTATCACTAAGTCGTCCTCTTCCATGTCGTGTTTATTTAAATCCAATGAATATTTTTTAAAGAAATCTTTTTTTCGATCGGAATCAGAAAGTTATTAATGTACCAGAATCACAAAAGTATTAATGTTTCTATCAGTTTCAACACGGGCAGCATTACACTGCGCTGAGCCAATATCCAGTATTTTCACTGAACGTGTGCAAGGTTATTCGTTTATCAACTAATCTACTGACATTATTTGTATGAGGCTATTTGAAGGCCGGTATTCCTCTCCGCTGAGCCAAGACTGAGTATTTTGTATGCTTACTGTGAAGAAAACAGAATACCAAGATTACATGCGTTGCGACTCTAGAGCTAAGGATAATGTATTTCATTGTTTATTTGTATATGGAATTTTATCAGTTTATTGCACAGGGTCATAGAACACTTTGCTCACGAGACTGAGTAAATTTAAGAGTGATTGATTTCATTATAGGCATTACATACTGGTTTTCCAGATTAAGTTATTTAATTTTTCTTTGAATTACAATAAAACTGATTAAGCACACCATTTGCTCAACAACACATTACACAATAAATTTCCGTAAGAGAAACATTACGCATTGTGTATTCATTAAGAAACACAAATAATATAATTTAAAGAACCTTACCATCTTTGGATCGCTGGTCACCTCTGTGGAGGTGACATGGTCCAGTTGCCTCTTTTTCGGAGAAGTCGAATGTAAAGTAGTCACATTATTGTTTCACACAGTCCTCGTATAACACAGAGGCTCTTTTTGGTTAAGACCTGCAATGAAAGATAAATAATTTTAAATACATTCTCTTTGTTTACGAGAGTAGTGTTATCAACAGACACAAAACAGTGCATAATAGTTGAGGGATCAAAATGGTCGCTAATTAGGCATGTACTATCTCGTTCCCGGCAAAATAGTATTAGTAACTAATTTGTACCTGATGTTGTGTAGTACTAGAATACGATGAAGTAATCTCAAGATGGACACAGTGCGAGCTAGGTGTTTGTTGCGACGGCATGTGTCTCGCTGAAGCAAGCGCCTGAGTGGCGCGCCAAGTAGTTCATTTCTTATTACCAGCAGGTAGCCTCCTGAAAGGAAATTTCCGGAATATATTCTTACATAGGCCACATAAACTTAATCCTTTCGAAGCTACCCATGTATTTTGAAGCATCACGTCTATCGGAAAGGGGTAATATAGTACGCCCGGAGTTTTATAAGCAACCTTTTTGCATGCACCAACAGGACAATTAGTCCTGCTTTTATTCATTTTGAAAATAAAAAGCAGTAGGGGTTGTTAGGAGGTGGTCATTCTTAGCACAGACAGATGTCGACTTTACTAATATTAACTTTATGCAAGGTACATTTTTTCATATGCTGCGTCGTTTTCGAGATGTTTCGTTGTATCAAGTTACAACAAATACCATATATACGAGTTTGTACATGTAGCTCTTTTGACTTCTGTACTTGAAGATAAAATTAATTTAGAGATTCCAAATAAAACAGCAAAACATGAACTTGTTTTTCTTATTACGCAACAGAACTTATTTGTATGCCTTTCAGAGCTTTTTATGTCACATGATATATGTTTTGAGCTCTATGTCCATTTTCCAGTGTTACTGTTTCAAAGCTGTTATACTTTATCTAATCAAATGTATCCAGACATCCTCATATAATACGTAACTTATCACTAGATGTCACGAGAGGTAGACCAGCCGAAATAAAAGAACGAAAGTTGTCAGTAAAAAAGCACTAATGGCAGAATGGGTCACCAAGACCTCAGTGACTTCGAGGTGGACTAGTCATTGGATGTCATCTGACTAAAAAAACCTTCTGGGGCCTGCCAGCCCCTCTAAAGATGAAAAGTCCAGTGTTGGTGTTGTGATTGTGACGTGGAAACGCCAAGGAATAACCACAGCTAAATAAAGACCGGAAGACCTCATGTACTGATAGACAGGAGTAGGTAGGCGGTGAGAGATCTGTTGGAGAGAAGGTGTTCAATGACATCATAGTTGAGTCAACGGATTTCTCCACCCTTAACCTCACTATTCTCACAAAGGCCAATTTTCCTGTGTTTAAAATGGCAGGAAATTCAAAAACTGGCAGGAAATTCAAAAATAGCCAAGGTTTCCCCCCGCTCCTATGTTGTTATTGCAGAAGTAGGAATGTTGCTGTTGTCATAAGTGTAAATTGGTGGGAAATTCTAAAATCGAAGATGATGCATTGTCATGCTGTTGGAAGTAAGTCTCTTGTGTTAAGCATAGAATCCAAGATAACTGACCTGGAAAATGGGTGCTACCCCACTATTATATCAGAGTCGAAGATGGTGATCCAACATGGCGACTGGGGCATACTGGTGCAGCTCTATGACATCGGAATCCGATATGATCCAATATAATTGACCTTGAATACTGGTGCAGCTCTATGACGTCAGAACCAAGGTGCCAAGACAAAGAGAACTAACTCAGCTGCTAGAAAGGGCCCAATCCAGTAGAGACATGTATGGCTATTTATAGCAGTCAGGTCACTTGTTCTAAGTGTGGAATATCATACTGCTTATCATAAGTTAAACAATCCCGCTCTGAAGTCACAGTTTAAACATTCCCCCTCCCAATTTCCAAAAGGCTGACACATAATGTCATACAGTGTCATGTAATTTCAATATATAAATCACAGCTCATACATCTGCCAAGTCCATTTGTACTAAACATAAACAATCTCTCATATCTCTCCCCCCCCCCCCACACACACACACATTCCTCTCAAATTACGGTTTAAACAATTCTTCCTCTACACCAATTACCATAAGTTCAAAATGATGAGATAATCAATTTATCCTAAGCTTAAAATGGCGGGATATCTGCTGGCAGTCAAAGCTATACAGAACTCATCCTAACTTTAAAACTGTATAGCCCACTGATGCATCCTGAGTGTCACTATCATGTCTAGTGGGAACGGTACAGGAGCAATTGCGTTTCTACAATGAGAATTTCACTCTGCAGCGGAGTGTGCGCTGATATGAAACTTCCTGGCAGATTAAAACTGTGTGCCGGACCGAGACTCGAACTCGGGACCATTGCCTTTCGCGGGCAAGTGCTCTACCATCTGAGCTACCCAAGCACCACTCACGCCCTGTCCTCACAGATTTACTTCTGCCAGTACCTCGTCCCCTACCTCCCAAACCAAAATGTTTGGAAGGTAGGGGACGAGATACTGGCAGAAGTAAATCTGTGAGGACGGGGCGTGAGTCGTGCTTGGGTAGCTCAGATGGTAGAGCACTTGCCCACGAAAGGTAATGGTCCCGAGTTCGAGTCTCGGTCCGGCACACAGTTTTAATCTGCCAGGAAGTTTCAATTGCGTTTCTATTTACAGGAACATCACACGGGGGAGGACCACTTCCACACTCATCACGGAGCTTAGATCTGGCGGCAACCACCACTATTCTGTGGTCAGTCGACCGGTATGCTACGCAACGCTGGACCAACGCCGCCATACGTTGCCCTGCAGTGTCTGACATTCCACATCTACTTCTATATCTACATCTACATACTCCACAAAGCACCGTACAGTACGCTATACTACTACTACTAATTTCCTTTCCTGTTCCATTCGCAATAAGAAGGTGAGAAAAAAGACTATCTATATACCTCTGTACAAGCCCTGCATCCTCTAATCTTATCTTCGTGGTCCTTGCACGAAACGTATGTCGGTGGCAATAGAATCCTGAAGTCAGGTTGAAATGCCAGTTATCTAAATTTTCTCAGTAGATTTACTCGAAATAAATGTTGACTTCTCTCAAGGGATTCCCACTTGAGTTCCCAAAGCATCTCTGTAGTACTTGCTTGTTGTTCAAACCTACCAGCAACAGATATAGCTACCCACCTCTGAATTGCTTCGATGTCTTCCTTTAATCTGACCTGTGCAGATACCAATTACTGTTGTTGTTGTTGTTGTTGTGGTCTTCAGTCCTGAGACTGGTTTGATGCAGCTCTCCATGCTACTCTATCCTGTGCAAGCTTCTTCATCTCCCAGTACCTACTGCAACCTACATCCTTCTGAATCTGCTTAGTGTATTCATCTCTTGGTCTCCCTCTACGATTTTTACCCTCCACGCTGCCCTCCAATGCTAAATTTGTGATCCCTTGATGCCTCAAAACATGTCCTACCAACCGATCCCTTCTTCTAGTCAAGTTGTGCCACAAACTTCTCTTCTCCCCAATCCTATTCAATACCTCCTCATTAGTTACATGATCTACCCACCTTATCTTCAGCATTCTTCTGTAGCACCACATTTCGAAAGCTTCTATTCTCTTCTTGTTCATACTAGTTATCGTCCATGTTTCACTTCCATACATGGCTACACTCCATACAAATACTTTCAGAAACGACTTCCTGACACTTAAATCTATACTCGATGTTAACAAATTTCTCTTCTTCAGAAACGATTTCCTTGCCATTGCCAGTCTACATTTTATATCCTCTCTACTTCGACCATCATCAGTTATTTTGCTCCCCAAATAGCAAAACTCCTTTACTACTTTAAGTGTCTCATTTCCTAATCTAATTCCCTCAAACACTAGAGCATGCTAAAGAATGTGTTGTACTAATGACTTGTAAGGGTCTCCTTTACAGGTGAACCATACTTTCCTCAAATTCTCCCAATGAATCAAAGACAACCATTCACTTTGCGTACTACAACCCTTAGATGACTAGCTGTCGTAAAAGTGCCGATAAACCCTAATGGTGCAGAATGTACAATACACCATCATAGGGTAGCTGCTTTCTAAAGCAGTTGGTACCATGTCATACAGCTAGGAATGCAGGCAGATGCTCGTCTACAATCTAACAAGACTGTATGTCTCCCAATACAGGTGGCACTGTCTATAAGATGACACATATTTCAAATGTATTCCTAAGATTACACTATTTTAAACTTAAACATTCTCTAAAGTTATAACAGGGCCGCTAACTGTTGTGTTAGAGGAAAGCAATGTAACAGGTCTCTCATTGCATATCTGGAGCAGTCAACATGACTCTTTGTAGACTGCTATTCAGTCTTCAACCGAGTGTAGTTACCTGAGAGTTTCAACACCACCATGGCTGTATGATGGCATGCTTTAGCACAGTTTGCAATCTTTGTTGACATCCAGTTAACAATTTTTTACAGATGAAGTCTGAATCCGATTCATTGAAAGTATACACCACTCATGACAGATGTCTGAATTACGCCTTTTAACAATCATCACTTTTTACTGTATGTGTACAGTATGGGTAGCACAAGTGAGGATAAGAGTGGCATATATTTTATATAAAATACAGAGATGGTTCTGTGTGATACAAGCCTCTGGCTGGTTTCCGGACATACAGGGTGAATAGTATTTAAACCGACAAACTCTGGAAGGTTGTAGGGGACATCAAAACAAATATTATTGCCTAATGGCACTTTTTCCTATGAGGATTATTTAAACCAGTGAAGGCCGTATTACGCTCTTCGGTTGTTAGGGGCCGTATTACGATCTTCAATTGTTAGAGGGCGTATTACTTTGTTCATTTGTAGGCAACTGCTGTCCACCAGTGTAGTAGAGCATTGTCTCTGTTTACTAATGGAGCGATACATCTGGAGTGAGTACACTGATATGGTTGGTGCATATTACCTAGCGCACCACAACGTACGAGCTGCACAGCGGGTTTATCAACAACAATATCCCAATCGCCGTATCCCGCACCACACGACCTTTGCTGCTGTGTTCCAACGTCTGCGTGAGACCGGTCATTTAGCAGATTACCTGGACACGGACGCCGTCGCATGGTAAGAACGCTGCAATTTCAAGATGCTGTCTTGCAGCATGTGGAGCGGGATCCTTCAGTCAGCACTCGTGCAATTGAACGTAACATGGGGACAAATCAGGCAAATGTAAGAACAGTCCTTCGAGAGCAATTGTTACGTCCATTTCACTTACAGCGTGTCCACAACCTGGAACCAGTTGATTATCCAACCCAGAGAATAGTTTTCGCAGTGGTACCTGGAACAGTGTGAAATGCATCCTGCATTTTCATCCACTGTGTTGTTTACTGATGAAGCAACGTTTGGGCATGATGGAGTCTTTAACAAGTACAATTCGCATGTTTGGAGTGAGGACAACCCACATGCCACAATTACTAGCGTTCATCAAGTGCGGTTCTTCGTTAACATGTGGGTCGATGTTGTTGGGGACTGTTCAACTGGGCCGTATCTGCTACGTATGCCATTAAATGGCAGGCGCTATTACAATTTTCTCGCCAGAGCATTGCCGGAATTGCTGGAAGACGTCCCGCTCCCTACAAGACAACGCATGTGGTTCCAACATGACGGGGCGCCAGCACATTTCAGTCGTCGTGTGCGTCGATTCCTGGACCGACGGTTCCCAGAAAGGTGGATTGGCAGAGGTAGTCCTGTACCATGGCCTGCTCGATCCCCAGATATGTCCCCTCTGGACTTTTTTGTGTGGGGAGAGACGTGCAACCTTGTTTACGCAATTCCTGTTGCATCAGAAGAGGATCTGGTTGCCCGGATAGTAGCAGCAGCAGGAACAATTCAGGAAACTCCTGCGGTTTCAGCCTGTATCAGACAACACATGATCCTACGGTGTAACCTTTGTTTACGTGTCAATGGAGGCATTTTTGAAAATCTACTGAAATTAAAATTGGGTTGTGTTAATGTGTTGTCTCTTGGTCATAAAAAATGGAAAAGTGCTTGTTGGTTTAACTAATTTGCCGCCAGAGACATCTTCCTCTACCGTTTTAAATACTCCTCATAGGAAAAAATGACATTAGGGATAAATATTTGTTTTGATGTCCCCTACAACCTCCCAGAGTTTGTCGGTTTAAATACTTTTCACCCTGTATAACGCATCAGTTGTTTCACGAAGTTCACTTAAACTGCGGGCGCAGAACCGTATTCCAGCAGACTGGACGGTAGGTTCGAAGGGAAACCTCAAAGATAGGAGAAACCAGAGCTCACACATAAGTTCACTCTCGTTTCCTTTCTCTAAAACGTCGTTACGGAACCAGAGACATTCTGTTAGCATCAAAACAGTTATTTGCCTTCCCGTTTTCGCAAAACTGTAGTCTCTGCACTGGAATGTGGATGTGGTTAGCTGGATGGTGTAGAAGTACACAGTCAAAGAATAACGTCTGCTGGTGTCCCATGCACTAACGGAGATTCATTGAAAGTATACATCACCCAAGACACATGTCTGAATTACGCCTTTTAATAATCACCACTTTTTATTGCATGTATACAGTATGGATAGCACAAGTGGGGACAAGTCACTCCAGGTCAGCTTCGCTACAGAGAGTCTTGCATCTGCACATTGGTGGTTTGAAACGTTTTTACGCAAAAGTGTGATGACACAACTCTCTTAGACACCAAATATACTACGAGGAGGCGTAAGACCTAAGACCATCAGTAAGTATGTTGTAGGATAGAATAGGGCAGCAACCTTGATTTATCCAAGCCATCGACGCATTTCGAGCGACATGTGAAGATCGCTACACCATCCACATTGATCGCCACAAAGTCCCATGACAGCGTAAGACGTTTGATCATGTGTGTAGTAGGGTAGGAACTATTTCTATATACAAGTATTTAAAGAATTGTAGGGGGCATCAGCAGACTGCATTATCCATCGATGTGCTGATGCAAGACCACCTGTAGCGAAGCTGATCTGGAGTGACAGCTCAACAGCCTACACCCCCTCCATTAGTGCATGGGACACCAGCAAAAGTCATTCTTTGCTCTGGATATTTCTGCACCATCCAACGAACTATGCTCACATTCCATGCAGAGACTCTAGTTTTCCGAAAGCTGGAAGGCAAGTAACTGTTACGATCCTAGGAGAATGTGTCTGATTTCATTCGGTACCTGTTGTCATACACCCTAGAACTGATTGTACTAGTGTCGTCAACGAATTTTTTCCTTACAAGTACAAGACATTTTCTGAGAAACCTTACAGAAAATGTAATTTTCCATCCACTTCTCCGATAATTTACAAAGAACAATTAGAGTTAGCCACTGTACAGCAATTGAATTGCAAAACCAGTGCTACCAAAGCGAAATCTATGACAGAAGTAGAGGTGTAGAGGACAGCAGCGTTTGACGTCCAAACATAAAGTGTGCTGCATTAATGCCATGAACGAGAACAGAATGGAACACTAGACAACCACAATCTCTTTCTCTCACACACACAGTAACTATCGAGCAAACAACTAGAGAAACGTGTGCTTAGAACTAAGAAAACCTCGACAAAAGTGTAAGTGTGTTACGTTGTACACAGGACATTCAACATTCTTAGCAAATTTCGTATGGTCGTGTCTTCTATGTGCGAACGTACTGATTGTGATTTAATACCATCAATATGCTAAAGTAAAATCAACAGACAAATATTGAACTGGTCTGTAGGACACAACTTCCAATGATCCCTCCTCTGAACAGAAAGCGATCTAGTACTCACGCCACGTTAAGCTATTTCTGAAATAAACTGTGTTTTACATTGCAAATAGGACATCCAACATCTCTAGTGGATTCATTATGGTACTGTCATCTACGGTTCAACATCATGTGGCCCTGTCAGTCGTCGATTTCAATGTCATCGTTGAAGTCGTTTAGTAAACTTTGTGCTTTAGTTTTCGGCTGACGTTTCTTATTGTTTATAGTGAAATATTTCGGTAAAATTTTCATTCACTGTTTTAACTTCGTTGAGTCTTCCAGTGGCCACTTCAAATTTTGGTTTTAGCTAATAAGTTTTGTGGAGTTTTGTTGGTATTGGTATTACTTGTGGTTTAGTAGTATTAATAAAAGTTGTTGCTTTCTTAGTAGAGAGAGAATTTCGAGACTGCTATTGTTAGTTCTATAAATAGGTTTACTAGTGTAACTGAACTTAGGAAACGTAGACGTTTCTTTTTCAGTAACTGTAAAATTTTACCGTGAGTGACAAGTGTGGGCTCTGTCGTAGGTTTGTGAATATTAGGTCGCGGGGATTTGTTGAAAGTATTTTCATTGAGGGGAATGCTGTTGGGAAGCCAGTGGGCATTCTTACGAGATCCTCTCTTGGGAATGCAGAATTTGTAGTAGAAATAAGTTTACAGAGGAGCAAGAGCGTAAGATCTGTGCCCTTCATGTGCAGTTACAATACGCAAAGGAGGAACTAGATAGGTTGAGAAGGATGAGGAGAGCTGGGGAATGGGAACTGGCAGTTGAAAAGAAGTTAGCTAGGAGGAGGAGGTATTCAGACAGTTGTATTTTGAGTACATGCAATAGATTTGACCAACTGTCAGAGTTGAGTGGAGAGGAGCCTCTTGTAGCTGTAGGTGTAGGAAACATGCAGCAGCCCTCAGCAGGTAGGAGGCCTAAGTCAGTTGCAAAGTCTAACAGAAATAAGAAGGTTCTGCTGCTAGGTAGTTCACACGGTAGAGGTGTGGACCAGCAGTTGAAGGAAGTGTTGGGGAGTGAGTACCAGGTCACCAGCATTTTGAAGCTTTTTGCAGCGTTGGCTCAGGTGACTGGCAGCATAAGGGAGTTATGTAGGAATTTTACGAAGGAGATCAGGTAGCGATAGTGGGTGGAGCGGGGAATAGCCTTGATAGGGACGGGGAATATGATGGTGGTGACCTAGTAAAGATAGATACTCAAACTGGTGGCATTAATGTGCAATTCGCGCAACTCTTTCAGCGTCATGCTCGGCCTCTTCTTAATGCAGCCGTTACGCGCGTTGACATGGGGCTGGAGAGAGTGCTGATGGCAGAGGGCATGGGTCACATTGCAGTGGTGCCAGTTGGGTCTATCAGTAGATCAGGTTTCACTAGGCATGGCCTGCACCTCAATAGGTATGGGAATGGGAGGATGGCAAAGTTTATAGGTGACAGTGTAGTGGATGGTGGTGAGATTACTCATGGAGAAATTCCTGTAGTAGTTGGTGTTAGAGCTGCACCTTTTTTAGATTGAAGTCAGGTAATAGGAACACATGCTTAAAGGAAGTCCCTCTAACTATGGAATCCCCTTCAGAGAACGTCATGTTTCCAAGCAGAGAAGGAATTAGCATATTTCCTCAAAATATAAGAGGTTATTAGGGATATAGTTAGTGAACTGCTTGTAGATGTTGACTCTGAAATTGTTGGTATATCGGAACATCACTTAAATAATTTGACAATTCAGAAGTTTCCTTTACCAGGATACAGATTAGCTGGCTGTTTTTCAAGGAGTTCCTTGCGGAGTGGGTGAGTGGCCATGTACGTAAGAAACAGTATTTCATTTGAATCCATAGACGTATCATGGCACTGCAATAAACAGATATTTGAATGCTGTGCAGGGACAGTTGAGATTAGTGAAACTAAACTTCTAATTGTTGTTGTTTACAACTCCCCCAACTCAGACTTCAGAGCATTTCTGCTCAAGCTAAAGCGGGTTCTTGATTCACATTGTAGGATGTACCAGAAATTACTTACATGGGGTGACTTCAATATTAATTTTGTATATGATTGTGCAAGAAAAAAGAGATCTCCTAAGTTAATATGATCTGATGCAGACTGTTTTACTTTTTCAATTAGGGTGCAAGGTAACAGTAGCACAGCCATAGATAATATTTTTTTTCATTCTTTATTACTAGATGGCATTCTATTAGTAAAAGGGTGAATGGCCTTTCAGACCATTATGCAGAAATTTTAACACTAAAAAACTTCTGCACCCAGATAAACGTCACATGTAATTACAAACACCGTTGGAAAACTAATCCAATGGGAATAGAGAGTTTTTTAAACCTCATCAAGGAACAAGTGTGGCAGGATGTTTATAGTGCCGATAACATACATGATAAATACAATGCTTTCCTTCACACATTTTTCATGTTCTTTGTCGGTTGCTTCCCATTAGAACGTTATAAACGGGGTACTATTCTCTTTTCTCTGTGAGGTACTGGATGGGTTAAATGAAAGGTTTCCAACGCTAGACGCATTTTTTGATCTAACTAAGGCGTTTCATTGTGTTGATCATAAAGTATTGCTCCAGAAGTTGGACCATTACGGAATAAGGGGAGTAGCTCACAATTGGTTCACCTCTTACTTTAACAACAGGCACCAAAAGGTCATTATTCACAGTATTGAGAATGGCTATGTTGTGGAGTATGAGTGGAGTACAGTCAAATGGGGGGGGGGGGGTGTGCCCCAGGGATCAGTGGTGGGGCCACTCCTGTTCCTTATTTATATAAATGATATGCCCTCCAGTATTACAAAATGGTTCAAATGGCTCTGAGCACTATGAGACTTAACATCTGTGGTCATCAGTCCTCTAGAACTTAGAACTACTGAAACCTAATTAACCTAAGGACATCACACACATCCATCCCCGAGGCAGGATTCGAACCTGCGACCATAGCGGTCGCACGGTTCCAGACTGAAGCGCCTAGAACCGCTCGGCCACCAGCGGCCGGTTCCCAGTATTACAGCTGACTCTAAAATATTTCAGTTTGGTGATGACACTAGCTTGGTAGTAGGGGATGTTGTGTGCAACATTGGCTCTGTTTCAAATAGTGCAGTTCATGACGTAACTTCATGGCTTGTAGGAACTAAACTAATGCTAAATCGCAGTAAGACTCAGCTTTTAGAGTTTCTAAGATACAATTCAACAAAACCCTACGTTTTAATTACACGGAATAGGCTTATGATTAGTGAAAGTGAACATTTCAAATTTCTAGGTGTTCAAGTAGACAGTAAACTGTCATGGAAAGCACGCGTTCAGGATCTTGTCAAAAGACTTAATGCTGCCATTTTTACTATTCGAACGGTATCTGAAGTAAGTGATCGTTCGACACGAAAATTAGTCTGCTTTGCTTATTTCCATTCGCTTATGTCGTATGATATTATATTTTGGGGTAACTCTACCCATTCTAAAAGGGTATTTTTGGCTCATAAACGGTCGTTTCGGGCAATAAGTGGTGTAAGTTCGCGAACCTCTTGTCGACACCTGTTCACTAGTCTGGGTATTCTGACATTGGCCTCTCAATATACATATATATATCTTTACTGTCGTTTCTCGTTAACAATACCAGCTTGTTCCCAAGAATAAGCAGATTTCACTCCTTTAATACTCGGCAGAAACCCAACCTGCAATTGGATCAGACTTCCTTAACTCTTGTGCAGAAAGGTGTGCAGTTACTGATTTTCAATAAGCTACCACAAGAATTCAAAAATCTTAGCAATAATCCACGCGCTTTCAAATCAAACTGAAGAGTTTCCTCACAGGTCACTCCTTCTATTCTGTTGTGGAGTTCCCTGGAAAATTAAGGTGATTCTTATGTTATATTGTTGATTGCTTTAACTTAAGCTTATGGCTTGACTTTTTTTGGGTTCATAAACATTCTATTTGGGTCTTTTATGAATTTTATGTTGTAATTTCGTGTACTGACACGTTCCAAGACCTTCAAGATTTTTCCCTCAATTTGGTCCTACGGAACTCGACATGTAAATAAATAAATAAAATATGAACATAGCTACTTCGCAGATACGCCTCGCTAGTGTAGACCTATGGTGGTGCCTCCTGTATGACTTCACTAAGAGATACATGCCGTTCTCGAAGAGAATCACCAATAAAGTTACGTGACATATAGTAGTAGATTCGTTGATGATGTATCTTTCAAATCTCTGTAAGTCTTGAGGCATCTCAACTACATGGGTTTTTCAAATATGCTTTGGTTTTAGGCATTATATAAGGTAACAACATGTGTAAATTTTATATATAAGCAGAGTAGACAGGTAAAGGGAATGCAAAGAAAAAGTGTCAAAAACAATAGGTATGAAAAGTAGTCTACGGAAGGCGCTTACCAGAAGAACGGGCAGGTTAGTTGGGTACCTGCTACAGCAACCAAGGATACTTAACTGGAAAGTGCTTAAGAGGGAATAAGTAGTAGGCGAAAGCAAAGAATATACCAAAGGGGTTCATGGAGATTAGTGGTTGTAGTAGTTACGTAAGCATGTCTCAAGATATATAAAAGATAGAGGACTTTGTTAAACCAGTGGGAAGACTGAAGACCAAAACGAAAAAGAGACATACAAACACACATTATTTTGGTGGCCTGAAGAGTAAACTCTTCTGCTTCTCTCCATGGAAAAATAAATGTAGAAGACGCATGGAAGCGTACAACAGTGGAACGAGACTTTGAAAAGCTAGCTGGGATATTTATGTGGTGAACTAGAGCGTAAAGCCCAAGCTGCGAAAGGAGGTAGCCACATGAGAAGACTCTGCAACTTGAGGACGGGTTTGTTGACACCGGTGAAGAGGACTGCGAGAGCGGAGATCAAAGGGTGTCCGCACAGCCTCAAGAGAAACCTCAGCGCCTACCTGACACTTCCTGTTATGATTGTCTAACTGCAAATGCAAGACTTCAGTCTGGTCTAAAATAACTGCAGACAGTTTTCGTGAGATATAGATAGCCAGCCCGTAAATGATTGACGTTTTGGCAGTTGTTTAAGTGTCAACATTTTGTCGTTATTCGGTATAACAATCTTCAAGAGTTAAACAGAAAGCTACCAGTAGATGGCTGATAATCCAAAGTCCATAATCTTCCACTTGAAACGTATGGCACGTTTGAGGCTGAATTTCTGTTACAAGCAGTGGGCACTGTGTATTAATCTAGTCGCAAACGGCCTTAGTAATTTCGTAGTAATATTCGGTTCCGTAGCTGTTACATTTTCTGCCAGTTTTCTCTGCATTTTCTTTTCCGTTGGTAAGTGTAAGTTTCTTCCTTAAACACATTACCGAAGAGCGTCTTTTGGTCCAAATGAAAGTAAGTGCCAAGGAACAAATCACTAGTTAGTTGCTCCTCAGATATCTGACACGACTTTTTGACTTCGAGTATGGAGCAGTGAAAGTGGACTCTAAATACAAGTGTGTTGTACCTCAGCCTCTCTTACTCAGTTTAACCCTTTCACTAGCAATTTTTTTTCTGAGTGAAAGACATTAATGTATGGTTATTTTAATTAATGTTGTGGTCAGAAGTAATAAAACAAAAAGACAATCGGCCAGGTGCGAGTAGAACTCCTACTCTCAGAGTTCCGTACAAACTTAATTATATGTCTAGACAGTTTATCCATTCTGCGAATCGAGAATCTCTATGATTTTTTTTCCTGTCCCGGGAACTCCAAGAGTTCCAAGAATATTTTAATTTTAAGTTTGAAGAGGGATAACAAATGACTAAAGAAATATTTCTTTCGTGTGATATGACAAATTAGAAATTTTCCGATTTTTTTTCCTTTACTTGTAACCGTGAAAACCTGCTTCTTGCCAAATTTCATGATCAACTGGAACTTCCTTGTAGGTTTTAATGAGTGAGGTTGCGAGTGTCGAAAAATGTGCCGTATATGGCCTCATCTTTTGATTGGATTGACTTAGAAGCTCAACATTTTGACACCACCAAGGGTGAAAAATTATTTTTTACCAGTCCGACGGATAGACTGACAGATGGACGGACAACAAAGTGATCCTATAACCGTTTTTTTACCGGTAAAGGTTACGGAACCCCAAAAATATTTCCCTTCTTTGTGTTTTCCATTGCGGCGAAGAGTGGAAGACATGAGATTATTCATAAATAGCTCGGACGGAGGTTTTAGAAGAAGACTGGGCAGAAACTACAAGACATACAGAAATCAGCCAGCTGTCAGCAGCTAGTGTATCTCTCTGAGTCTTGAACTCACGTTAGTGGAGCTCCGTATTGGACAAAGGTGTACAAATTCTCCTTCCAGTCTGCCTGCACCTGTCTGCGCTGCGACCCTTACAGCAACACAACCTGCTGCAACGGAGACACAAGAGTACATGTGTACTAAAGTGTAGTGGTTAAAGCGGGCCAACTTGGGTTCCAGCAAGCTTGGCAAGCTTCACGGGGACCGTTCAGTCTGCTGCACCTAACGGCAGACTGCTCTATCACTCCATCGTGATTACAGACTAGTTAGGTACGTGTCTGCGTAGGTCATGAACTTATCCGCAGTAGCTACCAAACAGAGATAACTGCCACTATACTTTCAGAAAGTCGGGACAGTTACTTCACTGAACCCAACGTCGACTTCAGGTGCCATTCTCTTAATGGCTGACAACAATTTCTTAAATCACAGAACGTCGATGAAATAATACTGGCGTTATTCTATAATACTAGTGTTATATTTGATAAAGGTTGGTGGTTAGCATTCATTACTATAGGAATAACTCTACTTAAAACACTACAAAAACACATGAAAGTACTTTGTATTTAGCTTCCGCTAAGAATTATTTGCTATTTGTGACTTTAAAAATAGAAGTGTTAATTTTTTCACTGTACCAAATTTCGATAGGTTCAAACATTGTTATGGTAAATACCTGACTTCTATGTAAACGTATCAGGACTTTTGTCACAGAAAGATTAAAAACTGCTACGCTAGCTGTTGGACAGAATTGAACAAATGAATAAAAGTTTCTAAAAAAAATTATTCTCGAAACATACTAATATATTGAATGGTTTTTCAGATTATGTATGTCACGGGATTAGCTATTTCCTACATATTTAAAGATGACCAAACACTATATTTTCCCTATCTTTCCACCTCGGATGAAGTTTTAGGATGATCTTACCACCTATCATAATCAAGACAATTTCGTCCCCTTTTGAATACACGCACTCATCATTTAATTGTTGAAATTCAAGAAGGCGCCTCGTTATTAACATTCACTAAATTCTGACCAATTTTTGTTGTCTGTAAATCAACTAATTAAAAAAATTATGAATGCATCACATTCCAGCTTATTCATTTGAATTGTATATATACAGGATATGTTTCCTTTGAAAACCCACATTAAAAAAAAACACTGCTTCGCAGATCAAATCGACTTACGATGTTGCACAAAATGTCTTAGAATAACAAGAATAAAATTTAGTTCATATCAACACTATATCTCTACAATATCGAGCACTTCCCACGATGCACTCGTACACAATTAGAGGTAGTCTCACAGAGTGAAGAAAGGGCTAAACAAGAAAAGAAACTAGAACCGCTTCAACAATTAAGGTAGACGTTACATTGGCTGCCAGCAGCGACACGACAAAAACACACTTCTGTAAAAAGATTCATGCACCATCGGGCACCTGATAAAATCGTCTCACCGCCGCGTGCACAATATGCAGTGCAGGGAGATGAGCATTTTGAGATGGCGGAGGCAAAAAAGACGGCAGATTGGCACAGCTGCCTGTGTAGGTTTGTTTTTATTAGTCTCAAGACTCTGCTTTATATCTGCCCACAGTTTGTTTTTCGAAGAGGTGATAGCTTCTTTGTGGAGCTTCTCTCGTTTTATTGTTGCCAGCAGCCACCCGGGCAGTTCAGTGGTGGTGATGCTCTAGCGTGGAGTGTTTTTGCTGGAACTGCTCAAGTTTTATTGTTGCTGGAAATGTGCTACGCTGTTTCACAAGTACCGAAGCTCTAACTTAATGTGATTTTCTCACGACGAGTCTTATCAAATATTCTCACCTTCTTCTGATTATTCCTTTTTACAGGAGGAGGCACTAGTTGCTATGTTATTGATTTGTTTTATCACCTCGTTTCTGTTTCTTTACTCTGTGTTGTAGGACTGTGACATTTGGTTCGATTGCTCAGCTTACTATTATTAACCAATACGAATGTAGTTTAGAACAACTTCGAATTAATTATACCAAACACATGGGCTCGCTCGGCTATAACTTATCGAATATAGCAGAACAGTGGCTGCATCGAAGTCCCCATATTCATTCAAGAGGTTCCACTCCCCATCTGGCGACCCTTCTTGAAGTTTCTTCGTGGTTTTTAAAATAATGAAAGTGGGAATGGTCCCTTTATAAGATAAACATTTATTTTTACACTCATCATTGATCAGTTCCTGTTTCGGTGTGATTAGCGGCGCATGACATCACACTCATTGGTGTCTTCACGCGGTTAGATTAAGGACCGCTGCAGGTAAATTAAATAGAAAATATGTTTCTAAAGGCTGTGGAACAATAGTGGGGGCAAAAGTTCAGTCATGGCTGCCCGGGCCTAAGTGTGGTATGTGCCTCCTCGCGCAAGTCTATACCCTCCCCACAAAACTCAGTCCCAACTCAACGAAAGTTTGCCCAAACGTCGTCTCTCATAACAAGCCTTTCCTCCCGCCTCCTCCGCTTACAAACACACACACACACACACACACACACACACACACACACACACACACACACACACACACACACCCAGTAGCACACTTACACACACACGTACTACTCTTGTAATCATTTGTTTGTCTGTATATACAAACACATCTACTGATTTCCGTCCCGTTCTGATGATCATTTCGTGTTATGTTGTTTTCTTTTCGTCTTAGATTGTATATGTAACAGTTTCCAGAAAAGCATAACTAATTTGTTTCATCTAAATATTATAGGGTTGAAAAACAAGATAAATGATTTTATTTCATGTCTAGAAGATATAGAAAATTCTGACGTGATATTCGTTATGTTCCTCTTTGAACACCATGTAACCACAGCGATTATAGACTAGCGTCATTTCATGAAGAGTTAGAAAAAAGAGGAGATGCAGCATATGTAAGAATTGAACACAACCTCATAAATATTGAAACAAACAGTTTTGTGTCGATCAGAACTTAGAAGCATATGATTGTAAGTTGTTGCTGCAGAATACTTCTCTGGTAATTATAACAGTCTGCAGATTCCTTTTAGGAATACCTTATCGCGCTATCTCTGAGAACAAGAAGAAACAATTAGCAGTTTGTGGAGTTTTTAGAGTAGACTTCTTAAAATATAGACAGGAAAAATGGAATGAAATCATTATTTGGATCATTCAGTGAAATTTAAGCAATTAATTTTTATACTCGTGTGCAACAAGATAGCAGGACCCTGATCGCTAACGTATTTATAGACAGTGCTCAGGCTGAAACAATTAATTGGTATACAATTGTAAAAATGTTCTATCTGTTCATGATGCATAATTAGTGGAATGAAACATTTCAGTACCTTACATTTCTGAGGCAGGTTCTTAATGATAACAAGATATAGTATTTTAAGTGTAACTCGAATGAGGTAGTTGGGATGAGATACGTATAGAAAGAGTTGCTCATGTCTAATTCAGTTCCTTTCCAAGTCAATTTGTATCAATATTCGAAAGTAGCTTTCCTAAAAAAAATAATGCAAAAAATCCATTAAGAAACTAAGGGAATTAAAATCTCAGGTAAGATAATGAGGGAAATTTAGATAAAGGCCAGAATAAGACAAAATCCGATTTTACATGCATGCTAAAAAAAAATTACTGTGACATTTTAGGGAAAGTCATTGAAAAGTCCAGGAGTATGTACATCCTGACAGAAATTAACAACGCAGATAGTATGATTCAAACCATAATAGATGTCAAAAGGAAGACAGGACAACCAATCAGCGTACAAGATACCATAACATTAAACTAAATGCCAATGTTGAGACTGATGATGTATAAATTACGACTACTTTTAACATTCATTTTATAAGTGGAGCAGCAAGAATAAGGTTAAATACTTCAGTTGAAGAAGCAACACAGTATGTCATTCCACAAAATTTTAAGCTACTAGAAGTGCATCTACATCTACGTGATTACTCTTCTATTCACAATAAAGTGCCTGGCAGAGGGTTCAATGAACCATCTTCAAGCTGTCTCTCTACCGTTCCACTCTCTAAAAGCAAGCCGGAAAAACGACCACTTAAATTTTTCCGTGCGAGCCATGATTTCTCTTATTTTATCGTGATGATCATTTCTTCCTATGTAGGTGGGTGGCAACAGAATGTTTTCGCGCTCGCAGGAGAAAACTGGTGATTCAGATTTCAAAAGAATATCCCGTCGCAACGAAAAACGCATTTGTTTTAATGGTTGCCACTCCAATTCACGTAGCATATCTGTGGCACTATCTCCCCTAATTAGTGATAATAAAAAACGAGCTGCCCTTCTTTGTACTTTTTCGATGTCATCCGTCAGTCCCACCTGATGCGGATCCCACACCGCACAGCAATTCTCCAGAATAGTGCAGACAAGCGTGGTGTAAGTAGTCTCTTTAGTAGACCTGTTGCACCTTCTAAGTGTTCTGCCAATGAATCGCAGTCTTTGGTTTGCTCTACCCACAATATTATCTATGTGATCGTTCCAATTTAGGTTATTTGTAATTGTAATGCCTAAGTATTTAGTTGAATTTACAGCCTTCAGATTTGTGTGACTTATCGCGTAATCGAATTTTAGCTGATTTCTTTTAGTATTCCTGTGAATAACTTCACACTTTTCTTTATTCAGGGTCAAATGCCACTTTTCGCACCATGCAGATATCTTCTCTAAATCATTTTGCAAGTCGTTGTGATCATCTGCAAACAATCTAAGACGGCTATTCAGATTGTCTCCTATGTCGTTAATATAGATCAGGAACAATAGAGGGCCTATAACACTTCCTTGGGGAACGCCGGATATTTCTTTTGTTTTACTCGATGACTTTCCGTCTATTACTGCGAACTGTCACCTTTCTGACAGGAAATCACGAATCCAGTCGCACAACTGAGGCGATACTCCGTAGGCACGCAGTTTGGTTAGAAGACGCTTGTGAGCAATGGTGTCGAAAGCCTTCTGAAAATCTAAAAATATGGAATCAATTTGACATCCCGTGTCGATAGCACTTATTACTTCATGGGTATAAAGAGCCAGTTGTGTTTCACAAGAACGATATTTGCTGAAACCGTGCTGACTGTGTGTCAATAAATCGTTTTCTTCGAGGTACTCCATAATGTTCGAATACAGTATATGTTCCAAAACCCTACTGCAAATCGACGTTAGTGATATAGGCCTGTAATTCAGCGGATTACTCCTACTTCCCTTTTTGGATATTGGTGTGACTTGAGCAATTTTCCGGTCTTAAGGTACGGATCTTTCTGTGAGCGAGTGGTTGCATATACAGTAGAGCGTCGATTATCCGAACGTCGGTCAACCGAACGACCGCTTAACCGAACTGTGTACTCGCTCGCACCTGTTACTCTCCCACCCTACTGTCCGTCATCCCCCTCACTCCCCAACCAAGTTTCCACAGTAGTCGCCGCACTGGGCCACCGCTGGCGGAACATTGCTTCTGATTGGGCCTTCACAAGGGACGTTTGAAGGGAAGAAGATTATGCTCTCGAAAACGTTTACAATGCTGACGAAACTGGACTTAACTGGAAAGCTTTACCGAGAAAAACTCTTGTTTCACGTCATGAATTAAAAGCACCTGGTCCTAAAACAAGCAAGGACCGTATTACAGCTTTGGCTTGTGCTAATGCTATTGGCAGTCGCCGACTGCCTATGTTCGTCATTGGTAAAAGTAAAAAACCGCGTTGTTTCAAGCACGTTAATATGTCAGCCTTGCCTGTTGTGTACACTTCACAAAAGAGTGCCTGTATGGATAGTACGATTTTTATGAAATTGTTTCTGGACGTTTTCGTACCCTCTGTAAAAGTTCATCAGCTAAAGAATGGGAAGAGGGAGAAACCACTGCTTCTCCTTGACAATGCACCAACTCATCCGTCATGTCATATTTTAAACAAAAAAGACGAGTTCATAAATGTAATATTTCTTCCACCTAACGTAACTTCCTTATTACAGCCCATGGATCAAGGCGTTATTGAGACTTTCAAACGATATTACAGGAAAGAATTGTTGCGTAAGTTATTGTTAGAAAGAGAAGAGGATGGAGAAGAAAGTCTCTTAAGAAATCATAAGAATAATGACTTGAAAGACGCGTCCTACATGATCAGCGCAGCGTGGAATAGTGTAAAGGAAGAGAATTTGAAGAAAGCCTGGAATAAAATTTTGGACACAGAAGAAAATTCACAAGGTATGATTGAAAATGACGAACAGAATGATATGTCCGTAATTCTAGGTATGCTAAAAGAAATAAATTGCCACGAATGTGATGAACACGATCATGAATGGATGAATATCAATGATGCAGATCCAGGACACCAAATCATGCAGGACAGCGAGATTGTAAACGACGTCACTGATAAAGGTGACGCCGCCAGCATCTCATCAATCAGTGCTCCAGAAAGTGTAGATGAAAGTATACCAACAGCTTCTGAGGCGTTCACTGGTTTAGATACTGTCTTGCGATGGTTTGAAGCCCAAGATGAAAGTGACCAGTTTCAGATATCTGTAATGAAAAAAGTACATGACTTAGCTGCTCTTAAACGTGTAGGCTTGCTTAGACAGACCAAAATAAAGGATTTTTTTAAACGTTAATTTTGTATACTGTTTGTATTGTTCATGCAAAATGCGTATGTAATATGTATATATTTTTGTTTAATAAACTGTGCCACATACTATATATTCCTACTGAAGTTGTCTTTGTATGTTACTTTGTAATACTAAAAGAGATGCCTGTTATTATGAATAAATTTATTGTACAGTACTTCTTTTTGGCAAATAAACATGTACAGTTCGATTATCCGAACAAACCAGTTTTCCGAACACCCATGTCCCCCAATTACTTCGGATAATCGACGCTCTACTGTAATTGATAAATGTGGAGCTATTTTATCAGCATACTCTGAGAAGAACATGACTGGTATACAATCTGGACCGGAGGCCTCGCCTTTACTAAGTGATTTAAGCTGCTTCGTTACTCCGAGGATATCTACTTCTGTTTCTCATCTTGACAGTTGTTCTTGATTGGCATTCAGGAATATTTACTTCGTCTTCTTTGGTGAAGGAGTTTCGGAAAACCGTGTTTAATAACTCTCTCCATTAATGGCACTGCCATCAGTGACTTCACCGTTGTTATCGCCCAGTGAAGGTATTGATTGCGTCTTGCCACTGGTGTGCTTTATGTATGACCAGAATCTCTTTGGGTTTTCTGCCAGATTTAGAGTCAGAATTTCGTTGTGGAAATTATTAAAAGCATCTCGCATTGAAGTACGCGCCATATTTCCAACTTCTGTAAAACTTTGCCAATCTTGGGGATTTTGCGTTCTTTTAAATGTGGCATCCTTTTTTCGTTGCTTCTGCAACAACGATCTGACCCGTTTTGTGTACCATGGGGGTTCAGTACCATCACTTATTAATTTATGTGGTATAAATCTCCCAACTGCTGTCGATATTATATCTTTGAAAACATTCCACAACTTTTCTACACTTACATGAACAGATCGGAAGGAGTGAAGACTGTAACTTAAAAAGGCGTTGCGAACATTTTTATAGGCTTTTTTTAATAGATATACTTTGCGTTTCTTTTTGATGGTTGTAGGTGTTACGGTATTCAGCCTAGCAGCAACTGCCTTGTGGTCGCTAATCCCTGTATTCGTCACAATACTCACTATTTGACCAGGATTGTATGTTGCTAAAAGGTAAAGTATGCTTTCGCAACCATTTACGCTCCGAGTGAGCTCATGAACTAATTGTTCAAAATAATTTTCCGAGAAAGCGTTCAGTAGAATTTCGAATGACGTTTTATGCCTGCCGCCGGCATATCGAGGGTAGATTAAAGTCACCACCGACTATAATTGTATGAGCGTGGTACTTATTTGAAATGAGACTCAAGTCTTCCTTGAACTGTTCAGTAACTATATCTTCTGAGTTGGGGGGGGGGGGGGGGCGTCGGTAAAACGATCCAATTAATAGTTTAGTCCGATTGTCAGGTATAACCTCTACCCATACTATTTCACGCGAACTATCTACTTCAATTTCGCTACAAGGCAAACTACCTCTGACAGCAATAAATACTCCACCACCAACTGTATTTAATCTATCCTTTCTGAATACCATTAGATAGTTTGAAAAAATTTCGGCTAAACCTATTTCCGGCTTTAGCCAGCTCTCTGTAACTACAACTATTTGAGCTTCAGTGCTTTCTATTAGGACTTGGAGCTCTGGTTCTTTCCCAACACAGTTACGAAAATTTACAACTACAATACCAATCGTTTCTACAACTACTTTACTGTGTTTTACCTGCCCAATTTAAACGGACGTCCCTTTTTTTGGTTCCCTGAAACCCTCTAACCTAAAAAACCGCCCAGTCCCTTCCACACAGACCCCGCTACCCGTGTAGCCGCCTCCTGTGTGTAGTTGACTCCTGACCTATTAAGCAGAACCCGGAAACCCAACACCCGATGGCGCAAGTCAAGGAATCTGCAGCCTACACGGTCACAGAACCGCCTGAGCCTCTGATTCAGACCTTCCACTCGTCTCTGCACCACAGTCGTTTCTATCGACGATGCTGCAGATGGTGAGCTCCGCCTTAATCTCGGAATAAAGACTGGCAGTCTTCACCATTTCCGCTAGCCGCCCGAAACCAGACAGAATCTGCTCTGATCCAAAGCGACACACGACATTGGTACCGACATGATCCACCACCTGCAGTTGGCTGCACCCTGTCTCTTCATGGCATCCGGAAGCACCCTTTCCACATCCGGAATGACTTCCCCCCCGAATGCACAAGGAGTGCACACTGGCTTCCTTCCCCTCCTTGGCAGCCATGTTCCTAAGGGGCCCCATTACGCGCCTAACGTTGGAGCTCCCAACTACCAGCAAACCCACCCTCTGCGAATGCCCAGACCTTGCGGGCCGAGAAGCTTCCTCTAGAACAGGGTGGACGACTGCATTCGGCTCAGAGACATCGTGAGCCACAGATAACGCCCGAACGATCCGGGGAGCCCCTACGATCGGCCCCTCGGAAAGTTTGAAATGATTTCCCACTCGACCACGGGTTAGGGGTCAACCTCAGTGCAGGCAGTACCAGGGGCGGCTACAGCAGTGGACCGATCGGAAGACACGTGGGACGTGTTCGACGTCCCTCGCATCCCCGCGTTCGATCCCCCACAGTGACGCACCTTGGCAGCAGCGTCAAGCTGTGTGACAGAAGCCAACCCAGCTTAGAACTGTGAGCGAAGGGTCGCCAACTCAGCTCGCATCTGTACACAGCAATCACAGTACCTATCCATTACTGCAGTCGCTCCCGTTAAGCTCGTAATAATATGTAACAAAAGAACGGTGTACTCGCCTTATTAGCACCAGGAACTAGCTGTGCGCTCTCGCTGACGGTCTAACCGACAACCTTCACTGAAATTAGCAGTATTACAAAAACTCTAAAAAACGAATGCTCATATGATGTTGGTAGAACTTCAAACACAGTCCTCAAAAGTTGCTGTAAGTGATGTCCTCAGTGACACTGTAATGCTTCACTGACACAGAGAATTTTTCCAGGCAGATTAAAATATGGACTTTTTAAACCAGTAACAACAAAGACTTAAATAATTATCATCTAGTTTCCAGAAAAAATCGTTTTATGGAATTCACGACATTACATTCACCTATATGGTTTGAATCATACTTAACAGAATGCAAACGGTTGTATTCAATAATTCAGACAATGTCAGAAGGGTTGAAAATTTTAGTCGTGGGGGAGAAATCACAAAGGGAGTCCTACAGGGTTCATTTTTGGGTCCAGTTCTATACCTTATATATGTGAATGTCCTTCCGCCTAACACTTTTCCAGACGATACAAGTGTTACAATAAATCCGTTTCGAGAGAAAGCAACAGAAAAGATTGTTAATGATCGTTTTCGAAGAACTATTAAGTGGTTCCCTAAAAACGAATTCTCCTTACATTTTGAGAAAACACATTATATTCAGTTCTGTATAACTAATGTTCAAATGTGTGTGAAATCTTATGGGACTTAACTGCTAAGGTCATCAGTCCATAAGCTTACACACTACTTAACCTAAATTATCCTAAGGATAAACACACACACACACACACCCATGCCCGAGGGAGGACTCGAACCTCCACCAGGACCAGCCGCACAGTCTATGACTGCAGCGCCTGAGACCCCTCGACTAATCCCGCGCGGCAGTTCTGTATAACAAATACAGACATACCAACAACTGATGTAGTACACAACAGGAGTGAGTAAATATGGTAGAATGGTCCCGACATTGCTGGAGGGTGACGAAAACGTGGAGGAGTACGCCGAAGAACTGGTACAAGCGATTACCAGGGCGGTACGAGCAGCTGTACCAACCAGGAGGAGAGCCGTTGCGGTCACCCACACACCATGGTCTGTCGAATTAGGACAGATGCGCCAGGCTGTAAGGAGGGCGAGGAGGTACTACCAGCAGAGTGTCGTCTGGGGAGAAAAACAAAGATGGTTGCAGATCTACAGAGAAAGTATGGATCAGAAGTTGGGAAAATTATGTGAAAAGCCAACTGGCTACAGACCCCTGGGGGTCCCGTACAAACTAGTACGGGAAAAAATAAGATCACCTATGATGCTATCCACCGTCAGGGATGGGGACCGGATGACGGGCACATGGCAGGAAACTGCCGAGGCCCTCGTTCGGGTCCTGTTACCTGACGATGTGGAGGAAAATGACACAAAAGAATAGAATAGTATAAGAAGAGAGAACCTAAGGGCATATGAAAACAACACCAGAATTTACCCCTTCTCTGAAGAGGAAGTTGCTCCCCAGATCAAGGCCCTAAAGAGGGGAAAGGCTCCTGGCCCAGATGGCATTACTGCGGAGGTGGTGCAATTCCTTGCCCGCCAGCTGGTAGCTCCTCTCACTAAGTTATACAACGAGTGCCTGAGACTCGGGAAATTCACAGCAATTTGGAAAAAGGCAAACATAATCATAATGGGTCCAGATGATGATCCCACTGAAATCAAATCGTACAGACCCATCTGCTTATTAGACATACTGGGCAAACTTTTTGAGAGGCTACTGGCAAACAGACTGACAGCACACCGTATGCTGTGCTGGATGAGTGACAGACAATTCGGTTTCCGGGCTGGGCGTTCTGCGTCTGACGCAATCGCCCTGGCTGCCGAGGTCTGTGACTCCGCCCCGCACAAGTATGTCGTCGGCATCGTGGTGGACATCAGTGGAGCCTTCGACAACCTGTGGTGGCCCTTCCTGCTTGCGGGAGAAGAACTGTCCAGGGCTACTATACAGCTGTCTGAGGAGCTATTGTCCAGACAGGGAGGTCTGGCTATCGGTCCATAGCGGCAAAGTCAGTCACCAATGGATGTCCTCAAGGCTCTGTCCTAGGACCTCTCTTTTGGGAAATCAACATGGAGCCGCTACTGGAAGACCTGAAGAGCAGTGACGATGTGCTAAAGGTCATAATATACGCAGACGACCTCCTCCTGCTGGTCGGCGGCATAACTACACTTACATCATGGTGCCACAAAACAAAAATGGCGATCGCGCCCAATAAATCAACGTATCTGTTACTCAAAGGCCAACTGGTCAGAAATCCCATTGTGAGAATCAATGGCTCGCCAGTTCTTCGGCACCGCGAGGCCCGATATCTTGGTGTAGTCATCGATGAGAGGTGGAACTTCGCATCACATATTGATACCGTATCTCAAAAATCCTTAGTATTACTAAACAACCTCATTGGAATAGGCCACAAACGCTTTCATCTTCCACCCAATTTAATCAAACTATATCACAATAGTATCTTAACTTCAATAGTAGGATACACATCAGGGGTCTGGGCACACAGACTCATGAGGGTCATGCCTGCTATAGCCGTAAGAAGAGTGCAGCGGAACATGCTCCTACGTTCAGCAGGGGCATACAGGACAACACCTGGAGGGGCGCTTCTTGTGCTAATGGTGATCTGTCCACTGGACATAAAAATCCGTGAGCAGGCCGCCTGGTACTTGGCGAAGAAGGAGAATAGGGATAAGATTAGGGAGATACTTGGGGTTTACGCTGGGGATCAAAACGCGATTAAAAAGAGAGGGATCGAACTATGGCAGGAACAGTGGAACAATGAGGATACGGGACGCAGAACCTATGAGCTGTTACCGAATATAGAGGAACGAGCAAAACTTCCATACTTCATGCCTACGAGAGGAATGCTGCACTTTCTTACTGGACATGGACCCTAGCCAACATATCTATGTCGGTTTGGGAAGCAGGCTACACCCGCGTGTGACTGTGGTGCCGTGCAAGGCACCCCAGAACATGTGGTGTATGAGTGCCACCTCTTCGATGACATAGCCAACGACCTACGACAACAGCTTCCGAACAACGACACGTACCACCTACTAAGGCATGACAACACCTTCAATGTCTTGAACAAGCTAACAGACGAAATCTCGAAAAAAGTCCTTAAGAACTTTCTAAGGGAAAACCATTAATTAGTAAAAAATTACACCAACTCAGACTCCGTGCACCTTTCCTGTTCCGCCGGGCCGGGACTTGGCCAGCCGCTTCACGGCTGGAATCCGCCTTGCTCTGGACTAGAGGGGGAGGGTGTACAATAACCGGATAAGGCCAACGCACCAATTATTACACTCCTGGAAATGGAAAAAAGAACACATTGACACCGGTGTGTCAGACCCACCATACTTGCTCCGGACAATGCGAGAGGGCTGTACAAGCAATAATCACACGCACGGCACAGCGGACAAACCAGGAACCGCGGTGTTGGCCGTCGAATGGCGCTAGCTGCGCAGTATTTGTGCACCGTCGCCGTCAGTGTCAGCCAGTTTGCGGTCGCATACGGAGCTCCATCGCAGTCTTTAACACTGGTAGCATGCCACGACAGCGTGGATGTGAACCGTATGTGCAGTTGACGGACTTTGAGCGAGGGCGTATAGTGGGCATGCGGGAGGCCCGGTGAACGTACCACCGAATTGCTCAACACGTGGGGCGTGAGGTCTCCACAGTACATCGATGTTGTCGACAGTGGTCGGCGGAAGGTGCACGCGCCCGTCGACCTGGGACCGGACCGCAGCGACGCACGGATGCACGCCAAGACCGTAGGATCCTACGCAGTGCCGTAGGGGACCGCACCGCCACTTCCCAGCAAATTCGGGACACTATTGCTCCTGGGGTATCGGCGAGGACCATTCGCAACCGTCTCCATGAAGCTGGGCTACAGTCCCGCACACCCTTAGGCCGTCTTCCGCTCACGCCCCAACATCGTGCAGCCCGCCTCCAGTGGTGTCGCGACAGGCGTGAATGGAGGGACGAATGGAGACGTGTCGTCTTCAGCGATGAGAGTCGCTTCTGCCTTGGTGCCAATGATGGTCGAATGCGTGTTTGGTGCCGTGCAGGTGAGCGCCACAATCAGGACTGCATACGACCGAGGCACACAGGGCCAACACCCGGCATCATGGTGTGGGGAGCAATCTCCTACACTGGCCGTACACCACTGGTGATCGTCGAGGGGACACTGAATAGTGCACGGTACATCCAAACCGTCATCGTTCTACCATTCCTAGACCGGCAAGGGAACTTGCTGTTCCAACAGGACAATGCACGTCCGCATGTATCCCGTGCCACCCAACATGCTCTAGAAGGTGTAAGTCAACTACCCTGGCCAGCAAGATCTCCGGATCTGTCCCCCATTGAGCATGTTTGGGACTGGATGAAGCGTCGTCTCACGTGGTCTGCACGTCCAGCACGAACGCTGGTCCAACTGAGGCGCCAGGTGGAAATGGCATGGCAAGCCGTTCCACAGGACTACATCCAGCATCTCTACGATCGTCTCCATGGGAGAATAGCAGCCTGCATTGCTGCGAAAGGTGGATATACACTGTACTAGTGCCGACATTGTGCATGCTCTGTTGCCTGTGTCTATGTGCCTGTGGTTCTGTCAGTGTGATCATGTGATGTATCTGACCCCAGGAATGTGTCAATAAAGTTTCCCCTTCCTGGAACAATGAATTCACGGTGTTCTTATTTCAATTTCCAGGAGTGTAGATGTAAAATTAGGTTAGATGTAGAAGATAGGATAAGGCTTTTAGGATAGACTGCAGCGATACCAAGTTACTGGCCAGCCCAGTGGCAGGGGCATGCCCACTGGGATTAGCTCAGTGGACCAGGCCAACATCCATCAGGTTTATAGAGCACTGGCACACCTGTAACGCTGCAGGTAGCATAAGTTTCTTCGTAGATTAAGTAGAATAAGGAACCACATAGCGGTAAGAACACAATTAAGAATACCTCTAATGTAGAATAGAGAGCTGCATTTTTTCTGTATGATAATAGGACCCACTAATGTAGTTAGGCAGTGGGTTATGTTGAGTGGTACTTAAGTAAATAAATTAGTGAAATCAAAGTGAACTAGAAATTAGAATATAAATGGAAAACTTGGTTCAGTTTGGAGAGTTACATACTGGCATTCAGCGGGCAGAACAGAAGAGACAATGACCTTGAAGTCAGCAAGTTCCACATAAGCGGGCGCTATCGATTCAGCCGTCAGGGCATCGCCCGACCGGCTCACATGTTTCTCAGTTGTCGCATGTGAGCAAAGGCCCTCGCCTACATTCCAAGAGCCAATGACCGACGTTAAGAAGATTCTTCGAGAAGCTTTTCAACGTGACGGAAGAGGCAATGACCGGCTCACGTGTTTCTCAGTCGTCACATGCGATCAGAGGCCCCCGCCTACATTCCAAGAGCCAATGACGTTAAGAAGATTCTTCGAGAAGGTTTTCAACGTGAAAGAAGAGGCAATGGCCGTGAAGTCGTTCACCTCCAGTGAACTGAAGTGAATAAATACGCGAGACGCGGTGGGCCCGACAGATGAAGACGAAGACGGAGACGGGGACGGAGACGAAGGAAGAAAAGAAGAGTAGCAGTAGTTTTCAGTCAGTTTCGGTGCTGAAGACCGTCATGCAAGAAGAGACTGCATCATGCACAGACGCACCAAGTCCGCCGCTGTAATGGAATAGCAAGCAGCAGCCGCGGCGCCAGAAGACAGAAGTTAAAAGGTATTTGAAGTCTGATTTTTACGTACCCGGGTGACTCGTGAGGACGGGAAGGAGACGGCCTCACCTCAGCAGTCACCTGTGAGCTGGGATGAAGACCTGACAGCTGAAGACTGGCAAGCGGGAGTCCGTGGTTCGAGTTCGGGACACTGGCCTTGCCCCGCCGCGCCGCTCCGCTGGTCGACGCACAACACACGCGGCCGTTTAGAGAAGAGAAAAACTGGGACGCCACATCCAAGGTATCACCATCCGATGCACGACTTCGCTCGCAATAATTAAACGGGCCACCTCGCGCTGCGCGTCTCCAGTCAACTGGGCGAGACGGCGACACGAGATACACACCGCTACGCGTAATCAGACGCCGCCGCCGCCGCCGCTGCCGCAGCAGAAGACTTCACAAACGACACAGCTGCCGCTCTCCGAACCAGAACATCCCGTAAGATACAGTTGTACAAATCTTCAATAAAAGTTATCTTATGTAAAAATGATGTTTCATTCGACCTCATACCCGAGCCAAGGGAGAACCCATCCTGCCCACATGTTGTTAAGAGACAAAAGTTAATTTATTTAATATTTTCACCCTGACAGAATGCTTTCGAATGCTCAGCCTGACAATTGACAGCATCAAAAGAGAAAACCCAGTTACATTGAGTGACGGAAGTGTCACATTTAGTAACACAACTGTTACAGTTAATATGTATAATGTAATGAAATTGAATTAAAGATTTTTTAAAAAAATAACTTTTGGGTGCACATATTCAGGAAAACTTTAAGTAGAAGAAGCATATTACTGAGCTTGTCGAACAATTAAGTTCAGCTGTTTTTTGTTTTGGTGTAATTCTTAGTCTTGGAAATAAACTAATCAACCTACTGGTATATTTTGCATATTTCTACTTAATGAAGTCCTGCGAAACAATTTTCTGGGGTAACTCATCACTTAGAAGAAAAGTATTGATTGCACAGACGTGAGCAGTAAGAATAATGCATGTTGTTCACCTGTAGCTGTCAAGTAGGTACCTCTTCAGGGAGCTATGTATTTTGACTACACGATTGCAATACATGCGAGGGCGAATCAAAAAGTAAGTTACACTTGCTAGCCGCGAGAGTACGCTGTGTATCGTGACCGTGGCCAATATGTAGTATGCCACAGTAAATGCCGACACGTCCAATAGGAAGGGTGGTGTGGTATCCCGTCGAGTAGTGTGCGCAGAGTGGGCTACGCTCAATGGCGCATCAACTGGATGTTTATTCCGAATTGTGTGGTGCTTGTGGCGTCCAGATCACTGTGCACCGCTTTTTACTGGATTGCGTTCTATTTTATGACAGCGGGCCGCGGCTGACTTGCCGACGGATCTGCCCTCTCTTTTAGGAAATAATCAAACGAATTTGGTTATGTGACTTGTCCAATGTTTTTAGCAAAATTTTAAAGAGAGGAACTTAATTTGTTCGCAGGGTGACAGGTTCGACCATGTTTTACGTAAGAGGCCAGCCAGTGACAATTTCCTGTGGCGTCCTAGACGCTCCTTTATCGTTTTACTTACGTTTTGTTTTCTTATGCAGCATTTTTCGTCTTTTCCCCTTTCTTTGCGCGTATGCCCACATTTTATTAATTTTGTCCTCGTTCGTTTCTTTTAATGTGTGTCAGGGCACTGGTAACTTCGGCGTTGAGCGCCCGTGAGCCCCAACACACACACACACACACACACACACACACACACACACACACACACACACACACACACACACACCGAATTGGAGGTGCGTGCAACGATCAGATTTCTATGGGCTAAACGGCTCAATTACACAGACATAGACTGTGAAATCACTGCTGTAGCTGTGGCAATCTCTCGCCCAGGTATTGAAAAGTGGCGTAAGCAGTTTGACGCCGGATGCACGGATCTCACTGACGAATATCGCGATGGCAGGCTCGCCAGCGTCCGGTACCGTTGCAAATGTTGACCGTGTTATCATTAGGGAGGATCCGCGCATATCACTGCAGAAAATTGCCAGCATGCTGAACATTTAGTATGACAGTGTGTTCTCCAGCACTTTGGATATCGCAATTTGTGTGCCACCTGGATCCCATGGCTGCTTACCGATGTTCACAAGGGACAACGTTTTCAGTCGTGATTATCATGTTTGGAACGGTATTCTGTGGAGGGAAACAAGTTTTTGCGTCGAATCATCACCGGAGATAAAATATGGGTCTACCGCTTCACCCCCCGAAAGAAAGAGAAGATCCATGGAGTGGGTGCACATCACATCAACACAACGAAAGAAGGTCTACGTCAAACCTTCGCCAGGAAAGGTGATGCGACAGCGTTCTTTGACATGGAGGGCGTGGTTCACGTGGAATTTATGCCGAAAGACACGATGATCAACTCCGCTTCGTATTGTCAAACGTTACACCAGTTGCGGAAGGCAAATAAAGAAAAGCGGCGTGGAAAAGTGAGCGCCGGGTTGATTTTGTTGCACGATAACGCAACACCGCACTTGGCCAGCTAAACTTCAGAAATGCTGCAGCGATTCAAGTTGGAGCTATGGCAGCATCCTCCGTGCAGTCCAGACCAAGCGCCGTGCGATTATCACACGTCCGGCAAGATGAAAGAGGATCTCGCTGGCCGATGATTCCGAAACGATTAGGACGTGAAAGCATACGTATCCAGGTGGTTACATAGCGCTGGAGGTGATTTATTTGCACCTTGAATCGAAATGCTGGTTACTCGTACCAATAAATGTTTACAGTCTGTTAAGGGACTATGTGGAAAAGTGAACTTATATTGTATGTTGTCATAGACGTGTTGCTTATGTGCATGTCGTTTATTAAATGGCCACAACTTGTAAGTGTAACATTTTTTGATTCGCCCCGAGTATTTGCTAATCACATTCGTCGTATACAGTCAGTCACAATTTGAGAAGAATATTTATATCAACATCTGCAACACTGGAGGAATAAAATGGCCTTTACTCCCCATTATTAAAGCTGACAATGGCTCAGAAAGCAGTTCAATAGGCAGCAACAAACATAATTGATCATTCGCTCCATAACATATCTGTCTCGAAGCAAATCACGTTTTAAATGTAACCTACAACCATTTTCTTTGCGTAAGTCCTTCTATTTCATGGACGTATTTGTATTCAAACACTAATAGCCCGTGAGAATAGAACACAAGTGTAGTTGCATGAGTAGGACAAAAACATATTCATTATGTTAAACTGAACATGTGTGTATATGCTGTAAACTGACTCGTTACACGCCATTTCGACACTAATTAACTAACAAATGCCACTTTTTTTTTAAAGTGACTGACCTATGTTAGGCAATTCCAAGTAACTGCGTGTGAAACAAAGTTCTAGCTCGATGCCTTTGTAAATGACTTTTAGTTTTCTTCCTGCCTGTCTGTTTCGTAGGAGGAAAGTGCAGACTTCAGTTTTGTGTGATTTTGGCTACAGGTGTATTTTGTTACAGTAATCAGAAAACATTCTCAGAACTCTTGCCAGCACCAGCTCTGCTTTCTCAAAATCATCTGTCTGTGCTGTCAAAGCTATGTCGATCAAAAATTAATGTAAGCAAAAGAAACTAAAAAAAGCTATATTTTATTTTATATAACTTGGTGAAACGAAATGTAATCTTAACAACTTTTCTCTGAACTACCCGTACATGAAACAGGTATTCGTCCTTGTATGATAAGTTGTAACAAATACTTCATGCTGCCCAAGATACATTTTCTTTAAATATCTACATCTGCACCTGTACTCTGCGAGCCACTGCAAAGCGAATGGGAGAGGGTACGTCCCACTGTATTACCAGTAAGATCATTCTACAGTTCCATTCTTGTATAGAGAGCGGGAGAATGATTGTTTAAATGCCTTTGTATGCTGTAACTAATTTAATCTTTTTCTCACGATCCCTATGGGAGCGATATGTAAGGGATTGTTGCATATTCCTAGAGTCAGCATGTAAAGCCGGTTGTTGAAACTTTGTAAGTAAGCTTTCTCGGTGTGCTTGACGTCTATCTTCACGTGTCTGCTAATTCACTTCTTTCAACATCTCTGTGACACACTCCCGTAGGTCAAACAAGCCTGTGACCATTCGTGCTGTCCTTCTCCGTATACGTTTAATATCCCTTGCTAGTCCTATTTCGTACAGCTCCCGCAAACTTGAGCAATGTTCTAGCCTGGAGCACACAAGTGATCTGTAAGCAATCTCCTTTCTAGATTGGTTGCATTTCTCCAATATTCTACCAATAAATTGAATACTACCCAGTGGCGGATTTAAAAATGTTGCGCCCCTAGGCACACCATATTATATGCGCCCCCCCTCAAAAAAAATGTTTTAAATAATAACTATTATCCCATCACTTCACAATTGCCGTTTTTTGTGGGAGCGCTGTGAGCTGTTTCCGTACTCTGCTATTCGTCGTTCTGAAGGACGGGTCAGCGGTCTAGTCGCTCTCAATCAAAATGTAATATGTTTCCTGAACTGTAATTGGTGTACGGCAGCGGATAAAATAAACTTTATTTAAAACTGCGTTGTGTTAACATATTCTTCTATAGATAGACAGCAGAAACGAACACAAGGAAAATAACTTTTCTCTTATGGTCTAAAAATTCAGCAAAACATGTAGGAGACAACGGATTTTTGTTATACACTCACTTTTAATATGTTCCTTCACACGAAGCCCTTTGGAAATAAAAATAAAAAAGTTGTGTTACGATCTAAAAATTGAAGTGAACATGTCATACATTAGAAATTAATACGTCCGTTTACAGAGATGCGTTCAAAATTAAAATCAAACTCGTTTTACGATCTAATAATTTGAATGTGTAGTAGATAAAAAAACACGTTCAGTATTAATACGTGAATCTATAGGAAAGCGTAAGAAATGAAAATTAAATACAGATTTTGCTGAACGAACTAATAACTAAATACAGACCAAAATACGCAGAACTGGATTACACAATTTTAAAGACTATAGTTCAATTCTTTTATCTTGGCGGCTCGCGCATGCCCGCTCAGACGCTGGAGATTGCTGCGTTGCCAGTTGCACACGACGCACGCGCCAATAGAAGCAGCGCCATAGTATAGCATAGTTCGCAAGCTTACGTGTAGGGGGGAGCGCGCAGTTCATGAAGTAAAGCCACCACGGCCGCATTAACCCTTTCGCTGCTACAAAGACGTGCTCCCTGCATTCCGCGCTGTGGGCGTTTTTGTCACTGCACTGCTCGCCTGTGCAGACACATTGTGTTCCGACTGCTTTGACACTCTTTATCATTCGATTCCACAAAAACTATTTGGCTCAAAAATTAGATTTTTACCTATCTTCTTGACTGATACCCTCCCCCCATAAATGACTCAATTTTGTTTCGATGTTCAACGCAGTTATTATGCAGCATTAAATATAGTAAACCTTTGCACGAAATTTTGAAGAGTTTGCAGAGGTAAAAGTCCATAGAGTATACTTTCCGTATGGTCGATTTTAGTTGCCACAATGTTGAGAATGAAATGCGGACAATATACCTATATATTTCATTTAATTTAAGTACCATATAAGTGTCGTATGTAATATTGAGAAATATTCCGTCTTTCGCGACTGTAACAAAAGTTTTACTTACATTGGGCAAGTTTGGCTTTATTTTAAAGCACTTCAATCAATCAAAAGGAAGTAGACAAAATACATTAAACAAAACTGTGGACTTACAAAAACATTAGGACTTGAATATACCGTCTGTCAGTGAGGTGCTCAGAGCTATGTCAAATATAATTTTGTGTGTGGCACACACAAACAGCATTTATTTGCTAAAACACTGATGAGCCAACACAAACGTTGATTATTGTGCTACCGCAGCACAAAACTACGAAAGGTGACTTGGCAATGGAGGACACAAAATACAGTCCTCTTATGATGCTTCAAAAGAGAGAAACGCGTCTGGTCTAAATAAGTCACTTATTACAGTTGCAGAAGAGGGATATATTTCAATACCATTGGTAAAACTGTGACTGTGGAACAAAAACAAGAAATAGAACATGAATACCATTGTGTATGTGCCATACCTTTCACCGATGGAAGTGCTTTAAAATAAAGCCAAACGTGCCGTGTGTATATAAAACTTTTATTACAGTCGCGAAAGACGGAATATTTCTCAATATTACATACGACACCTATGTGGTACTTAAATTAAATGAGATATTGTTATACAGTAAATATTATATGAAATTTAGGTATCTTGTCCACATTTCATTCTCAACATTGTGGCAACTAAAATCGACCATACGGAAAGTATACGCTATGGACTTTTACCTCCGCAAACTCTTCAGAATTTCGTGCAATGGTTTACTACATTTAATGCTGCACATCAAAACAAAATTAAGTCATTTATGGGGGGAAGGTACCAGGCAAGAAGAAGTGTAAAAATCAAATTTTTTGGCCAAATAGTTTTTGTGAAATCGAATGATATGTGTGTCAAAGCAGTGGGAACACCATGTGTCTGCACAGGCGAGAAGTGCAGTGATTACAAAATCGCGCACAGCGCGGAATGCGGGGAGCACGTGTCTGCAGCAGCGAAAAAGTTAATGAAGAGGCAAAGCACTAGAAATTTCATTCAAACGAATAAAATTCGTGAAGTAAGGCACTCCAATATTGTTTTTAAATAAAGAAAATATCAAGCACCGCATAAGGTTCGAACTCATAACCTTTCGCTTGGCAGTCCAACACCTTAACCATTCCGCTACCTCAGCGCCTCGAACAGTTTCACTACATAAGGTCTCTAACATCACACGCAACTACTTATAAACACTGTTGGTATGACTGAATTACTCACGCTTCGTCGAAGTACAATAGGAAATAAACAATTACCGCTGTTCTTTATTGCGAAAAAGCAGTTCGTGAGATTGAAACAAACACCTTTCCTTGCTATCGCCTGAATTAGGAGTCTTATTGCTTGTTTGGTTTAATTAATTAATAGAATATGAAGCAATTGGTATAAAGAATGCTTTTTCCAAACTTCTGTAAAAGAAAGTCTGCTATCAAGACATTGCTTTTGTTCTATTACTTTATTTATGACTGAACGTTTCTAACACTGAAGCCACTCGTCCGTGCTCTGCACTGCTGTCGAGATCTGGCAACATCGTTCTCTGTTCATTGGCTGACTGTGTTTTGTGACGTCAGATGCGCAGAACGAACCTAAACTCGGCCGCCAAGATATATGACGCGCACTTTAGTGTGGAAAAATCAAATTTGTTTCATAATGTAATTGTTAACGTGTAAAGCATTAGGGTCTGTGTAGCTAGATGCTGCATAATAAGTGTACACAATACCTTTAATCCATGTAAGGACTGAACAGGTTTGTATTGCAGCTACTGCTCTCACCATAGCTCTTTCTAACGGTATTAGGAAAGCTTTTACATATTTATCGCCAAAACTGAACTACGTTATTTATTAACACTTTTTCATCTGAGCGTACTCTCCGATAACGTATATTTCCGCGATAACTATACATTTCAGCAGACGCCAAGAATATGCATCAGTTGTAATACACTACAGTATCAGTATGACTTGTCTGTACAGAACCGAGCGGCCTGGGTCATTCGGGTATTGTTTAGTATAGTCGGGCGCCTTTGGTCACGTCTGCACGTAAACGAGGTTTAATTCCACTTTCTGCCATCGGCAACTGTAAAATAAACAGGTGATACGTAGTTTATAAATCCAACGAATATGGTCTAAGTTATAATAAAAATCACGTTATAATGTTAAATTTTTTAAAGTAAAGTTTGCGTGTGGCTTTGACGGCAGAAAACTCGTTGATGATATCTTCATAGTTCAGACGGTTATCAGTTAGGAGGTCAGCTTCGATGTGAAGAACGGACAAGGCATTCAATCTCTCCTCTGACAACGTAGAACGGAGGTACGATTTCAGTCTTTCAAGAGTCGGAAACGAGCGTTCTGCTGAACAATTTGTAAGTATCATACATAGAAATATTCTAACAGCAATGTCAACATTCGCAAATACGGACTGTAACCTCTCATTTTGTAAAAATTTTCTCATTTCGACTGGTATATCAGTAATCTTAGAAGATTTCAAAAGTTCCGCGAAATGTACACATTCACTAGGGAAGGAAGGCTCTAAATCTGTGTCATACGCTTGGAGTTTTGCTGCACGTTCAGCAATATCGTCAGGTGAGCTGTTCTTAAGGTTACTGAAAATTGTGAAGGAGTCCAGAAGTGTTCTATAGCTTTCCTGCCTCCTCACTAATTCGGCGTACAAGTTGTCGAATACTGGGAGAAAATCATGAAGTTTGCGTTTTCGTGATCTTTTGCAGGCGCATTCATAGTCTATATCAGTCACAATCTACATGGATTTATTTTCATAATAGTCAAACATACCACGAATAGATGCAATAAATCCTACAAGTGATTCATATAATTCATGCACTATTTAAGTGTCAATGTTTACGCTTTGCAATTGCAGATTTACACTATTAAACCTCTGGAGTATGTCCTTCCAAACTGTCATCACGAATACTGTTTCTAGTCTGCTGAGTTGATTCAGTAAATCTGAAGCCTCATTTCGCACAAATGATTTCTCAAACGTATTATTGGCACTATGTGTAAGGGCTTTGATAACGCCCTCCCAGTTTTCATATAGACTTACACACGCTTCCTCTCTTGCTGACCAACGTCTTTTTGATAAACTTTTTACCGTTTTGCTTCCTGGTTTCATGAAAGAAAGTCTTTGTCCTAGCACTGTGTAGAAGCAGAGAAAAAATTATAAGAGTTTTGCAGTAGAGTGAAAAATGAACATGCTTCCCGACAGCATCTTACAGCACTAGTGCTGACTAAATTCAAAGAATGTGCTGCACAAGGCACATAATGCGCTTTAGGATTTAGTTCTTTATTGCGTGAGTGCAAACCAATGTAGGTTCCTGACATATTGTTTGTGTTGTCATATGACTGGGCATTACAGTCAGTAAAATCAATGGAATTTGTAGACAGGACTTACAGTACGGCCTCAGCTAAGTTTTCGAACTTGTGTCCCGGGTTTGGTAAAAACAGAAGAAAACGTTAGATTCACCATTGTCGTTCACATATCTTAATATGAAAGACAATTGATCAAAATGTAAAATGTCTGCAAAAGAATCTACTATTATAGAGAAATATTTAGCCTGTTTTATTTCACTATGATAACTTTTTTTATTCGTTCAGAAAGAAGCTCTATTATTTCATCACAGATTGTTGAAGGAAGACATGTCCCTGCCCTGGATATCCAAATCGTTCAATGTGCTCTGAGAGAAAAGGATCAAATTTGGCTATAATTCCAAGAGACATCATAGATTGACCATTATGTAATAATGGAAACTTTCAACGTGTCAACGGAGGGGAAGTCCACGACTTGTTAGGTTCTTCACTACTGCAAACACCCTTTTCAACAAACTGCGCCAGTACATTTTTTCTGTCTCAACATATGACTCGAAATGGTTATCTATTGTTACAAATTACTTTTTTCCTGTTAGCTCAGAATTTTTGTGTTCAAGTGAATTCTCATGATGAGATGAAATATTAGGAACATTTTCCCAATCTGCAATGCCATTAGTAGCAATCACGGCGTTCCCTCCGAACACTAGAAAATCACGCAAAATTGATTCGCTATTTAAAAGTTTACGGTAAAATACATCTTTGTTCAAATATCATCACTGACGAGGTTATTTCTTTTTGTAATGTCTGACCCAACACTTAGTTTTTCGTGAAACCCGAAATCAGAATCAATTTTCTTTGTTTCGTCTGTATTTATTTCTTTTACAACAGCTGCAGTGCCAGAAATATCATCCGTACTACTCGAACCCGAAGTCGAACCAGCAACATTTTTTGCGAAAAATTTATCTACTCAGCCAAGCGTTTTTAGAACATTGGCTTCTCGTTCTCGCATTTCCTTCAAAAATTTCCGAAATGCCGGCCCACTTAATTATGCACGTTTGCTTTTTTCACTGTTATTAATGTTAAGGCACATACAAAATTGTCAGACAACTGTCAAAACAAAAGAAAAAAATTTGTGAAAGGAAAGAAAGAAAGCTATATCTAGTTCCAATCGTACTACACCGCACATGAGCACAAAGCTCTCTACTTTAAGCATGGCACACGAGCACAAAGATTTTTCCTTTATACTTGGAGCGATGAGTTGAACAACTCGGATTACTCAACGTAACTGAGCTATGAAAGAACGACAATGCAGAATGATTTAATTACATTGTCGCCTGTTTGTCAGTGAACAGTAGAAGCACACCTGCCGGCTGGAATTCGTCTCATAAAGAAAACAGGACAGTCCGTTTTTTGGCTTCTGTTTCCCATGTCGCCGGAATTTTAGCTGGGACAAAAATATGTTCTGAATATTCTTGACACTGTCTTTCTAGTTTAAAAAGCAGATAATTTTTGTAATTTCTTGCAGTGACGTGTGCTTGGTCGACTCTTATCCCACTTATTTTTATAACATTTTAGCGGTTTCTGCGCACAGAGAAGACAGACTACAAAGTTTAAATGGTTTTATTGGCAGTTGATGTGGTGTGTTGTCATTTGTGTAAACACTGCTGTTATGTCTACACGCAAATGCACCTTTTGTTCCAAAATAAATGAAAAATAAACTTTCTTCGAATAAATAAAGCTTAGTTAAGAAGTTTAATATAAAATTTGCAATGCCACGTACTATTCGATGGCACAGAGTGGGAACTTTGATTCGTTCAGGCTGCAGCATAATAAACGAGACAAACGAAAGTTGATTTCTTATTCTTTCTTCGCTAAAAAAAGTAACTAAGTAAATAAAGAAATAAAATTCTTAAACTGTTGTGAAGTGTATTTCATACATTATTAGATATTCTGCTTATGTTCTTTTCGTATAAACATGTATTTGAAAATGTAAAGCATTCCCAGTAAAAACATGTTTTGTTAAACAGGTGTCATTAAATCAGAGCCCAGATATTGAAGACCACAGAGCTTTCACATTAATTACAGTAATGGAGGGCTGACTTGATACTTCCCCGTTATTTCCACAAGAAATTTAAGTATAGTCAGCTTTTACAAACCGAGGCCCACATATGTTACAGTATTTAAGAAACTGCTGATTATTTTATCACAACTTTTCAGGGGTCCCGGTATTTTCACGGGGAAAATATGGTAGGGATAAGTAGAAGCCGACAACATTATCGAAGTAATGACGTTTTAAACATTGTATTGTAGATTGCCTTCCTGACAGTTTACTTCAGAATATTTTGAACAATCATGAAGATGATACCAAACAGAAACCCAATGTTAAATTTCAATTCGGTCATCAAGTATTAAGGCTTATTTAAACTAGTAAATTTTTTAACAATATCAAAAATTTTTGTCTTTTCTGAGCGCAGTTGTTTTAAAAGGTAAAACGTTAAAATGAGAACACGGCAAAATATGCCCCCCCCCCCTTTAAGGTGCCGCCCATAGGCCCGTACCTAGTGGGCCCATATGTAAATCCGCCATTGATACTATCTTCTTTATCCACGACTGAGCCATGTCACTACTAAGTCTTTTGTTTGGGGGGAGGGGGGGGGGGGCACTGTCAACAGCATCGACATAATTGGAGAAATGCATGGTACGTTGTCTTACAATATATTTATTCACAACCGGTTTCGATTATTCATCATCTTCACAATGGAAAAATATCTATTGTGAAAACTCTACATGTCATACATGCTTATCTGGCTAAATAACAATACATATTTTTCCACTGTGAAGACGATCCATGATCAGAACCGGTTGTGAATAAATACATTGTAAGACAGCACGGTGTGTACCATGCAGTTCCCTATTAATTGTTCCACCAAGGTATTTGTATGTGTTTGCAGATTCCATCAGTGACTCACTGATATTATATTCATAGGATACTACTTTTTTTTTTAATTTTGTGAAGTGCACAATTTTATATATCTTAACGTTTAATGCAATTTGCCAATTTTGCACCATTTTGCCATCTTATCAAAGTCTGACTGAATAATTATACGGCTCTGTTCAGACTGTAGCTCGTTGTAGATAAGTGCATCATCTCCGAAAAGTCTGAGGTTACTATTAGTATTATCTGCATGATCATAAATATTCAGCATGAACGTCAAGAGACCTAACACATTCTCCTGGTGTACACCCGAAGGTACATCTACATCTGTCAATAACTCTCAATTCAAAATCGTATGCTGGTTCTCCCTACCAAGAAATCCTCAATCTAGTCTCAGAGTTCTCTTGATACCCCATACGATCGTACTTTTAATAAGCGTGTGATACTGAGTTAAATGCTTTTTGGAAGTCGAGAAATACTACATCTACCTGACTTTTCTCAGGATGTCATGTGAGAGAAGTGCGAGTTGAGTTTAAAATGATCTGTGTTTGTTAACTCCATGCTGATTGGCATGGAGCAGGCCGTTCTGTTCAAGATACCTCATTATGTTTGAACTAAGAATATGTAAATCGATGTCAGTTATACTGGACGGTAGTTTTGTGGATCACTTCAGATATCTTTCTTGTAACAAGTGTGACCTGTGTTTTCTTCCAATTACTGCGCACTTCTTTTTGTTCGAGGATCTACGATAAATTATAGTTAACAGATGATGATGGTGATTATGTTTGGTTTGTGGGACGCTCAACAGCGCGATCATCAACGCCAGTACAGTCCCAATTCTTTCACAGTCCAATTTTTTTCACAGACCAACCTAGCCACTGTCACGAATGATGAGGATGATGATGATGAAATAATAAAGATAACACAAACAACCAGCCCCTGGGCACAGAAAATCCCCTATCCGGCCGGGATATACTTAACGGAGAGGCAAATTCGGCCGCGAATTGGGTGTAGAGTTTGATAGGGATTCCATCGGACCCTGGGCCTTTGTTCAGTTTTAACCATTTCAGCAGTACATGCACAGTCCAGTCATATTAATGTGACCACCGCTTATGTTAGATGTCAAATGCAGTAACCTCTCACAGACGGTATGTGGCATCATTATCAGTAGAAGCTAAATAAAGTGAGTGGGAGGACGCGTAAAACAGTACAGTCGTTGTCGTAATGCGGGAACAGAGCGATTTATCTGACGTCCAAAAGGGTTCGGTCGTTGGCTTTTGAGGCGAGGGTGGAAGCGTTTCCAAAGTCTGTAAACTGTTCACGTGTCGCTATGCTTCAAGTACATCGTGCATGGTAAAATGACGATTTTTATATCTGGCGCCGAAGCAAATGTGGTGCAGCACGATCCATGGATAACTGAAGTTAAAGGCGGCTGCGGAGATGTATACAGGCGAACAGACATGCGGTTGTTGAGCAACTGTCCGCCCAGATGAGCCAAGGGGCTGCCAACAGTGTCTTCTCAACGACTGTTCAGCGAACGGTGCTGCGTATGGGCCCCCGCAACAGGTGCCTGGTTCGCGAACCCAAGCTGACAGATGTTCATCGGCAGTGAAGACTGGAATTTGCACTCCAGTACAGCAAGTGGACGCCCACTGAACGGCGACAGGTGGCCTTTTCGGATGAATCACGTTTCATGCTCCATTGGACAGATGGCCGTACGATCATCGTAGGAGTTCCATGCTGGAGGAAGGAGTAAAAGTATGCATCTACCCTTGGGGACCACTTCCACGCCTACATGCAGTTTATTTTTTCACGGCACGATGGAATCTACCAGCAGGTCAATGTCACACAGGTCGCAGTGTACATGCGTAGTTCGAAGAGGACCCTAGCCACCGGACTTACCAGATTTAAACCCAATCGAGAATCTCTGGAACTACTTCGATCGGGCTGTTCGCGCTATGGATTCTCAGCCGAGAAAACTAGCACAGGTTGCTCACAGCACTGAAGTCGGAGTGTCTCTACATCCATGTCAATACCTTCGAGAACCTTACTGACTCTCTATCTCAACCGCTCGCAGCAGTCCTCACTGCAAAAGGTGGTCATTCGGGCTTCTGACAGTTGGTCACATTAATGTGACTGCGCAGTCTACAACGATATGTTTTGCTCTCGAATGCATCGTTTGAAAAATGGTTGCTTCTATGCTTGTGCGCCAGCTAACTTCTCTTGCACGATTTCTGTGGGACAGTTATGTGAACTCCTGAAGAACATTCGTGTTTTTCTGCACTTGTAGTTTCCCTAGCACGTTCTAGAGAGGTACCCAGCGTCTTGCTTCTGCCAGTTATGATCGTTCAACATTTTTGTTAAACTCTCTCGCCAGTCAAATCTATGATCAATCGCACCATCTTGCTCTTATTAACAGTACGCGCTACCCTGCTCTTATTAATACTACGGCCATGACTTACTCATGGCAGAATGTAAGTATGTTTGAAGAATATTTCAACCTGGAAAATGCTCAGTTTTTGCAATAGTCGTAGCTTTTGTTAGACACACTAGGACTGCTGTGCATACATCAGGGCAACTCGACGTCAGCTGTTGTGCGTTTCCTACGCCAGGATTTTTTTTTCGTATTTGTCGCTGATTAATGATGTCAAGCTTCTTGATGAGAAGATGACAGGTGTTCAAACTAACAGTGCTGTAAATGTGTTTATGCTGCGTGTATAGATAGCGAAGTGTGTGAGTGAGTTGTCAGGACCACTAATGGTGGAGTAAAATTTAAACTGCCAGGAAGTCATCAGAGAACTGTTTAGCTTAAACAGAGAAGAGGCGGACTCTGAAAATATTTGGCATATCAGTTTCAATGACGATCAGACAGCTAAAGTAGAATTATTTGCCTTTATGTCGCCATAGCGCATGCGTTGAGTATGACAACCAGCGTCGCACGTGCTCTACTGAACAATTGAGGGAAACCTGTGACCGTAAACGTCCTGTCTTTTTTCTATTTTTGTTTTTTGTCGCTGATTCTACGAAGAACCTCATCGTTCCTTACCTTACCTAGCTAATTTTTTCCCACAATCCATGTTTTACTACCATACAATGCTGTACTGCAAATATAAATTCTCAGAAATATTTGGTTCAAACTGGAAATGGAAATGCCGTGTGGCTAGGGCCTCCCGTCGGGTAGGCCGTTCGCCTGGTTCAAGCCTTTCGAGTTGACGCCACTTCGGCGACTTGTGTGTCGATGGGGATGAAATGACGAAGACAAGGACAACACAACACCCAGTCCCCGAGCGGAGAAAATCTCCGACCCAGCCGGGAATCGAACCCGGGCCGTTAGGTATGACATTCCGTCGCGCTGACCACTCAGCTATCAGTGGCTGATTTCCACAAATTAAGGCCCATGTTTAACACTGGTAGACTTCTCTTGGGCAGGAATGCCCTTTTTGCCAGTATTCTTTTTATGTCCTCCTTGCTCCTTGCTCATGGGTTATTTTGCTGCCTAGATAGCAGAATTCCTTAACTTCGTCTACTTCGTGATCCCCAATTCTGATGTTAAGTTTCTCGATGTTCTCATATCTACTACTTCTCATTACTTTCGTCGTTGCTCGACTTAGTCTCCAGCCATACTCTGTACCCACTAGAATGTTCATTCCATTAAACAGATCCTGCAATCCTTCTTCACTTTCACTGAGCATAGCAATGTCGCAAACGAATCTCATCATTGATATATTAGTTAAACCCTCACTCTGCCAACGGCCTTGTCAAAGAAGACAGAAGGGCGGATCGAGGTTTATGAAAAGGTAAACTGCACCTAACAGGAAACAGAATCATCAGTGAACAACGGCATGACAGCGGGGAAGGCAATCACTGCATTACTCACACACAATGAACATGCACAGGACATGTGGCCTGTAATTAGAAAAATTTTATGATGATGTCTTGGTTGGCAAAAGATATCACATTAAACCCCCATTAGGATCTCCGTGTGGACTGCCAGAATATTTTGAATAAGGAAATTCAAGAGCACAGTGGAGGTGTTATGGGGTTAGAGAAATGAAATGGAAAGAAGATAAGTATATTTGGTCAGACGAATATTGGATAACATCAACAGTTGCAGAAAATGGTGTAAAAAGAGTAGGATTCGTCACGAATACGAAGGTAGGATAGAGAGTGAGTAACTGTGAAATGTTGTGTGACAGGGTTGTTGTCATAAGAATTGATATCAAACCAACACCACAAACAATAGTTCAGGTATGTATGCCTTCATCACAAGCAGAATATGAAGAGATAGAGAAACTATATGAGGATATTGAACGCGTAATTTAGTATGTGAAGGGAGATGAAAAACTAATAATAATACGTGTCTGAAACGCTGTAGTATGGAAAGCGATAGAAGACCGCGTTCCGGGACAATGTGGATTAGGTAATAGGAATGAGAGAGGAGAAAGACAGTGTTCTGATATAAAAATCAGATAGTAATAACGAATAAATGTTCAAAAATCACAAGAGGAGGAGAGAAGATACACTAGGAAATAGTCTTAGACGCCGTCAGGTTTCTATCATGGTCAAACAGAAATTTCGAAATTAGCTGTCAGATTATAAGTCGTACCCAGGAGTAGGTATAGACACAATCTAAATTTAGAAATGATGGCTAGTAGACTGACGATTAAAAAAATCGTCAGGAAGAATCAGTGTTGGCAGAATTGGGATAAGTGAAAAATCCGTGCAATACGCACCTTTATTTATATGTAAAAGTCGACTTCGGTATTTCCTTTGTGTGAGACTGCATGTACAACATACGTGCCCCGATTTGAAATTCTAGGTTCTTATATTTTACTGTTCGCGTCGCTTGTGCATAATTTTCATTCATTGTATCAACACCCATTTGTAATGTGGTATATTGTGAAATTTCAAACATTCGCAAGTACTGTTATCGTTATTTGTAGGCCTTTATTTGTTTGTGCTCTTTTAAAAATTTTAATAGCAGTAAGTCTGTCCTCATTCAAAACAATCTTTCTCTAATTTCATTATATAATTATTTGAGAAACTAGATAGTTTCGAGAATTTTTGGACGCTTATAAAACCATTTTTTCGTATGTTACCAGTACGAGTGTTTTGGATACATAACTAATTTCTTACCAAATCAGCTTTTGTGGTTCACAGTTACTGTCCAAGTTCACCCCTGAAATTAATTGTATATCAACGCAATTAAAAGTGCGTTTTTGAGAATTTTCAAAAACTATCATTGTCCTTTACATAATCTACGAGTAATTTGCAATGAATCGGCGATTGTGATTTAGTTACTGCAGCAGGTATTCTAACTAACGTCTTGTACTACATCTAGTTTCCTCTTAAACAGGTGTAGCCCTATATACCGGTATTATCTACAGAATCGTAAATTAACTCTTTTTTCGAGTTTGCTAACAACTATAATCAACCTCAAACCGTCTGAGGGAACTAATAACTTCTACCACAGGTTTTTGAGTTGGCTTAATAGAAATCTCGTTTTGTGTATTTGCGTCAATTCTTATGGAGAATTAGCAACGTTTTAGCTCAACAGATTAAAACATAATCAGCAGGATTAATTTAAAGTTATTGGTTCACTGCCTTGTAATACATTGCACCAGCCAAAAAGCAGCTCCACTGTGAATGCTGTTCTCGAATACAGAACGAATTGTTTGACACTCATAAGTAGCTGGAAATCGTCCTGATTACTGTCAAACGTTTGGCAGCTGCTGCGAATCAGTTTATTGGAAGAGCTCCCGAGAGTCTTTTACCTGTGATATCGGTACCAGAGGTACCTTAAATACTATCCTCTCCTGTGGTTCCTGTCTCCTCTTCAGAAAGTACACCACCTGTCATTACTCACCCACTTGACTGCGAGTGGCGTGTCAGTGGTAGATCTAGGCGTCCTGTACAGGGTGGATGGGGAGCAGGGAGGACTCATAGTGTTGTACCGATCCCCAACCAACAGATTTGCTGTCTTTCACAGAAAATGAAGCTGAACCATTAGTTTACCTGTTTTGGAGAAATCTGTTTTGTCTGGTGTCAAGAGGAGGCAAACGCAAAAGGTCAGGGGTCGATTAATTATTGACAGTTCAAATGTACGGCGAATGATGGTACCCCTTAGGGAAATGGCAGTGAAGCGTAGGAAAGGACACCAGGTGCACTCAGTTGTATGCGTGGGAACCTCATTCAACATGTTGAAGAGGCTACTCCAGTAGCTATTGGGCGAACAGGGTGCAACCAAGTGCTGACTGTGGCGCCTATTGGAACAAATGATTCTTCTTGTCTGGGTTCAAAGGTCAGAGTCTGGCAGAAAAGGTTGAGGAGACCTGCGTTGTGCATGGTGTTTCAATAATGCTCATAATTTTCAGCAATGCACCCAGAACTGATCGTGTCTTTTGGTTCTGAGTCGAGTGGGAGGACTGAACCAGAGACTTTGAAGATTCTGTGACAAGCTAGGCTGTGACTTCCTGGACCTGCGTCATAGGGTTGAGAACTGTAGGGTCCCCCTAAGTGGGTCAGGTATGCACTACAAGTCAGAGGCTGCTACTCAGGTAGCTGACGGGAGTGGGGTGCACACAGAAGTTTTTTAGATTACGCAACTCTCCATCCAAACAAGGCAACGATAGACGTAGGAAACCCAGGATATCAATGTAAGATTAAGAAATGCCTCCCACAGGTGAGAGTATTAAAATCTTAATGTTGAACTACCGAAGCATTAGCTACTAAATGCCAGAGCTTCAAGTGCCCTTGAAAAGCAGTGGCGTTCACATAATACTAGGTACAGTAAGCTGACTGAAACCTGAAATTGATAGCAATGAGATTTTGGGGTAAAATTTGAGTGAATATCGAAAGGATAGACAAATGGGAAACGGAGGTGGGGCATCTTTCGCAGTAGGCAAGAAACTCAAATCCACCGAGATAGAAATTGAGGCTACATGTGGGACTGTATGGGTAAGTCTCAGTGTGAGGGGCCAGACTTACCTGCTGATGTAACCGTAAACTGTAATGAAAACCTCTGTTCACTTTTACGTAAGTTCCTTAGTCATGCTGTAATCATCGGTGGGAACTCTAATCATGCAACAACCAATTAGGAAAATTAGAGTTTTGTTAATGGTGAGAGTGATAAGATATCCTGTGAAACACACTAAATGCCTTCTCTGGAAGCTACCTAGAACAGATACTTAGAGACCCAACTCACGATGAAAATATATTGGATTTAACGGGAACAAATAGACCTGACCTCTTTAAGGATGTCCACATCGAAACTGGTATCAGTGACCATGAAGTGGTTGACAACAATGGTTACCAAAACACAAAGGACAACTAAAACAAGCTGAAATATATACACGTTGTGAAAACTAGATAAAAAATCAGTAGTGTCACATCTCAACGAGGGACTCGAAACTTTCGGCACTGGGCAGGAGCACGTAGAGTAGCTCTGGCACAAGTTTAAAAGAATGGTAGACTGTGCACTGGATTATATGTACCCTGTAGCATAATTCATAATGGGAGGGAACCTCCGTGCTATACAGTCACTGAAAAAAAGCTTCTAAAGAGACAGACATTACTGCATTATAACTGTGAAACAAAGCGTTGGCCTATAGATAGAGAGATGCTGAATGAAACGCGTTTAGCTGTCTAGAGAGTAATGCGTGATACCTCCAGTGTCTACCGTGGCAGAATACTGTCAAATTATCTTGCACAAAGCTCAAATAAATTCAGGTGGTATGGAAAGGCTGTTAGTGGCACCAGCCCCTAGCGAAAGAGACAGGAACTGAAATTGAGGGTAGCAGAGCAAAGGCTGAAATGCTTAACTCCGTTTTGAAACATTCCTTTACGAAGGAAAACCTAGGAGGATTGCTCAATTTAATGCACGTATCACTGAAAAGATGAGTGAAATAAGTATTAGTGTCAGTGATGTTGAGAAACAGCTGAAATTGTTAAAATTGAACAAAGCTCCGAGTCCAATGGAACTCCTACCAGATTCTATACTGAATTTCTCTCTCTTCTAACTACAATGAACAGCAGACCCCCTCGAAAAAGAAAACGTGCCCAGTTCTCGAAAAAAGCACAGGTCACACACCTGTCTACAACAAGGGTAGTAGAAGTGGTCGACAAAACTGCCGTCCAATATCCTTAACATCGATTTGTTGGAACATATTCTGAGTTCAAATGTAATGAAGTATCTTGAATAGAACGACCTCCTCAGTGCCAACCATGATGGATTCCGAAAACATCGATAATGTGAAACCTAACTCGCACTTTTCTCGTATGACTTACTGAAAGCTTTGGATCAAGACAGTCACGTCGATGTAGTATTCCTTGATTTCCAGAAAGCATTTGACACAGCACCATATGTACACCTACTGTCAATGGGGTATCAAGTGAAATTTTGGACTGGACTGAGGACTTTTTTGCAGGCAGCGTGTGATCGTGGATGGAGGGTCATCGTCAGATGTAGAAGTAACTTCAGGTGTATCCAGGGAAAGTGTGTTGGGTCCTCTGCTATTCAAGTTGTATATTAATTACCTTGCAGACAGTATCAATAGTAGCCTCAGACGTTTTGCAGATGATGCAGTTGCCTGCGATGAAGCACTGTCTGAAAGAAGCTGCATAAATATTCAGTCAGATCTTGATAAGATTCCAAAGTGATGAGAAGGTTGGCATCTTGAGTTCAAGGTTCATAAAAGCAAAATTACGCACTTAATAGAACGAAAAATTGTAGTGTCCTAACACTATAATATCAGTGAGTCACTGCTGGCATCGGTCAACTCATAAAAATACCTAGGAGTAACACTTTGTGGGGACGTGAAATGGAATGATCATATAGACTCAGATCTCGGTAAAGCGGGTGGCAGGCTTCGGTTTAGCGATAGAATTCTTGGGAATTGCAATCAGTCTACAAAGAAAATTGCTTAGAAATCAATCGTGCGACCGGTTCTAAGATATTGTTCAAACGTGTGCGACCCGTACCAAACAGGATTAACAGGGGATATTGAACGTATCCAGAGAAGGGCACCACGAATGGTCACAGGTTTGTGTAATGTGTGGGAGAGTGTCACAGAGATACTAAAGGAGCTGAACAGGAAGACTCTTGAGAATAGATGTAAACTATCCCGAGAAAGTCAATTACTAAAGTTTCAATAACCGGCTTTAAATTACGACTCTAGGAACACCCCCTATGTATCGCTGACATAGAGATCGTGAGGATGAGATCAGAATGATTACTGCACGAACAGGGACATTCAAACAATCACTCTCCCCGCACTTCATACGTAAATGGAGTGGGAAGATACTCTAAAAATTGGTACAATGGGACGTACCCTCTGCCATGCACCTCACGGTGGTTTTCAGAGTACATATGTAGATGTAGATGAAGAAAGCATTCGTGAGACCAAAAGAAGTTTGCTAGTATCAACCTTAATTTGAGGTAGAAGTTTCTGACGATGAACGCTCGAACGATAGCTAGGACTGTGCGAGAACCGGAAAAGATGATGCTGGAGACGTCTGAGATGTGGTGCTACAGAAGGACGTTGAAAATTATGTTAGCTGGTAAGAAAACACATGAGGTTTCCCGCAGAATCAACGGGGAGCGAAGCATATGGAAGAAAGAAGGGACAGGATAACAGGACATGTGTTAATTACATCAGAAACTAATTTTCATGATGCCAGAGGGAGGTGGGGAGGGTAAAATCTGTAAGGAAAGACACAGATAGGAGTACGTCTCACAAAAGTTGAGGGCCTTGAGTATAAACGCCACTCTGATATTAAGAAGTAGGCATAGGAGAGGAATTCCTGGCGGGCCACATCAAAACAGTCAGGCGACTGATAAACCAAAAAAAATCTCGCTGGCCAAGGTTTGACAGATTTTGAAATGTTCAAGTAGTGTCTGCTGCTGTCCATTTTTGACAGAAACTGAGTGATAGGTGGCAGTGGCAAGATGCTGGACTCCTATCCGAGAGAACAGAGATTCAAATCCCCATCCGCTCATCCAGATTGAGCTCTCTCTTTATCCCTCCTCCTTGACTAAAATAATGGAATGGTTCTTTTAAAAGGATACGGCCGAGTTTGCGCTCCGTCTTTAACAGCCTGTCTTTGTTCCTAGGTGCATGACATGTCCTCCTTTGTCGCCGTATGACCAGCACTGTCGAACATGATTTTTCTGGTGGTCTGAAGCGTTGCATTCTGGGGAGGCGTAATGTTGCGTGGGCATACTGATCTCGAAATATTTTTAAAAACGGTGCACTCGTCGATCAACTTATTTCCCGTGTGTGTTTCATTTCAGAGATGCATTCGGCCCTGTTTTCGTTTTTATGGATGGCAATGAACGACTGCATCAAAGAGCGCAGGTAGAATGAGAGGATGTTTGCAAATGGACTGGCCTGCCCGGTCCCCCGACTTAAACCCCGTCGAGGAGCTTTCGTCGAGGAGACGCATTGCAGCATGTCCACGTGACTAACGCCCATCCAGCCGTTGTCAACCGCGCTCGTATAGATGCAAATGGTTGAAATGGCTATGAGCACTATGGGACTTAACATCTGTTCGTCTCATTGCATATTTGTTCGAGTTACCTTCTGTACTATACTGTAGCAGTTTCAAGACACATCGAGATATGTTATTTAGCAGTGAATCTTCATACAAACGGTACTTTCGTCCCTAAGTTTTGCAACACTAATGTATGTACCAAAGCTATGTTAATGTTGTTGTTGTTCTTGTTCCAAAAAAAGGTTCAAATGGCTCTGAGCACTATGGGACTTAACTTCTGAGGTCATCAGTCCCCTAGAACTTAGAATTACTTAAACCTAACTAACCTAAGGACATCACACACATCCATGCGCGAGGCAGGATTCTAACCTGCGAACATAGCGGTCACGCGGTTCCAGACTGTAGCGCCTAGAACGGCTCGGCCACTCCGGCAGGCGTTGTTGTTGTTGTTGTTGTTGTTGTGCTCTTGAGTCCAGAGACTGGTTTGATGCAGTTCTCCATGTTACTCTTTCCTGTGCAAGTTTTCTCATAACCCAGTACCTACTGCAACCTACATCCTTCTGAGTATGCTTAGTGTATTCATCTCTTGGTCTCCCTTCACGATTTTTACCCACCACGTTGCCCTCCAGTACTAAATTGGTGATCCCTTGATGCCTCAGAACATGTCCTACCAAGCGATCCCTTCTTCTAGTCAAGTTGTGCCACAAATTTCTCTTCTTCCTAATTCTGTTCAATACCTTCTCATTAGTTACGTGATCTACCCATTTAATCTTCAACATTCTTCTGTAGCACCACATTTCGAAAGCTTCTGTTCTCTTCTTGTCCAAACTATTTTTGTTGATGTTCATCTTATATCCTTCTTTCAAGACACTGTCCATTCCGTTCAACTGCTCTTCCAGGTCCTTTGCTGTCTCTGACAGAATTACAATGTCATCGGCGAACCTCAAAGTTTTTATTTCTTCTCCATGAATTTTAATTCCTACTCCGAATTTTTCTTTTGTTTCTTTTACTGCTTGCTCAATATAAAGATTGAATAACATTGGGGATAGGCTACAACCATGTCTCACTCTGTTCCCAACCACTGCTTCCCTTTCATGCCCCTCAACTCTTATAACTGCCATCTGGTTTCTGTACAAATTGTAAATATCCTTTCGCTCCCTGTATTTTACCCCTGCCACCTTTAGAATTTGAAAAAGAGTATTCCAGTCAACATTGTCAAAAGCTTTCTCTAAGTCTACAAATGCTAGAAATGTAGGTTTGCCTTTCCTTGATATACTCATTGATTGATACCAATGAATAAAATATTGAAATGGCCTTCAAGTAGGTTTGTGGACGCTTTCAGTAATAACGTAAGTGACCTCTGTTAACGTAAACGAAACAAACATGACTCATTTGTACTGAAGGTGCTGGTACAACGAAAGAAGTATGTCAGTATAATTGTGGAAGATTAAGAGGAACGCCATGTCGCAATCTTGAGCCTTAACAGATGTCAACAATCTACCGTCTCCTGGATGCGGAACATTCAAGCCAGTGTAGTGACACTCCGTCCCGAATGGGTAAGAATAGTGACTTAAATGATAATTGCGATACTAACGTCGATTAAAAAAACTAAACGGCGTCCGAACAGGCTTCAGAAGGCCCAACGAAACTGATCGATCGCCGTGTCATCCTCAGCCTATGGGCGTCACCGGATGCGGATGTGTAGGGGCATGAGGTCAGCACAGCGCTCTCCCAGCCTTTGTCACTTTACGAGACCGGAGCCGCTACTTTTCAATCAAGTAGCTCGTCAGTTTGTCTCACAAGGGCTGAGAGCACCCCGCTTGCCGACAGTGGTCGGTAGATTGGACCGTCAGTCATCGATGTGCTAGCCAAGCCCATTGTTATCGATTACTTGTAATAATAATGGACGAAAATCGTACTGCTGACACTGCTCTTTAACTTTTAACCACAAATTGATTATATTATTGCAGACATCTGTGGAGATTCCCGCGGATATCCGTACCCGCGCAGGCTTTTATCCATAAAGTAGTTATTACTGCTGATTACCGTATCCGTGCAGACTGATAATTGTAGAGGATGTTCGTGTAGTAGTTAATCATTCGTTCAATCAGGTGTAACAATCAAATAACCGGATTGGTGCTGCTACCGACAAACGAGCCCTCCGCGGCAGGTTTCAACATGTTTGTGTCGAAACTTCCTGGAAGATTAAAACTGTGTGCCCGACCGAGACTCGAACTCGGGACCTTTGCCTTTCGCGGGCAAGTGCTCTACCAACTGAGCTACCGAAGCACGACTCACGCCCGGTACTCACAGCTTTACTTCTGCCAGTACCTCGTCTCCTACCTTCCAAACTTTACAGAAGCTCTCCTGCGAACCTTGCAGAACTAGCACTCCTGAAAGAAAGGATATTGCGGAGACATGGCTTAGCCACAGCCTGGGGGATGTTTCCAGAATGAGATTTTCACTCTGCAGCGGAGTGTGCGCTGACATGAAACTTCCTGGCAGATTAAGACTGTGTGCCCGACCGAGACTCGAACTCGGGACCTTTGCCTTTCGCGGGCAAGTGCTCTACCAACTGAGCTACCGAAGCACGACTCACGCCCGGTACTCACAGCTTTACTTCTGCCAGTACCTCGTCTCCTACCTTCCAAACTTTACAGAAGCTCTCCTGCGAACCTTGCAGAACTAGCACTCCTGAAAGAAAGAATATGCGGAGACATGGCTTAGCCACAGCCTGGGGGATGTTTCCAGAATGAGATTTTCACTCTGCAGCGGAGTGTGCGCTGATATGAAACTTCCTGGCAGATTAAAACTGTGTGCCCGACCGAGACTCGAACTCGGGACCTTTGCCTTTCGCGGGCAAGTGCTCTACCGACTGAGCTACCGAAGCACGACTCACGCCCGGTACTCACTGCTTTACTTCTGCCAGTACCTCGTCTCCTACCTTCCAAACTTTACAGAAGGATACGCGAAAGTCGTCGTCCGATTGTCCGAGTTCTTGCTGAACCCTCGCGAATTAACAGAGAAAATGTACGTCAGATTCTGCATTCATCTAACGCACATAACGTTTATGCACGAAAGGTGCCTAAACTTTACTCTCCTGAGCAATTGAAGATCTAGAATTTTTAGACAGTAATCACTTGCGATGAATCGTGGTTTCTTACCTACGATCCCGAAACGAAGCACCAATCGATGCATAAGAAGAGCTGAAACTCACCTGGGCAAATAAAGTGAAAATCAGTAAATCAACATTCAAAGCCTGCCTCTCTTTTTTTTGACAGGCGTGGAATTGTCTACATTCACGGGGTCTCAAGATACTCAGACAATCAATCACCGTTATTTTGCTACTTCAAGATTTTGTTGATGTAGGACCAGCAACTCCTATTTCATGAAGTGTTTATTACTAGTCATTTTTCTACTGATTTGTATGGAGCGTAAATGTATGTTTCGACCTTTATTTACCGTCACAATGTGATGTATGTATTGCCAATTATGGACGGTTGTCATTAAAATCAGGCACTTTCAGTGCAGTCTCGGTAGGCCAAACTTGCGAATGAACTAGTCGATTCGAAATTGGTCGCCAAAATACTTTATATTTACCGCAGATGCGACAGACTTATAATAAACTCTTCATGAGTCAACATTATTAATCAGAATTTCTGACGGTCGTTGGTGAACGAGTGAAAAGACGAAAGATTCGATTTATGGAACAGCAAGTCCTAGCTGCTTCACCGAAACAAATGTGCCAGCCAAATCCGCATTGTCTTACAGACATTGTTATGTTAATCTGAAAATGGGTCTTGGCCCGAAACTAGTTATCGAATGAAAAATAAAATATTTGCTACTTCGTCTGGTTATAGTTGTATTGACACTGAAGATACTTTGTAGTGGGTGCCTAATAAGCAGTAAAACACTTTTGTTGCTCAACCGGTTGAGATTGAAAAAATGTGGAATTTCTTGCGGGACATCATAGAATATTGCCGCATCAGCCTTATAGTTTCATGAAGTTCCGTTAGGTGGCGGTGCTATACGTAGCTTTCAAAATGGTGTCTGTAACGGTGGTGCGTTCCAAGCAGAGAGCTGTCACTGAGCTTCTTTTGGCGGAAAACCAGAGCATCGCAGATATTCATAGGCACTTTCACAACGTCTACAGAGATCTGGCAGTGAACAAAAACAAGGTGAGTCGTTGCGCGAGCCGTCTGTCATCAACGCAAGCTAGGTCGCGGAAACCTGTCCGGTCTTCCACATGCGGGCGGGCCGCACACAGCTGTGACTCCTACCATGTTGGAACGTGCGGACACTCTCATTCGACATGACTCACGGATCACAATCAAACAGAATCAGATTTTCACTCTGCAGCGGAGTGTGCGCTGATATAAAACATACTGGCAGATCAAAACTATGTGCCGGACCGAGACTCGAATTCGGGATCTTTGCCCTTCGCGGGCAAGTGCTCTCCTATCTGAGCTACCCAAGCACGACTCACGCCCCGTCCGCACAGCTCTACTTCCGCCAGTACCTCGTCTCCTACCTTGCAAACTCCTACCTTCCTAGCTGATGGTAGAGCACTTGCCCGCGAAAGGCAAAGGCCCCGAGTTCGAGTCTCGGTCCGGCACACAGTTCTGATCTGCCAGGACGTTTCACAATCAAACACCTTCCTGCACAACTGAACCTCTCTGCTGGTAGCGCTCACAAATGTTCATTGGACTGTTCTTCCGCATGCACCCTACAGCCCGGCCCTTGCACCTTCCGACTCCCATCTGTTTGGCTCAATGAAGGATGCACTCCACGGGAAGCAGTAGGCGGATGATGGGGCGGTTATCGATATAGAAAGAAGTTGGCGGTGATGTCGACCAGTAGAGGTACCACCAGTAAGGTGGCGAAAGGCCATCGCATTGGACGAAGATTATGTTGAAAACAGGGTTTTGTTGCCAAAAGAGTGGGGAGTAATACTGTGTATTGGAATCCCGAATAAAATCAACCTGATTTCAGAAGAAAATGTGATTCAATACATACTGAACGACCCTCGACATTAGGGAACAATAAAATGTTTTTTACAGCCGTCCGGTTATTTAATTACCACATATAGTATTGTTTTCCGCATTCTATCACGGAGGAGGGCCCTTAAGCACGTGGAACAAGTCAAATTACTCATTAACAGAGACAGGCTACCACTGCTGGCTCCTTCTGTCAAGTATACCAACAACAATGTGTAGGTAGTGCTGCTCTACTCAACCTCATAATTACGATGATTACTGAAACTTTCTGGCAGATCAAAACTTTGTGCCGGACCGAGACTCGAACTCGGGACCTTTGCCTTTCGCGGGGAAGTGCTCTATTGCAAGTGCTGTACTGGCGGAATTAAAACTGTGAGGACGGGGTGTGAGTCGTGCTTGGGTAGCTCAGTCGGTGGAGCACTTTCCCGCGAAGGGTAAAGGTCCCGAGTTCGAGTCCGGCACACAGTTTAATCTACCAGGAAGTTTCATATCAGCGTACACTCCGCTGTAGAGTGAAAATTTCACTCTAGAAACGATGGTTACTTCTGACAGGAAAAGAAACATTTGCATTGAAATAGGTATGGCTGGAAAGATAGAGAGACCTCAAATCAGTCGAAAGACTGGCTACTTAAAGCAAGCATTCGACTGGTGTGTTTTCCTGCTGGGTGGCGCTGCAGCGGCAGCAGGTGCTGAGCGTCCGAGGGCGTCGGCCCTCGGCTGTGGCCTGCAAGGCGGGCGCCGTGGTCCGTCTCCACCTGCTGCGGAACAGTCCACTTTTAGCGCGAGCCCTGGCCGCCGTATTATTAGCTGGAGGCTTTGTGGTGGCCAACAGTCGGCACCAAACCAGACAAACGGCTACCGCGCCGCAGTTTCCCCTCCCCCCAGCCCAGGCCACGGCAATAACTGGCCTCCCGGGGACGTCCCAACAGTCACGCCGGGCACCCACCTAGCCTGTGACGTTTGCGGATTTAGAGAAGGCCTTCGAAAGTTTTGACTCGAATGCAAAGCCCAATAGAGATACATGCGTCTATGAAAAAATTTAGGCGCTACGCGTAAACAATTACCACCGTCACACCTTAAAATGGTTCAAATGGCTCTGAGCACTATGGGACGTAACATCGGAGGTCATCAGTCCCCTAGACTTAGAACTACTTAAACCTAGCTAACCTAAGGGCATCACACACATCCATGCCCGAGGCAGGATTCGGACCTGCGACCGTAGTAGTCCCGCGGTTCCGGACTGCAGCGTCTAGAACCGCACGGCCACCGCGGCCGGCGTCACACCTTAGCAAAAATTCTGGCCTAGAAGTAAAGATAATTCTGGTCCTACGTAAAATCGTTAAATGAGTCTAACTCTTCCATGCACTCACTCCTTGACCAATCTGGTGTGTACAATAGAAGACAGCAAAACGAAAGCCGAGGTTTTAAATTCCTCGTTTAAGAAACCGTTCACGCAGGACAGTTGTACAAACGTACCTTCGTTTGACCATTGCACAAACTGCCGTACTGATGACATAGTAATAAGCATCCCTGGTGAAGAGAAGTCACCAGGTCCCGACGAAAACCCAGTTCGGTATTGCCTAGAGTACAGCACTTGGCCCTTACCTGGCATTTATCGCGAATCACTTGCCCAGTGCAAAGTCACAAGCGAATGGAAAAAAAGAAAACTCAGATGACTCCTTCATATATGAAGTGTAAGAGAACGGATACACAAAGTTACAAATCAATGTCCCTAACATCGGTTTGGTGCAGGATTCTTCAACATATTCTCAGTTCGAATATAACACATTTTCTTGAGAGCGAGGATCCTATGTGCACGTGTCAGCACGATTTAAGAAAGCTCGTGCGAAACTCAGTTTTCCTTATCCTTAAATTCTATATTGCGAAATATGGATAAAGGGCAACAGTCAGATTCCATATTTTTAGATTTCCGAAAGCATTTGACACAATACCTCACTGCAGACCGTTAACGAAGGTACGAGCATATGGAATAGGTTCCCACGTAAGTGAATGGGTCGAAGATTTTTAAGTGACAGAACCCATTATGTTGGGCTCGACGGCAACTGTTCATCAGAGACAAGCGTATAGTCAGCAGTCCCCAGGGAAGTGTGGAAGAACCACTATTATTTTCTACATACATAAATCATGGAAAGGGTGCACGGCAGTCTGCTTCTGTTTGTTGATGATGCTATGATACGCGGGAAGGTGTCGAACGTGAGTGACTTTCGCAGGATACATCCTCCTAAAGGAGGACTTAGAGAAAATTTCTGGTTGATGTGATGAATAGCAGCTAGCTTAAAGGTATAAACATTTAACGAGGATGAGTAAGAAAAACAAACTCGTAATGTTCGGATACAGCATTAGTGGTGCCCTGCTTGACATAGTCACGTTGTTTAAATATCTGCGCGTAAAGTTTGCAAAGCGATGCGAAATGGAACGATCGTGTGAGGAGGGTGGTAGGAAAGGCAAATGCTCGACTTCGTTTCATTGGAAGAATTTTTTGGAAGCGTAGCTCATCTATAAAGGAGACCGCGTATAGAATATTAATGCGACCCATGGGTTCCTGTTCAAAATATTATGTACTCACTCCCCTCAACAAGCACAAGTTTGTAACGGGAATTTCCCAACAAAAAAATGTTCAAATGTGTGTGATATCTTATGGGACTTAACTACTAAGGTCATCAGTCCCTAAGCTTACACATCTATGGTCATCAGTCCCCTAGAACGTAGAACTACTTAAACCTAACTAACCTAAGGACATCACACAACACCCAGTCATCACGAGGCAGAGAAAATCCCTGACCCCGCCGGGAATCGAACTCGGAAACCCGTGCGCGGGAAGCGAGAACGCTACCGCACGACCACGAGCTGCGGACAATTTCCGAACACCCTGTACATTCTGTACTTATTGATCTGCTCATTCCATCCAACAGATCCCATAGTTCTTCCTCAATTTCCTTGAGGATAGCAATTTCGTCAGTAAATCTTATCGCTGATGTTGTTTCCCCCATACTGTCTTTGTCGACATTACTTCTTTGATGTACAGACTGAACAGCAGAGGCGAAAGGCTGGCTCTCTGTCTCACGTCCTATTTGATCTGAGCACTTCGTTCTTAGTCATCCAGGGTTATTTTTCCCTCTTCGTTCTTGTATATATTGTAAATTACCCGCCTGTCCCTATGGCTTACTCCCGCTTATCTCAGAATTTCTGCAGAACGCTTTTACAGATCGACAAGTCCTATGAACACGTCTTGATTTTTCTTCAGTCTTACTTCCATTACTAAACACAACGTAAGGACTGCCTCTCCGGAACCTTTTCCCTTCCTAAAGCCAATCTGATAATCGTCCAACAGATCCTCAATTGTCTTTTCCTTTCTTCTATGTATTTTTTTTTATCAGCAGCTTGGATGCATGACATGTTAAGCTGACTTGCGATAATTCTCGCACTTTTCGGCGCTTTCCATCTTTGGAATTGTGTGGGTGATATTTTTTCGAAGGCCTGGTGGAAGGTCGCCAGTCTCATATAGCTGAACGGAAAAGATAATTAAAAAGTAAAGTTCCGCCTACTAAACCTAGACAGGAAAATTGTGCCCCACACCACCACCCTTTCTGCCTATGCCACTATCGTCATCGTAAGCGGTATGGAGGAGCCTGTGGTCGAGGCACCACTCTCCCAGTCGTCGTCGTTTATCTCCCCTACTAATCGGTCGAGTAGCACCTCAGTTGGCCTCAAGAGGCTGAGTGCGCCCCGTACCAGTCCTCCCACCAAGGACAAATCCCTGGCAGTTCCGGGAATCGAACCCAGGTCATCCGCAAAGGAGTCAGCCGCGCTGACTACTCAGCTACGAAGTCAGACGAACGGCGTAGACACGATTCTTTCTCCATCTAAAAACGTATTTCCGATGTTATAGGTCAATTGTAGCATTACAGGATTTGCGTACATATCTAAGATACATAATGTAGCTGACACTGCGCTCGGTGAGTAATCATTAACACACTGTGTGGTACACACTGGTCGCAGGAAGACATTGGCAGTTAAATCTGTTAATGGTTACTTACCGTGCACAGTGTCGAAAATATGTATCTTTGACATGTACTCATGTCATGTAATACGACACCTGGTCTGTAGGCCCAAAATACGTTTTTTTCAAAGATGACATGTTACAGACAGGTCAGATATACTGTAACAATTTAACATGCACTTGAGAATGACTATAAAGTCAAAAACATGAATATGTTAAATAAATAATTTACACACAAATGCCGAAAGTTTCTTTTGGAAAGTTGCACTTGTCTGTGGTCCCACCCGAAGGAAAACTCATTAGCCTAGATTGTGTCTTGAGATGTGTTTGTAAGATGAACACAGAAAAAAGGAAAACACGGGCAATGGAAAGTAGTCAGGCGATGGTTAGGAAATTAGATTAGAAAGTGAGACACAGAGTAGGAGACGAGTTTGCTGTTTGAGGAGCTAGATAACGGACTGTCGCAAAAGTAAAGAGATTATAAAATGCAGACTGGGAATCACAAGAAGAGCTTTTTTCAGAAAGAGAGATATTTATCATCCAACATTAATTTAAAAGTCTCCTAGGAAAAAATTTTCTGGGGTGTAGACCTGTACTCAAGTAAAACGTGGACGAGAAACAATTCAGACAAGAAGAGAACGGAAGGTTTTTGAAATGTGGCGCCACACAAATATGCCGAAGATTAAATAGGTGTCGAGTAACCAATGAAGAGGTACTTCACCGAATGGGGGAGGAAAGAAATTTATTTCATAACTACACTAAAGGAACGGATGATTTAATAGGACACGCCATGAGCCATCAAAGAATAGTTAATTTGTCGATGGAGAGTAATGTGTGTGTGTGTGTGTGTGTGTGTGTGTGTGTTTGCAAGGCGAAAAGCTATTTTTCAGAAACAGATTGTTGCGTTTACATGTTACAATAGAATCTATACCGACTGCCGGCCGGTGTGGCCGAGCGGTTCTAGGCGCTTCACTATGGAACCGCGCGACCACTATGGTCGCAGGTTCGAATCCTGCCTCGGGCATGTATGTGTGTGATGTTCTTAGGTTAGTTAGGTTTAAGTAGTTCTCAGTTCTAGGGGACTGATGACCTCAAATGTCAAGTCCCATAGTGCTCAGAGCCATTTCAACGGCCCAACCACAAATCGCTCGTCAGCATAGTGACTTGAGGTTATCAGTGGCTTCGTACTTCTTAAATACACAGCGACTGTGGTTTCCTTACCGAAGTGAGTGAACTCCTAAGGTGAACGTAGAGATTATCCAAGAATAGATATTTAAAAATCTTATCACCATCAATCAATACATGTAGAAACGTTTTCTCGCATTGATATAGATTACGCACGTTGTGGAAAAAATTGCGAAGAGAGCACCGGGAGGACTATTTTGGAGACTTGTAATGGTTGGAGAACGTCCGAATGACTAAAGACATATTACTGTTTCTGTGCACATCTTGTTACCAGGTACGCAGCTTATAGGGTTCTTGCCAAGCAATTCGATCTTGTTAATGTGCTACACCTATCAGCATTTATACAGGACGGTGAGAAACAGTTTGGAAAGCTTTTAAGAGTGTTGCAGGGTTTGTTGAGCTGAGAAATAAACGTTAACAAAAATTTGATACGATGGGCCGTTTCTGAGTTAATTAACACCGAAATTAGCCAATCAGCCCTTTGTGTGCCAAAATTCAAGCGGCCTACCAAAGACGGTATCGTCAAACGTGTTCTCTGTTTAGTTTCCTAAAATCGAACACGAGAGCCAAACAAATATTGGGTTTGAGATGGTACTACGGATAGAACCAGAGACAAAGGCTGAACAGTCTCGCATGCTAACATCTACACTACGAGAACAGCTAATTGTATCTGGTGGACCGCTTTAATTTGCGCACGCATCAACCTGATAGACTAACTTCCACGCTAATTCACTCGGAAAAGGGGAATGTATCGAGTTTTTTTTCTTAACAATTATTTCTCAGCACAAACAATTCTGCAACACCGTCACAAGCTTATCAGACAGTTTCTGACTGCCCTGTATGACGTTGCCGCCCTGCCTTATTGTTTTTACCGAATAACACTGAATTTTTTTCTAATCATCTACCCCATATAAAACAGTCTTAACAATCGAAGTAGAATAATATATTAATGACTTGCACGTGAACTGATAACATTAAATCTTACTGCATTTGTGTTAAAATTATATTTGAGGATCTTATGCACAGGAAAGGACAAACTTGCGAAAGCATATGAAGCTGTTATCAAAAAAATGTTCAGATGTGTGTGAAATCTTATGCGACTTAAGTGCTGAGGTCATCAATCCCTAAGCTTACACACTACTTAATCTAAATTATCCTAAGAACAAACACACTCACCCATGCCTGAGAGAGGGCTCGAACCTCCGCCGGGACCAGCCGCACAGTCCATGACTGCAGCCCCTAGACCGCTCGGCTAATCTGGTGAAGCTGTTTTCAGGACGTGAGTAAATTAGTAGAGTTCATTTTAAATACGCTGTACTTCTTCCACTGTAATAACTGACAATAGCCTTTGTTACAATTGAAGACATGCGCGGAAAAACGGGCTAATCCTCAAATGTAAAAACTTGGAGATAAGTGTTTCCATCTGTTGCTTGGTACGACAACTATCAAAATTGACATTGATCTCACCCGTAAATTTACCAGTTTAAGCTTTTACATTTGAGGGTTAACCCGTTTTTCCATGCATATCTTCAATTATAGTCGAAATAGTAACTATGTAGACACTTGACTTGGTGTGAAAACGCCATCTTCTTCTCTGGATTAGATTTCTGTATGAAGACCACTCGTAGATGACGAAGATAATTAGTCGTAATGGACAATGAGAAAAACGGCACATTCACTCTTGCCTCTGTACTAGAAGCGTGTACTCATTTACGTGAAATAATTGAAACCGAAAGTCTGTGGCCAGCGCCTTAAGTTTTGCTTAACAATCCAGAAAGCAACTCCAAGCTGATATTCAGCGGCGAAGCAACCTTCATTTTGTGGGAAGGTTAGTCGCCACAATGTGAGAGTGTGGGGCACTAATCTTCCTCATGGAACTGTGGCACGTGAACGAGATTCGGCGAAGATTAATGTTTCCTGTGCAGTGTCACACACGAAGCTCTATATGGCGTTTTTCTAGTGTGATAAGACGGTGACGGGTACCTCTGACCTTTATATGTTGTAGTCATGGTTGTTTCCACAGCTGACTAATTTGAGAATTTTTGCTTCCCAACAAGACAGGGCAGCCCTTCCCTCCAACACCGTTTTTCTTTGCAACCTATCCGACGGCCTTCCGCATCGCTAGGATTAGGCGTAATGATGAAAATGATGAGACTCTGTCCCTTTGCCGGCCCAGGTCGCCTGACGTAACGCCTTGTGACTTTTTTTCCTTTGGGGGTACATTAAGAACCGTGTCTACGTACCACCACTACCAGGAACATGGGAACAGCTCAGAGCGCACATCAATAGTGTTGTGATGACACTCTAACTAAGGGGATACGGAATCGGATTTTGGGTTAAAAAATCGAATTTTTTTTATTGGCGTATTATATTCTGCCATGTTTCCTCTTTAAAATGACGTATCATACATAGCTCTACTACAATTATAACTATTTTATTTTTATATATTTGTGAGATCGGGTATTGCGCTTTAGTTATACACGTCTCTCGTGGCTGACCATGAACTTTTTGGCAGTACCTAGTGACATGAATTCAAATATCCCGGTTTCCAGCGACTATTTATACACTAGTTGCCCGAAAATGTTTCTCTCTGGTTTCCTCAAGTTACTCTTTGACTTTGTGGCGGGACTGTTTTGTAAACAGTGTGATATAAGAAAGTAGTTGTTGTTGAGTTATTTCGTATTTAGTGCTTCATTTTTCGCAGTGAAAATGCCTAGAGCTAAAGCAAAAGTATTTAAAAAGCGTGTGAACTGGCAAAAGAAAAGAAATAATGATTCATTAGCAAAGCAAAGCAGTTCATCATCATCACTGTTGGAAAATGTGAATCCACTTATTACTGATTTGCCGAACGAACTTACACCAAATGAAAACAGTGCTTCTCATAAAAAACTAAGAGATTTGGAAGAGAAATATAATTTACTTGATAGAGGGAATGAAGTTTTTGAACTCATTGATACGAATATATTGTGTGAAGCTCTTGAAAACAGTTTGTGCTGCAAAAAATGTCATGGAAACGTTTCTCTGAAAGTAGAATCCCATGTTGGCCTGGCTGCCCAGTTTAATTTAATATGCAGTGTTTGTAAATACAGCTGTAAGTTTCCAAGTTCGGTTTCAGTAACTGTAAATAATGGATACAAGAAAACTGAACTTTATAGTGTAAATATTAGGTTAGTTTATGGATTGCGAGCAATTGGTAAGGGCAAAGCAGCTGGTGATATGCTATGTGGTGTTCTAAATCTTCCAAGTGCACCTTCAAAGTTTGAAGCTTACAATTATGTACTAGGATCTGCAGTTGAAGATGTAGCACAGAAGTCAATGCAGGTTGCTGTGGAAGAAGCAGTGGAAGAAAATGACGGCAGTCGTGACCTCACAGTGGCGTTTGATGGCACGTGGCAGAAAAGGGGCCACACCTCCAACAATGGTGTTGTAACAGCAACTAGTGTTGATACTGGCAAGGTTATTGATGTTGCAATAATGTCTAAATACTGTAGGTGCACAGGCAGGCTGAAAAATGAACACAGTGATGACTGTATTGCTAATTATTATGGTAGTAGTGGTGGCATGGAGGTTGCTGGGGTGAAGAAAATTTTTCATCGCTCTTCACAGTGGTATAATGTTCGCTATGTCAAATATCTGGGAGATGGTGACTCTAAAGCATTCAAAGAAGTTTTGGAAAGCAAACCATATGGGAACAGTGTAAATATAAGCAAACTTGAATGTATAGGACATGTGCAGAAGAGAATGGGTGCCAGGCTGAGAAGGTTAAAATCAGTTATGAAAGGGAAAAAACTAGATGATGGGAAAACCTTGGATGGCAGAGGAAGATTGACTGATTCCATAATAGACCACATTCAGAACTGCTATGGCCTTGCAATCAGGCAAAATACAGGCAATCTTGAAGAAATGAGGAGAGCTATATGGGCTTTATATTTCCACACCGCATCCACGGATGAGCATCCACAGCATGGTTTGTGCCCCAAAGGTGAAAACAGCTGGTGTAAATACAATAGGGGACTAACAACAGGAGAGAAATACATTCACCACCACAGTCTACCATCAGCCATCATGGCAGAAATAAAGCCCATTTTCAGAGATCTGGCTGACAGAAGTCTTCTGATGAAATGTCTTCACGGAAAAACGCAGAACCCCAACGAGTGCTTGAATAGTGTGATATGGCATCGTCTCCCAAAAACAGTGTTTGTCGGAATTAATACACTACATTTTGGTGTGTATGATGCTGTGGCAACCTTCAATCTTGGAAATATAACTAAATGCCAGGTCCTTCAAAAGTTGGGTATGTGTGTTGGTTCCCGTACGGTACGTGCTATGTTCTTTTTAGATCAGCACAGACTAAGGCATGCTGATAATATAATCAAGACAGTAGTGAAAAAAGCAAGACAGGTGCAGAGGGGTGCCAAAAGAAGACTTGAAGATGATTATGAAGACTGTGAAGGGGGTATTAGCTACGGATCAGGAATGTTTTAATCTTCTTTCTCCGTTTCCCGTAAGTTTACTTTTTACTTCATCTAGGAACATTATCTCAGGTACTGGTCAACCTAGAAGTCTGAAATTTTTATGACGTAGTGACATAGGTCCCTATTACATACTGAAACAACGATTTTTTAATTACTTGATTTACAAAAGACTTAGGGGTGATAGTCTAGTAAAAAGCGATGGAAAAAATTTACTTAAAAATAAATGTACAATATCTCTGTAAGAAAATACTTTGACAATAAACTGTTGTTTCAGTATTGTTGTAACATATGAATGCACATACAGTAAAATTTTTACCTCTCTGTCTCCAGTAGTTTGTGAGAAAATGTTCCCTATAGTAGGCATATATTAACATTGCGGGGATAGGTGATTCCGTATCCCCTTTGAGTTTATCGTTCCGTCCTTCATCAATCATATTTGTAGAGGTAATCCTTCGGAAAATATAATGCTTTGGAAGCGAATGAATCATTCATAAAAAAACTAAACTAAACTCCTGCCGAACAGGCCATAGAGGCCCAACGGTACCGACCGGCCGCCGTGTCATCCTCAGCCCATAGGCGTCACTGGATGCGGATATGGACGGGCGTGTGGTCAGCACACCGCTCTCCCTGCCATATGTCAGTTTCCGAGACCGGAGCCGCTACTTCTCAATCAAGTAGCTCCTCAGTTTGCCTCACAAGGGCTGAGTGCACCCCGCTTGCCAACAGCGCTCGGCAGACCGAATGGTCACCCACCCAAGTGCTAGCCCAGCCCGACAGCGCTTAATTTCGGTGATCTGACAGGAAAAGGTGTTACCACTGCGGCAAGGCCGTTGGCATGAATCATTCATAGTAGCCCTGTAATTATCAGTGGGCCACAGAACCTCTTTCCGCCTCTGTTCACAACACACTGAGGTGACAGAAGTCCTGGGACACCTGTAGTGTCCTACGGTGGGTAGGAATGAACTAACAGCCAATTTGAACACACTTTATTACAATTAAAGAATAACGCTTTCTTGGCATACACTACGTTTCAACACATAACAAACAAAGAAAAACACATCTCGTTAATACAAGGCTAGGGAGGGCGTAAGTACTGGCCGGAGTTGTTCCTAGCAGTTTGTAAACACTGACGGTCTGACGTCATACGTGCTTATAAAGGCAGGTCGGCGGAGTGCTACATCAGTCAGATGAGTTCCGATTAGTGAAACACTGTCATATGTTGTCTGGCGAAGCAGTTCCATGTTTATTTTGAAAGTCTGTTATTGTTTCTGTCCGTTGGCGATATTTCCCTCCGCGCTGCTGAAAGGGGGTTAGTAACTCATCTTGCGTGTCGGTTCTGTGGGCCCTCTAACAATAAAGAGCCGCTAGGACATTTCTCCCCCTGGGAAAAAAAATTCACAACACCACAAACGTCCATAGGCGTAGGGGTGTCCTGGTCGACGTGGCCGGCAGGAGCGGGAGGCAGCGACGCAGCACGGGCAGCTGGCGATGGAGACAGTGGCTGAGGCGGAGGCAGAAGCGGAGGTTCCGCCACAGGGCGGTCGGCGACAGGCACTGGCAGCTCCCCTGGGGCGTCGTGGCCCGCCAGACGGGGGCAGAGCTGGTTGAGGTGCCGGCTGGCGGCGGAACCGTCAGCCCACCGGACAGACGCCATCGACCGGCTGCAGAGCTCGGTGATGACGACAGGCACCAAGCACGCCTGTGGGTGAGAGAAGGTTCACGCCCAGACCTCCTTCCCAACGCGAGAGGAGTATGTCGGCGTGCGGGCGGGTGGCTGAGAAACCTCGAGAACCAGGACAGATAAGGGCGAGCAGAATGGTCGACCGTGAAGCATGTCCGCTGGACTTTTACTGGCATGAGGGGTGGTGTAGTATGTAGAAAAGGAAAGTAGCACAGCCTCCTCCAGTGGGTGATGGCTCACCAGCTTATTGAGCTGAGTCCTGAATGTCCACACAAATCTGCCCAGCCGTTGGATGCAGGGTGAAATGGGGCGGTATGGACGATGGAAATTCCATTGGCAGTACAGAATTGCTTAAGCTCAGTCGAAGTAAACTGTGGAACGTTATCCGTAACAATCGCTTTCGGGAGTCCCTCGACAGCAAAGAGGGGCCGGAGAATTTTTATAGTCTCAGCAGAAGTGGTGTTCATCGTGTGGGAGACATAAGGGTATCCCGACCCAGAGTCGATCAGTATGAGCCACTGGGAACCACGAAACGGCCCTTCGAAATCCAAATCGAGACGTTCCCATGGAGTGGGAAAAACACCACATAGAGCTTCGTGTGTGACACTGCACAGGAAACATTAATCTTCGCCGAATCTCGTTCACGTGCCACAGTTCCATGAGGAAGATTAGTGCCCCACACTCTCACATTGTGGCGACTAACCTTCCCACAAAATGAAGGTTGCTTCGCCGCTGAATATCAGCTTGGAGTTGCTTTCTGGATTGTTAAGCAAAACTTAAGGCGCTGGCCACAGACTTTCGGTTTCAATTGTTTCACGTAAATGAGTACACGCTTCTAGTACAGAGGCAAGAGTGAATGTGCCGTTTTTCTCATTGTCCTTTACGACTAATTATCTTCGTCATCTACGAGTGGTCTTCATACAGAAATCTAATCCAGAGAAGAAGATGGCGTTTTCACATCAAGTCAAGTGTCTACATAGTTACTATTTCGACTATAATTGAAGACATGCATGGAAAAACGGGTTAACCCTCAAATGTAAAAGCTTAAACTGGTAAATTTACGGGTGAGATCAGTGTCAATTTTGATAGTTGTCGTACCCAGCAACAGATGGAAACACTTATCTCCAAGTTTTTACATTTGAGGATTAGCCTGTTTTTCCGCGCATGTCTTCAGTTGTAACAAAGACTGTTGTCAGTTATTACAGTGGAAGAAGTACAGCGTATTTAAAATGAACTCTACTAATTTGCTCACGTCCTGAAAACAGCTTCATATGCTTTCGCCAGTTTTTCCTTTCCTGTGCATAAGATCCTCAAATATAATTTTAACACAAATGCAGTAAGATTTAATGTTATCAGTTCACATGCAAGTCGTTGATATATTATTCTACTTCGATTGTTATAACTGTTTTATATGGGGAAGATGATTAGAAAAAAATTCAGTGTTATTCGGTAAAAACAATAAGTCAGGGCGGCAACGTCATACAGGGCAGTCAGAAACTGTCTGATAAGCTTGTGACGGTGTTGCAGAGTTGTTTGTGCTGAGAAATAATTGTTAAGAAAAAAAACTCGATACATTCCCCTTTTCCGAGAGAATTAGTGTTGAAGTTAGTCTATCAGGTTGATGCGTGCGCAAATTCAAGCGGTCCACCAGATACAATTAGCTGTGCTCGTAGTGTAGATGTTAGCATGCGAGACTGTTCAGCCTTTGTCTCTAGTTCTATCCGTAGTACCATCTCAAACCCAATATTTGTGTGGCTCTCGTGTTCGATTTTAGGAAACTAAACAGAGAACACGTTTGACGATACCGTCTTTGGTGGGCCGCTTGAATTTTGGCGCACAAAGGGCTGATTGGCTAATTTCGGTGTTAATTAACTCAGAAACGGCACAACGTATCAAATTTTTGTTAACGTTTATTTCTCAGCTCAACAAACCCTGCAACACCTCTAAAAGCTTTCCAAACTGTTTCTCACCGTCCTGTATAAATGCTGATAGATGTAGCACATTAGCAAGATCGAATTGCTTGTCAAGAACCCCATAAGCTGCGTAGCTGGTGACAAAGTGTGCACGGAAATAGTAATGTGTCTTTACTCATTCGGACGTTTTCTAACCATTACAAGTCTCCAAAATATTCCACCCGGTGGTCACTTCGCAATTTTTTCCACAACGTGCCTAATCTAAGTCAGTGCGACAAAACGTTTCTACATGTATTGATTGATGGTGATAAGATTTTTATATATCTGTTCATGGATAATCTCTACCTTCACCTTACGAATTCACTGATTTCCGTAAGGAAACCAAACTTGTTGTTTATTTAAAAAGTACGAAGCCACTGATAACATCGAGTCACTATGCTGATGTGCAATATGTGGTCGGGCCGTAAAATAGATTCTAGTCTATCATGTAAACACAACAATCGGTTTCTGAAAAATAGATATTCACCTTGCATGCACGCGCACGCACACACACACACACATTTCGCTCCATTCTCGAATTAACTATTCTTTCATGGCTCATGGCTTGTCCTATTAAATCATCCGTTCCTTTAATGCAGTTGTGAAATAAATTTCTTTCCTCCCCAATTCGATAAAGTACCTCTTCATTGGTTACTCGATACCTGTCTAATCTTCGCCATATTTAAGTGGCACCACCTTTCAAAAACGTCCCGTTCTCCTCTTGTCTGAATTGTTTAATTCTACTTCAGTACAAGTCTACACTCCAGAAAATGCTTTCAGGGGTGACTTTTAAATTAATGTTGGATGGTAAAATCTCTCTTTCCTACAAAAGCTCTTCTTGTGATTCCCAGTCTGCATTTTATATTCACTTTACTTTTGGCGCAGTCCGTTATTTAGCTCCTCAAACAGCAAACTCGTCTCCTCCTCTCAGTTTTATTTCCCCGCCGGCAGGGTTGGCCGAGCGGTTCTAGGCGCTACAGTCTGGAACCGCGCGACCGCTTCGGTCGCAGGTTCGAATTCTGCCTCGGGCATGGACGTGTGTGATGTCCTTAGATTGGTTAGGTTTAAGTAGTTCTAAGTTCTAGGGGACTGATGACCTCAGAAGTTAAGTCCCATTTGAACCATTCTATTGCCCGTGTTTTCCTTTTTTCGGTGTTCATCTTACAAACACGTCTCTAGACACAATCTAGGCTAATGAGTTTTCCTTCGGGTGGGACCACAGGCAAGTGCAACTTTTCGAAAGAAACTTTCTTCATTTGTGTGTAAATTGTTTATTTCACAAATTCATGTTTTCGGCTTTATAGTCATTCTCAAGTGCATGTTAAAATGTTACAGTATATGTGACATGTCTGTAACCTGTCATCTTTGAAAAACTTGTTTCTGGTCCTACAGACCAATTGTTGTATTAAATAAAATGTAAATGTCGTGTGACTAGGGCCTCCTGTCGGGTAGACCTATCGTCGGTTACAAGTCTTTCGATTTGACGCCACTTCGGCGACTTGCCCGTCGATGGGGATGAAATGATGATCATTAGGACAATACAACAACCAGTCCCTGAGCGCAGGAAATCTCCGACCCAGCCGGAAATCGAACCCGGGCCCTTAGGATTGACATTCTGTAGCGATGACCTCTTTGTTTTGTTGCGTTTAATCTGAGCGGACGTCACTTGACATCCGTTCAAGTTGATCGTTGATTCCTTTACTCTGTTTTTTTTTATTGTTATAGAGGGCCACCACCTCTCTGACCGAACACACTCAGCTACCGTGCCGGTAGCTCAGCTACCGGAGGCGGACGTCGTATTACATTATATGAGTACATGTCGACGATACATAATATGTCCGACACTGTGCACGGTAAGTAACCATTAACACATTTAATTGCCGATGCCTTCCTGCGACCAATGTGAACCACACAGTGTGTTAATGATTACTCACCGTGCACAATGTGAGCTACATATGTATCTTAGATATGGAGTCAAATCCTGTAATGCTACAACTGGCCTACAAGACCGGAAATACGTTTTTCGACGGTGAAAGAAACCTGTCTACGCCGTTCGTCTCCCTTCGTAGCTGAGTAGTCAGCGCGGCTGACTCCTTTCCGGGGGACCCGGGTTCGATTCCCGGAACTGCCATGGATTTTTCCTTCGTGGGAGGACTGGTACGGGGCGCACTCAGCCCGTGAGGCCAACTGAGGTGCTACTCGACCGATTAGCAAGGGAGCCAAGGTTAAGAAACCCGACAACGACTGGGAGAGCGGTGCGCCGACCACTGGCCCCTCCATACCGCATACGATGACGATTGTGGCAGAGGCTGTCTAGGGCCAGTAGGCGGAACTTTACTTTTTACCTATCTGTTCCATTCAGCTATATGAGACTGGCGACCTTCCATGAGGGCTTTCGAAAAAATATCATGCACACAATTCCGAAGATGGTAAGCGTCGAAAAGTGTGAGAATCATCGCACAGTCAGCTTAATAAGTCAAGCATCCAAATTGCTGATAACAATAATACAACCGGCCGCTGTGACCGAGCGGTTCTAGGCGCTTCAGTCCGGAACCAGGTTCGAATCCTGCCTCTGGCATGGCTGTGTGTGATGTCCTTAGGTTAGTTAGGTTTCCTTAGTTCTAAGTCTAGGGGACTGATGACCTCAGATGTTAAATCCCACAGCGCTTAGAGCCATTTGAAACTTTTGAACAATAATACACAGAAGAAAGGAAAAGATAATTTAGGATCTGTTAGACGATAATCAGTTTGTCTTTAGGAAAGGTAAAGGTTCCGGAGACGCAGTTCTGACGTTGTGTTTGATAATGGAAGTGAGACTGAAGAATAATCAAAACACGTTCATAGGATTTGTCGACCTGGAAAAAGTGTTCTGGAGAAATTCTGAGATAAGCGGGAGTAAGCCATAGGGAAAGGCGGGTAATTTACAATATATACATGAACCAACAGGGAAAAATAACACTAGATGACCAAGAACGAAGTGCTCGGATTAAAAAGGATGTAAGACAGAGAGCCAGCCTTTCGCCTCTGCTGTTCAGTCTGTACATCAAAGAAGTAATGGCGACAAAGACAGTAAGGGGAAACAATATCAGTGATAAGATTTACTGACACCATTGCTATCCTCAAGGAAATTGAAGAACTATAGGATCTGTAGGATGGAATGAACAGACCATTGAATACAGAATATACAGGGTGTTCGGAAAGTCCCGTTACAAACTTCTGCTTGTAGAGGGGAGTGAGTACATAATAATTTGAAGAGCAACCCATGTTCGGAAGTGTCAAAATTATAAGCCCTTGCTCCTTTAAAAATATGTATATACAGCGTGATTCCGTGAAGCTGTTATAATCTTTCTAGTATGATGGAAAAGGATAAATGTATCAGTTTGAGGTAAGGGTTGTAACACCATAATTAATACTGTAAATATTTCATTTACTGATTAATTCTGTTCAATGTCAAGTATGTATTTTTCACTATGTAATGTCTTTGAGCTATTTAATGAAATGGAAAGTTGTGTAAAATGCTTTCTCTTTACTATTTAAATTCTTTGTATTAATTGGAGGAAAATGTATTATAAATACGTGGCATTTGTGTTGGCATGTTAATGTATTAAAATATTGAGATTTTTTAAAAGATGTTTGTTTACAACTATGTACAAGCTAGTTCATACCTAGGGACTTGCAATGTATAAAGTGAAAAGCAACAGTATTTCTTATTTGCAACGGAAGTGAATTGGCGCACGCCAAAAAGTGGTTGGCGCGGGCTAAAAGGTGGATGTGGCGCTCAGTCTGGGCGCCAAGTGAGAGAGCTCAGTCTGTCGGCAGCTAGCTACTGGATAGTTTTGGTCTGAGCAGCAATAGAGTGAGCTGCGCAGGTGCCGGGTGAGGTTTCATACCTGGATGTAATATGGAAAGGCCTCAGATGCGTGTACTGCTATAAAATGCTGCTCTATTAATGGAAAAGGCTCTAATGTTGGAAATGTCGTCACCAGGAAGAAGATAATACAGCCAATTACATCCAGAGGAGAGACCAGAAGCCGTTATGTACTCGCTACCGATATTGCGCAATCACTTCGGCAGTTACAAGAGGTCAAAATTTTGTCAAAGTATGAACCAGTACATTTAAGTGTTGTTTAATTTGAAATAATCAGGCAAATTGTGTGAAACTTGTGTCCGATCCTTGATTTGGATCCTCTCATGATACCTCTTAGGATCCACTCCACATAAATACTGACATCTGAGTATCCTGTGGGTAAAAATCTAATGAAAATGAATAGTTGATTATTTGCACAATACTGAATGCAACAAGAGATATAGAAATACTGTGTGTTTCATTGAAATCAAGAGAGGTAGCTAGTATTGCATTAACTATAACCGCCATAATGTTTGATTTCTTTTAATTCAAAGTATTTGTGCTTCAAAGATGAACTGCATTTAATTCTGTCAGTGAAAATTACTGGTTGTGCTAATGACAAAAGGATGAACGTTATTTTGAGGTTAGTTAGAGTAAAATGCATACAAGTCATACTTAAGAAACTGTATGAAAAATCACTGGCATTAACTGTTTTAAAAGTCCTGCAATGTGAGTGAAATTTGAAAATAAAAGAAAACAATACCAAAATTTGCTCCTTACAAATTGTCTCAGAAAGTGTGTTTCGGTTGCATTATGGTAATGAACAGTTTAAGAGTCTCCAATACAGAGTTGCTTAAAATCAATAAACCTTCTTGAATAATGAAGATATTAATTGCAGCAAATTAATTGAAGTAAATTTTGAGTTTTGTGTGCTTTGTGAGGTAAAAATTGGAAAGACAGTTTGAGGGCCACACCTAAGTCTTAGCCTATGAAAGATACAGTAATTGCTTTTATTCTTAAAAATAGGAACAAGATTGATACATAGTGAATGTAAAAATCCTATTGCCAATGACTTTTAATTATATTTGTAGTATGTGAAAAGTAACTATTGAAACAAGACTATGTCTATGTACATTTTTGGTTTAGTAGTGTCTTTCACAAAATTTGATGATGAGATAATTTATGTATGACAAAGTATTACTGTTGAGAAGGGATAAAGTGTCAGCTGTTCCCGTGAGAGCTTGTACATACTATTTATGACTGTTAGTATTCACTGTATCACTTATCTTGTTATAGTAGAGTTTCATTGCACTTCTCTGGGAAAGAAGTAATGGCAGCTTTCCTTTACCAAAATGCAATACCGATCCTTTAAAAGTAATGTTTCATATTACTTTGCCCAATTATCTTGTTCTAGTAGAGTTTCATTGTACTTCTCTGGGAAAGAAGTAATGGCAGCTTTCCTTTACCAAAATGCAATACCGATCCTTTGAAAGTAATGCTTCATATTACTTTGCCTAATTAGGCTGGCGACCGTATTTTATTTCAGTTAAGTAAACTCGGTTACTTAAAACGTTTTCCAAATTTCAGTCTAGCTTTCTGGTTTCTTCCGTAGCACTGAATTCAGGTTCGATAAGCCAAACCCATTAGGTAACTCACGGTCGATTTTACTTTAATCCTTCCAAGGGTAACATTTCCTGCATCGTATACCATATTTGGTAATACACATTGTATGTTGATATGGTACGCAATGCAGTATAGTGCTATAGGGTCACTGAACCAGAAAGGAACGAATCGAAACCTGTAACCGAAAACATTCTGATACCTCTGACAGTGGAATACGTATAATGGTACTGTTGTTTGTAAGACTGTAGGGTAGGCGTCTTCCAGGAATTGTAGTATGGACTAAAACAAGAAAAAATATCTAGCAAACATAGGCTATGAAATGCATGTCTGAGGAGCTATGAGCATTTGTTCAATAGAGCAGACCTGTTTCACGTAGTGAAGACGAACAAGTGTTCATAGCTCCTCAGATATGCATGTTAGAGCTCATGTTTACTGGACATTTTTTCTTTGTTTTAGTCCGCACTACCGCGTCCGAAACTTGCCTAGCCACAGTCTTGGCAACAACAGTACCAGTACATGTATTCCACTGTCAAAAGTTTCAGGACGTTTTTCGCTTATAACTTTCACCACGTATGTTTCCGGTTCAGTGACCCTTACCTCCAATTGATACAGTTATCCTTCTCCATCATCCTAGAATGTTTCTAACATCATCACACACTCGCCCTTTATATACACACTTCTAAAGGTCCCGGCGCCTGTGACTTCGACGCTCTGTAGCGTAGTTAGATGACTTTCTGAACATGGAATCCTATTCAAAATTCACACATAAAAAAAAAGGTTTGCATTACCTCGGTTCAGAGAGTACTGGAACCTGTACAGAAAATTGGAATAAAGATCAGCATAAACATCATTTCCGCCCTTTTTATTGCTCATGAAAACCATACATTGTATGTTGTACCACCATACAGCGAACCTTCAGAGGTGGTAGAGGTTGTGGTCCAGATTGCTGTACACACCAGTACCTCTAATACCCAGTAGCACGTTCTCTTGCACTGATGCATGCCTGTATTCGTCGTGGCATACTATCCACAAGTTCATCAAGGCACTGTTTGTCCACATTGTCCCACTCCTCAACGTCGATTCGGCGTAGACTCCTCAGAGTGGTTGTTGGGTCACGTCGTCCCCATAAACAGCCCTTTTCAATCTATCCCAGGCATGTTCGACACGGTTCATGTCTGAAGAACATGCTGGCCATTCTAGTCGAGCGATTTCGTTATCCTGAAGGAAGTCATTCACAGATGTGCACGACGGGGGCGTGAATTGTCGTCCATGAAGACGAATGCCTCGCCAGTATGCTGCCGATATGGTTGCATTATGGATCGGGGGACGGCATTCACGTATCGTACAGCCGTTACGGCACCTTCCATGAGCACCAGCGGCGTACGTCCCCCACATAATGCCACCCCAAAACAGCAGGGAACCTCCACCTTGCTGCACTTGCTGGACGGTATGTCTAAGGCGTTCAGCCTGACCGAGTTGTCCCCAAACATGTCTCCGACGATTGCCTCGTTGAAGGGATATGCCGCACTCATCGGTGAACAGAATCTGATGCGAATCCTGAGCGGTCCATTCGATATGTTGTTGGGACCATCTGTACCGCACTGCACGGTGTCGTGGTTGCAAAGATGGACCTCACCATGAACGTCCAGAGTGAAGTTGCGCATCATGCAGCCTATTGCGTACAGTTTGAGTCGTAACACAACGCCCTGTGGCTGCACGAAAAACATTATTCAACATGCTGTCGTTGGTGTCAGGGTTCCTCCGAGCCATAATCCGTAGGTAGCGGTCACCCACTGCAGTAGTAGCCTTTGGGCGGCCTGAGCGAGGCATGTCATCGGCAGTTCCTGTCTCTCTGTATCTCCTCCATGTCTGAGTAACATCACTTTGGTTCAGTCCGAGACGCCTGGATACCTTCCATGTTGGAAGCCCTTCCCGGCACAAAGTAACAATGCGGACGCGATCGAACCGCGGTATTGACTGTCTAGGCATGGTTGAGCTACCTACAACACGGGCCGTGTACCTCCTTCCTGGTGGTTGACTGGAACGGATCGGCTGTCGGACCCCTCCGTCTAATAGGCGCTGCTCGTGAATGGTTGTTTTCATCTTTGGGCAGGTTTAGTGACATCTATGAACAGTCAAAGGGACTGTGTCCGTGATACAATATACTCAGTCAACGTCTATTTTCAGGAGTTCTGGGAACCAGGGTGATGAAAAACATTTTTTGATGTGTGTATTATGTACTCGCCCCCCCTCTACAAGTGCTAGATATTTTAATAGGAATTTACGCACTCTGTGCAGACTGAGACTGCACCGGAAAAAAGACCAAAGTAATGAGAAGGTGTAGAAACAAGAGTAGCGAGAAACTTAACATCGAAATTGGTGATCACGCAGTAGATGAAGTTAAGGAGTTCTGCTATCTTGGAAGTAAACTAATCTAGTACGGACGAAGCAAGGAGGACATAAAAAGCAGACTAGCACAGACGAAAAGGGCATTCATGACTAAGAGAACTATACCATAATCAATTATGGGCTTTAATCCGAGGAAGAAATTTCTGAGAATGTACGTTTGGAGCATAGCATTGTATGGTAGTGAATCATGGACAGTGGTAAAACCGGAACAGAGGAGAATCAAAATGTTTGCAATGTTGAAAATAGGTGAACTGATAAGGAATGAGAAACTTCTCCCCAGAAACGGCGAAGAAAGGAGCATTTGCAAACACTTACAAGATTAAGGGACAGGATGATTGGACATGTTTTTAGACTTCTGGAAATAACCATCAAGGTACTAGAGGGAGCTATAAAGGGTAAAAACAGTAGGAGAAGCCAGAGATCGGAATACATCCAGCAGATAATTTATGTATACACACACACACACACACACATATATATATATATATATATATATATATATATATATATATATATATATATATATATAGTGAGCTGACACATGGACGATAAGCACTACAGACAGGAAGACAATAGTACAATAGTAGAAGGTTTTGAAATGTGGTGCTGCAGAAGAATGGTGAAGAGTTGATGGGTAGATTTAGTAACTAATGATGAGGTGCTGAATATAACAGGGGATAAAAGAAATTTATGGCACAAGTTGACTAAAAAAAGTGATTGGTTGATAGGGCACGTCGTTTGGTTGATAGGGCACATCGTAAGGCATCCAGGAGTTGTCAATGTGGTATTGGGAAAGAACTGTGGAGTGAAATATCTTAGAGGAAGACCAAGATTTGACTATAGTAAGCAAATTCAGACAGAAGTATGTGGTGTAATTACGCAGGGAAAAACAGGCTTCCTCAGAACAGAACAGCTTGGGGAGATGTATCACACCAATTTTCAAACGGAAAATCACAACAACAACAAAAACAATAGCTATTGAAGTTGTGGGTGTCAGAAATAATAATTGTAAGTTTTTTCTGATGGATCAGTTATTTTCAGGAGTATGTCATGTTACTAAGTGGGTGACAACATCCCACAATACTTGAGAATGACCACGTCTAAAATTACAATTGCAATCAATAATATTTTGACAACCTAAAGCTGAATGACTTCATTCAAAAATTTCATGAAGGCTGTTGGACACAGTCCTCATCAAAATTCTGAACTGCATCATAATTTCTGCAGACGGTGTGGTGATCCTCTTTGTGTTATTCAAACAGCCTTTGGTGATTTTGTCCATTCTACTTCTTAAGTAACAACTAAACCATAAATGGACTGAACTATTTATGCATTAAAACATAACTTCTCCAACAGAAACTTATAACTGAAACAATAAAATGCCTTTAGTAAGTCATGGAAAATCCTGGCTGGTGATATTTTATCATTTAAAGATTTTATTAAGTGTTCAGTAAATTTGAAATCCAGACTATAACTGTCTAAGTATCTCATTACTTCACAATTGGATGAAAAATCCCAGAGTACATTATAATCCCAAAAAGTTTAGAAAATAGTGTAGCGAGTGGTACTAGCTGATCCTTTCTACTATCTGTGGTATAATCTTTCTTAAAAATGGATCTGACAATGATATCTTTTAACCTTCTGGGAAAACATAGTGAATTAATGATACATTAACTACACTATGTAGGGACACCAACACAAGTAACACCTCTGACCAGAGGACACACATTGCTGAGTGGAATATCTGTATGGATTTCAGAGAAGTCTGTTTGATTTAGAACCTCATACAGTGTGAATGTGCTGTATGTCACGTTACCAGAATAAACCAATACCATGACAGCAATGTATCATCTCTGTATTGGTACGATCCCTGCACCTGATAGTGAACCGTATCACATTCGTGACTCATGACAGTCATATAATGCAACAAGGATATGTTTTGTTCCATATTGTCATAATACACAATAACAATGCAGCCACTCTGCAGCAATTAAACTGCATCGCCAGCCCCTTGAGAACACACCCCAGGGATTAATGTGAGCAACATGCATGATCAATGTTACAGTTATCAAACAATGCTCATATATGAACTAAATATGGATACAGGTGTCACCTCTTAAAACAATATACACTCTGGTGTGCTACAACAATGGTCACCATTGAACAGTCCACTGTTGGACTTTGTATGGGATCTGACATCAGATATTTCAGTTCATGTCACAACAGGAGAGGTCAAACTAAATGTGAACTATAACGTGACTCCCACACTTACTGTGTAGGCCACATCATGAATGTCACTGGAAATACAACTGCCATGTATGGTGGAATGCAACAGGCCATCCACTACCTAGACACAATTACCTGATTCACAACCATACCATTAAGTGCTTCATGATATTTTGTTAGTTATATATTTTGTACCCCAGTTCAGATAGCATATCACCCAAGCTGCCCCTGTTCTGACCAGAACAATCAGCACTTTGTTTGCAACAGTGGAATGTGTATTTAAGTCATTGGCAATTTTGGATGATAGCTCTCGATTTATGACATTAATTTGTCACTTAGCAGAGCATGCTGATATTATTAGCTATGTCATCCTTCTGTTACCTACAAAAAACAAATACAAAGCAGTAAAACCTGCCCTGCTACAATGTTTGTCATGCACCTCCGAACAATAACTGAAACAAGCAATCTATAATGAACGGAACACTGACAAGACAGTCCCAACTGGTGTGGCTAACTACAGACACTACTTGATGAAAATCTTGTTCCAGATGTGGCATTATGGTCTCTATGTATTACAATTCTTCCTCTGCAGCTGCAGCTCAGGCTGATTGGTCAGGCAGAGCTTCAAGGGAAAAGTTTTGCTTGGTGGACAGAATGGTCTTTGTGCTGCAACACAGACAACACATCAGTGCTGTGGACAATAACAGGCCACACAGAGCTAGATCTCAGTTGAACACTGTGCATGCTGTATCAGTCTGACAAAGATCAAAAGTATACTATGGTGACTTCACTTGTCCCAACAAGGATGATGAACTATGAAAAACACACTTCACCACTCTCCCAGCCAGCAACAATGCATTGAGCACTGCCACTGTTTCAAGGTCACCAAATTGTTGGCATCATGCACATTTGCCTATTCTGCATGGAACTGCTGGCCTCCTTGCAGCTATGTAAACTCCCAAACTGTGCAGTAGGTGCATCAGCATGTACTTGCATGTCAAGCCACCAATGCCCACAAAGCATGGGACAAACATCCTTGGTGCCATTTCCATTGTTGGGAGGAAGACTCATATATATATATATATATATATATATATATATATATATAAGTTAAATTCTGCAAATTAACGAAATATATGTTGCAACAATAGGTAAAACAATACATTAAAAATTCCCTTTTTCAACACTGACAGTGGAAGGCCCACAATAACTTGTAAAATCTTCTGTCTGCCTGACCCCATATTGATGAGCAGGTATTGACATGTGCATTGTTTATATATATATATATATATTGTTTTACCTATTGTTGCAACATATATTTCCTTAATTTGCAGAATTTAACTTTGCAGCCTTCAGCCATCTTATTGTGTTTGTTTATCTCTTTCTGTGCACCTTGTGGGCCATCAGCACTGTTAGCATCTTAAAAGATTGTGGCCTTTTGTCTTCAGTAATCATCATAGTATTTTTGGAATTTTGAAGATTTAATCTGGCGACCTTGAGCCGCTATGCATGCTGGTCTCATATACATATACGATTTATCTTATTCATAAATTTAACTGTTTGTCATGTCATTTCAAAATTGAACTTATTCTAAAGCATCTCTTTAGAGGCCTTCAGCCATGAAGCAAATTTAATTCTTTCAAAAGTGTATTTTTGAACTAAATGATAATAAATTACAAATGTGAAATGAATCCAACCGCAACTCCCTTGGCCCTTTCCACAATCCTAATTACCTGTCAGCCCTGCGTAATTTAGCGGGCATTTCAACACTATCTAGCCCAACTTCCATACAGCACCACACTGAAAATGACTCACATATCACAATGCATACAACCACTAACTGTATCTTGGAACTACGTTCAGATCAACAGTTTCCATGGACTTTCTTCATTAAAGCCATGAGTGAGCCAGAACTAGGAATCTTTTTCCTATGGCCCCTTTGTCCTTCTCTGGATTTCACTCATGCATCACACAGGTGACATCGCAACTACCTACACCCTGCTCACTCTGGCCAACCGTGCCTCATCATCAACATGATCCACAAATATGCAGTCAATAAACCTGAGCACATTGCACTCAACTCAGGACATTACGGTGCACTCTGCTTTGTCTCTCAGGGCACCATGTGAGTGTTCCATACACCAACCCAAACAGTCATAGGTCAAAGTTTAACAATGCACCATCCATAACAATACAGTGCGCTGTATCCTCATGACCCCTTGTCTGCCAGTCCTCGACAAAGGACACTAGCTGGCACCAGTACATTTACAAATCACAAAAGTGGCGGTTGGTGAACTATTACAATCAGGGGTAGTCTGTCATTCAGACAACTTGTGGGCTTCCAAATAATTCTTGAACTGGAAGAAGATGGTCCCGTGAGGCCTTGCAGTGATTACACAGCTATCAAAACTTGAACCATAGACAACAGTTATTCAATTCCAAATATTCAAAACTTTACAAAAACATTAAATTTTCTGTGCCAGTGATTGCAGAAAAGCTTACCTCCAAATACCTATGAGCTTGGATGACATCTCTAAGATCACAATAATCATGCTATTTGGAGATTTTAAGTTTTTATTCATGGCTTGGAGGCTAAGGAATGCAACTCAAACTTGACAAGAGTTCACTGATGGAGTTCTTTTCAAATATAATTTTTGTTATGCTTACTGTAATGCATATATGCATTCCCATCACGTGTTTAAGCCAAGTATCTTGCATATTTATATGATCGGGCATGCTCTGTAGCAGCCACGCTAAATGTACATTTAACAATTAAGTGTCAGCAAGGAGCATTAGTGATGAAATCATAGGATGCAATGTTGTGCAACCTTAGTAGGGACAGGATCCGACTATTCAGGAGTAGGATCTTACAATCTGAGACAGTGTTCCGAGACAAAATTCCGTCACAATGTCCGCAAACTTGACGTCAGATACGCCTAGCAACAGCGATCTGAATGCCCATTGGCTGAAAGCCTGGATATATATATATATATATATATATATATATATATATATATATATATATGTAGGAAACGAGAGAAGTGTCCTTATTGGCTGAGAGAGGAAGGTGGGGTGGTCTCTCTTGTCCTTCGGGAAGACGGGGCGAGTTAGTCGTGAGGAGCCATGCAAAACACACGTTCAAGTAACCTGGGCAGATCAACAAAATCCCTTGGCAGAGATTAGAAGAGACACATTGTGCATGATGAAGAGATTTACTATTGAAATTTCGAGACAGAACCTTCCAGTAAGAGTCAGACAAGATATTACTTCCCCCTACATGTCTTGTGTAATGACGATGAGGAGAAAATTTGAGAAATTATAGCCAATACAGAGATTTACCAACAATCATTCTTCTCACACATTATTTACGAGTGTAACAGAGTTGGATGGCTCAGTTAATGGTACAAAAAGTACCTTCTGCCACACACCAGTAGGTGGCTTGCAGATCATGATGTAGATATAAATGTAGATGAAAACAGTCCATTCCATTTTGTATATCTACTGTGATGTTTCTTCATGTGTACTACCTAATTAACCAGAGTAAGTCCTGTAAAGTTCATTCACTAGTTTTTGTCTAGGTTTTCCTATAACATTTGTACCTATCACCAGCCAGCACAAAAGTATTAATTCTATCACTGGCCTTTTTTATTTTATTTTCACTCTGCAAAAATCTATATTGCATAATGACATATACTGTGAATATTAAGTTTGCCAAGGAAATTTATATAAAACAAATGTACAGAAGATATATCAGGTTCACAAAAAGTTTTTATTTCTCAATAAATCAGCATAAATTACATGCTGTAGTACATGAAATTTCATAGTTTGTTCACAAGCAACTCTTCACAGCACCAGACGTTTTCTATGGTTTCTGCTCGCAGTCTGGACAAACCTACAACAGATAAAAGTTAAAACATTTAGTTAGACACAATAAACAACTTTTTGTATGCAGTTTTCATTTCATGACATGGTATATTTTTGCAATGCAACATGATGAAGATATATGTGTTGCACCTTCAGACAGGTGTCGTTAACCTGCAGGATATGCAACAGACAAGCTTGCGTCCGAGGGTAGAGTGGTCTGAAGAAAGGAAGGAAAGAATGAAGAATCAGAGTCAGGATCTTTATTCATCGCTGACCATATATACAACATAATAGGCTTTGTCTCTTATGCATAATTACAGAGATATACAATTACAGATATACTTAATTGCAAATTTACCTGATTAAAGGCTTACAGTCATGCATTTTGACTATAAAATTTCATGTTGACACTATGTATATAAAAAGTTCTGTTATGAGTTTTCAGCCAATCAGTTATAACATTTACTGTGAAACTGTTTCCAAGACATGGACCAAGGTGAGGATGACAATTCATTAAAGATATTTATGGAGCTGACTTTGGGTGAGTGGGCTGCCTTTATTGGTCTGTGTTTTGGTATATCAATTTTTATTTTTCCTCTAGTGTTTTGCTGGTGAATATGTTACAGATAGGAAGCCACAGCCATTCTTAATGTGATTAAAATTTCACTATACAGTCTAGTTTTATGCCTAAAGGCCATCCCCTTTCTACCACTACACCAGTACCATCCTTCACCCCTAGCAGTACTAAGGGTGAATTGCCACGTTTTTTTTCTCCAGGAACTGCTTTGTATATAGACAAAGTTTGGTTAAAACTGATCCTAGCATTCCAGGATTATACTTACATATTACACCTACTTACTGCCACTTCCAAGCCCTAGTAGTGAAGTAGCATCAGATCTGTCACCAATCAGAACAACAGTAAAAACTACGAACTTGACACTAATACAGTTCATTTACAATTATATTTACATATCAGCCACATCAAAACAAATCCCATTACTAAGAGTAATAGAGGTATTTTATCTCAACAGTATATTTATTTCAGATTTAAGTATAATATGTACCACCAGGTGCTCCAGAGTTATGATTACACGTCACCAATTCTCCCACTCCCTCCCCCTTCCATAAATACAATGCTGACCAATAACTATATCATGGAGATAGCTTCCATCACCTGTCAAATTGGCATGAAGTGTGCTACATGTTTGGGTACGCAAACGGTTAGTGTTTTTGATGATTCAAACTATTATAACCATTAATATAAATGTGTAGAATTCCTCAGTCAGTGTCAGTCTCACTAAAAGGACTCTGGATATGTCGTCACATCATCTTACAATACACTGCAAGTATTAAAATGTACTGATGTTTCAACTTTGTTGCAATGGCTTTCCTCAGGGCAAAGGCTGATTGGCCAGGGTATGTTGACACCAACATGTTGCCTTTCGACCACTGTCACTATACAACTGTTGTTACATTCATTACATATTATTAGCCATCAAATAACATTTGAGGGGGAAAAGGAAGAGGGAGGGGATATCTGCCGCATTATTTGTGGGTTGCATGGCTTGCTGTCATTTGGTAGCCCACTGTGAATCAGTGACAAGCATCCGAGGGCTGGACTTCCATGCTGCTAGTAGTAGAGAGACGATGTCAGCTGTGCAAATGCTGTTTATTTGGCCAATAGCAGCTGTATTCAGTAAAGCTGCTGCCCGGTGATCACACTTTGCTGATTGTACCAAGATTGTTGGCAGCAAGGACGCTGAAAACCTCTAGCTGTCTTTCCTGTTGGTGTTGCCAGCCTGCTTCAGGATTTCAGAAGCCTTTTATTCTTTGTGTGCACATCCACAGTTGTCTTTCCAGTACTCTTGCTTGTTGTAACTCAGTAGCCTACCCTCAATTGTAATAGAGCACAACTAGTGCTGATCTGTTGTATTGCTCCAACTAAATGCAACACTTGTATTCTGTTATATGAGTGTTAACAGGCCATGTGATTTCACCGATGTAGGCAGAGCCACACTCACACTATACCCCTTACACACCAGTGGTGTTCACAGCTTTTATTGCTCCCTTAGCAGATCCTGACAAATCCTGGATCCTGCAGCAACTCCAGAAGACTGGTTAGATGTCTGCTCAGCAAAGCATCCTTCCTACTCGATCACTAATACATCTGGCTTAAGGTAAGTATGGATGTGGGGACTGTTCTTTTCTTTCATTTTATATATCTGGCTTCCTACTAAACTTGGTTCCTCTTCTTATTGTTTTATAGCCATACCTGCTGGCTCATAAGTTGTTACACAGCGCTTTTAATTTTAGTTTCATAACTTTTTTATCACTGATGCCGTGTGCTCAAGCAGTTAACATGTATGGGATGGCACACTTCTGTGCCAGAATGTCAGGGATCAGGGCTGCTCCCCACTCCACGTTTTCTTCATACACTTTAACCATGTCAGTTTTTGCTACTAGTTCTGATATTCACTTACACGAATCTTTCATTTGGGTATGCATGGTGGCCTTCTCAGCTTGGCCCCCCAAGCAGCCAATACTACTTGTGATACACCCTGTATAAGAAGTCTTACATTGCAGTGCCTCTTGCACCCCTCAACAGCTTGGCACCCCAAGATCTTGCTTGTGTCACATGGCCCTTAAACGGGCCTATGAATCTGCAGATGATGATGGTGTTTGGTGTGTAAGTACCAACTGGGAGGGTAGGTGTTCTGTAGACCTCCGCATTCAGAAACAGAATAATGTTCTAGGTGAACAGGATGTTATCATACAGGCTGTTAATATCCTGACAGAACTTATGCAACTCTGCTCTTCTGTGCAACCAAATGATGAATGTTTCATCCCTGTATTCCAACCAACAGCGTAGGTGGAACTGCGAACACCTTAAGCCAGTTTGCTTACATGCTTGCTTAAAGATGTCCACTGAATAACTTTGATAAGCATATTACCAGCCTGCATAAAAACATCCAATCCAGACTGGAACAAGGAAGTCCATTTCTGTACGTGGAGGTCTACAGAACTACCAGCAACAAAGTGGGACGAAAGGCCTACTGGAAACCTACCCACACTAGCTATTCCCTTAGCACAAATTTGCATCATTATATAGCACAAAAGTGTACCACCCTACACATGCTGACCACTGCAGCCCACCACATCAGTGATGTAAAGAATATCAAACAAGAATTGAAAGAGCTGCATAACATCTTATGAGCCAGTGGATATGATAATTACTACAGTAAGAACAAGCATGATGTAAGGAACACATTACTTCATAGAACAACACGTACGATACAAATTGTGCATAGCACTCTACACATTGTCTGAGCAACAGTAATACTGCTGAGCACTCTCTTGTGATTGCTTAAATATTGCTGTTTCTTTGGCGGCTCACCAGAGCCCAGGTGCTTACCCAGGTGGCCTCTATAAGCAGGCCTGTGAACTGTACAGACACTTACTCTCTGAAACCGTGCTTGTCATGAGTGAAGATGCATCAGAAATAAAAAGCTAGAAGAGTTACCAAGTTTAGAAGGAAAGTGAATACAGAAAATGAAAGAAAAGAACAGTTCCAGGTGGTATACTTACCTTACATCAGGAGTGTCAGTGATCAAGTAGGGATAGTATTTTGTTGAGGAGACATCAAATCAGTTTTCTGAAGTGGCCACGGGATCCAGAATTTTGTGTAGTCCATTAGGAAAGCAACAAAAATCGTGAACACCACTAGTGCATACAAGATACAGTTTGAGTGCAGTGCCACTTACATTGGTGAAACCAGAAGAACTGTTACAACCTGCATATCATACCACGAGCATTATGTTCTGTTGGTGCAATACAACATATCAGTATTAGTGAAGCACTATCACAGTTGTGTGCAGGTTATCAAGTCACAAGAAGCGTGAGTGCTGACAGGAGAGTCGAGGATGTGCACACGAAAAATAAAAGAGGCAGTTGAAATCTTGAAATATCCTGGCAACATGGCCGTGGTGTCCTGGCTGCCTCCAAACCTGGTATGACAGGCCATGTGTGAGTGCAGGGCAATGGCTTCCCTGAACACAGCCCCGACTGTCAAAACAAACAGTGTTGGCATGACTGGCCCTGTCTCTCCACTACTAGCCCAGAAAACCCGACCCCAGAAGTTCATCGTTGATGTGTAGCAGGCTACCAACTGCCAGCAAGCCGTGCAATGCACAGTCAGCCACATATACCCTCCCACTTTCCTCATATGACAATTGTTATTTAATGGCTAACAATCTGTAGTAAATGTGACGTCATTGGTCTAGTAACACATTAGCAAAGCGATATATTCATGCAACCATATCCCAGCTAATCAGTCCTTGCCTTAAGGAAGGTAGCTGCAACTCGTCAAAGAAATCGATACATCGAATACTTTAAGTATTTTATAACAAGACGCAACAGCGTGCCCATAATGATTTTAGTGACCCTGTGACCACTGCCCACAGAGAAACTGAAAGTCGTCTGTTGGTTCTGCAGCCATATGATGTTGTAGACAAGGTATGCAAGTAGAACAGAGACGTGAGTCGTGCTTCGGTAGCTCAGATGGTAGAGCACTTTCCCGCGAAAGGCAAAGGTCCCGAGTTCGAGTCTCAGTCGGGCACACAGTTTTAATCTGCCAGGAAGTTTCAGAACAGAGTTGATTGAAAAATCACTCTAGGAACGACACAGAATGCAAATGGGGAAATCCACTAACTTAAGCGACTTTGACAGAGTGCTGATGGTTATGGACCACCTCCCAGGAACAAGAATCTTGGAAACTGCTTTGTTGGGCAGTTGTTTATGTGCTATTGGTTTCAGCATCTGTGGAAAATGGTTGAGGACAACGAAACCACAAATAGGCAAGAAGGTGGTGGATGTCCACACTTCACCAAAGAACGTGGAAGTTGAAGGCCTGCACATCCTGTAAAGTAAGGTAGGCGTTGATCTGTAGCAGATTTGATGACAGAGTACGATGATGGTGCTGGCACACTTGGTTTGGAGTTCGGCATTCATTCCGCATTGTTGAACACGGGACAGCCTTACTTGTTCTCATGTTGACCTGACCCAATGACACTGTCAATTACGATTGCAGTTGGCACGAGAGAGATAATTGAGATTTGATCATTAATGAATCGAAAAGTGTCGTCTGGTTGGATAAATCACATTCGTTGTTACACCTGATTGGAGGCTGTTACTAGGTACACCATCATATGAGCGAATGTTTGCTCGAAACAGGCACCTCTCCACTGACAAATGGCGGTCATGACATTATCTTGCTATCCAGACATTCACTTGGACTTCCATGAGACCAGTGGTGATAATCGATGGCACAATGACAGCTGTGGTCTACGATAATGTAACGTGGTTGGGATGCTCCTGGGTGCCAGCTGGGTGCCTGCAAACCATAGGCTCATATTTTATGGGAATTGCATAATCTGTTTATAGACATCTGGTGCCTCAAACCTCCAGAAACCTACCAAGAACTTGATGTTGTATATATGCAGGATGTAATGGGTATAAGTGCAGACATAACATCAGTATTTATGTCATTTGTAGACTAATAGTTATAGCCATGACAAGCCATATGTTTTTAGGTTGGTTAGTAGCTCCAAGTACATGTGACGACAGTAACCCATTAATGCTGGGCACTAGGTCAGCTGTTGAAGTGTGGATGCATGTTCACAATATGGTCAGTCTGCACTGACAGATGCAGTCCACTTAGTGGTGCAGTGTGACTATGCAAAAACATCAGGTTGTTAAACACGCTGTCTGTTTGTGGAGAGACTCTTCGATACAGAGAACAAACAACTAACACACTGATGTGTGTACATGTTTAGGTACCACATTCAAACATATCTGAACCTATGCCCGTTACACCCTCTCTCTCTCTCTCTGTGTGTGTGTGTGTGTGTGTGTGTGTGTGTGTGTGTGTGTGTGTGTGTGTGAGAGAGAGAGAGAGAGAGGGGGGGGGGGGGAGAGGGAGAGGGAGAGCGTAGAATACCAAGTATATACCTAGCAGGTGAAATGATACTCACCTCTCCAGGTAGCTGGGATGAACAGTCGCTCATGGTACATGTGGCAGTCGTCCCATCTGGGTTACAGGTACATGTGGTGCAGCCATCAGAGAGCATAGTTCCCGGCTTACAGGGTTTCGCTGTATCAGAGAACAAGTAGAATTTTAAAACATCGAGAACAACAGTTCCCAAAATTTTCTGAGGCTATAGCTCTTGAATGATATTAGAATTCAGCCAGCAAATCCAACAAAGTTTAACATCAAACTTATTTATGGTTTGGAAAAAAATAACACTACTATTCTTTTTTAACAGATAAAAGATAAATAACATGTAGTTAGCATATTGTATATGTTTTATTAAACAAAGAAACGATGAATAATGGGGGCTGTTGGAACTGCTCGATCCTGATAATTTCCCTATATTCAGTTTGGTCTTAGTCAGTGCTCATAGTGAATCTTGCTCCAAGTCTATCATATTACTCACATTTCTTTGCTATTCATACCTTATTCGAAGACTAATTTTCAGATGTGTAACTTGTCACGAATGGAGTGAATATCATAAAAAATTTTACGATAACATGCCTTTATGGGTACTTGCCACTATTCTCTAGCGAAAATGTTGTAATCTCCGTTATATCACAACATATTTCATAATATTTCTTGTCGGCGTTCAAAGAATTTAGTTTGGCTCGAATTTCACTACCTGAAAATATTCTTTAACACTCTCAAGTTGATGTTATCTCCAGGAATTTACTTATCGGTTTGCCAAATTAGGAAAATACTTTCTAATTCAATAAATGCTAAGTGCTCTATCAGCTCATATTTTACATTATCTGAGTTGATGGTCATTCTCAGCTATAACAGTGGAACGTCCTCAGGATCAGTTTGAGAAGAAAATTTATGACTTTGACTTAAGCTATTAAATTATGTATCACAGTTCCTTGCCCGGAAAGGTTAATATCGACAGGGCACGCCAATCTGAAAAAAAAACTATCCCTGACTCAGTTTGTTAACGGACAACATTGCTGACTGGTGAAACATTCAACGGCAAATCAGAAAATAACTCAGTTAAACCACTGGAAACACCAAGCTAACAAAACGACCCTGAACTCAGCTCAGAGAGGCCTCCCACCCTTTTAGTAACTCCTTCCCGTGGTACAGGTTCAAAAATATGGATTCGCAAATTGGGAGGAAAACATCGCTCTGAGTGCAAGCCGGACCAAGTTCTCAATCGCAGGAGTTCTAAATTCCAAAGAACTAAAGCAGTCAAACCCGCACACAAGCCAGAAACGTCAGCAGCGCACTTAATATGACAACAGAGCAAGCAGAAAGAGATATCCCTGAATAAGCAAACGCCCAAGAATGGCAGAATATCAGCAGGCCAGGCTTCTAAGCTAACAAACATGCAAGTGACGACTCAGCGGCAGCCAAAACTTCGCGCCTTGGAAACCAGAGGCTTTCTCAAATACACACGGCGCAAGCGCTCTATGTCGGAAGCTACAGTAACCAACTCGCTGGCTGGCTGCACTGATGATTCCGCGTCCTTCGCTGCCGGTGCATTATCGGCAGGGAGGGATAACAAACACCCTCCCATGCAGAAAAGTTATAGCCATCAATGACTACACGAGGATTTCAACCCGTTTCAAAAGCTATGGATTCCACCATACACGTCAAGCGGTAATACTTGATTATAGCTAACTATTGGTTATTTTCCCAATAAATATTAAATTCTAACAATGCTTTTGTAAATAACTTAATTCAGAAATTCAAGAACTGTTTTTTCTTTTATCCCTCAGAAAAGTTTCAAATGGTTCAAATGGTTCTGAGGTCATCAGTTCCCTAGAACTTAGAACTACTTAAACCTAACTAACCTAACCCCTGGTCTAGGGGAAGCGTCTTTGATTTATAATCAAAACGTCTTCGGTGCCGGGTTCGATCCCCACCACTGCCTAAATTTTGATAAATAATCAGCATAGGCGGCCGAAGATTTCCGGCATAAGAAGTCAGCCTCATTCTGCCAACGGCCTTGTCAAAGAGGGCGGAGGAGCGGATAGAGGTTCAGGGCACTCTCTTGCCCTAGGGGTGGGAAATTGCCCCTAAAGGCGGAAGAATCAGCAATGATCAACGACATGAGGATGCAGAAGGCAACGGAAACCACTGCATTAAAGACACGTAACGTGTATCCACAGGACATGTGGCCTGTAATTGAAGAAGTGTCATGAAGATCTCTCCATTGGCAAAAGATTCCGGAATAGTCCCCCATTCGGATCTCCGGGAGGGGACTGCCAAGGCGGAGGTTACCAAGGAAAAATGATTGAGTAATCAACGAAAGGATAACGTTCTACGAGTCGGGGCGTGGAATGTCAGAAGCTTAAACGTGGTAGGGAAACTAGAAAATCTGAAAAGGGAAATGCAAAGCCTCAATCTAGATATAGTAGGGGTCAGTGAAGTGAAGTGGAAGGAAGACAAGGATTTCTGGTGAGATGAGTATCGGGTAATATCAGCAGCAGCAGAAAATGGTATAACAGGTGTAGGATTCGTTATGAATAGGAAGGTAGGGCAGAGGGTGTGTTACTGTGAACAGTTCAGTGACTGGGTTGTTCTAATCAGAATCGACAGCAGACCAACACCGACAACGATAGTTCAGGTATACAGGCCGACGTCGCAAGCTGAAGATGAACAGATAGAGAAAGTGTATGAGGAAATTGAAAGGGTAATGCAGTATGTAAAGGGGGACGAAAATCTAATAGTCATGGGCGACTGGGATGCAGTTGTAGGGGAAGGAGTAGAAGAAAAGGTTACATGAGAATATGGGCTTGGGACAAGGAATGAAAGAGGAGAAAGACTAATTGAGTTCTGTAACAAGTTTCCGCTAGTAATAGCGAATACCCTGTTCAAGAATCACAAGAGGAGGAGGTATACTTGGAAAAGGCCGGGAGATACGGGAAGATTTCAATTAGATTACATCATGGTCAGACAGAGATTCCGAAATCAGATACTGGATTGTAAGGCGTACCCAGGAGCAGATATAGACTCAGATCACAATATAGTAGTGATGAAGAGTAGGCTGAAGTTCAAGACATTGGTCAGGAAGAATCAATACGCAAAGAAATGGGCTACGGAAGTACTAAGGAATGACGAGATACGTTTGAAGTTCTCTAACGCTATAGATACAGCAATAAGGAATAGCGCAGTAGGCAGTACAGTTGAAGAGGAATGGACATCTCTAAAAAGGGCCATCACAGAAGTTGGGAAGGAAAACATAGGTACAAAGAAGGTAGCTGCGAAGAAACCATGGGTAACAGAAGAAATACTTCAGTTGATCGATGAAAGGAGGAAGTACAAACATGTTCCGGGAAAATCAGGAATACAGAAATACAAGTCGCTGAGGAATGAAATAAATAGGAAGTGCAGGGAAGCTAAGACGAAATGGCTGCAGGAAAAATGTGAAGACATCGAAAAAGATATGATTGTCGGAAGGACAGACTCAGCATACAGGAAAGTCAAAACAACCTTTGGTGACATTAAAAGCAACGATGGTAACATTGAGAGTGCAACGGGAATTCCACTGCTAAATGCAGAGGAGAGAGCAGATAGGTGGAAAGAATACATTGAAGGCCTCTATGAGGGTGAAGATTTGTCTGATGTGATAGAAGAAGAAACAGGAGTCGATTTAGAAGAGATAGGGGATCCAGTATTAGAATCGGAATTTAAAAGAGCTTTGGAGGACTTACGGTCAAATAAGGCAGAAGGGATAGATAACATTCCATCAGAATTTCTAAAATCATTGGGGGAAGTGGCAACAAAACGACTATTCACGTTGGTGTGTAGAATATATGAGTCTGGCGATATACCATCTGACTTTCGGAAAAGCATCATCCACACAATTCCGAAGACGGCAAGAGCTGACAAGTGCGAGAATTATCGCACAATCAGCTTAACAGCTCATGCATCGAAGCTGCTTACAAGAATAATATACAGAAGAATGGAAAAGAAAATTGAGACTGCGCTAGGTGACGATCAGTTTGGCTTTAGAAAAAGTAAAGGGACGAGAGAGGCAATTCTGACGTTACGGCTAATAATGGAAGCAAGGCTAAAGAAAAATCAAGACACTTTCATAGGATTCGTCGACCTGGAAAAAGCGTTCGTCAATATAAAATGGTGCAAGCTGTTCGAGATTCTGAAAAAAGTAGAGGTAAGCTGTAGAGAGAGACGGGTCATATACAATATGTACAACAACCAAGAGGGAATAATAAGAGTGGACGATCAAGAACGAAGTGCTCGTATTAAGAAGGGTGTAAGACAAGGCTGTAGCCATTCGCCCCTACTCTTCAATCTGTACATCGAGGAAGCAATGATGGAAATAAAAGAAAGGTTCAGGAGTGGAATTAAAATACAAGGTGAAAGGATATCAATGATACGATTCGCTGATGACATTGCTATCCTGAGTGAAAGTGAAGAAGAATTAAATGATCTGCTGAACGGAATGAACAGTCTAATGAGTATACAGTATGGTTTGAGAGTAAATCGGAGAAAGACGAAGGTAATGAGAAGTAGTAGAAATGAGAACAGCGAGAAACTTAACATCAGGATTGATGGTCACGAAGTCAATGAAGTTAAGGAATTCTGCTACCTAGGCAGTAAAATAACCAATGACGGACGGAGCAAGGAGGACATCAAAAGCAGATTCGCTATGGCAAAAAAGGCATTTCTGGCCAAGAGAAGTCCACTAATATCAAATACTGGCCTTAATTTGAGGAAGAAATTTCTGAGGATGTACGTCTGGAGTACAGCATTGTATGGTAGTGAAACATGGACTGTGGGAAAACCGGAACAGAAGAGAATCGAAGCATTTGAGATGTGGTGCTTTAGACGAATGTTGAAAATTAGGTGGACTGATAAGGTGAGGAATGAGGAGGTTCTACGCAGAATCAGAGAGGAAAGGAATATGTGGAAACCACTGATAAGGAGAAGAGACAGGATGATAGGACATCTGCTAAGACATGAGGGAATGACTTCCATGGTACTAGAGGGAGCTGTAGAGGGCAAAAACTGTAGAGGAAGACAGATACTGGAATACGTCAAGCAAATAATTGAGGACATAGGTTGCAAGTGCTACTCTGAGATGAAGAGGTTAGCACAGGAAAGGAATTCGTGGCGGGCCGCGTCAAACCAGTCAGTAGACTGATGATCAAAAAAAAAACCTAAGGACATCACACACATCCATGCCCGAGGCAGGATTCGAACCTGCGACCGTAGCGGTCGCGCGGTTCCAGACAGTAGCGCGTAGAACCGCTCGGCCACTCCGGCCGGCTCAGAAAAGTTTATTTTACCCCCTCCCCCCCCCCCCCCCCACACACACACACTTTCTAAGGAAAAATTACTTCCAGGTTGCGAACCAGTGATCTACAGCGTGAAACAGAAATAAAGGATCATTTTTTCGAAATCGTGTAACTGTCTCACATTCTGAGGCATTCATCTACAACTATCCACATCTACATGGATACTCTGCAAATCACATTTAAGTGCCTGGCAGAGGGTTCATCGAACCACTTTCACAATTCTCTATTATTCCAATCTCGTATAGCGCGTGGGAAGAACGAACACCTATATCTTTCCGTACGAGCTCTAATTTCCCTTATTTTATCTTGGTGATCGTTCCTCCCTATGTAGGTCGGTGTCAACAAAATATTATCGCATTCGGAGGAGAAAGCTGGTGATTGGAATTTCGTGAGAAGATTCCGTCGCAACGAAAAATGCCTTTCTTTTAATGGTGTCCATCCCAAATCCTGTATCATTTCTGTGACACTCTCTCCCATATTTCGCGCTAATACAAAACGTGCTGCGTTTCTTTGAACTTTTTCGATGTACTCCGTCAGTCCTATCTGGTAAGGATCCCACACCGGGCAACAGTATTATAAAAGAGGAATGACAAGCGTAGTGCAGGCAGTCTCCTTAACAGGTCTGTTACATTTTCTAAGTGTCCTGCCAAAGAAACGCAGTCTTTGGTTAGCCTTCCTCACAACATTTTCTATGTGTTCCTTCCCATTTAAATTTTTCGTAACTGTAATACCTAGGTATTTAGTTGAATTTAGGGCTTTTAGATTAGACTGATTTATCGTGTAACCGAAGTTTAACGCGTTCCTTTTGGCACTCATCTGGATGACCACACACTTTTCGTTCTTTAAGGTCAACTGCCACTTTTCGCACCATTCCAGTATTTCTTATAAATCGTTGTGCAGTTTGTTTTGATCTTCTGATGATCTTATTAGTCGATAAACGACAGCGTCATCTGCAAACAACCGAAGACGGCTGCTCAGATTGTCTCCCAAATCGTTTATATAGATAAGGAATAGCAAATGGCCTATAACACTACCTTGGGGAACGCCATAAATCACTTCTGTTTCACTCGATGACTTTCCGTCAATTAGAACGAAGTGTGACCTCTCTGACAGGAAATCACAGATCCATTTACATAGCTGAGACGACATTCCATAAGCATGCAATTTTACTACGAGCCGCTTGTGTGGTACAGTGTCAAAAGCCTTCCGGAAATCCAGAAATACGGAATCGATCTCAAATCCGTTGACAATAGCACTCAGCACTTCATGTGAATAAAGAGCTAGTTGTGTTTCACATGAACGACGTATTCTAAGCCCAAGTTGACTGTGTGTTAATAGACCGTTTTCTTCGAGGTACTTGGTTAAAATGGCTCTGAGCGCTACGGGACTTAACATCTGAGGTCATCAGTCTCCTAGAACTTAGAACTACTTAAACCTAACTAACCTAAGGACATCACACACATCCATGCCCGAGGCAGAATTCGAACCTGCGACCATAGCGGTCGCGCGGTTCCAGACTGAAGCGCCGAGAACCGCTCGGCCACCCCGGCCGGCTTTCGAGGTAATTCATTATGTTCGAACACAATATATGTTCTAAAATCCTGCTAAATATCGACGTTAACCATATGGGCCTGTAATTTAGTGGATTACTCCTATTACCTTTCTTGAATGTTGGTGTGACCTGTGCAACTTTCCAGTCTGTGGGTACGGATTGTATATGATTCCTGTGTAAGGGGGAAAAAGCGTAGCTCCCTGCGACGTCATCCTTGGGTTCGCCGATGCTTCAAAGAGCGAAGTGGCGATAAATGCGAGAAAAAGACCAAAGCTCAGAAGTTCATGAGATGTGTAACGTGGGTTGAGCATGTCACATTGACACCAAATTTCAATACAATGCCCAAAGCCATCGTGGAAGGCTCACACGATAATCAGGTCGTCACAGCCCCTCTTACCCACATGTCACCCTTTATTTTACGCCTCTACGATGGAGATTAGGAATGCGACGCCCAGCGTTGAAATTATGCGGCTTTTAAGAGTGGCCAAGGAAAACATTTCATACACACTGCCGCTGAGAATCGGAACGAAAAGGCCTCAGGTGATGGCATAAAGGTCGTCAATGAAATCAACCTTTCCTTAGAACGGTGATACCTACACATTTCTTGGTGAGAAACAACAGTTCGCAGTGCTACGAACAAAACGATGACGTTCTCGACAGTCTTTGGCACTGTTACACCTCCTGTCCGATTCACCCCTTCCCGACGGACTTGACAACGCTGCAATTCCATTCCATGCTTTCGAAATGCATGTGATAGGAATTTTTGCTCTAGTGTAGAAGTTGGAACCATTACGCAGCGCTCAAAACCATTCGACGAAGTTTGAACGTGATCTGAAGTAGCGGAAAGTCCTTATGCTTTTTCAGCGCACTTTTGCCACGCCCTCCTATATGGTGATCACGGAGAGTGTGACATTGATACATGCATGAATAAAACAGAAAAGGGCCCCTATAAGGGTTCCCCAGTTCGGCAAAACCCTCTGTGGAACCACGTTCATAGGGTATTTCAAAAACGTGCCTTTACAGAGAAAATCTACGAAATACTCTTAGGCACCGGCAAGCAAGCAGCTCGCCTTGCACTTGTGTCAAGTGGCTGGCTGTCTGCTTGCACGTCGGGGATATCGTTTCTGCAACCTGGATCCTACTCAAATGGTTCAAATGGCTCTGAGCACTATGGGACTTAACATCTGAGGTCATCAGTCCCCTAGAACTTAGAACTACTTAAACCTAACTAACCTAAGGACATCACACACATCCATGCCCGAGGCAGGATTCGAACCTGCGACCTTAGCAGTCACGCGGTTCCGGACTGAAGCGCCTAGAACCGCTTGGCCACCGCGGCCGGCGATCCTACTCATATCCTTTTACATGGCAACTAATGTTTCAGATCCATAGAGCATAACAGAAACTGCATGACCCTGTAAATCACCAACTGTGTCCATTTCGTGTCTTTTTGTACGTCTAATTGTTCCACAGACTGTGTTAAATTTTAGCATCTTGTTATCAGTTTCATTGGCTTTAAGTCACGTGCAAAGTGAAATTGTGAATTCTTTCTTCTTTTTCCACTTATCTGTCCGTTCATTATTGTATTTTATAAATTAGATTGTTAGCTTTATTGTTGAAAATCTTTGGGCTCATGATTTTATCATTGTACCAAACAGAAAGCTTTTCGGTTCAAACACCCCAAGAGACTAGAATTTTTAGGAACGAAGCTTATACTGTGCAATGAAGTAGACGCCATTATGGATCTTAATGAAACTCAAACTCCATCGGAATAGGCTCGAAGTCCCAACTGACTCGACCAATTACCATGTCCTACTGGAAACGAGACCATAAGGGACAGGGGAAGATGCTTCGGCTGTTTCAAAGAAAGCAATCTAGCTTTCACATTTACACTACTGACCATTAAAATTGCTACACGACGAAGATCACGTGCTACAGACGCGAAATTTGACAGGAAGAAGATGCTGTGATATGCAAATGATTAGCTTTTCAGAGCGTTCAAACGAGGTTGGCGCCGGTGGCGACACCTACAACGTGCTGACGTGAGGGAAGCTTCCAACCGATTTCTCATACACAAACAGCAGTTGACCGGCGTTGCCTGGTGAAACGTTGTTGTGATGCCGCGTGTAAGGAGGAGAAATGTGTACCAGCACGTTTCCAACTTTGATAAAGGTCGGATTGTAGCCTATCGCAATTGCGGTTTATCGTATCACGACATTGCTGCTCGCGTTGGTCGAGATCCAATGACTGTTACCAGAATATGGAGTTGGTGGGTTCAGGAGGGTAATACGGAACGCCGTGCTGGATCCCAACGTCCTCGTATCACTAGCAGTCGAGATGACAGGCATCTTATCCGTATGGCTGTAACGGATCGTGCAGCCACGTCTCAATCACTGAGTCAACAGATGGGGACGTTTGCAAGACAACAACCATCTGCACGAACAGTTCGACGACGTTTGCACCAGCATGGACTATCAGATCGGGGACCATGGCTGCGGTTACCCTTGACGCTGCATCACAGACAGGGGCGCCTGCGATGGTGTACTCAACGACGCACCTGGGTGCACGAATTGCAAAACGTCATTTTTTCGGATGAATCCAGGTTCTGTGTACAGCATCATGATGGCCGCATCCGTGTTTGGCGACATCGCGGTGAACGCACATTGGAAGCGCGTATTCGTCATCGCCATCCTGGAGTATCACCCGGCGTGATAGTATGGGGTGCCATTGGTTACACGTCTCGGTCACCTCTTGTTCGCATTGACTGCACTTTCAACAGTGGACGTTACGTTTCAAATGTGTTACGACTTGTGGCTCTATCCTTCATTCGATCCCTGCGAAACCCTACATTTCATCAGGATAATGCACGACCGCATGTTGCAGGTCCTGTACGGGCCTTCCTGGATACAGAAAATGTTCGACTGCTGCCCTGGCCAGTGCATTCTCCAGATCTCTCACCAGTTGAAAACGTCTGGTCAATTGTGGCCGAGCAACTGGCTCGTCACAATACGCCAGTCACTATTCTTGATGAGCTGTGGTACCGTGTTGAAGTAGCATGGGCAGCTGTACCTGTACACGCCATCCAAGCTCTGTTTGACTCAATGCCCAGGCGTGTCAAGGCCGTTATTACGGCCAGAGGTTGTTGTTCTGGGTACTGATTTCTCAGGATCTATGCACCCAAATTGCGTGAAAATGTAATCACATGTCATTTCTAGTATAATATATTTGTCCAATGAGTACCCGTTTATTATCTGCATTTCTTCTTGGTGTAGCAATTCTAATGGCCAGTAGTGTAGTTATTTATGGACAACGCAGAGGGCTGGATGGGGATCTGAACCCACTACTCCGAAACCAAGTCCATTTCCACAATAACTGGTCATCTTCCAGAATGAATCATCCAGAATAAAAATTCCAGACAGCCTAAAACTTCCGAAATGGAGAGAATTCCTGGCTATTTGGAGCTACACCGTTCAGTCAACACATTATGTCCGCTGCCTACCGCGAGGCTGAGTGCAGGCACGTGACACGGCAAAGGGTGTATATAAGATGAGGAGAGACGAATGGAAAATCAATATAGCAGTGGCATGGCCTGCAAACGGGGAGACCCACTGACGTAAGTCACTTTGACAAAAGGTAGACGGTGGCACCGAGAACGGGCAGCTCATAAACGATGAAGCTGGTCGGTCGTTCTCAAGCTACTGTCGTGAATTTCTGAAGGATGGTGAAACTGTTATATTGCTAGAGAAGGCCGAAATGCACGCTATAAGCTCACGCAGGATGGCGTGAGGTCTGAAACAGGATACGGAATGAATGCTATAAAGAAAAGTAGTAGCTTCTGGAATACTTAACTTCAATCCATCATTTGTATACATCGTTCTTGATGAGACATGCTTCATACGATAACTATCAATTGCTATGGCGCCTTGCTAGGTCGTAGCCATTGACTTAGCTGAAGGCTATTCTATCTTCTCTGCAAATAAGCGAGGCTTCGTCAGTGTGCATCGCTAGTTACGTCGTCCGTACAACTGGGGCGAGTGCTAGTAAGTCTCTCGAGACCTGCCGTGTGGTGGCGCTCGGTCTGCGATCACTGACAGTGGCGACACGCCAGTCCGACATGTACTAATGGACCGCGGCCGATTTAAAGCTACCACCTAGCAAGTGTGGTGTCAGGCGGTGACACCACAGGAACCACGAATAGGCGACAAGGAGCTGGTTGTAGGTTGTGTTCCAAAAATGAGCAGCATAGAGACAGAAGTGATGACACTTTCTGCAGGACCTGAGCATCATTTTGCAGAACAATGCCCAAGCAAATCTTACTGATTTGTTTGACTGATGGGGCTGCTAAGTGCTATGCCACCTACTGCACTCCCCTGACTTAAGCCCTCGTAAGCTCAACTCGATTTCTAAACTGAAGGAAACACTTCACAGTATTCACTTCAGAACTGCTACAGATTTGTCGGGCAATAGACGGCGCCGCTCGAACTGTAAACACAACTGGAACTGCTAAGAGTATCCTACGAGTTCCACATCGCAGGCAACGGGTTATACACAATGCTAGTGACTACTTTGAAGGTCAGTAAAACTTTGAAACACATACCTATTTTGTACGAGATGTAAATAAATAGTTGTCACTATTAAAGTTCCAACCTTCGTATATGTACTCCAACTGTGGCAGATTTGTAATAAACTCTTCCTGAAATAAAACGACTGCTGGTCCTGCATCAACAAAGTCTTGAAACTGCATGAGCCAAAGATAGACGAAAAGAATGAGGAGTAACAGAAATGTCATTATCAGTAAAATTAAACTAAAAACTGGGGACCACGAAGTAGAGGAACTGAAGGAATTTTGCTCCCTTATAAGCAAAACGACCCATGAAGGGCAAAACAAGAAGAATTTAATAAGCAGATCACCACAGGTAAAGAGAGCAACCTTCGACAAGTCTACTAATATCACAGGCCTTAACTTGATAAAGAAACTTCCGGGAATATACTTCTCGTATACACTGTTGCATGAATGTGTTCCTGGATGATCTAAAAACCGGAAAGAAGACGATCAAGTGTTTGAGAAATGGTGTTGCAGAATGATGTTTCACTCCAGGCAAATGCCGGGATGGTTCCTCTGAAAGGACACGGCCGACTTCCTTCCCCATCCTTCCCTAATCCGATGAGACCGATGACCTCGCTGTCTGGTCTGCTTCCCCAAACAACCAACCAACCAGAATGATGTTCACATTACATAGTCTGGTAAGAGAAGATACAAGGAAGTTCTCCGCAGAATCGGAGTGGAAAGTTACAGATGGAAAAACTAACTAGCAGAAGGGACATGATCATAAGACATGCGTTGAGACATCAGAGAGCAGTTTTCATGGTACAAGAAGGAGCTGTAGAAAGCAAAAATTGTAGATGAAGACAGAGATCAGGGCATATAGACGGAGATTATGGCATATATGGCAGTCGCAAGGCTGATGATCCCCAAAAAAGAAAAATACAATTGGTGTCGAAATGCTGCACAGTTACAGTGCATTTTCAGCACTCAGCTAGCTTCGACGAATTATTATTACATTTTTCCCATGCTAAAATTTGAACCTCATGACTTTAAACGTAGTGTACTCTTTCATTAATAACTGAAACTTCAATTCCTCCTGTTACGCAATAATTCGCATATCCCTGTGCAATCAAATATTGTCGGCTACCTAAGCTTCAGAAAGTTCGCAGTTCAGAGCAGATCCCTGTAATGTATTCATAATTTTCTGTCGTATGAACAGAAGCATCGTTACGATCCGAGACAACAGTCCATTCCTGAAGTACCAAAAATGCGAATATTAAGTTTAACACAGAAATATGGAAAATTTATCATACTCGTATATTTCGTGCTCACACCGTGATTGCCCAGTCTTGCAAACAATGATTCCCACGATTCAGAATACTCGAGTGCCAATCAGCCCCCTGCTACATAGTATGTAAACCCCGACTAATTCTTTGCATTCATTCCTTGCTTTTTATGTGTGATTTGTCACAACAGTGGAATATTCAGTGAAGAAGCAGTAACTCATTTTGGAAAGAAAGTGTTGTTACCTGTGTATCTTGCATACTCACATGTTTTCTGCTTAAAGCAGGTGTAATTGCACTCCCAGTAGCCCTCCTCAGCACAGATACAAGTGCTGCAAGGGTCTTCCTTCTTTTGCCCAGGGGAGCATTCTGGAATAGAAAAGTAAGAGCCCTTTTACGACATTATATTGGAAAATCTACATCCACTCTATCGGAAACCACAACACCATGACGTGTTTATCAGAAACGAATTAAATTTAATCCAAAGCTGAAAATTATGAAGAAATAACGTATTTTTAAATTCTCAAAATCCTAACTGAACGAATTTCCGTTATTATTCATAAACTTTTTTTTTTTTTTTTTTTTGCTGTTATTGGTCAGTTGCCTATTTACCGTGACACGTCTACCGACATTAGCTGAAATTACTCAACTCAACTATGCTGTGTAAGCCACCCTTTTTGTACTCCACCTGAATTCCCCTCCACTGGCTCCTCCTCCTCCTCGACCTTCCCCCCCCCCCCCCCCCCCCCTCACACACAACCTTACGACTTACTTGCCATTAGTACTATCAACAGTTACTCATCAGTTACCGTAGCAACTCGAGTACTATGTCTTTGACATGATGTTCGTTATTTACGGTTATGCCGAGCTCAAGGTTATGTCGACCTAACAGTTGGTGGTATCCTGAGCATAAAAGTGTATGTGTTGTAGATGTGTTCAATGTCTGCAGAAACTCGTGACATGTGTCATCAATCTTAACTTCCAGTCTACCCTCATTTCTATATCTGTTGTCCTACATTTTATCATAATGCCACTATTGCCAGGGAGTAGAATTTCACCCTAAATGAAATCTTTGTGGCAGAAAGTAGGTTGCTTAAGTTTTATTTTATTAAGAGTCTCATATCATTAGCTGCTAACAGGGAACTGATTCCCTTAAGTATATTATATGATTTGTTATTCAGTTCCTGCTTGTATATGTTACAATAACACATGTACGGTATCTTCGATAAATAAAGGTGTAAACAGCAAAAATTAGTGATACAAAATCAATGTTAATGCTAAGTTTTAATCGATGATTTAATAGTGATCACCAAGGCTAGAAAAGAAAAAATAACATGCTGTAGAAAAACTGCACAAAATAATATCAAAGGTAAATCTTCATATATCTTATGAGAAAAGCCATTACCGGGAAAATTAGCCTACATCAAAACGACAGGAACTGAAGCTAAAATATGCGACGATTTTACAGGCAAGCGACTTAAATACCTTGGAGAGATCTTGCTGTCGTCATAGATAGAGGGTTGCGCAAATCTAGAAAGAGCAATAAAACTTCAAAAGGCATTCAGAATCACATGGAACCACTATAACAATATACTAATATCGCGCAGGCGAAATTGCAATATCACAGGACAGTTCTCTCACAGGAATTACTATATGCATTAGAGACCATAACTGCAGGAGGGCAATCCAATGTTGGAGAAACTGAAAAAAGGAATCGCAAATTCTTAGGAAAATATTTCACACAAGAAAATGAAATTTTAGTTGAATTGGAGAAGATCTGACCTCTACAAGCATACAGTTAAGTTCAGTAACACCCAGCGCAAAGGACGCTTCAAATTCCGTAGTCATATTTACAAAATGAATAACGGCAGACTAGCCACAACACTACTCAACGCTTTTAATTCAAAGATCAAAATCAGCTGATCAGAAGACTCTAGGAAAGTTTTACAGGGCATGGGCATTACAAAGAAAACATAATATATCGTCTAGCCTTTGGAACACTAGTACCGAAGAACAGATTCACAGTGGCATCTAAGAAGACTCACGAAAAGATTCTGGGAGATTAATAAAGCAGAAACCAACAAGCCAACTAACAATTTTAAACGCACTTCTTAGGCAAAGGAAAGAAAGAAGAATAGGTATTAGATGATATGAAGTCGGAGTCATAAAAGACAGAAGTAGCAGGAAAGCAATACAGACTTAATTTTAATAATAGAAGAAGACATTAAAATCTCAAGGCACTCTCATGTCATCTATATACTTAAATAACGTCTTCGATAACGTTGAGAGGAGTAAGATATTCGAATTTTTAAGTGTAATAGGAATGAAGTACAAAGATAGACAATTTAACCACAACATATCAGACAAATCAAGACAAAAAGTTGAAACGCAAGAGAGACACGCTTGTATTAAAGCTGACGCAAAACAGGAACAGGTTTGTAGTTTCCCAGCAACTGATCGCCAGGAGCAGCCATTCAAGTGACAGAAGGGAATAGAAGTATCAGGGGAAAGGTTCGTTGATGACTCTTTTTTTTCTACAAGGCGATAAAGAAGACTTGGACCTTGCCGTGCTAACTGTAATGAACAGAAAAAGGAATGAGTATGACCGAGAAAAGAACGCTCAATGAATTCTACTAAACAAGAATTCTGTTTTCCGCAAGATGATGGAAACAGAAAGACAGCTTTAAAAAGGCTCTTCAGGGAAACATTCTCTCTGATTGTCAAACTCTGGCCTAGATTTGTGGAGATTAGTTCGAAGCAGAGCGCTGATCGGAAGTCGAAGGTGAATAGAAAAAGTGAGAGAAAAAAAGACCCTGGAGGCATTACTAGGAATGAGAGTTATAAATGAAAATTTGTGGGTAAAAGTACAAATTAAAACGCCGTGGAGACTCCCTTACAATAGGCTTCCTGCGCTATTCTCTGACTACAACAGCTTGATAGCTGACACTTCATGTGTTGCAGATGGTTTCCTCCAACCAGAGGGCTCAACGTCACGCTCGAACCGTTCGCCGTTGCCAAACTGCCACAACAGTTTGTCAGTCCACTTTCATGTCCTTGTTCGGCATTCTTTCTTGATGTGTTTTGATCCCGAATTAGGGGTCTGTCACTTTTATTTCGTGTTTCATCAGACGTGATAAACACACCACAAACAACAGACACACACATAACGATGCTAATGAAATACTTAAGTTTCACACACAGCACTAAGTAAACACTACTGGATACTTCCGCATAAGATGCAATTCAGTATGACATATGCGCTTATTATATTCACAGAGATCGGCTTGCGTTAGATAAGCCACATGCGACATTGAGTGAAACCGAGTTTTTGAAGACCGCTGTTCATCATTGCGACGGCGTGATCAGAGTCAAAAATATAGCAGCACACATTCATGTTGTACTTTAGCGCAATGGTAAACATTTTAACCTGCTATGCTAAAGTTCGTAGGTTTGTATCTCGTCGAATGTTGTGAAATCTTTTTGTTTCTAAATCTAATCAAAAGAGTTTGACTGTCATTTGTATTTTCACTGGTTTAAATGTATTTTTTTGTATTCTTTTTCATGTCATTTTCATCACCGTATTGACCTTTTTTATATGTTCGTATTTTCATACCTATCATTCTTTTTTTGTCTGGAATCTGCCTGTGTCGTCTATAATGCGCAACCAAGTGCCAATGGCAACGCAGCAACTCGTGTAGCTAGTAAGAGGATAGTTTCAGGTAACCAATGATAGTAAGAAATTATTGTTGATTTTTGGCGCTGAAACTGAATATTTTCTGTCCTGAGTTTGTTCGTAGAGGATAGCTTTAATAGCCATGAACAAAGTGATCGTGATTTTAGTTCTACCACAGACTGTTGGCAACCGCTTTCACGGATACATAACATGCTGTGTTGGCAGAAGAGCCAACACCGTGTTGCTAGAGGCGGCCGAAATGCACGCGTTTAATTACACGCAGACTGGCGTGAGGTCAGGAACAGTTAAATGTAATTAATATAGCCAATAAGGTACATTGTTGCTGGAATACTTAACTTTAATCCATAATTGGTGTACATCGCTCTTGTGTATACATAATCTCAATATAAACTGGTAATGGCGCCTTGCTAGGTCGTAGCAAATGACGTAGCTGAAGGCTATGCTAACTATCGTCTCGGCAAATGAGAGCGTAGTTTGTCAGTGTAGCATCGCTAGCAAAGTCCGCCGTACAACTGGGGCGAGTGCTAGGAAGTCTCTCTAGACCTGCCGTGTGGCGGCGCTCGGTCTGCAATCACTGACAGTGGCGACACGCGGGTCCGACGTATACTACCGGGCCGCGGCCGATTTAAAGGCTACCACCTAGCAAGTGTCGTGTCTGGCGGTGACACCACATGACACATCACGCGGTTGTGGTTAGCTTAGGACACAACTTTAATTTCAAGGCTACAGAACGTGTCTCCTGCCGCAGTTCAGTCATTGATCAAAATGGTTCAAATGGCTCTGAGCACTATGGGACTTAACATCTGAAGTCATCAGTCCCCTAGAACTTAGAACTACTTAAACCTAACTAACCTAAGGACATCACACACATCCACGCCCGAGCAGGATTCGAACCTGCGATCGAGTCATTGATCACTTAAAATCAGATTTCGACAGAACATCTCGTATTTCCGGCATACTTTGGCGGCGGCCACTTCGCGTTATACATTAACAGCATTTGTGAAAAGTGATTTGCCGCGTTTGTTGTCACCCGTAACTGAATGGTAGCCAGTAGCCGATGAGACAACACTGTAGTGGCAGGTCACAGACGTCAACTATCATGTAATTTTGAACTACTGTAGTTTATTTTAACAAGGAAAGGAATATGAGTTGTTGGGGAGGGCTAGTAAGCAGCGGGCTTCGAAGTGTGGAATAACGAATAGCTATTGTTGGAAACGATGGGCGTAATGGCAGGATTTCCAAGGGATAGAAAGAAATGGAACTGACAGTGAGCAGTGTGAATACATCAGTTGTGGACTGTGAGCATTTATTACTTTGCCCAGAACTGAGCTGTAACAATTTTCGTTTCGAACAAAATGTGTATTTCTCCTCTTTCAGTGGATAGCTGCTCTCACCATTATTAGGTTTTACATGACACTGTCTCTGCAGAAGCGTACTATAGCTGAAGATATAAAAGACGATTTAAGTACAAATACAGCTTGCGAAGGCTACAGAATCGACTTGTAACGTTCTGTGTGCCTGACAATACAGATGTTACTTTCGTCTGAGGTTATCTAAAGACTTATGGCTAGAAACATGGAGATATCCTATTGATCAGATCGGAAGTCTTCGACGAAATTGTATGAAGTTCCGCAACTGTCACAATCAAAATACATTAGACCATGAGACACACTTGAACTCGAAGTAAAACTTATAAAAATGGTTACTTATGCTTCCAAATCGCAAATCTTATCTCTTTCTCTCTCACTCTCTCTTTCCCTCTCTCTTTCTCTCTCTCTTTCACACACACACACACACACACACACACACACACACACACACACACACAGCTTGTGTCAAAAGCACTGTTTCAGTTATAATACAAAAATAGTATTCACGTCTGGCCAGTCCTTTCTGAAATTCCAGGGACAGAGATTTACTTGGCCACAACAAAAGAACTGGAGATAAGTACCACATCTGCAGCAAAGGACTGAAAATGACAGTTAGGGACCCTAAAAATGCAGGAAGCTCGTTTTGTAAAAGACTGCTACTTAGCATAAAAAAGCATAAAGGAAGCGAGCACCTTGAAAAGAAAAATGAAGGAACGTCTCTGGATGTTGGTGTGAAGTGAAGAAGTAATTGCAGGCAAATGCACAGGAGAAATGCATAATTGGAAATGGAACAAACCACTTTCTTTTCCATGTAGAAACAAATTTCCTGAAAGAAGGAAACGGAAAACGAAGTGTAATGCTGAAGATACAGAAGAGAACATATAGGCTACATTTGTTGGTGCAGATGTGACTTGAACGAGTTTTCTCTGTGTGTACATTCTAAATATATTCTACGGTGTGATCAACATATATGATATAAGAAATTAGTTTTCATTTTGTATAAATGTATTAGTATTTTTAGCCGAGCGGTTCTAGGCGCTACAGTCTGGAACCGCGCGACCGCTACGGTCGCAGGTTCGAATCATGCCTCGGGCATGGATGTGTGTGATGTCCTTAGGTTAGTTAGGTTTAAGTGGTTCTAAGTTCTAGGGGACTGATGACCACAGATGTTAAGTCCCATAGTGCTCAGAGCCATTTGAACCATTTATTAGTATTTTTCAGCAGTATGGCAAAAATATGTAACTCTGTAGGCTTTCCTTAAGAATGCAAGACCGTTGCATAAATTAATGTAGGCTATTAGTATATTTCGTCATTGAGTATTAATGTTGATCACCTATAAAACATTATTACAAAAAATTGTTTTTATTGTGTGAATGACAAATTTGTAAAAAATTTACTTCATTTCTGTGTAAAACTGTCTAATATCAAAATGGCTGGACTGGACGCAATCCTTTGATATTTTAATATCGTTTCCTGTTAAGATTTATGTTTTCGAGGTTTCTAGTAATCTAAGAAGACAATTGTCTTCGAACTAGTCACCCTACGTACTATAGACTGGAAGAAATCTGTGAAGTGTGTATGTGCGTGTGTGTGTCCAGCATAGCTCTGAAGCGCCTGGAGCAATTTCAACCAAACTTAGTACATTTATTACTTACAATATAGTAACAAATCTAATCTAATTTAATCTTGAGGGCAAGGCTATCACTGTTACGAATAACGATGAGGTAGAGAAGTAGATGAGAATTAAAAATAGTCCAAAACGAGCTACATTAGTTTCTAATTCATTATTTTCGATGTTCCTTGGTTGACTGATGATAGTCCCGACGACATTTCAATACTAAGAGACTGAGTAGGTGGTGGAAATGGAGTGACATGTAAATGAAGTAAGTTTGTTTTTCAGGCAATACACAAAAAATGGTCCAAATGGCTCTGAGCTCTATGGGACTTAACTTCTGAGGTCATCAGTCCCCTAGAACTTAGAACTACTTAAACCTAACTAGCCTAAGGACATCACATACATCCATGCCCGAGGCAGGATTCGAACCTGCGACCGTAGCGGTCGCGCGGTTCCGGACTGAAGCGCCTAGAACCGCTCGACCGCAGCAATACACAGATATCATGTTCCTATCTAATATAAGGTTGGCATAAATAAGTAAACGGACAACAGCGGAAAAGTGAACGAGTACGCTGATAAAATGTGGAATCGCTATTTTGCAGGACATCAGCTGTACAAGAAATACTAAAAAGTTGCTTTATTCCAGTATTCTGTCGCTCATGACCACAAATGGCGACCGGTTACATTCCGTGGACATGATCTTCAGGTTTGTCTGCATTTCAGCACAAAGCTCGGAATATCGTCATCACCAGCTGAAACTGGTTGTTATTTCATGCTATCTGCGGTCGAAGACTGGAGTAAAGAACATTTTCAGTATCAAAGACGCTTAAGATGGATTTGATTCTGACGTGGAAATCTCAGAGAACCTCTGAGATCTGTCGCACTCACCGGTTTGCAAAGGAACTGCCACCACCAGATAAACCAGCAGAAGGCCGGCGGCGGTGAAGATGATGGCGACCTTCATGGCTGGCGATGTGTGGTGCCGAGTGTCAGCCAAGTCACCTGCGGCGCCTTATATACTTAACCATACTCTCTCTCTCTCTGTCTCTCCCTCCTTCCCCCTACTTCCCCCCTCCCGTCCTCACCAACCAGCACTGGCACTCGGTACAATCAGCTCTTAAATCAGCAGATATGTTTCCAGGTACAATAACTTTTTCAGTGCTCTGAAAGTTTTGCCCGTAGCGCTTATTCCCATTTTGCTCCTTTGTATTCCTGTTAGCCCTCGGACAACCTTTACCACTGGCCGTTAAAATTACAGCATCGTAATGCGAATCCCAACAGGCATCAAATTAACATGAAGTCTAGTAACATACGAATTATTGGTATTTTAGTGCAACAGCACAGAGTAGGTCGATCTGTCGTAAAATTATGAAACATGTTTTATGTTCAAGAATTATGACATTTTTGGGGAACAAATATCAACATCGATTCCGTAAACAAAGATCTTCGGAAACTCAGCTGGCTCTGTTTCTCCGTGAGATCCATAGCGCTGTAGACAACGGCACTCAGGTTTATGCCGTGTTTCTTGACTTCAGGAACGTGTCTTACACCGTTCCATGCTGCCATATAGTGAAAAAATGAGTTTTCCGAGTATCGGACAAGATTTGCGACAGGATTCAAGACTTGCTTGGAGACAAATGGTTCAAATGGCTCTGACCACTATGGGACTTAACATCTGAGGTCATCAGTCCCCTAGAACTTAGAACTATTTAAACCTAACTAACCTAAGGACATCACACACACCCATGGCCGAGGCAGGATTCGAACCTGCGACCGTAGCGGTCGCGCGGTTCCAGACTGTAGCGCCTAGAACCGCTCGGCCACTCCGGCCGGCCCTTGCAGACAGAACGCAACACATCGTTCTTAACAGAACAAACTCGACAGATGTAAATGTAATTTCTGGGGAACCCCAAGGCAGCGTGTAGGGCCCTTGTCATGTACAATCTATATAACTGATCCTGTAGAAAGCATCGGAAGCTCTTTAAGACAGATCGTGATGACGCGGTTTTTTTATAAAAAAGTGACAACGCCAGAAGACGGTATCGATTTGCAGTATTACCTGCAGGATTGATGAATGATGCAGGCTCTGGCAGTTGAACTTGAACGTAAACAAATGTGACATATTGCGCGTACACAGGAAAAGAAATCCACTACTGCACAACTATACTGTTGATGAAAAGCTGATGGAAACAGTAACTACCCTAAAATATCAAGGAATAAGTATCCAGAGCGACTGTAAGTGGAATGACCACAAAAAACAAATAGTACAAATAGCAGATCTCAGACTCATAGTAAGAATCTTAAGGTAATATATCTCATCCACGAAGAAAGTGGCATCTAAGGCGCTTCTTCGACCAAACCTTGAGTACTGTTCATCTCTCTGGGATCCTTATCAGGTAGAACTAATAGAAGAGACAGAGAAGATTTATCAAAGGGCGGCGCGTTTCGTCACGGGATCGTTCAGTCGGCGTGAGAGCGTTACAGAGATGCCCTACAAATTCAAAATGGCAAACGTTACAATAGGCGCGTTGTGCATCACGGAGAAGTTCACTACTGATACTTCGAGAGAGCACTTTCCAGGAAGAGTCGGACAACATGTTATTTCCTCTCACATACATGTCGCTAAGTGAGCACGACGAGAAAAATCGAGAAATTACAGCTAATACAGAAGCTTCCCGACCCATTCGCGAGTGTAACCGGGGATGGGGGATCAGTTGGTTTAACCAGAAGTACTGTCCGACACACACAGTTAGGTGGCTTGCGGATTATGGTGTAGATACAGAGTTATGTTGTCTACCCTCTGAATCTATTGTTGCTCACTTTGGTTGGGATCCTATGATTGTTAGGCAAATGTGGAACTAATGTGTTCAGGAGGGCGATACTCAACCGCATGATGGTTCTCAATCGCCCCATACGACTAGCGCTCGAGAGGTTAGACATATTGTTCACTCAGTCATGCAGAATCGAGAAGCTACGTCACGTAACATGAATAAGGAAATTGTCTTTTTTGCAGAAACACAGGTATCCGTATGCACAGTCGACGCCTGGAACACCACAGACTGTCAGCACAGCGACCATTGCTGTGATTTCCCTTGGCGTGGCAGCAAAGGGAGACACGCCGACAGTGGTGCGCCTAAAGGCAACACTGGACGTAACAGTAACACCACCTTGTCTTTACCACACGAGTCCCGATTCTGCGTACTGCACCATGATGGATGTATCCGTGTGTGGAGGCTCAGATTATAAAGATTGTTGGAAGATATGACTCCGTGCTTGTCGCGATGGCATGGGGTCCCACCAGGTACACAATGCGAACATGTCTAGCTCGCAGAGCCGGTAATTTAGACAGGAGTCGTTACGTTTCCGCCTATTAAGGCTGTCGGGTTCAGCTAAACTGGTGGCTGTCCGACCTTTGCTTAACGTGATTCAGGAGAATAAAGACATTCAGTTCAGCAACAATAACTTTATTGCGAGCGCGTATCTGACGACGCCCGGCATGCATGGACTAATCGGAGTTACAAAATTTGCTTCCGGCCTCTACAGAAGGATCCTTAATCCTGGGAAAACTTCCGTAGTTATTGGAGAGAAAACAGTACTCGTCCACACAAGCCAGGAGGCACGGAACTACCAATTAACTCAAAAAAAAACAAGGAATAATAATAATAAACAGAGCGTATATAAAAGCTAGAAAACACAGCGCCTCTAGAGATTGGGCGAGGAACTACACATACGTCGTGTTCAGTAATTACGACCGCACAGCACTGCACTGACACACGCGCACACCACACACACACACACACACACACACACCGGCGAGCTTGAATTAGCGCGCGGCAGCGTCGCTACAAGGCCAATGACTCTGCTGTATCATCAGATTATACGTGGCTTTGTCTTTCAACAAGATAAACGCTCTAAGACAAAGAAAACGACGCACAACGAAGGAATTATCCAACTGGCATGGAAATCGGCAGATGCCATTTAGATGTACAGAAAAATAAATAATCGTAATTTCAGAAAACTGGACGATTTAAACAAGGGAAATAGCTTCACAAATTTAGCAAGTCATTAGCGCTTTAGTCCACCTCTGGCCCTTACGCGAGCATTCTGCTTGGCATTGATTTATAGAGTTGTTGGATGTGCTCCTGGAGGATATTATGGAATTCTATCCAATTGGCGTTCAGATCGTCTAAATGCGAGATGGTTGGAGGGCCCTACCCATAATGCTCCAAACGTTCTCAGTTGGGAAGAGATCTGGCGACCTTCTTGGCCAAGGTAGAGTTTCCTGAAATGTAAGCACAGGATTGCTTGCCATGACGGGAAACAAAACGGGGCGTAGAACATCGTCGACGTACCGCTGTTTCGTAAGAGATCCGCTGATGACAGCCAAAGGGGTCCTGCAGGTTGTCGGGCAGTATGGCGGGCGACAGTTAAGTTAGTATCCCGCCGTTGTCTGGGGCATCGCTGGTCATCGGGGCTCAGTTCGAAGTGAGATTAATCACTGACGACAGTTCTACTTCAGCCATTGAGATTCCAGGCCGAATGTGCCCGACATCACTGCAAACGGACTTATTCCTTACAGTGGTCAATGGTAGTCGGCCCAAAGGGCGCCCTGAGCTGACCCCTTTCTGTGAGCCGTCTATTAATGGTCCTTGCGGGTCACTGAAGCACCAGTTGCACATCAGATGAATGGATGGTTCAAATGGCTCTGAGCACTACGGGACTTAACATCTGAGGTCATCAGTCCCCTAGAACTTAGAACTACTTAAACCTAAGGACATCACACACATTCATACCCGAGGCAGGATTCTAACCTGCGACCGTAGCAGCAGCGCGGTTCCGGACTGAAGCGCCTAGAACCGCTCGACCACAGCGGCCGGCGACTGCTTGCTTGCCGATGCTGTGTTTGGCCATGGCTCATGCACTCCCACCAACACAGCCCTATTCAAATGTCGAGCGATTCGACGATTACTCCAACCAGCTCTTTGAGCCCAAATACACTTCTCTCATACCCTGACAGTTGCGTACAGTGTTCATTCGCCTGTCTGCGAGATATATTTACTGTCCAACTGAGTACATGGAATGAAATTGGGGAAGACTTTATGCACTGGTAAGCGACGTGCCCCCTGTTTACTACCCTTGCCAGCTGCGAGGTGAAGTTGCACTGCAGAGTCACACATTCATCCGTCGGCCGCCAAAGTTTACAATTTTGCATTTTCCGTCGCTGCCTGTATGTATCAATTTGTAACCAGTCTGCATAGCTCCTTCGTGGTGCGTAATTTTCTTTTTCTTAGCATGCACTTTTTTTTTATTTTTTGCCTTGGGTTTACTGAACAATACTGGCGATAGTTTGGTACAAATGTATAATCACATATACAGAAAAACCGCGATATAGGTTAAATAGTTCGATCAAGGATTTAAAATTATTTTACTTTTGCCTACACAGGCACAATACCTGTAGCTAAAGAGTCTTGACGGTATACAAACTACAAACATAACACAATAAGAACAACGGAGACTGGGATGTTGAAAAATGTCCAAATGTGTCTGAAATCTTATGGGACTTAACTGCCAGGGTCATCAGTCCCTAAGCTTACACACTACTTATCATAAATTATCCTACGGACAAACACACACACCCATGCCCGAGGGAGGACTCGAATCTCCGCCGGGAAGACTGGGATGCATACACCTGGAGATAGAGGGCTTATGCAATCACAGTACGTTAAAGTTCCTGTGCATACGCTACTATCACGCATGAAATCATAAAATATGTTGTATATGTGAGTATCTTCATGACACAATAAAACAGAAGCATTTACTGGAAGGTGCACTTCCAGTTTCACAAGATTTTGCAGTAAACGGTTTTTCTGCACTTCTAAGAAACTGCAGAAAGGCGAAAAATGATATTCATCTCATTCTCCTTTTCTCTGACAGTCAGAGGAAAGGTCTACTACTGGTCCCTATCCCATGTAAGTGCGCAGGAACTGAGCCATGTTTAGTACACATTCATTTCAACGTATTTATTATCTTCCTGTTCTTCTGAATTTGTCACTGGAATATTTTACCACATGAGCTGGGGTTCATAGAAAGGAAATTCTCATACTTCTTCGTTTTTTTTCTCAGTGATTTAGTGATTTTCCTACAAGCATGCCCGTACAATAGTTTGTAGGGGGGGGGGGGGGGGGGGGAGGAGCTAGACTGAAGGGCTATGGAGTATTTTTAATATAGCATAAAAAAGTTCTAGTTCCGATCCTGTTATATACCTGAGTAATACCGAGATTTCATTCATTTTCGTGAAAGAAAAACAGCTGATTACACTACACTTTTTTTCCTTTCCCTGAGAACTAGGAGGGAGGTGGGCGGCCCGCCTTCGCCCGAGGATATGTGCGCCCTTGTTCTCGCATAGCTTTCAATATTTGAATACTCATTTTACTGTTACACTGTTGCAATCACGCGTTTTGAGTCTGGCACTATTAGTAGATTCAAGATCCCCATATAGCGACCAAAATTCTGAGATTCTCGAATCGGTAACATTTCTACGGTAAAAACTGAACAATAGGAGGGCAGAGGAAATTTGCTTGGAATATTTCTACTTTGAGACAATAAATTCGCTTCTACCTGTTGAGGACTCTTGATATCGGGAACCACCAACACAAAAATGAGCAATGTACGGCCAATATAAATTAATGATCGTGTCAGCGATACGTCGACGATATTCTACACCTCGTTTCTTTTGCCCTCCATGGCAAGCCATCCTGGGCTAGACAATATTCTTCCACACACGGCGAGGGTTTCTACTGCCTGTCATTATGCTTGCCAGATCTACGTTGGCCAGCGAGGTCGCCTGATTTCTCCCCAGTTGAGAACATTTGGCACATTACGGGCAGCTCGAGATTTAGTCGATTTGCTACAATAAATTTTCGTAAAACTGTACTAGTGAATACCGAGCTCTTTCAACTGACAATCGAGTAATATCCCAATGGGACTATACTACTGGCCATTAAAATTGCTACTCCAAGAAGAAATGTAATGGTAAACGAGTATTCACTGGACTAATATATTATACTAGAACTGACATGTGATTACATTTTCACGCAATTTGGGTGCATAGATCCTGAGAAATCAGTACCCAGAACAACCACCCCACCTCTGGCCGTAATAACGGCCTTGATACGCCTGGGCATTGAGTCAAACAGAGCTTGGATGGCGTGTACAGGTACAGTTGCCTATGCAGCATCAACAAGATACCACAGTTCATCAAGAGTAGTGACTGGCGTATTGTGACGAACCAGTTGCTCGGCTACCATTGGCCAGACGTTTTCAATTGGTGAGAGATCTGGAAAATGTGCTGTCCAGGGCAACAGTCGAGCATTTTCTGTATCCAGAACATGCGGTCGTGCATTATCCTGCTGAAATGTAGGGTTTCGCAGGGATAGAATGAAGGGTAGAGCGACGGGTAGTAACACATCTGAAATATAACGTCAACTGTTCAAAGTGCCGTCAATGCGAACAAGAGGTTACCGAGACGTGTAACCAGTGGTACCCCATACCATCACACCAGATGATACGCCAGTATGGCGATGACGAATCCACGCTTCCAAGTGCGTTCACCGCGATGTCGCCAAACACGGATGCGACCATCATGATGCTGTAAACAGAACCTGGATTCATCCGCAAAAATGACGAATTGCCAATCGTGCACCCAGGTTCGTCGTTGAGTACACCATCGCAGGCGCTCCCGTCTGTGATGCAGCGTCAAGGGTATCCGCAGCCATGGTCTTCGAGCTGATAGTCCATGCTGCTGCAAACGTCGTCGAACTGTTCGTGCAGATGGTTGCTGTCTTCCAAACGTTCGCATCTGTTGACTCAGGGACTGAGACGTAGCTGCACGATCCGTTACAACCATGCGGATAAGATGCCTGTCATGTCGACTGCTAGTGACACGAGGCCGTTGGGATCCAGCACGGCGTTCCGTATTACCCTCCTGAACCCACCGATTCCATATTCTGCTAACAGTCATTTGATCTCGACCAACGCGAGCAGCAATGTCGCGATACGATAAACCGCAATCGCGATAGGCTACAACCCGACCTTTATCAAAGTCGGAAACGTGATGGTACGCATTTCTCCTCCTTACGAGAGGCATCACAACAACGTTTCACCAGGCAACGCCGGTCAACTGCTGTTTGTGTATGAGAAATGGGTTGGAAACTTACCTCATGTCAGCACGTTGTAAGTGTCGCCACCAGCGCCAACTTTGTGTGAATGCTTTGAAAAGCTAATCATTTGCATATCACAGTATCTTCTTCCCGTCGGTTAAATTTAGCTTCTGTAGCACGTCATCTTCATGGTGTAGCAATTTTAATGGCCAATAGTGTATATTGTCTGACCAAAAGTATACGGACACCTGTTAGTGGACATTAATATGATTCCCTCGCCTTTATGACGACTTTGCTGGGAACATTTCAGTGTAGAGTCTGAATGTCTGTAGAACAATGGCAGCCCATTGATCCTCAGTATACGAAATCAAAGGAGGTAGTCGGGATGAACGCTGGGCTCTGACTCTGCGAGATGCTGGACGGTCCCTGTCTGTCAGTACAAGTCCGCCTGTTCTTGGTTTAGCTTTGGTTGTTCCTTTGCGATTCCACTTCACAATCATATCACTGACGGTTGACTTGGCCTACTTTAGATTGGTTGAAACTTTGGTGATGGATTCGTTACTCGGGCGATATCCAAGGACTGGTCCACGTTCGTAGTCGCTGAGCTCTCTTGACCGACCCACTCTGCTGTTGCTTCTTCTGTACTGACAACTCAATACCCCCCCTTCCCCCCTGCCTATTACACTGGCTTGTCTTGGTATCTAGTAGTCAATTCCGCATTACGTAGGGCTGTCCGGTTAGAGAGTATATACAGCTACGAGGTTGAATCCAGTGGTTGATAGTATGCACTAAGTCTAATGGTGTCACTAGTAGAGGACAAAGATTCCACATTTCCAGCGTAGACCTTGTAACGTTCTTTCAATAAGAAATCTTTACGATTATGTTGAATGAATGTATGGACTGTGGAATGGAAGCTAAACTCAAATTTTCGTGTAGTGTCTTGTAACTGCAAAGTGGTGTGCTTACTCTGTGTTATTGTTAGCAAAACTTCGTACGAACTGACTGGGGAATGCAGCTCGCTATACCAATAAAGAAATACAGTCATTGCGAAATACATGCAGACCCTTTGGCACTGAATCCTCTGACCCTGTTCAAAGCTGATAATTTTGCTCCCTGTGCGCGTAACAATAGATTAAATTGTCTTACCTCTAAAGCAGCAACGGTGGAACGCGATACATTCTGGTCTTTCATAAAAAAAAAAATGAATGCTAGCTACAGGCTCAGCAGTGTGCAGTAGTGTGCATAATACTTGAAATGCACATGAAATTCTTTTGGCTGATAGACGAGAACATTTAAGAAAATCCAAGTTCTTTGAAAAATATATGATCTGGACAGGGGGCAGTACTGATTGTGGTGAACTACTAACACAAATTTTTTTTTGTGAAATTATATTGCAAGTTAAGTTTGGTTTTTCAAACACATTTGACAACTGAAGTTACATTGGTAAAAAAAAAAAAAATATCATATTTACCAACTGACCCATAAACAATGAGGTTTTTACAGCAAGTATTATCTAACCTCACTAATCCAGGATAAATACAAATCACCAAATTACATATCGCTCTGTCAGCAAATCTTAGAAGCATTACAAAAGTGAAATATCTAACGAGCCTTTTTATCAGTCAGTTTATGTACTTTCAAGGGTCACTCAACAATTACAAATTATCAGCCAAATCATCTATAATAACGCGCTGGCAAAACGAAAATCATAATCATTCAACATCTTTACCTTGCTTGCATGAAGATTTCTGCTTCCATGTTCTCGTAATTAAAACATTATTCTAACACTTGGTGGCTTTACAGAGCACACCACAAAAACTGCCTACACTATCCTCTTTCACTCACACATATACCCACAACAATGTGACCAGCACTCTCTTACTCGAACACTATTATCTCAGACCAGAAGCCGTATCTTTGGCTCTGCAGTCGTGCACAGTCAGTGATCCACATTATAAAGCCTATCAGAGACATACATCGTTTATAACATAATAGTTTCAGTTTAGTTCACATTAATAATATTATCATATTCGGTTGCCACATACAAGTGTGCCCCATTAGACTCACAGATCGTTTATAATATATTAGTTGCACTTTAGTTTACATTAATATTATTATCGTATTCGGGTACCACATACAAGTGCGCCCCAGTAGATTCCTTTTAACCTTGTGAGTGGAAAATTGTTTTTCCTTTCTCAAAAAATGGTTCAAATGGCTCTGAGCACTATGGGACTTAACGTCTGAGGTCATCAGTCCTCTAGAACTTAGAACTACTTAAACCTAACTAACCTAAGGACATCACACACATCCATGCCCGAAGCAGGATTCGAACCTGCGAACGCAGCGGTCTCGCGGTTCCAGACTGTAGCGCCTAGAACCACACGGCCACTCCGTCCGGCTTTCCTTTCTCGCAGCAGATAACTACTGGGTAGCTTGCAATTATAGTAAATAAATTTTCTTACCAAGTACCGATGTCGAACATTAAGTGGAGGTCCGGCAGTTTCTATTAGCAAGGCGTTTGTTGGAGTCGATCGCTTTGCTCGAAGGTCAATCCGCACGCATCGGAACAGTACCGTGTCAAGTATACGAAGAGTACGATTACCAGCATTCATAGCCGATGAATAAATGAACAGTGGCCCTAAGCATAATCAAGAGAATGTAAGAGTCTGCAACTCCACCAAGTTCCAGCGACTGATCTGATTGTGTTAGTGCTGTTTTCCGTTCTTTGTTTATTTGAGATTTGCGATCAGAGCATGTGAAGCGCATGTCAAATAGCATACCTAAAAATTAAGCTTAGCCTCTAGCAGGAAGGATAGATGTAACAAAATTCAGAAGTTGGTATACTAATCTTCTGTGGCTGAAGTGAACTTCAGAAGCTGTCTCAGTTGAGGATTACATTCCGCCCTCTGGGTCCAAATTGGATGAAGTCTGATTTTCAGTGTTACGTGTGACGTTCTGCACTGTTTCAATAACACAATACAACTATCTTAGGACGAAACCACCTCCCTAGCGCAGGTTAACTAACTGCACCACTTGGACTTCCAAATATACTATCTCAACTACTGACAAGACCAAAACAAGTAACATCATAATAGTTTTCCGTTTTACGAGTTTATCTTCGTCTCTTCATCAGAAATAAAGACATTCATAAACTCTTGGACACTTTTTCACCAAATAATAACAACAGTATGGCATCTTCTGCATATCAGCTACCTCTACAGTGCTGCTAACAAAACTCTGATATGCAGAGGATCCTCATACATAGATCCTGTATGTAATTCATGTGGGATCTAACACACGTCTTCCAAGGTGAAATAATTTTATTACTTTGTTAAAAGCTGTCTGCTTTAGGGAAAAAGAAAGACTATTGATAGCGGTGCTTACGAAATGGAACATACTAAATATTGTCAATTAGTAATTATCTCTCTCTCTTTCTCTCAGTGTGTGCGTGTGTGCGCGTGCGCGCGTGCAGGTGTGTGAGTGCGTGTTTTTTGGATCTATTCAAAGGCACGAGTGTATTGTGGCCCACTGGCATACAGCTTCAAATGTACTTCCAAATACAGACTTGAATTGCAGGATTCTTTTAACTAGGTCTGTGATGCGTTTATGGGATCATAATTTTTAGACAAACAGACTACCCTCAAGGTGCACTCATTTCCAGTTTTATAACAGCTGTTATTTTAGCATGACATTTGCTGCAAAAGAATATTACCTAAAACGTTATCTCGACATTTCAGATCTGCAGGCAGCCAACAGAATATATCTTCAAAAGGTTTTGATTATAACTAAAGGGAGACTGCTTTCAGGATTTATACTAAGAAGTCTTTTTTATTACCGCTTGATACACGCACGAAATGAATTTCGTGGGGGTAAGCTAATACCTTCGTAACTACTGCTTACCTTTGTAATGTCCGCCGACACTTACAGTCGCAGTCTGCTTTCTTTACGAGTAACGTGTCGTTCCCAGTGTTTTATCTACGACAACTTCGGGATTTCGAAGAATGTATTCCAGTCGGCATTGTCAAAAGCCTTTTCTAACTAAGCTAGTAGAAGAGTGGTTACAATGAAACATTATAGAATTCTTGCAGACTCTCTTACGGGACAGCAGAACTTAATCGTGAAACTAGACTCCATAGAAGATGACACATTTACGTTGTTCTGTGGTTAAGACAACGAACTCGCATGTAGCAGAAGCGAGTCAGAACTAATCACCTAAATTTACGTCTTTCCAGTTTCTGTATTAAAGGTTATCTACACTTCTATAGAAACCCGACTGCCTTTACAATGTGTGAAAGGACATGCGAAAGAGAGGCGGTAACTGAGGATCAGCAGAGACAGGGCTGTATCTCACACATTATTCAATGTGTGCAAAAACCAAACAGTAATAGAAACCAAGAAGATATTTGAACAAGAATTAATGCAGAAGAAGAAGAGATTAAAACAGTGGTGTCACCGCCAGACACCACACTTGGTAGGTGGTAGCCTTTAAATCGGCCGCGGTCCGTTAGTATACGTCGGACCCGCGTGTCACCACTATGTGATTGCAGACCGAGCGCCGCCACACGGCAGGTCTAGGCTAGAGAGACTTCCTAGCACTCGCCTCAGTTGTACAGCCGACTTTGCTAGCGATGGTTCACTGTCTACATACGCTCTCATTTACCGAGATGACAGTTGAGCATAGCCTTCAGCTACGTCATTTGCTACGACCTAGCAAGGCGCCATATTCAGTTACTATAATTACTTCAAGAATGTATTCTGAGGAGATAATATTGTGAATCATGTACCGTCAAGAGCGACGTTCATCATTAATGGATTAAAGTTAAGTATGAAACTAATTACGTCCGCTTTCTGAATTCTCTTTCCTTGTCATGTTCCAGATTTCACGTCAGTATGGTTCTTCCCTCCTCATGCCAGACTGCGTCAGCTAAAACGCGTGCATTTCGGCCTCCACTCGTAACACGGTGTTGGCTCTTCTGCTAACACAAAAAAAAAAAAACTTTAAGGTTACCGGTGACATAGTCGGCGAAAGAAATGGAAAATCAGTTGAACTGAAAGGATAATGTCCAGATGAGTATAAATGAATACAAATAAAGTAATACAAGGATAATGAAGTACAGGCGAATTAAGTCAGTTGATACTCAGATAATTTAATTAGGAAACAAGACGCTAAAAGTAATAGACAAGTTTTGGTATTTGGAAACAAATCTAACTGACAAAGGAAGAGTAAAGAGTATATAAAAAATGTAACTGGCAATAAAAAGAACAGATTTCCTGAAAGTAAAAAAATATTTTAACACTGAGTATAAATAAGAGAACCTGGAAATCTTTTCTGAAGTGTTTACCTGGAGTGTAGCTTTATATACACTGCATGGCGTTATTAAAGGGTTCCATTTTTGAAATACGGTAGTTGTCTCGCAATGAGACACCGAAGTATGAAGTTTGCGTCAAAGATATCTACAATCTTCCTGCCGCGTGGGATTAGCCGAGCGGTCTTAGGCGCTGCACCGGCCGGAGTGGCCGAGCGGTTCTAGGCGCTACTGTCTGGAACTGCGCGACCGGTACGGTCGCAGTTTCGAATCCTGCCTCGGGCATGGATGTGTGTGATGTTCTCAGGTTCGTTACGTTTAAGTAGTTCTAAGTTCTAGGGGACTGATGACCTCAGATGTTAAGTCCCATAGAGCTCAGAGCCATTTGAACCATTTAGGCGCTGCAGTCATGGACTGTGCTGCTGATTACAGCGGAGGTTCGAGTCCTCCCTCGGGAATGGGTGTGCGTGTTTATCCTTAGGATAATTTAGGTTAAGTAGTGTGTAAGCTTAGGGACTGATGACCTTAGCCGTTTAGTCCCATAAGATTTCACACACATTTGAACATTTTTTTTACAATTATCCTTCCTAATGGTGCAAAACTGTGGCGCCCTGCGACGTCATCCTCGGACTCGGCAATGCTTCCAATAGCAAGGTGTCGCCACGTGCGAAAGAAACTGCCAGAGCTCAGAAGGTCATGTGACGTGGAAGGCAGCTTGGTGATATCACATTGGCACCAAATTTCACCACAATTATGCCAAAGGCCGCCGTGGACGTGTCCAACGATGGAAAGGTCATCACACCCTCACTTAAGCACACTTCACCCCTTCCTTTGACGCCTCTGCGATGAAGGCCAGAACTGCGACGCCCAGCGTTAAAATTACGCGTGTCCCTTATGGATGGACGAGTAAAACCTTCCAGACACACCACCGCTCAGGATCCACACAATAAGGCCTCAGGAGGTGGCATGAACGGGGCCAATGAAACCACCCCTTTCCTTGAGACGTTGATTCCCAAATTTTGCCATCGGAAACGACGGTTCACAGTGCAATGAGCAGCAGGACGACGTTCTTGACGATGTGCTACACTGCTGACGCCCCCTTCACAAATCAGTCCTTTTCTGACCCCTTTGGGGAATAGTACAACCGCAATTTTTGCTCTGGTATAGAGGGCGGAACCATTAGATATGTTTCAAAACCATTCGACGAAATTTGAACGTTACCTGAAGCAACGAATGGTCCTTGTGCTTTCTCAACCCTCCCGTTTAGCGCCTTCCCGTGATTACGGCTGGGTGAGCGGGCAACACCCTGAGTGTCACCCACGCACATTTGTTGAGCACTTTGAAAACGTGCCTGTAGGGAGACTGCGATATCCATTCAGCTGAGTGGCAATCCGCTGCCTGCTCTAGCACCTGAGGTCAGGCAAACCATTCGACATCCCTTAGATATCGCCTGCCTGCAAGCAAGTGGTTCAAAAATGGCTCTGAGCACTATGGGACTTAACATCTGAGGTCATCAGTCCCCTAGAACTTAGAACTACTTAAACCTAACTAACCTAAGAATATCACACACATCCATGCCCGAGGCAGGATTCGAACCTGCGACCGTAGCGGTGGCGCGGTTCCAGACTGAAGCGCCTAGAACCGCTCGGCCACTTCGGCCGACTGCAAGCAAGTGCTCAAAAAATAGTGCATGGGTGGCACCAAGGATGGTGCCGAAATTAGAGAGTCTTAGAAGGAGTCTTTGCCCTTTTCACACTTGTGTCAGTGTTGGCCCCTCCCTCTTTCCCCTTCCCCTCCCTTCTACCCACGCCACCACCCTCACTATGATCACGCCACAGGAGGAAGCGAAACAGGAAGGTTGTAAAAGCAACAACACTCTTTGCTGATTTGGATCAAGTTCAGATTTTGTTTATTGGTTCTGAATGGTCCTTAGTGGCTATACTCTGTACACGAGAGCAAAACTTGTGGTCGTGCTACAAAAGCGTCAGATCACGTTCAATTGGGTTGCAGCCCCATGATGTCCCTAGAAAAGCGTTGAATCATCGTGAAGAGGGAGTGGCGCAGTGTCAGCAGCGTTGAACACTGTCAAGAACTTCATCCTGCTGCTCACCACACTGACAAGGGAACCTCCCCATCGCACCCCCCTCAGATTTAGTTATAAGTTGCCACAGTGGATAGATCTTGAAAAACTGAACACAGATCAATCGAGAAAACAGGAAGAAGTTGTGTGGAACTATGAAAAAAAAAGCAAAATATACAAACTGAGTAGTCCAAGCGAAGATAGGCGACATCAAGGATAATCTGAACTCAGGAGCGCCGTGGTCCCGTGGTTAGCGTGAACAGCTGCGAAACGAGAGGTCGTTGGTTCAAGTCTCCTCTCAAGTGAAAAGTTTTTCTTTATTTTCGCAAAGTTATGATCTGTCCATTCGTTCATTGACGTCTCTGTTCACTGTAATAAGTTTAGTGTCTATGTTTTGCGACCGCACCGCAAAACCGTGCGATTAGTAGACGAAAGGGCGTGCCTCTCCAATGGGAACCGAAAACATTTGATCGCAAAGTCATAGGTCAACCGATTCCTCCACAGCTAAACACGTCTGATATATTCTATACGACACTGGTGACGGCATGTGCGTCACCTGACAGGAATACGTTGTCGACCCACCTAACTTGTACACTTGGCGAATGGGTAAAAATATTCTTCTACATTGCCCGATTTAGGTTTTCTTGTGGATGTGAGAATTACTCCCAAAAAAGCGATGAAAACATAAGAGTTTGCCACATAAACTGCAACAAATGAATCCAACAGTTTCACAGTCGCACACTTTTCCCTGTGCTCTGTCAAAACATATGTTTTTAACGTTTTCAAATTTTTCAGTGTGTAGACCGTCAAATACTGCATATGTCCAAGCAAATCTGAATATGTCCTGGAATTTCGGAGAGCGAAATTGATTGTGTGAGTGCCTGAACTTTGATAATTGTCTGAAAATAAAAAATAAAATTTTACGCTCGAAGGAAGACTTGAACCAAGGACCTCTCGTTCTGCAGTTGCTCACGATAACCACGGGACCACGGCGCTTCCGAGCTCAAAGGGTTCTTCATGTTGTTTATCTTCGCATGGACTACTCAGTTTGTATATTTTGCTTATTTTTTTCATAGTTCCACACGACGTCTTCCTGTTTTCTCGATTGATCTGTGTTCTGTTTTTCAAGGCCTATCCACTGTGCCAACTTATAACTAAATCTGAGGGGGGTGCGATGGGGAGGTTCCCTTGTGAGAAGTATCATGAAATGTATAAGTGGTAAATTTGTGGTTAGATCGTATGGGACCAAACCGCTTAGGGTCATCGGTCTCTAAGCTTACATACTACTTAATCTAACTTGAACTAACTTTCGCTATGGACAACAGACACACCCATTCTCGAGGGAGGACTCGAACTTCCGAAGGGGGGTGCTGCGCGGACCGTGAGAAGACACCTCAGACCACGCTACGAAATGTATGGGCATCAATTCCGCAAGGTAGAGGGTTATTTCCTTGACGCCCTTCATTCCAGCTTCTGAACCCGTTTCGTATTGATTTCAGCGTTGGGCGTCGCGGTTCTGACCTCCATCACAAAGGCATGAAAAGGAGGGAAGTGTGACGACCATCGCTTCGTGCGACACATCCACAATGGGGTTGGACAGAATTGTGCTGAAATTTGGTGCCAATGTGACATCATTAACCCATCTTACACCTCACATGTACTTCTGAATCCTGGGCTTTTCCTATACACGTGTCGACACCTTACTGTTTGGAGTATCGCAGAGCGTTAGAGTGACATCGCAGGAAGCCATGCTTTTACACCATTTCAGAGGAAGGTTGTAGGGCCCCTTTGAGCCAAATTTCAAACTCCAATGGGAGACGATTACAGGATTTAAAAAAGTTACCTTTTAATTGAAAAGTGGACGTTGAACGGTACAGACAGAAAGAAAATATAGTCTTTTGGAACGTGATGCTACAGAAAAATGTTGAAGATTAAATGGAGAGATTGGATAAGTATTGTGGAGTTACTGTGTCTTAATGGCTAGAAGAAAACTTTAAACCTCAATTGGACCAAAAGAAGGATTGGTTGATTGGACAGTTCCTAAGGCATCTCGGAATTGTGAAGTTGTTAAAGTAATGAAGTAGGAAAAGAATGTAAAATTCATATATAAAACCAAGGATTGAACACATTAAAATATGTGACACCCCCGTTCAATATTATCTGCTCCTTCTCGTCTCTCCAACACCATTTCTCAGTTACTATTTTGCAACTGGTCAATCACAGTAAGTAGATGTATTTAATTAATTGCTTTATTCCAATACTGATTTAAGAGTTCGTTAGGAGGAGGATTAAAATAGGAATAACAATGTATTTCTTGAAGTATTCCAGCGGAGGCAATATTCCATCATCTCTTGAGCGTGCATACGGGATAGTACGAGTATTATTTTTTTCTTCCGACGTCTCGGGTGAGTCGTTGTATGGTTATCAGGCGAAATACCTGATAAAGAAATAATACTACCCCGGATGCACGCCTGAAAGATGCTGCAGTAAACGACTAAAGATCTGTAACTGACAAAAAGTAATTACGGATCATAAAATGTATTGCTTATGGTTTCAATTGTTTGGTCTCCAGAACATTCAAGCGACACTTAAATTTAAAAAAGTCCTATATGCCACAACATCACAATGAATTGCAACACTCTGAAAGTTCCGATAGGCCTATACCACATATGTGATGCTGATGATTAAACCGAATATCATCTAGAGACATGCTGGAACACACGCTGCACCGCTCACACATCTCACGAGTGCTGCTGACGAAATGGAAGGTATCAAGGGGACCATAAGTGGTGCGTTACCCCTTTTGTGAAAAGTAAATTGTAGCAATGTAATTTTTAACAGATATTATGTTACTGTGGATTATCGTAGGGAATTTGAATTATGTTGCATAATTTAAGAAAAAACGGTACGAAGGGTTCCCAAACTGACACTATTTTTGTTAATTTATAGTTTAATTTAGAAGAAACAACTGGAAAAGCTAATATTCTTTGCGGGTTCATAGTTGAAGATATTTGTTATTTATGTGAATTCAAGATTTCAGTTGTATTATCTTAATAGTTCTGGAGGAAAAGTGGCAGCAAACTGTTGTATCTCTGTGACTGATCTCAACAACAATTAGATGAGTTTTAGAATTCACTGATGATTTATAACTGCCTGCTGTGTATAGATTGTCTTCTCCAATTTTTGTTTAGTACATCTAAACATCTGGCTTGCATCTTTTGTCATGACTGTCACAGACTTTTCGCATGCTGCACTCTATAGTGGCGAAGACGCAAGATCATATTTGTCTCATGAATGATGCCTAATTTTTATAGTACCGAATAGTTGGGAATATTTCCAGCGTCATATTCAGAACAGCATCACAGACACCTGTTTTAAATGTCTGCATACCTGCAAACACGGATTTTGGTAGATGGTTTGAACTATGGCAAATCTTGATTATTTTCATAAGTTGGGCTTTCGCATAATCTTAGTTTCCACAGTCCCTTTCTTGTCCAACGAATTGTCTTGGTGTTAACATTCATGCAGGAAGAGTATACACTACCAGATCAAAAGCATCTGGACGCCTGTTAGTGGACATTAATGTCCACCCTTCGCCTATATCAGGGCTTAACAACTGGCCGGTTTTGAGCGCGAGTACTCGCGTCTGCTCAGGCACGTGCTCGCGAGCAGCTGCAAGGTCGTGGAGTAGGGAGGGAGGGGAGGGGAGGGAGGGCAAATGCGCGCGCACGTTTGAATAGGGCCGCAGCGTGCCTATTGAATTCGCGCCGACTGTGCAACGTTTAAAGCACTACGATCAGCTCTTAACAGTCACTTCGCTGGTTAAGAATCATGTGAAGTCGCCGTTGTGTAACCCCAACCATGCTTTCGCAGTTCAACCCCCATTGGGAGGAATTGTATCTGTTTACTGAAAAAGATGGTGTTGCAAAATGTTTAGTATGTCACAAAACGCAGAATTCTTTTGCGAAATTTAATTTACAGCGACATTATATGTCGTACCACGCGAAAGACTACGGACGTGGAAAATGTGATTGACCAGATCGTGCACAGGAAGTTATTAAACTTAAAAGGAAGCTATCCGAAGATCTGGACGACGAAGAAAAATCAACTGAGGCAGCTCTCAGAGTGGGTTACAAAATTGCTTTGCTTTTAGCAAAATCCCTGCGCCCCTTAACTGATGGCGATTTAATAAAAGAGTGTTTGGTAGTTGCAGCGGAACATTTGTGTCCATCTCAAGTTGAACAGTTTCGGATTGTGCCATTATCTAACATGACCATTATGCGTCGCATACAGGAGATGGCAGACGACGTCCAGAGCCAGCTTGCAAATATCTGTAAAGATTTTATGGCGTATTCTCTAGCTCTGGACGAAAGTGTTGATATCACTGGAACAGCGCAGCTTGCCATATTTATTAGAGGTGTTAATAGAGATCTTCAGGTGAGGGAGGAGCTCCTCTCGATGTAGTAGCCATGAAGAACACTACAACCGGAGGTGATATTTTAAGTAGTGTTGAAGAAAGTGTTGAAAATATAGGATTGTCGTGGAATTCTTTAGTTTCAGTGTCTACAGATGGTAGAGGCATACACTAAGCTAATAAAATTATATGGCACGTGTACATTCTTCTTTATTTGTTTCATTTGTCGCAGTAATAATTAGTGAGTGATATCCCTGCAGGTGGCCGCGGATTTACATCGACTGGCGGCAGCTGTTGTGTACCCCACGTGACTCTCCCCACCCTCCGCTCTGGTCCGGTAGTGGGGGTAGCGTGCTCACGCTGCTCCGTGCTCGCGCCTTGCTGCTCACAGCTTGCTCCGCGAGCACGTATGTTGTGAAGCCCTGGCCTATATGACTGCTTAACCTTGTTGGGCCGCTTTCAGTGAGGCGCCTGAATATCTGTGGAAGAATGGCAGCTCGCCCACTCTCAAGATACAAAACCAGAGGTGGTGGTGATGTTGGAGCGAAGTCGACTTTCTGACTCATTCCAAAGGTGTTTTGTTGGGTTCAGGTCAGGACTCTGGGAAGGCCAGTACATTACAGGAATTTTATTGTCCACAAACCATTACCTCACAGATGCATCTTTTTGACAGGGTGCATAGTCATACAGATGTATCCGTCGTCTCCGAACTGTTCCTCTACCATACGCAGTACACAGTACCGTAAATTATATTCGTGTCCTCTCGGTTTATCGTTTCATTAAGTGCAAAGAGGGGAACACATTCTAACCACGAAAACACCCACATATCATAACACCACTTCTTCCGTACTTCACTGTTGGCACTACAAGTTGTTACAGGAAACGTTTTCCAGGCATTCGCCAAACCCAGTCCCCTCCATTGATTGAAACAGGATACACTCCATGATTCATCACTGCACATCAACACTTCACATTACTCGTTTCCGGTCATCTAGTGTGCTGTGACGTCCCTCCTTACACTACCTCAAGTGTCGCATACCACTGAGTACAGAAATAGGTGGTTTGCGAGGAGTTGCTCGACCATTGTACCGCACTCTTCTTAACTCCCTATGTACAGCAAAGTGCTAGCTGGATAGCTGATAGCACTTTCTAAGTCATGAATCATTCCTGCTCCTGATTTAATGTGATACTCTCCAACCACTCTCCGCGATGCCCGAAGGCCCTTTACCATCATTACATGAGGTCTGCCCCATATTGGATTAGCTGTAGTTGTTCCCTTGTGTTTCCACTTTATAGTCATCATCATCATTTTCATTGGGCCTTTTCCCACTTCAACGCGTGGTCGGTCTTGTTACTATGGATTTGGCGATTTTAGTTCAAGAGGGTGGCTGGATGCCCTTCCTGTCGCCACCCCATACCCCCCTCCCCAGGACGGAATTAGTGTACTGTAGCTGTCTGTGTCTAGTGTAAGCTATGAAATAGTGCCAACGTTTGTCAGATGTCTTTGAGTCTTGTAACTGAGGTGGGATGTGGGAACCAACTCGGTATTCACGTAGTGGGATGTGGAAAACCGCCTAAAAGTCACACCCAGGCTGGCCAGCACACCAGCCCTCATCGTTAGTCAGCTGGGTGGATTCGATCTGGGGCCAGCGCGCCTACCCGAGTCCAGGAAGCAGCGTATTAGTGCCCTCAGTTAACCTGGCTGGTGTGTCCACTTCACAATCATATCACCAAAAGTCAACTTGGGCTACTTTAGAGATGTTAAAACGTCGCGAATGGATTTTTTACCCTGATGACATCCAATGACTCCCTAAGGGGAGGAGGGGGAAGAAAGGGAAGGGCACCTGGTCACCCTCTTTCACAAACATTACCAAATCCAGATTAGATTGTCACATCCAGATTAAATTGCCAAATCCAGATTAAATGGCCAGATCCAGATTAACATACCGACCTCATGAAAGTACAGGACAAGGCCATGAAGAAGAAGAAAGATTAACTTACGCAACTACATTGGCAGTGAAGTTTTTAGAGTGATATGAAGTTGGTATTGTGGAGGCAGACCGTCGTCTGCGAATGCGGTTCTCAGTGATGTGGCGCCAGATTCTACTTCCAATGTGACACTTGAGAGATCCAGCAGAAGAGGTCGATAGAGGAAGTTTGTTGAGTGAGAGACTGATGAGACGAGAGGGTTACCTCTTGGTGAAGAACGGATGTTGGCCATACTCAGGCAGCCGAACATCATTGCAGTGCAAGAGGGGAAGAATAATTTGCAATTACACCTAGAAAACGAGAAACTCATGTGGAAGAAAGAACAAAGACTGCGGTAAACTGAAGATGATGGTACATACATGGTTCTGCAAATGTTTGTATCTATTTACTTTAAATAAAGATATAACTTTATTGTATTGTATTGTATGTTATCCGGGGCCTAGAAACGACGGAGAGGCTCCATCCCCGCCGCAGCCACAGTGGTCCACAACCCCACGACGACTACTGCAGTCCACTTCACGCCTCCGCCGCCCCACACCAAACCACTCTTTCAGGGTTATTGTGCGGTTCGCCCCCCAGTAGACCCCCCTAGGGAACGTCTCACACCAGACGAGGGTAACCCCTATGTTTGCATGGTAGAGTAATGGTGGTGTACGCGTACGTGGATAACTTGATTGAGCAGCAATCGCCGACATAGTGTAGCTGAAGTGGAATAAGGCGAACCAGCCCGCATTCGCCGAGGCAGATGGAAAACCGCCTAAAAGCCATCCACAGACTGAGCGGATCACCGGACCTCGACACCAAGTCCGCCGGCGGATTCGTGCCGGGGACCAGGTGCTCCTTCCCAATCCGTTTATAACTTTGACTAAATTGTTTCCAATTGAAGGGATTGTTAACAACAAATTACCTGCTCTCCAGCGATGTGTAGACTAACAGACTATCTAATGCCGACCTCAGTGACTGAATGATTCTAACAGGTACGGTAGTCCCCGGTTCTAGTTTGATAAGGCAGTTATGAACAGTTTTGAGTTCACAATCTCTACCTAATGTCTAAGATTTTTTTCAAGTTTGTGGTAGATACACCATTAGCAGGTATGCCACTGCATACAGCGCCTCGCTCTTCTGTGCTGGGACACAACTGCGGTGGTTTATGGAACTGCGAACGATATCCCACATCCGGAATCATCGTTTGGATTTCTGAATGACCTGTGGTCAAGTTCCGCCTGGTTCCGTCTCTACCGCAGCACCGTAAGCACTTCCTTGTTTCTCTTTAGTGTCATATGAATCCTTGAGCGCATCGCATCATTGTTTGCCTCTCAGCGTCTCGTATCCGTGAATCGATTTTGACACGGCGCTGTCTTGAGCCGTCATGACGTCCATGACTCCCAGGAACATTCCACATACAGGTACCGTCACTTCTAGTTTTGACGAGCCCATGCGGCATGTGCAGTCAGATCCGTTAGAAATTCGTGACTGGCTTATAGCGACGATCAAGGTAACTTCGGAACAGTTGCGTACAGCTTACTTCGATTATGAATCGCGTGGGTTTTATGACAAGCTTCTGACCTGCTTCAGGATGACAGACCCCTTCTGCGGCATGTACAACAAGTCCCTTTCATTCATCACGATGGTTCTAGCAGTACGGTTATTCTGACAAACACGGATGTGGAATATACAAAAACCAGAGTTTTTAACTTTCCCCCCAAGGTTGATGACAGTTTCCTCAAGACCATCGTGCTTCCATTTGCGGACATACGGAATATATGACGGGAACGCTGGTCCGCTCAACATTCTTTACAAGTTTGTAGTGGTGTTCAATCCGTGTACATTGTGGTTATATCTCCTATCATTTTCCGTTGTTTGGATACCAAGTACATACAGGGTGTTACAAAAAGGTACGGCCAAACTTTCAGGAAACATTCCTCACACACAAAGAAAGAAAATATGTTATGTGGACATGTGTCCGGAAACGCTTACTTTCCATGTTAGAGCTCATTTTATTACTTCTCTTCAGATCACATTAATCATGGAATGGAAACACACAGCAACAGAACGTACCAGCGTGACTTCAAACACTTTGTTACAGGAAATGTTCAAAATGTCCTCCGTTAGCGAGGATACATGCATCCACCCTCCGTCGCATGGAATCCCTGATGCGCTGATGCAGCCCTGGAGAATGGCGTATTGTATCACAGCCGTCCACAATACGAGCACGAAGAGTCTCTACATTTGGTACCGGGGTTGTGTAGACAAGAGCTTTCAAATGCCCCATAAATGTAAGTCAAGAGGGTTGAGGTCAGCAGAGCGTGGAGGCCATGGAATTGGTCCGCCTCTATCAATCCATCGGTCACCGAATCTGTTGTTGAGAAGCGTATGAACACTTCGGCTGAAGTGTTCGCGAGCTCCTTCGTGCATGAACCACATGTTATGTCGTACTTGTAAAGGCACATGTTCTAGCAGCACAGGTATAGTATCCTGTATGAAATCATGATAACGTGTTCCATTGAGCGTAGGTGGAAGAACATGGGGCCCAATCAAGACATCACCAACAATGCCTGCCCAAACGTTCACAGAAAATCTGTGTTGATGACGTGATTGCACAATTGCGTGCGGATTCTCGTCAGCCCACACATGTTGATTGTGAAAATTTACAGTTTGATCACGTTGGAATGAAGCCTCATCCGTAATGAGAACATTTGCACTGAAATGAGGATTGACACATTGTTGGATGAACCATTCACAGAAGTGTACCCGTGGAGGCCAATCAGCTGCCGATAGTGCCTGCACACGCTGTACATGGTACGGAAACAACTGGTTCTCCCGTAGCACTCTCCATACAGTGACCTGGTCAACGTTACCTTGTACAGCAGCAACTTATCTGACGCTGACATCAGGGTTATCGTCAACTGCACGAAGAATTGCCTCGTCCATTGCAGGTGTCCTCGTCGTTCTAGGTCTTCCACAGTCCCGATCAATTGCTTCGAACGTCTTCCTGTAGGGACACCTTCGTTCTGGAAATCTGTCTCGATAGAAACGTACCGCGCCACGGCTATTGCTCCGTGCTAATCCATACATCAAATGGGCATCTACCAACTCCGCAATTGTAAACATTGCACTGACTGCAAAACCACGTTCGTGATGAACACTAACCTGTTGATGCTACGAACTGATGTGCTTGATGCTAGTACTGTAGAGCAATGAGTCGCAAATCGACACTAGCACCGAAGTCAACATTACCTTCCTTCAATTGGGCCAACTGGCGATGAATCGAGTACAGTACAGTACAGTACATACTGACGAAACTAAAATGAGCTCTAACATGGAAATTAAGCGTTTCCGGACACATGTCCACATAACATCTTTTCTTTAGGTGTGTGTGAGGAATGTTTCCTGAAAGTTTGGCCGTACCTTTTTGTAACACCCTGTATAATTTACACGGGGCAAGTAGGGAACTCTCTTATGTGTAAGGAGAATGGGCGCCTCTGCGCAGATTGCCCTAGTGAATTTCCGCCGTTAGCTTCGCGAAGGGACTTTACCTCTGTATCTTTCACTTCAGCATACACAACCACACAACCACTAGATGGTGAGGAGTCAGACAGTTCCTCTTCCCTTCTCCTCCCATCTGAAAAGATTCCGTTGGAGGAGCTGCTGTTCAAGATCTGAAAGCATCCAGCAACCCCTCCATTGTATCATCCGAGAATGAGACCTCTTGTTCGGGATCGCATGAAGATGGAGCTGTTCTGGAGCTCTGTACTGTATTGACGGACTTGCTGGGTATCTCTGAGTCTGCAGCATATTCCCGCCCTTCTTCTGCGCCCCTGTATAAGGAAAGCACGCTACAGGCCACTGCTGCTCAGATACAGATCGGCGCAAGTGTACCAGTGGAACACGTGGTGACGGTGAAAGACATACCGCCGGCTTTCGTTTCCGTCGATTCCCAAGAGCCACACCACCCACCTGTGGGGGAGTGGGATGTCCCAACTCCTTCCTCTGAATCTGATACTGAGTTTCCACAGGATCCCTGCACCTCCCATGTTACCACATGCTGCAGTCGTGTTCCCGCAAAGCGGCAATAAACAGCATTTTCAACCTGAATGTGCGGCATCGCAACAAAATAAAACACATAAAGAGGGTGGAGGAGAGGAATCCAGCACTTTACATTCAGATTTACCCATAGACTCTGCCATGGACTGTGACACACGACCTTGAAGGTCACTTGCAAGTAATCATCCGAATTGTTCTGGTAATAACTGGAGGCAGCCCTATACTTTTCTTTCTTTGAATGCGAACAGAACCAGTTCCGATCTTAGACCTGCGGCGCTGCGACAATTTATTTACGATTCAAGTACAGACGTGATACTTTTACAAGAAGTGTTATTCGATCATTTTACTGTTCCTGGTTTTGCTAGCTTCTTTAATGTGGCTGCTGAACTGTTTACCGGTAATGCGTTATTTTACAGAGAGGGTATACCAACGGCTGATTTCGAAGTTCTTGATAACGATCGAGACACGAACTGCACTTTTTGTGACCTTACTTTAATTTTTCTTCCTGTTCTTTCAGGATCTGGTCATTCCACAGATCCAGCACGGTTTTACAGAGAGGGTATAGCTTATTTATTTCGAAAACTCAACAGAAACTTCTTTTAGGGGGAGATTTTAATTCTCTTAGGCGTCCTGTGGATCAGAGCCCAATTTAAATTTCAGTAAGAAAAAAGATAATTCGGAGCACTCTTCGCAAAAACGTTTTGCATGGATCTGGCACTAGCCTACTCTTTTTTTTTTTTTTTTTTTTTTTTTTTTTTACAGCTACTTCCAGCAGCAGACTAGATCGTGTTTATCGTTCTGATTGTTTATGTGGGCAACAGTTAGCGATAGATGTGATACACTTGTTTAGCTGTTCACTGTGTTATAACTGTAACCTGAAAGCATCTTTCTCAAATGACCCTTCCCTCAAGATTATCTTTCGAGAAGTTTGGATAAGTAGCTTGCGTTCGCTGGAACGGTACTCTTCTCTTATGGAATGGTGATCAGGGCATGCAAAACCGCTGCTCTGGAAAGCGTTAATGTGTTACGGCACTGAAAGGGCGAGAGATATCCAGCAGACCCAGGTATTTTATTATTCCGTCTTACGACAACTTTATAAAGGTGCTAGACAAGCTCTCTTACGGATTATGGATGGTCGCCATGTTAAAGAGAAGCTTTTTCAGTTGAACAGACAACAAATGGAAGGACTCAGTGTGCGTTCCAAATACCGCTCATTCCTACAGGATGAATTGACCTCGAACGTTTCGAAAAAGAACATGTATCGTGTCCCTCACTCACACCGATGGTCACGTACTTCCGTATTATTTCTAGAGCGATCTATAATTAGTTTACCGACCTTGCTCCTGATACGATTTTCCCTGTTGCATTTATTCCTCTCCTGGATTCACTGGTTACCCCTGCCTGAATGACGAATTTCTAAGTGATTTTTCTTGACATGATATACACTGAAGCGCCAAAGAAACTGGTATACGCATACGTATTCAAGTACAGAGATATGTAAACAGGAAGAACACGGCGCTGCGGTCAGCAACGCCTACATAAGACAACAAGTGTCTGGCGCAGTTGTTAGATCGATTACTGCTGCCACAATGCCAGGTTATCAAGATGTAAGTGAGTTTGATCGTAGTGTTATAGTTGGCGCACGAGTGATGGGACACAACATCTCTGAGGTAGCGATGAAGTGGGGATTTTCCCGTTCGACCATTTCACGAGTGTACCGTGAATATCAGGAATCCGCTAAAACATCAAATTTCCGACATCGCTGCGGCCGGAAAAAGATCCTGCAAGTACGGGACCAACGACGACTGAAGAGATTCGTTCAACGTCACAGAAGTGCAACCCTTCCGCAAACTGTTGCAGATTTCAATGCTGGGCCATCAACGAGTGTCAACGTGCGAAGCATTCAACGAAACACCATCGATATGGGCTTTCAAAGGCGAAGACCCATTCGTGTACCCTTGATGACTGCACGACATAAAGCTTTACGCCTCGCCTGGGCCCGTCAACACCGCCATTGGACTGTTGATGACTGGAAGCATGTTGCTTGTCGGGTGAGTCTCGTTTCAAATTGTATCGAGCTAATGGATGTGTACGGGTATGGAGACAACCTCATGAGTTCATGGGTCCTGCATGTCAGCAGAGGACTATTGAAGCCGGTAGAGGCTCGTTAATCGTGTGGGACGTGTGCAGTTGTAGTGATATGGGACCCCTAATACGTCTAGACACCACTCTGACAGGTGACACGTACGTAAGCATCCTGTCTGATCACCTGCATCCATTCATGTCCATTGAGCATCTGGCGAACTTCGGCAATAGCAGCAGAAGAATGCGACACCCCAAACATCCAGAATTGCTACAGAGTGGCTCCAGAAATACTCTTCTGAGTTTAAAAACTTCCGGCCGGCCAGAGTGACCGAGAGGTTAAAGGCGCTACAGTCTGGAACCGCACGACCGCTACGGTCGCAGATTCGAATCCTGCCTCGGGCATGGATGTGTGTGATGTCCTTAGGTTAGTTCTAAGTTCTAGGGGACTTATGACCACAGCAGTTGGGTCCCATAGTGCTCAGAGCCATTTGAACCATTTTTTTAAAAAACTTCCACTGGCCACCAAACTCCCAGACATAACATTATTGAGCATATCTGGGATGCCTTGCAAGGTGCTGTTCAGAAGAGATCTCCACCCCGTCGTGCTCTCTCGAATTTATGGACACTCCTGCAGGATTCATGGTGTCAATTCCCTCCAGCACAACTTCAGACTTTAGTCGAGTCCATGCCACGTCGTGTTGCGGTACTTCTGCGTGCTCGCAGGGGTCCCAACGATATTAGGCAGGTGTACCAGTTTCTTCGGCTCTTCAGTGTATACCGCCTAATTTTTGGTTGTCCATGGAATTTTTGGTCCTCGCCGGCACTCGACAATATTCATAAGAAATTTTTAGTACGTCTTTGGCCTCTTCGAGGCAGTAGCATTAGGTCACTCGTAAATCAGAAGCTGTTGGAGGGTTTGATTCCTGCTCCTTTCAAGGAGGTAAACTCGTTCTAATTCCGAAGAGAAACGGACCTCCAGATATTGATAAATGCCATCCGACCCACATCTACATGGATACTCTGCAAATCACATTTAAGTGGCTGGCAGAGGGTTCATCAAACCACCTTTACAATAATTCACTACTATTCCAATCTCGTACAGCGCACGCAAAAATCGAACACCTACATCTTTATGTGCGGGCTCTGATTTCCCTTATTTTATTATGATGATCGTTTCTCCCTACGTAGGTCGGCGTCAACAAAATATTTTCACATTCGGAGCAGAAAGTTGGTGACTCGAATTTCGTGAAAAGATTCCGCCGCAACGAAAAACGCCTTTGCTTTAATGATGTCCACCGCAAATCCTGTATCATTTTAGTGACACTCTCTCCCCTATTTCGCGATACTACAAAATGTGCTGCCCTTCTTTGAACTTTCTCAATGTAGTCCACAATCATATCTGGTAAGAATCCCATACCGCGTAGCAGTATTCTAAAAGAGGACGGACAAGTGTAGTTTAGACAGCTCTTTTTCAGAACTGTTACATTTTCTAAGTGTCCTACCATTAAAGCGCAGTCTTCAGTTTGCCTTCCCCACAACGTTTTCCGTGAGTCCTCTCCAATTTAAGTTGTTCGTAATTTTCATTCCTAGGTATTTAGTTGAATTTACGGTCATAAAATTTGACTGAGTTATCGTGTACCCGAAATGTGGATCACCTCACGCTTTTTCTTACTTAGGATCAACTGGCAAGTTTTTCACTATACAGACATCTTTTCTAAATCGTTTTGCAATTTCTTTTGATCTTCTGACGACTTTACTACTCGATAAACGACAGTGCATTTCTACAAGAAGCCTACGACGGCTGCTCAGATTGTCTCCCAAATCGTTTATATTGATAAGGAATAGCAAAAGGCCTACAACAGTACCTTGGGGAACGCCAGAAATCACTTCTGTTTTACTCGATGAGTTTCCGTCAGTTACTACGAACTGTGACCTCTCTGAGAGGAAATGATGAATCCGGTCACACAACTGCGACGGTATTCCATAAGCACGCAATTTCACAACAAGCAGTCTGTGTGGTACAGTGTCAATAGGCTCCTGGAAATCTAGAAATACACAATCAATTCGAAATCCCTTATCAATAGCACTCAACACTTCGTGTGTGTAAAGTGTCAGTTATTTTCACAAGAACGATGTTATCTAAATCCGTGTTGACTGTGTGTCAGTTGACCGTTCTCCTAGAGGCAATTCATAATGTTAGAACACAATTTATATTCCAAATCCTGCTGCACATCGACGTTAATAATATGGGCCTGTAATTCAGTGGATTACTCCTAACACCTTTCTTAAATACTGGTGTGACCTGAGCGACTTTCCAGTCTTTGGGTACGGATCTTCCGTTGAGCGAACAGCTGTATATGATTGTTAAGTATGGAGCTATGGTATCAGCGTACTCTGAAGGGAACCTAACTGGTATACAATCTGGACAGTAAGACTTGCTTTTGTTACAATCTGGACCGGAAGACGTGTTTAAGTGATTTAAGGTGCTCCACTACTCCGAGGATATCTGCTTCTAAGTTACTCATGCTGCCAGCGATTCTTGATTCTAATTCTGGAATATTTACTTCGTCATCTTTGGTGAAGGAATTTGGATGGCTGTATTTAGTAACTCTGGTTTGGCAGCACTGTCATCGATAGTGTTTCCATTGCTATCGCGCAGAGAAGGCATTGACTGTGTCTTGTCGTTAGCATCACATACGACCAGAATCTGCCAGGTTTCGAGACAAAGGTTCTTTCTGGAAACTGTTACAAACATCTCACATTGAAGTCCACGCTAAATTTTGAGCTTCTGTAAAAGATAGCCTATCTTGGAGATTTTGCATCCGTTTAAATTTGGCATGCTTTTGTCGTCGTTTCTGTAACAGTGTTCTGACCAGTTTTCTGTACCAAGGAGGATCAGCTCCAGCGATTGTTGTTTTAATCGGTATAAGTCTTTCAGATGCTGTCGATACTATTTCTTAGAATTCAAACCACATCTAGTCTACATTGTTAATTTGGAAGGAGTGGAGATGTCTCTCAGGAAGGCATTTTCGAATAAGTATATTTTTCGTTTGTTTTTGGAGAATTTTTGGGTTACAATATTCAGTCTCGCTATGACAACCCTGTGTTCACTAGTCCCTGTATCCGATTTGATGGTTGTTATTAGCTCATAATTATGTACTGTTAGGAGGTCAAGTGTGTTTTCACAGCCCTTCACTATTCGCGTGCGTTCATGAACTAACCGCCAGCCGGTGTGGCCGAGCGGTTCTAGGCGCTTCAGTCTGGAACCACGATACCGCTACGGTGGCAGGTTCGAATCCTCGGGCGTGGATGTATGTGATGTCCTTCAGTTAGTTAGGTTTAAGTAGTTCTAAGTTCTAGGAGACTGATGACCTCAGATGTTAAGTCCCGTAGTGATCAGAGCCATTTGAACCATGAACTAACTGCTCGAATTAATTTTCAGAGAACGCGTTTAGCACAATTTCGGATGATGTTTTATGCGTACCTTCGGGTTTAAACATGTATTTTCGCCAACATATCGAGGGTAAATTAAAGTGACCGCCAACTATAATTGTATGAAATTAAACTCAAATTTTCTTTGGACCTTTCAGCAATTGTATCATCAGAATCTGGAGGTCGGTAAAAGGATCCACTTATTATTATTGCATTTCGGTTGCCAAGAATGACCTCTGCCCATGCTAACTCACAGGGACTACCTACTTTAATTTCTGTACAAGATAAGCTACCTCTTATAACAACAAAGACGCCACTGCCCACTGTGTTTAGCCTATCCTTTCGGAACTCCGTTAGATTTTTCGCAAAAACTTCGGTTGAACTTATCTCCAGCTATAGCCAGCTTTCAGTGCCTGTAACGATTTGAGCATCAGTGCTTTCTATTAGCGATTGGAGCTCTGGTACTTTTCCAACACAGCTACGACAATTTACAACTTTTTTACCGATGACTCCTCTATCTACGTTCTTCCTGTGTTTTGCCTGCTCCCTTTGAGACTGAAGCCCTTTTCGTGTTTTGCCGAGAGCCTCTATCCGACAAAACCATCCAGTCCCCGCCACACAGCCCCGCGACCCGTGTAGCCACCTTCTGTGTGTAGTGGACTCCTGACCTATTCAGTGGAACCCGAAACCCGACCACTCTATGGCACAAGTCGATAAATCTGCAGCCTGTACGGTCGCATAACCGTCTGAGCCTCTGACTCAGGCGCTTCATTCGGCTCTATACCAGAGGTCTGCAATCGTCCAGTCGACTATGCTGCAAATGGTGAACTCCGCTTTCATCTCGCAAGCAAGAGTGGCGGCCTTTACTGCTTCTGTTAGCCGCTCGAAACCAGAGAGAATCTCTTCCGATCCAAAGCGACATACATCATTGACACCCAAGGGAGTCATCACTTGCAATTGGCTGCATCCTGTGCTCTTCATGGCATCCGGAAGGATCCGTTCCATGTCTGGAATGACTCCACCTGGTATGCACATGGAGTTTACATTGGCTTTCTTCCCCTCCTTGGTAGCCATGTCCCTTAGGAGCCCCATAATGCCCCTAACACTGTAGCTCCCATCTACCAATAATCCCACCCTGCCCAGATATTGCAGGCTAAAATGTTTCCTTTGAAACAGAACAGGTGAATGTATCTGGCTGAGCGATAGTGTCAGCCAGACAGCACCTGAAACCTGTTTGGCAGACTAACCAGGCAGGCCTAACATGCGGCTCCCTGGGAAGTCTTTCACCACCTGTCATGCTCAAAGGCGACCTCCCACTGGACCACGGGTGAGGGATCAAACTCAATGTGAGCAGTAACTGAGCTGGCCACCATGAGGACCGATCTGAGGACTCAGACATGCTGGATGTCCAATGGATCCCCACAACAATATGTCCATCCATTGCTGCTGCAAGTTGTATGAACCGAAGTCATAACAGCCTGGAGCTGAAAGCGAAGTGTCACCAACTCGGCTGGTATCTGCACACAACAATCACAGTCCTTATCCATACTAAAGGCCGTGGAAAACTACACTACTGAGAAAAAAATGGATTATCGGCACATGCTGCGGAACTCAACTGTGGACCCTGACGAAAATGCAAGAGCTGTGTCTAATAAATTAGATTTATACAATGGCTCTGAGCACTATGGGACTTAACATCTGTGGTCATCTGTCCCCCAGAACTCAGAACTACTTAAACCTAACTAACCTAAGGATATCACACACATCCATGCCCGAGGCAGGATTCGAACCTGCAACTGTAGCGGTCACGCGTTTCCAGACTGAAGTGCCTAGAACCGCACGGCCACACCTGCCGGCTAGATTCATACACAGAGATTCAAAAACGGAACTACCGAAGCATTCAGGTGAGACTAGATAATTCGTTCCCGATTTGGAACTTGTCACAAAATCGGTTTACTTTCCAATGCAAACGAAAATGCGATAACTGTGTCTATTAGATATTAAACTAACACGCAGAAACTAAAGAAACTAAACTATCAAACCACATAGGTAAAAATATGCAATTCAATTCTGGTTAGGAGCTCGTGAAAGTCACAAAATCGGTACTTCCTTTTTCCTGCTTCTGTCTCGTCCAGTTGCTGCTGCCTGACTGGCACTACTTAATTTCGATTGCAAATCTGTAGGGCGTGCAGTTAACAGCCGTTTGTCGATAGTGCTAGAGAAAATTCTTGCAGTTCACCAAAGCTGTGCGCCTCGGCGCACGATCTTAACTACTGTAATCGGATGAAGGCACCTCTTCTCGGTGGCTGCAGCTACTTCCCTTTCTGGAGCCTTACTTTTTGTTGATTTTAATAAGGCATTTGACCAGGCCTGGAATATGTTAGAAAAAATCTTCTCGCTGTAAGCATATGTGGATGATGTTATGGTATTCCTACATCATTTCGATGACTTATTCTTGCTCACAGACATATTGAATTCCTTTTGTTCTCTCTCCAGGGCCTGCATTAATGAACAAGAATGCAGCCTACTACCAATGGGAGATCGTCATCAAGTTGTCATTCCATGGGCAACGGTGTTTGATCGCCTCATATCGTTTGGGAGTGCTGTGGACCGTTGCCCGCCGGAAGTGGCTGCACTCAATTAGCGAGAGGGGACAGATCTAATTCAAGGGGCAATTCGTGAACATAAACGCCATTTTCTTAATCTTCCTCACAAAGTAAGTATCTTAGTTTCTTACATTTGCAGTAAAGTGTATTATGTTGCACAAATAGTACTGCTCCCCGCGATGATGGCGAACAAGTTGAAGCAGTTATGGCCGTTTCCTATGGAAAAGTCATATTTCTCGACTCTGGTAAGGAGTGGCAACAAGGCCCCGTCCCCTTGGAGAGTCGCAATTTTCCGATGTCACAGTAAAGGCTTCACTAATGTTTATGCGGCGTAAAATCTTAACTCATACTCGAGCTACTCATTCCATTACATCTCGCTTATTTACGTGCCTTCGGTCTGCCAGTGAGGCTCCCGCTGCAGATGTTGCCTGAATCAACACGAAATTGTGGCACATACGTGAATTTTATTTTATAATAAGTTCTATGAAAGCTGCGGAATTTATGTCCACCAATTCATATTTGCAGAAAAAAAAGTCAGTAGCATGAGTGGAACCAGCATGTGGTCGGGCCTCAGGATTTACTCCTACCCACCTTGTCTTCACCCAGTCTGAAGCTAACTGTGTCCGTTCTTTTCTGCCGATACAAGCATTTTCTGTTTCATGAAGAAAAATAAACAATTGAGCAGTAGTGCGTACGCGGCTTCTAAGATGGACATACCCCACCTTGAGCTCCTATTCCAAGCAGCCGGGAAAGCAACATTCTTGACTGGAAATCGCTGCCTCTATTTTCGCAGCCGATGTACAAACTATCATGGTCGTTCTGGGACTTGATGTTGATGTTCTGTTTGTAGCCATTAACTGCCTTCACTCATGTGCCCTACGTATTTTATGTCTCCTGTTTCTAGATATCGTCCTTAATTAACCAACGATCTGAATCCCATTCATCGTATTCTATTCACTAATGTTATTCAGCTTATATTGCTAGGCATCATCTAGAGTATTTCGGACTTTTACTGTATTGAATAAAATATGGTTTGAAGTTCCAGAACTGATTCATCTACAAGATGTGTATCATTACAGAAGGACTACATATTAAACACGATGTGGCTCGTAAAATCAATGGAAGGCCATATACATCCTTACCCACGGCGTTTCAAAAAGAATGACCTGATTTCAAAACTCCCATCAGAATCGACAGCAAACCAACACAGACAACAATACATCAGGTATATTTGCCGATGTTGCAAGCAGAAGATGAAGAGATGAAGTACATGAGAACACTGGACGGGTAATTTAGTACGTAAAGAGTGATGAAAATCTAATAGTCATGCGGGATTTGAAAGTGGTTGTAGGGGAAAGAGTAGGAGAAAGGGTTACGGGAGAATACGAGCTTGATAATAGCAATGAGAAATACTAATTGAGTTCCGCAATAAATTTCAGCAAGTAGTACCGAATATGCTCGGGAATCACAAGAAGAGGACGTATGCTTGGAAAAGGCCAGGTCATACGGGAAGATTTCAGTTAGGTTACATCGTGGCCAGACAGAAATTCAGAAATCAGATATTGGATTGTAAGGCGTACCCAGGAGCAGATATTGACCTAATTTAGTAATGATAAAGAGCAGGCTGAAGTTCAAGAGACGAGTCAAGAAGAATCAATACGCAACGAAGTCTGATACAGAGATACACTTGAAGTTCAGCGAGGCTATAGATAATGCGACAGTGAATAGCTCATTAGGCGATTCAGTAGAAGAGGAGTAGTCCTCCCCATAAAGGCAGTCGCAGAAGTTGGAAAGAAAAACGCAGATAGAAGGAAGGTAACTGCGAGAAAACCATGGGTAACAGAAGAAACACTTCAGTTGATAGACGAAAGAAGGAAGTACAAAAATGTTGAGGGAAATTCAGCAATACAGAAATGCTAGTTACTTAGAAATGAAGTAAACAAGAATTGTAGGGAAGCTAAACGAAATGGCTCCATGAAAATTGTGAAGAAATCGAAAAAGAAATGATTGTCGGAAGGAATAACTAGGCAGATAGAAAACTCAAAACAATCTTCGGTGATATTAAAAGCGAGGGTCGTAACAGTAAGATTACGATGGGACTTCCACTGTTAAATGCAGCAGAGAGAGTGGATAGGTGGAAAGAGTACACTGAAGGCCTCTATGTGGGAGATGACTTGTATGATGACGTGATAGAAGAAGAAACAGGAGTCAGTAGGGTAGAGACAGGGGACTCAAATGTTAGAACCATAACTTAAAAGAACTTCGGAAGACCTAAGATCAAATAAGGCAGAAGAGATTGACAACATTCCATTGGAATTTCCAAAATCATTCGGAGGAATGGCAACACAACGTCTATTCACGTTGGTTTGTAGGATGTATCAGATTGTAGAGGTACAATCACTGTCTCGAAAAATCATCAGGCACACAGTTCCGAAGATTGCAAAAGATGACAAGTGCGAGAAATATCGAGCAATCTACTTTACTGCTCATACACCCAACTATCTGACAAGAATATTATACAGAAGAATGTAAACGAACATTGCGAATCTGTTAGATGACGATCAGTTAGGCTTTAGGAAGGGTAAAGGCACCATGGAGGCAGCTCTGACGTTGTTGTTGATAACGGAAGCAAGACTGAAGAATAATCATGACTCGTTCATAGCATTTGTCGACCTGAAAAAAAAGAGTAAGTTATGGGGAAAGACGGGTAATGTACAGTATGTACAAGAAACAAGAAGGAACAGTAAGATTGGATGAAGATCGAGAACGAAGTGCTCGGATTAAAAAGGGTGTAAGACAGCGTCTTTCGCCCCTACTGTTAGATCTATGCATCGAAGAAGCAATGACGAAAATAAAAATAAAAGTTTAAGTGTGGGAATAAAATTCAAGGCGATAAGATTTATTGATCGTGAGTGAAAGTGAAGAAGAATTAGAGGATCTGTTGAATGGAATGGTCAGCCTAACGAGTACAGAATATGGGCTGAGAGTTAATCGAAGAAAGACGAAAGTAATGAGAAGTAGCAGAGCTGACAATAGCCAAAAGCTTAACATCAGAACTGGTTATCACGAATTAGATGAAGTTAAGGAATTCTGTTGCCTAGGCAGCAAAATAACCCTTGATGGACGGAGCAAGGATGACATAAAAATCAACTTGCACTGGCAAAAAGGGCACTCCTGGCCAAGAAAAATTTACTAATATCAAATATAGGACTTAATTTGAGGAAGGAATTCCTGAAAACGTACGTTTGGAGCACAGAATTATATCGTAGTGAGACATGGACTGTGAGAAAACCGGAACAGAAGAGAACTGAAGCATTTGAGAAGTGGTGCTACAGACGTTGAAAATTATGTGAAGTGGTAAGGTAAGGAATGAAGAGGTCCTCTTGCAGTATCGGCGAGAAGAAGAATATATGGAAAACACTGACAAGAAGAAGGGACAGGAAAATAGGACATCTGTTAAGACATCAGGGAATAAATTCCATAGTACTAGAGGGAGCTGTAGAGAGTAAAAACTGAGGAGGAAGACAGAGTGGAATACATGAGCAAATAATTGAGGACTTAGGTTGCAAACGCTGCTCTAAGATGAAAAGGAAGACACGGGAGAGGAATTCGCGGCTGGCGCCATCAAACCATTTATAGTATCGATGACTGAAAAAGAAAGAAAAATACGGGTCTCTTCCCAGCCGGTGGAGGGGCTGAATCGCCGTTGAACTGGCGACTGACGTGACTCTTGCGACGATGTTTCTTGTTAAGGAGCTGAGCTACGGGAAGTATTATACGAGTTTTACGTTACGGCTCACTTTTATTTATACTACTCGATGTGTCTCTGGTTCAAATATTACGTCCAGCATGCGCATGGTGGAAAAAATAACGATAGTTCATAAAACATTGTCGCCGGGAACGATGATGAGTGGAATTTAACGAGGTGCTGCAGAATGTCTACGACTATCGATAAATTACGGCTAGAAATGCACGCGAAAGAAAAAACTGAAGCCAAATGACAAACAAATAGTAAATGACGGTGACATGTGAAATGTATCATCCTCACAACAAATTGAAATAATGTAACAGTTATGCATAAATGAAGACTTGGGACAGAGTAGTGCAGAGAGCAGCATTCAGCTAGCCTTTGGACTCAAGATTATAAGAACAATAACTATGTTCTAGGGGTCACGAAGCAGAAGAAGTTAAGGAATTCTACTACCTAGGCAGCAAAATAACCCATGATGGACGGTGCGAGGATGACATAAAAATCAACTTGCACTGGCAAAAAGGATATACCTGGCTCATAGAAGTCTACTAGTATCAAACATAGGCCTTAATTTGAGGAAGAAATTTCTGAGAATGTTTAGAGCACGGCTTTGTATGTTAGTGCAATATGTGTTGTGGCGTAACAAGCTAGTTACGCCACACTGCGAAGGGAGCCGAAAGGCACGCGTACACACACGCCGACTGGCGTCAAGTCTGGAACAGGATACGTTATGACTGGTAGCAAGAAAAGTACGTAGCTTTGGAATATACTTAACTTTATTCTTTGTTGGTTTACACGTTCTTCTTGAGACATTTATACGATAACTCTCAAAGTAGGTAAGGCTAATGGCGCCTTGCTAGGTCGTAGCCATGGACTTAGCAGAAGGCTATTCTAACTGTCTCTCGGCAAATGAGAGGAAGGCTTCGTCCGTATTGTCGCTAGCAATGTCGTCGTACAACTGGGGCGAGTGCTATCCCGTATCTCGAGACCTGCCTTGTGGTGGCGCTAGGTCTGCGATCACACAGTGGCGACACGCGGGTCCGACATGTACTAAATGGACCGCGGCCGATTTAAGCTACCACCTAGCAAGTGTGGTGTCTGGCGGTGACACCACAATATGGACTGTGAGAAAACAGAAACAAAAGAGAGTCGAAGCATTTCAGATGCGGTGCTATAGACGAATGTTGAAAATTAGGTCGAGTAATAAGGTAAGGAATGAGAAGGCTCTACGCAGAATCGGAAAGGAAAGATATATGTGGAAAACACTAACAAGGAGAAGGGACAGGATGATAGGACATCTGTTGACACATCAGGGAATGACTTTCATGGTACAAGATGCAGCTATAAAGGGCAAAAACTGTAGAGGAAGACAGAGATTGGAATACATCCAGCAAGTCATTGAGGACGTAGGATACAAGTGCTACTTTGAGATGAAGAGGTTGGCACAGGAGATGAATTCGTGGCAGGACGCATCAAACCAGACAGAAGACTGATTATTTAAAAAAAAAAAAAAGAAAAAAAGACTATGTCTAAACAAAAATCTTTCGTGATTATCTTATTTTTTAAAATAAAAAGTTTGAGCCTATATCTTTTGTCACTTCACGGTTCCTGTAAGTAATGCAATTTTCACGATCATCTATCCCTACATATTAGCTCCAAGATGTTAATGATATATTTGGCTGTTCAGTCCATAAATGATTAAGGGCGATAGTAGAAGACAGCCAAGTAAGTTAGTAAAAGCTGAATCTTATCAAGGCATTTTCGTTTAGTCTGTTAGTGCCAAAACAAGCAGTCGAATGGAATAATAACTTCTTGACAATCAAAGACGTAGATGGTCTCATACCCATCGAAGTTAACATTTGAGGGAACAGTAACAGTAAGATAACTGCGGTTAGTAATCACGACGTCGCCAAACGACACGTGGCTTGAAAACGCCGAAGTTTATTATTGGTGTTCATGGAATAAAGCCATGTTGTAGCATAACTAGTTCCTGTCATAAGAGAAGGTCGTAAACGATTTACGCAGTGGAAATTTGTATCGCCTGCAGAGAACAATAAGAAAACGTGATCTCAGTTCGGGTTAGTCGGCACGGTACGCGTTTCACGCAGTGTAGCGTAATTCCCAAGCGACGGATTTATCATCAACGGCGCACAGCTTTACGGGAACTTTATCGCTGTTGGGAGGTAAATCTATAATGGCTGGGAGTTCCAAAGATTATGTTTGACGGTAGCGGGAGACTTTAGTTAAAACAGCAGTTTTCAGTTCCGGGAGCTGTTGTGAACGTGGCCGTCGTAACACGAAACACTAATCTAGTTGATAACACCTATCGGCTCTGTACCATACGCAAAGACGGAAACGAGCGACGCCATTCGAGTAGTTTTTATAGTATCGCAAAGCAGTCTGAAGCAGCAGAACAAACGACCATCGCACGAGGCTGTGAAGCAGAAATCAAACTTCTCTCGCATTCGGGAAGAGCAGCGGTTAATTCTCAGTCCGTCCATCCATATCTAGGTTGTCCAATGTTCACTGTTCTCTGAAAACAAAGAGATGATTCCATCGAAAAGGCCGCTATCGAATTAACGTCACTCACCAAAGGTGCTATACAACCGAGAAACGTAGATGGAACAGGAGTGCGTGGCGGAAATCGCGAGCTGCTTTAGCCATCAAGTTGTCGCTTTTGGTGATGGTGATACCATCTAAAGCGTGTTTCTCTTAACATCTTGCCAACTGCTTTCACCCCTATCCGTTCCCTCAGATACTCGTGTTTCATGTAAACAATATGGTCCAGTCTTGTGGCACCCATTAGCCGATACAACGCTTTCATTTCCATTCCATGCAGTGATTTTCCACGTTTTGTTTATGTTCCGAGGGCAGATGAGCGGGTAGACAGTGGCAAGGATCGGACAGTGACTTTAGGACACATTACTAAGAGGAATGTCGATACAGAGACCAGAGTTTTTTGACGAATTGGGTCTTCATCGAGTAGGGACTCTTGAACAAGAATTAAAGAGCTGAGCACAGTAACCAGTCACCTTGAGAAGCAGAAGAACTCGTAGAAATTAACAGGAGAATTGTGAGACCTCCCCATGGACTACCACTTTAACGTTAATGGACAGGTTTGTTTGGCTCAGTGATCCACTGAGCTATGCTGGTGCGGGCAACGCTCCTACCAGGCCGACCCATGCCAGACTGGTTAGTTGGTGAAGTTCCAGTCAAATTCCTAGGGTACTCCCTTCTTAGGAATAGGTGGGTGGCAACCACATGGTCCCTTATCTACGTCTGACATTACTTCCACTTACTTGTGTCACGCTTTTTCTATTTTTCTTTTCTGTCGGCCTCCCTTGGCCAACCCTTGTTTTTTTCGACCCGTACAGTATTAGGTTTTGAGGCCTGAGGGTCTCTTTCACTTTTCTTTTCTGTCTGTAATGGTCAAAGATTGGCAAAGGATCTTGGAGTCTGTTCAGGTTGCCGACATCTAAAAATGGTTCAAATGGCTCTGAGCACTATGGGACTTAACATCTATGGTCATCGGTCCCCTAGAACTTAGAACTACTTAAACCTAACTAACCTAAGGCCATAACACACATCCATGCCCGAGGCAGGTGCCGACATCTGTTCAGAATCAAAACTCTGAGGAAAGTCCACTGAAATGTGATGAAGGAAACATACCTTGAAGAATTCAAGGCAGCTCTGCTAACAAACACTACTCCCACGTCCAAGAAAACATGAGTCGTGTGAGCTCTGCTCAGTGCATGGGGTACACTGGCTGTACGTTATGTAGGCAACGGAAGAGGTTGAAAGATGAGTTTTTGGGAGTCTTCAAATAACCAGAACATATCAGCTAAGGGAGATAACACCGAAAGAGAACCCTGGTGCCGGCCAGTGTGGCCGAGCGGTTCTAGGCGCTACAGTTTGGAGCCGCGCGACCGCTACGGTTGCAGGTTCGAATCCTGCCTCGGGCATGGGTGTGTGTGATGTCATTAGGTTAGTTAGGTTTAAGTAGTTCTGGTGTAGTAAGAATCATTAACTAGTATAAACGTCACTGAGTATTCATTCATGGTGTGACACATGCAAGTACTTACAAGTAAACAAATGTAATAGGGCGATATATATAAAAAGGTGAGATTTTAAAAAGGTAAAATAACATTAAGTTTTAATTTATTGGTGCCACTTACTAGAGAGCTAGTTTAAAATAACCTCTTTTTGCTGAACAATTTGTAATATGTATTCTTAGCTGGTAATCCATTTCACTTTCATCCAGGCTCAATTTTTCTATATAAAAGAATACGATATTTCTTTACGTTATGTAATAACATTTAACATTTGTAATATTAACGTATCAATAGAAAAAATGCACCAACGTACTTGTAATACACTATATATCCTCTTCAGACCCGGTGTAGCAGTAAGGCAGGAGACGCCACACACTTACTGAACTATTTTCCAGTATAAAACAAACTTCACAACAGTCAACAATCATTAACGCGCGTCACAATGGTAAAATGCCGTAAACCTAGCAGAGTCAGTGCAAGGCTTATAAACGCTTGTGGCGCTTCCTGTGGACGTCTATGGAACAGTGTTGCCAATTTAGCGACTTTGTCGCTAGAAATGGCGACTTTTGCCTTCGCCTTAGCGACAAAAAAAACTTTTTAGCGACAAAAATTATTTAGCGACTTATCTGGCGACTTTTGGAGTACTGACGACTTTTGAAGTACAAATCAGAACTGTTTTGGGCCAGTATTTTCATTAACAAAACTAAGATTTTAACTATAGAATGGGTACTACACTGACTTTGTTCTAGATTTACTAAGTTAAATTAAGTTCTTAACAAATCATGTAGCATTGTTCAGCATTTAGTAAACCTGAATGTTGGAACTGCCTACAGAGTAAGAATACCTTAACTATAGAACAATTCATTATTCATTACCCACTAGCCTGTTATCGTGGGTAGCGTATCGATCTATAATTCTTCAACTTTTGAACTCCCTTTATTTTTCGAATTGAAAAAAACATACGTAATATTAAGTATAATAAAATACATCTCTGTCCAGCAACCTCTAGTATTTCGAAATGTTAACTCGCGGTCAAATTATTACCACATGCACAGTGGTAACGCAAGAACAATTCGGTGGGGGTATCTCAGACATTATTACGTTTTAAACAATGAACAATAGGACAGATATCGAGTTACCGAGTGAGTAGATTGTTTCATGACCTCTAGTTCGCCTGAGTTTTAATGTATTTTCAGTGATTATAAATTGGTGAAACTTATGTTGTGGTGGCTTACATAATGGACTTACCGCAGAAGAAGAAGCAGTACGCTCAAAAATATCGGGATGCGTGAGAAGCAGAACCTGAATTCAATGGGTGGCTGAAACTAGTCGTTTGAGACTTATCCAAGGCAAGATGTCAAGTATGTGCAACAGAGTTTTATGCTAAATTGTGTGATATTAGAAAGCATTCGAAAACTATTAAGCATAAACAAAAAATTAATTTAAAAAAACACAATCCACCTTACCTGTGAAAATTATTCCGAAAACTACAGTTAGAATAGCAAGCAGAGCTGAACATTGTTCTATTTTAGCTGTAGATCATTTAGGAATACTGTGCGAGAAGGTGTTTTCCGGTGATGAGGGCGCTAAAATCATGCAATTACATCGTACAAAGTGCACTAACATTAGAACTGAAGTTTTGACTCCATATTTTACACAATCATTGGTTGAAGATATAGGCAACCAAAAATACAGTGTACGAGTAGATGAATCCACAGATGTATCAATACCTAAAATGCTAGGTGTCGTTATACGGTACTATAGTGTAAACAACCAAACCATTAGATCAGCATTTCTCAAACTCGCTGTAGTAGAAACTGCAGATGCAAGACATCTGGCTGCTGTCCTTGTGAATTCTTTGAAAGATCTCAAACTTCCAGTCGCTAATATGGTAGGAACTGGCACAGATAATACTTCTGCAATGGTTGGAATAAAGAATGGGCTTTTCGAACAACTCGAGAGAGAATGTGGTTTGAAGCATTTGGTATTGATCCGTTGCATTTGTCACTCTCTTCAGCTTGCAGTTTCGCACGCCTCACTGAATACCATACCTAGAAACATAGAGTTTCTTGTACGCGAAACCTACAATTGGTTCTCCATTTCACCCAAAAGACAAGAGGAATATAAAAAGGTTTATGAGACAATAAATTGTGGACAACAGCCACTAAAAATTTTGAAGGTCTGTGCAACACGTTGGCTTTCAATTGAACTAGCAATACGAAGAATTCTGGAGCAGTGGGAAGAACTAAAGCTACATTTTTCACTTGCCATGGTTCAAGACAATTGTTACACTGTCGATCTTTTGTACAAGATGTATTGTGACGACTCAAATCATTTTTACATGTTTTACCTTAAATATGCTTTAAAAGGCGTACAAATAGCAATAAAAGCTTTTGAAGGAGAAGACAATGACCCCAGTTGATTTGTTGACGACACCAGTTCCAAGCGAATGTATGTACGCAAATCCGAACCTTGGCTTTAAGTTTGAACAGAAATTGTCTGAGTCAAGTTTGTCTGAAGAAGATAAAGTTTATTTGAAGAAGAGATGCTTTCAGTTTATTCTGAAACTGATAAAAGAAATTCAACAAAGACTGCCAAGTAACGTAACGATCCTAAAAAAAAGTCAATGCTGAATGTTGAAGAAACACTAAAAGTGAATAAAAATAATGCTGTAGTGGATGTAGTCAAAGAATTGGGTTTTAGTGGCGATTTCATAGACGGTATGCTGCAAGAATGGCATAATATCAACTTCATTAGGTGGAATAACACTACTAACACTGTTCGATTTTGGAGTGAGGTTTTGCAGTATAAAAATGCCGCAGGGGAGAATCCTTTTTCTTTGATTTCACAGCTAGCAATGACTGTTCTATGCCTACCGCATTCAAATGCAGAAGTGGAAAGAATATTCAGTGCAATGAACATTATAAAAACTAAACAACGTAACAGGTTATCGTTAAAGACAATTAATGCCTTGATCATATTGAGAGACCAGGTGAAGAATCAAAATAAAGATTGTGCATCTTTTGACATACCGTCAGACGTATTGGAGCTAATTGGAACAAAGAAAAGTTATTCTTTTGCGACAAAACCAGTCGAATGGCAACATCATCCTTTGAGTGTCGTTCAACCCTCTACATCAACTACAGTTCTGTCAGAGCATGAAACAGGAGAGTTATTCGATCTTCTGAGTGACGACGATGAATAGCTCACATACCGGTATGTATATATTTTGTAACCTAATTTGAGTTCTTGCTTTCTTTTGTTACAAACATAGTTGTATATTTCTAGTATAATTGACTACTGTGATTGAAACAACAATTATGAAACGTGTTTAATTAAACGTTAGCGTATTTTATATGTATGTTGTTGCAAGCGATGCGTAATTTAATTAAGACAATATAGCAATAACGTATGAGACAATTTTTATTAATATTTTATTACCCCCCCTCCCTCTCCGGCTTATTAAACCATTGACAGCACGAAATTTTCAGTACACCCCTCGTAAAATCAGTTTTAGCGACTTTCTAGCGACTTTTGATATTGAATCTAGCGACTCGGGTTTTTTAGAGTTGGCAACACTGCTATGGAAGCTATGCTGCGCGCGCATCCGCTGTACAGCCTTCCAGGGAAATTACAGTTTATTTCAAGCTTGGGAAAATTATTTTAATTCAAGCTAAATTTTTACAGCTTGATGTAAACTGTGTAACAGATTGATTTTTCAATCTTGAATTTTCAGCTGAACCTAAATTCAATATCCACCTTGAAATAAACTGTGTAACAGGTTGATTTTTCAATCTTGAATTTTCAACTGAACCTAAACTCAATATCCACCTTGAAATAAGCTTGAGTGCTAGCTGGGATATTGGATCAGATAAGTGTTTTCCTACCAATCTTTTGCAAATATGTGAGCTATCAACTCTTTGCACCGTTTTCCAGATCTTACTTAAACAATTGCTTTGCTGTACCCCTTATTCCTAATAGTTCTAATTTGTATAATAAAATTTTGTGGTCCACTGTGTCAAAAGCCTTTGATAAATCCAACAAAAAGCCTGTTCCATTCTCACCCTTGTCTAATGCTTCTAGTACGACTTTGGTAAACTGTGCTATAGCTGTCTGTGTAGTTTTTGTGGGCCTGAAACCAAATTGTTGATTGCAGAGAAGATTAAATTTTTCTAGGTAGTTCATTAGTCTGTTTTTCATTAGGGTTTCTATTATTTTGGAAATACAAGATAACAAGGAAATTTGTCTCTGGTTTTCTACATTTTTTGCATCACCATTTTTTAGTATTGATATTACTTTTGCTTGTTTCAGGTATTCAGGAAAGCAACCAGATCTGAGAGATTCATTAATTATTATTGTTAATGAGGTTTTTATGTTGTGTATACATTTATTTAGCACACTGACTGGGATCTCATCTAACCATGTAGATTTTTTATTCTTTAGATGGTGTATCACATGTGCCACCTCTTGCTCTGTTGTTGGAAAGATCACCGATGAGTGTAGTGGCTGGTCCTGTTGGCATAGAACAGATGTGTCTGGAAATTTCTATTGCTATTTCTTAGTAATCCCACCAAAGTATTCATTCACAAAGTTTGCTAGCTCCTTTGGGTTGCTGGTTTCAACATCTTTGCTTTTCATCTGTGTTTCCAGTTTTGTTTTGTCCATCATTAGCTGTCTCCTGTTTACTTATGTTCCAGATTTCTTTACTTTTGTTATCTGCCTTCAGTAATGTTTTGCCATTTGTAAGTTTTTTTACAGCTAGCAATATTTTTCTATAAGTTCTCCTGTAATTTTTGTAGAGTTTGTTTTGGATTGGACCAGAATGGTATAGGAAATGCGCCTTCCATTTTCCATTGGAACTAGTGTTACTTTTGCCTTTGATGACTACAGGTGGGGGGTTTGAACACTATTTCTCTCAAATGTGAATCTGACCGGTGCCTGAACAATGTGTCATTTCACCCAGTTTTGTTTATTTGTGCCTGTAACAACCATGCTTGTTCATATTATATAAAATACAAATAAACGACTTCATACATAAGTTACATAGGCTAGATAATTGCATTCCAGGAACATTGATATATGATTTTTTTTACCTGCATCAAAATTACATGATCTGTCATTACTACTTCAGTCATAATTTTCAGTACTTTTCGTTTATAATACTATTCAGCAAGTTGCTGTGTATTCCCTTTTCTCTGAAACAGTGAAAACTATGAAAGCAGCCGGAGAAATATTCTTGTGTCAACATACACACTATAAAAACCACACACCTGTAACACTACCGACATATAAATGTACATAGTAAATTTCAGAAGTAATTAGCATTTCTGTGAGCTAATGTGCTGACATATTAATTCACTTGCCTATTGTGTTCTGTGAATCACACCATAAAGTAAATCCTTCATGAATTTTTATTGATTTATCTTTACTCATCCAATGATTGTCTCACAGTGATGTAGGAATTTTCAAGGTAATCAGTAGTTAAAAATGTACAACACACATAATTCATTAGACATTTGTGAGTTTCTATGAGGATAGGAGAAGTAGTCAGCCTTGGCTTTAATTAAGAAACCATTGAAACACGTGCCTGAGTAATTTAGGAAAAACATGCAAAATTCAAATCAGGATGGCCAGGCAGAGCGATTCCATCCTCCCGCATATGAAGTCAGTGTCTTCACAGCTGCACTGCCTCATTCTGTTGGCCCCTATTGTTCAATGTTCCTTGAACTACACACTGTTTGCTTCAGGTAACTTATATATATGTATGTGTATACATTACATATAAAAACAAAGATGAGGTGACTTACCGAACAAAAGCGCTGGCAGGTCGATAGACACACAAACAAACACAAACACACACACAAAATTCAAGCTTTCGCAACAAACTGTTGCCTCATCAGGAAAGAGGGAAGGAGAGGGGAAGACGAAAGGAAGTGGGTTTTAAGGGAGAGGGTAAGGAGTCATTCCAATCCCGGGAGCGGAAAGACTTACCTTAGGGGGAAAAAAGGACAGGTATACACTCGCACACACGCACATATCCATGTGTGTGCGAGTGTATACCTGTCCTTTTTTCCCCCTAAGGTAAGTCTTTCCGCTCCCGGGATTGGAATGACTCCTTACCCTCTCCCTTAAAACCCACTTCCTTTCGTCTTCCCCTCTCCTTCCCTCTTTCCTGATGAGGCAACAGTTTGTTGCGAAAGCTTCAATTTTGTGTGTGTGTTTGTGTTTGTTTGTGTGTCTATCGACCTGCCAGCGCTTTTGTTCGGTAAGTCACCTCATCTTTGTTTTTATATATAATTTTTCCCACGTGGAATGTTTCCTTCCATTATATGTGTATACATTTATATACTTGTAGGTGCTCTATGCTACAAGGAAAGCAGCTACTTTGAAAAGGCCACTGAGCCTTCTGTTACATTTCTCAGCTGCCTTTTTTATGTTCTACTTCATACTAACCATTCATGTTACTGTCTGATTTTGGGGAGGGTTTTAGTTGACTATGTTCAGGATAAAGTTAAAAAATTGTTTAATATGAATTCACATTAGTATTCTGTGTACTTTAAACTTTATTGTCAACCAGAATATGCGCTCGCAGGTGCAAGTATTCAGATAAACTTTAGGAGTACTCGCTAATAAGGTACCCTTGTATTTTAGTTTTAAAAACTTGGTAATTTCCTATTTCCTGACTGATGCCTGCTGACTACACCAGGATATAAATCTACGTCCTGAACCCTAGACAGGGATAAATAATAATAAAAAAATAGGAGTGCGGGTTAGCCACTACAAACAGCATAGTGAATGCAATATTGTGGCCAAGATAGACACAAAGCCCACGCCTACTACAGTAGTACAAGTTTATATGCCAACTAGCTCTGCAGATGATGAAGAAATAGATGAAATGTATGACGAGATAAAAGAAATTATTCAGGTAGTGAAGGGAGACGAAAATTTAATAGTCATGGGTAACTGGAATTCGTCAGTAGGAAAAGGGAGAGAAGGAAACATAGTAGGTGAATATGGATTGGGGGGAAGGAATGAAAGAGGAAGCTGCCTTGTAGAATTTTGCACAGAGCATAACTTAATCATAGCTAACACTTGGTTCAAGAATCACAAAAGAAGGTTGTATACCTGGAAGAATCCTGGAGATACTAGAAGGTATCAGATAGATTATATAATGGCAAGACAGAGATTTAGGAACCAGGTTTTAAATTGTAAGACATTTCCTGGGGCAGATGTGGATTCTGACCACAATCTATTGGTTATGAACTGCAGATTGAAACTGAAGAAACTGCAAAAAGTTGGGAATTTAAGGAGATGGGACCTGGACAAACGGACTAAACCAGAGGTTGTACAGAGTTTCAGGGAGAACAATCGACAGGAATGGGGGAAAAAAATACAGTAGAAGAAGAATGGGTAGCTCTGAGGGATGAAGTAGTGAAGGCAGCAGACGATCAAGTAGGTAAAAAGATGAGGGCTAATAGAAATCCTTGGGTAACAGAAGAAATATTGAATTTAATTGATGAAAGGAGAAAATATAAAAATGCAATAAATGAAGTAGGCAAAAAGGAATACAAATGTCTCAAAAATGAGATCGACAGGAAGTGCAAAATGGCTAAGCAGGGATGGCTAGAGGACAAATGTACAGATGTAGAGGTTTGTCTCACTAGGGGTAAGATAGATACTGCCTACAGGAAAATTAAAGAGACCTTTGGAGAGAAGAGAACCACTTGTATGAATATCAAGAGCTCAGATGGCAACCCAGTTCTAAGCAAAGAAGGGAAGGCAGAAAGGTGGAAGAAGTATATAGAGGGTTTATACAAGGGCGATGTACTTGAGGACAATATTATGGAAATGGAAGAGGATGTAGATGAAGACGAAATGGGAGATATGATACTGCGTGAAGAGTTAGACAGAGCACTGAAAGACCTGAGTCGAAACAAGGCCCCGGGAGTAGACAACATTCCAGTAGAACTACTGATGGCCTTGGGAGAGCCAGTCCTGACAAAACTCTACCATCTGGTGAGCACGATGTATGAGACAGGCGAAATACCCTCAGACTTCAAGAAGAATATAATAATTCCAATCCCAAAGAAAGCAGGTGTTGACAGATGTGAAAATTACCGAACTATCAGTTTAATAAGTCACAGCTGCAAAATACTAATGCGAATTCTTTACAGATGAATGGAAAAACTGGTAGAATCGGACCTCGGGGAAGATCAGTTTGGATTCCGTAGAAATGTTGGAACACGTGAGGCAATACTAACCTTACGACTTATCTTAGACGAAAGATTAAGAAAAGGCAAACCTATGTTTCTAGCATTTGTAGACTTAGAGAAAGCTTTTGACAATGCTGACTGGAATACTCTCTTTCAAATTCTGAAGGTAGCAGGGGTAAAATACAGGGAGCGAAAGGCTATTTACAATTTGTACAGAAAGCAGATGGCAGTTATAAGAATCGAGGGGCATGAAAGGGAAGCAGTGGTTGGGAAAGGAGTGAGACTGGGTTGTAGCCTCTCCCTGATGTTATTCAATCTGTATATTGAGCAAGCAGTAAGGGAGACAAAAGAAAAATTTGGAGTAGGTATTAAAATTCATGGAGAAGAAGTAAAAACTTTGAGGTTCACTGATGACATTGTAATTCTGTCAGAGACAGCAAAGGACTTGGAAGAACAGTTGAACGGAATTGTCAGTGTCTTGAAAGGAGGATATAAGATGAACATCAACAAAAGCAAAACGAGGATAATGAAATGTAGTCAAATTAAGTCGGGTGATGCTGAGGGAATTAGATTAGGAAATGAGACACTTAAAGTAGTAAAGGAGTTTTGCTATTTGGGGAGCAAAATAACTGATGATGGTCGAAGTAGAGAGGATATAAAATGTAGACTGGCAATGACAAGGAAAGCGTTTCTGAAGAAGAGAAATTTGTTAACATTGAGTATAGATTTAAGTGTCAGGAAGTCGTTTCTGAAAGTATTTGTATGGAGTGTAGCCATGTATGGAAGTGAACCATGGACGATAACTAGTTTGTACAAGAAGAGAATAGAAGCTTTCGAAATGTGGTGCTACAGAAGAATGCTGAAGATAAGGTGGGTAGATCATGTAACTAATGAGGAGGTATTGAATAGGATTGGGGAGAAGAGAAGCTTGTGGCACAACTTGACTAGAAGAAGGGATCGGTTGCTAGGACATGTATTGAGGCATCAAGGGATCACAAATTTAGCATTGGAGGGCAGTGTGGAGGGTAAAAATCGTAGAGGGAGACCAAGAGATGAATACACTAAGCAGATTCAGAAGGATGTAGGTTGCAGTAGGTACTGGGAGATGAAGAAGCTTGCACAGGATAGAGTAGCATGGAGAGCTGCATCAAACCAGTCTCAGGACTGAAGACCACAACAACAACATCTACATCTACATCCGTACTCCACAAGCCACCGTATGGTGCTTGGTGGAAGGTACCCTTTATAACTGCTAGACATTTTCCTCTCCTGTTCCACTCACAGGTAGAACGAGATAAAAATGAGTGTCAGTATGCCTCCATATGAGCCGTAATTTCTTGTATTTTATCTTCATGGTCCTTATGCGAAATGTATCTTGGTGACAAAGTATCGCTCTGCAGTGAGCTTCAAATGCCAGTTCTCTAAATTTTCTCAGTAGTGTTCCTCGAAAAGGACATTGCCTCCCCTCCAGGGATTCTCATTGGAGTGTCTGAAGTATCTCTTTAACATTTGTGTGTTGTTCAGACCTTGTGGTAACAAATCTAACAACTTGTCTCTGAACTGTTTCAATGTCTTCTTTTAATCTGACTGGTATGGATCTCAAACACTTGAGCAGTATTCAAGTATAGGTTGTCCCAGTGTCCTATATGCGGTCTCCTTTACAGATGAACCACACCTTCCTAGAAATCTTCCAATAAACTGAAATTGACTATTTCCCTTCCCTACCAATCCTAACATTTCATGTTGCTTTGCAATGATACACCAAGATAGTTGTACAATGTGATTGTTTCAAGCAGGACATTAATAATGTTGTATCTGAACATTATGAGTTTGTTTTTTCTACTCATCTGTATTAATATACATTAAGAGCCAGCTGCCATTCATCACACCAGCTAGAAATTTGGTTAAGTCATCATGCATCATCCTGCACTCACTAGTCTTTGACACCTCCCACACATCACAACATCATCAGCAAATAATTACACATTTATGCCAACCCAGTCCATCACATCATTTATGTATACAGAAAATAACAGCGAGCCTATCACACTTCCCTAGGGCAGTTATGATAGCCTTGTCTGTGATGAACACTCACTGTCAAGGACAACATACTGGGTTCTATTACTTAAATAGTCTTTGAGTCACTTTCTTATCTGGGAACCAATTCCATATGCTCATACCTTCATTAACAGTCTGCAGTGGGGTACTGTGTCAAATATTTTTAAGAAATCTAGAAATATGGAATCTGCCTGTTGTCCTCCATCCATAGTTCACATAATGTCATGTGATAAAAGGGCAATCTGAGTTTAATGCGAGTGATGTTTTCTGAAACTTTACTGATTTGTGGATGTAAGCTTTTTGGACTCTAGGAAACTTATTATGTTCAGGCTCAGAATATGTTCTAGAATTCTGCAGCAATTTGATGTTAAGGATGTTGGCTTTGATTTCACAGGTCAGTCCTTTTACTATTATTATATACAGGAGCCAGCTGTGCTTTTTTTCCAGTCACTTGAGATTTTGCATTGGGCAAGAGATTTGCAATAAATGCAAGCTAAGCAAGGAGCTGAAGCCATAGAGTACTCTTAACGGTGAACCGGCATTCCATCTGGACCTGGTGACCTACTTGTTTTTAACTTTTTCAGTTGTTTCTCTGCAACAGGGATGCTTATTACTATGTTGTCCTTACTGGACTCTGTAGAATAGTCAAATGTAGTGGAGTAAATATATTTCTAACTATGTATAAGAATCATAAGGTTCCTAAAGAGACTTCTACAAGATTTTGATTAGCAGCTTTACAAGGAATTGATACTCTTACTGCACCATTAAGCAACAGAAATACTTTTTTAATGGTAGCTATAAAACCCTAGGAGTTTGTCCTAGAGTTCTGAGAGATTTCTGGGCGGACAGAAGATAGAACTGAGCTTTATCATTAACTTATCCACATGCTGTTTCCACCTCAATTTATTATGAATATGGATACTTAGAAACTGCTTACCAAGGGGCTTCACCCAGTGTTTAGCCTTTATATTGATCTGTATTTCTGGTACCTGTAATTCAGTGTTATTTGTTACACGTTGCATAATATGACTATCTATGAGATTAGGTATTGAGCTGTTTACTATGAACTGTATTCTTTTTGATGTGTCTGTGTTTGGGGCCTTATAAATTTACTGCACTTTTCATCATCAAAATCACCATTTTTGAAATGTTGCCCATTGGGACTGGTAACCAGTTGTGCTGCCAAGAAAAGGAGTGGATCAGATTGTAAAAACATTTGTCAGGTAAATATTTTAGAAGCAGTTTTTAGCATCCTACATAAAAATGAATGAACATAGTTTAGTTCCATTGTGAAGGATGTAGGGGAGTTGGGTAAGGTTTAAACAGATTGTAAATCATGCCCTGGAAAAGTGTGTGCTGAGTAAGTGGATTAAGGACAGAAAATATCCATTGTGGTTTAATAACAAAATTTGGAAATTGCTAAGGAAGCAGCAGAATTCTTGGTTCAGCAAAGAATGTGCAGTGCCAACAGACAAAAGTTAGTAGAATTTAGGGTGACTGTAAAAAGATGAATGCATGAAGAAGATAACAATTACTATCGTTATATCTTAGCATAAGATGTTGCCAAGAACTCAAGAAAATTATGATACTGTGTAAAATCGCTAAGTGATTTGAAAGCTCCTATCCAGTCACTCGTCCAATCCAGTATGTCAGTAAAAGGCAGCAAATGGAAAGTCAAAGTTTTAAATCTCATGTTCAAGAAATCACTCACACAGGATGACGGTACAAACATATTGTCGTTTGGCTGTCATAGAGATTCTCATAGGGAGAACATAGTAATAGGCATCTATGATGTAGAGATGCAACTGAAAGAGTTGAAAACAAATGAGTCACTAGATCCAGATGGAATCCCATTTTGGCATTACATAGTATTCTACAACACTGGAACCTTACTTAGCTTGCGTTTCCCATGAGTCTCTTGCATGGCATCAACAGTTAGGTTCAGCTACTTATGTTATTAGGGTTATTGCAAATTTTGGTGAAAATTAGCCTACTATGCCTATTTTCATTGACTGCTTTCATATGGCATCATATTTAGGGGTAATTCATCATTAAGAGAAAAAATATTCATTGCACTAAAGCGCGTAATCATAATAGAGCCCGCCCAAGATCACCTTGTGGACCTTTATTTAAGGAACTCGGGGTATTCACAGCACCTTTGTTATTAATAACCCATCCCATTTCAAAAATGATAGCGAAGTGCATAGGTAAAACATTAGAAGAAAGGATAATCTGCACTATTCTGGGTTAAATCTGACTTTGGTACAGGAGTGAATTATGTTACCATAAAAATCTTTGGTCATTTGCCAAATACTATTAAAAGTCTGACAGATAGTCAATCAACATTTAAAAACAAATTAAAAGAATTTCTGAATGGCAACTCCTACTCAACAGGTGAATTTTTAGATATGAAGTAGTAGTGTAAAGGAAACTTATATTAAGCTGACTCATTCCACATCATTACGAAATGTCATATACATGATCTATGGAACAAGTATTAATGTAATGCAATGAAAACAGTAATTGGATTCCAGATTACTGTGAAACTGGAACCTGTACAAAGAGAGATGCTATTAGCAAGCATATGCGAAAAATTCACAAAGAAAATTAATGCAGTTTTATTTCCGTTATTAAGACTTAGCAACACCATAAAAGCAAGTGCTAATTATTATGGATATTAAATGAGCTGCAAGTTTGAGTGAATGGTTACTGTGAACAGTTGTATCAGAGAAACTATCAACAGAAATTTTAATTTACTTTACAAATTACCGTGACATTGTGTTATGTTCCGTTTTCTGTTGCGCCATCAGTCAGTATATGTGCCTAGTGGATTGCATCTGCCAGAGCTATGGCAGCAGTGTACACTTCTCCTGCCTCCTGGCAAGATAGGTGTTTGGCAAACTTCAACATATATACTTTCAGTGTTTCTTAGCAGCTAAAATTTTGACATTGTGTTCCTTTCGGTATATTCTTTGTATATAAAATATTTCAGGACAGATTTCGACAAGTCGGATTGCACAGTTCCCATGTAAGTTGTTTTCTCCAATCATGTTTTCAGGATCAGACTGCCAGACAAGTTCACACTCTATCGTGTAGTGGTGTACACGATCTTGAAGTTATTAGACCAAATTAAGCATAAATGTCCCGAGAACTTTTTCACCTGCTTCGACTTTGTCAGTACATTCAAAAGTAATTCAGCAGATGTATCCAGCAGGAAAAGTGTTCCAAACGATTAAAGACTCCCTTATCTTGCTACAGCTACAAAAACAGGGCAAGGTAATAACATTTTGATGACAGAGTAGCCAGGATGAAAGCTGGGGATACACTGGATAAATATCCAGTTCTCACTGCAAGATATAGTCTTTCTTTTAAGCCAGAGAGCCACTGATGGGAGGATGTGTGGCTGGGAGTGACAGATGACTAGCTGGTTACGGCGTTCCTACTTTCAGTCACAGAGATGGAATGAAGCAGCACTGACCTATCTCCTTAAATAGTTCTGTGGGATCCTTGCAAAAAAAAAACAGCTTTTTAGAAGTTTAAATGTCAGGTATTAACATATTATATTGATAATGGAGTACATCACTGCATTGCTTCCTGTTAGGCACAGATTTATCCATGGCTTTCTACTCTAGTGGTAGAGTATACCTGGTTGTAGTTCTTGTAATGTGCCCATTTCAATATGCCACCTTTTAATGGAATGTAAATTTAAGTGGTGATGCCCTCCAATCCAACTAACAACAGGATAGTTCTGTTCTTATTTTAAAATTTTGTGTCTATCTGCACTGCAGCCTAAACTGTTAGTTTCGGGATTTTAGTGTATTGTATAGTTCCTGGCTAGTTCTTTCTTGGTCTAATGATCAGCTAGTGACAGTAATCTGTAGTTATATTTCAATATCTTCACTGTTGATATTTTGCCTCACTTTCTCTCAAGTTTGAAGACATTATGTTGTTCAACATTCTTAATTTTTGAGTGTATGTGCATATTTGTATGTGCATGTGGAACAAAGATTTTTTACTTTACAATCATACTTGCTTTAAGCTCAATCCTCAGTAAGCATGTAGTGAAAGTGATTTTTCACCCTCCACCAAAGACAGCAGCACTCCTGGGTTCCATTAAAGATGATTTGGTGCTTCAGAAGATTGGGGTTTACAAGATCCCCTGTGAGTGTGGCTGTTCATACATCGGACATGTACTATCCAGGAGAGATGCACAGAGCACCGCAGGTACACCCGGCTCTTACAACCTAATAAATCTGTGGTGGCCGAGCACTGTATTGACACTGGGTACTCCGTGGTGTATGATAACATTGAAATTTTAGCCTCGACTTCATCCTTCTGGGACTCAGTAGTGAAGGAAGCAATTGAAATTCACTTGACAACAAATTTAATTAATAGAGATAGCGGCTTCAGCTTGGACAAATCTTGGAATCTGGCAATGTCTGTAATAAAATCACAAAGATGTCGCGATGGTGCAGCTCACAGTGAGAATTCGATATCACCGTGTGGATCAACTGCGGAGCCATAGATCTATCTCCATGCATATGCCATACGTCTTTGCTACTGATTAACGACTCTGGCGCCTTGTGCATTTGTGGCTGCATGCACAGTGGTGTGGTCCACAGCTTTATAAGGACGGAGCAAGTCCTGGAGTGTCAGTCACCTCAGCTCTCTCTGAAGATGGCTGGATGGTATTCAGCCGAAATATTAGAAGAAGAAGTCAAATTTATGTGGCTGCACGCCCGAAATTTTATGGATCAGTATTTTTGCCGTGAAAATATGAAGATGCACAATGAATCCATAGTTTTCTCTATGTGAATGGGAAGGTGCATGATATTGACTGTTGTCCTATTTTTGCTATAGTCTGGGGTGTTTAGTTGTATTTCAGTCATATTCATGTTGTAGGGAACATCATCTCTTTCTTTAAATTAATAACGAAAAAGTTAAAGTAGGAACAGTTTATTTCCATCCTGCTGCCTCCTACTCAGATCCCCCCATTAAAGTATTGTGCTAAGAAATTGTACACACCATACCATTTTTGTGTCTTTTAAATTTGTGAACTAAATTAAGTATGCCTTGTTTTCAGGTCTTGACTGATGAAGATATGGTTGAAGTGCCTGAAAACCTTTCAGAGTGGTTTACACATGATGAATGGAACCAAATGTCTTTTTATGAAAGGAAAAGAGCCCTTAATGTTTTTGAGAATTATTGTACACTTATCAGTTTGGGTGAGTATTTTATTTTGTCCCACATGTATGAGAATAAGCTATTTTGTGGAGTCTCAATATGGGTATTGGTGTATTAAGTAGTTCTTCTTCTTCTTAAAATGATCCTAATTGCTTTCTTTTATAATGTGAATGCTTTTTTTGTTTTTTCAATATTCAAGTTTCCCGATGCTGTCACTCCATGCTGCAGGTATAGTGCAAAGAGTCTGTGGTATACAGTGTACAAAAGTTCTATCATAGTTTTTTATGTATTATAGAGGTTTAGAGGTTATGTTTACCAACTTTATGCTGGTGCCTGATATTTAGTTTACCATTGTTGAAAAAAGTGTAACCATAAAACAAAATTAAATGGAAGCATCAAAATGAATTTTTTACTCTGCAGTGGAGTGTGTAATGATATGAAGCTTCCGGGCAGATTAAAAGAGAATGCCTGACCACAACTCCTACCTCCTATATCTCCCAGGCTGTGGCTAAGCCATGTCTCCACAATATCTTTTCTTCCAGGAGTGCTAGTCCCACAAGTTTTGCAAGAGGACTTCTGTTAAATGGCGTACTGGCGGAAGTAAAGTTGTAAGGATTGGTTGTGAGTCGTGCTTGGGTAGCTCAGTCATTGAGCACATGCCCACAAAAAGGAAAGGTCATGAGTTCAAGTCAGAGTCCATCACACAGTTTTATCCTGCCAGGAAATTTCAGGTTATAGTCTATTCAGCATAAGTTTATCGCTGACAGCTGGTAGCACAGTTTCCAGCTTTCAGCTATGAAGCACAAATGACTGAGGACGAAAACAATATCCATCTATAGAGCCCTGGCAACACTGAGGGATTGACATAGATATTTTTACAAAATCACACAATGTCATTGCTTGCAATAAACGTGTGAAGCTGCTGTGCATAACATACTGCAACTGTCAAGGATCTTCTTACAGCGGCTCAACTATAGGTCTGGTTAAAAAATTTCAGCCTGTTTATACTAATGTGCAGAAGATAAAATTTAATGATTTTTCCACACTGCAATGGAAGAAAGGAAACTCTAGAAATGAACAGACATTACTGCAGTGGAATTACTAAGTAAAGTTATGTGGGCTCTGAGAGATTATTTGATGTGAAGGCACACATAATAAAAGGAAAGCTAGTTGATCATTGGGAAGTGTGACCTTTTCAGACTGTATGCATGTAACGAGCCAAGAGCTGGTTTGTACCACAAGAATATAATTTATTTTCTTTTCATGATTTCATTAGTCTGCATAGAAAAATATTTAGTTCGATAATTATTTTGCTGCCGATCCGTGGCAGTGCTGTTCTGCTATCAGTCAAACGTTTGTACTCTTACTGATTTTCCTCAGAGATAGCTACATTGTCCTGACTCGTGTGTGTGTGTGTGTGTGTGTGTGTGTGTGTGTGTGTGTGTTTCTTTTGTTGTTGGCATATCAGCTCCAAGAACTTAGTTACAGGTTCAATGTGGTTTATATGCCTGGTTACAACTCAGCACATCAACTACACAACAAATAGTTACATTTACACCTTCTACCATTTATATTCATACTTGAGAAGTTAGCTAGAAAACATACATGTGAAGGTGTCTTAGATGTCCTGGTGACAAATGGGCCCAAACATTTTTCTTGAGTGATGAGCTAATGTGTGGTTGGTTTTCAATGAAGACAAGGCTGTTACAGCATCAGTGATTACATTGAAAGTGTGACAAAAACCAGACAGCAGATTACTTTATCAGTTAGCATCAAACATTCTTTCTGGGGATGAAGTCACGGAACATTGGTGTGTAAAATTCAACAGCATGGTACAAAATGCTTCTGGCATGTACATGCCAAACAGTTTTGAATGGTGGGAAAGGTGTGCTGTAATTAAGTAGTCATGTTGGAAAGTTGCCAAGAGCAAAGAGAGCTTTATCAAAAGTTTAATGAAGTTAAAGACTTATTTGACAAACAAACCCAAACTATGGCAAAATGAGTGTAAGAAGAGCAATGTGAGAGGTCTTCAGTTAATGAAAAAGTAAACTACATCTGCTCAAGTTAAACACAGATGTTGCCCAGTCTCAGATGGATTATGGATGCCTTGTCTGTGGATGAGTAAGAATGTATGAAGATAATTGATGCTGTCTACCATGAAGAGATTAGGCTGGCCTATGGAATCAGCTAATACTGTCCATCTGGTGGCCACTTCTCATTTTGTGTGAAGCTTATAGATTACAATCACCTACTTTTCATCTGGTTGTACTTCCACTCGTGCAGATAGTTTTCACAAACCATTCACATACCATAAAGCCGTTGGGGATCAGTTTTCACGAATTGTCCACATACCATGAAGCCATTTGGGATCTGTGTGACTTAATAGCATGTTTAATTATAATAAACTGAGAGTCTAGAAAGAGATCAGTGACCATGGGGTATTTATATGATGGAGAACTGTCTAGATCACACTTTAATTATCCACATCAATCGTAAATTATGTTTCTTTGCTAATTGCCATGCTGTCATAAAAATAACACAAAAAAGAATCCACATACTTTTTTAAACTTCCTAAAACACAGAAATCACACTTCACCACTAACTTATCATGAGACATTTCATACTAGGAAGAAATAGTCAGAAAATAAATTAAAATTTGGTGCCTTTTTCATGAAAATGTAAATACAAGCTCAGCTGAATACATGGAAGTACCCCATAAAAGGTCAGATTTTGTTCTGAATTGTTCCATGTGTAAGTGTCACTAACGTATTTCAGCAACTCACTCAAATAGATGGACTAATCAGCTTGCAGCAGGTGGTGTTCAGTGTACATAAGCAGCACTCTATCCATGGATGAAATGGCAACATACATAAAACAATGCAAAATGTACAAATATCCCTAAACATATGTTCATACAGTTACACTTTTGTTGTTCATTTAACAATTAAATAAACATCTGTTTTGAATAATTTACCAGTTTCCAGCATGCATATGAACATTATAAGGAGATGAAAGTTATGAGTGAACAAACGTAAACGAAGTTAAAGGAAGTATGTTGGAACAAGTCCCCAAGTCCATTACAGTTAGCCAGTATCTGATATATAAAATTAAAACATATGTTCCAGAATTCAAAGGAAAGTTAAAAACATATGATCATAAAAACCTCTTTTTAATAAGAATTGAAAATTGAAATTAGGTTCAAACAGTGAAAACTCCAGGATGGGATAATGGCTGTATTATGAAAAGAGTAGTTGCTACTCACCATTTAGTGGAGATGCTGAGTCACAGATAGGCACAGTCTTTTTGTTGTACCTATCTGTGACTCAGCACCTCCGCCTTATGGTGAGTAGCAACTACCCTTTTCATAATATTGAAACTAGTCTCAAAGTATCACACTGGGTATCATGTTGAAAGAAGAAGAGAAGCTAAAAGGATAACATTCTAAAACAGTTTCATACCGAGGTAAAAATAAAACAAATATTCAACATGCATAAATTCTGCTTGCAAGAGAAACAATCCAATACTAATACAAGATAAATCATGACAATAGGATGAAACCTTTAGATGTGAACCTCGCATACTTAGAAGACAATGCCCACCTACTTGACTGACTTTTGTGACAGACTTTATAATGCCAGTCTGCCAATATACTGAACGTACAATTGCTATGAATAAAGTAAGTGTGATCTGGACATTCCTTTCAGCAATGTGTATATAATACTTTGCGGCAGTTGTGTAGGCCAGCATTTGTTCTTCACTCAGTGTTTTTGCCCCCTCCAGCTAATACTCTTTCTGAAATTACGAGCAGCTAGCTTGCAGAATTTATGAGTGCTGAGTACATTTGATAAAGTGGCTGTTCATCGGGGAGAATATTTAACGACCAGGTTGTTGCCGTGGTGGGCTGGCCAGCTGGATGGACAAGCACAGACCACTATAGGCAGCTAGAGGGCCAGCAGGCAGCGACGGGTAGACCAAGGAATTTCCCAGGCAATAGCAAAAAGTGTGCGAATACAGTGACGTGCTTGCTGAGTATGCGAGAAAAATGGTGTCTTCAGCGATGGAGAATATGGAGACAAATTGTAATAACCACTGAAAATGCATAAAATGTCCTACAGATATGCTACGAGAAAACTAAGTACAGATTATGAATTGCAGTGATGAGGCAGGCTCATTCCAAATTAAAACTTATTTGAAAACACAATATTTAAGATGTCATTAACATTTATGATTATTACATAGCTTTTGAAAATTGTAACAGGTGGCTGTATTACACAATTTACACACACAATAACTCACGAGAAAGCTAATGATGGCAGGAATTACAACAAAAAGTTATATATAATGTTAAACAAGTACGTAAATAATTCTAAACAAATTTATAGTTATATATCTAAAAACAAAGATGATGTGACTTACAAAACGAAAGCGCTGGCAGGTTGATAGACACACACACAAACAAACACAAACATACACACAAAATTCAAGCTTTCGCAACCAACGGTTGCTTCATCAGGAATGAGGGAAGGAGAGGGAAAGACGAAAGGATGTGGGTTTTAAGGGAGAGGGTAAGGAGTCTGCTTGTGTTTGTGTATGTGCGGATGGATATGTGTGTGTATGCGAGTGTATACCTGTCCTTTTTTCCCCCTAAGGTAAGTCTTTCCGCTCCCGGGATTGGAATGACTCCTTACCCTCTGCAACATCCATGTACTAATTTATATTTACGTGACAAACCCTATTTCTAGGGCTATATTTTAATTTTGACCAATGGATTTATGCCGAAATTTGTAAAAACGGCGATGATACATCAGTCCATACTAATGTAAAATTGCCACCTTCTGAAGAAGACAAATTAAAATTTGTTGAAACCTAGGCAAAGAATTCTTTATCCATTGCAACTGGTCAGCTGTAAGTAATTTTAATTTCTACAAATGCTATAAACATAGGTTTGCCTTTCCTTAACCCATCTTCTAAGATAATTCAAAGGGTCAGTATTGTCTCACTTGTTCCAACATTTCTACGAAATCCAAACTGATCTTCCGTGAGGTCGGCTTCTACCAGTTTTACCATTCGTCTGTAATGAATTCATGTTAGTATTTTGCAACCGTGACTTATTAAGCTGATAGTTTGATAATTTTCACACCTGTCAGTACCTGCTTTTTTTGGAATTGTAATTACTATATTCTTCTTGAAGTCTGATGGTTTTCACATGTCTTGTACATCTTACTCACCAGGTGGAATAGTTTTGTCATGACTGGCTCTCCCAAGGCTATCAGTAGTTCTAATAGAATGTTGTCTTTCAGTGCTCTATCAAATTATTCATGTATTATCGTATGTCCCATTTCATCTTCATCTGGGTCCTCTTCCATTTCCATAATATTGCCCTCAAATACATCACCCTTGTGTAGACCCTCTATATACTCCTTCCTCCTTTCTGCTTCCCCTACTTTGATTAGAACAGGGTTTTCATATGAGCTCTTGATAGTCATACATGTGGTTCTCCTTTCTCTGAAGGTCTCTTTAATTTTCCTGTAGGCAGTATCTATCTTATCCCTAGAGGTATATGCTTCTACATCCTTACATTTGTCCTCTGGCCATCCCTACTTAGCCATTTAGTCCTTCCTGTTGATCTCATTTTTGAGATGTTTGTATTCGTTATTGCCTGCTTCATTTACTGCATTTTTATGTTTTCTCCTTCCATCAATTAAATTCAGTATCTCTTCTGTTACCCAAGGATTTCTGCTAGCCCTTGTCTTTTTACCTACTTGACCCTCTGCTGCCTTCATTATTTCATCTCTCCAAGCTACCCATCATTTTTCTTCTACTGATTTTCTTTCCTCTGTTCTTGTCAATCGATCCCTAATACTCTCCCTGAAACTCTTTACAACCTCTGGTGCCTTCAGTTTATCCAGTCCTATCTTCTTAAATTCCTACCTTTTTGTAGTTTCTTCAGTTTTAATCTACAGCTCATAACCAGTAAATTAGAGTCCACATTTGCCCCTGAAAAGGTCTTACAATTTAAAACCTAGTTCCTAAATCTCTATCTTACCACTATATAATCTATCTGAAACCTTCCAGTGCCTCCAGGCTTCTTCCATGTATACAGCCTTCTTTCATGATTTGTAAACCAAGCGTTAGCTATGATTAAGTTATGCTCTGTGCAAAATTCTACCAGGCCGCTTCCCCTTTCATTTCCCCTCCCCTCCTCCCCTCATTTCACATTCACCTACTACTTTTCTTCTTTTCCTTTTCCTACAATTGCATTCCAATCCCCCGTGACTAATAAATTTTCATCTCCATTAACTATCTGAATAATTTCTTTTCTTGCATTGTGCATTTCTTCAATCTCTTCATCATCTGAGGAGCTAGTTGGCATATAAAGTGATACTACTGTGGTAGGTGGGGGCCTCATGTCTGTCTTGGCTACAATAATGTGTTCACTATGCTGCTCGTAGTAGTTTATCCATGTTCCTACTTTTTTATTCATTATTAAACCCACTCCTACATTACCATTATTTGATTTTGTATTTATAATCCTGTATTCACCTGACCAGTAGTCTTGTTCCTCCTGCCACCAAACTTCACTAATTCCCACTGTATTAATTTTAATCTATTCATTTCCCTTTATAAATTTTCTAACCTACCTGTCCAATTAAGGGATCTGACATTCCACGCTCCCATCCTTTGAACGCCAGTTTTGTTTCTCCTGATAATGATGTCATCCTGAGTAGTCCCCACCCATAGATCTGAATGGGGGACTACTTTACCTCCAGAATATTTCACCCAAGAGGACGCCATCATCATTTAACCATACAGTAAAGCTGCATGCTCTCGGGAAAAATTATGGCTGTGCTCTCCCCTTGCTTTCAGTCTTTCATGGTACCACCACAGCAAGGCCGTTTTGGTTGATGTTACAAGGCCACATCAGTCAATCATCCAGACTGTTGCCCCTGCAACTACTGAAATGCTACTGCCCATCAGGAACCACACGTTTGTCTGGCCTCTGAACAGATACCCCTCCATTGTGGTTGTGCCTACGGTACAGCTATCTGTATCACTGAGGCATTCATGGGAGGTGGGGGGCACCATAAACTCAGCATGGAAGCAAGTATAATAAGGCATCCCCCAGGGTTTTGTATTAGGCCCTATACTCTTTTTATTGTATGTAAATGATGTCTTCAATTTTGTCTTACTGCAAATATCACATGTATGCTGAGGACTTCAGTTGTATCAAGTGTAAAACCAATGAACCTGAAGACAGCTATTGAGAATCTCAGTACCGATCTGCGTGCAGTATCAAAAAGGCACAGGATATAGCATTAAAGCTCAACACATCCAAAACCCAAGCAGTACTGGTTGGTCGTCTATGCTCATTTGCCAGAAATATCAGGAATTGGTACCATCTTTAACTCTTAATGTGACAAATATAAACTTCTCTCTTTCAGCAAAGAGTCTAGGAGTCAATTATAGATGAAAATGTGAATTGGACCAAGCACATAACTGTGATGTGCAAGAAGGCATCAGCATCTCTCGAAGCCTACAAAAATATAAAAGCTCCTCCCTTATCAAAGAAACTTGTACAAACACTTATACTTCCAATTATTAATTACAGTGGTGTTTATGAATGCCTGTGTTTGTGATGATCCACTCACTCTTTGATCATATTTCACTGTCATAAGCACAGCTATCCTATCAGTGTGCAGACAAGCACAGAGGTTTCCATACCCTCTTGTGTTCTCTACAGTCTTATCGATGTGTATGGTCTCTCATACCTCTACTCAACCTTAACACTTTTGTCTGAGCAACGTGGCAGAAACACCCGCGCCCATCAGAGGAAAATCCCTTCTGTCCCACTCCATCATTCAGACACTTTCGTGAAGTCTTTCTCAGTAGCAGGAATCACACTGTGGAATAACTGCCTGCATTATGTTAGAGAACTGAATAACATCTCCAGCTTCAGAAGATAGTTGAGGACATATCTACCAAAACAACAATAATGATTACCACTGTCCCTGTACATACTCATTACATTGTACATCCCTCTTTCCAACCTGATCGTCCTTACTTCTCAGTATTCTTAACCGATGTAGTCTCCTTAAATTCCCTTTCCCCAGAACTCACTGTATCAGAAAGCCTCTATTTCATACTTCTATAACTTGTTCTTATGTCTGCCACTATTGTTGTTGTTACTAGATATTATCAGTACCACTATTAATGGCAGCATTTGGAATTGTAAAAGTATTGACAGTATTAACTTTATTACTTCACAGTCAGAATTATTTAGTCACATTGCCACTTCAGACACTAAGACCATTTTAAATCTATTGGTCATATTAAAATTGTTACTTCTGAGGTAACAATGATGTAGAAAAGGTACTATATGTGCGAAACACTGGTTCAATGTAGGACTGATGTTCTAATTGGACCAGGTTAAATAAATAAATAAACCTCACATTGATTTATGGTGTACCTACAAAGTTATGTTATACTTATGTTAATCTTAGCTCAATCAAAAATATTCATTTTTCTCACCACTTTTTACAAAAATTAGGACTGGTAATAAATTAATAAAAATGATTGATTTTAAGAAGAGGAAATACAGAAGACAAGAAAGGTAGAGGTTGTGTAATATCCCACTTCCAAGGCAGTCCATGGATAGAGGCCTCAGAAGCTGTATGTATCCAGATAGCATGTGTTGCCAGTGGAGTGGATTTTTCCAGTGCCTCACATATGGACAGACACAGAGTCTCTGAAAGACTGGAGTTTCTGTTGTGCCCACCATCTCAAGTGTACACACTTTCATGTGTTGTTTTGGAACACAATAAGCATGCACAATATTATACTAATTAGTCTAGTGTACACTTTTACATGTCTACACCTGTCTCTACATCTACATCCAAACTCAAGAAACCACTGTGAAGTGCATGACAGAGGCTATTTCTCATTGTAGTAGTTATTAGAACTTCTTGCTGTTCCATTCACCAGTGGAACACAGGCAGAATGATTGCATAAACCAGTGCTCTCCATATTACTATACCATGAGGGCCACATATCAATTTTTGAATCTCATTGGGGGCCAGATAATACATCTTCTCAAAAATTAAAGAAGATAATTATACCAAAATTTACTGTTTAACACAAATACCATATTCAGTGGTAAACTCAGGTATACTTTACTACACTTAGTGACAAGTGTGAAATTTGTCTTTTGAATCCATAATTTTCTCACCTGTGGCTCTGTTTTAGTCTGTTGTATTTATTAATGTATATCATGAATGTTTGCGTATTTAAATTTTGCAAATTTCAGAAAAAGAAAAAATCTCTGTTTTTGTTGTCATTGTTGTGGTCTTCATTCTGAAGACTGGTTTGTTGCAGCTCTCCATGCTACTCTTTCCTGTGGAAGAGTTTTCATCGCTGAGTAACTGCTGCAATCCACATCAATTTGAACCTGCTTAATGTACTCATCTCTTGGTCTACTTCTGCTCTTTTTACCCACCTCAGTGCTGTCCAATATTAAATCAACCATTTCTTGATGTCTCAGAATGTGCCCTGTAAACTAATCCCTTCTTTTAGTCAAGTTATGCCCCAATTCTGTTCAGTACCTTCTCATTAATTACATAATCTTCCCATCCAAGCTTCAGCATTCTTTTGTAATATCACTTTTCAAAAGCTTCTGTTCTCTTATCTGAACTGGTTATTTCACTCCTGCTCAAGGCTACACTCCAGACAAATACCTTCAGGTAAGTCATGCAAAGCAGAGATAAGAAACGTCAAAGTCTTTAGTTTAGGGTCGTTTTTTCTGGAAGAAACCTGTAAAACTGAACTAGGCTTCCTTCTTTATACTTGTCCTTTATGGTGTTGTCAGCTTGCAGATCAATGATTTTAGTTTGCAAGAAAACTAGTTCTGGAAAATTTGGATCTCCTTGGAATGAGCATATAAATTTGAGAACCAGGAAGAGAACTCTTTCTCCAGATCTCCATGGAATTCCGTTGCAAACTAGAGTGATAAACTTGAACAATGTTCACTCTTCAATGACTAGCAATTGGTGAAGTCTGAGAAAATTTTCTGTCTAATGTGTTCAGAAAGTAGCAATTTCTCTCAGAAAGCACACATGTGTAAAGGACACACATAATATTATCCTCCCCATGCAGTTTTTTATTCAGTTCATTCAAATGGAGAGCAGTGTCAGTCAAGAATGCTAGTTCCCATAGCCATCCATTCTTTGCCCAAAAGGACTGTTTTTCTCATTCAGAAATATTTCATTCTCTGTTCTCAAAAGAAACATGACAAAATTTTACCACAGATTAACCACCTTATTGCCATGTTGTATGCAAATTCACTGGACAGACATTCTCCCTCTCCTAGGAAAGATTTGAATGGAATGTGGTTGTGTTCATAACATTGAATGAAATTGATAACTGAAATTGTAGAGTTCATCAAACAGCACATCTCCACTGACTGCACAAAGTGCCTCAGATCAAGAACACAGTGTGTAGGTAACAGCACTGGATTCACATTCTGACTTTACTCTTCCAACAAAATGGGGACTTGCCATACATGTGTCTCCTCCCATCTGTTACAATATATGTCATCTGAGAAAGAGGAAAGTTATACTTTATAACTAATGTTAATGGCACCTGTTGTGTCATGCAAGGAAATCAGAACTGCTACTCCTTCAGTAACTTCAAAGCCTCTAAAAACAACAATGCTTGGAGAGTATCAAAGATGTCGATAAATAATATCTCAAATCAATGGGCCACGCATTTGCTGATCGACTATCTGATTTACATTGTTTGGCTTTGTCAGGAAACATTTCTTAAGCTGTAATTAAAACACACTTCATTATGTAATCACCATCAGTGAATGGCTTCCATTGTTAGACAGTTTTGTTGGCAATTTGTAACTTATTGTCCTAGTGACTTTACTTTCCTAAACATGTTTCCTAAAAATGTTTTATTGAAAACAGTCCATGTTTCAAGTTCATGTTCATGTACCACATTCCTGAATTTATCAAAAGTGCACCGTGGTTTATTTCATAGTGACAACAAATATTATATTGTTTGAGAACAACAATAACTTTGTTACAGATAACACACATTGGTTTGTTGTCTTTCTGTATAACAAAATATTTTACAGCACACATTGGGTTGAAGATATGACATTCTCTATTCTCTTTACTCTTTTTAGTCTCAACCAGCACATTGCACAGGTGTTCAAAAGAAAATAAACTTGAAATAATAACGCAACAAACACAGACAGCAAGTCACAGTCAGCTGCAACTAAAGGTCTCCTGGTGCCACCTCTGTTGTTTATGAATATGTGAAGGCAATGCAGCTAGCTGTCTCTCAAAAGTTAAATGAGTGGGAAGAATTGTGTACTACTTGAAGAGACTTTCATTCATATGTGGGCCGCATTAAATCCCTTCATTGGTCAGACAGGGCCCACGGGCTGTATTTTGAAGACCCCTAACTTAAATGCCTCTGTGCAAGCTGTAAGTTGTATAATCATGTCTGTGGGAGTGATATGTAGAGGGTAATATGTTCCTAGATTAATCAATGAAAGCTGGTGCTTGAAACTTTGCAAGTGTGATTTCATGTGATAGTTTCATCAGTCTCTGAACATCAGCCCTTTGAACTTTTTGTGCATCTCCGTTATGGTTTCCTAGGGGTCAAAGAAACCTGTGACTATTAATCTTTCCCTTAATTGTACCCTGAAGTGCCAAAGAAACTGGTGTAGGTATGCATATTCAAATACAGAGCTACGTAAATAGGCAGGGTACTGTGCTGTGGTCTGCAACGCCTATATAAGACAACAAGTGTCTGGCACATGTGTCAGATAAGTTATAAATATTTAAGTGAGTTTGAACATGGTGTTATAGTCAGCACATGGGCAATGGGACACAGCATCTCTGAGGTAGTGATGAAGTGGGGACTTTCCCATATGACCATTTCATGAGTGTACCATGAATATCAGGAATCTGGTAAAACATCATATCTCCGACTTCACTGTTACTGGAAAAAGATCCCGCAAGAACTGAACCAATGATGACTGAAGAGAATCATTCAACGTGACAGAAGTGCAACCTTTCTGCAAATTGCTGTGGATTTCAATGCTGGACCACTAGCAAGTGTCAGCATGAGAACCATTCAATGAAACATCATCGATATGGGCTTTCAGACCCGAAGGCCCACTCGTATACCCTTGATGACTCTATGTCAGCAGGGGACTGTTCAAGCTGGTGGAGGCTCTGTAATGGTGTGGTGTGTGCAGTTGGAGTGATATGGGACCCCTGATATGTCTAGATATGACTGACAGGTGACATGTACATAAGCATCCCGTCTGATCACCTGCATCCATTCATGTCCATTGTGCATTATTGATCATATCTGGGATGCCTTGCAACGTGCTGTTCAGAAGAGATCTCCACACACCCCCCCCCCCCCCCCTTCGTACTCTTACGGATTTATGGACAGCCCTCCAGGATTCATGATGTCAGTACCCTCAAGCACTATTTCAGACATTAGTCAAGTCTATGTCATGTCGTGTTGTGGCACTTCTGTGTGCTCACAGAAGTGCTACACAATTTTAGGCAGGTGTACCAGTTTCTTTGGCTCTTCAGTTTATGTCTTCATTATCCTTTGTTAGTCTATTTATTACAGGTCCCACACACTTGAGCAGTATTTTAGGATTTTTTGCTCAAATTTTTTTAAAGAAACTCCTTTGTAGACTAATATTTCCCTAATATTTTGCAAATGAAATGAAGTCTGCATGTGCTTTTCATATGACTGAGCCTTGGTGGTCATTAAATTCATATTTGCAGCTACCTCTTCATCCATATACATATGCCGCAAGCCACCATTCCCCCTGCAGGTCCGGGGGTAAGAATATGCACGAGGTATTTCTGCCTGTTGTAAGAGGCGACTAAAAGAAGTCACACACGTTTTGGCCTTAATGTGATGGTCCCCTGTAGGGTTTGACCTCCATTTATCCAAATTTTCCTGAAGAGCGCCTTACATGGTGCATTGTGTCCATTGTGCACTGAGACCTTCAGCATTCTTTCTCGTCATGGCTTTGCAGTTCCGCTCATTCTCCATCTCTTGGGCGAGGACACCTTCCTGGGTGCATTTTCATCCATACACTATGCAGTGTCATTTTCTGCACCAACGGTAACCAGGGACTTCTTTGCACCTCATATCCAGCATGATAGCCCATTGTGGTGGGGCCGCCATGTACCTTGTTGGTTGTACCCCCCTGACTACACAGGGATCACTGTGCTGATACCTGCGTCATCAACTCACCATGTATGCCAAGGAGTAGATGCCCATCACCCTGGGGCATCGGGACTCCCGCCAATGGCCATTCTGCCAGGTGGCCTTTGCTGCAGCTGGGTCATGCCCATGGGGAGGGCCCTGGTCGGAGTGGGTGGCATCAGGGCAGATGACACGCCATGTAGCTTATTGCGTCATCTCTTGCTGGTGGCCCAACGCCAGCAGTCTCTAAGCAGTCGAGGTCTAATTACAATGCGAAGTAATATCACCCCAAATTGTTCCCTTCCCTGGCCACGCCATAGGAGGATTGCCAGGCTAAGGAAGGCAGCAAATCTTTTTCGCTCTGGTACCTCGTATGTATGAGAGCTGATGCGGCATCCTTCACATCGTCGAAGCCTCAGTTTTTTGTGGAGCATCTAGAGGACAAGTTTGGGGAAATGGAGATATTGTCAAAAATGCGATCTGGGTCAGTCTTGATAAAAACAGCATCCTCTGCCCAGTCACAGGCATCACACACCTGCTACACGCTGGGGTTGTTTGTATTTCCATCATGCCCCATACGAGCTTAAATATAGTACAGGGTATTATATTTCACAGGGATCTTCTTTTGCAGTCTGATGACAAGCAGCACGCCAACTTAGAGGGACAAGGAGTTCATTTCTTTCGGCGTGTACAGAGGGGTACAAAGGATAATCAGGTAGCCACCAGTGCCTTCATCTTTGCCTTCGAGGGTGATACATTACCCGAGAAGGTCAGGGTGATGGTATACTACTGTGATGTCAAGCCATATATCCCTCCTCCAATGCAGTGCTTTAAGTGCTGGAAGTTCGGGCATATGTCTTCCTGCTGTACTTCCAGCGTCATATGTTGCAACTGTAGAAATCCATCACATCCCAATACTTCATGTGGCCCTCCTCTCATCTGTCTCAACTGCAGAGAGCACCAGCACCCTTGCTCACCAGACTGCAGGATTCTCCAGAAAGAACAGAAAATCATGGAATACAAGACCCTGGACTGACTGACCTACATTGAGGCTAAGAGGAAATTTGTACGCTTACATCCTGTGCCTATGACATCTTCTTACGCTGTCACTACGAGAACAGTTCTAGCCCCATCAGTTCTTCCAATTCCAGTTGGCTCTCAGAATTGTAATACTACACCCACCCCCTTGATGGTGGGGGGCACTTCCATCCCTGTACCTCCTACACCACCTACCTTCAGAGCACTGTCCCCCCCCCCCCCCAACCATCAGGGACATTAGTCCCCACTTCTTGGCCAGAGAAGTATAAGTCTTCTTCAGCTCCTCTTGCTAGAAATGGGTCCCTTTGGTCCCCTTCCTTCCCAGGTTTCTTCTAGTGGGAAAGATTATGCCTGCCAGAGGCTGAAATGCCCAAAAGCGGTTTGTCATAGGGCTTCACGATCCTCCTCAGTCCCAGAGACTGAATCAGGAAAGCCCTCCCAGCCAGAGAAACCCAAGGAGCAGTGAGAGAAATCCAAAAAGAAGACCCCCAAGAACAAGGAAATTGCAGTGGCACCCACACCACCTCTACCTACAAGCTCTGCGTCTGAGAATGAGGTGGAGATTCTAGCGTCTGCTGAACACGTAGATGTCACAGGACCCTCAGCCATAATGGTTATAGACTGATCAGGTACTAAGTTGGTGGTAGCAGGTGACCTTGAGCCATAAACTGCCTCCTTAAGGGTTCATGCCTTCCCAGCCTCATGATCATGTCATCTTCCAGTGGGATTGCGGCTGCTTTTTCCACTGCCTGGCTGAGCTACAGCAACTGTTAAGCTTTACACCTGCTTTCTGCATTGCCTCCAGGACACCTGGTTCCCGGCAATGCAGATCCCTGCCATTCGCAGCTATAGGGAATATTACAAGAACCTTAGTGACTATAGTACTGCATCAGGTAAAGTTAGCATCTATGTCCTGAACTCAGTATGTAGTGAAACTGTGCCCCTTCAGACCCCTCTTGAGGCTGTGGCTGTCAGGATAAGGATGCCACAAGAAATAACTGTCTGCAATGTATATCTTCCACCAGATGGTGCAGTATCCCTGAACGTATTGGCTGCACTGATTCATCAACTCCCTAAACCTTTCCTACTTATGGGAGATTTTAATGCCCATAATCCCTTGTGGGGTGGCATCATGCTTACTGGCCGAGGTAGAGATGTCGAAAATTTAATGTCTTAACTCGTCCTCTGCCTCCTAAATATTGGGGCTCATACACATTTCAGTGCGGCTCATGGTACTTACTCGGCCATTGATTTATCCTTCTGCAGCCCAGGACTTCTCCCATCTGTCCTCTGGAGAGCCCGTGATGACTTGTGTGGTAGTGACCACTTTCCCATCTTCTTGTCACTCCCACAGCGCCATATCCCCATATGTCTACCCAGATGGGCTTTAAACAAGGTGGACTGGGAAGCTTTCACCTCTGCTGTCACCGCTGAGTCTCGCCCACATGGTACCATCAAAGTGGTGGTTGAACAGGTCACTAGAATGATCGTTTCTGCGGCGGAAAATGTGGTCCCTTGTTCTTTAGGGTGCCCCTGGCAAAATTCAATACCTTGGTGGTCGCCAGAAATTGCTGATGCCACTAAAGAGTATAGATGGGCTCTACAGCAACATAAGCATCACCCTTCCTTGGAGCACCTAATAGCTTTTAAATGGCTCTGCGTTCGCCAGCTTATAAAAAGATGGAAACAGGATTGTTGGGAGAGTTTCATCTCAACCATTGGGTGCCATATGTCACCTTCCCAAGTCTGGACAAAGATCAGACGTGTTTTTGGGTACCAGACCCCAGTAGGTGTCCCTGGCGTTAACATAAATGGCATGTTATCTACCGACGCAAATGCGATTGCCGAGAACTTTGCTGAGCACTATGCTCGAGCCTCTGCGTCAGAGAATTAACCCCCCAACCTTTCACACCCTCAAATGGTGAATGGAAGGAATGGCCCTCTCATTAACGACACAACCTGGTGAGATCATATGCTTGCCACATTTTTATCCAAAATTTCCCATCGCTCCGTACTTTCCTTGTCCAAGTTGGTGCCTCCTATAGTTCCCCCTATATCCAGGAGAATGGGGTGCTGCAGGGCTCTGTACTGAGTGTATCCCATGGCTTCCAGTTTTCAGCTGCAAAGTTGTGTGTCATGCACTTCTGTCGGCATTGTACTGTTCACCCAGAACCAGAACTTTACCTTAATGACGATCCACTCACTGTAGTGAAGGCATATTGATTCTTAGGACTGGTTTTTGACGCCCGATTGACTTGGCTTCCTCACCTTCATCAGCTTAAGTGGAAGTGCTGGCAGCACCTCAATGCCATCCGCTGCCAGAGCAACATCAACTGGGGTGCGGATTTCTCTACGCTGCTGCTGCTCAACAGAGCCCTTGTTCAATCCCGGCTTGACTATGGGAGTCTGGTTTATGGTTCAGCGGCGCCCTCAGTGTTGCATTTACTCGATCCAGTGCACCACTGTGGTATTGAACTAGCGATGGGAGCTTTTAGGATGATTCCGGTGACCAGCGTCCTGGTAGAGGCCAGAGTCCCTCCATTGAAGGTTAGGCGTGCACAACTGCTCACCAGTTATGTTGCACACATTCATAGTTCTCTTGAGCATCCGAATTACCTTCTCCTTTTCCCACCCACGGTGGTTCATATCCCGCATCGGCAGCACAGATCAGGACTTATGATCACATTTCGTACCTGATCCCTCCTGTGTGAACTAGAGTCCTTTCCTTTACCACCTCCCCTCCAGGTCCATCCAGATACACCTCCATCGTGTATATTTAAGCCACAGCTTCGTCTGGACCTTTTGCATGGCCCTAAGGACTCAGTTACTCCCGTGGCTCTCCGCACTCACTCCCTCTTGATTTTTCCCATGTCTCGGGACTCTGACGTCTCAATGGCTGATGGTCATATTGACTTTACCTATGTTCACAGAGGGCGTATTGAACAGCACTCCTTGCCAGATGGCTGCAGTGTTCTCACTGCAGAGCTGGTGGCCATATCTTGTGCTCTTGAGTACATCTGCTCATGCCCTGGCAAGTCTTTTCTTGTCTGTACTGACTCCTTGAGCAGCCTCCAAGCTATCAACCAGTGCTACCCTCACCATCCTTTGGTAGAAACTATCCAGGAGACCATCTATGCCCTGGAATGACCCAATCATTCAATGGTGTTTGTCTGGACCCAGAGACACATCGGCATCCCAGGCAATGAACTTGCTGATAGGCTGGCCAAACAGGCTACACGGAAACTGCATATGGAGATCGGCATTCCTGTAACTGACCTACATTCCTTATTACACCACAAGGTTTTTAGACTTTGGGAGACAGAATGGCATAACAGTATGCACAACAAACTGTGTATCATTAAGGAGACTACGAATGTGTGGAAGTCCTCAATGCATTCCTCTCACTGGGACTCTGTGATTTTCTGCCGGCTCCACATTGGCCACACTTGGGTCACCACAGCTGTCTCCTGCAATGTGAAGACCCACCTCAATGTCAGTGCGGCGCCCGGTTGACAGTGGCCCATATTCTGTTACATTGTCCAACTTTGGCTGCCGTGCGACGAAATCTTCAGTTACCGGACTCATTGCCGTTCATTTTAGCTGACAACGCCTCATCGGTTGATTTAGTTTTATGTTTTATCCATGAGGGTGGGTTTTATGGTTCTGTCTTAAGTTTTAGCGCATGGCCTTTGTTCCTGTGTCCTCCATCCTAGTACTTCTGAGCTGGAGGTTTTAATGTGTTGCAGAGTGTCTGGCTTCTCATGGTCAGCCAGTCATGTTAATCTGCTTTCTTGTTTTAATCTCTTCTACCTGTTTCTTCTATCACTCTGTGGTTTTCTTGTCCTCTTTTGTTCCTTGTTGTGTTTATTGCCTTTCTGTCGTTCTTGTGGTTTTTCCTTCCTTTTGGTATTGTGCTGTACATCTCGTTTGTTTTATTCTTTCCCTTGTGGGATTGTTTTAACAGGAACAAGGGACCAATGGCCAAGCAGTGTGGTCCCTTTCCCCCCTTTTAAACCAACCAAGCCACCATGCAGTGCATAGTGGAGGTCACCATGTACCACTACTATTCACTCCTTCCTGTGCTAATTGCAGATGGAGTGAGGGATAGACGACTGTCTATATGCCTCCATATGAGCCCTAATTCATCTTTTCTTTGTGATCCTCCCAAGAAATATATGTTGGCAGCAGCACAATTGTCCTGCAGTCAGCTGAAAATGCTAGTTCTCGAAATTAGTTATTTCATGTGTTCTTATATAATGCATAATTTAATTTAATTACTATCAGCTCCTGATTTCCATGTTTAGCCCATTGGTGTCATTACAAGACAAAGCCACCCATTACCTTCATTGTTTGGCTCTGCTCTTGTCCTAATACAATTTTGAGATCCAGTTTCATCCTACACCTCATCATGCAAATGTGGATGCTCTATCCTGACCTCCCTAGGGCCCTGGCTCACAGTTCGACCAGGTGGAGTTGCATTGTTTTCAACTCAATACAGAGGCGAGGCACACAGTGGGCAGTTTTACCCATCATCAGTTTCTGTATTGCATCTGTTGTGGCAGCGGATTCAGTGTTCTGGCAGGTCGTATGTGTAGTACAACAGGGGTGGCCCAACAGGACAAGCATTGAATCTACTTTGACATTATTATGCATCATGCCATCATCTTTCCCTGTTAGATGGCATTCTTCTCTTTTTGATGGATAAGTGTACTCCACATATCATGATTTCAGCAGCTCTGTGGTGAGAGGTTCTCTGTTACATCAGGGTTACTGGGGTGTATCACACATGAAACTGTTGGCACACCACCATGTTTTTTGGCCAGGCATCAGTCATGGAATCGAACTCTATATCGTGACCTGCAGCAAATATTCGTGTCAGCAGGTAGTGCTTTGCACTGCTTTTTTGCTCCTACACAGCCTTGGGAAAGAGTCCATATTGATCATGCTGGTCATTTTTTAGACTTTTTGTGGTTGTTGGCTTTTGATACTTCTTCCTGTTTTCCTTATGTTGTTTGTTGTCTGTCTGCAATGGCAGACACACCTGTCAAGGCTCTGTCAAAAATATTCTCCATTGAAAGCTTGTCTTGCACTTTGGTTTCAGAAAATGGTCTTCAGTTTGTGACTCAGTCTTTCAAGGACTTTTGTACTTACAATGGCATTCATGATGTCACGGTGCCCCATTTCCATTTGCAGTCGAACAGAGAGGCAGAATATCCTATCCGGACATTTAAGACTCTGACGTACAAGTATATGACCAATTTTCCCACTGAGGAGGCTGCTAAATTTTTCTTAAGGTCATACAGAACAACGCCCTTTGGGACGAAGAATGCTGCTGAGCTCCTGCATGGCCATCAACCATGGACACTTCCAGCCTCTTGCTGCTGAGAAGGTGTCCCCCAGCAGAGCCGATTTTGTCCAGAAGTTGTGGATGACTCAACTCCCCCCCCCCCCCCCCCCCCTCCTCCTACTGCATCCAATCCATCAGACGCATCCAGTGCATTAATAGCACCACCAGAACCAGTTGTGTCCAGTAGAGCACTGGGCTGATATGGTGCTGCACTTGTTCATCGGGAGCCACCTGTTTATTTGGCACCATTCGTTGATCCAGTACTGCCTGTGATCCCATGCTGCCTGTTCAGCAAGTGCCACCCATTCATCCAGCAATGCTGGTTTCCCATTCTCCACTCCTGCTTTCTGTAGATGGTGCTGGCCCCTCCCTCTGCACTGAACCTGCACCACTGGCAGCAGGGATTACAGCTGTATTGTCGCCTCCATCACCTCTCCTCACCCTGTCGCCGGTCTTGCTGTCGGGTGCACAGGATGGCAGGAATGGCCTTGTCTCAATTACTTTTGGCTATACGCACTGGTTCCAGTGAATTGGGAACTCTTTGCAGCCTTGGATGCCATCATGTACACCATGGAATATAATCTGCACTCATAACATGGTAGACAGTGAGGCCTGGCCCTTCCCCCGCAAGCGAGAAAGAATGTAGTAACTGCTGGTTACTACACACACCACGTCTGTTAGTTGGGCCACTACAGCAAGTGTAGTGTGAGCCAGCATTTGAATGAAGCGTCGCACTATGGCCAAGGCAGCTGCCAGGAACAGTCTGGTCACTGACAGCAGTCATCTGCTCTGATGTGCGCACAAAGCGAGACACCAGTGATGCCTGTTGGGTATTGTATCACTATACAGGGTTACATAAAGTCCGGGAACACTTTCAATTATTTATTGCACAATAACTAAACATTGTATACATGTCATACATATTGCATTTTAAAGAGAAACTCTGAAAGTTTTTTTACAAACATTCAATATGTGAATCATGAGTGACCCAGCAGATGTCAATACGGTAATTGAATTCTTGCCATGCCCGTCCCAGCATGGCATCTTCGACTGTGGCAGTTGCTTCCCATATTCCTGCTTCTGCGTTACCTCCAATTTGGATGGTTTCATAGACAGCTTCTGTCGCAGGACTTTCCACACTGTCATTGGAGCTATTTCAAGCTCACAAGATGCATGACTCACCTACTTCTTTGGACTCCTTATGAATGCCTGAGGTACATGCTCCACATTCACTTCACTCACACTGGGACATCCACTTCTCTTTGCTGGGCACAAGCAACCCTTCGACCATACTTGGTTCTAAACATCCATTTAACAGCTGCTGCACACTTGTTTTTGTCGAATTCCAACACACAGAAAGCTCGCTCTGCACCTGAACTCGCCATGTTTGCGACTAACACTGACTATCGGCAAATTACCAAACTACGCTTGGCAGTATACATGAAAAAAAAATCTTTGAGGATATCTCTTCAAAATGACATATGTATGATATCTGTACAATGTTTGGTTCTTGTGCAATAAATAATTGAAAGTGTTCCTGGACTTTATTTACACACTGTATTTTGTTACTTGAGCTTCCAAGCTCTCAGGTGTCAAATATATTTCATTTGTGTGATTACCCTCTGTGTGCTCATGTTCTCATTTTGTCACTCTGTGATCTGATAAAACTTAGTTATTTAAGACTAAGTTTTCCCTTGTGTTCCTAGTTAGAATTGGTGTCATAGGCATTGATTTTTCTAAGCCCTCTGGTTCCAGCAGTTTTATCCCCAGAGGTTTTGCAATGATGGATCCATTGTTTCCTTGGATCAAACTGCCTCGCAAAAGTCCTGCAGTAATATGACTGCAGTCAGCACTGTTGATGTATTAATGAAACGGGCAATCTATGTCTTTAACATCACAGGTATGTTCACTAGAACCTTCCGTACAAACCTTCCATACATATGCACTCTGTTCTGGGTTGTCTAAGTCAAAGGCAGCTGCTATAATGGGGATGTCTTTGTTATCTTTAGCCATTTCCATATTGAGTTGAGTATTATTCAAATCGATGTCGGATTTTACGGTACTTGTAGTATTAGGAGCAGTATAAGGACAAATGGAGCTGTTTCACCTTCTTGGGTTCCAGCCAAAATTAGTTGCTAGGGTATTTTACATGCTGCTTATAGTCAAAGATCAACATATCATAATCATATTTGTATAATTTTGTATATTTGAATGTTCCCTTTTTTCTTGTAATTAATCTATTAGTTAAATAACAGATGTTTTTATCTGTACTACTGTTTATGCATTTTACCAAAAATATTTCCTTTTAAACCATACTCATCTTAATATACGTAAGGGTGTGAGTTGTGAACTTATTCTTAAAAATTATCACGAGTGTGGTGATATAAACTTGCAGGAAAATGAGTCTTGTTGAAATTATACAGTTCAGATGGGTGGTCTAAAACAGATATTCAATTTATTCTAATTCAATGACCTGGTGTTCTTTAAAAGAACAGGATTGGTAGAATTAATGTCAGTGTGCAATATTACTAGAAATATGAGGTGCACCTTCATACATTTTTTAAGATATTTTATTACTCAGAGCAACACAGGTGGTCCATCTAAAATAACAGCTCAACAGTGGACCTCAAATTCCCAAACTCAAATCCTTATAAACACGTTCAATCAATTATCAGGGTGTCAATTCTCTGGAAAAACTAGAATTTGGGGAAATTACATTTTACCTAGCAAAATCAGGGAATTTCAGGAATTTTGTAAAATTTTAAGGAATTTTGTGTTTTTAACCTAACATAGGAATTTAATTTTATTGTGCTTTATAAATCACACATTTCAAAATACTTAATATATCAGAGTGTGTTAATTATGTGAATACTGGTCCATGTAAATTATCAATATTATTAATATGATTGAGCTGCAGCCGAGAGAAAAGAAAAGTTGTTATTGTGAGATTCTCTACCTTCCCACCTACCATTAATTTCTCAGGACATCATCTTCCTTCCATACTTGGAATTCTCAGGAATTTTTCTTTTTTATATCTATTTAATTTTTATTATATTTCATTTATTTAATTATTTATTTTATTCAAGTTTGAGTAGCCACCTTGATTACGCCATTGAAAAATGTCATATTACCATTTTGAGCTGCTGGTAAAATACTTTATTTACACATCACACAACCAGTTTCAGTCGTCGAGCTGTGAATACTTTTGCGATCCTGATGATACTATTATGAATCTGATTGTGGTCAGACTACTGAAACTGGTTGTGTAAATAAAGTATTTTACCAGCAGCTCAATGGAGTAATATGATGTTTTTCAAATGTGTAACTGCTGTGGGGCACCACCTCTTGAAAATTATACCATTGTTGATTTTTCATTAATTACAATTAAAAAGTATTTCATCAAGTCAGTTTGACATATGTACAGAAACAGTATAAACATTACTATTTGTTTTGCACATACAAATTAACCAGACAACTTAAATTTAAATCAAATATGCGGAATAAACAATGATTCTGACAATTTTATTAATTGCACAATAACAAAATCAGGTACTGTCTTCCTACCATGTTTTAGAAGTACATTTTAATGGAACTTTTAGTTATGATTTACAGTAATTTTGCATTTTATATAGAAAATATATTTCCATGATGTGTTGGGTTTCATTATTTCTTTACAGGCACATGATTATTTTGAATACCATTAAACTTTGATTCATATGTTTCTTATAAAGATGGATAATAATAATTCTTATAATATTCTGAACATTGCTGTATGTGTACTGACAAACTTCTGACGTTATGATTATCTTGTTCTTTGTCTGATTTGGAATGGTTGCATATGATATAGTTAGTGTACTGAGATAATACACAAAATAGTTCCATTACATTCTTATAGCAGTAGTGTAGTCTGGACAGTGGCTAGCCGTCAGTGAGCTAAGAGTGGTGGTAAAGATCTGTTCGGTTATCTTCCCATTCTGGCTTGTTACATTTCAGTAACACACCCTCAAAGAGTATTGCACATAACCAGAAATTGCAAGACTTCCAGGCAACGAGCTGGTAATGAATATTAAGCTAGAAAACAATTTTGTGAATGTATACATATACAAAAGAAATTACATAAACAATATTACACAGTTACTTAGTAATGAACTATTATTATGTGATCTCTAAAGAAAAATGTGTTTTAAGCATGCATGGCTTTAACCTTTTTTTATTTATTTCTTTTTTTATCTGTCATTCACAATAGATTCCTCCTTCACATGGTTTCTCTTATTTCATAGCAGCATATCGTATGTTTTATGTCTTGGTCTGCAAGGTGGCAATGACAGGACATAAAAAAAGTATGTGCACCAGTTACAAGAAACAAATACTTTTATTGGTAACATAAAAAGTAAGCAGTTCACGATTCTGAAGAGAAGGATGGAAGTAAATCCACTTCTGATAGAAATAAAGATTTCTCGTGATAGTCCAAATAGGTGTCTTTATTGGCATTGGATCAATGTCAGGTTGTTGTGCCAGACTGTTGTGGCCGGTGTCCTGGTCGGTGATGTGCCCAGTGTCCTGTTGTCTTGCTGGGTCAGTGTATTGTGGAAGATCGCTACTGACTGATGGGCTGCAGGCAACAGCAGGCATCGAGCCTGGAGCTGTGACCACACTGTGCCTTTTGTAATCCAGCGGTTGGATTTCTGAGCAGATCATGCAACAGGCAGAAGAAAAGTAGTGCCGTGAACTGTGGTGCCACGGTTGGGTGTCCACGCTACTGGCGGGCGGTGATGGCACCTCCTGCGGAGCGCATTGGAGTGTCGCTTATTCACAGAGGAAAGTTTATATTGCCGCTGTCCTTCGAAGTACACATGGGAAATGTTGTTGTAGTCTGACATGTACCCAGTGCGGTCTGTAAACCAGAATTTGGATTGCCATGTGTCCCTGTCTTCAGTACAGGACACCTAGGAATATGGCAACCCAGTAGTTATGCATTTGTGCATGGTGATTTGTGACCAGACGAGTGGCTGGATACTACAGTGTGGCTTCTAGTCCTGGGAAAATCACATATGAATCAGATCACTTGTCTGTCAGAGAACTCAGATGTGACAGTTTATTTTTATATGTGATTGACAGTACAGTGAGAACTTTAGTTAGAGAAAACATACTGAACTGCATAAGGATAAAATGAAAAACTTCAGTTTCAAGTACAATTATGTATTTAAAAATAACATTCCTTTATCTCCTGACCCAGTGACATTGACGCATTTCCTTTCAGATAGTTACTGTAACGTACTTAGCTACATTTGAACATATACACAAGTATATACATACATTTTCCTACAGTGTTTAGTGTTGAACTTTGCAATGCAGAACTAATCTCCCCCTTTTCTCAATACTTCTTAAATCATGTTGATAAACGTTAGTAAAAGTTCAAGACACTGTGTATACCAATTATTTCCATAAAAAAACATATCTTTGTTACAATTATCATTCCATCCCTGTCACTTCTTTCTAATAATTTTCAGTGTCATATTAGGGTGCAGTGAAGTGAAAAAAATGTACTGTCATATTGGGTGCAACGACATGTACAATATGCAGTGTCAGTGAATCGATGATAAACCATCCTGCCTTACTTTCCAAAACAAGAACATGCACATCATCATCAGCAGTCATACAAAATAACTGTGCTAGTTAAATAACATCATCATTGCAACAAGATTACATACCAGTAGTGATGCAAATGATAACATAGAAGACCTACTGAGTAAGGCTGCAAATCAAGTACCGAAGATGACTGATATATGAGTTGATAAATTAATAAACATATATTCCATATTACTCGTGTATCTCTTCCATGTTCATATACGAGATTGAATTAAAACTTAAATAAAACTATGTGTATGGTTATAATGCATTCTTTACATCATATGTGAGTGCTTCAGATCTTTTTGGTAAAGTGAGTATGAGTCAAAGCATTGTTTCTGTCTTGTTTACTCTTCAGAGCTCATAGTGTATGTACACCTACAGGTAACATAGTTTTGAATGACTTGACTGACTTAGTTCCTGTCGTTCCCTCTGGAACATAGGGCCGTGACGAAATTCCTCCACCTGGTACAATTTCTAGCAAGTATCTTCACTTCACTCAAGGTTTTCCCATCCTCTGCAGCTTCTCTCTCAATCGTTCTTTTCCACATCTATTTAGGACAACCAGTTTGCTGATTCCTTGAGGTTTCCAATCCAATGCCACCCTTTTAACAACTCCATCTGGTTTCCTCAATGTATGCCCAATACAGCTCCATTTTCTTTTCTTGATTTGTATATTGAGTGGTTGCTGTTTTGTCTCCCTCCAAAGATCTTCATTTGTCATTATATCTGGCCATCTCACATTTAAAATATGCCGGAGACAGTGGTTGATAAAAACTTGGAGCTGGTTTTTGATGTTGTTAGTCACCTCCCAAGTTTCACAACCATACAACAGAACAGCCTTCACATTGCTATTGAAATGCCGGAGTTTGGTCTTCTTTGAAATGTTCCTTTTTCTCCAAACAGGGTACCATTGTACAAACGCACCATTTGCTTTGTGGATGCGACTACGGACGTACTCCTCAGCGCCTCCTGTAATCATGACTATACTTCTGGGATAGAAGAAAGATTGGACCTGTTCTACGTCCTCTCCATTAATGACCAGCCTATTTGTGGTAGTTGAATTTATCCGCATTTCTTTGGTTTTGCGAACATTTATCTTGAGGCCTGCAACTTCCGCCTCTCTCTGTAATCTGGCCACTTTCTCTTCAGTGTCTCGTTATTGTTGAGCCATTAAGCAGATGCCGTCTGCGAAATCTAGATCTTTGAGCCTTTCCCGCATCCCCCATTACACACCTCTCTTCTGTTCCCCCATCACTCTCTTCATCACATGGTCCAACACCAAAAGAAATAGTGTTGTCGAAAGAATACACCCTTGTTGTACTCCTGAATTAACTTGGAAAGGCTCTGTTAGTTCTCCATTATGTAGTACTTGGCGTTCATAGTCTTCATACATTTCCTTGATGATGTTAATAATCTTTGTTGGAATGCCATATTTTGCAAGTGTATCCCATATGACTCTTCGATTGACAGAGTTGAAAACCTTTTAAAAGTCAATGAAGGTAAGGTAGAGGATGTGTTGCCACTCCACACTTTGTTCCAGAATAATTCTGAGAGTATTGATAAGGTCCACAGAGCTTCAATGTTTTCTAAAACCCACCTGCTCTCTACTCAGCTGTGCTTCCACAGAATCCTTAATGTGGTTTAAAATGATCCTTGAAAGTACCTTACTCACTACTGACAATAGGGCAATGCCCTTTTCCCCGCCAGTTGTTGCAGTTGGTAACATCTCCTTTTTTGGGTATCACCTCGATAATACCTCGTTTCCAATCTGTTGACAGTTTCTCCTCTCTCCATATCTTCTCTAAGAGGATGTACAATAACTCGACAGTGGTGTCCAAGTCTGTTTTCAGCATCTCAGATGTTTTATTATCTGGTCCTGATGCCTTCCCATTCTTGATCAGCTTCAGTGCTATCCGAATTTCTGCTTTTGTGGGTGCATTTACACAATTAGTACCTCCCCTTTCTTATTCCTTACTGGTTGGTTCCTCTCGAAGCTTTTCTTTGAGAGCATCTTAGTGATATCATACAGTTATTTCACATCCCCCCTCTGCAATGCCTGTTCTGCTCTATCAGCCTGTTCATCTATCCATCTTCTGTGGTCTCTTCTCACACTCCTTTTCACTTCCTTATGTGCTGCTCTATAATCATCTTGTGCCTGTGCTTTTTGTTGCCTGGTCCTGCTCTGATTTACTCTTCCTTTGGCCTCCTTTCTATGGGTGATCTTCCTGCAGGTATGTTCGGACATCCATTCTCTCCACAGGCGATTTTTAAGGCCAAGTTGTCTCTCACTCACTTGCGCCTTGTTTCCTCATCAGAGATGTCATAAGATAACATGGGTATTCCCAGATCATACTACAGAAAATCAAATTCACCATATTGTGGTACCCAGGAAGTTCAGGAGGAGCCTGGAAGATGTGCAGAATAGAAGAGGAGCAGACACAAGCAGCGACCACCATCTTGTTACTGCCAGTTTCTGAATGAAGATTGTGGCTTCCAGAAAGAAATTCGAACCAAGGAATAGAATATTTGATGTAGGTAAACTGAAAGATCCACAGATAGCTGAGGGGTTCCAGCTGGAACTCCAGAATAGATTCCAGGTGCTGGAACTGGAGATGGCTGAGGATAAAGGACATGGAGGAAATGTGGACGGAAGTTAATAATACTTTTGTGCAAGTGAGTGAGAGACAACTTGGCTTTAAAAATCACCTGGGTGTTGGGTTTGGATAGTTTTCAATAATAGATGGAATTTATGTGTGGCATTGGTTATGTATGAGTGCATGTCAGTTCATTAAAATTTATTATGTATAACAGAATTGTACACACTTGACCTTTAACCATGAAATATTTTATGTGTTGTTCTGCTTTATCAATCGTAAGAAGTTGTATATATTGAGGTCAGTCAGTGAATAGAATGATAATACACGGGTACAGTTTAGGTTACCAAGGCAAGTCCCAATTAACTCCTCTCATCCTCCATTATATATGCCTCTGGATCAACAGTTTAGTGCCAAGTGCCAACTCATTCTAGATCAGTAGTTACATACAATAAGTTGTATATAGTAAAAATGGATAATGATATTCTGAGCACAACCGCAATCACCATTATCTCAAGACAGTTTGAATTGTGACCCTGAGGTACAGTTTAGATTGACATACTTATTGTGCAGTCTTCACATAAGTGTATATGAAAAGGTATTATCTATTGACAAAGTGTAGAACAGAAACATAATAGCTCACTCATGAATTCAGCTTGTGAAATACTGATATTGGCTGATAAACAAACGTAAGTCTAAGTGCAAAAAGGACAGATGTGAGTCATATTTCAAACAGGCAAACCATTAGATCACAAAAAGTTTGGTGTCACTAAGTTTATGAAGTTCAAATAATAATTCATTTGGTGTATAATGTCATAAGTGAATAAACTCTTGATGGCACAAACGAATGAAAGGGTACAGTAGCATCAAAACTAACATTATCTACAATTCTTTTGCTACCCACAGTGACTTAAGTGATTAGTACTTGTATAATGATCCTCACTATATAAAATATAACAACGAAAGCAATCGATTGCATGGATGAAAAAAAAATCCGCTCACCAAACGGCGGCAAAACATGCACATAAAAGAAGATTAGAATAATGCAAGCATTCAGAGCCAGTGGCTCCTTCTTCCAGCAGAAGGGTTAAAGGTGAAGGAAGAGGAGTGAAGGAAAAGGACTGAAGAGAGCTAGGAAAAAGGGTAGATTTTGGTAAAGTCACCCAGAACCGCAGGTTGGGGGAGACTTAACCGGACAGGATGAGAAGAAAAGACTGATTGTTGGGGATTGCACCGGATGAGATTTGAAAGACTCTCAGATTTTGTATTCAACTGACTATATAATATATATTTAAAAACAAAGATGATGTAACTTACCATATGAAAGCACTGACAGGTCGATAGAAACACAAGCAGACACATACATACACACAAAATTCAAGCTTTCGCAACAAACTGTTGCCTGATCAGGAAAGAGGGAAAGAGAGGGAAAAACAAAAGGAAGTGGGTTTTAAGGGAGAGGGTAAGGAGTCATTCCAATCCCGGGAGCGGAAAGACTTACCTTAGGGGGAAAAAAGGACGGGTATACACTCGCACACACACACATATCCATCCACACATATACAGACACAAGCAGACATATTTAAAGACAAAGAGTTTGGGCAGAGATGTCAGTCGAGGCGGAAGTGCAGAGGCAAAGATGATGTTGAATGACAGGTGAGGTATGAGTGGCGGCAACTTGAAATTAGCGGAGATTGAGGCCTGGTGGGTAACGGGAAGAGAGGATATATTGAAGAGCAAGTTCCCATCTCCGGAGTTCGGATAGGTTGGTGTTGGTGGGAAGTATCCAGATAACCCGGACGGTGTAACACTGTGCCAAGATGTGCTGGCCGTGCACCAAGGCATGTTTAGCCACAGGGTGATCCTCATTACCAACAAACACTGTCTGCCTGTGTCCATTCATGCGAATGGACAGTTTGTTGCTGGTCATTCCCACATAGAATGCATCACAGTGTAGGCAGGTCAGTTGGTAAATCACGTGGGTGCTTTCACATGTGGCTCTGCCTTTGATCGTATACACCTTCCGGGTTACAGGACTGGAGTAGGTGGTGGTGGGAGGGTGCATGGGACAGGTTTTACACCGGGGGCAGTTACACGGATAGGAGCCAGATGGTAGGGAAGGTGGTTTGGGGATTTCATAGGGATGAACTAACAGGTTACGAAGGTTAGGTGGACGGCGGAAAGACACTCTTGGTGGAGTGGGGAGGATTTCATGAAGGATGGATCTCATTTCAGGGCAGGATTTGAGGAAGTTGTATCCCTGCTGGAGAGCCACATTCAGAGTCTGGTCCAGTCCCGGAAAGTATCCTGTCACAAGTGGGGCACTTTTGTGGTTCTTCTGTGGGGGATTCTGGGTTTGAGCGGATGAGGAAGTGGCTCTGGTTATTTGCTTCTGTACCAGGTCGGGAGGGTAGTTGCGGGATGCGAAAGCTGTTGTCAGGTTGTTGGTGTAATGGTTCAGGGATTCCGGACTGGAGCAGATTTGTTTGCCATGAAGACCTAGGCTGTGGACGGACATGTAAAGCTGGCCGTTGGACAGGTGGAGGTCAACGTCAAGGAAAGTGGCATGGGATTTGGAGTAGGACCAGGTGAATCTGATGGAACCAAAGGAGTTGAGGTTGGAGAGGAAATTCTGGAGTTCTTCTTCACTGTGAGTGCAGATCATGAAGATGTCATCAATAAATCTGTACCAAACTTTGGGTTGGCAGGCCTGGGTAATCAAGAAGGCTTCCTCTAAGCAACCCATGAATAGGTTGGCGTACGAGGGGGCCATCCTGGTACCCATGGCTGTTCCCTTTAATTGTTGGTATGTCTGGCCTTCAAAAGTGAAGAAGTTGTGGGTCAGGATGAAGCTGGCTAAGGTGATGAGGAAAGAGGTTTAAGGTAGGGTGGCAGGTGATCAGCATGAAAGGAAATGCTCCATCGCAGTGAGGCCCTGGACGTGTGGAATATTTGTGTACAAGGAAGTGGCATCAATGGTTACAAGGATGGTTTCCGGGGGTAACACATTGGGTAAGGATTCCAGGATTTCGAGAAAGTGGTTGGTGTCTTTCATGATGGATGGGAGACTGCATGTAACGGGTTGAAGGTGTTGATCTACGTAGGCAGAGATACGTTCTGTGGGGGCTTGGTAACCAGCTACAATGGGGTGGCCGGGATGATTGGGTTTGTGGATTTTAGGAAGAAGGTAGAAGGTAGGGGTGCGGGGTGTCGGTGGGGTCAGGAGGTTGATGGAGTCAGGTGAAAGGTTTTGCAGGGGGCCTAAGGTTCTGAGGATTCCTTGAAGCTCCACCTGGACATCGGGAATGGGGTTACCTTGGCAAACTTTGTATGTGGTGTTGTCTGAAAGCTGACGCAGTCCCTCAGCCACATACTCCCGACGATCAAGTACCACGGTCGTGGAACCCTTGTCCACCGGAAGAATGACGATGGATCGGTCAGCCTTCAGATCACGGATAGCCTGGGCTTCAGCAGTGGTGATGTTGGGAGTAGGATTAAGGTTTTTTAAGAAGGATTGAGATGCAAGGCTGGAAGTCAGAAATTCCTGGAAGGTTAGGAGAGGGTAATTTTGAGGAAGAGGAGGTGGGTCCCGCTGCGACAGAGGACGGAACTGTTCCAGGCAGGGTTCAATTTGGATGGTGTCTTGGGGAGTTGGATCATTAGGAGTAGGATTAGGATCATTTTTCTTCGTGGCAAAGTGATATTTCCAGCAGAGAGTAAGAGTGTAGGACAGTAAATCTTTGACGAGAGCCGTTTGGTTGAATCTGGGAGTGGGGCTGAAGGTGAGGCCTTTGGATAGGACAGAGGTTTCGGATTGGGAGAGAGGTTTGGAGGAAAGGTTAACTACTGAATTAGGGTGTTGTGGTTCCAGATTGTGTTGATTGGAATTTTGAGGTTTTGGAGGGAGTGGAGCTGGAAGTGGGAGATTGAGTAGATGGGAGAGACTGGGTTTGTGTGCAATGAGAGGAGGTTGAGGTTTGCTGGAAAGGTTGTGAAGGGTGAGTGAGTTGCCTTTCCAGAGGTGGGAAACCAGGAGATTGGATAGTTTTTTGAGGTGGAGGGTGGCATGCTGTTCTAATTTACGGTTGGCCTGTAGGAGGATGCTCTGAACAGCCGGTGTGGATGTGGGAGAGGAAAGATTAAGGACTTTTTTTAAGGATAGGAGTTGACGGGTGTGTTCATTGGCTGAGTTGATGTGTAGGTGAAGGATTAGGTGGGTGAGGGCAATGGATTGTTCAATTTGGAACTGGTATAGGGACTGATGGAAAGAAGGGTTGCAGCCAGAGATGGGAACTTTAAGTGTGAGGCCTTTGGGGGTAATGCCAAATGCCAGACAAGCCTGAGAAAATAGAATATGGGAGCGTAATCTGGCTAGGGCGAAGGCATGTTTGCGGAGGGAATGTAAATAAAACTTAATGTGGTCGTTGTGGGGGTGTTGTGAGGGTGACATGGTATTAGAAGGTGGAAAGTGTAACATGAGGAAATGAAAATGAAAATAAAAATATATGGGGAGGGATAAAGGTGGACTGGAAAGTAAGTGGAGAGCTGGTGTGAAAAAAGGCGAAAAGGTGTTGGTTACATCTGGGCTAGGTTGGACTTGGGTTGGTAGACAACGATGTGCACAAAGGTTAGGTGGTTGTGTTGCCGCCAAAACACGTTAAAGGAAGGAGAAATTTGGGAAAATTTCGAAAAAACTGCGTGTAATACATTAAAAGGAGTGGTTTTGTGGTGGCAAATTATGAAAATGAGGCTAACAATTGTCTGACGAAGAAATAAGGACGTTAAAACCTGTGGGAAGCGGCTAAAAATTATCAGTGATGTGGGAAAAACGGAAATGGAAATAAAGCGAAAGTTATTAGAACTAGCCGAAATGGTTGTTTAAAAGGTGAAAGGAACTGTTTGTGAACTAGAAATGGTGGATTTTATAGCGGCGGTAGTGTTGAAAGCGGCAAAAAAAACTTTTTTGGTTATGGTTTGGAAGTGGGTTACGTATTATTGAGTATATATAGGCGGGATAAAGTTGTAATGCAGATTACGGTAAAAAGGAGAAGGTGAATACAAAGTGAAACTACTGGCAAAAACAGAAAGAGAAAATAAGATTACAGAAAAGATTTTGAAATGCAACAGTGACAATAACAAATGTAATTGTTGGGTTCAAATTAATGATATCAATATAATAGAGGGAAACATTCCACGTGGGAAAATTATAAAATGTTTGCCAACCATTCATGTGTGACAACAAGCCTTTTTTTCCAAAAACTAGTACTTTTTAGTAAATGCAAAATTAATCACAACATGATAAGATCTTTCAGTTGACAGTAAGAAAGCTATATAGTGTATCTTGACATAATATATCACTGACAAAAGATGAAATATTTAAAATGTAACATGTTGTTGCATACAGTTGATCGTTATAGATTCATAAGTTATAATATATTAGAGCTTAGCTTGATAACATATGGATATTCCAAATAGTTTTCCAGACTCTTGTACAGAACTGGTGTCTACAAAATATCCAGTAAAGTGAGAATTATCTTTAACCTCTATTTGTGTATTATTTTCTGCATTTTTGTTGTTGTGCACCAACTCAGCTGACTAATTAACAGTACACTCTTTTTAACTACTTCATGATTGTAAATAACATCAGCAACTGGACGTTAGAAACATCTTGTGTATGTAACAATTCTTTTTGTGAATGGATCTCTACATATGTTTCAGCATTTACAAAATAAATTGAACACTTGATTTCTCTTTGTGATATTATGGACCAAGTAAATATTTGATTCTCATCTTCAAACTTACTCTGGTATTGCTTTATCCTACTTTGTACTCTTAAGAATGTATGCACAACTGAACATGTAAGACAGGTAGAAATACAAGTATTAGCAGAAAAAGTTGCATAAGACAGACACAGAGATCTGTATGAGAAAATATGACATCAGAAACATGAAGCGTGGAAGGAAATGTAACATGGCTGGTACCCTTGCATTTGCCATATGCACAATACACAATAGAGTGTGCATCTTCCCTGAGGGAGTTTACTAACGGCAGTTGTACAATGATGTAAATTCTGACAAGCTTAGTGTTTTATCTAGATTTTTCTTGGCGTTTCTCCAAGGCAAAAGATGTTTTAGTTATTAGTATTGATTTCAAATGGTATGCTTTTAACAGTGTAACATTTCTCACCTCATGAATTTTTTTATTTTATTTTGGATATACTGTTCTGTAAGCATTTGGATGAGGGTTTTCCTGTATCTCAAGTGGCCCAATGTAAATGTCAAAAAATTTCTTAATTTCACTGTTAATTTCTGTAGATTTCTTATAACATTTTGCTTAAATAAGATCAGAGATTTCAGACTGTGTAACCTACACTTTATTGTCATGCCTCTGTTTTCTCCTACTATGACCTATCCCATGGTTTTTCTATTTCCTCCCTCTCATCAACAGTGATGCGTTTATACATCGGTTATTCTATTAATTCATTGATTACGTTAGTAGATTTCTCATCATAAAGTATTTCGTATGATGAAAAACTGGTGGGTGAGTGCTGCAGACTGTTTCATACTGCTTCAAAGCAACTAATGTATTCTATCCAGTTTGAATGATCTTTACTCCAATATGTTCTACACAGCCGAACTACCTCTCTCATGTATCTCTCAGCTGGATTACATGACAGAGAATAAACTAAAATTAGTACATGTTTTATGTTTTTCTTATCAGCAAAATTTTTCCATGCTTTTAAAGTGAACTGACTCCCACTATCAGAAAGAATTGCCATTAGGAACACCGATATTTTGAAAATAGTCTTAAGTGATCTTTAATATGTTTTTCTTATTTGTTGCTTTCTTCAAAGGATACAATTTTATAACTTGGATAATAAATACACCATAACAAATATAAGTTTCCTGTTCTTATCATGATTCTGATTCCTCCTAAATTGATTACCAATCCTTCTAATCTCTGTTTCATGTTTTACTGTTTTCATTTATTTAATTTTGAAATTTCTCTCCTCATCCCAATTGACATTCATACATTCACCTCCCCTCCTCCCTGCCCCCACACCAGGTAACCTAGATAAAGTGTCTGCAGTTACATTGTCCTTACCTTTTATACACAAGGGTGGTTTGAAAAGTTCTCGGAATCACTACGATTTGTTCACGTGATATTCATTAGACTGTTGTCTTTAAACACTTGCCATGTCAGTGCTCTTGAAAGAGAGCTGTGGTGGAGATGTCACTCTGTTGTTGTTCCCGCATAGTGATTTGCGAAGATGGAAAAATTCGAAATTCGAGCAGTGATTAAGTACTTCATAAAGAAAGGTATGAAAGCAAAGAACATTCACCCCAATTTCCAGAATACACTGAGGGACTCTGCTCCTTCATATTCAACTGTTGCCAAGTGGACAAATGAATTTAAATTTGGTCGGCAGAGCTTAGATGATGATCAGCGCAGTGGTTGGCCAAGTTGTGTCACTACTCTAGAAATCATTGCAAAAGTGCACAAAATGATCATGGAGGATTGCTGATTGAAAGTATGTGGAATTGCTCATGCTCGCCAGATGTCATCAAGGGTATATCACATTTTAATTGAAGAATTAGAAATGAAAAAAATATCTGCAAGATGAATGCAGTGACTCTTGACGCTGGATCAAAAAGGCATGAGAGTGGACATACGGAACAATGTTTGACCCATTTTAGGAGAAAGGAACAAGAGTTTTTGCACCGGTTTGTGACCACAGATGAAACTTGGGTGTGCTGCTGTACCCCAAAGACAAAACAACAGTCAAGGCAGTCGAAACATGCTGATTGTCTGCCAGCAAAGAAAGTAAAGACAATTCCTTAGGCGGGAAAGGTCATGGCATCAGTGTTCTGGGATGCAGAGGGGATTCTGATTGTAGATTATCTCCCCACTGAGCAAACAATTACTGGAGAATACTATGATAACCTCCTGGACAAATTGCAATAAAAGATACCTGAAAAAAGGCTAGGCTTAGCAAGGAAGAAAGTCATCTTCCATCAAGACAATGCGTGCTCGCACATATGTGCCATCGTCATGGCAAAATTACACAAACTAAGGTACAAATTATTGCCACACCCGCCTTATTCACCTTTAATGGCTTCGTCAGACTTCCATCTCTTCCCAAAACTGAAAATTTTTCTTGGTGGACGAAGATTCACTTCAGACGAAGAATTGATAGCCGGAGTTGACAACTATTTTGCAGACCTGGATGAAACTCATTTTTGAGATGGCACCAAGGCACTGAAACATCATTGAACAAAGTGCATTAATCTATAAGGAGACTACATTGAAATATAAAAAAAGTTTTAGTGATGTAAGTACTTCTTTTCTATTCCATTCCAAGAACTTTTCGATCCACCCTTGTATTTTACTGTATCATCAAACATATAGCGACTACTCTACGCACGTCAGTTGCTGTGGTCCCATGCAGTATCTCCATTCGAGCCATCTTGAGATGCAATTGTGACATGAGTTGAGTGACTGTGTGGTGACAAATGAGTGGTGTCAGCTGCCAAGTTTGTATCCACCACTTGGAGTGCTGTGTTAATGTTTATTACTTACTCCTTGGAGTTGTTAATCATTTAGTTTATGTTTATTCTGTTCTCTGCTTCCTGTATATTGCCAACTCACTTGTAGCAACTGATTCTTTCCATTCTGGGTGTTTTTTTCTTTTTTGAGTTAGTAAAACTGTTCAAGCCTATTCTCAGTGTGTGACTGAGCACTGATTAAATATGAGTAGCAGTGCTGACCCCCGGTATGTAGATTGGCTGCCCACCTTGTAATTCTACTGTGATATAACTTACATTCCTGGATATAACATAGAGCTTTGTAATAGGATTAAACTATGTTTTTGTGTCCCAGTAAATAATTCCAGAATTTCATAAACCCCCATACAAAGGCCAGAAGTTGCTTCTCAGTAACAGTGTGCTTCTTTCCATGTTTTTTTAACGTTTTACTTGCAAAGGCAATTAATGATGTTCTATGTTCCCATCAATTATCTTCTTCTGGAATAGGTGTACTCCTAATCCAGAATTACTACTGTTTATCTAGAAACAATATGGTAGTGGAAGATCATGTATGTGTAGTATTCACTTTTATGATTTTGTCCCTTTCTCACATCAAAAGTAACTTGGCATTTCTCTGTCAGGGTTGCCACAAGTTCTAGAAATCGGGGAATTTCAAACATGTCAGGGGAGTCAGGGAAATATAATGGAAATTTGGAAAGTTGAAACACTGGAAAAATCTCGTTTTTGTCTCAGTAGATGAAATAATTTGTTTACTGGAATGAGATGTCATGCATTGTCACTGGCTGGGCACAGCTGAGTACATGCGCCACTTCCCTACTGCCTCATTCGTACTGCTTCTCCTTTTCCTACCATTCCCCTCAGCTTGCAGTCAGTGCTGCCACCACATTTTGCCACTAGTCAACGAGAGGCAGGGAGGTGTGAGTAGTGGTTTGTTTGGATCTGATTCTAAGAGATTATTGCCGCAACGGCCAGAGATGGCAGTCATGTATGCATGAGTTTTGTCTGAGTGAGTGTGTTTTCTCTCATTTTCTGACAAAGGCTATGACCAAAAATTTAGTTGTGAGAGTACGACTGTCTTTTCTATGTGCCTGTCTGCAGCTCAGTGATGTTCTTTAAGGTGAGTTGCTATCTACCCTCATTAGCATTGATTGTCAGAGTATTTGTGCAAGTTATCTGCTGCATGGATTGATCACTGCAGTCCCATTTCATCAACATGGCGTCTGTGATATGTGAATAGCTGGTCCCACAAGTGGACTTCCATGATGGGCCAAAATCTCAGGCCATTTCTGCAGGTATCTCTAATGGATTAGGCCTGCCGATCTAAAGCCCATTGTTTCCCAATAATGTGCAAGTCCTGCCCATCGGATCTAGTCTCACTGATCTGCCTGCAATGCCACACACAAGGACCCAGGACTGCGTTGCTCCTCGGCGGGCCAGAGTGGACGGGCAATGGATTTCAGGAATTGCAACTGTCTCACCATAACTACATTGTACAGTGTGGCATTTTATAGAAATTTTATTTATTCTAGTACATTTTGGCACTTTGAAAATAATTTATATATTAGAAAGTACACTGAAGTAAACTGGTGTAGGCATGTGTATTCAAATACAGATATATGTAAACAGGTAGAAGATGGCACTGTTATTGGCAATGCCTACAGATTGGAAAATTGCGAAGGTCGCACCAGTGTTTAAGAAGGGTAGTAAGAGTAATCCATTGAACTACAGACCTATAGTCCGCAGCTCGTGGTCGTGCAGTAGCGTTCTCACTTCCAGCGCCCGGGTTCCTGGGTTCGATTCCCTGCGGGGTCAGGGATTTTCTCTGCCTCGTGATGACTGGGTGTTGTGTGCTGTCCTTAGGTTAGTTAGGTTTAAGCAGTTTTAAGTTCTAGGGGACTGATGACGATAGATGTTGAGTTCCATAGTGCTCAGAGCCATTTGAACAGACCTATATCATTGACGTCGGTTTGCAGTAGGGTTTTGGAGCATATACTGTATTCAAACATTATGAATCACCTCGAAGGGAACAATCTATTGATACGTAATCAGCATGGTTCAGAAAACATTGTTCTTGTGCAATGCAGCTAGCTCTTTATTCGCACGAAGTAATGGCCGCTATCGACAGGGGATCTCAAGTTGATTCCGTATTTCTAGATTTCCGGAAAGCTTTTGACACTGTTCCTCACAAGCGACTTCTATTCAAGCTGCAGGCCTATGGGGTATCATCTCAGTTGTGCGACTGGATTCATTATTTCCTGTCAGGAAGGTCGCAGTTCGTAGTAATAGACGGCAAATCATCGAGTAAAACTGAAGTGATATCAGGTGTTCCCCAGGGAAGCGTCCTGGGACCTCTGCTGTTCCTCATCTATATAAATGACCTGGGTGACAATCTGAGCAGTTCTCTTGGGTTGTTCACAGATGATGCTGTAATTTAGCGTCTAGTAAGGTCATCCGAAGACCAGTATCAGTTGCAAAGTGATTTAGAAAAGATTGCTGTATGGTGTGGCAGGTGGCAGTTGATGCTAAATAACGAGAAGTGTGAGGTGATCCACATGAGTTCCAAAAGAAATCCATTGGAATTCGATTACTCGATAAATAGTACAATTCTCAAGGCTGTCAATTCAACTAAGAACCTGGGTGTAAAAATTACGAACAACTTCAGTTTTGAAAGACCACATAAATAATATTGCGGGGAAGGCAAGCCAAAGGTTGCATTTCATTGGCAGGACACTTAGAAGATGCAACAAGTTCATTAAAGAGAAAGCTTACACTACACTCATTCGGCCTCTGTTAGAATATTGCTGCGAGGTCTGGGATCCTTACCAGGTGGAATTGACCGAGGACATCGAAAGGGTGCAAAAAAGGGCAGCTTATTTTGTATTATCGCGTAATAGGGGAGAGAGTGTGGCAGATATGATACCCGAGTTGGGATGGAAGTCATTAAAGCAAAGACGTTTTTCGTCGCGGCGAGATCTATTTACGAAACTTCAGTCACCAACTTCTCTTCCAAATGCGAAAATATTTTGTTGAGCCCAACCAACATAGGTAGGAATGATCATCAAAATAAAATAAGAGAAATCAGAACTCAAACTGAAAGGTTTAGGTGTTCATTTTCCCGCGCGCTGTTCAGGAGTGGAATGGTAGGGAGATAGTATGATTGTGGTTCGATGAACCCTCTGCCAAGCACTTAAATGTGAATTGCAGAGTAATCATGTATATGTAGATGTATAAGACAACAAGTGTCTGGCGCAGTTGTTAGATCAGTTACTGCTGCTGCAATACGAAGTTATCAAGATTTAAATGAGTTTGAACATGGTGTTGTAATCAGAGCATGGGCGAGGGGACTCAGCATCTCCGAGGTAGCAATGAAGTGGAGATTTTTTCCATACAACCATTTCACAAGTGTACCATGAATATCAAGAATCTGGTAAAACATCAAATCTCTGACTTCGCTATGACCGAACAAGACCCTCAAAAATGGGAACAATGACAACTGAAGAGAATCATTCAAAGTGACGAAAGTGCAGCCCTTCAGCAAATTGCCGCAGTTTCAATGCTGGGCCATCAACAAGTGTTAGCGTGTGAACCATTCAACGAAAGATCATCAATAAGGGTTTTTGGTTCTGAGGGCCGACTCGTGTACCCTTGGTGACTGCATGACACAAAGCCTTGGACTTTTGGTGACTGGAAACCTGTTGCCTGGCCGGATGGTCTTGTTTCAAGTTGTATCAAGCATATGGATGTGTACAGGTATGGATTCAACATCATGAATCCATGGACACTGCATGTCAGCAGGGGACTGTTGAAGCTGGCATCGGCTCTGTAATGGTCTGAGGCATGTGCAGTTGGAGTAATATGGCACCCTGATATATCTAGATGCGACTCTGGCAGGTGACACTTAGTAAGCATCCTGTCTGATCACCACATCCATTCATGTTCATTGTGCATTCTGACAGACTTGGATAGTTCCAGTAGGACAATGCGACACCCCACAGGTCCAGAATTGCTACAGAGTGGCTCCAGAAACTCTCTTCTCAGTTTAAACATTCTTGCTGGCCACCAGAGTCCCCAGGCATAAACATTATTGATCATATCTGGGATGTCTTGCAACATGCTGTTCAGAAGAGATCTCCACCCCCTTGTGCTCTTCCGGATTTATGGACGGCACTGGAGGATTCATGATGTCAGTTCCCTCCAGCACTACTTCAGACGTGTCCATGGGACGTCGTGTTGTGACACTTCATATCGTCGCTGTATCTGCTTCAGAACAAATTCCACCTTTTGGATGTGTGAATAACAGTTTCATGTCATCACAATCAACTTTTGGTTTAACAATCCAACCCATGCACAAACTGAAATTTTCATTCAGATCATCTAGCACTAAATAACTTTGTACAAAAGAATCATTATTTATTTTAAATGATAATAAAACTTGCCATTTCACCATCTTACTATATCTACGTGTAGCACCTTTGATTTTAATTTGTCCTACAAGATATTCAACAAATGTTTTCCCAGTCTCTGTCGTATCACTTAACTTTCCTGACCCCACTCATAGGACTTCCAGTGCCAACCAGGCAATTTCCTTTCCAATTACCTGTTCATTCACAAATGTGTGAACTCCTTTGAACATCACTTTTAACATTATTCTCACTTTCATCTAACAAATCATCTTCTATTTCTTTAAATTCCATGCCTTTCCTGTCTTGAGTTAACTGTTTTACATTAGCAAAGTGGCCAAAGGTATGTTACCGTCTGTTAACTCATTATTTGTTTTAGAATTACCATCAGCTTGCAGTGTGACTTGAAATAACAGGTACACCTTTACATGTTTTTAAGAGTTTTACTACTCGAAGTGATATAGGTGGTCCATCACAAATAACAGCTCAGCAATGAACCTCGAACTCCCCAGCTCACCTCCTTGTATACACTTTCAAACTATTGCGTCATTGAAAATCTTACTAACTTGATCTATTGATAAAATACTTTACTTGAGCTGTGGGACACAACCACTTGAAAATTATGTCATTGTTGATTTTTTCAGTTTTCAGTAATTACAATTAAAAAGTATTTCATCATGGCAATTTGACATAATACAGAAATGTATGACATAAACACTGATATTTGATTCACACACACACACAAAATTAGCCTCAACAACAATGATTAACACTTTAATTTACATTAAAAATGTGGAATAAACAGTGGTTTTGAAAATTTCATTAATTGCTCAATAACAAAATCAAATACAGCGCTACAACACTGTTTTTGACATGCATTTTAACAGAGCTTTCAGATAACATTTACAGCAATTTTGTATTTAACACAGAAAGTATCTTTTGACAATTTATTTTCATGTCTTGGGTTTCATTATTTCATTAGACTCACTAATTACTTTGAATATCAGTAAACTTAGATATATACATTGCTTATAAAGATGGGTAATAGTAGTTTATAGTATTCTGCTTTATGTATATTAGCTGATGAACAAAAATGAGGAACTTGGTCTAACACATTTTCATTATATGCTAACTAAAATGGAGTATTACAGTTTTAGATGTTGCTACCAATTGACCAAGTTTTATGGGCTTGATATTTTAGTAATCGTTTGCATATTACTTTGTCCACTTGGTAGAGATTACTACTTTGTTTACAATTCAGACATTATGGTTTTCTTGTTCTTCATTTAATTTGGTATTTTTGCACATGATACAGTTCTGTATTAAGGTAACATACAAAATAGATCCATTACATTCTGATAATAGTACTGGAATATGGGCAGTGGCTAGCCCTCAATGAACTAAGGGTTATTGTAATGATCTGTCCGAGTCGCTTTCTATTCTAGCTTGTTACGTTTCAGATGCTAATGACTGCATTGTTGTGTATACTAAATATAAAACACCATAATCATAATTGGCTACAGTGTTATGGATAGAGGACGGTGTATAAAGCCATTGAACTGCTTTCTGTTAGTAAATTGGTGGCCCCTTCCAGTGGGTCAGCTTGAACTGTCAGTGTGTAGGCTGCTGTGCGCAGACCCTATTGACTCTCAGGGTGGGAAATGTCAATTTTGATTGATTGTAAGCTACCAGTAACCTCAGAATTCCTTTATTCCATAAATTCAAACAGTGTTACATTGGTGTGGTGATACTCTTTAATGTATGACAGACTAATAGCAGGGGACTGTGGGAAGCAAGGGAGCACGTGAATTAGCAGTTTGGCAGGATATAGGCACCAGGTCAATAGCAATTTCAGTGCATCTTGTCTCTCATCAGGCTGGTGCGGCTCTAGCTTGGTATGCAGTGGCAACACAGCAGTCTGGTTGCTGCAGGCTGACCCAGATCCACATGTTACAACACACTGATGGTTTTGGCCTTCTCAGTGCAGATATTCCATTGGTCTGTGTCACTCTGCTACTGTCGCAGCTGTTGCATTTTTGCATCACAACTTCCCACATATATCATGATTTCCCAGTATATGTCATGTCCGAGGCTTTGCACACACACATTGTTCTTAATGTAGGAAATGGTCTTGTACTTGGACCACTTGCCTCACATTGTTCCATGGCTAGTGCCTTGGAGGATAAATAGATTTCCTTGCAATACAAATTATTAATGAAGTCCAAGCTTGCCAATCATAAATTTTTTATGCATAACCAAAAATATGCAAAAATTAAACTTTTTGCCTATAGTGATATACATTGAGTTCGATTTATTGCTGTTTAGTATGGTTTATAACTCATTTGTTCCTTTTTAAATCATTATGTGACTAGCGATTATGCTACAACTTTATTATTCATTCATTTATCAATGCAGTTGAAGCTTACATAACTTAATTATAGAGTTAAAACTCTTGAGTATGAGCTTCTGCATGAATAACAAATCCTAAAATTTTGCATTGCAGTTTATTTTATTTATGCAGTGTCTTTGCCATTGATTTCAGAATTCTCGATCTTGCTTAAAAAGATAGAGATGTGTCTCACAAATAATTATTAATTTTGGGTAATATATGGAATGCCAATTGCATTCTTTTTTTATTTATTTATTTATTTATTCATCCGTGGAACAATAAATATTGTATGGATATCGTCAGATTACAATACATGAGCACACATACATTTACAATTAAACAGGTTTCTCTTATTTTGTGTAGTTTTTATAACTAGTCATACACACATTTATAATTACATAATATTTTGGTGATAATGTCATATGTTGCTAATAATCTACATCTATGTTAAATATTCTTTTACAGTATAACAACTTTTACTTACTAAAAAGGTTTTAAGCTTTTGTCTGAAAGTGAGGGGCTCATTTATTTCTTTAATTTCTTGTGGTAATTTGTTATACAGTTTTATCCCATTATAAAATATACTTTTTTGTGTCTTTGCCTTGTTCTTTCTATCTAGATGGAGGTGGTGACAAGCTCTTGTTTCATGGTCATGTATTAGGCTGTTTGTGTTGTACAATTTGAGATTTTTCTTAATGAACATTATGTTCTGAAAGATATACTCACAAGAAACAGTTAGAATTCCTAGCTTTCTAAATAATTCTAGACAGTGGGCCTTGTTGTTGCTATTTGTTATTATCCTTATGGCTCTTTTTTGTACTTTGAACACAGTTTGTATGTTACTGGCACTTGTTCCCCAAAACGTGATCCCATAGCTGAGGACTGAGTGTAGATATCCATAATATGTTATTTTAAGACAGGTATTATTGCATACCAGTGCAAGGATTCTAAGAGCATAGCATGCTGTGGATAATTTCTTTGCCAAAATGTTGACATGGTTTGTCCATTTCAGTTGGTTGTCTACATTCATCCCTAAGAATTTGGTACTTGTTACACATTCTAATTCATTATTATTAACTTTTATTCTAGTGGCATTGTGTTTTTTGTTCAATTTGAAGTTAATATAGTTAGTTTTCTTTACATTTAGGGTTACTTTATTTTTTAATGACCAGTTGTGGACATCATTGAGAGCCTCGTTTGCTCTTTCTGACAGTTGTGTTGGATTTTCACCTGTTATTATTATGTTGTTGTTATCAGCAAAAAGTATTTTTTCGCCATGTCTGATACTTTGTGGGAAGTCGTTAATGTATATAAGAAACAATATTGTGCCTAATACACTTCCCTGTGGGACGCCTATATTCACATTTTCTGGGTCAGACAGGTGTTTTATAAGGGAATTGTTTGAAACTTGTGATATCTCAACTCGTTGAACTCTGTTTTCCAAGTATGATTTGAACCACTTCTTTGTCACACCTCTTATTCCTATTTGCCCTAATTTATGAAGTAAGATTTTGTTGTCAACTGTATCAAAGGCCTTGGACAAGTCTAAAAAGATAGCACTTACATTATCACCTTTGTTCAGTGCTTCTAAAATTACTTTAGTGAACTGTGCTATAGCATATTGTGTGCCTTTTCCGGGCCTAAAACCAAATTGGTCATTGGAAAGAAGATTATATTTATTCAGGTAATTTAGCAGTCTCTTTTTGACTAGTATTTCTATTATTTTAGAAATGATAGACAGTATAGAGATCGGCCTGTAGTTCTCTACATTTTCCACATCTCCGTTTTTAAGGATAGGTATAACTTTTGCTTGTTTTAGGTACTCCGGAAAGTATCCAGATTCGAAAGATTCATTAATTATGTCTGTTAATGGGCCCTTTATGGAGTCTATACAATCTTTAATTATGCAGACTGGGATTTCATCAAGTCCTACTGAAGTTTTATTTTTTAGTTCGTGTACTACTAGTGCCACTTCCCTTTCTGTAGTTGGCAAGAGCACCATTGAGTTTGTTGGCTGGTTCTGAGTAGGTAAATCATACGTATCTGGAAATTTCTGCTGTAATTTTTTTGCAATACTACTGAAATATGAGTTTACAAAATCAGCTAATTTTTTAGGGTTACCTACTGATACATCTTTGTTTTTAATATGTGAATTGAGGTCCTTATTAGCAGAGTTAGATGTTTCCTGTTTGACAATGTTCCGGGCTGCTTTGCTCTTGTTTTCAGCTTCAAGTAATATTTTGTTGTTTGAAAGTTTTTTGCGGCTAGCAACACCTTTCTGTAAATTTTCCTGTACTTTTTGTAGGATTGCAGAACTTCTGGGTTAGATTGATTATTTTTTATGGAGCTGAGATATCTAAGAGTTTCTGAGGATTTTTTGATACCTGTAGTCATCCACTGATTTCTCTTTGTAGTTTTACTTTGATAAAGAGTTTTGGGAAACATCTCTTCAAATCTGAGTTTAAAAATTGACATGAACTTGATAAATTTCTGATTTGCGTTGGTTTCTGCATAGACTTCCCTCCAATCTTCATATTCTAGCTGGGATTTAAACTGATGCAGGGCTGATTTGGAAAACATTCTTTTGTATGTACAAAGTTTAGGAGGAGTTTCTACATGAATGTTAGTTTTTAAGATCTGGCAGAGGTGGTCTGCTAGGCCCAGGTTTTGTACAACAATATGACATTTTTTTACTATCAATATCTGTAGCTACATGATCTATAGATGAGGAGGATTCTTTCGTTATTCTAGTTGGACAATTAACAAGGAGGATATTCCATAACAGCTTAGAATATTCACATATATGTTGCTAGCCTTATCAGGCTTCATCATATTAATGTTTAAGTCACCACAGATAATTACATTTGCTTTTGGTCCAGAAACCTTGTCTAAGCTTTGATTCAGTTTTGAGAAGAATATATCAATATCTCCACTGGGAGAGCGGTACACACAAAATATGACTAATTTTTTTGCTATGCCAGGTCCTATTATTTCAACAGCGGAAAGCTCGAAATGTTTGTCCTCACCTAGATCTAAAATATCATATCTTACTTTAAATGACATACCTTTTTTTACATAGATACATGAACCTCCACCATTCATTGAGATTCTGCTATAGTAACATGCAAGGTCAAATGAGGCTAATGCAATGTGTTCAATTTACTTCCCTTTGCACCAGTGTTCAGTGACACACAAAATTTGACTATCAAATTTTTCCAATTCTACTCCTAGCTGTTGTGCTTTGTTCTTTATGGCTTGAATGTTTTGGTGAAACACTGTTAGGCATTTGTTTTCACTTATGTTGGTGGCGCCTTTCCCTTTAGACCTGATTTCCAAAAAAATCCTTTACATGAGTTGGTGGCATGGTTATTCTTCTGTTGATGACAGTGGAGGTGAGTCTGTTGCCAGTTTGACTTGGAAGTTGGTGTATCTGAAGGTATCTGCTTTATGTTAGTCTTGTAACTGAGGCCGGGTACCAAAAATCCCGCAGAGTTGTAAGTTTCCTGGTTCTTGTGCTTTTTCTGTTTGCTTCTGTTACTGCTGATGATGGTGAAGCTGGTGAAAAGTCTTTCACTGTTGAAGACTGAGGAGCGGCCAATACTGATGAAAGGTCATTGGCTGTTGGCACATCAGGCATTTTTTTCCTTGTTAATGATGCAGTTGCGTAGTATGTAGCTGCATCTGCTGAAGCTGCTTTGGAAACTTCTGTCCTAGTTGAATCATTTATCTCAGCTGTTTTTGAAGAAAGTGGAGATTCTAGTGCTGGACCTGTTGTCAGTGATTCAGTTTCATTTTCTTGTTGGAAATTTTCAGTTGCTGTGTTTGGTGGTGGAAGTGGTATGGTCGTGCTATACTTGTCCTTAACTGCCTTCACTGCATTAAGGATTTCTCAACTAATGAATGATTTTCCGAGTTTATTTCTGTGAAGCCCATGCCTTGTAAAATGACTTCTCTTTGCGGATGGTACGTCCACATAGGTGGCATTTGGGAGGCTTCGACAGATTTTCTCAAATTTCCTATTAGTAACTGTGATTTCTTTGTTGACACAGGATTCTTCTATAAGATCATGTCTTTGTGGGATACTGGCAATGAAGAAGTTGACATCTGTAATTTTCTGTAATGTACTTCTTAGAGCTCTTGTGGCGAGTTTGCCCTCATTCCTATTAACATCATTAGCACCTCCTATTATTAGACAGTTGCTTCCCAGCTTCAAAGAATGTTCACAGTCTTTTAAAACTTAGCGCAAAGGGGCACCCGGTTTCGTTATTCCACTAACCTTGAATGTAGTTTGCATGTTACACAAAATGTCGGCTAAGCCCTTTCCATGACTGTCTGAAAGTATGAAAATATCTTCTTTTTTCTTCTTACCTGTATTGGTAAATATCTTGTTTGCACGATAAGTATGTTCCATGTATTTTCTGGTATTTCCTTTCTTGTTATTACAGGACTTCGTAGGCCTACTGAAATGATTTGTGGTCGCTGCATTTGATGAAAGTACTTTCTTTCTTTGGCTCTTTTCACATATTTCATATTCATCACACGTTAGAAATTCAAACTTATTTGCTTATGATTAACACAACAAAACTTTTTAGGCCTAATAAAGTTACCGTTTTGTTTGTTTACATCTGTTTCACTACCCTTTGAATGGTCTATCACTTCTTCCAGCTTCTGTACACTATCTATCACTGATTCAAACTTCTCTACATATAGTTTAGCTAACATAAGATCATATTTTAATGAAGAAGTCGTGCATTCTTCTTCGCATTCCATTTGTAAACACACGATATAACGATAGTTGCAGTGCACATTTCCACAGCCACAGGTCATGTTTTTTTCCTCTAAGACATTTAAACATTGACGATGGATCCATTTCTGTGACCACGAACATAATTTAACACCATATTTCACCTTCTTACTGCATTTAAAAACTCGTAATTTACCGCGGATCGGTTTATTAGTACGTCTACACGTGCCGCCATCTTTAACATATCTCTGTTGCACTAAATGTCATTATATTTTTCATTGTTTTAGGTATTAATGCTCCTAAACCAGACTTTATGTATACTACCCTCCACAAGATATCCAGAGCTCCTACCCATGAAATTCCTGTTTCCAGCATGAACAAGGTACAGTCTGCTCAATGAATATACACACAGAATTAGTTTGCTTTGCAGTTTCATTGTTGTAAGTTTTGTAATTTAACCCCAGTATGTTGACACTTGAATTTCATAAGAGAACTTATGACACAGTACACAATTATTTTCTTTTTTGGTAGTTATCAGTTGTGACTGTATCTTTGTACTATGTTAGAGAAGCTGTGTTTCTATGGTATAGTGCATTACTTATTTATCTAATATTTATAAATATGTTTACAGGTTTATGGCTCGTTTTTGTATGCATTTGGCTTCTCATTGTGTGTTAAACATCCAGGAATAGCTCAATTTGCTGATGTTTAAACTATTGAAATTTTCCCGGCGTATTTCTTCTTCTAATAATTTCCGGGTATGCAGCCGGATCCCGTCGACATTCTGCCACGATATTTCGGCCCAGAGACGTCCGGCCATCATCAGGTGAGTACACAACTACTGAAGAGCCCAGGTGCAGTCGCGGTATTTATGCCGAATCTCGCGCATGTGAAATGTACTGGCACTGCACCTGGGCTCTTCAGTAGTTGTGTACTCACCTGATGATGGCCGGACGTCTCTGGGCCGAAATATCGTGGCAGAATGTCGATGGGATCCGGCTGCATACCCGGAAATTATTAGAAGTTTAAACTATTGTTGGAAAGCCAAATAAAGAAATATCTACAGAGAGAATTATAAATGTTTAGTAAAGATCATTAACGGGATTTCAGCAACCCATTTAATTTATAGTTGGAAAAGGCTAGGTATATTCAGTGTTGGCTTGTGAAAAGTACAGTAATATTATTACTTAGATGAATAAAGTACAGGTGGTTTCCTTTCACATGCAGGACTATATGTACCTGGAGAGCATCCAGTAGAACAGATAGATTAAATTGTACGGTAGTCTTGTTAACACAGTTACAAAGGTTTGGAACGGGAGGAAATTTTTAAATACTGTCTGCCCCTTGCCATCCAGCAGGGATCACTGCCTCTTTAAAACACCTACATTCAAAGATACCAAAGAGGCACAACCAGGAGTCTCACACACAAACCATAATACTATCAAGCATAAGAATAGCCCAAGTAGATGTCACTCTCCATTTTTTTGTGTAGGAAAGATATCTCACTTCCCTGCAGACTGTGGCTTACTATATCTTACTGACTCTGTCTCTAAGCAATCAAACTGAGGCAGAAGGTAAAGTAGCTACAACACTGGCTGTGAATGTGGGAAGAACAGCTTTGAAATTCCAATATTGCCATCCTTTTATAGATTTTCCATGGGTTCCCAAAATCTATCAAGGTGAATACTGGGACGGCCACTTTGAAAATGACATGGACAGTCATCTTCTCCATCTTCGCTCTCTACTAGCTTGGGCTCTGTCCCAAATGACCTTGTCATGTTTGGAACACTGAACCTAAATCTTCCTTTCATTTAATAAGCATTCAAGTAAACACTCTACTCAAGAAACTGCTGTTAGTATGTTAACTAGAGTGCCAGTGAGTAGGAACAGTTTTTTGACACACTGCAGCAACAAATGGTTCATTAAAGTCTGTACAGTCTACTGTCAATAAAATAACAAGCAACAGAAGTTAGCGAACACAGTTGGAAATGTGAACTGGTCATTTGTACCAATCTTGCTACTGTTTTACTTTTGCACATAAAATATTAGATCCATAAAAAACTAGATGGTTTTACAAAGGCCATGCTGTTTTCCTGCCACCTTTGAGTAATTTGAATGCAATCAATGTTGTCAAACAAAATAATAACATAAATGCCAATAAGTACAGGAAATTAATGCAGGGTAGATGTTGGTGTGGTCTTCAGTCCAGAGACTGGTTTGATGCAGCTCTCCATGATACTCTATCCTGTGCAAGATTCTTCATCTCCAAGTACCTGCTGCAACCTACATCCTTCTGAATCTGCTTAGTGTATTCATCTCTTGGTCTCCCTCCAAGATTTTTACCCTCCACGCTGCCCTCCAATACTAAATTGGTGATCCTTTGATACCTCAGAACATTCCGTCTTCTAGTCAAGTTGTGTCACAAATTCCTCTCCTCCCCAATTCTGTTGAAGTAACTCCTCTTAGTTACATGATCTACCCATATAAACTTCAGCATTCTTCTGTAGCACCACATTTCAAAACCTTCTATTCTCTTCTTGTCTAAACCATTTATCATCCATGTTTCACTTCCATGCATGACTACACTCCATACAAATACTTTCAGAAAAGACTTCCTTACGCTGAAATCTATACTCGATGGTAACAAATTCTGTTCTTCAGAAATGCTTTCCTTGCCATTGCCAGTATACATTTTATATCCTCTCTACTTCAACCATTGTCACTTCAACCATCGTCAGTTATTTTGCTCCCCAAATAGCAAAACTCATCTACTATTATAAGTGTCTCAATTACTAATCTAATTCCCTCAGCATCACCTGATTTAATTCGACTACATTCCATTAACCTCGTTTTGCTTTTGTTGATGTTAATCTTATATCCTGCTTTCAAGACACTGCCCATTCCGTTCAACTGCCGTTCCCAGTCCTTTGCTGTCTCTGACAGAATTACAATGTCATTGGCAAACATCAAAGTTTTTATTTCTCCTCCCTGGACTTTAATTCCTACTCCAGATTTTTCTTTAGTTTCCTTTGCTGTTGCTCAATGTACAGATTGAGTAACATTGGGGATGGGCTACAACCCAGTCTCACTCCCTTCCCAATCACTGCTTCCCTTTCATGCCCCTTGACTCTTATAACTGTCGTCTGGTTTCTGTACAAATCGTAAATAGCCTTTCTCTCCCTATATTTGATCCCTGCCACTTTCAGAATTTGAAAGAGAGTTTTCCAGTCAACATTATCAAAAGCTTTCTCTAAGTCTACAAATGCTAGACATGTAGGTTTGCCTTACCTTAATCTATCTTCTAAGATAAGTCGTAGGGTCAGTATTGCCTCATGTGTTCTAACATTTCTCCGGAATCCAAACTGATCTTCCCCAAGGTCGGCTTCTACCAATTTTTCATTCGTCTGCAAAGAATTTATGTTAGCATTTTGCAGCCGTGACCAATAGTTCAGTAATTATTGAACCTGTCAACACCTGCTTTCTTTGGGATTGGAATTATTGTATTCTTCTTGAAGTCCGAGGGTATTTTACTTGTCTCATACATCTTGCTCAGCAGATGGTACAGTTTTGTCAGGGCTGGTTCTCCTAAACCTATCAGTAATTCTGATGGAATGTTGTCTACGCCAGGGGCCTTGTTACGACTGAGATCTTTCAGTGCTCTGTCAAACTCTTCATGCAGTGTCATATTTCCCATTTCATCTTCATCTATGTCCTCTTCCATTTCCATAATATTTCCCTCAACACATTGCTCTTGTATGGACCCTCTATATACTCTTTCCACCTTTCTGCTTTCCCTTCTTTGCTTGGAGCTTGTTTTCCATCAGAGCTCTTGATATTCATACAGGTGGTTCTCTTTTCTGCAAAGGTCTCTTTAATTTTCCTTTAGGCACTATCTACGTTACCCCTAGTGATGTATGCATGCTTCTACATCCTTACATTTGTCCTCTAGTCATCCCTGCTTAGCCATTTTGCACTTCCTGTCAATCTCACTTTTGAGACATTTGTATTCCTTTTTGCCTTCTTCATTTACTGCATTTTTATGTGTTCTCCTTTCATCAATTAAATTCAATATCGTTTCTGTTACCCAAGGATTTCTACTAGCCCTCGTCTTTTTACCTACTTGATCCTCTGCTGCCTTCACTATTTCATCTCTAAGCTACCCATTCTTCTTCTACTGTATTTCTTTTCCCAGTTCTTGTCAATCATTCCCTAATACTCTCTCTGAAACTCACACCACAGAACTGCTGAAGCATCTTAACAAATCTCTATTTGCAATGCGAATTGTGTCAGATATATGGGATATAAAAATGGAAAAGCTGGCATACTATGCTTACTTTCTTTCCATAATGTCGTATGGGATTATTTTTTGGGGTAATTCATCAAGCCAAGCTAAAGTTTTCCAGGCACAAAAATGTGCAGTAAGAGTTATATGTGGTGTGAACTCAAGAACATCCTGCAGAAGCCTGTCTAGGGAACTAGGGATACTAACTACTGCTTCCCAATATATTTATTCTTTAATGAAATTTGTCATTAAAGATATATCACTTTTTCAAACCAACAGCACAATTCATGGAATCAATTCTAGAAATAAGAATAATCTTCACAAGGATTTAAAGTCACTTAGTCTTGTACAGAAAGGTGTGCATTATTCAGGAACACACATTTTCAATAACTTGCCAGCAGCCATAAAAAGCTTAACAACCAATGAAATTCAGTTTAAGAGAAGCCTAAAGGATTTATTGGTGGCCAACTCCCTCTACTCCATAGATGAATTTCTCAGTAGAACCAACTGATTTGTGTGTGTATATATACAAGTACAATATAACTTCTGCACAATTTCAGTGCAGTAATGAGTTCATTGTAAAAAAGTGTGTAAGTGTGTGTGTGTGTGTAAGTACAATCCAACTTCTGCACCATTTCAGTGCAGTAATGTGTTCATTGTAAATAAGTATTATAGTAGTCGTATCACACGTTTATTACCTTATAAATAAATAAAAAACATTTTCTTTATTATTTTAAATTCAGTGCATTAGTATTTGTAAAATGATTCTTTCATATAGTGTTCATTAAAAAATGATGATAATTCCACTTGGTACCTGTGGAATGGTACATTGGCTTATTTGTTTGAGTTGTAAATATTTGTCATGTATTGTTGTTTTTCTGACATGTTCTACATCCTGGAGGACCTCCTCACTATGTATCAATTGAAATGAAAGTAAAACTAATCTAATCTCTCCGCAACCCATGGTTCCTTCAGTTTATCCAGGTTCCATCTCCTAAAATTCCCACCTTTTTGCAGTTTCTTCAGTTTTAACCTACAGTTCATAACCAATAGATTGAGGTCAGATTCCACATCTGCCCCTGGAAATGTCTTGTAATTTAAAACCTGGTTCCTAAGTCTCTGTCTTACCATTATATAATCTATCTGAAACCTTCCAGTGTCTCCAAGCCTCTTCCACGTATACAACCTTCTTTTATGATTTTTAAATCAAGTTTTAGCTATAATTAAGTTATGCTCTGTGCAAAACTGTACCAGGCAGCTTCTTCTTTCATTCCTTACCCCCCCATTCCATATTCACCTACTACTTTTCATTCTGTACTTTTTCCTACTGTCGAATTCCAGTCCCCCATGACTATTAAATTTTCATCTCCCTTTAATATCTTAATGATCTCTTTTATCTCATCATACATTTCTTCAATCTCTTAGTCATCTGCGGAACTAGTGGGCATATAAACTTGTACTATTGTGGTAGGCAGAGGCTTCGTGTCTATCTTGGCTACAATAATGCATTCACTATGCTGTTCATAGTAGTTTACCCACGCTCCTGTTATTTTTTTTTTTTTTTTTCTTCCTCATTATTAAACCTATTCCTGCATTACCGCTATTTGATTTTGTATTTATAACCCTGTATTCACCTGACCAGAAGTCTTGTTCCTGCTGCCACCAAACTTCACTAATTCCCACTGTATCTAACATTACCTATCCATTTCCCTTTTTAAATTTTCTAACCTACGTGTCCGATTAAGGGATCTGATATTCCACGCTCCGATCTGTAGAACACCAGTTTTGTTTCTCCTGATAACGACGTCCTCCTGAGTAGTCCCCACCCGGAGATCCAAATGGGAGACTATTTTACCTCCAGAATATTTTACCCAAGAGGACGCCATCATCATAGAGTAAAGCTGCATGTCCTCGGGAAAAATTACGGCTGTAGTTTCCCCTTGCTTTCAGCCATTATTATCATCATATAACTAATTGTGTTGCAAGATAGTTGTTGTGACAGTGCCACGAGATTTAAAAGTGCCGCTACGTCAGTACGCGAACACGCCGATAGAGGCGCTCCGCAGCTCGGCTGAGCGCAGGAGCGCCACCTGGCAATGAAGGGCGCCGGCCGCATGTCACGGCACGGCAGTTGAGTGACAGATACGGAGTTGTCAACGCACCCATGTGTAAGTCGTTATTTCTATCTTGGAATTCCCCACGGATCTATCAGCTGCTATCTCAGTTAGCCCCTCTGTGGGAACCTGCCTCTCTGTCCTTCCAGGAAATGTGTGACTTATTGTCTAACTATTACCAAAAAAACACCCACGTCGTTGCCGCCCGCGTGGCGTTCTACTGGTGTGGTAAACAGCCTCATCAATCTTACCGGGCTTGGGCGGCGGAACTACACGGTCTGAGTAGGAAATGTCAGTTTGTCACGGACACGCATCATGAGTCTTATGGTGATTCAGTGGTTAGGGACACTATTCTACGGCTTGCTCCTGATAAAGAAGTTTGGCAACGTGCCTTACAACTGCCAAACCCGTCGTTGTCAGAAGTTCTAAGCATCGCTCAATCTTTTGAAGTGTCTCACGCTGCTGGTGCGCAAATAGACGCGTGGTGTGATGTAGGCACTGTACAGACAACTTTCGACATGGACAATTTGCCTGTTTCACAGGGGAACGATGATGTGGCGACGGTTCACTCGCGTCAACAACGTCGCGTTGGGCCGCCGTGCTCACAGCGAAACCAGCAACCACAGAAGCAGGTTCGTTCCGCACTTCCTTCTTGTCCGCGTTGTTTCGTACAGCATGACAGGGCCACGTGTCCAAAACGTTGGGCCACGTGTAATTCATGTAGGAAAAAAGGCCACATTGCCTCTGTGTGTCAGTCCCCTAAAGTTCCTGTTGACAAGGACGAGGCATCGGACATAGATGTTAACTGTGTGCTTTCTCAAACAAATAAGTTGTTTGTTACTGTTTGTGTTCTGGATAAAGACATTCGCATGCGAGTGGACACTGGCTCTGCAGTAACTCTCATTAATTCTTGCACTTATTTGGAGTTGGGCTCCCCTCCCCTGTCTCCAGTTACGCGAAATCTGCGAACTTATAATAAGCAGAAAATTCCTATCGTTGGCCAGTTTGATGCTTCCACTGCCTACAAGTCTGTTGTTAGGCCCCTCAGGTTTTATGTGGTGGATCATGCGGGCACTGAAAACCTGTTCGGTTATGATGCTTTCCAGTTGTTGGGTTCTCCATTGATGATGATGTGCACCTCATATCTGAGGATATTCCATATCAACAGCTGGATGGATTGTGTTCTGAATTCTCGTCCATGTTCTCTGCTGGTCTGTGTCGTGCCAAGGATTTTGAAGCCCACATTACTCTTAAACCTACAGCTCGCCATAAGTTTTTCCGGGCACGCCCTATTCCGGTGGTGTTGCGTGCACCTGTCAAGGCTGAGATAGACAGGTTAACAGCTTCAGGGATTCTCCTTCCTGTTATCTCCAGCGAATGGGCATCGCCAATCGTGGTGGTTTCTAAACCAAACGGGAGTCTGCGATTGTGTGGTGATTTTAAAGCCACTGTCAATGCTCAGAGTCTCATTGACACTTATCCTCTTCCCCTTCCTGAGGAGTTATTTACCAAGCTCGCTGGGGGCCAGTTCTTTTCCAAACTTGACTTATCGGAGGCATACCATCAGTTGCCGTTGGATGTGTCTTCCAAGGAATTTTTCGTCATCAACACTCCTTGTGGGTTGTATCAGTACCAGCGGTTACCATTTGGCGTCGCTAGAGCGCCGGCCATTTTTCAGTGGTTTTTGGAACAGCTCACGGCTTCCGTTCCCGGCTGCATCAACTACATGGATGACATTGTTGTCACGGGGGCCTCCACTGAGGAGCACCTTCGCAATTTGTGTTCCCTGTTTCGGGTTCTGCATTCGGCTTTGTTGAAGTGCAATCTGGACAAGTCACAGTTCTTCCAACCCTCCATTGTGTATCTAGGTTTCCACTTGTCCCGTGAGGGTATACGCCCTCTACGTCAGCACGTTGCGGCAATTATCACTCTACCCCGGCTGTCTACAGTCAAAGAACTTCAGGCGTTTCTAGGCAAGATTGCTTATTATCACAAATTCATTCCATCCATGGTGGCGGTGGCTGATCCTCTGCATCAGCTGTTACGCGAAAACGTTCCTTTCTGTTGGTCCGATGAGTGTGAGCAGGCTTTTGTCCGCCTAAAGGCTCATTTGCAGTCGGCGCCTTGTCTTGCCACATTCCGTCCGGGTCAGCAATTGGTTCTGGCGACTGACACGTCGCAGTATGGCCTAGGGGCTGTTCTCGCCCATCGGTATGAGGATGGGTCGGAACGACCCATCGCCTATGCTTCCAAGACCCTCAACGATGCCCAACGGCGTTACTCTCAAATCAAAAAGGAGGCGCTCGCTATCATTTATGCTCTAAAAAAGTTCAGCGTTTTTTTTTATGGTTCTAAGTTTCACCTCATCACCGACCACAAACCGCTGGTCTCTCTGTTCAGCCCCTTGGCGTCGCTTCCGGATAAGGCAGCTCACCGCTTGCAACGTTGGCTTGTCTCGTTTTCACTATGAGATTCACTATCGCCCCATGGCCCAGCACACCAACGCTGATGCGTTGTCGCATTTGCCGATGGGCCCCGACCTGGTTTTCGATCGAGATGAACTACTCTGTTTCCACATTGATGAGGAAGAACGTCGTGCGGTCGAGGGTTTTCCACTTACAGGTTCGCAGGTCGCATCGGCTGCTGCGCGGTACCTCGTCCTGCGTCAGGTGATCGGTTTTGTTCAACTGGGTTGGCCGGACAGGACCAAGGGCCGGGCAACTGCCATGCCTTGCGCCTTCGTCTGTCTGTTTGTGAGGGTGTTGTTCTTCTGGCCACGGCTGGCGCGTCTCCACGGGTCGTGGTGCCAGCCTCTCTTCGCAAAGATGTTCTCAAACTATTGCATGAAGGCCATTGGGGGATTTCTCGGACTAAGTCCCTGGCCCGAAGGCACGTTTATTGGCCCGGTATTGATTCGGACATTGCCCACATGGTCGCTGCGTGTGGTCAGTGTGCTCAACAACTGGCTGCACCCCGTACCATGCCCTCTCCGTGGCCTGATCCGGCGCAGCCATGGGAACGGGTGCACGCTGACTTTGCCAGCCCCTTCCTCGGCACTTACTGGCTACTGTTGATTAACGCCTTCTCGAAGTTTCCGTTTTTTGTTCGCTGTCCGTCGCCCACCACTGCGGCGATGACGCTGGCTTTGTCCAAAATCTTTGCGCTAGAAGGTCTTCCATCCACGATTGTCATGGACAATGGCCCTCAGTCCTCTTCACAGCCCTTCCGTGATTTTTGTACTGGACAAGGGATTCATCATGTTACAGCACCGCCCTTCCATCCGCAATTGAATGGGGAGGTCGAGCGCCTTGTCCGCACTTTCAAAAGCCAGATGAAGAAATTCCTTAGTGACTTTTCCACAGATGACGCTCTGTTGCAATTTCTGAGTTCTTATTGCTTCACGCCTCTGGGTGATCGCAGCCCTGCTGAACTCTTGCATGGCCGCCAACTGCGCACTCTACTGCACCTGCTTCACCCTATCAGGCCTTGTTCTGTGTCCCCTAGTGCGGGAAAATACTCGGTGGGCGCCGATGTGTGGGCACGAGGGTATGGATCTCGCCCTAAATGGATTCCAGGGGTGGTCAAGGCTCTTCGCGGCTGCCGGCTTTGTGAAATACGTACGGACGATGGCATGGTTGTTCGCCATTACGACCAGATGCGCCCACGAGTGGTGGCCAAGCCGATGCCACCGCCCCTTCTTTCGCCTCCACCAGCCCGAGAAGCCAGTCCTGTCACTGCTGCCGATCTTCCGTGCATGTTGCTTCAGCTGACGTCGCTACCGCTTCAGAGTACGCCGGAACCGGCCCCAGTCGCGACGCCGCCTTCTCCGGGACCCATCTCGCTGGAGCACACCCCCAGGTCCACGACACCTATGGATGCTGCTCCGGAGTTTTCACCCATCATCTCATCCAGGAGGCACGTTCCACGCACAGGCTTCCGTCCTGGACATTTTCGACCATACTCTCGTGTTTCTCCGTGGGATCTTCTCGGGGCCTCCCAAGAGGCCATGGATGTCTCCGCACTGTCCGTGTCTCCAAGGAAGTGAGTTTTTTTTTTCAAGGGGGGAAAAGTGTTGTGACAGTGCCACGAGATTTAAAAGTGCCGCTACGTCAGTACGCGAACACGCCGATAGAGGCGCTCCGCAGCTCGGCTGAGCACGGGAGCACCACCTGGATATGAACGGCGCCGGCCGCATGTCACGGCACGGCAGTTGAGTGACAGATATGGAGTTGGTAGCATGTAAGCCACTATTGTTTCTATGTTTGTATATCCACGCAATTTATTAGTGATTAAAGGTTATAACAATAGTTATACAACAAAATTAGTTAGATGATGGTAATAAGATATGGCTACACAATGGACCACTTACAAGATAAATGCCCTACATAATTAAATCAGTAATAGTAGAAATGGGTAATTAGAGAGTTAGGTACTTGGCAATAAGTACTCCTTTTTTATCATTAGTCTTTCAATTGAATGACAGCTCTCCACTTGGCGCCTTTAGAAGCCAATTTCTTCACTTCTGTTTAATTAGGGGGTCCTTCATTATGTACAGTATGTTTCAAAAATGCCAGTTACTGTCTTCCTTGGGCAATCTTCCCCTGTAATGTTCCTTCTAGTACATTTACAAGGAACTGGCAGTGTTGTATTTATGAACAATCCACTTGTGCTGTCTTCTGTGTATTCTCCTAAATGACATTTCTTCACCTGTTCGAGATTTCATTTCATTTTTGCTACTGTCCATATTTCTCAGCCATACAGGACTGCACTCAAAATGCAATTTTTGATCTTTCCCCTCACTGCATTATTTATATTGTTTGAACCAAGTTTTTTTAAACATTACTTTCAATTCTTTAATTCTTTGTTTCCTGTCTTTGTTGCCATGTCCATCTTTTCTTATCTTACTTCCTAAATATTTGTAAGCTCCTGTTTGTTTTATTCATTTCCTCTGATTTTTATGTTTATTTCTTTTGGTTTCTGGAGCAAACAAGTATTTCTGTCTTTTGTTATTTATGTTCCATTTTGTACTCATCCTTTAGTACCATATCCCTAACTTCTAAGGTTCTTTGGATATTTTTTTCATGTGGAACTATCAAAAGTATGCCATTCACAAACCTGAGCATCAGTATTTTCTTTCTCCATTCATTCACAAACCTGTACAATATTCCTCGCACATGTTTGTTGCATCTTCTAAGTAGGTAGACAATAGATAAGAACTGGGACAAATTTCATCCTTCTCTAAAACTTTTTCTTTGTTTTTTATCATTACTGTCACTGTTTCTTCACTGTACAGTTAATTAATAGTTTGGTTCTATAGTCTAGTTCAACCATATTTTGAACTTCTATCAGAATGTTCCAGTTGACAAGTGAGCAGTGTCTTCTTGGGGTCTATGAAAGCTATGTAAATTATTTTGTTAACTCTAAAATTTTCTTCATTTATAATGCAAAGGTGTAGCACTACTTGTGCCTCTGCCTTCTTTGAGGATTTGGTGTTCAGCTAAATTCTGCATCTACATTTACATTTCCTAATCTAATCCCCTCAGCATCACCCGATTTAATTTGACTACATTCCATTATCCTCGTTTTGCTTTTGTTGATGTTCATCTTATATCCTCCTTTCAAGACACTATCCATTCCGTTCAACTGCCCTTCCAAGTCCTTTGCTGTCTCTGACAGAATTACAATGTCATCAGCGAACCTCAATGTTTTTATTCTTCTCCATGGATTTTAATACCTACTCCGAATTTTTCTTTTGTTTCCTTTACTGCTTGCTCAATATACAGATTGAATAACATCGGGGAGAGGCTAGAACCCTGTCTCACTCCTTTCCCAACCACTGCTTCCCTTTCATGCCCCTCGACTCTTATAACTGCCATCTGGTTTCTGTACAAATTGTAAATAGCCTTTCGCTCCCTGTATTTTACCCCTGACACTTTCAGAATTTGAAAGAGAGTATTCCAGTTAACATTGTCAAAAGCTTTCTCTAAGTCTACAAATGCTAGAGACGTAGGTTTGCCTTTTCGTAATCTTTCATCTAAGATAAGTTGTAAGGTCAGTATTGCCTCACGTGTTCCAACATTTCTACGGAATCCAAACTGATCTTCCCCGAGGTCCGCTTCTACCAGTTTTTCCATTCATCTGTAAAGAATTCGCGTTATTATTTTGCAGCCGTGACTTATTAAACTGATTGTTCGGTAATTTTCACATCTGTCAACACCTGCTTTCTTTGGGATTGGAATTATTATATTCTTCTTGAAGTCTGAGGGTATTTCGCCTGTCTCATACATCTTGCTCACCAGATGGTAGAGTTTTGTCAGGACTGGCTCTCCCAAGGCCGTCAGCAGTTCTAATGGAATGTTGTCTACTCCCGGGGCCTTGTTTCGTCTCAGGTCTTTCACTGCTCTGTTAAACTCTTCACGCAGTATCATATCTCCCATTTCATCTTCATCTACAGCCTCTTCCATTTCCATAATATTGTCCTCAAGTACATCGCCCTTGTATAAACCCTCTATATACTCCTTTCACCTTTCTGCCTTCCCTTCTTTGCTTAGAACTGGGTTGCCATCTGAGCTCTTGATATTCATACAAGTGGTTCTCTTCTCTCCAAAGGTCTCTTTAATTTTCCTGTAGGCAGTATCTATCTTACCCCTAGTGAGACAAACCTCTACATCTGTACATTTGTCCTCTAGCCATCCCTGCTTAGCCATTTTGCACTTCCTGTCAATCTCATTTTTGAGATATTTGTATTCCTTTTTGCCTACTTCATTTATTGCATTTTTATATTTTCTGCTTTCATCAATTAAATTCAATATTTCTTCTGTTACCCAAGGATTTCTATTAGCCCTCATCTTTTTACCTACTTGATCGTCTTCTGCCTTCACTACTTCATCCCTCAGAGCTACCCATTCTTCTTCTACTGTATTTCTTTCCCCCATTCCTGTCAATTGTTCTCCCTGAAACTCTGTACAACCTCTGGTTTAGTCAGTTTGTCCAGGTCCCATCTCCTTAAATTCCCACCTTTTTGCAGTTTCTTCAGTTTCAATCTGCAGTTCATAACCAATAGATTGTGGTCAGAATCCACATCTGCCCCAGGAAATGTCTTACAATTTAAAACCTGGTTCCTAAATCTCTGTCTTACCATTATATAATCTATCTGATACCTTTTAGTATCTCCAGGATTCTTCCAGGTATACAACCTTCTTTTATGATTCTTGAACTAAGTGTTAGCTATGATTAAGTTATGCTCTGTGCAAAATTCTACATGGCTGCTTCCTCTTTCATTTCTTCCCCCCAATCCATATTCACCTACTATGTTTCCTTCTCTCCCTTTTCCTACTGACGAATTCCAGTCACCCATGACTATTAAATTTTCGTCTCCCTTCACTATCAGAATAATTTCTTTTATCTCGTCATACATTTCATCTATTTCTTCATCATCTGCAGAGCTAGTTGGCATATAAACTTGTACTACTGTAGTAGGCATGGGCTTTGTGTCTACCTTGGCCACAATAATGCATTCACTATGCTGTTTGTAGTAGCTAACCCGCACTCCTATTTTTTTATTCATTATTAAACCTACTCCTGCATTACCCCTATTTGATTTTGTATTTATAAACCTGTAATCACCTGACCAAAAGTCTTCTTCCTCCTGCCACCGAACTTCACTAATTCCCACTATATCTAACTTTAACCTATCCATTTCCCTTTTTAAATTTTCTAACCTACCTGCCCGATTAAGGGATCTGACATTCCACGCTCCGATCAGTAGAAAGCCAGTTTTCTTTCTGCTGATAACGACCTCCTCCTGAGTAGTGCCCTGCCGGAGATCCGAATAGGGATCTATTTTACCTCCGGAATATTTTACCCAAGAGGACGCCATCATCATTTAATCATACAGTAAAGCTGCATGTCCTCGGGAAAAATTACGGCTGTAGTTTCCCCTTGCTTTCAGCCGTTCGCAGTACCAGCACAGCAAGGCTGTTTTGGTTAATGTTACAAGGCCAGATCAGTCAATCATCCAGACTGTTGCCCCTGCAACTACTGAAAAGGCTGCTGCCCCTCTTCAGGAACCACATGTTTGTCTTGCCTCTCAACAGATACCCCTCCGTTGTGGTTGCACCTACGGTATGGCCATCTGTATTGCTGAGGCACACAAGCCTCCCCACCAACGGCAAGGTCCATGGTTCATGGATGTAAGAAACCCAAAAGTATCAGTGTAAGATTGAAAGATATGCCTCCCACAAGTGAGAGTATTAAAATCCTAATGGTTAACTGCTGAAGCATTTGCAGTGCAGTGCCAGAGTTTGAAGAGCTCATGAAAAGCAGTGAAGCTCACATAATACTAGATACAGAAAGCTGGTTGCAACCTCAAATTGATAGCAGTGAGGTTTTTTGTTGAAAATTTAAGTTACATCAAAAGGATAGGCAAATGGGAAAAGGTGTTGTATTTGTTGCAGTAGACAAGAAACTCGGATCCAGTGGGTTAAAAATTGAAGCTGCATGTGAGACTGTTTGGGCTAGACTCTGTATCGAGGGTGCACATAAAATGGTAATTGGATTCTTCTGTCGCCCAGCAGACTCATATCCTGATGTAACTGGAAACTAGAGAAAACATCATTTCTCTTGTATTATGTAAGTTCCCCAATCATACTGTAACCATCGGTGGAGACTTAAATCATCCAGCAACTAAGCGAGAAAATTACAACTTTGTTAGTGGTAGCCATGATAAGGCTATACTAAATGCCTTCTCTGAAAACTACCTAGAACAGATAGTTAGGAACCCCACTCGTGATGGAAGTATATTGGATGTAATTGCAACAAATAGACCTAACACCTTTGAGGATGTCCACATTGAAACTGGTATCAGTGACCTTGATGCAGTTGTGGCGACAATGATTACCAGACTACAAAGGACAACTAAAACAAAGAGAAAGAAATATATGTTCTTTAAACTATGTAAGAAATCAGTAGTGTCATATCTCAGTGAGGAACATGAATTTGTCAGCACATGTGAGGAGCATGTAGAGGAACTCTGGCTCAAGTTTGAAAGAACAGTTGACCATGCACTGGGTAAATATGTCCCCAGTAGAGCAGTTCATAATGGGAGGGAACCTTCATAGTATAAAATCACCATAAAGAAATAGAGATCACTGCATAATAGGTGTTAGGGCTATCCGATGTAATCCCTGTCAGGTTCTATACTGAAACTGCAGCTTAGTTAGCCCATCTTCTAACTGTAAGCTATTGTAGATCCCTCAAACAAAAAACTGTGCCCAGTTCTTGGGAAAAGGCACAGGTCACACCTGTCTACAAGAAGAGTAGTAGAAGTGATCTACCATCCAATATCATTGACATCAATTTGTTGTAGAATCTTAGAACATATTCTGAGCTCAAACATAATAAGGTATCTTAAACAGAACGACCTCCTCAATGCTAACCACCAGGGACTTTGTAAACATCGTTCATGTGAGACCCAACTCACACTTTTCTCATATGACGTACTGAAAGCTTTGGATCAAGGCAACCCGGTAGAAGCAGTATTTCTTGATTTACGAAAAGCATTTGACTCAGCACCACACCTATGCTTATTGTCAAAAGAATGGTCACATGGGGTATCAAGTGAAATTTGTGACTGGATTGAGGACTATTTGGTAGGGAGGACACAGCATGTTTTCTTGGATGGAGAGTCATCGTCAGATGTAGAAGTAAGTTCGGGTGTGCCCCATGGAAATGTGTTGGGGTCCTTGCTGTTGATTTTGTATAATAATGACAGTGCAGACAATATCAATAGTAAAATTAGGCTTTCTGCAGATGATACAGTTATCTGTAATGAAGTACTATCTCAGAGAATCTGATAAATATTCAGTCAGATCTTGATAAGATTTCAGTGTGGTGCTGAGATTGGCAACTTGCTCTAAATGTTCAGAAATGTAAAATTTTGCCCTTCACAGAATGAAAAAATATAGTATCCTGTGTTTGCAACATGAGTGAGTTACTGCTGGAATTGGCCAACTCATACAAATACCTGGGTGTAACACTTTGAAGGGATATGAAATGGATTGATTACATAGGTTCAGTCTTGGGTAAAGCAAGTGGTATACTTCTGTTTATTGGTGGAATACTATGGAAGTGCAATCAGTCTACAAAAGAGATTGCATACAAATCACTCATATGACTGGTTCTAGAATATTGCTCAAGTGTGCGGAACCTGTACAAGATAGGACTAACAAGGGATATTGAATGCATACAGAGAACTGCAGCACAAATGGTCACAGATTTGTTTAATCCATGGGAGAGTGTCACAGAGATACTGAAGGAACTGAACTGGCACACTCCTGAAGACAAGCATAAACTTTCTCAAGAAAGTCTATTAACAAAGTCTCAAGAACCAGCTTTAAATGATTACTCTAGGGTTATACTACAACCCCCTACGTATTGTTCACATAAGGATCGTGAGGACAAGATTAGAATAATTACTGCACACACAGAGGCATTCATTCTTCCTGTGGTCCATTTGTGAATGGAACAGAGAGAAAACCTAATAACTGGTACAATGGGACATATCCTCTGTCATGCACCTGACAGTGGTTTGCAGAGTATGGATGTAGATTTAAATGTAGATATCATCACAGCTTGCAAATATGGGTTGGAAAATACACCACTGAAAAGTTTTAGGTTTTTAGACAACAAAGAAAGATTAAAGAGCAAAATCTGCAGTGATGTGTTGAAGATAGCAAAAATGATGCTGTTCAATATATGGCAAGATTACTTATTAGATGGGTGGAAGGTCCTACATTTTGAAAAAGATGAGCTAGCTTCAGATATTGGCAGCATCAAGTCTCAACGAGACTCATCATCCATAGAGTTAAAGTATCCAGATGTTTCAAAACTTGTTATTACTTTCCTTAAATTGTCCCATGAAAATTGTGGACATAGAGAGAAGATATTCCATTTCAGAGCACACATTAGAAGATAAGGCGGTGATGACCAAAAGATTTTTAAACAGTGTTTTGACCGTGAGAGGTGCTTTGGCACAAGATCATTATTTTCTCTCTGTGCCCATTGACTCACAGCTCATCAGGTATGTGCAGTGAGTTTCTACAAAGAAATGGATGCTACATTGCATGTTACAATCTGTGACATGTACCTTATAAAATATTTTGGTTGCCTAATATACTTTGTTGCTGATTGGGGCCCACTAATTGATACCCGACAACTGTGCTCCAGTAAAATGTGATGGACTTCGAATACTCTTGCTTAGTTATGATGCTGGAAAAGAACTCGTGTTGTCTGCCAGAACTATCAAGGAACTCAGAAAGTTTCTTGTAAGAAGTGTTATATTTAATAAAACACTTACACAAGCAAATTGGTCCTTAAAATTCTATTCATCAATTAAAAGATTATGTACATACTAAATCTCCATTCAGTATCACAGATAGTTATATTCGAGTTCTCTTTTGTAACTAACACAACAACCATTCAGATGTTCCGTTTCTTCTTCAGATTTCTGTCCTTACAGTACCATTTACTCTGAGACAAAGTGCAGCCTAGCCATCAATCCAAAGCATACCCCCCAGTGGGTAATGATGCCCATCCACCGTCTTACCCTCTCAATGCCATGCATTTATTCCTCTTTACCTCCACTGGTACACCTGTTGGATGAAGGTGTGCACAGTGGAAAGTTCCTTAACTTAATAACTAGATAAATAGCATGAATGGGTCACAGGAACATCTTGCATTGTGCCAAGAGTATAGGGGTGGAACATGACATTACCAAAATCGGCATGTTACACCTCGTAAGCCCCCACCGAAATGGAAGATGTCGTGAGACCACTCTTAAGGTTTGCCTTATAGTGTTTGCTCTTTCCTTGCACATATACATACACATTAACTTATTTTTTCTGATGTTCTACAAGACCAGGTCTGTCTGCGTTTTTTAAAATTATATTAATGTAGCCACTACATTTAAAACATTTTCTCTTAATTTACTAAAGCATCAAGTAGGTAGCTTCATTTAGGTCTTTACATAATTCTTTTTGACTGCATGGGTGCTTACTTGTCCTGGTTTACCAGGCATCTACCTTTATTGTCCTAAGCTTATTCACTAGGGAGATGCTTTGCTGTTGTTTTCTTGAAAAGATAGCTTATACAAATCACCAGCTGTGTGATAAGGCACATTCATCATCATGGTGCCCAAAGGGGCAACACTTGTATGTATTAAATTGATCCAGACTCTCTGTCTCATACCTCAGATAATGATTGAGTTAACCATGTTTGAAAACATTCATTCCAAAATTTTCAGTTTTCATATAATTTGATTCACTTTGCCTGGTTTGGAGCGGGCAGGGAGGTGGGGGTTCTGTCTTCAGGACATGACCAAGTGTCACTATCTCTGCTTCCTTATCCTCATGAAATTAGGTCCTGTACCTGATTTTGTTACCAGATATAGCTTCATAGCTTAATAGGCTCCAGAGAAGAATATCCCTTTCCTATTAGTTTAATATTTCAGACCATCACCTATGAGGATTTACCCAACTCAGAAGAAAAGATGTAGCACCTTTTGTACTTGTCTGTTCTCCCCTTTCGCTAACCTTATTTTGATTCAAGTGTTCTTCTATCTTGTAGCTTCACTTGCCCAAAGTAATCAACCTTTCCTTTTATGGCTCAGCTTCTCCTTTCTCTTCCATTTCTGTAAAAGATTGGGTACTCCCTAGTAACTCTTTTCGCCCTGTTCTCACTACATACTATTCGGTACATCTTTGTTGTTTGAAAACTTTCTACCCTCCCATCTTGATTTTATTTGTCAACTACTTGTCCCTATACCTCTCTTTGGAGTAAATTGACTTTTGCCTTACTGCCTTTTGCTTCATTCACTTCAATCATAACACAGGTAAACTCAGTTGCCTGCTACTCTTACCCAAAAATGTAGTGCTAAAGCACTCCTTAAGAACCAGTGAGAGTATTCCCATAGCAATAAACTGTTTAATCTTCCCTAGAGTTACTGCAATAACTTACTATCTTATACTAGGTTATCTTCTCACAGCTACTGAACAAGGACTACACGAGACGTGTTCTTCTCTACCCTTAGTAAATCTTAATAACTATGACCCTTAAAATGTATCAAGTGTAATAAATTATCCCTAGTGCTCTGAGCATCTAAATTCGTGTAACTTTTCTGTCATCTGTCCAAACAATTGTAGGTTTAGTCTCAGTAACTGTCATAGCAGATCAGCTCATCACGTGTTTGCAACGCCTATGGGTTATTTATTTATTTGTCCATGAGACCTTGTTGGTACACAGAATGTACATAACATGTTGGACAGCATTTAATACAGTATTGTTTCTATCTTTTTAACATCATTAATCTCTTACGAGTACACCACTTATTATAGGTACATTATTTGTATTTACAATGTTACTATGGTTTCACTGGATAAGACTGGTACATTATTATTCATACTGGCACATTATTATTTATCAAAATACTCATTCAGGCTGTAGAAGCAGCGATCAGTTAGATACGCCTTTACTGCAGTGTTGAACGCTGCTATGTTGTTTATTGATTTATGTTACTTGGTAGTTTCTTGAATATCTTTTTTCCAAGTTTTGGCAGAGCTTAGTTTTTATATGATGTATGAGGATTACCCAGAAAGTAATGCACTGCATTTTTTTTTCTCAGCTGAAAACAATGCTATGAATGCGAAATGTTACGCATGTATTTTTTGAAGTCTTCTGAGCGAGCGCGCCAAGTTTCTGTCATTTCTGACAGATAGTGTAGCTGCAGGACAGTTTCAAAATGGCGTCTGTAGGTGATGTACGTAACAAACAATTTGACATCATTGAATTTCTCACTGCAGAGAAAGAAAATGTGAGGAATATTCACAAACGCTTGTGCAAAGTCTAAGGAGCATCTGGTGTCGACAGAAGTACAGTTAGTCGCTGGGCACGGAGGGTGGGGTCATGAGAAGGTGGTTCAGTGGAGCTTCATGATTTGCTCTCTTATCCAACGTGTTGCAGCAAGCTGATGTTGTCATTCATGAGGACAGACACATTATGACTCGGCAGTTGGTGCTGCATCTGTCAATCAGCAGAGAAAGTGTGGATGTAATTACCCACAGTCTTGGATATTCAAACACATGTGCAAGATGGGTCCCGCAGTGTCTAACGGTGTATCAAAAATCCCACAGGAAAAACATTTGTCGTGATTTGTTGCAACATTGTGTAGCTGAGGGGGAGGCCTTCTTGTCCTGGATTGTGACAGGTGATGAAACCTGGGTTTGTCATTTTGAGCCCAAAACAAATTGACTGTCAATTCAATTCAATTCAATTTTTATTATCACATAACATGCCTTATACAATCAAAGATTGTGACATAGGTGACTTGTAAGTTTTACACTATATACAACAATACTAAAAATAGACAATAAACTAATAATATACATGGTGTAACATCTTCAAAGAAGTATTTTAATTACAATTATAATGCATTGTTACCATTCATGAAATCTTCTACACTATAGTAACATTTATCTTTCAGATATTTTTCCAGGTCTCTTTTGGTACCTTTTACATTTGGGTCATCCATATCTTTCCATATTTTATTTACAAATTTCATGCCCATATAGTATGGTTTTTTTTTCATATGATTTTAAACGGTGGGTAGGTAACATGTAGCTCGTTCTATGTCTAGTATCATATTGATGCAAGAAGAAGTTGCCCGCAAAAAGTTGTGGGTTTCTTTTCATGAAAGTGAGAGTTTCATAGATGTATATGCTTGGAATGCTCATTAGATCCAGTTTTACAAATAAAGGTTTGCAGTGTTGCTTTGGTTTTGCTCCCACCATTGCTCGGATGATTCTTTTTTGTAGTCTAAAAGCTCTAAGTAAATTTGTTTTTTCAGACCCCAAGAAAATTATACTATACCTAATGACTGAAACAAAATATGCATTATATACAGTTTTTCTTACAGCTAAATCAGTAATACTATACAAGATATTCATAATATATACAAGGCTATTCAGTCGACCCAGTATGTTGTCCACATGGCGACTCCATAACAGGTTTTTATTGACTAACACGCCAAGGAAATTGACACAGTCTGCAGTCTCTAATTTTTTGTCCATATACCTTATTTCACTTATAGACTGTGCAGATTGTTTTGTGGTAAAATGAACAATTTCTGTTTTTGTAAAATTTAATGTCAAGTTACTGTTTTTGACCCATGCCTCCACTTCCCCAAGTGTTTGTTCAATATGACGAATTAGGTCTACCTCATTTTTACAACAGACTACAGCTGTTGAGTCATCTGCATAGAGGATAGTATGAGACTGGACCTGACATGGCATATCATTAATATAATATAGAAAAAGCAGCGGCCCTAATATTGAACCTTGTGGAACACCTAATTGAGTGGTTTTCCAGCCAGAGAGAAATTTCTTGCGTTGATTTTAATGAGTACTCTTTGTTTTCTGTTTGCCAAGTATGATGACATCCAGCTAAGAGATTTGCCTTGAAAACCATAGCGTGCCAATTTTTGGAGAAACAGGTCATGATTTACTGTGTCGAAGGCTTTGGACAGGTCACAAAAGGTGCCTGACACACACATTCTATCATCAAGACATCTGCTGACTTTTGTGACTAATTCATTTATTGCATGGATTGTGCTGCGGCCTTTTCTGAAACCATATTGATTGCCTAAGATAATGCTGTTAGATGAATTGTGATTTTCAATCTGATCACATGCAGCTCTTTCAAATATTTTTGAGAAAATTGGTAACAGTGAGATTGGCCTATAGTTGCCAAATTCATCTTGTTTGTCTTTTTTATGTATGGGCCGAACTTCAGCATATTTTAATCGATCTGGGAAACATCCCTCATCAAATGATTGGTTGATTATGAAAGAGTGTGGTGTGGATATGCAATACTGTGATGGACTATTTTTATTATTTCAGTGGGGACCTCATCCCACCCTGCAGATTTTGAATTATTTAGGGACATTATGATTTTGATGACATCTGAGATGAAAACATGAGAAAACTTAAAACATGTGCAATTGCTATCTGTCATATTGGGCTTTGTATTTGGTGGTGAACAGTCACCAAATTTGTTACAGTTTATGAAAAAGTCATTGAATGATTCACAAATGGCACTGGGTTCTGTAACAGCTCTACCATTTATCACTATTTTAGAAGGGCATTTTCTCTCTGCCTCACTGCCAACTTCACTTTTTATAACAGACCAAACAGCTTTTGATTTGTTTTTTGCATTTGAAATGAAGTCGTTATTTGCAGTACGTTTTACTAGTTCAACTATTTTGTCAAATGTTTTTTTGTGTGTGCTTACATACTTAAGAAATTGAGGGCTTCGATTTACTTTTGCCTCCATATGGAGTTTCCTCTTAGTAGCACTAGACACTCTAATTCCTTTTGTTACCCAGGATCTACTTTTTTGGGATCTGGTCCTCACTGTTACAAAAGGGAAGCATTCATTGAATGTACCCAAGAATTCAGTTAAAAAGTTATTGTAATTGTCACTTGTGGGAGTGTATTTGCTGACTGTCCACTTGGTTTGGCTTAGTTTTTTGCAAAATACTTCCACATTTTCTTGACTGAAATTCCTACATATTTTTGTTGTGCAGACTGAATTTTGCTTTGTTAGTGATACAAATAGTGCTTTATGGTCTGATACTCCTAAATCTAGAAGAAACTTTTCTTTTACATAATAATTATAACTACGTACAATATTGTCAATACATGTTGCAGAGCTTGCTGTAATTCTTGTATACTGATCGAAATTGAGATTTAGCCCACTTGTGGCTACCAGGTTCTTTAAGTGTGACGAAAATTTGTCATCAGTCCTTACATCTATGTTGACGTCAGCACATATAACCACTTTCTTGTACAGTTTCTCACATTTTAATTTATGTAGCAATGTATCAAACTTATCTAAAAATACAGAGCTTATATGGTACCCAGGGGTGGGATATATGCTGATAATTAGTGTGTTATACTCTTTAAGTTCTATACAACAACTTTCAAATGTGCCTTCTTCATTCAGATGGCTAAAATTATGTCTGATATCATAGTCTACCGTGGAATGAACTAGCATGCAAGAGCCTCCATACCCATTGGTCCTACAAAAGCTGGTAGCCAGTTTATAACCTGTAAGTTTATTTAGGAGACTGATATTTTCAGATTTTAGCCAATGTTCATTAAGGCATATTACTTTCACAGATTGTTTCACACTTTCTAGTAAAATTTCTATATCATAAAGCTTCCTGATCATTCCTTCAGACAGACCTCTTATGTTCAAGTGCATAACGAAATTACTACTGCATATATTATTAGGTAGAGGCTCTTTAAAACTAATTTGACTATAAAGTAACGGAACGTCCACCTGAGTGTTGACTGCTTGTTCTGGATTCATTGTATTGGGCCAAATTCAGATAGAACTGGCCCCCCTTCATCAGTTTCCCTGTGTGTGAGCATGTGGATGATGAGTAGGTACAGTTTTCTTGACGATAATTTCAGTCTTTGCTGTATGTTCTGAGGCTGGTTCTGGCACCGTCTCATCTTCTGGACGTGATGTTCCTGTTTGAGCTGGCGCTGTGGCTGCGATTTTGAAATTGTTTTCTCGTTTATCCATTTCCTTGGTCGAAACTGGTTGCACAGCAATTGGTTTTCTTGCAACGTCGTCGTCTTTTTGTATTAATTTCGCTAGCATTTTGCCTACATATGACTTGCCAGCGTTATGATAATGTAGTCCATGTTTCGTAAACAAATCTCTTGCATCTGGAAGATCAAGAAATGTTACATTTTGTTGGGACTTGCATATTTTGTAGAACTGTCTGTTTACTTTTGCAAGCTCCAGATTTACGATGGAATTGTCTTGCAGGTCGTATCTGTGAGGCAAACTAGTAACTATGATGTTCGGAACTTTCAGATCAAGTAATGTAGTTTTTAAACACTGGGTCGCATGTTTACTCTCATTTCTGTGTACATCATTACTTCCACCCATGATTATGACGGCATCATTCTTAGATAGCTAATTAAGTGAGTTGCTGCTCTTAATTATCTCAGTCAAAGGTGCACTGGGTTTCGTCATATCTGTTGCCGTAAATAACGTACTGTACTCATTTATTTTTTCGGCAATTTTCTTGGCGTGGCTATCTCCAAGTACAACATCTCATCGTTTTATGTTCACTGGTTTATTTTTCGTATAGATGTTTTCTTGGCTGCGCACTCGATTGGAAGTTTCGTCACTGATTTTTGTTCGTCATTGTTCTTTGTCTTATCACAGTCTTCGTCTAGTGTTGTGAATTTATTTGCTAGCGGTATCGCCGGAACTGTACTCACTGTCTGTTTCTTTGTTTTTTTCGGCAAACGCCACGTTTTTTGCGCAGAACGACGGTTAACAACACTGTCTTGTGCTAGAGGATGATCTCACTCTATCTCTTTGTATTTCGTTTCCAGTTCTTGATATTTCTACCGAAGTTCTTCATATTTCGTATTTATAGTCATTAAATCCTCTGTAAGCACATTTATTATTTTTTTCTTTTGATTTTATCGTGTCCATTACCTCGTTTTTCGTGGACTCTCGGCCCCACACAAGTCTGAGGACTGCTGAACACATTGCAAAACAAGGTTGGACAGTGTTACCTCATTACATAGCAGGATGCATTCATTTTTTTGCGGAGACTGTCAATATGAGTTCCCCCGTGACATTATCCTGGATCCAAAGCCCGAGAAATTTTGTCAGGTCAACTCTATTTACAGCTTTGTTTGACAACTGGATGTTCATAGTTTGTGGAACCTTTTCCTTGATATTATGGAAGTTGATTGCTACAGCTGTTCATCATTGTATGTGAGCCATTCTGCTATGCTTTCCATTGCCTTTGTTATGTTTTTTGTTGTAATTTTTCTGGTTTTGAAGTAATGAGAAAGCTTGTGTCATCGGCCAATTGGTAAGCATTTTGACACTGTATGTATGTTTGTAGTTTATTTACATCTAGAAGGAACAGCACAGTACTGATCCTTGCGGAACACCATTTTTCATGTCTTGGTAATCTGAGTAATGGTTTGTGATTTTGTTACAGTCAGTGTGATGTATTTCCACTGTTTCTTTCCGTTCGGAAAGGTATGACCTGACCCAGTCATTAGGTGAGCCTCTCATGCCTAGTTGATTTAATTCCTGTGAAGTGCTTCAGTCTTCTTCTTCTTCGTGGATGGATCACTTAGGACCACTCGTAATCAGCATTTGTTGGCATTCCTTTTCGTCCAGTATCCCTTCATAAGCAACGAATGGGCTAGCTTTTGTTGCGTAGACCACGTATGTCGGTTACTTTTTCTCTCCTCTTCCTCAAAACCCCGTGTGTTTGTGATTTTTGCGATTTCATTTCTGTCATGTAGATTTGGAGACCCTAATTCTCTCAGGTCTTTTTCCGTCTGTTTGTACCAGTTCGGTTTCGTAGTTCTGTTCTTTAAAAATGTATGGATTTTGTGCGTTAACCTGTTTTGAGTCCATTCTTTCTAAATGCCCCATGAATTGGATTCTTCTCATGCCCATTGTGTCTTTTATTTTGGAGATATTTTTGTATATTTCTGCATTGGGTTGTGGATAATGCACACCATCTTTAGTTCTTGGTCCTAGGATTTTCCTCATTATTTTATGTTCTTTCACTTCTAATTCCCCGTTTAGTGTTCTGTGGTGAAGATTCAGTGTTTCAGATGCGTAGAGAGCTTTGGGTTTAAGTACTGTTATGTAGTGTCGTATTTTGCAGTTTCACGAGAGACTCTTTTTGTTGTAAACATATTTTGTTAACTGAAACGCCGTCTCCATTTTCTGGACTCTTGATCTGACAGATTTCTTTTCACTACAATTTTATGTAATCCATTCATCTAAATATTTCATTTCTATTACTCAAGAGATGTAGTTATTACAAATTTTGAGATCAGAAGGTGCATCTTTGATGTCAGTGATAATTTTTTTTTTTAATGAAATTTGTAATCCTATTTTTGCTGCCTGCTCTTGGAATAATTCTAGCTGTTTCTGTGCATTGATAATGTCTTGTGCGATCAGTGCCATGTCATCAGCAAATGCTAAACAGTCTAATTCTATGGCCTTATTTCTTGGTCCCAGTCTGTGTGCTGGTGCACCTGCTTTTCTCCATTCTCCAACAACTTTTTCAAGAGCACAATTTAAGAGTACTGGCAACAGTACATCCCCTTGTCGTACTCCTGTTCTATTTCAAATTCAGTGCTCAATTCTCCCATACATTTTACTTTGGATTTGGTCCCCATGAGTGTTTCTTTTATGATGTTTGTTGTCTTTTGATCTAGTCCAAATTCTGCTAATACTTCTCAGTCAATACTGTCATATGCTTTTTTAAAGTCGACAAAGGTGATGACATAACTTTTGTTTGAAGTACTATACAAATATTTCATATAGTTTTTCAAGTTAAGGATTTGTTCTACGCATGATCAACCTTTTCAGAATCCACCTTGTTATTCGCCTAGTTTTGAATCCAGCTGAGGTTCTGCTTGGTTTAGTAGGAGTTTAGACAGAATTTTGTAAGTTATTGACAATAAAGAGATTCCACGATAGTTGTTGGGGTCTGTTTTACTTCCTTTTTTGTACAGAGGATGTATGATTGCTGTCTTCCAATCTGTGGGGATTTTTTCAGTTTTCCAGATCTCATGTATAATTTCTTTGAGTTTTGCAATAAGATTTTCTCTTTCTGTGTCTTTATAATATCATATAGTTTCCTCTTTTCCTTGCTTGAGATCTTTATTTCAGTTGCTACCCAAGATTTGTTTTTATTATTAGATCTCAGTCTGTGTTTCTTTATTGGGAGTGTAGTTTCATAGTACTTTCCAAATATTTCCATAAATCTGTTGAACTTCTCACATGTACTTCCACACTCATGTACTGCATTCCATGTTTCCTTAGCTAACAGTTGTCTGAAGGTGCCTATCTTCTGTTTACTTAGAATTCCTTCTTTTTTTACTACTTCTGTTGGCATTGTGGATTTAGGCATCAATATTGTATGGAAAGTAATGTATTGTCCATTATGATCACTAAATCCTGTTTTTATGGTTCCAGCCTCGAAGTTGTTTTTTTTATGCATTTATGAATATTTGGTCAATAGTGGTACATGTAGTTCTGGTGATTTTAGTGGGATAGTTTATAGTGGCATGTAAATTATACGTTGAAAGAATGGTTATGAGATTTTGTTTTACATTTGAGTTTTTCTGGAAATTTATGTTGAAGTCACCACATACTGTAAGTTTTTTCTTGTTAACTTTAAGTTTGCTGAGTGCACTGTCTAGTTTCTGTAGGAAAATGTGTAAGTCCTTCTGTACAAGCAAATTATTATTGTTTTTAGTGATGTCATTTCTGTAGCTGAAATTTAAAAGTCTTCCTCTTTTCCCAGTATCTCTAAGGATTTTAAGCAGCAATGTTCAGTGTTACTTCTAACAATAATACATGTCCCACCATGGCAGAGCATGTCCTATAGAATGATGAGGATAATGTTAATCCTTGTAATTTTGTGACTGCTAACACGTCACTACTCAAACAATATTCACTTAAACATATAACAGAAGCTTCCTTCAGATCATCTGACAAGAGTATTTTGAATTTATTGATTTTATTTGGAAAAGATAGAATATGAAGTCCCTGCCATTCCCACTCTAATTTGTGACTGAGCTAGTATTCTTAACAATGTTCCACATAACACAACTTTATCCAAATGTCAGTAAGAATGGCTCTAGGCAACACATCAGATATACTTCGGCCATTAGTTCTTCTGGGGATATGAATTATTTAACAATTTCCATGTTATAGAGACCCTTCTTCTCTCCTGTAACTACTGTTTGTACCCTAAGGGGTCTAATATACTTAGGAAAATATTTGATGGTACCCATCTTTAGGTTAGATCTCTGATGAAAGTTGTTAATAAAAAATAGATCTGCAATTTGAAATGATGGTGTAATTGATATCTTGTTATATCTACATAGACTCTTGTTTGCATTTTTATGCAAATTGTTGTTTACTTCCCTGTTATGTTCATTTGGCTCTGCCTCTGATACCCATTTAAACATTTTAATTAGTGCTTCTGTTATAAATGTCTTAGTCATAATTTCTAATGGGGAAAAGCCCATTGACATATGTGGTAATTCATTTAGACTAGTCTGGAACTCATAAATCATCTAAGCCCCAAGGTATGGAGGTATGTTTTGCATTAACCTGCAATTTCTTTTGTTACACTCTCGCACAGATTTGATTGCAGGTGATATTCAGAAATCGCCACATGTCTAACCCCTCCACATGCCAGGAACTCACTGAAACTATGACTCATAAATTGTGGACCATTGTCCATTAATAATCTTCATGGTTTATCAATGTCCTGTAAAATAATGCTTTAGAAAGTTAATTGCTGTAGCTGTTGTGGCTTGTTTAACTGGAAAAAGTTGAACATACTTTGACCAGCATTTTATCAGTATGATCATATATGTAACCCCTCCTCTGCTAGTGGATAACTGTCCAAAAAAGACTCTGCTGCTGTGAGATCATGTAATCCTTTAGGAATATGAGTATTATCCTCTTCAACCTTTTGACATATCATCAAGTTCATAAGGTTTTTATTACTTTCCTATTCAGAACTTTTTTTATTTACCTCACCAACGTTCTTACTTCATTGGTTTAGTAACTTAGTGTCAAGTAGTTAATTGCGAAAATAGCTCTGGGACCTTCAGTTCTCTTGAATTGATTCATACCTAGTGGCAGCCTTGACAATGCGTCAGGTACTTGATTTTGTGCCCCTTTGATATAATGAATCTCTATTTGGAATTCTTGCAGTGTATTAGACATCTGTGTAACTATCTGATTTCCACGATGAGGAAAGTCAGTGCTTGGTGGTCTATGTATGTAATAAGCTTTGAACCACAAATCACTGTTTGGAATTTCTGGATACTCCAGCTGATTGTCAACAATTCCTTTTTGGTAGCTAAATAGTTTATTTCAAGTTTATTTAAACTGCAATTTGCAGAAGCTATAGTTCGACGATTTCCTAGCTCAGGATCCCACTCTCCCTTAAACAGTTTTGCTGTGACGCTATATTCTGAAGTGCCTGTGGTGAATTTAAATGATTCATTCATAACAGGTTGTTGTAATATAGGTTCTTCCACCAAGGTGTTCTTAATATTTTGAAACTCTTCCAATGCTTCCTCGTTCCATACCCATCTCAACCTTTGCTTCATTAATGACAGCAGTCTTGGATTTTTCGTTACTTGCCCCTTTGCATCTGCTATAAAACCTAGCTAATCCTGTTGTTCAACATTGTGTTGTTCTTTACAATCTTTAATAGCTTTGATCCTGTCAGGATCAGATTTTATTCCCTTCACTTTGACAGTGTGCCCAAAAAACTTCAACTCGTCACTGCCAAAATGAGACTTCAAAAATTTGATTGTAATACCTTTCTTATAAAACTGATCTAACATACAGAGCTGATAGTGGTCCTCTCAAGACTTAGACACCAGTAAAATATCATCAACATGTGTAATTTGTTCTTGGCGTATATCTTTCCCCAATGCTTTATACAGAGCTCAGATGAATACAGATATTCAAACCAAAGGAGTACTACTCGAAATTGGTATGATTTGCCATTGAACAGAAATGCTGTATGTTGTTATGAGTTGTTATGGAGCTTCACTTGCTAATGCCTCTTTGTCAAGTCCATCGAACTGAAACAATTTGCTTGTTCAAATATAGTCAACAACTCTTCGATACACAGAGGTTTATCTGTCTTTTTTTTCAGTATGTTTGTTAAGGGTCTGAGCATTTACAACTAGATGAACACCTCCTATTGCTTTCTTGACAGGTAGTAAGGGGTTGTTGTAGATGCTTAAACTATGTTCAATGACCCCATTTGTTTCCTCTTGTACAGCTGATCGTAAACTTAAGGGTATAGGATATGGTTTGCAAAAGAATGTTGAATTGTCATTCATTTTAAACTGTTATATATAATATCCTATATCACCTGGTTTATCCGAGAATAATTGATTACTTTCTAATAAAATATTAAACAGCTCTTTCTTTTATTCTTCACATCAAAGGTACGATACGCAAATCTTAGTACGTGCTTGTTGCGTAAGTCCTTCTTCTACTGTTACTTGTTCATTCTGGTATAGTACTCTGTCAGTTGCAATTAAATACATTTCAGTTCCTAATTTGTTTAGCACAGCTTGCATATAATCAGTTTTAAATGATGCTGCAAATTGCAAATCCATCTTTTTCGCAATAACACCGTGGTATTAATATCTACCGTGACCTTATATCTTAGTAGTCAGTCATTTCCTTATAGTAACTTCACATTTACATTTGGCATGACTATAAAGATTTCATCCACTTACTATTGTTTGTACGTAAAGGTAAATGTGGTTCTTGTTTAATTAACATACCGTTGCAAACTGTGATTGCCACAGTGTACTCAGCCGTTACTGTTAATGTAGGGTATAGTTCCTTAACTCTAATAGTATGTAAAAACTCATCTTCTAATAACAATTCTCGTATAGGTACTGCCCAGTGCTATAACCAGATAATTGGACTGGTTTGCGTATTGATTCAGCAGTGGAACATTCCCCAGTATTATATTATCCACACTTTTTCCCTTTTCAGAGAAAAGACTTAAGATGGAATATTCATACAGTTTCTGTCGGCAACATTCTTGCACTGCTTATTTTGTACTTTCGCTTGACAAAGATTACCTTCCTTTTTTTTTTTGGGGGGGGGGGGGGGGGCATTATTATCCTCACTGTTTTTGTGCCCTCTATTAACTCCTTATATATATTCACTTCTTTGTTGAGTGAGTCTAAACCTTCTGCAAATATTAACAGATCATCAAGAAGTAGTGTGTTTAGTAACACCTGTAAAATAAATAACGACAGCTAAAAGAAAGTACTGGAAAGTGTGCAGATTTTATTTCAGTCTGACAGTCATGGACGGAATCGCTAATTTATTAAATCAGACACTTCCACCAAGATATTCTGTGACACCCGTTGTCAAACCAAATGCACAGTTGAAATATGTTGTTAATAACATTGAAGAAAAGGCAAAGAACCTCAGTAAATTTGACTGTGTTATTGTTCTGGCTGGAACAAATGATGTAGTATCAGATATTAAGGATTACCAATGCACTGTGAACATGATACAAAATCTACAAACACTAAAGTGATTCAGTGTACAGTACCCTACAGGTATGACAGGGCAGACTGGAATGACAAAATATACAAAATGAACACATTCTTGATGAAATATGTTGCCCAGTACAGTCACGCTAAGGTACTGGATGTAAATCTGTTTTTAAGGTAGGACTGTAGCGTGTGCTACATTTGGTGCTGAAAGGGAAGGAAAAACTATGCAGGAACTTTTATTATTCAGCCATGATTCAGCCCACCACATTGTCACTGATCTCTGTTAACTGCATGAACAGGCAGACCAATCACTCAACGAAACTGTATGCTTACAATGTGGGAAAATAACAGAAAACGAAACCAAAAAATTAACAGTAAATATGCATACCATGGAACGAACAAGTGACAAGGAAGCAACACAGAAGACAGTATCACCACAATATAAGAAAATAACAGAAGAAACCAAAACGTTAACAGTAAATATGCCTTCAATGGAATGAACAAATGACAGGGAACCAGCACAGAAGACAATATCACCATGTAAAAACACTGTGGAGGAAGCTGTACCAGAGTGAACAGAAGTTAAAAGCAACAGATCATGACTAAGCACCAGGCAGAAGTTAGCATCCAAACAACATATGTTTTTATGGCCCAATCCACTGCAGAAGAAAAGAACCAAAAAGAAGTGCAAGACCCCCAGAAGGTGAAAATCAGGTCAGAAACGAAAAGACTGAAGCCTACTCTTCAAAGAAGTAATCAAGCAAGAAACATACATCTCATAGAACTGAATAATTCTTTAACTCTCCTACATCATAATGTACAGGGCTTAACCAGTAGGCTATATGAGCTAGAGGTCCTTTTGAATGGTTTTTTGAAGGAGATTTGTATCTTGTGGCTTGGGTTTTGGAGAAGGACCAGGTGAAATTCAGATTCGAAAATGAGTTGAGGTTATGGAGGAAATTAAGGAGTGTTTCTTCACCATGAGTCCAGACCACAAAGATGTCATCTATAAACCTATACCAGGCCAGGGGAAGCAGCTGTTGGGTCTTCAGGAAAGCCTCCTCCATGCAGCCCATGAAGAGGTTGGCATAGGATGGAGCCATCCTGGTTCCCATGGCCGTTCTCCTGATTTGTTTGTAGGTCTGGCCTTCAAAAGCGAAGTAATTATGGGTGAGGATGAAGTTGGTAAGTGTGATAAGGAACGAGGTTTCTGGAAGATCTTCGGGTGGGCGTTGGGAGAGGTAGTGCTCAAGGGCAGAGAGACCATGGGTATGTGGGATGTTTTTGAGCAACGTGTGGTCTTTTCCCCTGATCTGGACATACTTGCTTCGTCTGGTCGACTTTTTCTGTATTTTTCTTATTTAGTGGTCTTCCTTTGGTATTGAACATTACCAACACAATTTCTTTCTTTCTCATCCTTCCCTCCGCGTTTCATTCCTTCTTATGAGTACTATTTCAACTTTAGTTATTTAATTTCCCTACCCACCAGTTACCCACTATGTACCCTAATCCTATACCACATTATTTACATTCATTCCGGAAACATGCATTCACCGTAGCCAAACTGCAATCCCACATACTTTTCCTCCGGTCCTGCTTAACCTTCGGAATTACCCCTAAAGGGATTACCTTAAAACTTCCCATCTCCGGGTGCAATTCCTCCTTCCACCAGTCTCTCCTGGACTTCCAGAACCTTCAATCCTTAGCCCTTACCCAACTTGTCCTGAATCTCTACACTACTTCATGTAACCACCACTCCCAACAGCTCCTATCTCTCTTCAAAGTCCTCCACCTCTCAAACCCTTGCTTGGAGAACACACTCAGGAACATCATCCTCGAAGCCAGCTGCAAACTTGAGTTCCATGCTACACACCACCTGAAAAAACTATCCACAGTGCTAGTGCAACACCTAAGAAGTGGGGTCCCTCTCCCTATCCCTCACAAACACCAACCACAACAGAACCTTCAACAAACCCCCCTCATAGCCAACAAACCTAGCCTAGCCACCCTACTCAATCTCCCCATCCCAGCACATACCCCACACAGACCAAATCTCAACTATAACCACAGTCAAATGCCACATATCACCAGTCCCAATTCAGTCCTAAACCTCTCATCCAGATCCCTCTCTCCTCCAGAGACATCTGTTCTATCAAAAGGCTTAACCTTTAGCTCCACACCTAAATTCAACCACACTGCCCTGGTTAAAGATCTCCTCTCATTCACCCGGAACCTCAACTGGAAATATCACTTCACTACCCAAACACAGCCCCCAAATACTAGACCCAGTGTTGAACCCTGTCTAGAACAGTTCCAACTCCCTTCTCAAAGGGATGCTCCTCCCCTCCCCCAAAACCATCCCTTGCAGACATTTCAGGAATTCCTCACATCCAGTGTTGCCTCCCAGTCCTTCTTGAAGAACATCCCGACAACCCACAACATCACACCAGCTGAATCCCGTGCCATTAAGGAGCTGAAAATAGACCGCTCTATTGTCATCCTCCCGGCGGATAAAGGCTCTACAACTGTCGTACTTGATCGTGTGGAGTATGTGGCAGAAGGACTGCGTCAACTCTCCGACACCTCAACCTACAAAGCTGTTACCCATGATCCCATTCCCTCCATCCAGACTGAGCTGCAAAAAATCCTAAAAATCCAAGGTCCCTCACAAGGCCTCACAACGGCTTCCATAGACTTACTCACTCCACCTGAGCCACGTACCCCTACCTTCTACCTATTACCCAAAATCCACAAAGAGAACCATCCTGGCCATCCCATTGTAGCAGGCTTCAAAGCCCCAACCAAACGTATCTCAGCTCTGGTAGACCGGCACCTGCAACCTATCACCCGCAGACTCCCATCCTACATCAAAGACACAAACCACTTCCTAGAACGCCTCAAATCCATTCCCACTCCTCTCCCACCTGAAACCTTTCTTGTCACCATAGATGCTACATCCCTTTACACAAACATCCCACATACCCATGGTCTCTCTGCCCTTGAGCACTACCTCTCCCAACGCCCACCCGAAGATCTTCCAAAAACCTCGTTCCTTATCACACTTACCAACTTCATCCTCACCCATAATTACTTCACTTTTGAAGGCCAGACCTACAAACAAATCAGGGAAACGGCCATGGGAACCAGGATGGCTCCGTCCTATGCCAACCTCTTCATGGGCCGCATGGAGGAGGCTTTCCTGAAGACCCAACAGCTGCTTCCCCTGGCCTGATATAGGTTTATAGACGACATCTTTGTGGTCTGGACTCATGGTGAAGAAACACTCCTTAATTTCCTCCATAACCTCAACTCCTTTTCGAATCTGAATTTCACCTGGTCCTTCTCCAAAACCCAAGCCACCTTCCTGGATGTTGACCTTCATCTTGTTGAAGCTCACATCCACACCTCTGTCCATATCAAACCCACAAACAAACAACGGTACCTTCACTTTGATAGCTGCCATCCATTCCACATCAAACGCTCCCTTCCCTACAGCCTAGGTATTCGTGGCAAACGTATCTGCTCCAGTGACGAATCCCTCAACAATTACACCAATAACCTGACCAGTGCTTTCCTCTCTTGCAACTATCCTGCAGGCCTTGTCCACAAACAGATCTCCCGAGCAATACATTCCTCCCCATCCAACAATAATGTTCCTACCCCCAGACCACACAGAAGCATCCCCCTTGTCACCCAATATTATCCTGGCCTCGAAAACATCAACAAATTACTCCGCCAGGGATATGACTTTCTCATGTCAACCCCTGAAATGAGATCATCCCTTGACAAAATTCTGCCCACACCACCCAGAGTTGCCTTTCGTCACCCCCCTAACCTCCGTAACATCCTTGTTAAACCCTACAATATTCCCAGACTACCTTCTCTATCCAGCGGTTCCTACCCCTGTAACTGACCTTGCTGCAAAACCTGCCCCATGCATCCCCCCACAACCACCTACTCCAGCCCCGCTACTGGTAAAACATACACAATTCAAGGCAGGGCCACCTGTGAAACCACACATGTCATTTATCAACTGACATGCTTGCACTGCACAGCCTTTTACATCGGCATGACAACAACTAAACTGGCTGAGCGCATGAACGGACACAGACGAACTGTCCGCCTGGGAGATGCCCAATACCCAGTAACGGAGCATGCCCTCCAGCATAATTCTAGGGACCTAGGAACCTGCTACACCATATGTGCCATTTGGCTTCTCCCACCCAACACCAGTCCCTCTGAACTGCGGAGATGGGAACTTGCACTCCATCATATCCTTTCATCTCGCCATCCCCCTGGACTGAACCTACGTTAAACAACCTCACTCCCATTTACTCTTCAGTCTTCTCCTCTTTCCCTTTCCTCGCATCTTTCCTCGCACCTTTTCATCCTACATAGTTGTGTTTATCTTTATACTATATACCTCTTTACTTCTGTATGCATCCTCTTTGATTGAAGCTGGCACAGTACTTACAGTAAAATATCTTTGGCTTCCCTCTGACAACCATGCCTCCATCCTTGCTACCCTCCCTATTTTCCTTTCCCTGTTGCTTCATAACCTGCATTGTGAGTAACTGAATCTCCTTTCCCTTCTTCCTTTTCTTTCCCCTCTCTCCTCCCTGATGAAGGAACATTTGTTCCGAAAGCTAGGAACGTAAATTTTCGGTTCTATTTTATGTGTATCTATCGGCTGTACTGAGCTGAGGTAAGTACTGGCCAGCCCCTCTATCTCTTTGTTAGTGAATGTATATAGAGCCTCTGATGGGAACATCCAAACCTTCAATCACTCCCTCGAAGCACTACTCACAAAAATTCAATTTTAACTATCTGTTAAGGGCTGAAAACTGGGCAGAGATCTATAAAGAAAATGATGTAAACTGCATATTTAATTCCTTCCATGAAACATTTCTCCACCACTTCAATACTGCATTTCCACTGAAATCCAGGAAAATTGGAAACGAACACACAAACTCATGGGTAACGAAAGAGATAAGGATCTCTGGCCAAAAAAAGCATGACTTAAAAAATCACATGAAACGCCATGATGTCGATGATCAGTTTAGGTCATATTGTAAGACCTATTTTGCAATCTACAGAAAAGTAATCCAACAAACAAAAATATTATACAATGATAAATTTATAAAGGAATCTAACAATAAAATGAAAGGCTTGTGGACAGTTGTAAAAAATCAAACAAACAGTAAGCAGCATGTTATAAACAAAACATTAAAACTAAACCTAAATGATGAAGTCAGATCAGATCCCCCAAAAATAGTAAATGGTTTTAATGACTATTTTAGCAAAATGTCAGAAAACCTGCCACAGACCAAATAATCAACACCAAACGCTAATGGAAACCATACCAGTACAGGCATGAGTATTTCTTCACAAAGTCTCCAGTACTGAAGTACTTACAGCTATAAAAGGACTAAAGAATAAGTACTCCAGTGGCAGTGACAACATTCCTGATTTAATTGTAAAGAAATGTGGAGAATCCATTGTAGGACCCCTAACACACATAATAAATGCATCCTTTACAAATGGAGTTTTCCCTGACCTACTAAAGACTTCTAAAATTACCCCACTTCACAAAAAGGGCCTTAAAAATGATGTAGCCAATTACAGGCCCATAGCACGACTCAGCTCATTCTCAAAAATATTTGAAAAATTATTTTACACCAGATTGGAAGACTTTACTAATAAATTATCCTTATTAAGAAAACACCAGCATGGTTTTAGAAAACAAGAAGGCAACTACCACAGCTATTTAAGAGTATCTCAACAAAACATTAAAAGCACTGGATAACAAGGAAATCACTACTGGTATCTTTTTAGATTTATCCAAAGCCTTTGATGTAATTGACCATACCATACTCCTTAAGAAGCTAGCAAATAAAGGTATAAGAGGAATTGCAAACAAATGGTTAGAATCTTACCTGTGAAACAGATTACAAAAATGAAAAATAAAATACAACCACGCATCAATGTACTGTCCACTCCTCTGACACAATGCCTATTAGATATGGTGTGCCAAAAGGCTCAATCCTGGGACCCATACTGTTTCTGCTGTACATTGATGACATAAGCATGATGCTTGCTACAGGACATACCACACTATTTGCCGATGACACAAGTATACTAATAACAGGTACTGATAAAGAGGACCACAACCAAAAAATTAAACTGCTTGTGTCGTCATTCAGCAAATGGTTCAACGAGAACAAACTGATTATAAATATACATGTACATGTATATCAACTTCAGACTCTTATCCCAAAAACAAGAAATGCCCAATGTGATTCTAAATAACCAAGAGCTTATGTGTGTGGACTCTGTCAAGTTTCTTGGCATATGGTTTGAAAAAAATCTTAAGTGGGAGACTCACACAAATTATATCTCAAAAAAGCTATCAACTGTGTGTTACATTTTAAGGATATTCAAAAAGTCAGTCACAAAATCTGTTCTCATACATGTATATTATGCTTACTTCCACTCTACATTACAGTATGGAATCATATTTTGGGAGAACTCACCTGGGGGTAGATATATTTTCAAAATGCAAAAAAAAAAAAAGGCATATGCATAATGTAACCTAAAGACATAACGAATCATGCAGACAACATTTCAAAACAAATGGCATCGACACTGCTCTCTGCTTACATTTATAATATCGTCTCAGTTGTCAAGTCATACCTGTTAAACAATGACTGCACATTAAAATTCAATGGAGATATTCATAACTATGCAACGAGGCAGCAATCTGACCTACATATGATCCAGTCCAGAACTACCTGCTACCAAAAAAGTGTTGTAAATGTTGGGATACAAATGTATAATAATTTACCACATGAAATCAAAGGAACAAAGAATGCAAGAGCTTTCACACATAAGTTAAAAAAATATCTCTTGGACCATTGCTTTTATGCAGTTGATAATTTTTTTTGAAAGAGGTTAAAATTGTAAACAAGTTTATGATATGTGTTCAATTAGGTCTGAAAATTATATACTGTGCATGTATATGAAATATGCTGGATTATTTTATTATTGCATTTGTATTGGATGTTTGTATTTTACTATACAACATTTGTATTTACTGTTTTACTAAAAATTACTTGAAAATATGTTCTCTTGACCTGTCCAATATCATATGTGCAACTGTACAATACTATGATTGCCTGGATCAATACAATACAATACAATATGGACATGTGTAGAAGATACCATCAGATACAGCAGCAAAAGTGAAAGTACGATAGACCAAATATTCATTGACAAATCAAAATGTAGCTTTATATCTGATGTATTGGATACAGGTTTCTCTGATCATCTAGCAGTTAAATTGACTTTAGAGAAATCTCATGAGAAAAGTGACAACAGGAGATATATTGAGAGAAGATTAATTAATGATGACAGCATTAGGGTCTTTAATCTAATGTTAAAAGATGTAAAGTGGGACATGGAATATAATAGTTCTGTAGATATAAAATTCAACAAGTTCTTGTCAAATTATAAATCCTGCTTTGATATTTCATTCCCTCTGAAGAGAATGAAAATAAACGAAAAATCAAATTCATGGATAACAAGTAAAATCAAAGAGTCATCAGAAAGTCTTAGAACAAGTGCACAAAGCAGAATACTATCTTGAAACCATATGTCAAGTGTTATAGGAAAAAGCACAGGAAAGCGATAATTGCTGCAAAAAGGAAGCACAATGATTCATATATCAGAAAGGGTAACAACAAAATGAAATCTATGTGGAAAGTTATAATTGATCATACAGACAAACATGAAACTACAAGTAATAAAATCACCATAAAACACAAAAATTAAATTGTTGATGATCCACTTCTAATAGCTAATATATTTAATGATCATTATATTAATGTAACCCAAAACCTGATCACCACTAAATATAATTCAAAGACAAAGGTAACAACACCACTAAATGATACGACAATGTACCTATATCCTGTAACATCCAAAGAAGTACAAACAGCTACCAGCAAACTAAAGAGTAAAATGATCTGTGGATTTGATGGTATCCCTGACAAAATTATTAAATATAGTACCGATAATGTTGTCTCTCAGCTTGTGGACATAATCAACGACTCCTTTGAGGTGGGTGTGTTTCAAAGTAAACGTAAGCAGTCAACAGTTTATAAAAGTGGTGACAAGTTTGACATTAAAAGTTTCAGACCTCTATCATTATTATCTGTATTTTCGAAAATAATTGAAAGAATAATGTATGACAGATTGCTAGACTTCCTAAACAAAAATAAAACTCTTGTAAATGCACAGAATAGTTTCAGAAAAGGCAAATCTACACAAACAGTGCTTTTCAGTTTCCTAAAACTTGTTTACAAAGCTACTGAGGACAAGAAACTGATCTGTGAGTTTTGGACTTTTCCAAAGAGTTTGATCTTATAAATCATAATCTACTGCTGTTAAAACTGTATAATTATGGTGTCTGTTGTATTTCCTACGAGTGGTTCAAGTCATATTTAACTGATAGGAAACAAAGAGTACAAATTTCTCAGGGTGGAAATGTGTACTATTCTGAATATAAAAAAGTTAATTATGGGGTGCCCCAAGGCTCAATATTGGGACCATTGTTAGTCTTGATTTTTATTAATGACCTACCTCAACAGTTTTCAACAGCTGATACCATATTATTTGCTGGTGATACCAGCTTCATTATAAAAGGGAAGAATGATTATTAGATGCAGCAAAAGATTGACAAAACAGCAGAAGTGGCAGAAAAATGGTTTAAAGATAACTTTCTAGTTGTCAATGACAAGAAAACTGTATGGATGAACTTCAAACATATGAGGAATAAAAATGGGACCAGTGTAAAATTCATATTATCGGATAGCGAAATTCAACTAAACAATCACATAAAATTTTTAGGATTGTGGGTGGATGAGCATCTGAGATGGGAAAAACATGTAGAAATGCTTAACAAAAAATTAAGCAAGTACTGTTGCATATTAAGAGTGCTTAAAGGTTGCTGCAATGCCGAAACAGTGTTAAGTGCTTATTACACATACATGCATAGTATAATGAAGTATGGAATAGTATTGTGCGGAAATACCTCTTTTGCAAAGCAGTCTTTTAAGCTCCAAAAGAAAGCTTTAAGATTAATAAGTGATGTTTCTTACAGAGCACCATGTAGAGGTATCTTTAAGGAATTAAAAATCATGACTTTACCATTTATATTTATATTTGAAAGCATATGCTCCATTATAAACCATCAAGTTTCAGCTTTGAATAGTGAGATCCACCATTATCAGACAAGGAACAGGGATGACTATCATGGGGATGTGCACAGAAAATCAATATATCAGGACAGTGCTGTTTACAAACCAAGAATTCTGTACAATGCATTGTCAGATAGCATCAAAAAATACCAAACAGTAATACATTCAAAAAAGAACTAAAAAATCTGCTAATAAACAACAGCTTCTACATCATTAACGAATACCTGGAATTTTGCTCAAATCTGTAGGTCTACTTCATAACTCCTTAAACATAAATTCATAATTATCAAGCATACCTAGATAAAACCAGACTTCTTTCATCCATGTATGTATGTAATTATGCACCTAGTTTTTGTGCTGTATGTTACTATGCCTAGTTAACTAAAGTACTGGTATTTGATAGTTTTAGTAAAATCAACAAAGGGTTTCACAAGCATTTCTTCTATCTGTTTGTACATAAGCAGAATAATATTTTTGTTATAAAGATGTGTTGATACCAATGATAAGATTTTGTGTATCATGTAAATATGTAATATTTTATACTGTTCTGTACTTTGACAAGTCCAATATCATGAATGTGATATACAGGTGCTAAATAAATGAATCATTTACACCTGTCGAACCATTGTAAAATATTTCCTTCCTAATGAAATGAGGAAGTCTGTGCGTTAACACTTCCGCTAAATGCAGTCCTTCTGTTGGGTTGTCTAAATACTTTGATTGAGTTAAGTGCCATTCAGTGTATTTATTGCAACTTCCCCAAGAGCTGTTATAGTACTTAGAATCTAATAATTCTAAAGTTAGTTTTTATTGGGAGCTTGACTTTCATTAGAAATTGTCCCCCCCCCCCCCCCACTCCCCCCCTCCCACCACCGCCCGCCCGAGATTTAAAGTCTTCAGAATATGCAGTTCCCCATTCTGCTGTGTTGCCTATATGGCAAAATCTATCTTTTCAGAATCTTCTCACTTTTGTGGTAGTGATCATGAAAATACTCTTAGGAAATATGTAGGATGTACATATTCATCTAACTTAAACTTAGGAAATTGTAACACCAGCTGCATACCATTTCTCAAGTGAATCTCTTCTAACACATTCCCCCCCCCCAATTAGTTTACTGTCACTTACAGGACATCTCTTAGCCAATTCTGATTTCATTTTTCCAGTTCCTCCCATAGTTTTTTAAGCTATGTGTTGTGTTCTACTGTATCTGTCACTGAATGAGGCATAGAGTTAACACATTCAACCTTCTCATGTGCCTTTTTTTCTGTTACATGCTGTAATCTTTTCTCCAAAGTACTTGGTGCACTGCGCTTCACGAAATTCTTTAGTCTGTTGTAGTGCTTATATTCTTTCCCACATATGCCCGCATCTCGTGGTCGTGCGGTAGCGTTCTCGCTTCCCACGCCCGGGTTCCCGGGTTCGATTCCCGGCGGGGTCAGAGATTTTCTCTGCCTTGTGATGGCTGGGTGTTGTGTGCTGTCCTTAGGTTAGTTAGGTTTAAGTAGTTCTAAGTTCTAGGGGACTTATGACCACAGCAGTTGAGTCCCATAGTGCTCAGAGCCATTTGAACCATTTGAACCAACTTTCCCACATATCTGAGATTTGTTTATCTATGATAGTAATCTTATCATGTACTTCTTTAAATTGATCATTAATTTTATTTCTTAGAAGTTCACACTGATTAACTACCTCAGTTGACTGCACAGCAGCAAGGAGAGCTCCACCTACCAACCCAAGGGAGCCCATGGGTCTGATGATGGTTTGATAGAAAAAACTGAAACCGGTTACTCATTAAAACAGACATAACGTGATCAAGACTGAACTTTAATCTAAATATAACTACCTCAGCTTCTAAGTTCTTAGATAGTTGTAATAACATTGCTTCTAAACTGGAAATTCTCACATTTATCTTCTCTTTCTCTTCATGAGATTTCTTAATATGCATTTGTGGTTGCTATTTTTTACTTATATTTCACAATTTTGCTCCTGCCCTTGAGTCTTAATAATACCATCTAATTTCTTCCTAAAATCGTTGGTAAACTTACAGCTAAATTGTCCACCTTAAAAGTGAACCTACTCAGATATTTCAGCAATCATTCTCTAGTAGTGATGGGCATGCAATATGTCGTGCAATAACAATTATTTCCTCAATCTCCTTTGTCCATACTTCTACAATAGTCACTTATATCAACACTAGTTATAAGCCACTCTCACTAACAACACAAAAATTTCAAATAATTCAGCTTTTGTTGTGACTGATGACAGCTCACCATCTCACTGGAGTGCTCAGTGTGCTGCAAATTTGCCGTGATGTCTTGAAGTGGTGCAATACCACAGTTACTGCATGAAGGTTGACTCAGTTGACACCGATGGGATGTGAGATGGTGTCACAGCAATTTTCAACTTTGGAAATGTATCTTCTTAAGTGCTCACAACAACTTATATTTCTCTCAAAGCAAACTTTTTGTGTGGTCATGTCTTTCATAAATACAACATGACTTTGTCTCCCTTCAGGCAGCTTTCCAATAAACATCTCATTCATGATTCCAATCATCTCTGCAGGTAGATAGTTCCCCAGTATTTTTATTATTTAAACAAGTTTATTTCTAATAAATCTTCTCTTTACTTTGTTCTCTTTTACTGGCACCTTTATTCTGCTTTCTGCTGCTGGTCACCAGATGCAATGAGGTTCCTCCTGCGTATGAATGGGGTTTGTTTACTTACCAATTACTACATTGCTTGTTACAATCTGTTGAATTGTCATTCATGTGTTGTATAAAATATTCCAGTGACTTAATATACTGTGAATTCATGTTGTCTGCCATAACTGCCAAGTAACTCAAAAGATTTCATATAAGAACTGTTAAAATTAACAAAATGCTTTTACAGGCAAATCAGTTCCGTAATATTCTATACATAAATTGAAAAATCATCCCCATACTCAAATCTGTGCTCAGCATCACAGATAGTTTAGTTCAAGTTCTCTTTTGTAACTAACACAACAACCATTCATATGTTTCATTTCTTCTTCAAATTTCTGTCATTACAAACCCCTTTACTCTGAGACAAAGCACAGCCGAGATTTCCTGAATGAGGTATGGCCATTTTTCCCTTCATAAAGATATATTAATATATGCAGGATATTCTAAATATTATACTGGTAATTGTTATTCACAAACAAAATCTACTTCACATTTTTACAACTAATGACATTCTATACTCGAAAAAGATAGATAAAATATTTTTAATTACTCTTTTGTGGATATCGTGATAAAAAACAAAATGATCGTACAATATTTTCTTTTCTTAAGATTTTTCTGTATAGTTTCCACTTCCCTTTCTTTCACTTGTTCTTCTACTTTTTGATTTGTGTACCCTCAAGCCAGTTTTTCAGTGGTCAAGCTTTTGTCCTCCCCCCCTCTGAGTTCTTTTATTTCAAGGCAGCTGTCTCTAATTAAATTGATTTTTTTGCGTTATTCGTCTTTTTAGTCTCCTCTTCAGGACGTCTTTAGTTTTGTTCCTCTTCTTGCTTTACTTGTAATTCAAGTTTTCCAAAAAATAGGCAGCCACCACAAGTGGGAAGGGATGTCCATCCACTGCCTTGCCCTCTCAGTGCCATGCATTTGTTTCTCTTTACCTCTACTGGTACACCTGTCGGATGAAAGTATGCGCAGTGGAGGGGTCCTCAATACTAGATAAATTGCATGATTGTGTCACAGAAACATCTTGTGTTGTGTCAAGAGTATAGGGGTGGAACATGACATTACCAAAATAAGCATGTCACACCTCATATGGACAGCAAGCATACGCAAATTGTACTGCTAATGAGGAAAAATATGAAAGGAAAAGTAAACTTGAATTGAAAGTAAAGCAAGAAGAGGAACAAAACCAAAGACATCTTGAAGAGGAGATTAAAAACACAAATAACATGAAAAAATCAATTTAATTATGGACAGCTGCTCTGAAAGAAAATAACTCAGGTGTGGGGGCAGAAGGGAGGGAAGGTAAAAAACTTAATCACAGAAGATTATTTCATTTTTTACGGATATATCCAAGAAAGTCAAGAATTTAAGGAGATGGGACCTGGATAAACTTAAAGAACCAGAGGTTTTAGAGGGATTCAGGGGGAGCATTGGGAAATGATTGAAAAGAACATGGGAAAGGAATATATAAGATTGGATACCTTTAAGAGGTGAAATAGTCAAGGCAGCAGAGGATCAAGTAGGTAAAAAGACAAGGACTAGTAGAAATTCTTGTGTGACACAGCAGATATTGAATTTAATCGATGAAAGGAGAAAATATAAAAATGCAATAATTGAAGCAGACAAAAGGGATACAAATGTATAAAAAATGAGATTTGCAGGAAGTGCAAAGTGGCTAAGCAGGAAAGACTAGGGGACCAATGTAAGGATGTAGAAGCGTGCATACGTCTCTAGGGGTAACATAGATGCTGTCTACAGGAAAATTAAAGAAACCTTTGGAGAAAAAAGAACCAAATGTACGAATGTCAAGAACTCAGACAGAAAAGCAATCCTAAGCAAAGTAAGGAAATCAGAAAGGTGTATGGGGTATAGAGAGGGTCTATTCAAGGGAGATGCACTTATGGTAAAGGAAGAGGACACAAAGTAAGATGAGAAGGGAGATATGATACTGCGTGAAGAATTTGACAAAGCACTGAAGACATAAGTTGAAAAAAGGCCTCAGAAATAGACAGCATTCCATTAGAGCTACTGATAACCTTGGGAGAGGCAGCCATGACAAAACTCTTCCATCTGGTGACCAATATGTATGAGACAGGCGAAATACCCTCACACTTCAAGAAGACTATAATAATTCCAATTCCAAAGAAAGCAGGTGCTGATAGGTGTGAAAATTACTGAACTATTAGTTTAATAAGTCATGGCTGCAAAATACTAACATATGAATCATTTACAGAAGAATGGAAAAACTTGTAGAAGACGACCTCGGGGAAGTTTGGATTCCGGAGAAATGTAGGAACACGCAAGGCAAAGCTGACCCTACAACTTACCTTGGAAGATAGGTTAAGAAAGGCAAACCTACATTTATAGCATTTGTAAACTTAGAGAAAGCTTTTGATAATGTTGACTGGAATGCTCTCTTTCAAATTGTGAAGATGGTAGGGGTAAAATACAGAGAGTGAAAGGCTATTTACAATTTGTACAGAAACCGGATGGCAATTATAAGAGTCAAGGGGCACAAAAGGGAAGCAGTGGTTGAGAGGGAAGGGAAACAGTGTTGTAGCCCATCCCCGATGTTATTCAGACTGTATATTGAGCAAACAGTAAAGGAAACAAAAGAAAAATTTGGAGTATGAATTAAAGTCCAGAGAGAATAAATAAAAACTTTGAGGTTTGCCAATGACATTGTAATTCTGTCAGAGACAGCAAAAGACTTAGAAGAGCAGTTGAATGTACAATATCTTGAAAGGAGGATATGAGATAAACATAAACAAAATCAAAATGAGGATAATGGAATGTAGTCAATTTAAATCAGGTGATGCTGAGGGAATTAGATTAGGAAGTGAGATACTTAAAGTAGTAGATGAGTTTTGCTATTTGGAGAGTAAAATAACTGATAATGGTCAAAGTAGAGAGAATGTAAAATGTAGACTGGCAATGGCAAGGAAAGCATTTCTGAAGAACAGAAATATGCTAACATTGAGTATAGATTTCAGCATCAGGAAGTCTTTTCTGAAAGTATTTGTATGGAGTGTAGTCATGTACAGAAGTGAAATATGGACGACAAATGGTTTAGACAAGAAGAGAATAGAAGCTTTCGAAATGTGGTGCTGCAGAAGAATGCTGATGATTAGATGGGTAGATCATGTAACTAAGAGGAGGTACTGAATAGAATTGGGGAGAAGAGGAATTTGTGGCACAATTTGACTAGAAGGAGGGATTAGTTGGTAGGGCATGTTCTGAGGCATCAAGGGATCACCAATTTAGTATTGGAGGGCAAAAATTTTAGAGGGAGACCAAGAGATGAATACACTAAGCAGATTCAAAGGGATGTAGGTTGCAGCAGTTACTCGGAGATGAAGAAGCTTGCACAGGACAGAGTAGCATGGAGAGCTGCATCAAACCAGTCTTTGGACTGAAGACCAAGACAGCAACATCCAAGAAAGAGTAACTCAAAAATATTTTATCCCTCTTTTTCCAGTATAGATTGTCATTAGTTGTAAAAATATGGTGTAGACTTTGTTTGTGAATTACAGTTACCAGTATAAAATTACCAATGTACCTGCATATACTAATAAATTTGTAAGAAGGGATAAAGGCCATACCCTATACAGCAAATTTATTGCCAAGGGTTAACAGTGCAACAAGAATAACAAACCATTCAAAGACAGCTGTTGATCAGGTTTTAACAGATTTAGATAAAGAAAACTGAAGTGTAGATGTTATTGAGCTAGGATTATCTGACCATGCTGGTCAAATTGTAAATATAAAAATGACCACAGAAATAACAAAGAAAATACAAGTATATAGGCGAAATTTTTCCAAACCAAACAGGCAGGAGTTTGCTAAACAAATAGCGGATAAAACATGGGAAACTGCATACTCAGAGGTAGATGCAAATGATAAATTCAAGAACTTCATGACACTATACAAATTAAAATTTGAAGAGATCATTCTTAAAGTGTTACATCCATTCTCAACAGGTGAACAAAACAAATGGCTGAAAAAAGGTATCAAAAAATCATATCAAACACTGAGGTACCTCAGCTCTATCAAACACAGTCAAACAAACCCATCTTTCTCACTCTTTTATAAAAGGTATAGGAAAACATACAGAAAAGTGTTGTGTGCTGCTAAGAGGGCTCACAACTCCAAACTGGTGCTAAGTGCTGAAAACAAAAACAAAGCAGTCTGGAAGATTGTAAAACAGGAAACCGGCAACAGAAAGATGAATGTGTCAAACATAAAAATAAAAAAAAGAAGGGATTCTAATAAAAGATCCAAAATATTTGGCAAACTATACAAATAATCATTTCAGCAGTATAGGTACAAAATTACAGCAAAAATTGCAAAAAGTCCCTCAGATCACAAAGCTAAACAAAAGTGTACCACATTAAAGGTATTACTGCCCACAACAAAGGAAGAAGTCTGCAAAGTAGTTTGCAAACTGAAAAGTAAAAATTCAGCTGGTTTAGATGAAGTTCTAATTTTTCTAATTGAAGACTGTATAGGGAGCCTGTTATCACCATTAGTTAATATTATAAACCAATCATTCAAGCACGGTTACTTTCCTGACTACTTAAAATATGCTAAAGTACTGCCTCTCTTCAAAAAATGAGACACAGGAAATATAGAAAATTATAGGCCACTCTCACTGCTCTCGTGCTTTGCAAAAATAATAGAAACTATTGTGAAAGATAGACTTATGAGCTACTTAAATAAGCACAAACTCCTAGCCATGGATAGTTTGAATTCTGAACAGGGAAAGGCACAGAAGCAGCAACAGCATATCTCACTAAATATTTCCTAGAAGCACTCAATAAAGGAAACTATACAACAGGTATATTTCTCGATCTAACCGAAGCTTTTGTCACAGTGGATCACAAAACACTGTTGGTTAAGCTAGATGAACTGGAAATATGAGGGATTGTAAAAGAATGGTTCCAGTCATATCTAGAAAATAGAATACAGATGACTGAAATAACACATTTATCATGTAACTCCAACTGTATTTAAAAACATATTTCTGACCCCAAACATATAAATGTAGGTGTACCACAGGGTAGTGTCCTAGGTTCAGTAGTATTTCTAATTTATATTAATGATTCCCCACAAAGTATAAAGCATGGGCACACAATATTGTTTGCAGATGACTCTAATGTGCTAATCACTGACACATCACATGTAGATCTAAGAGAGAAAGCTGAAAAAACACTAAAAAGTGGATATGAGTGGGCAGCTAACAACAAAGTCACACTTAATATTTAAAAAAGTGCTATGAACTTTTACATAAACAAAAAACCATATTATAATAACCTGAAGTTAGGTAATGAAACTATACAATGGGTGGAAAGCACAAAATTTCTTTGCATGAAAGTTGATAGTCAGTTGAAGTGGGAAGACCATGTAAAAATACTTCGTAACAGAATTTCTACAGAATGCTATGCCCTCAGAGTTCTTACTTCAGCATGCGAAATTTCATGTATTAGATCAGTATACTTTGCGTATATCCATTCTGTTATTAGTTATGGGATAATATTCTGGGGAGTGAACAGGAAACATATCGAAGCTATATTCAAATTGCAGGAAAGAGCAATACGTATAATGACCAAGAGTGGCAGGATGGCTCACTGCCGTGAACTTTTTAAAATGCTGGAAATCTTAATTGTCCCATGTGAATATATTTTTCAGAATGTTATGTACATTAAAAAAAATATTGGACACTATGTTAACAATGGTTCTGAACATGGTTACAAAACTAGGAACTGCAATAATTTGCATCTAGATAGAAAAATAAAGTTAAAACACAACAGAGTCTACTGTACAATGCCATCAAATTACATAATAAATTACCGCAAAACATAAAAGGCATAGAGACAATCTCCTCCAAAGAAAAACTAAAAAATTTTTACAAAATGAAAGTTACTATACAGTAATGGAGAACTTGAATTAAGAAAGGTTGCTTAAAGTCTGAAAGCCCTGTGTTAAACTATATGGAGAAATAATAATTATATAAGACTGAAAAATGCCAATTAAATTATAAGAAAATTTCACCATTAACTATTGTGTAAGAAACAAACTTAAACTGTTAAATTATCTATTATTCAATGTCGAAATCCATACAATGTAAATTGTTTCACGGATTAATAAAGAAATCAAATCAAGTTGTGGTCTTAAACGACCTTTGTGTTATGGTACTATCAAAAATGAAAATAATTAATTTGTGCCATATCTGTTTATTGCAATAACTTGTCCCCTTTTAGTTACCCTTTTTAAATATTTTGTCACCTTTCTCAGCTTTTTAAAGTGCCACCATGCCTTCTCAACCTATAGGGAGGATATTTCTCTTTTCATGGTGCAACAAGAGATAGTCAAAACTCTGGCAGAAAACATAATTCAATTGCTCCAGTCCTGGGTGGTTCTAAGTCATAAGGGGGGCACTCTTTAGTGGTTGATCATTGGGTATGCAGGGTACGGCAGTTGATTGGGAAGACAATGAATGACAGTCTGTTTCTGAATGAGGTGGAGAGTGTGTTTTTTGGTCTGTAAGACCTCAGTGGTATCTTTGGCATGTTTGGAGAGAGATTGCTTGCCACTGCTGATGCGCCATCCATGGCTAGCTAGACTCTGTGGAAGGGACTTCTTTGTTTGGAAATGGAGGTATTGTTGTTGGTTGGTAGGTGTAGACGAGATACTGATGGAGCCAACCACAAGGTGGAGGTTGATATCAAGGAAAATGGTTTTTTGGGCCGAGAAGCATCGGGCAAAGTGAGTGGGGGAGAAGGTGTTGAGATTCAGGACAAATTTGGATAGCGTGTCCTTCACCCACTGCCCAGGGCATGAAGACACCATCAATGAATTATGAACGTGGTATGGGATTTGGGATTCTGGATTGTAAGGAAGGACTTTTTAGATGGCATAAGATGGGACCAAGCAGATGACTATAGCTATACTGTGGATCTGTTTGTAGGTGATGCCTTCAACAGAGAAATATTTGTGGGTGAGGATACAGTTGGTCATTGTGATCAGAAAGGAAGTAGTAGGTTTGTAGTCAGTTGAGTTACGGAAAAGGTAGTGTTAAATGATGGCTAGGCCATGGGCTTTAGATATGTTAGTATAGAGGCAACTGACATTGACTATGATGATTGGGACAGCTGTTGGTAAAGTGATAGGAACTGGAGAGAGCTGTAGAGGAAATGGTTAATGTCTTTCATATAGGTGACTGGTTACAGTAATGGACAGAAGGAGTTGATCCACAAGTGCAGAGATTTTCTATGTGGGGAACAGGATCTGTTCAGAACTGGAGGTCCTGTGTGGTTAGGGGCCCAGAGTGATTGGCTGTTTGAAATTTAGAAAGCACATAAAAATAATAGTTTGGGGAAGAGGAGAGAGACAGGCTGAGGGAAGAGGTTCTGGGTTGGACCTAGGTATTTGAGGAGGGACTGAAAATCATTCTGCATTTCTGGGATGGGGTCACTGTGGGAAGGCTTGTAACTGTCAGACAACTGGTGGAGTCCCTCATCCAGGCAGCACTACAGCATCTTCTCCCACCCGTACTCTGCTATCCCTCCCACTCTCCTCCCTAAATCTACTCTAAGAAAAATGGCTGTGAGTGTAGAAGTGTGTAACTCTAATACAAGAAAAAGTTACAGTTATGTACTAAAAAAGGAGTTTGCGAGAATTGTAACGTCAAAATAACAAATTTAAGAGAATGAGTTTCAGGTCTACAATTCTTAGTCAACACTTTAAGAAGCGAAATCACCACACTCAAGAATGAAAATCGGGAACTACGGTTGAAGAACAAATCAAGTGAAGTGGCACTTGACTTAAGGTACAAATTGTCCATGTGGAAAGAAGTGAGACACAAAGGTAGGACTTGAGCTGGAAACATAACAACAAACTTTGCAACAGCAGTTACATTTATGAATAAAAACAACTATGTTGTTCTGCAGTCCAGTGATGGTGCTAAAGACAGTGTAAATTATCCAGACCATTCAAAAGACAATGCGCTGAAAACGAATAATCACTCTATGAAAAATAAATATAAACAGGGAACATCAGGTAAAAAGAACAGTGTGCTTTTTCTAACAGACAGCCATGGCAGGAATATATCTAGTATGTTTCGAGAAATAAATTGAGACATAGCAGTGACCAGTGTTGTTAAACCTGGAGTGGGAACTAAACACTTTTTAGACCCTTGCATTCAAACAAAATCCACGCAAGAAAATGACTTTGTCGTGTGCATAACAGGATCAAATGACATTGCAAAAAATGAAGCAGATGTCTGTGTAAAAGTGCTTCAGAACTTTCTAGAAAAAAATAAATCAAGGAATACCGTTGTTGCTACAGTGTCTCATAGGCATGATCTAATCTATAGTTCATGTGTTAATAAAGAAATTCAAAGAACAAATATTAAAATAAAGAAACTGTGCTCTGAATATGCAAATTGTGCTGTGGTCGATATATGTAAACTGCAGCGTAACCTTCACACCAGTCATGGGCACCACCTAAAATACGAAGGGAAAAAGTTTGTGTGCGAACATGTCAATGAAATAATTAAAGAAAGACTCACATGGAATAAAACAATCTACGAAAGTAGCGGATTGAGAAATACCTGGAATGTACGTCATTTTTTAGTATAAAAGTCATTGAATTGGTGGGTAATAAATCTCCTGTACTTGAACTAGGTGCTAAAAGTGACATTTGAATGAGAGAGTGTTCACAGACAATAAACATAAATCTGTTACTGTGATGCAAACAAACATTCACTGCATTAGGAACAAAGTATTACAATTAGATCATTTTTGCAGTATTGAAAATGTTGATGTTGTTTGTATCTCAGATCATTGGCTGACAGAAGATCAAGTGCAATATTTTGTTCCTCAAGGGTATGCTGTTGGAGACATTATGTGCAGAAGTGAAAGAAACAATGGAGGTGTCCTAATATTTGTTAAAGATAGTATAATGTTTACCAAAATAGATGTTAGCTCTTACTGTGCACAACTAGATAGAAGACTAAACACAGAGAATACTATAATTGTTATATTATATAGATCACCAGGAGGAGATGTAAATACATTTTGATTTGAGCTGCTTATGAGGAAAATACTAAAATCTAAAATAAAACTAATTATCTGTGGTGATTTCAACATTGAAATGGTTAACAGTGATGAACATTTTACTAGAACATTTTTTAATATCCTAAGATCACTAAATTTACAATGTACAAATTACACACCAACACGGGATAATGCGTGCTTAGATAATATTACAGTAAATTTTTCTAGAGATATGTATGACGTCAGACTTGCCAGTGGAGCCCTAGCTGATCATGAGCCATTGATTTTAACATTCTGCTGTGATCAGTTGCCTAAATCAGACAAATCAGTCAGGATCAAGTCTAATGCCACATGTTTAAGGGGGCAGAAAGATGAATGTATTAATTTTTTTATTGACAGATTATCTGATGTTAACTGGGACTTTGTATACAACACACAACCTGAGAAGGGTGCTGGTGAAATGGTGTTTAACAACTTCCTGAAAATACAGAGTTATGGTACTCCTGCTCACCATTAATCAAAAGTAGCCCTAAGCATAAACAGAAAAACAAACAGCTAAAATGGTATACAGATGAGCTAGCTCTCACTAGGGAGGAGATGCTCAGACTGTACAGAATATATAAAAATTCTTGTAAACAAGGACCTGAGCTAGATAACACTTCTTACAGAGCTTATCTAAAATGTAAAAGAATCTACAAAGACAAACTGTCCTTGGCCAAAAAACAGGCATGTGAACATTACATTGAAAGTGCTCCCAACAAATGTAAAACAGCATGGGATATCATCAACCAATATAATTCACAAACCCATACACAAGATGCAATGCTGGTCCCAGAAGAAGTAAATAATTAGTTCCTAACCTCAGTGAGTGAGCTGAAAAACAAAATCAAGCAAAATGCCACTTGTGCACTAGATCATCTCGGTGCTGTGCCCCATAGGAGGTATACTTTCCGCTGGAATGTTGTCACCCCATAGGATATTGTAAAAGCTGTGGCAAGGTTCACCAACTCCAAAAGTATGGACTGTTATTAGTTTTCTAACTATGTAATGAAATTAAATAATACACATTATCTGTCAACCTCTTTCTTTCATTTTTAATATGTGTTTAGAATCTGGAGTTTTCCCAGATGCACTCAAAACTGCTAAAGTGATACCAGTCTTTAAAAAGGGAGATAAGCATCTGCCCCAAAACTATAGACCAGTTTCTATTGTCCCTATTTTCTCTAAAGTTTTTGAATATCTAATGTACAGTCAACTAAATAACTATTTTGAAAAGCATGATCTCCTCTCCAACAGACAATTTGCATATCATCATGGTAAAAATACCACTACTGCTGTCATTGAAGTTGTTAACCAGGTGTTAACTGCATTCGAAAATAAGAATCTAGTATCAGTTGTACTTTGTGATCTTAGCAAAGCCTTCGACTGCATACCATCTAACACCCTACTTGCAAAACTGGAATTTTATGGAATACACAAACCATCTTTAGATGTAATCGAATCATACTCAAGTAACAGGAGACAGTTTGTATCAATTAAAAATAGATGCTCCTCACTGAAGGAAGTTTGGATTGGAATGCCTCAGGACGCAGTCCTAGGTCCTTTTCTGTTCATCATTACAATTAATGACTTACCTTACCATGTAGGAGCAAATTCAATTTTCTGTTATGCAGATGACACACCATTGCTCAATACACACCATGACACAACAGAACTGCATCAGGCAACACAGGAAAAACTAGAACTACTAATGAATCGATTTTCTTCTAATGAACTCCTGTGTAATCCTGATAAAACACAAGAACTATTTCTGGGTTTAACTACAGCTGTTGAAAGCAAATCAGTAAAATTGTTAGGATTCCACATTGATTCAAAATTAAACTGGGACGAACACATTAGCCATATCTGCAAGAGAATAGCAAGAGTGTGTTATCTCATCTAGAGACTGACAGATGTAGTCACTGATGAGTATCTAAAGGTGGTATATTTTGGCCTGTTTCAATCACACATTTCCTACAGCATATTGTTATGGGGACATTCTTGCTTTGTCAGTGAAATTCTGAAAATTAAAAAAAAAAGTAATCAGAATAATGAGCAATGTTAAGCCCAAGGAATGCTGCCACCCCCTCTTTATCAAGCACATGATATTAACTGTTGTGAATCTATACATCTACACAGCACTGCTTTATGCCAAAGAGAACATACATCCCCACAACACCAGAAGCAAACTGGACTTTGACATACCAAGACACAGACTCACAAAGACTGCAACTCACACAAAATAATGAGTTCAAAACTCCGCAATAAACTTCCAGCATCTGTTCGGTCACTGACCAGTAATATTTCCAAATATTTATGACTGGTTTCTCAAACACCCATTTTATAAGATAACAGAATATTTTTAAGTAATCATTGACATTAGTATATAAGAATATTCCTAAAAGAAAAGGAATTAAATTGTAAAAACATTAGTGTATAGTTATTGTTAATTGCATATTTAATTTTCAGACCTATTCCGATGTAAGTGGTCAATGGTGAATAAACTGAATACTGAATACACATACTGCACCCCTGCTACCCAACACAGGCAAGATCACTGCTCACTGCAGTAAGACATCGCTGCCCAGTGACAACAGTGGCTATGTGTGTGTGTGAGCTGTGCGTTTAAGAATATATCTGTGTGTGTGTGTGTGTGTGTGTGTGTGTGTTACGTAATGTATCCCACAAAATAAAATAACGAAAAAATAAAAAGATAAAGCGAAATTTTGAATGTTAGTAGTTCACCACAGGGTGGGACACATCATGTTAACAACAGCAGGAGTATAATAATGCCATGGTATCATATTTCATGTTTTAAGGGGAGATGAAACGCTCAATCCCGACAATGTTAAATTTTGTGATTTGGCTTCCCTGTATTTCAGGAACCACTGTAGCCATCGACATGAAACTTTTATATGACATTAAAACTGTATGTTCTTAGTCTACTGAACTACAATAATTGCATTTAAGCCACTGCTTTCGGAAATACAATTTTTTTAATTACTCAGTTAAAATTTTGTGTGCATTTTTGAAAGTTATCCTACATAATTTTAATTGTGCATAACATTATGGTCTTCTCTTAGTCCAGTAGACTCAGGATATGTGTGTTATTACTCCCTGAAAATTTGAATACTCTACTCAAAGTGGTTTCTGAGATATAGGGAAAAATGCAACAGAAAATGTAAATTTCTAAAGTTTCAAAAGACAGTAACTGAATATATGCTTATAATAGAGGGAAAAATTCCACGTGGGAAATATATATATAAAAAACAAAGATGCTGTGACTTACCAAATGGGAAAGTGCTGGTAGATAGACTCAATAAAAAACATACAAACACACACACAAATTTCAAGCTTTCGCAACCCAAGGTTGCTTCATCCCTCTTTCCTGATGAAGCAATCTTGGGTTGCAAAAGCTTGAAATTTGTGTGTGTGTTTTTTATTGTGTCTTGACCGTTTGGTAAGTCACAGCATCTTTGTTTATCAATATATGCTTATTTTTTTTGTTTTGTTTTTAGTCACTCAGAAACATCCTGCACAATACTGTATATCATCCTCTTGATCCTTTTACAAGTTTTTTCTTCTTTCTGGACTCCTTAATGGCCAACTCTGCTGCATACTCTGCTTTATCAATGTGAACCTTGTCGATCCATTCAAGTTCTCTGATGCAGTTTGCTCCAGGATTAATACCCATGCACTGTAGCACTTTCACCCTACCAGTGTTGCCATCATTAAAAGCAATAACAGCATCACTGACCTTCCAATTTAGTGTCTTCATTCCAACAAAAACATGTTTTGGTAAGCGAGTCCATTTAATATTATTGAACGACTCATTGGGATTTTGAGTCTGACCATGCAGACACTTCTTCAGTAATTGAGATTTGCCAGGTCTCTGTAAATAGGTTTTATGATATCCATGACTGTTGCTGGGATGGAATGTTTATGGCTGTATGAATTGTTTGAGTACTGGGCATTGCGGTAATTGCACCATGAATCAGATCCAGGAGAGTCTGTGGAAGGAAGTAGCCCATACAGCCTGTTTCATTTTCAACAAATCCTCAGTATTATTTCTAGTAGCCATCCCATAATACTGCTGTAGTTCATCAATCATTTTGTCTGTCAGCATGCCTCTTATGGTTTTACCATGAGAAAGTTTCTTGTCTCTCAAACTCTGTTTCAACTTCCTCAACCTGGTGCCCATCCTCATCTGGACATGACCTTTATAACACAGCAGTCGACAGCCTTCTATATAAAAAGTTGCTGATTTTATTAGATTTTGAAGTTATGTATGTAAAAAAATTAACCTTTTCAACCAGTATAGATCATATTTAAAAAATAAAATAAAATACAATAAAATACTTCCCATGTGAAGATGTTGTAACTTACCAAACAAAGTGTTGGTATGTTGATAGAGACAAAAAACACACAAACACACACACAAAGTACAAGCTTTCGCAACCCACGGTTGCTTCATCAGCAAAGAGGGAAGGAGAGGGAAAGACGAAAGGATGTGGGTTTTAAGGGAGAGGGTACGGAGTCATTCCAATCCCGGGAGCGGAAAGACTTACCTTGGGGGGAAAAAAGGGACAGGTATACACTCGCACACACACACATATCCATCCGCACATAACAGACACAAGCAGACAGTATATATATTTTAATTGGAAAATTGCAGATTTTATAATGAGATAAATATCCGAAAATAAGAAAAAAATATTTTTTTCTGTTCTAACTCCCCTTAATGATAAAGTTGGAATCTTGCTGTGTCAGATGGAAACTATTACCTGAAAGCTCAGTTACTTGTTAAAGTCAGTCACTGGAGTTGTCACTGGAGAGCGGAAAAGCTTGATGATGTAGAACCATGATATATTAAATTACAATGTAATAAATGATTTTCATGATTAAAGGAATGATAATCAGACTTTGTAAAAAGAAAATTTGACTGCATGTTTGGCTCACAAAAGACATAACTGAACATTTCATAGTTCATTGATGGCACGCTATGGTCACATCACCAAACCGTCAGTTTCCAACACTTTCGCTGGCTGAAACATAAACACTGTGCAGCAGGTTGGATTCATTTTCATACCTCCGACACCATTCTACAACTGAACAAAGATATCAATTCAGTCTAAATTCTACATTTTGGTGGCTTTGGTGCAAAAATGTCTGTCCACCTACCTTTATAGACAGCTTGAAGTCCATCTCCTTTGCTCTTTCTTGATAGATACTGATTCAGCAGACAAAAACTGAAAAATAACTTCTGTAAAAAGGTTCAAAGTTCAATTAATTAGAGTGTATAGCCGCCATATCAAAGTGGTAAATGGCTATCAAGTCTGTATTTACTGCCAAAATCATTATTATTCCAAGTTATGTACTGTTTTTTACTACAAGTGTTCACATGCAAGCAGTCAGAAGTTTACATGTCCAACCCAAATAATTTCCACACACTACACAGTCACTGATCCACAGCTATTTGCAAGTTACTACATCAAGTCAAGTCATTCAGTTGTCTTCTTAGAAAGAAGTGCTCATCTTAATGCTTTGTGATGTTTGTGAAACAAGCTACACAGACTGTAATATAACCCGAAAGTTCACACCAAATAACTTCCAAACCATGTTACTAAAAATTTCTGAACTTTCACCAAAATGTTTAAAAGTGTAGTTACTTCATAATTATGATAAATCAATTGAAAGAAAGCAAGATTTTCTTCATCTTAGACATGTGGCTCAGTTCAGCATCTTCTGCACTGTGAGATGTTTCCTGAGCAACTCCTCCAGATACAGATCTGCATCACAAAGCACTACACAAATCATAGGAAATGTTTAGTTCCTATTGGCTGCTAGTTTGGATTGCCAATAAGAAAAGCGCCAGCACTGCAATACTCATGGCAATGCCTAACTTGTCCAATATAATTACAGAAAGGAATTTATGAAAGAACTTCTGAATTTGCAAAATCAAATTTAATTTAAGTAAAATGGAGTCTGAATTATTTCCGGAAAAGAGATACTAATTGATTTAACAGTTAGCTTTTCTTATGACTACATTTATACAAAATTATGCATACTGGATGTACATTACTTGACTCACTATTGCACAAGAACTTTTCCACATATACATTTTATATAATTTTTAATCAAATTCAGCATTCACACTTTATGTATGTCCTCCATACACTTTCTCACACTGTCCACAACACTTGTACAACAGCCAGCCGCGGTGGTCTAGCGGTTCTAGGCGCTCAGTCAGGAACCACGCGACTGCTACGGTCGCAGGTTCGAATCCTGCCTCGGGCATGGATGTGTGTGATGTCCTTAGGTTAGTTAGGTTTAAGTAGTTCTGAGTTCTAGGGGACTTATGACCACAGATGTTGAGTCCCATAGTGCTCAGAGTCATTTGAACCAACTTGTACAACAGAACATAATTAAATAATAATTGTGGAATGTGGAATGATTAGTTTTATGTCAGCAGACTGTAGAGAGGGGAAAAAAAACAACGCCTAGAACAACAATTTTCGTGAGCTGAATCTTTTTGGTTACAATGAACTCCCTATTTTATATTTTCATATAGTCCAACCTTAAAAAATGCAGAACCGAGGAAAATGAGAAAGCCCCAAAATATGAGCAAAAACATATGTCAGTGGCTTATATGATTGAAAATTGTAATCTTCTTCAATACATTGTACAAAATCTGTAGAAGTGAAGGGAATTAAATGTACATTATAATAATTTTTATACAGTAATTTGTGGTAATGAATTTCACCAGTTCTTGAAAAATCACAGATGCATAACAAGTAAAAACTCAACAAAAAATTGAAATTAGTACTTCAGACATGTTACAACCACAAATTATACATGAAAACATGTGTTTTTGAGAGATCATTCCTTTTTGCTCATCCGAAAAATGTAAAACTTGATGAACATGGTGAATTAAACTGAAAACTGTGAAGTATGGTGAAAGGTGTCAGATATGTGTGTGTGTGTGTGTGTGTGTGTGTGTGTGTGTGTGTGTGTGTTTGTGTGTGTGTGTGTGTGTACCTTCTGTTGCCAATGGCAGTGCAGTATGCTCTGATGATGTGAACACAGTGACCTGCAGTGTATCCAGCAAGTGAGCTCATTTTATGTGTGTTAAAACCTCCTATTACGTGATTGACTTTCTTGTCTCAGTTGACAAGACGCAGTTGGGAAGTCAATTGAGACAAGTGCACCTACTGTAGCATCCCTGGCATTTTATTCACATACTGAGTCTCATCTTTTTTTTAATGGTCATTTTCGTTTACATGTCAGTGCCAAAATTGCTGGTGTTGTGAAAGCTGTGAGCTGTGGAGTTTGGGATGTGAATGGCGAAAGTGAGGTTATGAGGGATTATGCTTATTACTGAAACATCAAAACATAGTAACAAAATTTAGGAAAAAGCAGTGACAATACAGTTTATTAATGACAAAAGCAGAATTCATTGTGGAAGTTATTGTCAAATGTCGTGTGGTGAATTGTTCACACTCCTGAGAACTGAAAGAATAGGAGAAGTGCCATCCAAACATTTCAGAACACATACATTTCTTTGCTTAAGAAAATATATGCTTGTAAACATATCAGGCAGTGTGTAGAATGCAGTAAATAGTGCCTTTATCCTTTGTACCCTGTTTCTTTTCTTTTACTAGATGCCAAGAAACAATGAAAATTATTTTTCTCATCCAGTAATTCTGAGTTTTTCACTGTTGAAATAATTTTCATTAAAACACATTTATGTATTTACTTTCTTATCTTTTACACAGGGTAGGTTCTTTCTCTGTAAAATGTAAATACATTTGGTTTCATATATTTCATCTCTCATGCAGGAGAACACTAGGAGGAAAAATACCGGGACCTTGTGTAATTTCTCAGTGTGCCACAAAAACAAAGCAAACCACACAGTAAAGATGAAGAACACATGAAATCACAGAAACCATTTCTATAATAGGAGTGAACTTGACCAGAATAGGTTATAACTTCCAATGTTAGCAGAGACCACCATAGTCCCTTCTCTGTGCACATGTGCAGCATGCACATTACTCACAAATTTTGAACTCCACACTCAGCACAATCTGTAGATTATTGATGTCATAGATGCATTCGCTTCGTGACTAGTCGCTGATTTACTTTCAATTATGAAAGGCACACACACTTTGAGTAGTCAGCTTGTAATAGTAAGTTGCTCATGTAAAACTGGCATTAGTGTTGTGTGGTGGCTGCATTGGCTGTTGGTTGACATAACAAGTCTCTAGCCCATAAGGGCTCACTAACCAGAAATGATCAACATTTCCTTGATTCTGACTGAGCATATTCTTCAATACTCAGTGTTTGAATGTAAAAGGTTGATCATCAATATTGTTGCTAAATACAGTACATCGGAAATAGAAGCAGAAAGATGAGACTGAGTTATAAGTGGCACAAGAAAACGTGGTGGATGGGCCCCCTTGTCATGTCTTGGCTCGGTCCAGAACGCTTCGTTTTGATTGTCTTGTGTTTCCATTGCTGCCACAACCTACCAGTAGTTGTATCATAATTGTGCAGTGAAGTTCAACATTGAAAGTTGTGTTGGCAATGACAATCGTGGATTACATCAGCATTTCCTCTCACATCTCCCCTCTCCACAACGTCCAAAAATATTCTGTTAACTCCGCCGCCACCTGTGGTGCGAACTGTTTGTAGTTTCTGCCATTTATAATTCATTCAGACACATCAAATGTCAACAGGAAGAAAATGGGGGAAATCCAGTGAGACGTCCAGTAATAACATAGAATCGTGGTAAACCGTACTAGGAAGACACATAAAATCAGAGAGTTTTTAGAATTGATCTTATGTGTTTTTCACAGGGAATATGAATTTATAGCGTATAATCTCAAAAACTATAAAATCGAAGTTGCACAATATAAATGAATGCATTACAACCCCTTACTCTGTTTCTGTAATGCTAGAAAGGTTATTATGGTTTTTAAGTAAAGTTTTACATCTCCGAAAGTACTGAATATTGTTGTAATACCAGTACGAATCTGTGTAAGATAATGAAAAAAGTAAAATAAAATTTAATTCTATTTCTTTAGCTTTACAGGGAATGTGCATAATGTGTTGACCGTATGCTAGGCCAATTCACTGTCTGAGCAGTCACAACGTCAGCTACATGTATGTGAGAAAAAATACTTCAAATACTATTGGTAAAAGGAACTGACCACTTTGTCAATAAATGAAAACATGGTTAAGTTCATTTACGAATATTATTAAGACCAAATTACTGATAATAAAATAGACAGAACCTTTCAGGACGGCGGCCTAGATACAAAAGATAGCAAGAAAATGACATATTTTGTTTTTTCAAAACATAGGAGCAACAAAATTCAAACACAGATGTGCTGAGTTTTGAAGAAGTTCTGCCCGAGACACTGAGCGCTGGTGTTGCGAACACAGTGATTTGTTATAATGGCCCTTTGAATGGCGAAGTTAATGTCTACCAAAATTTATTTTCACCATTCAGCTGTAGTTCATATAAGGACTGAGTATTTGCATGAACTGTTGAAGGAATGTGACAGAGTACTGACACATAGATTTTGCTTAAAATACAAGAGGAACACAATGTCGGCCAGTTAGGGTTTCTTTTCTTTTTTTTCTTTATCAAGACATATTAAGCAGGCTGTGACACAGTAGATCCCTTAATGCTAAATGTCATGATTTGAGTGTTAATGTCTGGAATTTTTGCTGAGCTCAAGAGTATTTAGATAAGTACTTCCTTGCCCCTTCGTGCCTCCGCCCTGCCCCTCCTCCCCCACCCCTTCCGTCACCTCTGCCCCATGTGGGCATAGTCAACAGATGACCAGAGGAAACTGTGATGGGGCCTTCAGACATTAACCCTTTACAAATAGCAGATATTATTACTTATTAACAAAAAATAGGGGCTAGACTTAACATATCTACAGGTTGCTGTGTGCGGTTCTTTGGATGAGAAATTGCCTTCATAATAATATGAGATTTATTGAGATTGACATAATTTTTTGAGAGTTTATGCTGTTTAATTCTTATTATTAACTCTTTATGACAATTGTTTCATATATTTTTTTTATAGAACAATAGGCATTATGTGCATGAGATACTGAACTGTAGGAATGGTTAGATGTTTCCATAGTTGATGATCAGGTGTGATGGACCCAAGAATAAAGTGCAGGTGATGTTGTTGGCTCTGGTGGGCCGATGACAAGAACAGTAGGCAGAAAGTGACTATGTAGCTTGCTATGCACCTCAGGTTTGCCTCACTGTTTTATAGCATTACCAGGTTACATGAAGTAGTTGTACAGAGGAATTAATACTACATAAGGATTACCTATATAGGTTGTACTGAAAGAAATTTTTCGTTAGGATACAAGTAAAACTTTCACACAAATAGAAATAACATAGCATAAATTAAATACTAAGGATTGATCTGTATTTAAAATGGGGGCACCTTTTCATCTTTTATCTATAAATAATCCATTATTTTGTCCAACACATGGTGTTGTAACCACTAAAACTTGTGATGAACAACTGGGCAGTTTCATATTGTTTTAAAATACACACTTTAAATTAACAATGACAGCACACCCTTACAGCGACAATCAAGTCTGTTGTCCAGCCTGCAGAACAGTTGGCTATGCCACTGCATCATTGTGCTTCTTGCACGTCAAGAATCTAAATTCTTAGCATGTGTGAAAGTGTCAGAACAGGGATCCTATATAACACGGGGATAACAGCATTGTCTTGCACTACCTATATAACACAGGGATAACAGCAGTGTCTTGCACTGCACTAGAAAAGGATAGCAGACCACTGTTTTCATGGCAGGTACGTGCAAAATGTTTTTGTAGAGCTTTCACTGGCATTTCAGTTTTTGTTGTGCATATAAATACACCCTAACAGTGTTAGTTTGATTGTACTGTTACAGTGCCCTGTATCTTCATTGTGTATTCACTAACACAGTAACTTCCCAAAAACTGAGTTCACTTCTTCACAGTTCTTCAGTGTAGGTATCTTACAGTTTGTTCTTTTGTATTACCCACACTGCTCCCAATGTTTTTCATAAGGCAAAAAAGGTAACGTGTTTATAGAGCAATATGTATTACATCCTGTTGCAGGAATCATGTCTATACTTCATTACAGAAAGGAGTTTACAATCATCAAATTAGTATTCCCTTTACAACTCCAGCCTGACTTCACACAATCCTGCATTTCGATAGGACCACGTTTTGTGTAGACCAGGACAATATTGTTTATTTATTGGAAAAAAATCAATCACTGCATGAAGTGTTTTACCAAAATGACATGCAGAACTTTGAAAAACGAAGAGTAAGACTTAGAACTCGTGCGGAGCTAACATATCTGTACTCATTCAGAGCTGGTGTATATGACCACTGTTAATTTCACATGGCTCTGAATACTAGTAATACAAAATTAACTTACCTTTACTGCCTTGCAGTAAAATGACATGTTAGATATTTATAAAAGATTTGGTAGTGAAACCACATCCTTCTTGTGCTAAGTTTTAACTCTTCTATTTCATAAGTGCTGGAAAAATACATAAAGAAATAATCCTTACAGCTAAATACTTATCATTTCAGACATCATAACAGAATGTTCACACAGGGAAGAATCAACTCATATAGACATATAATTGTCTTCTTTGTTTTCACCAAACATAAACATCCTAATATTCCATGGAAGAGTGTCATTTCATCTTTTTTGTTGCATAACCAGAAGTACTGAAACTTCTCACCCTGTTCATGAGTCAATCTATTTACCTCATTCGTCACCACAGTATGGAGGTCCTGTTTCCTATGGTGCAGTGTCCGTGCTGCACTCGTACTAAAGCTAGTGTCTTTTAACCGTATGTTCTTAATGACTACTGTTGACATACATGTACCAGTAAATGATTAAATAATCTAGGCAGTGCAGTGCCTATATATAGTCAATCAATTCATTAGACTTATACAACCTAAACTTTCCTCGTTTTAATGAATGTCCAAGTACAAGTATTACTGATCTCATAGTATTCTTTCAGTCCATATAGATATTTTGCATTCATATGGCTCCAAAATTTTCTGCTAACTCACTGGTTTAACCAACTTCATGTTCACACTCAATAATCAGTTTAATTGCAAACATTTCATATAATAGTAAATATGATTATTTTTTCATGTAAGTATCTTTTAAGGTCCTGGTGGGCATATAATCCTATAATTTTATTGGTTGTAGTACAGGCTTACCTGCCAGCATGAGGATCTCAAATTAATGATGGTAAGGTGCTTAACTGCATGAACTTCTGCAACTGTTCATCTAAATTCTCATGTCTGATTGTTAGAGGAATAATAATGTTATTGGTGGATCTTGCATCTAAAACTAGGGGAGCATTTCCACCAGGTTTTGCCACTACTAGTAGAGAGCTGCAATATGGTGACATTGAAGGCTATTTTATTGTCCACTTGAGCATTTGCCTTATTTCCTTAATGACCACTGCTTTCTTGGTCCATGGGATGGAATATGTATTCTGACTGTATGTTTCATGACACTGAACTTCCATTTGATATTTTTATGTGTTAATAATACCAGGTTTGTTTCCAAATATGTGTACATACTTTTACAGTAATTCCTTTAATTCAGCCTCTTGCGGGGAGTCAATTGTAGTAGATTCTACAATCTTGTCTTTTACTTGAGTTTCAGTATTCCCAGCCTGACTACTGTATGACTTTCTGCTGTGGTGTGAGTTGTCTTTGTCTTAAGAAACTTTACCTTTAAGCCCTGGCAGTATTTACCATACTCTGTCTTTGTTTTTACTAAATCAACTACAGTCTTTTGGCTGTCTGTGTTTAAAAAACATTTGTCTGAAGAGAAGTCGATCACTGCATCTATCTCCCTGAGGAAATTGATGCCAAAAATATGTTCTACAGTGGACCCACTTACTAATAGGAATGGGCATTTCATAACTGCATTTCCTATTGCAACTTCCACCTGCATTTGTATTTTGGCATTTCTCGACTTAATACCAGTAGCTCCAATGATCTAACAATTTTGTACAGAAAATGGGTACATTTGTGACCTCACAAATATTAATGAATAAATTTGATGTCGTAACATTCACCACAGCACCTATGTCTAACTCAATCGTAGTCTTCCATACAACAGCATGTTCAGTGGCTTGGTCAGTCTCTTCACTACGATCAAGTCATTTATGATGGTCAGTGGTTAATTCTTCACTAATGTCTGAGTTGTCATAATGTAATAAGTTATGGGATAGCATACTTTGTCCCCTGACTACCCTACAGCTTAGTGTTTATGTTCACATTTAGTTTATTATATTTAGCATTGTGTGGCAGGGCTCCTTCATCACTCTAACACTGTTTGTGGTAGGTTTCTGTATTTGTCATTTAATGTTCATAGTAGAATGTGCTGGTATATATGCATTCGCAGGGCAATTGTTGAGAGAGCAGTAGTAATGGGGTTGCAGGGGGATGGTCAGTGCACTATATGGGAAATGCTGAGTGCTGGAGGGAAAGTGCCATTGTAAACTGATGCCTGTGCTCACATCTTTTGTAAATATTAAGTGGGGTGTCTCAACACCCACACTTTCATGGTTATCATCCAAAATGATGTACTGTCCATCTCTGTTTTGGTTAGTATCTAAAAAGAATCCCACTAAAAATGCAATGAAAACAGCAATTTATTTTCGCCTGACTTGTTAATCATTTGTAACTTTCAGAGAAGCATACAGCGGAGTTTACACAGTGTCACCTCACTAACATGTTGTGCAGATACCATTGTGAGAGAATTCTAAAACAGTGGTTTATTAAGTGAGGAACTGAGGACACATAAGGTCAATTGCTCATGAAAATCCTTGGTGTAAAAATTCACTTACATTGTTCCAAAACCCACAACATTTCTCGTTTCACCAGCTGTTGATGTCCATTAAAAATTACATTCTGTCACTGAAAAAGTTTGTAGTTAGTGGAATGAAATGGTAGATAAGGACGTTTCACATAATAACCACATGGGAAAGTACTCTCCCATTTGCAGAACTCTCGTTTTGATATCTCGAACACTTTATGAGATATGAGGAATGTTGTGGGTATTTCATTTTGGCTTTATCACTGACATGTGTAACTGCAAGTGAATGGGCTACATAAGATCAATTTTCTCAACATTGGTGACAGATAGAGACCTAAACTCTAGTCTAAAGAAAAAATTCAGTATGTGAGCTAAATTTCATATGCAGCAATATACACTGAAACGCCTAAGAAACTGGTATAGGCATGTATATTCAAATACTGAGATATGTAAACACGCAGAATACAGCACTGCGGTCTGCAATGCCTTTATAAGACAAGTGTCTGCCGCAGGTGTTAGATCTGTTTCTGCTAGTACAATGGCAGGTTCCCAAGATTTAAGAGAGTTTAAAGGTGATGTTACAGTTGACACACAAGTAATGGGACACAGCATCACTGAGGTAGTGATGAAGTGGGGATTTTCCCATACGACTGTTTCACGAGTGAACCGTGAATATCAGGAATCTGGTAAAACAGCAAATCTCTGACATCGCTGCAGGTGGAAAAATACCCTGCAAGAATGGGACCAACGATGACTGAAGAGAATTGTTTTACGTGACAGAGGTACAACCCTTCCACAAATTGCTGCAGATTTCAGTGCTGGGCCGTCAACAACTGTTGGCATGTGAACCATTCAACAGAACATTATCAATATCAATATGGGCTTCCAGAGCCAAAGGCCCACTCGTATACCCTTGATGACTGCATGACACAAAGTTTTACACCTCACCTGTGCCCATCAGCACTGACATTGGATTGTTGATGACTGGAAACATGTTGCCTGGTCAGATGAGTCTTGTTTCAAATTGCATCAAGTGGATGAACATGTATGGGTATGGAGACAACCGCATGAATCCATGGCCTCTGCATGGCAGCAGGGGACTGTTCAAGTTGTTGGAGGCTCTGTAATTGTGTGGGGTGTGTGCAGTTGGAGTGATGTGGGAGCCCTGATACATCTAGATACAACTCTGATGGGTGATACGTACATAAGCATTCTGTCTGATCACCTGCATCCATTCTTGTCCATTGTGCATTCTGACAGACTTGGGCAATTCCAGCAGGACAATGCGACTCCCCAAATATCCAGAATTGCTACAGAGTGGCTCCAGGAATACTTTTCTAAGTTTAAACACTTCTGCTGGCCAACAAACTCCTCAGACGTGAACATGGATTTTTGGACAGCCCTGCAGGGTTCCTGGTGTCAATTCCCTCCAGCACTACTTCAAACATTAGTCGAGTCCATGCCATGTCATGTTACGGCACATCTGCATGCTCGCGGGGGCCCTACGCAATATTAGGCAGGTGTAACAGTTTCTTTGGCTCTTCTGTGTATTATATAATATACACCAAACGCAAAAGCATAGCAACTCATATTTTTCATTGCAAACTTTTTTGACTTTCACCCAGTGTCTTACTTAACTGCAAATATCACAATGAATATGACCATTAACAAAATGGTGGGCATGCCATCATGAAGCTGACATATAAAGTTATTAGTAATACAAAAATGATTATTTTATTATCAAATAGTTTCTATAAAATCATTTGAAAAAGATCTCAGGGCATGCACTGTGATTCTATCTTCGCAGCATGTTGCTAACCAGCCAAAAGCGCACACACGATGTTGGCCTCCCCTTCCAAACAAACAAATGAACATGCCCAGCACGTCTGACAAAAATAAGTTATGCACACCAGCCACCGTATCTTGCATGGGTTCTACAGTCTAATACCGAAATTCCTTGGTAGTGTGTTTTGTTTATTTTTCTGGTCACTGAGGGTGTCGTATTCGTGGTATTGTCCTATTCTGAGATTATGGTAACCAGTTTGGTATTTGTTACCATCCATCTTTACCCTAATAGGATTCGGTGGGCAGCATTCAGCATGCCAAATATTGGGTGACGGAGACATCATTGGCTGCAATCCAGAATTGAGTTGATAATCTTTTGATCTTCCTCGATCATTAAATGTCACACTCAGCCAAGAGAAGTGAACCACGCTGTGATTGTGCAATGTCCATTTTCAAATAGGTGTTTGCAAAATAGAATTGAGAGTGTGTAATGAAAACGGTGCTTCCACACCATAGGGTATGTATGTGGGTGACAAACCTGCAAGATTTGTTTTGTTAGTAAATATTTCATAATATAGTGTGGAATAAATACTTTCACCACTTGTGGTAACAACAGACAGCGGTGTGTCAAGTGCTGTTTGTTTTATATGAGATTGCTCCTGTTGTGCACTACTGACTTGTGAAGCAATGTTGTCTTACAACACTGGTAAATTGTTAGTTAACCCTGTTTCAGATTGGTTCACTTCTGTCTTCATTAAATTGTAATGTAAGAAACTAACAACAGTGTGGCCACAATGAACCAAGTTTATTCTTCTTCCACATGTGCGTGAACAACAGTTGAGAACATAGACACAAACATAGAAACAATCTACATACTCATACAAGCAGTTGCTGACAGTAACAACAAAATATGAGAGTGAGTGCTTCCTGCACTGCACTTTTAAAGAGGGGAGCTCTGGTAGACACGTGTGGCAGATGCCATGCTGTGTGGAAAAATTATGTGGCCCACTACAGACGGCCGGTGATGGCCAGCCTGCACAGGTGCCGTTGGCAGTATATTTTAAGTGTACCGCCACCAGCAGTCTGGTGGTGTGGAGCATTTCTGAGTATCACATAAGGGTTGCAGCAATTACTACTTCCAAAGTGCCATTGTGTTCTGAGTGTTTGGGAGCAGAAGACTGCACTGTGTGTGTCAGTTTTGAATCTGAGCTTTCATTATGGTTAGGGACTTAGTTGACATTTCATCAGATACTATTTTTGGTTTAGATGATGTAACATCTGTCTTAGCTAACATTTGATTTATGTTAGATGACATTTCATGTAGACAACATTTCATCATATAGAGTGGACATTTAGTTATATTTAGTGGACATTTCATTTATATTAGTAGATATTACCTCTAAGTGAGTTGACATTTCATCATGAACAGTTGATATTTCACATGTCAATTTAGATGATATGACAACTGATCTGAGGTTTCATTATGTTGAGTGGACATTGCACCAATTTTTTTCAGATAATAATTCATTTTTCATTTGTAAAAGGCCTGTCTTTAACATTCTGTACAATGTAGTAAATTGACCAGATGTGAGAAAAGGTTTTGGATTAATTTTCTTCCGCACTCCTCTTTTCTTTGTAACTGATTTCTCACTGTGACACACAAGGTGATCAAAGTCACATGCATAGATCATGTATTTCAACTTAATATTAGCACCCAAGAAACAATGTTGAAGTCAGCTGTCTTGTACACCTTAGATTCTTGTTGCTAAAGTTAAATACCATAAAAATTTGAAGATTTTAATAACAAGCAAATTTTAGCCTTGAATGAGTACAAGTATACAGCAAATCCACTCTACGCACAAGCAAATGAGATAAACGATGTTGCCCTTACCTTTTGTATTGTGATGTAACATTGACAACAGTTAATTTAATATATTTTTTTCTATTAAATATTTCTGGAATGATAACTGTTTTTCAGTTTCTTGCTTGTGTTCTAGTTCTTCATCTACTATTAGCTATTTTCCAATTCTCATCAGTTTTTTAGTACACTAAATAAGTGCAAGAAGCATTAAAACAGTGTCATGACAATGGAGTTTACATACCATAAAATTATATAGGAAGTTACAAAAGGTTTTGTCACAGTGTCATCACTGTAACGTATTCCACAGAAATAAAGAATTAGTGAAATGATGAAGTGAAATTTTGAATAATAATTGTTGCATGGTGATACACATCATGTTGATGATAGCAGGAGTATAAGAATGCCATAGTATCATAGATTTCTTGTCTTAAGGGGGGTAGGACGTGAAACGGGCCGACTTGGAGCAGGAGAGGCACCACAGGACATTTTAATTTACACTGTCTATACTTTTACAAAAAAATTCTTAAACGTTTTTTAGCATGACCTGGAAGGATTCAGGATTCACACTCATAGTAGAGGAAGTTCAAAAACATAACAAAACAATTTTTTTTACATGTGAAATTTCATCATTTTTTCTCTTGGTATTGGCTGCATTTGTTGCTGTAGGTACCCTCTTCTTCATAAGTAAGAGAGATTCTTCGATGAATTTTGCACGGCATACAAACCATACTTATAGGTGCATGAAACTCTAGAATTTCCCAAATCTGTTAAAAACTGTGGTAAAAATTGAGATAATTAACTATAAAATTCGAGTTTTCTCTAAACATGAAGTTTAAAACGTAACAGCCCATTCATTTTTCCTTAGATTAAATAAATTCTAGAGTTTCATACACCTGTAAGTATGATTTGTAAGCTGTGCAAAATTCATCAAAGAATCTCTCTTACTTATGAAGAAAAGTGTACCTATAGCAACAAATGCAGCCAACAGTAAGTGAAAAAAATCATGAAATTTCACATTTAAAAAATAATATTTTTTCATGTTTTTGAACTTCCACTGCTATGAGTGTGAATCCTGAATCTTTCCTATTCATGCTGACAAAGTTTTATGAATTTATTTGTAAAAGTATAGACAGTGCAAATTAAAATGTCCTGTGGTGCCTCTCTTTCTCGAAGTCAGCCCGTTTGACGTCCTACACCCCTTAAAGATAAAGTTGAAATGTTGTTATGTGAAGTGGAGACTAAGACCTGAAAGCTCAGTTACCTGTAAAAATCAGGTGTAGGAGAGTGGAAGAGCTTGATGATGTGGGACCTGTGATTGCATTAAATTACGATGTAATAAATAATTGCATGACAAAAGCAATTATAATCGAACTTTGTTAAAAGAAAATTAGACTGCAGATTCGACTTGTGAAAGACTTAAATGTACCTTTGATAGAGTGCTGATGGCATGCTATTATAACCCAACAAAACTGTTCACTTCCAATGTATTTAGTTGGTGGAAACACAAAGACAAACATCAGATACTATTAGTAGAAGGAAGTGACCACTTTGTAAACAAATGAAAACATGGAAAACATGTTTAATCTCATTCATGCTTATTATTAAAATCAAATTACATGTTATAAAATATACAGGACCCTGCAGAATGCTGGTATGGGTATAAAAGGCAGCAAGATGATATATTATATTTCGTTTCCTACAAAACATTTACGATGAGTGAAAATCAAAAATGTAAGTTAAGCTTTAGACATATACTGACCCGATCTCTGGCATTGTGAACATAGTGATTGTTTCTACATATGACTTCTAACTGTGCCTCTCTGATGCTCAGTGCATCCTTTATGGGGTGAGTAGCAATGTAACCTGATTTTTATTGTTGTTATTACATCTCAGATTTTCCATTATTTGATCTTATCTACTGATCCATTGACCATTTTCTCCATGAAATGAGCCCAGTGAAAGCTGTCATTTATTTTATTGTCTTACTTGCAGCCTCCATGACATTGTCATCTTAGTGAGGACTGGTAAAATGTGCATTTAGGATGTTGTTGTTGTTGTTGTTGTGGTCTTCAGTCCTGAGACTGGTTTGATGATGCAGCTCTCCATGCTACTCTATCATGTGCAAGCTGCTTCATCTCCCAGTAACAACTGCAACCTAAATCCTTCTGAATCTGCTTAGTGTATTCATCTCTTGGTCTCCCTCTACGATTTTTACCCTCCACGCTGCCCTCCAATACTAAATTGGTGATCCCTTGATGCCTCAGAACATGTCCTACCAACTGATCCCTTCTACTAGTCAAGTTGTGCCACAAATTTCTCTTCTCCCCAATCCTATTCAAAACCTCCTCATTAGTTATGTGATCTACCCATCTAATCTTCAGCATTCTTCTGTAGCACCACATTTCAAAAGCTTCTATTCTCTTCTTTTCCAAATTATTTATCGTCCATGTTTCACTTCCATACATGGCTACACTCCATACAAATACTTTCAGAAATAACTTCCTGACACTTAAATCTATGCTCGATGTTAACAAATTTTCTCTTCCTCAGAAACGCTTTCCTTGCCATTGCCAGTCTACATTTTATATCCTCTCTACTTCGACCATCATCAGTTATTTTGCTCCCCAAATAGCAAAACTCCTTTACTACTTTAAGTGTCTCATTTCCTAATCTAATTCCCTCAGCATCACCTGACTTAATTAGACTACATTCCATTATCCTCGTTTTGCTTTTGTTGATGTTCATCATATATCCTCCTTTCAAGATACTATCCACTCCGTTCAACTACTCTTCCAAGTCCTTTGCTGTCTCTGACAGAATTGCAATGTCATCGGCAAACCTCAAAGTTTGTATTTCTTCTCCATGGATTTTAATACCTACTCTGAATTTTTCTTTTGTTTCCTTCACTGCTTGCTCAATATACAGATTCAATAACATCGGGGAGAGGCTACAACCCTGTCTCACTCCCTTCCCAATCACTGATTCCTTTTCATGTCCCTCGACTCTTATAACTGCCATCTGGTCTCTGTACAAGTTGTAAATAGCCTTTCGCTCCCTGTATTTTACCCCTTCCACTTTCAGAATTTGAAAGAGAGTATTCCAGTCAGCATTGTCAAAAGCTTTCTCTGAGTCTACAAATGCTAGAAACGTAGGTTTGCCTTTCCTTAATCTAGCATCTAAGATAAGTCGTAGGGTCAATATTGCCTCATGTGTTCCTATATTTCTATGGAATCCAAACTGATCTTCCCTGAGGTCGGCTTCTACTAGTTTTTCCATTCGTCTGTAAAGAATTCGTGTTAGTATTTTGCAGCCGTGACTTGTTAAACTGATAGTTCGGTAATTTTCACATCTGTCAACACCTGCTTTCTTTGGGATTGGAATTATTATATTCTTCTTGAAGTTTGAGGGTATTTCACCTGTCTCATATATCTTGCTCACCAGATTGTAGAGTTTTGTCAGGACTGGCTCTCCCAAGGCTGTCAGTAGTTCTAATGGAATGTTGTTTACTCCCGGGGCCTTGTTTCGACTCAGGTCTCTCAGTGCTCTGTCAAACTCTTCACGCAGTATCATATCTCCCATTTCATCTTCATCTATATCCTCTTCCATTTCCATAATATTGTCCTCAAGTACATCACCCTTGTATAGACCCTCTGTATACTCCTTCCACCTCTCTGCTTTCCCTTCTTTGCTTAGAACTGGGTTTCCATCTGAGCTCTTGATATACATACAAGTGGTTCTCTTTTCTCCAAAGGTCTCTTTAATTTTCCTGTAGGCTGTATCTATCTTACCCCTGGTGAGACAAGCCTCTACATCCTTACATTTGTCCTCTAGCCATCCCTGCTTAGCCATTTTGCACTACCTGTCGATCTCATTTTTAAGACATTTGTATTCCTTTTTGCCTGCTTCATTTACTGCATTTTTATATTTTCTCCTTTGATCAATTAAGTTCAATATTTCTTCTGTTACCCAAGGATTTCTACTAGCCCTCGTCTTTTTACCTACTTTATCCTCTGCTGCCTTCACTACTTCATCCCTCAAAGCTACCCATTCTTCTTCTACTGTATTTCTTTCCCCCATTCCTGTCAATTGTTCCCTTATGCTCTCCTTGAAACTCTGTACAACGTCTGATTCTTTCAGTTTATCCAGGTCCCATCTCCTTAAATTCCCACCATTTTGCAGTTTCTTCAGTTTTAATCTACAGTTCATAACCAATAGATTGTGGTCAGAGTCCACATCTGCCCCTGGAAACGTCTTACAATTTAAAACCTGGTTCCTAAGTCTCTGTCTTACCATTATATAATCTATCTGAAACCTGTCAGTATCTCCAGGCTTCTTCCATGTATACAACCTTCTTTTATGATTCTTGAACCACGTGTTAGCTATCATTAAGTTGTGCTCTGTGCAAAATTCTACCAGACGGCTTCCTCTTTCATTTCTTCCCCCCAATCCATATTCACCTACTACGTTTCCTTCTCTTCCTTTTCCTACTACCGAATTCCAGTCACCCATGACTATTAAATTTTCATCTCCCTTCACTATCTGAATAATTTCTTTTATTTCATCATACATTTCTTCAATTTCTTCATCATCTGCAGAGCTAGTTGGCATATAAACTTGTACTACTGTGGTAGGCGTGGGCTTCATGTCTATCTTGGCCACAATAATGCATTCACTATGCTGTTTGTAGTAGCTTACCCGCACTCCTATTTTTTTATTCATTATTAAACCTACTCCTGCATTCCTTGTATTTATAACCCTGTATTCGCCTGACCAAAAGTCTTGTTCCTCCTGCCACCGAACTTCACTAATTTCCACTATATCCAACTTTAACCTATCCATTTCCCTTTTTAAATTTTCTAACCTACCTGCCCGATTAAGGGATCTGACATTCCACGCTCCGATCTGTAGAATGCCAGTTTTCTTTCTCCTGATAACGACGTCCTCCTGAGTAGTCCCTGCCCGGAGATCCAAATGGGGGACTATTTTACCTCCGGAATATTTTACCCAAGAGGACGCCATCATCATTTAACCATACAGTAAAGCTGCATGCCCTCGGGAAAAATTAAGGCTGTAGTTTCCCCTTGCTTTCAGCCGTTCGCAGTACCAGCACAGCAAGGCCGTTTTGGTTAGTGTTACAAGGCCAGATCAGTCAATCATCCAGACTGTTGCCCCTGCAACTACTGAAAAGGCTGCTGCCCCTCTTCAGGAACCACATGTTTGTCTGGCCTCTCAACAGATACCCCTCCGTTGTGGTTGCACCTACGGTACGGCTATCTGTATCGCTGAGCGCTGAGGCACGCAAGCCTCCCCACTAACGGCAAGGTCCATGGTTCATTGGGGGGGGGGGGGGGGGGTGCATTTAGGATGTTAATTGTAATTGGTATTTAGTATGCTTTAGTGTCATAATTTGTTTTGGTTTTAATAATTCCGCCTAAAGCTTTGCATTTGTTCAGTATGTGTGTATCATTAGCTTTGCAGTGCGTTGTTTTGATTGCAGACCTATAAAGCTTTTTCATTTTCAAATGCATATCCTCATCAGCATTTCTATACTTTGTCCTAACATACTGTAATGGCTTCATAATTCTTATTTTACTTAGAGGTGAGGGTGTACCATCACCTTTAGATTTTGTGGTTTACTTCAGCAACTCTGTTTTGGTGGTTTCATGTAGCATTAGACAAAACATAGTTCAATTTTTTTCAATTAAAAGGCTTAGAAACTTTTTTGTTGATTCATTAGAATCTACATTGGACAATTTTTTATCCCATTTCATTGAATTCAGTTTATTTATCATCTGATTTAGCTTTGAGTCATTTATCAGTCTTGCAGCTCCTCCATGCTCAGTTCAGGCTCCAATTATTTTACTGAGAAGAGTTTCTCTGAATGAGAGTCCCTCATACCCATACATGTATAGCCTGACCATAGCAAATTCTGCTTCATTTAGACGAAAATTACTTATTATATTTTCTAGGTATACTGCCTGCCTTCTGGGCTTGTCATTTATCCAGTAAACGTTAAGATATCTTAATCCAACCAACAAGTAGTTTCATGGCATTTCGATTCACAAACCAACTGTCTGTATTATTCACCTTCTTCCTCATGGTGTGCCCCACAAGTAATGGGGTCCTCTCCCTTGTTTCTCTGTCTCCACTTGTTATGATCATGTACATGTTCACAATACAGACCTGATAGCTTTAGGTCTATATAGAGGATATCTAGCCAATGTTGCTCCAGTCTCCCAAAGGATCATTTAACACTGACTTTCAGAAAACACATATTTTTAAATCCACTCAGAGTAATTGTCAATACTACTGTAGGAAGCTAGCCCTCATCATCTTACCAATAAGTGCTACACTGTACCACCTGACATAAAGGTTACAGACTATTAATATTTGGTGATAGCAATACAGAGATCAAGGTGGCTTTCCCTCACATTGTCAGCAATAGATGCTGCCTGTGAATTTTGTCATTGGTCACATGATGATGTACCACCTGTGAATTGCATGATGAAATTTATGAGCAGCATTCAATCAAGTGATTAGTGATGAAATTTGCAGGCAGTATGGAGTTGGACTTATTGTTGAGAAGATGATGGAAAGCTGCCTACCTAATATCTATACTGATAACACCAGATATTAATATTCTTAATCTTTATGTTTACGTAGCAAGAGCACCAGTTTCTAAGCAGTTCCACAAACAAGTTGTCATTGTGATTCAGGGGACGAAAATCAAAGCCATTATAATTTCCTGTTCCAACAAGAGTATGGTGGTGGCCATACATTTTGTCTGTAGAAACAGTTCACTTATGTCTGCAACTTAATAGATAAGGGGCACACACATTGTTTAACATAGACAGGCAGACCACACGGTCCACAGGAGCTAGTTGCCAATTCATAACCATACGCTTCACATAATTTTAGTTCTTCTTGACTAAGACAATGTTTACTGTTTTGCAGCCAGTACTGAATTTCATTAACTTTATATTCAGAGATTGTACATTAATGTCCAAGATCATTACAGTTTGTTATTGGGGCTTATCTGCTTAAGGTAATTTGCCTCCTTGTTTCTAATGTTTCTTAAGATATACACTTTATTGTGTGGGGCACAATTGCCACCTGAGTCACTCCCTTTCTTCACTCTTTGCTTTTACATTTGGAAATTATGAGGGTGACAAACTGTACTGGTCATATGACTGTACACTGTATTGTGCTACATGGGGACCAGCTACATGATGTGCTAGCCACATTCCTTAGTTTTCCTGACAGGCCGTTTTCTTGTACTGCAGTGGTTTACTGAGGTTGAGCTCAGCTTCACAATATAATTCTTAATGTTTTTACAAATATTTAGTGCTAGCTGTCTTTTACTTCTGCTATTAAGATGGACAGACTTTGTATGATATTCTCTGTTTGTTTTGCTTAAATTGAGTGGTATTGTATTTGTACAGCTTTCTCAGATTTTCTCCAGGTCAGAACTAAATTTTGTGATTTCAGTTATTGACATGGGATCACCTTTGGAAATTATACCGTAATACCCACGCATCCCCATGGGGACATAACTGAACTAATGCAATATTATGATGAGATGTGGATGACTTATAATTTGGTTGGAACAACCAAGCCGGCCATGGGAATTTGTGCAGTACAGTCCCTTGCCAGATATATGAAACTTAATTGTGTTTACTGTACATTTTTTGGAATGATCAAGAACACTTCTATTATTTGACTGGAGCTGTAAAAATGTATTATGAAATTACACTATTATTCATAAACTGTTCTGGATACTAATAACTGGGAATGATCCGATGAAAATAGTTTTGAATAAAGCAAACATGGCGAGGTCATAATTTAAATAAACTTGTGATTTATTTAAGTAAAACCTATCTAACTCATATTTAGCACTGATTTATGAAATCAGAAATTCAGCCATTGTGATGTATTGTATTGCATACCGAGCAAAGAAGGCAGAAGAAGCAGATGTAACAGTGTCTTTTAGCTATACTTAGAACTATTATATCCGATATATGTTGGACACAGACTTTTTAAAGCTTCCTACAGCAATTTTCCTATTGTTACAGTAAGTATCATTGGATCCTGCAGCAAGTACAACATGGTTTTAGTACCTCTACCCATATAAATCTGTGTTATAGTTTCAATAGCAGTATGACATTGGGCACCTGAACAAAAGATACCTTCAGTGGAATATGTGTTGTATAAATTTTCAAACAATTGGAAGTCAGTGGTGGAATAACAACAATATGGGAAGGATAGGTTGCTACTAACCACTTAGAGGAGGCATTGAGTTATAGACAAACACAAAAAGAATGCTAGAAATATTTCAGCTTTTGGACAAAGACGTTCTTCAGTAGTAGACACTTCACACACTGTCACAGAAGCACAACTACTGCACACGTGACCATTGTTGTCTCCAGGTCCTAGGACCCAACTTGGGCCCAGAGAGAATAGTGGCCGTGTGTGTGTGTGTGTGTGTGTGTGTGTGTGTGTGTGTGTGTGTGTGTGTGTAATTTTCATCGTGCCTATCTGTGACTCAACATATCCTCTATGTAGTAAGGAGCAAGCTATCCTTTCTATATTGCTGTTCCTTGCTGCTTTCTGCCCATCTTCTTTTGGTGGGATTTCAGTTCTTCTTTGAGGGTAATGTCTATTCTGCTATGTAAGTCTCTGAAGATTTTCATTTCACTGGTAATCAGCTGGATTAGAATATACATGGATACACTTTTTCTCACAGCACTTATCACTCACAGACTGTAGGTTGCAATTTATCACATTTTCTGTGACAGCTTTACTGCTTGTTCCACTGGAATTCTGCACTTTTCAAGATTCCTCTTATTTTATTGTCCACAAGTGATAATATGTTACAGTTACCTTCACAGCAGTTGCCACATTTCCAGTTTATCCCCCATGAACCATGGACCTTGCCGTTGGTGGGGAGGCTTGCGTGCCTCAGCGATACAGATAGCCATACCGTAGGTGCAACCACAACGGAGGGGTATCTGTTGAGAGGCCAGACAAACGTGTGGTTCCTGAAGACGGGCAGCAGCCTTTTCAGTAGTTGCAAGGGCAACAGTCTGGATGATTGACTGATCTGGCCTTGTAACAATAACCAAAACGGCCTTGCTGTGCTGGTACTGCGAACGGCTGAAAGCAAGGGGAAACTACAGCCGTAATTTTTCCCGAGGGCATGCAGCTTTACTGTATGATTACATGATGATGGCGTCCTCTTGGGTAAAATATTCCGGAGGTAAAATAGTCCCCCATTCGGATCTCCGGGCAGGGACTACTCAGGAGGACGTCATTATCAGGAGAAAGAAAACTGGCGTTCTACGAATCGGAGCGTGGAATGTCAGATCCCTTAATCGGGCAGGTAGGTTAGAAAATTTAAAAAGGGAAATGGATAGGTTGAAGTTAGATATAGTGGGAATTAGTGAAGTTCGGTGGCAGGAGGAACAAGACTTCTGGTCAGGTGACTACAGGGTTATAAACACAAAATCAAATAGGGGTAATGCAGGAGTAGGTTTAATAATGAATAGGAAAATAGGAATCCGGGTAAGCTACTACAAACAGCATAGTGAACGCATTATTGTGGCCAAGATAGATACGAAGCTCACGCCTACTACAGTAGTACAAGTTTATATGCCAACTAGCTCTGCAGATGACGAAGAAATTGAAGAAATGTATGATGAAATAAAAGAAATTATTCAGATAGTGAAGGGAGACGAAAATTTAATAGTCATGGGTGACTGGAATTCGAGTGTAGGAAAAGGGAAAGAAGGAAACATAGTAGGTGAATATGGATTGGGGGACAGAAATGAAAGAGGAAGCCGCCTGGTCGAATTTTGCACAGAGCACAACATAATCATAACTAACACTTGGTTTAAGAATCATGAAAGAAGGTTGTATACATGGAAGAACCCTGGAGATACTAAAAGGTATCAGATAGATTATATAATGGTAAGACAGAGATTTAGGAACCAGGTTTTAAATTGTAAGACATTTCCAGGGGCAGATGTGGACTCTGACCACAATCTATTGGTTATGACCTGTAGATTAAAACTGAAGAAACTGCTAAAAGGTGGGAATTTAAGGAGATGGGACCTGGATAAACTAAAAGAACCAGAGGTTGTACAGAGATTCAGGGAGAGCATAAGGGAGCAATTGACAGGAATGGGGGAAATAAATACAGTAGAAGAAGAATGGGTAGCTTTGAGGGATGAAGTAGTGAAGGCAGCAGAGGATCAAGTAGGTAAAAAGACGAGGGCTAGTAGAAATCCTTGGGTAACAGAAGAAATATTGAATTTAATTGATGAAAGGAGAACATATAAAAATGCAGTAAGTGAAACAGGCAAAAAGGAATACAAACGTCTCAAAAATGAGATCGACAGGAAGTGCAAAATGGCTAAGCAGGGATGGCTAGAGGACAAATGTAAGGATGTAGAGGCCTATCTCACTAAGGGTAAGATAGATACCGCCTACAGGAAAATTAAAGAGACCTTTGGAGATAAGAGAACGACTTGTATGAATATCAAGAGCTCAAATGGAAACCCAGTTCTAAGCAAAGAAGGGAAAGCAGAAAGGTGGAAGGAGTATATAGAGGGTCTATACAAGGGCGTTGTACTTGACGACAATATTATGGAAATGGAAGAGGATGTAGATGAAGATGAAATGGGAGATATGATACTGGGTGAAGAGTTTGACAGAGCACTGAAAGACCTGAGTCGAAACAAGGCCCCCGGAGTAGACAATATTCCATTGGAACTACTGACGGCCGTGGGAGAGCCAGTCCTGACAAAACTCTACCATCTGGTGAGCAAGATGTATGAAACAGGCGAAATACCCTCAGACTTCAAGAAGAATATAATAATTCCAATCCCAAAGAAAGCAGGTGTTGACAGATGTGAAAATTACCGAACTATCAGCTTAATAAGTCACAGCTGCAAAATACTAACACCAATTCTTTACAGACGAATGGAAAAACTAGTAGAAGCCAACCTCGGGGAAGATCAGTTTGGATTCCGTAGAAACACTGGAACACGTGAGGCAATACTGACCTTACGACTTATCTTAGAAGAACGATTAAGGAAAGGCAAACCTACGTTTCTAGCATTTGTAGACTTAGAGAAAGCTTTTGACAATGTTGACTGGAATACTCTCTTTCAAATTCTAAAGGTAGCAGGGGTAAAATACAGGGAGCGAAAGGCTATTTACAATTTGTACAGAAACCAGATGGCAGTTACAAGAGTCGAGGGACATGAAAGGGAAGCAGTGGTTGGGAAGGGAGTAAGACAGGGTTGTAGCCTCTCCCCGATGTTGTTCAATCTGTATATTGAGCAAGCAGTAAAGGAAACAAAAGAAAAATTCGGAGTAGGTATTAAAATTCATGGAGAAGAAATAAAAACTTTGAGGTTCGCCGATGACATTGTAATTCTGTCAGAGACAGCAAAGGACTTGGAAGAGCAGTTGAATGGAATGGACAGTGTCTTGAAAGGAGGATATAAGATGAACATCAACAAAAGCAAAACAAGGATAATGGAATGTAGTCTAATTAAGTCAGGTGATGCTGAGGGAATTAGATTAGGAAATGAGACACTTAAAGTAGTAAAGGAGTTTTGCTATTTGGGGAGCAAAATAACTGATGATGGTCGAAGTAGAGAGGATATAAAATGTAGGCTGGCAATGGCAAGGAAAGCGTTTCTGAAGAAGAGAAATTTGTTAACATCCAGTATTGATTTAAGTGTCAGGAAGTCATTTCTGAAAGTATTCGTATGGAGTGTAGCCATGTATGGAAGTGAAACATGGACGATAAATAGTTTGGACAAGAAGAGAATAGAAGCTTTCGAAATGTGGTGCTACAGAAGAATGCTGAAGATTAGATGGGTAGATCACATAACTAATGAGGAAGTATTGAATAGGATTGGGGAGAAGAGAAGTTTGTGGCACAACTTGACCAGAAGAAGGGATTGGTTGGTAGGACATGTTCTGAGGCATCAAGGGATCACCAATTTAGTATTGGAGGGCAGCGTGGAGGGTAAAAATCGTAGAGGGAGACCAAGAGATGAATACACTAAACAGATTCAGAAGGATGTAGGTTGCAGTAGGTACTGGGAGATGAAAAAGCTTGCACAGGATAGAGTAGCATGGAGAGCTGCATCAAACCAGTCTCAGGACTGAAGACCACAACAACAACAACAACAACACAAATTGTTTGTGTTCTTTCATAGACGGACCAATTTTAGCATATAAACAAAAAGTTTAGTATGGGATTTCACATACCAGATGCCCTTTTTTACTGTTTTCACCCACTCGCTACATTTTGCTCTTTGGACAGTATATATGTTCAATGTTTCTTGTTCAGGCTGTCCATTTTCTTCTAGCAGCAATGGATGCTTAATGTTCACAGCTTCATTCTGTCAATGTCTCTGTAGCAGTCATTTTATATATACTCTGTTTTAAAGTGACAATTTCATTTAATAACTTTGTGAAGACTTAGATTTCACAGTCTATGTGCAGCCCTAAGCCTGAACCTTTCTCACTGCATTTTCAACTTCACATTATATTTTGGTTGATGCTTTTATGAGGTTTGGAACATGCATTGACAGTTGCAATTATTAATGAACTACATGACACCTCTAAAGTTTAATTAGCTATTGTTGCAGAATACTGACTTGAATTATTTACATAAGAATGGAGTAACTGGTAGAATCATCTGCGCAAAAGATTAGTTTGGGTTCTCTAGAAATGTAGGAACATACAAGGCAGTACTGACCCAATGACATATCTTAGAAGCTAGGTTGTAGAAAGGCAAACTAATATTTATAATATTTGTAGATTTAGAGAATGCTTTTGGTGGAATACACTCTTTGAAATTCTGAAGGTAGCTGGGATAAAATCCAGGGAACAAAAGAATATTTGCAACTTGTACAGAAATCAGACTGCTGCTGTAGGTGTTGAAGGACATGAAAGGGAATAGATCATTAAGAAGGGATGTTATTTAGATCTACATACTGAGCAAGAAGTAAAGGAAACCAGGAAGATATTTAAGAAGGGAATTAAAAGTTCAGGGAGAAGTAATAAAAACTATGAGGTTTGCTGACGACATTGTAATTTTGTCAGACACAGCAAAGGACTTGGAAGAGCAGTTAAACAGAGTGGATAGTGTCTTGAAAAGAGATTATAAGACAATCATTAACAAAAGTAAAATAACGGTTGTTGAATGTAGTAAAATTAAATGAGGCAATGTAGTTGATTAAGAGGATATAAAATGCAGACTAGCTATCTCAGTGAAACTATTCCTGATAAACATCTAATATAAATTTTAAGTGTTAGGAAGTCTTTTGTGAAGGTTTCTGTATGGAGTGTAAACCTGTACAGAAGTAAAACATGGGTGATAGGGAGTTTAGACAAGAAGGGAACAGAAGCTTGTGCAATGTGGTGTTATAGAAGAATGCTGAAGACTAGATCGGCAGATTGAATAATTAATAAAGAGAAGTTGAATGAAATTGGGAATAAAGGAAATGTATGGCACAATGTCAGTAAAGGAAGGTTGATAGGACATACTGAGGCATTTAGGAAATGTCTGTCTTGTAATGGAGGGAAGTATTGGTGGGTGGGGATTGTTGGGTTGGGTTGATATGGGGAAGACGACCAAACAATGAGGTCATCAGTTTCGTTGGATTAGGGAAGGATGGGGAAGGAAGTCGGCCATGCCCTTTCAAAGGAACCATCCCGGCATTTGCCTGAAGCAATTTAGGGAAATCACAGAAAACGTAAATCAGTATGGCCGGATGAACCGTCGTCCTCCTGAATTCAAGTCCAGTGTGCTAACCACTACGCCAACTCGCTCAGTGAGTGGGGATTGTACAGAGACCAAGGGATGAATATAGTAAGCAGGTTCAGCTGAAGACAACGACAACAGAAGATCACAGTTAACAGAAAACTCCCACAGTCAGGTTTGTCTTCTTTTCTTGTTATATTTCAGTAAAGCATCGGTGATAAACTGAATGTTTTTTTTTTTTTTTTTTTTTTTTTTTTTTTTTTTTTTTTTTTTTTTTTTTTTTTTTTTTTTTTTGCAGATAACAGAGAGAACCAAGGAAAAGGCCAATACTCTTTCAGGTAGTTCCAATTTTGTTCATTAAATAGCTCTGCAAGCTACATATATGCATTTTGGTTTCAATAAAGTACACATACAAGACAGAATCTTGGAAAAAATGTTGACAATGTAATTAGACTAGTTAAATATATAAATATATTATTATATAGAAGAATATGCTGGAAATCAGTAGAAATGTGTTTTATCGGTAATGCCTAGATGAAAGAGTAATTACATATTATAGTAGTTGCTTGAATGTGTGTTGTTAATGTGGGAGCTAAATTATTGCTCCATTCAGTTTAGTTTAAGAAATTAAATGTTAAAAGGCTTCTTTAAGAGAGTCAGCATCATGATTAAATAATGTGTGTCTATGCATTGGAAACTATGGACAGAACCCATTAAGGTTATATTGATGAAACAAAAATATTCCAGGTGAATGCTGAGGTGACCTTTCATTATGTCCACACTCATTTGTTTCTCCCCATACTTATACCAGTAGGAGTAATAGACTTCTCACAAGGGAACCTCCCCATCGCACCCCCCTCAGATTTAGTTATAAGTTGGCACAGTGGATAGGCCTCGAAAAACTGAACACAGATCAATCGAGAAAACAGGAAGAAGTTGTGTGGAACTATGAAAAAATAAGCAAAATATACAACCTGAGTAGTCCATATGTAACATAGGCCACATCAAGGATGGTGTGAGCTCAACAGCGCCGTGGTTAGCGTGAGCAGCTGCGGAACGAGAGGTCCTTGGTTCAAGTCTTCCCTCGAGTGAAATTTTTATTTTCAGACAATTATCAGAGTTCAGGCACTCACACATAATCAACTTTGCTCTCCAAAATTCCAGGACATGTTCAGATTTGCTTGGACATATGCAGGATTTGACGGTCTACACATGGAAAAATTTGAAAACGATAAAAACATATGTTTTGACAGAGCACAGAGAAAACTGTGTGACTGTGAAACTGTTGCATTCATTTGTTGCAGTTTATGACACACTCTTATGTTTTCGTCACTTTTTTGGGAGTGATTGTCACATCCACAAGAAAACCTAAATCGGGCAAGGTAGAAGAATCTTTTTGCCCATTCGCCAAGTGTGCAAGTTACGTGGGTTGACAACATATTCCTGTCACGTGATGCACATGCCGTCACCAGTGTCGTATAGAATATATCAGACGTGTTTTCCTGGATCAAATGTTTTTGGTTCCCATTGGAGAGGCACGTCCTTTCGTCTACTAATCGCACGGTTTTGCGGTGCGGTCGCAAAACACAGACACTAAACTTATTACAGTGAACAGAGACGTCAATGAACGAACGGACAGATCATAACTTTGCAAAAGTAAAGTAAGTAAACTTTAAATAAAGTAAGTAAACTTTTTGCTCAAGGGAAGACTTGAACCAAGGACCTCTCGCTCCGCAGCTGCTCACGCTAACCACCGGACCACGGCACTCCTGTGCTCACATCATCCTTGATGTTGCCTATGTTGCTCATGAACGACTCAGTTTGTATATTTTGCTTATTTTTTCATAGTTCCACACAACTTCTTCCTGTTTTCTCGATTGATCTGTGTTCAGTTTTTCAAGGCCTATCCACTGTGCCAAATTATAACTAAATCTGAGGGGGCTGCGATGGGGAGGTTCCCTTGTGAGAAAGAACAGAACAAGAGCAAGGATGACTTTTCTTTCTTCTCCATTGGACCACTGGTCCTTTCCTTCCCCCTCCCCCCCCCCCCCCCCCCCAGTCATGTCATACTGTTAAGTACTTGTATCACACAACATTCTTTTGGCAGTTAGATATTTACTTTGGGGAACAAGATAAACTAATTAAAACATCACATTAAAGTTTAATATTTTAAACATAGCTGCACAACAGCAACAGTTTCACGTAATAAAATTATAAACAGCAGACCAGTTGCAATGGATAAAGCAATTCTTTACCTAGGTTTCAACAAATATAAATTTGTCTTCTTCAGAAGGTAGCCTAAGGATAATGAACTAGAGAACTCTTGCATTACAGAAGTATAATAACAACGACTGGTACTTAATTTTACATTAGTAAGGACTAATGTACCATCGCCATTTTTAGAATTGTTGGCATAGATCCATGTGTCAAAAATAAAATATAGCCCTAGAATTAGGGTTTGTCACGTAAATATAAAATAGCTCATGGATCTTGCAGAGCTCACAACCGACTGAGTGCAATCGGCGAGCATAGTTACTCAGAAAACAGGGCAGGTAGCACTCATGCCGAGAAACGTGCCAATTGGCATACAAAGGCAATGTGTAAATTATCAGTATTAATAACATCCTTAGGTAAAGTAACAATAAAAAGGGAAGGAAATTAACACTCCTGTTATAACAGTATGGGAGCATTGGTACAAATAATGTAGTTATACATCAAAAAAGCAGGTGGTGCTTACACCGAGAAACTTACGCCAAAATATAAAAAAATACATTACTATATTAGTGAAGCCCACAAATGGTATACATGTCAGAACTTTAAAATTGACAATAATGGCTCTTGTCAAGAAAGAATTATGAACACTGGTATGATCCTGTTAATACGCATTCACAGGGAAAACCAAAATTTTAGAGCCATTCAAAATCACATAAGGGCTGATGTAGTAGCAAACATACATCGTGACAAAACCACCATTACATAAGGGGTAGTGAGCTTAAAGCACTGAAGGTGCACCACAGCTTTCTGAGGAAATAAACCACTAAGGTTACCAGCATTAATGTTATACCGTAAACACTACAGGTTTAAAGCCTTCAAAAAATTGTCTACAAGCAAGGTTCAACTGGTCGTTCAGTATATTACTGTCCTTGAGCTCAGGATGTTTGAAAATTTGTAACTCTTCCCACAGATCTAATCTACGCCCTTTGTCTTCTCTGTGTAGGATAACAGTGTCTTCTAAATGTTTTGGCGTATGACCGGCTATCAGAAGGTGTTCAGCAAAAGTAGAATTGTGTATATTCGCTCCTTTTTTTATCTAATAGGTGTTCTTTATATCTTGTTTTCACAGCTCTGCCTGTTTGACCAATATAATATGAAGGACAGTTGTTACAGGTTAGTTTGTAAACCCCTGAACTGGAAAACCAATCGCCGGCGATCTCTACTGAATGCACAAGATTTCTCTTTAAACTGTTATCTGTAGAGAAGGAGATGTTACAGTTATATTTTTTCATTAGAAGATCTTTTATCCTATACGATATATTGCCCAAGAAAGGAGTAGAAATAAATTTTTTAGCTTCTTTGCCATCAGTGGGGAGGTTGTTGCTTGAAGTCGAACGGTTTTGGGAAGTTTTCTTATTGAACATGTAATCAACCATATTCTGATTGTAGCCATTATTAACCGCAATCGCTTTGATCACATTCAATTCTTTTTGTTGATCATCAGGTGATAAAGGAGTAGTTACCATACGGTGAATGGCAGAATGAAAAAACGCCAGTTAATGAGCTTTTGGATGAGTTGAGTCAGCAGGGATGACATTATCTGAATACGTTTCGTTATGGAAAATGTTGAAATTGAAGGAAATATTCTGTCTAGAAATTGTTAAATCAAGAAAGTTAACTTCACCTTTTTCATTCTGAAGTTCTTTTGTGAAGGAAATTTTTTCATGTAAACCATTGAAAGTATTGAAGAGAAGCCCTAACTCATGATCAATACCGTCAAAAGCAATGATAATGTGTCAACATAACGTGCATAATAACGGATTTTGTGGCGTAATTCTGAACTTGAATTGAAGAATGTTATTTCCAGTGTGTTGATGAAAACATCTGCCAAAATACCAGCAAGGGGACTACCCATTGCTAAACCATCTGGTTGTATATACATTTTCCCATTGAGCATGAAATAATTGTATTTCAAAATGACTTTAAGCAAACTAATCAGTTCCGCAATCTGAATTTCACTTAGTTTTTTATGTTTTAGTAGATTCTTTTTTACAAGGGCTATGGTTACATCGACAGGGACATTTGTATAAAGACTGACGATGTCAAAGGAAACCAGTCTAGTGTCAGGTGTACATCTTACAGTTTGAATATTGTTGATCAATTCCTTGCTGTTTTTCACCGAAAAATTATTTTCAAATATGAAAGCATCTTTAATTTTAAAATGCAGGCTCCTAGCGAGTGTGTGATGTGGGCTACATTTCCATTCACTACAGGGCGAATCGGGTGATTTTGTTTGTGCAGTTTAAACTGACTTCTGAGCATGGGTGGTTTCGGGTTCATATATATAAGCCATTTCTTTTGGAAGTTATTGAACAAGCTAACAGAACTAGCTAAAGTACGCCGGATTCCTTTTTGCAATTCTGCGGTTGGATCTACGGTAACCTCAGTGATGTCTTTGTCCTCAAAAAACTTTACAGTCTTTTCAATATATTCATTTTTATAAGCCACATCAGCAGTGTTCCCTTTTGTCACTCTTAGTGACTAAGGTGTCATGTTCTCTCAGTTTATGATTAATGTTTTTTACTATTCTATATTCGCCTGACTGAACATTAGAATGTAGTTTAATTTCTTTTTCTATTATGTTACTACATTCGTAGGCACATTTGACTTGCTCGGTTTTCTCTAATTTAAGGGATTCCAAACCGATTTTAAGATCTACAATAAGATTACCAATAACTGGATCTTTATCCAGTTGAGCAGGCAAATTATATTTAAGGCCTTTACATAACAAGTCATTTTCAGACTGTAAAAGTAATGTTGGTTTTATTCAGTATTCTTTTGTAAAACTGATGTTTGACACTATTGTTTACTATATTAACATTTTTACTTGTGGCCCTATTACTAAACTTCAACAACTTTCTTTCATGTCTGGCCCTAATTTCTTCTTTGCGATTAAAAAGCCATTCATTAATACTATTCCACAGGTGGTCAATTTGGAAATTAAAAAGATCTTTAAAGGCTTTTGTTAAAAATAGGTGTATACAGTAAGCTTCACTGTTAAGGTCATCTTTTTTCTTGTACAAATTTACTGTGCTGTCAGAAATGACTAAACGAACCAATTTCTTTTTAACAGAAGGCACTTTTATACACTGTTTCAAATTTAAGTACGCATTCACATAATCAGGGGTAATGTCTATATCTAGGCACCGTTGATTAAAATCAATAGCCGTACCTGCTTTCACAATTTTTAATTTGATGTCCATGTACCTGGATGGAGCTTTTGATACCTCGGCAGGCAGGAACTTCAATATTTTAAACATAGCTGCACAACAGTAACGGTTTCACGAAGTAATATTATAAACAGCCGACCAGTTGCAATGGATAAAACAATTCCTTACCTAGGTTTTGACACATATAAATTTGTCTTCTTCAGAAGGTAGCAATTTTACATTAATAAGGACTAATGTAGCATCGCCGTTTTTACAACTGTCGGCTATTTTATATTTACATGACAAACCCTAATTCTAGGGCTATATTTTATTTTGACACATGGATCTGTGATTTTCTCAAAATTGCCAGAACAGTGCACCTTACTACTTGCAACTTATGTTATTTTAAGGACATACTAAAGGTATACAAAAAACAGAACCGAAAATTTACGTTCCTAGCTTTCGGAACAAATGTTCATTCATCAGGGAGGAGAGAGGGGAAAGAAAGGGAAGAAGGGAAAGTGGATTCAGTTACTCACAACCCAGGTTATGAAGCAACAGGGAAAGGAAAACAGGGAGGGTAGCAAGGATGGAGGCATGGTTGTCAGAGGGAAGCCAAAGATATTCTACTGTAAGTACTGCGCCAGCTTCAAACCAAAGAGGATGCATACAGAAGTAAAGAGGTATACAGTATAAAGATAAACACAACTATGTAGGATGAAAAGATGCAAGGAAAGATGCGAAGAAAGGGAAAGAGGAGAAGACTGAAGAGTAAATGGGAGTGAGGTTGTTTAACGTAGGTTCAGTCCAGGGGGATGGCGGGATGGAAGGATGTTTTGGAGTGCAAGTTCCCATCTCCGCAGTTCAGAGGGACTGGTGTTGGGTGGGAGAAGCCAAATGGCACACACGGTGTAGCAGGTTCCTAGGTCCCTAGAATTATGCTGGAGGGCATGCTCCGCTACTGGGTATTGGACATCTCCTAGGCGGACAGTTCGTCTGTGTCCGTTCATGCGCTCAGCCAGTTTAGTTGTTGTCATGCCGATGTAAAAGGCTGTGCAGTGCAGGCATGTCAGTTGATAAATGACATGTGTGGTTTCACAGGTGGCCCTGCCTTGAATTGTGTATGTTTTACCAGTAGCGGGGCTGGAGTAGGTGGTTGTGGGGGGATGCATGGGGCAGGTTTTGCAACAAGGTCGGTTACAGGGGTAGGAACCGCTGAGTAGAGAAGGTAGTCTGGGAATATTGTAGGGTTTAACAAGGATGTTACGGAGGTTAGGGGGGCGACGAAAGGCAACTCTGGGTCGTGTGGGCAGAATTTTGTCAAGGGATGATCTCATTTCAGGGGTTGACTTGAGAAAGTCATATCCCTGGCGGAGTAATTTGTTGATGTTTTCGAGGCCAGGATAATATTGGGTGACAAGGGGGATGCTTCTGTGTGGTCTGGGGGTAGGAACATTGTTGTTGGATGGGGAGGAATGTATTGCTCGGGAGATCTGTTTGTGGACAAAGTCTGCAGGATAGTTGCGGGAGAGGAAAGCATTGGTCAGGTTATTGGTGTAATTGTTGAGGGATTCGTCACTGGAGCAGATACGTTTGCCACAAATACCTAGGCTGTAGGGAAGGGAGCGTTTGATGTGGAATGGATGGCAGCTATCAAAGTGAAGGTACTGTTGTTTGTTTGTGGGTTTGATATGGACAGAGGTGTGGATGTGAGCTTCAACAAGATGAAGGTCAACATCCAGGAAGGTGACTTGGGTTTTGGAGAAGGACAAGGTGAAATTCAGATTCGAAAAGGAGTTGAGGTTATGGAGGAAATTAAGGAGTGTTTCTTCACCATGAGTCCAGACCACAAAGATGTCATTTATAAACCTATACCAGGCCAGGGGAAGCAGCTGTTGGGTCTTCAGGAAAGCCTCCTCCATGCGGCCCATGAAGAGGTTGGCATAGGACGTAGCCATCCTGGTTCCCATGGCCGTTCCCCTGATTTGTTTGTAGGGCTGGCCTTCAAAAGTGAAGTAATTATGGGTGAGGATGAAGTTGGTAAGTGTGATAAGGAACGAGGTTTTTGGAAGATCTTCGGGTGGGCGTTGGGAGAGGTAGTGGTCAAGGGCAGAGAGAACATGGGTACGTGGGATGTTTGTGTAAAGGGATGTAGCATCTATGGTGACAAGAAAGGTTTCAGGTGGGAGAGGAGTGGGAATGGATTTGAGGCATTCTAGGAAGTGGTTTGTGTCTTTGATGTAGGATGAGAGTCTGCGGGTGATAGGTTGGAGGTGCTGGTCTACCAGAGCTGAGATACGTTTGGTTGGGGCTTTGAAGCCTGCTACAATGGGACGGCCAGGATGGTTCTTTTTGTGGATTTTGGGTAACAGGTAGAAGGTAGGGGTACATGGCTCAGGTGGAGTGAGTAAGTCTATGGAAGCCGTTGTGAGGCCTTGTGAGGGACCTTGGATTTTTAGGATTTTTTGCAGCTCAGTCTGGATGGAGGGAATGGGATCCTGGGTAACAGCTTTGTAGGTTGAGGTGTCGGAGAGTTGACGCAGTCCTTCTGCCACATACTTCACATGATCAAGTACGACAGTTGTGGAGCCTTTATCCGCCGGGAGGATGACAATAGAGCGGTCTATTTTCAGCTCCTTAATGGCACGGAATTCAGCTGGGGTGATGTTGTGGGTTGTCAGGATGTTCTTCAAGAAGGACTGGGAGGCAACACTGGATGTGAGGAATTCATGAAATGTCTGCAAGGGATGGTTTTGGGGGAGGGGAGGAATATCCCTTTGAGAAGGCGGTCGGAACTGTTCCAGACAATGTTCAACACTGGGTCTAGTATTTGGGGGCTGTGTTTGGGTAGTGAAGTGATATTTCCAGTTGAGGTTCCGGGTGAATGAGAGGAGATCTTTAACCAGGGCAGTGTGGTTGAATTTAGACATGGGGCTAAAGGCTAAGCCTTTTGATAGAACAGATGTCTCTGGAGGAGAGAGGGATCTGGATGAGAGGTTTAGGACTGAATTGGGACTGGTGATATATGGCATTTGATTGTGGTTATAGTTGAGATTTGGTCTGTGTGGGGTATGTGCTGGGATGGGGAGATTGAGTAGGGTGGCTAGGCTAGGTTTGTTGGCTATGAGGGGGGTTTGTTGAAGGTTCTGTTGTGGTTGGTGTTTGTGAGGGATAGGGAGAGGGACCCCACTTCTTAGGTGTTGCACTAGCACTGTGGATAGTTTTTTCAGGTGGTGTGTAGCATGGAACTCAAGTTTGCAGCTGACTTCTAGGATGATGTTCCTGAGTGTGTTCTCCAAGCAAGGGTTTGAGAGGTGGAGGACTTTGAAGAGAGATAGGAGCTGTTGGGAGTGGTGGTTACATGAAGTAGTGTAGAGATTCAGGACAAGTTGGGTAAGGGCTAAGGATTGAAGGTTCTGGAAGTCCAGGAGAGACTGGTGGAAGGAGGAATTGCACCCGGAGATGGGAACTTTTAAGGTAAGCCCTTTAGGGGTAATTCCAAAGGTTAAGCAGGACCGGAGGAAAAGTATGTGGGATTGCAGTTTGGCTACGGTGAATGCATGTTTCCGGAATGAATGTAAATAATGTGGTATAGGATTAGGGTACATAGTGGGTAACTGGTGGGTAGGGAAATTAAATAACTAAAGTTGAAACAGTACTCATAAGAAGGAATAAAACGCAAAGGGAAGGACGAGAAAGAAAGAAATTGTGTTGGTAATGTTCAATACCAAAGGAAGACCACTGAATAAGAAAAATACGGACAAAGTTAACCAGACCAAGCAAGTATGTCCAGATCAGGGGAAAAGAACACACGTTGCTCAAAAACAGAGATAGCGAGTGGCGATAAAAAGATCGTGCGTGCCGCAAAAGAGATCACGTGTGCCGCAAAAAAGATCGTAGGGGCCACAAACCACTTCCTAGAACACCTCAAATCCATTCCCACTCCTCTCCCACCTGAAACCTTTCTTGTCACCATAGATGCTACATCCCTTTACACAAACATCCCACATACCCATGGTCTCTCTGCCCTTGACCACTACCTCTCCCAACACCCACCCGAAGATCTTCCAAAAACCTCGTTCCTTATCACACTTACCAACTTCATCCTCACCCATAATTACTTCACTTTTGAAGGCCAGACCTACAAACAAATCAGGGGAATGGCCATGGGAACCAGGATGGCTCTGTCCTATGCCAACCTCTTCATGGGCCGCATGGAGGAGGCTTTCCTGAAGACCCAACAGCTGCTTCCCCTGGCCTGGTATAGGTTTATAGATGACATCTTCGTGGTCTGGACTCATGGTGAAGAAACACTCCTTAATTTCCTCCATAACCTCAACTCCTTTTCGAATCTGAATTTCACCTTGTCCTTCTCCAAAACCCAAGTCACCTTCCTGGATGTTGACCTTCATCTTGTTGAAGCTCACATTCACACCTCTGTCCATATCAAACCCACAAACAGACAACAGTACCTTCACTTTGATAGCTGCCATCCATTCCACATCAAACGCTCCCTTCTCTACAGCCTAGGTATTTGTGGCAAACGTATCTGCTCCAGTGACGAATCCCTCAACAATTACACCAATAACCTGGCCAGTGCTTTCCTCTCCCGCAACTATCCTGCAGATCTTGTCCACAAACAGTTCTCCCAAGCAATACATTCCTCCCTGTCCAACAACAATGTTCCTACCCCCAACCACACAGAAGCATTCGCCTTGTCACCCAATATTATCCTGGCCTCGAAAACATCAACAAATTACTCCGCCAGGGATATGACTTTCTCAAGTCAACCCCTGAAATGAGATCATCCCTTGACAAAATTCTCCCCACACCACCCAGAGTTGCCTTTCATCGTCCCCCTAACCTCCGTAACATCCTTGTTAAACCCTACAATATTCCCAGACTACCTTCTCTACCCAGCAGTTCCTACCCCTTTAACCGACCTTGCTGCAAAACCTGCCCCATGCATCCCCCCACAACCACCTACTCCAGCCCCGCTACTGGTAAAACATACACAATTCAAGGCAGGGCCACCTGTGAAACCACACATATCATTTATCAACTGACATGCCTGCACTGCACAGCCTTTTACATCGGCATGACAACAACTAAACTGGCTGAGCGCATGAACGGACACAGACGAACTGTCCGCCTAGGAGATGACCAATACCCAGTAGCGGAGCATGCCCTCCAGCATAATTCTAGGGACCTAGGAACCTGCTACACCGTGTGTGCCATTTGGCTTCTCCCACCCAACACCAGTCCCTCTGAACTGCGGAGATGGGAACTTGCACTCCAACACATCCTTTCATCCCGCCATCCCCCTGGACTGAACCTACGTTAAACAACTTCACTCCCATTTACTCTTCAGTCTTCTCCTCTTTCCCTTTCTTCGCATCTTTCCTCGCATCTTTTCATCCTACATAGTTGTGTTTATCTTTATACTATATACCTCTTTACTTCTGTATGCATCCTCTTTCGTTTGAAGCTGGCACAGTACTTACAGTAGAATATCTTTGGCTTCCCTCTGACAACCATGCCTCTATCCTTGCTACCCTCCCTATTTTCCTTTCCCTGTTGCTTCATAACCTGGGTTGTGAGTAACTGAATCTCCTTTCCCTTCTTACCTTTCTTTCCCCTCCCTCCTCCCCGATGAAGGAACATATGTTCCGAAAGCTAGGATCGTAAATTTTCGGTTCTATTTTATGTGTATCTATCGGCTGTACTGAGCTGAGGTAAGAACTGGCCAGCCCCTCTATCTCTTTGTTAGTATTTGTTTCACATCTTTATATGAGAGTTTCCATTAATCATTTAGATCACCTATATGGTCCACATCCTTCATTGTTTTGCCCCTTTTGTTAGCTATCACTTACGTCTGACATCTTAACACTTTCTCTTCTTCAGTGTTTTATATATACATAAATAAATATTTTTGTCACCAACTGTTATAGTTTCATCTTCCTCCTATTATCTTGTTCATTTGTAGTCCTCTTCTCTTTTTTATTTATTGATTTATTTATTCAACATTCCATTGTTTTAATGTTTGTTATTCGCTGATCTCCAGTCAACAATCACTGCCAACAGTCTCTTCCACACCTACCAGTATCATCCATTTCCGTCGTTTTCGGGTTGCTGGCGATAATTTTGTGTCATTGGCTATCTTTCACTGCCACAGGAAAAAATTTTTGGGACATTTCTGCACCACCCGCGAACTTTTCTGTGGCACGCGTGATCTTTTTTGCGGCACGTGGTACTTGACCGTGTGGAGTATGTGGCAGAAGGACTGTGTCAACAATCCGACACCTCAACCTACAAAGCTGTTACCCAGGATCCCATTCCCTCCATCCAGACTGAGCTGCAGAAAATCCTAAAAATCCAAGGTCCCTCACAAGGCCTCACAACAGCTTCCATAGACTTACTACTTCCACCTGAGCCCCGTACTCCTACCTTCTACCTATTACCCAAAATCCACAAAGAGAACCATCCTGGCCGTCCCATTGTAGCAGGCTTCAAAGCACCAACCAAACGTATCTCAGCTCTGGTAGACCAACACCTCCAACCTATCACCCGCAGACTCCCATCCTACATCAAAGACACAAACCACTTCCTAGAACGCTTCAAATCCATTCCCACTCCTCTCCCACCTGAAACCTTTCTTGTCACCATAGATGCTACATCCCTTTACACAAACATCCCACATACCCATGGTCTCTCTGCCCTTGAGCACTATCTCTACCAATGCCCACCCAAAGATCTTCCAAAAACCTCGTTCCTTATCACACTTACCAACTTCACCCTCACCCATAATTACTTCACCTTTGAAGGCCAGACCTACAAACAAATCAGGGGAACGCCCATGGGAACCAGGATGGCTCCGTCCTATGCCAACCTCTTCATGGGCTGCATGGAGGAGGCTTTCCTGAAGACCCAACAGCTGCTTCCCCTGGCCTGGTATAGGTTTATAGATGACATCTTTGTGGTCTGGACTCATGGTGAAGAAACACTCCTTAATTTCCTCCATAACCTCAACTCCTTTTTGAATCTGAATTTCACCTGGTCCTTGTCCAAAACCCAAGCCACCTTCCTGGATGTTGACCTTCATCTTGTTGAAGCTCACATCCACACCTCTGTCCATATCAAACCCACAAACAAACAACAGTACCTTCACTTTGATAGCTGCCATCCATTCCACATCAAACGCTCCCTTCCCTACACCCTAGGTATTCGTGACAAACGTATCTGCTCCAGTGATGAATCCCTCAACAATTACACCAATAACCTGACCAGTGCTTTCCTCTCCTGCAACTATCCTGCAGACCTTGTCCACAAACAGATCTCCCGAGCAATACATTCCTCCCCGTCCAACAACAATGTTCCTACCCCCAGACCACACAGAAGCATCCCCTTTGTCACCCAATATTATCCTGGCCTCGAATACATCAACAAATTACTCCGCCAGGGATATGACTTTCTCAAGTCAACCTCTGAAATGTGATCATCCCTTGACAAAATTCTGCCCACACCACCCAGAGTTGCCTTTCGTCGCCCCCCTAACCTCCGTAACATCCTTGTTAAACCCTACAATATTCCCAGACTACCTTCTCTACCCAGCGGTTCCTACCCCTGTAACTGACCCAGCTGCAAAACCTGCCCCATGCATCCCCCGACAACCACCTACTCCAGCCCCGCTACTGGTAAAACATACACAATTCGAGGCAGGGCCACGTGTGAAACTACACACGCCATTTATCAGCTGACATGCCTGCAGTGCACAGCCTTTTACATCGGTATGACAACAACTAAACTGGCTGAGCGCATGAACGGACACAGCCGAACTGTCTGCCTAGGAGATGTCCAATACCCAGTAGCGGAGCATGCCCTCCAGCATAATTCTAGGGACGTAGGAACCTGCTACACCGTATGTGCCATTTGGCTTCTCCCACCCAACACCAGTCCCTCTGAACTGCACTCCAACACATCCTTTCATCCCGCCATCCCCCAGGACTGAACCTACGTTAAACAATTTCACTCCCATTTACTCTTCAGTGTTCTCCTGTTTCCCTTTCCTCTTTAGCCATTCACGCATCTTTTCATCCTACATAGTTGTGTTTATCTTTATACTGTATACCTTTTTACTTCTGTATACATCCTCTTTGGTTTGAAGCTGGCACAGTACTTACAGTAGAATATCTTTGGCTTCCCTCTGACAACCATGCCTCCATCCTTGCTACCCTCCCTGTTTTCCTTTCCCTGTTGCTTCATAACCTGGGTTGTGAGTAACTGAATCCACTTTCCCTTTTTCCCTTTCTTTTCCCTCTCTCCTCCCTGATGAAGGAACATTTGTTCCGAAAGCTAGGAACGTAAATTTTCGGTTCTGTTTTTTGTGTATCTATCGGCTGTACTGAGCTGAGGTAAGTACTGGCCAGCCCCTCCATCTCTTTGTTAGTATTTATTTCACATCTTTATATTAGATTTTCCATTAATCATTTAAAGGTATACAAAGTTTGATGTAAATCCTTGATCCTAATATCGTGGCCTCCCCTTGTAAGGAGTTACAATGAGTTTCGATATGAAAAGGAATTTACTTAAAAACAGTTGTTGCATGTTTGAATTAGCACTTTATCTAAAATTATTAACTTTCATGCCTTAGATGGTAGTGTAACCAACACACATAAGCTTGACTGTCGGTGATTTTGTCATGTAGATTGAAGTGATTTCTCTTTAGAACCAGTGTGGCACTGATAAAGAGAATTGCATGTTTTATGAGGGATTTAGTTGGTCAGTACAAGGACTTCACAAAGATGTCCAATGGGTTACATTACAACAAAGATGTGATCTGTTACATGGAGTAGTCTTTTCACAACTTTCGTAACTATCTTTTTGGGTGGTTGTGGTCAAATACCACTTCCTCTGCACACAGTGCAGGGACCCTTTCAGTTAGGGTACGTACAAAAGTATTTATGCAGATATTTCATCCCTCATAGAATCTTCAGTTGGAATAGAAAGGGGCAATAATGCTGAAATGAGGTACTTGTTACCATTTGTCTTTTGGCAGCATGTTCTCTGTGGAATCAATATAGGGGAGGTTTGTACCTCAAACTAGCATGTACCTTGAATCAAACTTATGTTCTGGTCTTTACTTTGTAAATTCAGTCTCTTTTGCGCAAAAACTTGCCTACTATCATAAGAGTATACCCAGCTGTTGTAACAGGAGCAAGAAGTGAAACTGTTTCAATTTTTTTTTTTTTTTTTACTTAAAAGTAGTCTTTTCTGTTCTTAATTCAGTGTTTTCCAACTGTATAAACACAAATAAAGTTAAATGATAACCATCTGTCTTAATAGCCATGCTATGAAGTGTCCTGCTGTTTTATTAATTTTGGTTATATTAACAATTTATTGAAGCAGGACAAAAATTGTACCGCGAGCCAGTTTGTGATATTCCACGATGATCTTAGTTCAAGGTACTTTGTAATAGACATTTACAATGTGGCAACAGATGTTGACAACATAGAAATGCTACACAGGCTTGAAACAATGAAATGTTAATTGACATTAGCTTTTAGGCCTAATATGTTAATCAGAAAAATGATATTCATGTGTGTTTATTTGGATGTTCAGTTTATTAGCCCTGTGTTTATGTTCTATAAGGTCAGTTTATAATACACTAGTTAACATTTCATGCTAACTGAGTCTTGTAAACCATGGTAGCTGGAGTTAAAGATTTTTGTTAATCGTGCCTTTTGCGTTCTTGTGGTGATATTTTCATAGAAATTTTCATCCCCTAACACATATTTCTTTATATCTAATAGAGAAGTGAAATACTAATTTCTGTGGATTTACATTTTTTATATATTTTTATATATTTTTTATATATTTTCTAAGCAAAGAAGGGAAAGCAGAAAGGTGGAAGAAGTATATAGAGGGTCTATACAAGGGCGATGTTCTTGAGGACAATATTATGGAAATGGACAAGGAGGTAGAAGAAGATGAACTGGGAGATATGATACTGCATGAAGAGTTTGACAGAGCACTGAAGGACCTAAGTCGAAACAAGGCCCCGGGAGTAGACAACATTCCATTAGAACTACTACATCTACATCTACATCTATACACTGCAAGCCACCCAACGGTGTGTGGCAGAGGGCACTTTACGTGCCACTGCCATTACCTCCCTTTCCTGTTACAGTCGCGTATGGTTCGTGGGAAGAACGACTGTCTGAAAGCCTCCGTGCGCCCTCTAATCTCTCTAATTTTACATTCGTGATCTCCTTGGGAGGTATAAGTAGGGGGAAGCAATATATTCGATACCTCATCCACAAACGCACCCTCTCGAAACCTGGCGAGCAAGCTACACCGCGATGCAGAGCGCCTCTCTTGCAGAGTCTGCCACTTGAGTTTATTAAACATCTCCGTAACACTATCATGGTTACCAAATAACCCTGTGACGAAACACGCCGCTCCTCTTTGGATCTTCTCTATCTCCTTCGTCAACCCGATCTGGTACGGATCCCACACTGATGAGCAATACTCAAGTATAGGTCGAACGAGTGTTTTGTAAGCCACCTCCTTTGTTGATGGACTACATTTTCTAAGCACTCTCCCAATGAATCTCAACCTGGTACCCGCCTCACCAACAATTAATTTTATATGATCATTCCACTTCAAATCGTTCCGCATGCATACTCCCAGATATTTTACAGAAGTAACTGCTACCAGTGTTTGTTCCGCTATCATATAATCATACAATAAAGGATCCTTCTTTCTATGTATTCGCAATAGATTACATTTGTCTATGTTAAGGGACAGTTGCCACTCCCTGCACCAAATGCCTATCCACTGCAGATCTTCCAGCATTTCGCTACAATTTTCTAATGCTGCAACTTCTCTGTATACTACAGCATCATCCGCGAAAAGCCGCATGGAATTTCCGACACTATCTACTAGGCCTTTTATATAGATATTGTGAAAAGCAATGGTCCCATAACACTCCCCTGTGGCACGCCAGAGGTTACTTTAATGTCTGTAGACGTCTCTCCATACTACTGATAGCCTTCGGAGAGCCAGCCCTGACAAAATTACCATCTGGTGAGCAGATGTATGAGACAGGCGAAATACGCTCAGACTTCAAGAAGAATATAATAATTCCAATCCCAAAGAAAGCAGGTGCTGATAGATGTGAAAATTACCAAACTATCAGTTTAATAAGCTGTGGCTACAAAATGCTAACATGAATTCTTTACAGATGAATGGAAAAACTGGTAGAAGCCGACCTCGGGGAAGATCAGTTTGGATTCTGTAGAAATGTTGGAACACGTAAAGCAATACTGGTCCTATGACTTATCTTAGAGAATAGATTAAGGAAAGGCAAGCCTACGTTTGTAGCATTTGTAGACTTAGAGAAAGCTTTTGACAATGTTGATGGGAATACTCTCTTTCATATTCTGAAGGTGGCAGGGGTAAAATACTGGGAGCGAAAGGCTATTTACAATTTGTACAGAAACCAGATGGCAGTTATAAGAGTCGGGGGGCATGAAAGGGAAGCAGTGGTTGGGAAGGGAGTGAGACAGGGTTGTAGCCTCTCCCCGATGTTATTCAATCTGTATATTGAGCAAGCAGTAAAGGAAACAAAAGAAAAATTCGGAGTCGGAATTAAAATCCATGGAGAAGAAATAAGAACTTTGAGGTTTGCCGATGACATTGTAATTCTGTCAGAGACAGCAAAGGGCCTGGAAGAGCAGCCGAACGGAATGGACTGTGTCTTGAAAGGAGGATATAAGATGAACATCAACAAAAGCAAAACAAGGATAATGGAATGTAGTTGAATTAAATTGGGTGATGCTGTGGGAATTAGATTAGTAAATGATATGCTTAAAGCAGTAAATAAGTTTTGCTATTTGGGGAGCAAAATAACTCATGATGGTCAAAGTAGAGAGGATGTAAAATGTAGACTGGCAATGGCAAGGAAAGCGTTTCTGAAGAAGAGAAATTTGTTAACATCGAGTATAGATTTAAGTGCCAGGAAGTCGTTTCTGAAAGTATTTGTGTGTAGTGTAGCCATGTACGGAAGTTAAACATGGACAATAAAGAGTTTAGACAAGAAGAGAATAGAAGCTTTCGAAATGTGGTGCTACAGAAGAATGCTGAAGATTAGATGGGTAGATTACATAACTAATGAGGAGGTATTGAATAGAATTGTGAAGAAGAGGAGTTTGTGGCACAGCTTGACTAGGAGAAGGGATCGGTTGGTAGGACATGTTCTGAGGCATCAAGGGATCACCAGTTTAGTATTGGAGGGCAGCTTGGAGGGTAAAAATCGTAGAGGGAGACCAAGAAATGAATACACTAAACAGATTCAGAAGATGTAGGTTGCAGTAGGTACTGAGAGATGAAGAGGCTTGCACAGGATAGCGTAGCATGGAGAGCTGCATCAAACCAGTCTCTGGACTGAAGACCACAACAACAACAGAAAACTAAAACAGAATGAAGAAAGTTGAGTTACTAAGAATAAAAGCTGAAATCAAAGAAATTAAGGCCAGGTGGGTGGGAAGAGCCAATGACATGTTGTAACGCCAGTTCGAAACTGTGGAGTTACGAGAAACTGGTGTCTGGGGGATGAATCCAATAGACATGTGTGGTAAAACAGGCACCAAGGTCACAACTACCAAATTGTAGATCATCTCTGCAACAGGATATTGTGTGTGTTGCCAGTATATACCCTCTGCCTATGCCCATTTATCCTAACTGATAACTTCGTTGTAGTCATGCCAATGTAAAAGGCCAAACAATGGTAATGTAACTGATTGTGCATGTCATATGTCTTTTCACAAGTGTTAGTATAGGTTTTGCCAGTTACAGAGCTGGTGTAGGAGGTGGTAGGAGGGTGCAAAGGGCAAGTCCTACAGCAGGGACAACCACAGGGTTAGAAGTCATAGCGTAGGGAAATGGGTGTGGAAGGAGTGTAGGGTCTGACAAGGATAATCGCAGAGATTGGGAGGTGACAACAGCTATTCTAGGTGTGGTTGGAAAAACAGAATGGACCTCATTTCGGGACATGCTTTTAGGAATTCATTGCTTGTCAAAGTAGCTGAATAATGCATTCAAGACCAGGATAGTACTGAGTGACAACAGTGTACTCCTGAGTTGTTTTTAGGAGGGATCAGCAGTACCAAGAATTAATGTCATGACTCCGGAAACTAGGCTGGTGGGGTAATTACGTCCAGTGAAGGCAGATGTAAGAATGGTTGTGCACTGCTGTAAAGAGTCTGCATCTGAACAAATATGTTTGCTTCTAATGTGAAGACTGTAGGGAGGGAACATTTGACGTGTAAAGGATAGCAACTGTCAAAATGTAAATACTGTTGTTTGTTGGTAGCTTTAATGTGAACAGAAGTGTGTAGCTGACCCTTTGTGAGGTTGAGGTCAACATCAGGAAATAGGACTGTGAGAAATTTAATTGGGAGAAAGTATGGAGAGGTCAGTCTCACCATGCATCCATGTGGCAAAGATGTCATCAGTGTATCTAAACCAAACTAGGGCCTGAAGGCTTAAGGAGCCAAGGAAAGCTCCTTCGAGCAACCCATAAAAAGGATGTCACAGTCATCCTGGTTCCCAAGGCTATGTCCCTGACCTGTTTGTATGTAACGTCAGTAGTTGTTGGTAAGTATAAAGTTGATTAAGGTGAGCAGGAAGGGTGTTATAGATTTGGAACCATTTGGGTGCTGATTGAGGAAATTTTCCAAAGCAGACAGATCATGTACATGGAGAGTCTTCAGATGGAGGGTGGTATCATCAATGGTGACAGGCAAGGTGTGTCAAGGGAGTGGGACAGGCACAAATATGCATATATATATAACATTTGTAGACTTCAAAAAACCATATGATTCCATTGACAGAGAAACATTATTCAACACCTTACAAGAGTATGGAGCTGACAACAAATCAGTGACCGTCATCAAAGACACGCTGACAAATATAAAATTAAACTTTTGGGTGAAACTTCCAAGGCTTTTGAGATCAAAAATGGGTAAGGCAATGAGATGGATTGTCCCATTGCTGTTCAGTTGTGTACCAGAAGAGATAATCAGGTACTAGTGGAAAAGAAGAAGAAGGAATTTAAAAAATCACAACTGGAAGAAAAAGAGATAACCTGAGCTTTGATTGTTTGGCTTTTGGAGATGATCTGCCCATCTTGGCTGACTGTAGAAGGTGCGACAATGCAGATAAATCTCCTACAAGAGACACCTTCAAAAGCAGGCCTATGTATATCCTTTGAAAAAAAAAAAAGGTATATGTCAGGTGTGAAGGAGGCACCAAAATACATAAAAACTGTTTGTGGAAGAATAGAAAAATACAACAAAATTTAAATGTCTAGGTGAAATAATACAACCAAACACTTTGGACAGAGAAGCTAACTTAGCAAGGACAAGGAAAGCTGATGTAGCTTGCAACTAACAAAAGAACTGTGTAACAAGAAATCTCTTTTCCATAAATGCAAATCTCTGGCACTACTACACTGTCATTTAACCATGATGCTTTTGTCTCAGAACGTCTGCTAAACAGTTAGGTGAAATAGAAAATAAGGAAAGAAAAATAATCAGAAAAGTATTGGGACCAAGTCATGAAAATGAGAAATGGGAATTAAGAAGTAATTAAGAAATTTATGAAAAAATAGAACCAATGTCAGACACAATGAGGAAGAGAAGAGTTGCATTTTACGGACACCTAAAATGGGTAGATGAAAAGAGAATAACAAAAATAATTTTAACTTTTTTGGCAGAAACCAAAAATATCAGTGATATGAATCAAGGAAGTTATTTCATGTTATCCTTAGCAGGCCAAACCAATAAAAAATGATGAGCACAAAAACAGCAAAATGATGTATTCAAGAAATTTGTCGTTGCTGTAGACAAGCATAACAAGACAATTCTCTTTGACAAAGGTTGCTGTTGTCAGAAAATCACCCTCAGGAACTCGGCATTCATTTGGTAGGCACAGGCTTGGCGACCCACGAGTCTTGAGCTGGGAACTGTTAAGTGCCACCAGTCCTCTTTCACGGTAAGCCCTTGGCATGCTTCAGAAACCTCTGAGCGGCACAGCAGTGGAATGTTGTGTGTCACAGGAATGGGGATCTTGGCTTAACTGCTTGAGTTGTGAGGATGGTAAAAACTTCTTTTTAAAAAAAAAAAAAAAAAAAAAAAAAAAAAAAAAAAAAAAAAAAAAAAAAAAAAAAAACCTTAATCCCAAGTGTGCTGCATGCTAATGAGATGCATGTCTGTTGAGGTAAAACAGTTGTTAGTGGATAACCTCTGCGGAAGCTGTTGCACCTTAGCTTTGTAAGGTAGATTCAGGCACGCAGTGCTCTGTCTGAGTGCACCCTTTGTTCCCTAGCTTCTTGTGGGACCGAGATGGAATCCTCAAAGAGAAACACATCAATTTCTGTTGTGATGACTATATCATCTGGGTGTACACACACAAACACACACACACACACACACACACACATTCGTCCAAATGAATGAGGGAGTGAATGAGGGATGCTAGTTCTCCTGACTGTCAAATTGTATTTAATAAATAAGCTCAAGGAATCATAATTAACAAATGTGTTTGTTGTGATCAAGAGAAAGGTGGTGAAAAAGCTTCCCCCTTCTATATCCATAAAGGAGTACATAGAGCCGGCTAGAGTGACCGAGCGGTTCTAGGCGCTTCAGTCTGGATCCGTGCGACCGCTACGGTTGCAGGTTCGAATCCTGCCTCAGTCATGGATGTGTGTTTTGTCTTTAGGTTAGGTAGGTTTAAGTAGTTCTAAGTTATAGGGGACTGATGACCTCAGATGTTAAGTCCCATAGTGCTCAGAGCCATTTGAACAAAGTACATAGATTTGCGAGTGCCTTGAAGTCTATCAAGTCACAATGAATTGGTTCCTTGTTGGCAGAGACTAAGAGGGCAAAGCGGGTGGAACTACTTAGGATAACATAAAAATTGGGTGGCTGTGACATGATTGTTGAGTTAAATAACTCCCTTAAAACCAGAAAGCGAGTGGTCACATGCTACCATATTATGGACATAAGCATTGCAGAACTTAAACAAGAATGGGCATCACAGGGTGTAGTGGAGGTGGAGCAAAAGATACAAACGCACAACGGAGAAGTTGAGAAGACTTCTGTCATCATTCTGATTTTCAATTCTCCAATGCTGCATGAACACATCATGACAGGATTCCTCCAACTTGACATTAGGCTTTATGCGCCTAACCCTATGCAGTGCTACAAAAGCCAGTGTTTTGGCCATGCAACAGGGAGTTGCAGAGGTGAAGCAACCTGTGGAAAGTGGGGGAAAATAGCCCATGAATCTGCGACTGACTGCCCGTCTTCAGCACTCTGCATCTACTGTTCTTGGAACCATCCAATTTGTAGCTGAGACTGCCCTGTTTTTGCTGAGGAAAGCAAAATTCAGGAAACAAAAATGACTAAATGGGTCCTCTTTGCAGAAGCCAGAAAGAAAAGAAGATAACAAAACCTCTCATCTTTGTCATTTCTTATACTTCCATGGTGCGCGAATCTGTTCCCAAGGTAACGCTTCGATGCAAATGATGTCCAGCATACTACTATCCACCACCACATCCGTACTTAAATCTGTTTGCGCCAAAGCAAAGTGACTTGAGACATAGCAATCCAAGTAGCTATGACAGAAGAGACCAGCAATATTTTTCCAGTGAGCATCAAGAAGGCACACCAAAAGCAGAGTACCTCTCAACTCCCTCTTTCCCCATCATCCCTGAAGGAAAAGAGAGCAGGGAGAGAGTGTCAATATTTGGGTTAAAAGCTGTCCCGGGCACCATAAGACGTCATCCAGTTGCATGTGACTTACGTGGAAGACATCATGGATTTCGATGCCTCAACACCATACTCAGGCAGCCCCTGGAGATCTCTACAAGTGCCTCACTACCCTAGCACAAGGGTAGGGGTGAACCAAAAACACACTATTGAAATGGCTTCCATACTCCAGTGGAATATGAATGGATACAGAACTCATCTGTAGGAACTAAGACTCCCGATCAGGACAGACCTTTTTGCCTCTGTCTCCAAGAGATTCATTTAGAACAGACTGACGAATGTATACTAGAAATATGACTTTACTGGTGACGTCACGAAAGGTGAGACAGCAGTCTTCATCAAGGACACTTTCCATTACTCTCCTCTGCTCTTAACCGCAACACTACAAGTGGTCGCTGTTCGGACAGTGGTTCATGTTGTTGTCCCAATGTGCTTTGAGTGGGATGGCAGTCACTGAAACAAAGGCGGTTTTCTTTGTGTTGAGATCTATTTTAAAAATTTCAATCACCAACTTTCTCTTCCAAATGCAAAAATATTTTGTTGACACCCACCTATGTAGGGAGAAATGATCATCGTAATAAAATAAGAGAAATCAGAGCTCAAATGGAAAGATTTAGGTGTGTTCTTTTTTCCCATGTGCCTTTCGAGAGTGGAATGGTAGAGAAGTAGTATGAAAAGGTTCGATGAACCCTCTGCCAGGCATTTAATTGTGAATCGCAGAGTAACGATGTAGATGTACCTACCGCTCCATGAGCCCGTTGACAGTGAGATCCTCACACATCTTCTTTATGAATTACCCTGTTGAGTCATGGCTGGCTCGAGTTATGCTTGTCTTGTGTTAAACCTTGTTTGCAGTCCTGTGGTTTTATATCTCTTCCAGTTATCGCAATAATGTTGCTGTCCTCTCCATGAGTAGCAACAGCAGTATGTATCGATACTAGTACTGCTGTACTGTCTTTGGTGTGGCGGATATAGTTTCCGGCTGGGTGGTGTGTGAGCAGTCGGTCGGTTGGCTTGGAGCAGCAAGGAAGTCCCTGTTGCGTGGAGTTGGGCCGGAGCCGCTAGAGGCTTGCATGTGCGGTTGGAGTGTGAGGTGCTGCTTGTGAGTGCTGCAAAGTACGTCGGCCACCGATCTTGGACATGAACGTTGAGTCCTCACTTCACCTACTATCGAGCTTCAATTGTTTACATTTCTTCATTTGATCCTGGTTGTCACTTTTGGGACATTCCCAGAAGCAACAACGTGTGTGTATTTAAGTCAGCTAAGATTCCAGCCGTCTTCCTGTGGAGTTTAACTTAACTTAATTTATTCCCTGTTATTGAAGTAGACCAACAGTATCTTCTTCCTTGTGGTCATTGATGTTCCGGTTACCTACCCTGGTCGTTTCGGCAGTGTATTTTCCTCGTCATGTTGTTGCTGTCCACCACGGCGTGTAGTTCGACAGCTGGGGTGTTGTTGGTCGTTGTGGGCACTAATATTCTGTGTGTCATTGTACTGAAATCTTGTGGTTGTTTCGCTGATTGCGTGGAGTGGAACTGATTTTGTTGATTGGTCAATCGGCTGACTGTCGGGTGGGTTGCCTTCAGATTAAGAAGTCGTTGGACAGGCTGCCTATCTCACCTAAACGGGAGTTAGTGTTACAATCCCAGGCCGACCCTTGGAAACTTCTGAGCACCATTCCTTGTGTGTTACATAATAATTTCCCTGTTTGGGTTTTAGTTATTTGGTTGATGTGTGGCCTTCATCCAAGTATCAATATCTCTTAAATTAATGTTCTTGTCTTGCCCTTAAGGCATGAGATTGTTATCCTTTATAGGGGCCTTCAGCCGAATTTTATATGAAATGTTTTAAGATAAGGCCTTCTGCCTTTTGATTGAAACTCTTCTTATAGCTTAATATGCAGCCCCCAGCCAAGTTCCATTAAAATTAAATTGCTAAGGCCTTCAGCCTGTTTAGATTGAAGATTTAGAAAATATTCTTGGGTGAAACCTCCAGAAGAACCTTGTATTCCAATTTCTTGCTTAGGCCTTGTGTCTTGGGTTTTAAGTGTGGCCTTCAGCCGATCTAAAGTTAATGAAAGGAGGTCGATTAAAGTTTTGAGTGATTTGCATCCTTGTTGTAATATTGTGTATTGATAGATAAAGTTTGTATGTTGAGTGCAACTGACAGCAACTTATTTTGGCCCCTTTCCACAACCTAATCTGCTCTGTCCCGCTAGCCCAGACACTTCACCTGTCTGTTTATCCTTTTTGTGGACTTCAATGCACACAATGCGCTATGGGGTTCTAAAACCACTTGCCACAAGGATCAGATACTTTAGGAACTGACAGGCACTACAAACATCATATTGATGACCATGGGTCAGGCTACACATTTTACTCTGCTACTGCTTTGTCTATGGCTATAGACCTCTCCTTGCTGATAACTCCTCAGTGGGGAGTGGATGATGGCTTTCATACTAGTGACTGTGACCCTCTCTGGATCCATCTGCCCAATGGAGCAGATCTCTAAAGAAAGCCACCAAGGTGGCTGTTCAGAAAACCTAACTTGATGCTTTACAGGCATTTAACTGTTTTCAAGCAGTGTGACAGTGTGAAGGACTGGGTGGACCACATAACAGTTGTGATTCACAGTGCTGCTGATGCTGCCATCCCAAAGTCAACAGGAAAACCTAGGAGGCAATGTATCCCATGGTGGAATGATGAGTTGCATTCTGCGATCAGAGACATTAGGGCAGCTATACGCAGATTCAATCAATGCTGAACAGATGCATATCTTAGAACCTTTCAAATGACGCAGGCAAAGATGAGGAGAATAATTCGCAAGAGTAAGCAGAGATGCTGACAAGAGTTCCTGAACTCCATCAACAGATCCAACTCCGCAAGTAACATACAGGAAGCCACCAGGAGGCTCTCAAGTTGCAGCTCACAACTGCCAATATCTGCTGTGTGAGAGCAGGGGTCTCTCCTAACATCACCACGACACATCACACAGACAATGGCTGAATCATATCAGTTCCATATTGACAATTCCAGTAGCCAGGATTGAGATTTTGTCAGTATCGAGAGACACAGAGGGAGACAGATTTTGATTCAGTTCCACCAAACTGGAAGAATACAACCAGCCCATCCCCACATTGTCAGTAGCTCATGATTCTACACCTGGACACAAACTGATAACATACAGGATGTTGAAACATTTGAACCCGCAGTTGAAGGAGGTCTACCTTCAGCTCTTTAATGAAATTTGGATGACAGGCGACTTTTCAAACTAGTGGAAAAAATCTGTCTTAATCCCAATTTTAAAACCAAGGAAGAATCAGATGAATCTCAGCATTAGCCTCATATGCTGCACTGGAAAGATATAGGATTGTATGGTCAACTAGTGCCTAGTGTGGGTTCTTGAAACCAAGTCCCTACTAAGTTGCTCCCAGTGCAAGTTCAGGAAGTGTCACTCTACTCTCAGTAACCTCACCCTGCTCAAAATAGTAATTCAACAAGCTTTTCTTCAAAGCAGCACCACATTGGTGTCTTTTTATATGTGGAAAAGGCCTACAGTATTATCTGGTGGCATAATATTTTATTACAGCTCTTTTAGTGGGGCTTCTGTAGACATCTGCCCGCCTTCATAAGATCCTCCAGTTCAGACAGGTATTTTAAATATAAGGTTAGAAATGTCCTGTTTTATCATATTAAACAGGAGGATTGTCTCCTCCAACAGAATGTTTCAAGTGTCAAGGCGCTTGCCATTGCAGTAAAGAGCATTACATCCCCAGTGTGGCGTCCCGTGCTGTGTTCCTTGTTTGTGGATGACTTCTCCATCTTCTGCTTGTCCTCCAATCTTGCATCAGGGAGATTTTATCTGCTGGTCTGTTGTTTCCCCGACATTGTCTTCAGGATAGAGCACCCAGAACACTTTTAAATTTATTATGTGGAATTGTTTGCTACCCTGAGGACAGTGGAGCAGACAGTGTAATGACAAGAAATCCCTCAACTGCTCGGATTCTCAAACTGTTCTTCTTGCTATTAGTCAGATGGTTCAAGAAGCACAGGACAGTCTCCTTCACTTTCAAAGTGAGGAAAAGGAAATAATTTTCTACAGTTCGAAGACATAGAGGTATTTAGGGAAATGAACTCACTGATGCGGCTGCCAGTGAGGCTTGCTTCCTTCCATCTCCTGCTCGATGTTCGGACCTTGTGCAGGCTGTCACCTTCTTTGTGACCAAGAAGACATATGTTGGTGGGAGGCTCAGTGGCTGCAAGTAAGGAATAATAAACTAAATTCTATAAAACCTTAAGTGCAACTGTAGTTTACCTCCTTCTAACTGCGACGAGCTGAACAAGTAGCCCTTACACAGCTTAGACTGGGACATTGCCCATTGACACGAGGCTTTCTCATAGGTGTGAGGAGCCCCCATTGTGTAAAAAATGTGTGACACATCTGTCAGTATGACATATTTTAATTGAGTGTGTTTTATATGCTGACCTGGGGATTGATCTGAGTCTCCCACAGGACATGCCCTCTGTTTTAACCAATAATGAAGCAAGTGTTGTTTATGTTTTAAGTTTTTGTGTGATGTCCAGAATTCTTCCCAAAATATTGGTTGTGAGATTATTTATATGTAGCCATCCAGCCACAGTCATCCATCTCCTTTTTAACCACTTCTGTACCTGTATTTTATCTGTGATTTTATCTAGCTGTTTTGCTGTGTTTTCTCACAACCTTATTGAGGGCTCTTCTGATGCTCACCTTATCTGGGTTGCCTTTCAATTTTTGTAGGAGAATGCAGCTTGGTTTTCTGATTTAACGTTATTTTTTAATAAATTTTCACCATGCTCATCTTTATATCATTCATGCAATGGCACTGATGGACTTGCTGTTTAGCACCCTCATCCACAAAACATTGTCATCAAAAAATTGACCTAGGTATGGGAAAAAACTAAAAGATAATTTTTGTAATCATACTTTAGTAACCTTACTATAGTGCATGCAGAATACCATGGCCGGTAGATGTACAGATGACAGGACATGTGTGGGGAGAGCAGTTGTGGTTAGGGCTGCAGGCAGGCACTCTAGGGAAATGCCGAATGCTGAAGGGAAAGTGCTGCTCTAAACTAAAGCCTACACTCACATTTTTGGGGCCCCTTCACACCCACACTTGCATGATGACCATTCATAAAGATCTGTCACATTTTCTTTGGTTATTATGTAAAAAAATTCCACCGAAAATGCAGTGATTTATTTTCGTCTGGTTTGTTAACCATATATAACTTTCAGAGGACTGTCACGAGTGGGGAATTTTGAGCAAAACCTACACATTTCTCTTAAATTTCCACATTAAAATTTGCTTCTTTTGCCAGAACTCAGCGAATTTTACACAGTCTCACCTCACTAACATGTTGTGCAGACACAATTGCGAGAGAATTCTGAAACAGTTGTTTATTAAGTGAGGAATTGAAGTAAGGTTAGCATGTTGTGAAAAAGCACATCCTTATTACAAAATAAATGTGTAATGACTTCAATTATGTTGTTCCAAAACCCATAGCAATTATTGTTTAACCAGCCATTGATGGCCCTTAAAAATTACATTCTTTCATTGGAAAAGTCTGTATTTATTGGAATAACATGGTAGATAATGAGGATTTGCATAATAACTGTATGGCAAAATACTCTTCTCTTTGTGTGCCATCATCTCCCAAAATCTATTTTCTATATATCAAACCATCTATGAAATATGAGAAATGTTGTGGACATTTCACTCTGGCTTTATTGATGGCGTTGTGTGATCGCTAATGAGTGCACTACATCACATCGATTTTGTCAAGGTTGGTGTTAGATAGAGACCTCCATCCAAGTCTAAAGAAAAATTCAATATGTTAGCTAAATTTTATAGGCTGCAACATATATATGTAATATGTACCAAATGCAGAATCAAAGCGACACCCATTTTTAATTGCAAACCTTTCCAAATTTTGAGCAGTGTCTTACTTCCACATAAATGTCACAATAACTATGACCATTAATGAAATGATGGGCACATCATAACGAAACTAGCATATAAAGCTGCAAATAAAACAAAAATGAAAACTCATTTGAGAAAGATTTCAGGGCATGTGTGTCAATTCTGTCATGCCAACCAGCTGAAAGGTGGCAAATACTTGTTAGCCTCCCCTTATGAACAAACGAATGAACTCACCCAACCAAACTTACATGTCTCCCCTCACTGGTGTTAAACAGTTTCATCCAGATTCAGTCAATCTTTTTCTGCTTTGGAAGTGGGTTGAAGTTTGGCTTTCATGAATCAAGAAAGTTTGGAGAGGCTTAAGATCTTGGATTTTGACTTCTTAATCTTGATTCCATAGATGTAAGATGGTTGAAAGTCAACTCTTATGGATTCTTCCTTTTGTCTCTGATTACAACTATATGCTTTATCTGTGTTACTGTCCTGCTCAAAAATGTAGCTACTTGATGCTTTAACTGTATACACTATTAAATCTCTTAATTTTAATGATTTTCTTCACAGTTGTGCAGAAGTACTGATCAACAACTTTTTTTGTTTTGTTCAAAGACGTATGTTGTAAAGAAATATTAATAAATGTATCCAAGTCATCCAGTACTTGTAATGACTTGATTATTCTTCTTTCAAATAGTGAAACAATAAAAAATGTCTCGTCTTTCCGTCCCCTCTTGCCAACTATTTCTTGGTAAATCAACATGATGGCTTCTCCTGTGGAAAAGTCGTCAATTCCCAGAACTTAATAGAGCAGTTAACTTGCATAAAATATTGCATTAGTTGTTAGCTGGAATACAGGAAACTTTTGCTCGTAGTCGAGTTGCTTTCAAGCTTTTTGCTTGAAATGTATGTTTAATATGTAAAAAATCTTCCTTCCATATTTCTTATATGAACTTCTTTTTGCATCACCAACTCAACTTTGTCATTAGTGTCAGTTTCAGATATTTGCTTATCAAATGTGTAACAGGTTCAACAAAGTAGTTGCCAGCAATGTTTATAAAGCACACTGATGTGACAGAAAAAACTGTGAACGTTTCCTTCACAGACATCTTTCATACATACTTCAGTGGGATGAGTAATGAGAAATATCTTTCACACGCACTTCAGTGGAATGAATAATGAAATATCCTTCATTTAAATAGAGATTAATGAATAAACTATTTCAGAATCCAATGAATTGCACAAGGCATTTTACTTTGTTTTCATCTCGTATCATTCCAGAAGTGTTGTTTTAGATGGCTTGTTGGTACACTGTGCATAACTGACCTCAAAAGATAGTATGAAAATCCGTCAAAGTCCCGTTTCAAAGAGAGTTCTCATTTTGTATGGCTTCATTTGTTACTTGGGCCTTACAGTAAAAAATATTTTGACGGCTACCAGTATTAGACCTTCATTACTCTTCTATCTTTAGCTCCTCCGTCAGGCTCTGTTTTGTGACATATTCATTGCTGCACATGCTCAAGTGTGACTTGTCAGCTAAATTAAACTTGTATAGTTTTTTACTCAATTCTCTAGAAAAAATAGCTCAGAAGATCACATACAAGTTTTGCATATTCAGCAAGTTGGATACAGGGACAGTGGTGTCATATCTCTTTTTACCTCATTGGGCAGAAGTGTTTAGAGAAATTGTGGCTCAAATTTAAAAGAATTTTTGGTGTAGCACTGTATGGTATAACAGTTCATGATGGGAGGGAACCTCCATGAGGTATACAGTCTCTGTAAAGTAACTTCTAAAAAAAACATTGGCTACTGCAGAATGGTTGTAAAACAAAGCATGAGGCTTAAGACAGAAGTGCAATAAATTTCAAACCTTGTTTTCAAATGTAACTTTCCAAAGGAAGATACGGAAGAACTGTGCTGATTTAATTCTTGCGGCAGTGCAAAGGTGAGTGATACGGATGTTAGTGTCAGTGGCATTGAGAAGCAGCCCAAATTTTAAAATTACGCAAAGTTACATGGCCTGATGGAATCCGTATCATATCCTATTCAAAACTTAAAGCTGTGTTAGCTTCTATTTTAACCATAATATGCAATAGATCCCTTGAAGAAAACGCTGTTCCCAGTGGATTTCACATACCACACCCACCAACAAGAGAGGTAGCAGAAGTGATTCATAAAAATAATGACTACTTGTATTGATTTCCATTTGTTTTACAATCTTAGAACATATTCTGAGTTCAAAAGTAATGAGGTGTCTCAAACAGAATGACCTCCTTCATGCCAGCCACCATGGATTAATAACATTCCGGAATCCATGGTCCAAGTCATTCAGGCAGATGCATTATTTCTTGACTTCAAAAAAAGCATTTGATTCAGTACTGCACAGATGTTTACTAACAAAAACATGATCACATGGGGTACCAAACAAAATATGTTAGGATGTAGGATGTTGTGTTGAATAGAGTGCCTGACAGACATAAAAATAACTTTAGGCTTGTCCCAGGGAAGCTGTGACCCATGATGATCACATTCTATATTTATTAGTGAATTAGAACACTACACATCAAGATCATCAGTGATATATATTAATGATCTAGCAATAGAACATGTGGCCTCTGAACACAATTTATTGGTTATGGATTGCAGATTAAATTTGTAGAAATTGCAGAAACATTTGAAAATCAGGAGACAGAACATGGATAAGATGAAACAGAAAGATTTTTGTGTGTGTGTGTGGGGGGGGGATTCTAAGTGAGCATTAGGCAATAATTGACTAAAGCAGGGGAAACAAATATAGCAGAAATTGAATGGATTACCTTAGTAGATGCAGCAGGGGATCATAGACGTAAAATGACAAGGCCAAGAAAAAATCCTTAGATAACACACAATATTAAATTTGTTCAAATGAAAAAGCCAGCAAAAGGAAATATTCACACCTAAAAAATAAGATTGACTGAAGATGCAAAATAGCAAAGCAGGAATGGCTAGAGGAGAAATGCAAAGCTGTTGAACCGTGCAGAGCTATGGAAAAGATAGATTAGATTAGATTAGATTAGATTTACTTTCATTCCAATTGATCCGTAGTGAGGAGGTCCTCCAGGATGTGGAACATGTCAGAAAAACAACAATACATGACAAATATTTACAACTAAAACAAATAAGCTAATGTACCATTCCACAGGTCCCAAGTGGAATGATTGTCATTTTTTAATGAACACTAAGAGTCATTTTACAAATACTAATGCACTGAATTTAAAATAAAAGAGTTTTTTATTTATTTATAAGGTAATACAACTACTGTAATACTTATTTACAATGAACACATTACTGCACTGAAATGGTGCAGAAGTTAGATTATACTAAAACACACACACACACACACACACACACACACACACACACACACACACACACACAGACAAATTTTCAATGAACACATTACTGCACTGAAATTGTGCAGAAGTTACGTTGTACTTATATACAAATCAGTTGGTTTTACTAAGAAATTCATCCTGTAGATACCATCTACAGGGATATCAAGGAAAGAGAAGGAGATGTGTGAATATGTCACAAGATTTGTTAATAGCCTTCCAAATTGAATATGAGGTGCTTGTAACTCAGCCAGTTGCAGACATGAAATATTAATTCTGGTGTATCAATAACAACACTTATTTTAGAATAAATCAGGTCACAAGCAGAATGACCCAAACATGGACAGCTTGTTATTGGAGTGTGTTGCTGTCTGCCACTACCCCATCCCCCTCAGGGAGAGTGGAGCATCATCCACAAATTGTGCAGGGCAGCATATATGCAACTGAGAATGCGTCCGACTATCTGGTTGAGCTTCTTCTTCCAGTGGAGGTTGTTGCCATCAAGGCGCAGGCTGTGAATAGATTTGTAAACTGCGAGTAATTTGTGATCAAATGCACTGCGCTTTTGTGACAGAGAGAGTGTGAGAGTAAAACGAGTAGCTTTCATGCACCATCTACATATTGTTGTAATGCCGCAACAATTGTGGTTTGCCTTTCATCCACCACCAGTGCGAGAGGTGCTTCTAATGTGCTGTGTGCAAGGAGTACCACATTTGCTACACTTTGCTTGGCTGTCTTGAAAGCAGTTCTCATAGTGTCCATCCACAGAACTGTTGTTTTTGCTGTAACTTTACGGTGAGACAGTGCTGTGGTTAGAGGCTCTTGAATCCCTGCCAAATGGGGTAGATGCCGCCGGTAAAAATTGTGAATACCCAGAAAGTGGTGCAATTCTTTTGCAGTTTCTGGCCATGAAATCTTCAGTATTGCATCTATTTTTTCCAGAAGCTGTAATGATCCTGCTGGTGAGATCAGATGGCCTAAAAAAGTTATCTCTGCATGCCCAAAAACGCACTTGGCAGTTTTAATACAACCCTGTTTTTATCCAAGCATGTAAAGAATTTGACTAAGTGCTGTTCGTGTTCATCTGCTCTGGCTGAAAAAAACAAGGATGTCATCAAGATAGACAAAACAATATGAAAAGTCTCATATCACTGAGTCTATAAACCTCTGCCAAGTCTGCAAAGCATTTCATATCCTGAATATCATGAACCAGTTCTCAAAGAGTCCAAATGGTGTTATAATAGCCATCTTCGGTATGCCTGTTCAGCCATAGGAATTTGCATGTGGGCCTACGTGCAGTTTAGTACACTAAATATAGTTGTGCCAAGCAATGCGTAATTGTAGTGTCTTAAGGAGCACAGGAAAATAATGTGGCACCATTCTAGTCTTAAGGATGCCATAATCTCTGCGTAGGTATCATGCACCACACTCTTTTGACACAAAGTATAGAGGCAATGACCAAATCTACTGGAGGAGTGTATGTTCCTTCCTTCAACACTGCATTAAACTTTGCTTTCACAATAGCATAATGATCTGGAGCAAGGCGCCTTGGCTTTCAGAAATTGGTGGACCTGTGGTGGTGTTAATGTAATGCACAGTGCTGTGACATACCTTTTTCGGAGCAACCGGGGTCGCGTGATACCTGGAACTGCTCCAGTACCTCAGTGTATCCACTGCCTATTGTCTGGATAAGTTTAGTGGTGTGCACAGCTGTGCTACGTAGAAACCCAGCAGCATATTGGAATGTGATACTGTCAATAAGGCATGCAATGGCAATGTCTGGCAGCAGATGGTAATGTTTGAGAAAATCAGCCCCAATTATATGCTCTGTCACATCTGATATGGTAAAAGTTCCAAGTAAAGGCATGGCATAATCCTAAATCCAGTTATGTTTATTGTGTGCTATAGGTCACTATAAACGAGTTATTGGCTGCAGAGAGGCAGAACAATGTTGGTGGCTGATATTTATGTAACAGGGTCCATGGAAAAATATATAAATCAGATCTTGTGTCCATTAGAAACTTCTGTCCTGTCTTCTGATCATTTATGAAGAGGAACGACTTCTGAACCTCCTGTGAAAGCATTCTCTATCGTTTCAGTCAGAGAGTAACTCACTGATCTGTTGGCGCAAGTGCTTCTTCAGTCATATTCATGAGGCTGTCATAATCCGTACATGTCACTGTTTATGCGTTGCTGCTTGCCACTACTGGTGAACTGCATGAGGGTGGCATAATCGCATCCTGGATTCTATCTGCCATTTCCTCTATGGAATCTAGTGAATTCTGTCTGGGATGCTATAATGTTCTTTACTTGAGTTGGCAGCCAGCTGCTCAACATTGTGCACAACATTGTATCCGGTATATTGCGTGAATCGACCTTGTTGCCCATATGTCGGAGGAACTGAGATGGCTTTCTGTCCCCGATGCCTTCTTGCATAAGTATTTGCCTCACTCGCTCTCCCAGTACAGCTGACACACTGTGGATCAACTCTGTCTTGAGCCTGTAGTATGATTGTGTCTCTCAAGATATGGTTATTATGTCTTGTACTTCTGCAGTGTAACAAAGTTTCAATTGGCTGACCACTAGCATGAATTTTGTGGAATCTGCTGTTACTCCAGTGCAGAAAAAACTTTCCTTGCCTTGAGTGAACCATAATGCTGGATTGTGTGCCCAAAACAGGGTTGGGCACACTGTGGACCTTGATATAGCAGGTATGTCTGTTGTTGTTGTTGTTGTTGTTGTTGTTGTTGTGGTCTTTAGTCGTGAGACTGGTTTGATGCAGCTCCCCATGCTACTGTATCCTGTGCAAGCTTCTTCATCTCCTGGTACCTACTGCAACCTACATCCTTCTGAATCTGTCTAGTGTATTCATCTCTTGGTCCCCCTCTACGTCTACCATCTCAAAAAGTTCTTGATTCTTGAGTAATTGGTTGTTATTCTGCTGTATCCCAGTTAATTCTCACTGGCTGTATCATGTTGGGTCACCCCTATCACAAGACTAGTTGATAGCCTTCTGAACTGAATATGAAGTACTCATAACTCACCCAGGTATAGACAGAAAATATTAATTCTGGTGTATCAAGAATAAATCATGTCACTGTAGCATAAGCAAATCAATCCAAACCGACAATGAAATGAGACAGGATAATCTTTGCAACGTAGGTATATCAGTCCAGCTTGATCAGTAATTAAGTGATGTTTTTTGTAGCAACAAAATGATCGTAGAGCATCACATTGCACCAAAGAGAAATTTAATTGGCCAGCCTGTGAAACTTTCAACAGCTTCACCACACAAATCAGGTGACAACTTGTTATTGGAGTGTGTTGATGCCTGCTGCTATAAATATTAAAAACTCAGGTGGCAAGCCAGAACTAAGCAAAGAAAAGAAGGCGGAAGAAATACATAGGACTACATAAAGGAGAGAAACATCAAGACAGTATTACAAAAAGAGAAGAAGACAAAGAGGAAGATGAGATAGGAAGTGATATATTGTGAGAAAAATTTGGCAGGGCACTGAAAGACCCAAGCCAAAACAAGGCAACATTCCCTCAGAATTACTGACATTCTTGGCAGAACTGACCATGACAAAACTATTTCAGCTTGGATTCAAGATGTATATGACAGGCAAAATATGCTCAGATCTCAAAAAGAATGTAATATTTGAATATCAAAGAAGGCAGGTTCTGACAGATGTGAACATTACAAAACCATCAATTAAATAAATCATGGTTGCAAAATAGTAACACAATTTTTTACAGAAGAATGGAAAGATTGGTAGAAGCCGAGATCGGAGAAGATTGGTTTGTTTTCTGAATAAATTCATAAGCTTTCAAGGCAGAATGACTCAGTGACTTCTCTTAAAAGATAGGTTGAAGAATTGTAAACCTACTGGTACATGTATAGCATTTGCAGATTTAGAGAAAAAGCTTTTAACAATGTTGACTGTAACACACACTCATTGCTGACATAATATTCCAACATTTTTAAGAAGGTGATGTATTTTAGACTAGTATCTCACCTTAGCAGCAGTACTATCCAGAGCAAATCACAGATTGCGCATCAGAATAGTTGCTCTACTGGGAATGCCATTTCCATGTTTACTCACCAGATTTTACAAGCATTAAATAATAAAATAATGCCAGTTGATATTTCTGTGAGCTATCTAAGGCATTTGACAGTGAGTCATGGTATTCTCGTAGATAAATTAAAGTTTCGTGGGATCACTGGTATAGTCAGCCAATTGATAATGTCGTTTATAACCAAAAGAAAGCAGAAAGTTGTATTTAATAATTCAGCCACTATATTCAGCGAACTTAGTTCTGACTGGGGAGAGTTGTCATATGGGAGACCCCAAGGCTCAATAATCCATTACAATTGAAAAGCAACAATGATGTACATAATTATAACACCAGAAGAAAAATGACATTCATTACTTTACATTACAGTTCTCTTTAGCACGAAAAGGGGCTCACAGTGGTACAGCTGAAATCTTTGTCACTTGTTCTGTGGTATAAAATGTCTGACATGGATCAAAATAAAATTTGAAAGGTAACTGGAAAAGTTTCCCCATGACATCTCCTCCTCTTCTGCAGAAGAATTTCTTTTATTTAATATGTAAAAGATGGTGGTGCACACGAATTACTAACTCTCATCTGTAATTTTTTTTTAAATGGAACATGAAACTAACTAAGCAGCCCTCATTGAAACTTTGAAGGGAGCAGGGATAAAATTTAGGGAGTGAAAGATTATCACTTGTATAGAAGCAGACCCCAGTTACAAGAGACAAAGAAAATGACAGGGAATAAAGATTGAAAAGGGATTAAGACAGGGTTGTAGCATATCTCTGGTTTCAATCAGTCTGTACATTAGCGAACAGTAACTGTAATTCTGTTATTAAAAAAGTTATGAAAACTGCAGTGTGAAAGAACAATGTTCACCTGAGACAGCGGATATAATCCTAGTGTCATGCAGAAGTGACCTCTGAATGCTGAGAAGATACAAGGAAATTCACTGAATTATTGAAATTCCTGTGGGAGCATTGGCTTCAACCAGAGCGGACATTATCACACTCTGTGGCAGCATGACATAATGATGACGTACACTTACCAGTCACAAGGCAACTGTAGGCTTCAAAATGCCATCACCATAGCACCAGCCATGGCAGTCATATGCTCCTTATGAAGATGGTAGTGATAGATTAAAGTTTAGGTTTTACCAAGATTTCATACAGCAACAAAACAAGAATGTTTTATCCAAGCTGGCTAGAAAGTTCAATTAATGGTAATTGTTAGTGCAGATTACTGTTTATCAATAAATGGTTTATTTTTGTGAATTTTATGATACTTTATTTTACCCATCAGCCTGTTGAACAATATTTTATCACAGTGCATGTAGGAAAATGTTTCATTGTTTAATTAACTATGTGAAATGCTACACGAAAATTTGTAACTTGTTCACTATCATATGATAAAAACATTATTACTCACCTAATTTTACATGTTTGTTGTTAGTTCTTGTTTATCAAAGTTCTGAAAAAGAGTTTTAATTATTTATATCAGTAATATAGATTGGTCTTAAGCTACACATCTTTCATCGTCACATGAAGAAATCTTTTTCTCAAGTTTTCGTTAACAAAATGCATGAAACACACATTTTTTGCATCTACTCATATTAATGTTGGCAGTTGTAAAGCGAAGAACTATAAAAGCTGTAATTTTCAATCAAATTGAAATTTTTAATATTTGAATCATATTAATTAATGGTTGTTATATTCAAAGAAGTGATCTGTTTGAAACCTTGCAAAGCGTTTGTGGAATCACTTTATGACAAAATGAGATTCTTTGCTGTACTATGTTTAGAGTGTCCATTGGAATAAAAATTTTTGGAGAACATCTGCTCTTCTGTAAATAGGTACTCAGTTTAAGAAAATCTTAATTTTTGGATTTTGGTACCAGAAACATATGTCATATCTCTAAGCCCTGCACTGTGCAAAACAGAACTAAATCTTCAGACCTACACGTTCATTAATTTAATTCCATATATATCAGTGTAGCTGTAGATAATTGCATGGAATACTAAACCACTTTTCTGACCAGACCTTTTTAACTACCTCTAAGTTTGGCTTTCCTAAAGGATTCTTTACTGGAAAAAGGCTTGTAGACTCTTTCAAAGGAAGCCTACAGTCATTAGTGCGAAAGTACCCCAGTCGTGTGATAGATTAGTAGTACTTGTTCCATAGATCATGAATATGACACTTCGTAATGATGTGGAATGAGTCAGATTAATAAAAGGTGTCTATACGAGATATTACATTACACAAAATATTACATGACACTTAATTTTCTTTTTTCTTTTTTTTGTGGGAGTTGGGGAAATTGCCCGCTTACTATATCCAAAAATTCATCTAATGAGTAGAAGGAGTTGCCATTAAGAAATTCTTTTAATTTTTTTTAAAATGCTATATGGCTATCTGTCAGACTTTTTATACTATTAGGTAAGTGACCAAAGACTTTTGTGGCAGTGCAATTTACCCCTTTCTGAGGCAAAGTTAGATTTAACCTGGAGTAGTGAGGATCATCCTTTCCCTTAGTGTTGTAGCCATGTACACTGCTATTACTTTTGAGTTTGTTCGGATTGTTAATAACAAATTTCATAAGTGAATATATATATTGTGAGGCTACAGTGAAGATCTCTAGCTCTGTAAATAAGTGTCTGCAGGATGATCTTGGATGAGCTCCAGCAATTATTCTGATTACACGCTTTTGTGCAATGAACACACTTTTACTCAGTGATGAGTTACCCCAGAATATGATGCCATACAAAAGCAGAGAATGAAAATAGGTGTGGTAAGCTAATTTACTGAGATGTTTATCGCCAAAATTTGCAATGACCCTAATAGCATAAGTAGCTGAACTCAAACATTTCAGCAGATCTTTCCAGTTCAATCCCTTATCAATGCATACACCTGAAATTTTGAATATTCTACCTTAGTTACCAATTTATGATTGAAGTCTATATTTATTAATGGTGTCATTCCATTTACTGTGTGAAACTGTATATACTGTGTTTTGTCAAAGTTTAATGAGAGCCCATTTGCAGAGAACCACTTAATGATTTTCTGAAAAACATCATTTACAATTTCACCTGTTAATTCTTGTCTGTGGGTTGTGATAGCTATACTTGTATCATCAGCAAAAAGTACCAGCTTTGCATCTTTGTGAATATAGAATGGCAAGTCATTAACATATATTAAGAATCACCAGTTTTTTGCATATTATGTGAACTGCGTATTTCAACTTTCTGCACTCTTCCAGTTAGGTATCATTTAAACCATTTGAGCACTGTCCCATTCATACCACAGTACTTGAGCTTATCTAGAAGTATTCCATGATTTACACAATCAAAAGCCTTTGAGAGATCACAAAAAATCCCAATGGGTGAATTCTGGTTACTCAGAGCATTTAATATTTCATTAGTGAAAGTATATATAGCATTTTCTGTTGAAGAACCTTTCTGGAAACTAAACTAACATTTTGTTAAAAGTTTGTTTTTACAAAGATGTGAAGCTGTTCTACAGTACATTACCTTTTCAATAATTTTGGATAAGGCTGTCAGAAGAGAGATTGGGTGGTACTTGTTGACATCAGACGCATCCCCTTTTTTATGCAGTGGTTTAACAATGGCATACTTCAGTGTATCTGGGAAAATACCCTGCTTCAGAGAGCTATTACATATATGGCTAAGAATCCCACTTATCTCTTGGGAACAAGCTTTTGTTATCCTGCTGGAAATGCCGTCATTTCCATGTGAGCTTTTATTCTTGAGAGAGTTTATTATCTTCCTAATTTCAGAAGGAGAGGTGGGTGGAATTTCAGTTATATCAAATTGTGTGGGTAAGGCCTCTTCCATTAACTGCCTTGTTTCTTCTAATGAACATTTAAATCCTATTTTCTCTACATTTAAAAAATGGTTATTCAAAATGTTTTCGACTTCCGGCTTGTTTGTCAAGTTTCCATTCGCTTTGATGGTAATGCCGTCATCCTGTACTCTTGGTTGCCCTGTCTCCCTTGTAATAATATTTCAAATTGTTTTGATTTTGTTATCAGATTTTGATTTTGTTAGAGGTGACTTTAATCTGCCAAGTATAGACTGGGATGTCTGTGGATTCATTGCTGACAGACAATCTTGTGAAGTAGTTCAGAACACATTTTCCAAAAACTGTCTTGAGCAGCTAGTTCAATAACCCACGCACTATGGATATATGTTAGACTTTGTAGCTACAAACAGACCTGTTCATATCGAGTGTCAGTATAGAAATAGACATTAGTAATCACAAAGTCATCTTAGCCACAAAGGTTACTAAAGTTAATAAATACATCAAGAATGCTCAGAGAGTTTCTGTGGTGGAAGAAACAGATGATCAGTCATTAGCATCCTACATTGACAATAAATGGACATCATTTAGCTCCAATATGATAGATATGGAGGGAGTACGGACAGTGTTTAAACTAATTGTAAATCATGCTGTGGAGAAGTATGTGTCAAGTAAGTCTACTAAGAATGGGAAAGACCCAGTGTGATTTTATAACAATACTCAGAAAGTGCTAAGGAAACAGATTGTTGTGCTGTGGGTTCAAAAACTTACACATTAATATTAAAAGGCGAAAGTTTGTACAAATTTGTGCAATTGTGAAAAGATCAATGTGTGAAGCATATAGCAACTTCTAGTGACATCCTTTAGTGAAAGAACTTGCTGATAACCCCATAAAATTCTGGTCCTGTATAAAATAACTTTGTGGGTCAAAGACTTCTGTTCAGTCACTCATCGATCAGTCTGGTGTGGCAATACCCTTACTCCAAAAATAAGCAATAAGGATCATAACATCAGACAGGAAACTGGACCACCAAAAACCCATCTTTGCACCTATAGGAGTAATGACAATTTTCTGTCAATATGTTTTCATCTGTTCGTGTATGTGAGGGGAATTAAGAAATATTATACAGCAGGAGTGGTATCTGCAATTACAATGCACACAATGAGGAAAACATTGACAGGCCAACTTGCCGACTCTCCATAACATGGGACAGGTTTCCAGCAGCGGGTATTAAGATGTTCAGTCTTCTTTGAGCTGAAATGCTTGGAATTGATGAGGTGCTGCACAATCTATGCCAAAAACTACTGTACAGTTTGAATGAATTCCTTGAGAGTGAAACAGCAAAATGAACTATCTGAGCAATACAATTACTGTACAAAATTAATTACTGTTTATTGAAAAGTTCCTTGTTTGAAAACAAATTAAAAAAAGAAATGAAAATATTCACTATATATTACGAGGGCGTGCTGAAAAGTAATGCCTCTTAAACCTTTTTAAATGAAACATTCTATGTCTTCATTCTTCATCTCTACATATTTGTTTATCAACCTAGTCACCCTGATGATGAACACATTTCTCCCAACAAGAGACCTTTTTCTTGACACCATCAATGTAGGATGTTCGACTTCGTTGCACTGCTTTATCACTATCATAGTTAAGTACTCAAAGGTGTTCTTTAAGTTTTGGAACCAGGTGAAAATTGTATGGGACAGTATGGGGGATGATTGATGACAGTGAACCCAAGTTGTGGGTTGTTACAGACATTGCAGCACTCTTGTGTGACCTGGCATTGTCATCCTGAAGGAGATGTGGATGAACTCTTCAAATTTGTGCTTTCAGTTTTTCTCATGAACTGAGATAATTACATTAGCACAGTGCCATGTTACACACTAGAATTTAAAGCCCTCTATTAGCAAAGGTTTGCAAGTTTTGTCAGCAAAGCAGAAAAGTCAACTGAGTAATATGCATGACGTGTAATACCTCAGCTGATATTGAGAACAGAATAAAAAAATTTACAGACACTTCTTTTCAGCACAAATATTAAATATTATCTTATGAGTATGCTAATTTGTATTGTATTAGTTTTTAAAATGATTATGTAATTTTTACATTGTAATTATGACACAGTCTAATCATGGCTGGCGATCACATATCTGTGGTAATACATGGTAATGTAATAACAGAAGGTAGAAAGAAGAAAGCTGGAGTTTAAATTTAATGTTTAGAAATCATTCCCAAAAGCAGATCATATAGAATCCTGTGTGCAGGACACAGGGATAGGCATCCCTGGCATTGAGGAGCGTAGTGATATAACCCATTCCTCGAATGAGAGGTATCATGTCCTTAAATACATATGTCCAAGAAAAGATGTTCATGACTGAGAATAGTCAATAGGTGGTGAGCATCCCACTGTTGGTAGGTTTTTTAAATTGTAGATGCTGATAACAGAGCTAATGATCCAGTGACTGCACGGAAGTGAGTAGCAGCCAGATGACCCTACCTGCTGAGGTGGAGTAGGAGTTCCATGGAGTGAGCAGTGCAGGGAAAGAGCTCCATGAAATCTAAGAACGTGAAATGTCAAAAGATAATAAGTGTATTGTAATTGTTAATTATTAAGTTGAATATAAAATCTGTTATGTATGTAGTACAGAGAGGCAGTACACGAGTTGGTCGCTGTCTTCATTTATCATGTATTGAGTTGTAATTCTGAAGATAATATAATAAGCTGAATTGCACCTACCTTCTTATTTATGATGTGGTGTGATTGAGAACAATAAGTTAATTTTCAGTAGCTATATTTGCAACCTGTAAGGAGACGAAATCTGAGCCAAGTTGGAGGAAGAAGGTAAACAGATTCAGGCACAGACTAGCTGGACCATGATAAAATAATACTTGATGGCAACTGAATATTCAGTAAGCCAAATTCATTGTATATAAAAGGATGTGTTCAGGTGGCAACTTATTTAAGTGTTTGGTGCATGAAGTGAAGTATAACAAACCACCTCACAGCCCAAGCCAACATGAAACACTTCATGAGCAACTGGAAGAGTTCAAAACAAATGAGTCACCTGGTCCAGATGTCTCAGTTCAGTTTTAAGGAGAGTAATCTTTGGCTCTGTCCCCTTTCCTAAATTGTATTTATTCCGAATTTCTCACCACTGCAAAGACCCAAATGACTGGAAAGAAACAGAGATGGGATCTGAATATAAGAAGGGTAAAAGAACGGATCCGCAAAATTACAGACCAATATCCTTAACATCAGTTTGTTGTAGAATTTTTGAGTGTATTCTAAGTTTGAATAAAATAAATATCCTTGTCATAGAAAAGCTTCTGTCCACAAATCAGCACATATGTAGAAAACATTTCTCAAGCAAAAATTGGCTTGCCCTTTTCTTGCATGATTTCCTGTGAATCATGAAAGAAGGGCAACAGGCAGGTTCCATATTCCTACATTACTGGAAAGCTTTTGATGCAGTGCCCCATTGCAGATTATTAAAAAAGTTCTAAGCATGCAGAATAGGTTCTCAGATATTTGAGTGATTTGAAAATTTCTGAAATAACAGAACGCAATACATAGTTTTGAATTGCGAGTGTTCATCAGAGGCAAGGGACTGTCAGGAGTACCTCAGGGAAGTATGATAGGACCGCTCTTGTTTTCTGTATTAGTAACAGTCTGATGAAGAGGGTGAGCAGTGATCTGCTACTGTTACTGTAGGATGGTACTGAATAACTTGGACAGTATTTCTGTTTGGTGTGATGAATGTCAGCTTGCTCTAAACATAGAAAAATGGAAATTTATGCAGATGAGTAGCAAAAGCAATTCTATGATATTGGAATTCAGTGTTAGTGGTGTGCTGCCTGACACAGTCATTTTGATTAAATGTGAAAAATGTTGCAAAGCGATGTGAAATGAAACAAGCATGCAAGGTTGACACTATGGAAGATAGATGATTGACTTCAGATTATTAGGAGAATTTTATGAGAGTGTAGATCATCCATAAGGAAGAGCACATATAGAACAGTAATGTCGCACTTCCTTGATTAGTGCTCGAGTGTTTGGGACCCTCACCATGTCAGATTAAAGGGATAGTTTGAAGCACTTCAGAAGCACACTACTAGATTTGTTGCTATTAGGTGCAGTCAACATACAAGTATTATGCATATGTTCTATGAAATCAAATGGGAATTCCTGAATGGGAGAGAATGTTCTTTTTGCAAAGCATTATTCAGAAAATATAGGGAACTAGCATTTGCAAATGACTGCAGAATAATTCTCCTGCTGCAAACATAACATTTCATGTAAAGGCTGAGAAGATAAGAGAAAGTAGTGCTCTAGTGGAAGCATGTAGACCGTTTTGCCCCCTCACTCCATTATCAAGTAGAACAACGAAGGGAATGACTAGTAATGTTACAAGACATCCTCTGCCATGTACAATGCAAATGGTTTGTGGTGTATCTATGTATAAGCATCCTTGATAACACAAATAAAGATACTGCAAAGTTAATCAGTAAAAATTCACCAAATTAGTATTTGCTGCAGTGTTTGAGAGCCTGCCCATGGGCAGCCGTGTGCCCACAGGCAGCAGTAGGTGGGGTTTGGGCAAAGAGCTGATACTTGAGCAGCCAGGTGAGCACCACTCTGGCCTCGTGCCCACAGACAGGAGCAGCCAATGGTACCCAAAGTGCAGAATACATGCAATAGGGATAACTTTGCAGTTAACCAATACAAAATATGCCTTGCTGCAAGCGAGTCGGTGGGTTCTGCCCAGCATCCATGCCCAATGGGGTACTGTTGGAAAAGCATACAGTAGACTTTAAAACCATATTTTTAGAACTTAAGATCTGATGGCATCAGTGGAGAACTGCTGTCAAGGGTGTCCAGTAAAGGTTCAGTGGTGCTTGTCCAAAATAAGTGTCCACACACTACATCCTGTGGTGATCCCCCCAGCAACTGTGTCAACTTCTATTTTCAGTTCAATAGTTCTCTTATGACAGTAATAAAAGAACTACTATTTATAGATTTTTGCCCTCAGAAAAGCAAACTAGCCAAATCACTGCAAGTTGCTAAATGTCTCAGTCATACTGAGCACGATCCAAATAGCATATTTTCACATTTTACCTACTTTGCTTTGTGTACATTGAATTGCATTACCTGTTGTCTTCCTCTTCCTAAATACAAAGTGGCATATGACTATGAATTTCTCTGTGGAGCAACAAGCAATTGCACAGATATTTTCCAAGTACCTTTGCAAGGACAGTCGAGACACACATAAGTTTTCAGAATATTGGCACTGTTGGTTCATGAACAGCAGTTTTCTTCACTATCACCTACTGAATATTCTGTAACATAGTATGAACAGATCTTTGCAACAGGTTTGCATTTAGGAGCACTATTAAGTAATGAGGAATGTATGTCCATTCACTTTTTCTCTAGGACTAAAAGACTGCATAATGCAGGGGATTTAAAAATAGCAAAATTTTACTAATTACGTTTTAATTGTATAAAGTTAATGTGAATTGTTAAATGAAACAGGTTAAGAACAAACAATAAATGTATATACCACATCTAAATGCAGTAGAACTGCATTTAGTGATAACTTGTGTTCTGAGTGTGTGACTGGGTGGATGAGGAGGAGGGAGGGAGGATGGAGATTAGACACATGAAGAGAAGCATACAATCAGATTGTGGTCATGTGCTTCCCTCCTTCATAGGTCTGCAAACTGAAGAGCAAAGAGGTGAGTCCCCATTCTCCCTACCCATTCGTCACAAGAAGCAACTACGGGATGTTTCACAAAGCCATACCAATCCTTCTTTCATGCACCTTATGAATTAGTGGTGACTCAGTGTGCAGACAGGCCTGGGTGGGGGACATCTGTTTTCCACAATTGCATTAACACTACATGGGCAGGGTTGCCACAGATTCTGGAAATCGGGGAATTTCAGATGGGTCAGGGAGGTATCAGGGAAATTTGAAAAAAAAGGAAAAGAAAAACACTAGAAAAACCTCATTTTTGAATTAGTAGATGAAATGGTTTGTTTACTGAGGTGTCACACATTGTCACCGATTGGGTGCAGCCGAGCACATGCGACCCTTACCTACTCACTCATTCCTACTGCTTCTGCTCTTCCTACCACTCCCCTCAGCTTGCAGTCAGTGCTGCCACCACTTGTTGCTGCTAGCGTAGCAGCTGCATAAGAGAGGCATGTGAGGGGTGGTTTGTTTGGATCTGATTCTCAGAGACTAGACGCAGCGGCTGGAAACGGTTGTCATGTGTGCATGAGTCGTGTCAGAGTGATTGTGTGAAAGTATGTGTGCTCCTGTTTTCTGACAAAGGCTATGGTTGAAAATGTAGTTGTGAGAGTGTTATCATCTTTTCTATGTGACTGTCTGCAGTTCAGTGATCATCTTTTTGATGAGTTGGTACCTATCCTGATTATTATTGATTCTCAGAGTATTTGCACAAGTTATCTGTTGCATGGATTGATCACCGCTGTTCCATTTCATCAACATGCTGTCTGTGACTCCTGAATAGCTGGTCGCACTAATGCATTTCCACAACACGTCAAAACTGCAGTCCATTTCTGCAGGTATCTCTAATGGATCGGGCCTGCCGATCTGAAGCCCTTTGTTTCCCATTAACATGCAGGTCCCGCATATCAGATCTAGTCTAATCCTGCCTGCAGGGCAGCTACTTTTGTGTGTGGTGTAATGCAGCGAATTTTCATGGTTTATCCATGGAATCTGGGCTGTAGTGCTCCTCGGCGTGCCATAGGCCATGGATGATGGATTTCAGAAATTGTGAATGTGTCATTGCAAGCGTATTATGAGGAGTAGTTTATATATTAGAAAGTATGAATGATAAGAAGAAGAAAACTGTGGCAGTTGCTGGTGGTTTGCACACTATGTACTCAAATACTTATCAAAAGAAAAGTCACATAATACCTGCAAAATAATAGATTTAACACTGGATAATAACTGACAATAATGAACATAGTAGAATCAACATTTTATTTGCAGTCACCTATATTGTTGGTTTACAGAACTCTTCCCTGTCTTATACACTTCTTTCAAGGAGACCATTTTTTTCTGAGGTTATTTCTGAGCATAGTAGAAACAAAATTTTATTGATGGTCACCTATAATGTTGGTTTACACAATTCTTCCTCCTTATACACTTCTTTCAAGAAGCCTATATTTTCTGATATTATTTTTGAAATCAGTGAAGGTATTTTAAATCTGTCATGTGACTCCAAGGAAAGAAGTATTTTTGTCACCAAATTTGTTTTATTTTATTGAAATAAAATAACATCAGTGGTCTTAATGAAACACATGTACCATTTGGCTTGCTTTCTCCACCTAAAAACAGTTCATTACAAAAGATGCTGATATTAATACTTCAGAGTTTTGCTCACATTAGGAAACAATGCCTGCTTGCAAGTTTTATTTAGATATTTCCTTGTTTGGCACTATTGTTTCTTGTACCGTAGCTGAAAAGGCTAATTGTCAACTTATGTCATTACTTACCCTTGAGATCTCAAAATTTGTCAGGGAAAAATTCTAAAATTTGTCTGGAAATCAGGGAAATATCAGGGAATTTCACGTACTGATACTTGTGACAACCCTGATGGAACACAGATGTGAGTTAATAATAATACTAATTCAAGGAAAGCATATGGACAGATCCACCACCACTACCACCATGTCACATGCCCAGAACACAAATTCTCTCTTAATCTGCCTCAACTGCACTTGGATGCATGAGACACATTTAGTATTTGTTCTTAACCATTGTTCTTATGCTATTAAAACACTACTTTTAATAATGAAACAACAGAAAATTCAGGATGGAATAATGACAATATTCTGATAAGGTTAGATTGCTACTCACCTAATAGTGGAGATGTTGAGTCACAGACAGTCACAACAAAATACTACTAAACAAGTGAGCTTTTGGCCAAAAGGCTGCAAGCACAACTCGCACACGTGACCACTGTCACCGACCACCGAGGCCAGATGGCTAGCAAGGGACGGTAAGGTGAAGCTTGTGCAAGCATACAGGGGCTTGTTTGAGATAGGTTAGGGCAGCCAGGTGTAATCAGGAGGTGGGACAGTCATGAACCTTTCCTTCAAAAGGTGTAGTCCCACAGAAGTATTAGTCCTTTTGCCCCACTCCCAAATTCAGTGATGTGCGATTTGTTAAAGACCTCTCCTTCTCCTCTTCCCAACACTGAAAACACTTTCTTGTTTCCGACCTTATACAACAGGCTCAACCCAAAACCTGTGTTGAGCCCTGCCTGACTCAGTACACTTCCCAATCCAATTGTGATACATACCTTTGCCCCCAAATCACCCTGTGAACATTCCAGAATTTATTAACTTCAAACATCACCTCACTATCATTCTCCATATCCCTCATCATGCAAGCTAACCTTACATCCACAAAAATAACTGCAATCTGCCACCTGAAAACTGATCCTGACCTAATACCCCTACCTGCTGACACAGGCGCCATCACTGTGGTTTTGAACCACAGGGATTACATGGCAGAAGGACTCTGCCAGCTCTCAGATTTGTCTGCGCACAAACCTGCCACATAGACCCCATTTCCGAAATCCAGCAGGATCTCCTGTCTCTCATCAAATCCTTAGGCCCATGCCAGAACCTCTGCCCTGAGTCCATCTCTCTCCACCCCCTTACTGCTCCCTGCACTCATACATTTGACATGCTTCCTATAGTCCATAAACCCAAGCACTTAGGACACTCCATTGTGGTTTGTTACTGTGCCCTCACAGAGAGACTCTCTGGTCTTGTAGACCAGCACCTTCAGGCAGTTACCTGCAACCTATCCTTCTGTCCAAAATACACGACCATTTCCTCCACTTACTCTCCACAGTTCCTGTCCCTTTACCACACAGTGCCATGGTTGTTGCTGTTGATGCCATCCCTCTCCTTAACTAACATCCCTAATGCCCATGGCCTTGCTGCTGTTCAATACTATCTATCCCAGTACCTGAAGATTCCAAACCTACAGCCTCTTTCCTGGTCTCCATGACTAAGTATGACCACACCCACAATTACTTCACCTTTGAAGGCATCAGCTGCTAACAAATCCGTAGTACAGCAGTGGGCACCTGAATGGCACCATCCCATGATACCTTTTCATGGGCCTTCTAGAGGAATCCTTCCTAACCACCCAGAATCCCAAACTCCTCTCCTGTTTCAGATTCATTGATGACATCATCATGATCTGTTACGAAGGTGAGGAAACCTTATCCATGTTCCTCCAGAACCTCAACACCTCCTCCTCCATTTGCTTCACCTGGTCTTCCCCAACCCTACAAGCCACTTCCCTCAATATTGACTTCCACCTCAAGGATGGCTACATCAGTACCTCCACCCATATAAAACCTACCAATCATTAGCAGTATCTCTACTTGGACAACTGACACCAATTCCATACCAAGAAGTCCCTTCTATGTAGCCCAACCACCCACATCCATCACATCTGTGGTAATTAGCAACCCCTCTGCAAATAGGTTTTCTTCTCACAGTGTGACAACAATTTTGGATATATTATCCACCTTTGTTTCCTTTAATGTGTCTAAGGGCGCTGATAACCTTGCGTAAAAGCAAATATAGAATTAGCAAGTGATTGTTTGTTTTGTTTTTCCACAGACAAATGGCAAAGTAACATTGTGATTCTGTGATGCATTAGTGGAGGTGGAGTTGTTACAGGAATTGAGGATGGGAAACTGGCATTTATGCTGCTACCTGGGGATGGAAGGCTGGCATTTATGCTGCTACCACGTTTATGTGTTGGAAATTGCTGACAGGATCCTTGTGCCAAGATGCTAGATTGGCTTCTGTCTGAAGTTCGATGAGGACTGAATGAGGAAGTGACAGAAAAGGATTATTTCAGCATAGCTCTGTAAAGTTTGAGCTCCATCTTGACTGCAAATCAGCACTAAAACCACAGTCACACCAAAAAGTCAGCATAAAATCCTGTGAACGGTATGGCAACTAGGAAATCCTATGTTTTATAGTCAATGATGAGGCTGCAGTATTTTTCATTACAATCAGCAAATGTTAAATCTGCACCTTAATGGTGTTGTAGACAATGACTGCTAGAAAATCAAGTGAATTTTGTAATGAATAATGCAAGATGTACCTAGATCCCAGGAGGGGGCAAGTGCCCTCTCATACACTCCCTTGCAGGCTTCTGTGGTCATTCCCATTTCCAGGAAGGGGCATAGGACAAATGCACATAATTATAGGCCTATATCTTTGACATCAATCTATTCTAGAATTTTGGAAAATGTTTTATACATGTGTATGAAGACTTTTTTGAGAATGAATATATCCTCCATAAAAATCAGCATGGATTTCGCAAAAAGAGATCTTGCAGAGAAGTTGCTCTGTTCTTTTACAAGATACAGAGCACTATAAACATATGTGCTCAGGTTGATGTCAAGTCTGTCAACTTCAGGAAGACATTTGACACTGTCCCACACTGACAATTAGTGAGAAAATATGAGCTTAATAAAAATGAGGCGAGATGTGCGACTGGATTCAAGATTTCATTGCAGATAAAACTCAACATGTTGCTCTTAATGGAATAATATCGACAGAGGTAAAGGTAAAATTGGGAGTACTTCAAGGAAGTGTGATAGGACCATTACTCTTTATAGTGTATGTAAATGATCTAGTAGAATCCGTCGGTAGCACTTTAAGGCTGTTCGTAGATGGTGCAATTGTCTATAAGAAGTTGACAACACTAGATGACATTTAACAATTTGCAGAAGGACATACAGAGGATTGGTGAATAGTGCAGGGACTGGTAATTGACCCTGAAAGTAAATAAATGTAACATATTGTGCATACATAGGAAAAGAACTCTTCTACACTATTGATGTCAAATTTCTGGAAACAGTAACTAATGTAAAATATTTAGGATAACTATCCAGAGGGATCTTAAGTGGAATGGCCTTGTAAAGTAAATAGCAGGTAAAGCAGATGCCAGATTGGGATTCGTAGGAAGAATCTTATGGAAACATGATTCATCCGCTATGGAAGTGGCTTATAAGGCACTTGTTTGACTGATTCTTGAGCATTGTTCTTCCATTGGGACCCTTACCAGGTAGGAAAGATAGAGAAGGTAGTGAAGATCCAACGACGAGTGGTGTGTTTTGTCATGGGATCATTGAGTCATTTCAAGAGCATTACAGAGATGCTAAATAAACTCCAGTGGCAGGAAGAATTGGACAACATATTACTTTGTCTCATGTGCATCCCACTAAATGGTGACAACAAAAAATTTGTGAAATTTGAGCTAATACTAAGGCTTAATGAGAATCATTCTTCCCACCCACCATTAACAAATGGAATAGAGGTTTACTGATGAAATTGATGGTGTCAAATGTTTTCAGAACACAGCATCAACCTGAGCACTGATGTCTACAGTGGTGTGGATCCATTGGACGAACAGAGTGACCTGAATTTCACAAAATCTCTGATTGCAGAATCCATGTATATATATATTTTATTTATTTATTTATTTATTTATTTTCTCCAAAAAGTCGTAAAACATGAGCAAAAACGTGTTCCATAATTCTACAACACACTGATGTCAAAGATATAGGCTTATAATTATGTGCATCTGTTCTATGCCCCTTCCTGGAAATGGAAATGACCACAGGTGTCTGCAAGGGAGGGCATAATTAAAAAAGCCACTTGCCCCCTCCTGGGATCTGGGTACATCTTGCTTTATCATCACAAAATTCTCTCAATTTTCTATCCGGCACTGTCTGCAATTACATTAAACTGCAGATTTAACATTGCCAGTTGCAATGAGAAATACTGCAGCCTTATCATTGACTATAAATCATAGGCTTCCCTAGTTGTCACTCTGTTCATGGGATTTGAAGCTTATTTCTTAGTATGGCTGTGGTTTCGGTGCTGATCTACAGTCAAGATGGAGATCAAACTTTACAGAACTGTGCTGAAATACAGTGTTCAATCTCTTTTTGACACTTCCTCATTCAGTCCTCATTGAGCTGATCTAGCACCGTGGCACAAGGATTCTGTCGATGAATACCAACAGACAAACATGATAGCAACATAAATGCCAGTCTCCCCTCCCCAGGTGGCATGCTATGATTTCACTGTCATTTCAACTCAAGGACATGTGTTCATCTTTTATATATCAAGTAAACCTGTTTTACTAAATATGATGTGCCTCCACTCTTATTCACTGATTTTTTTACAAGATGATGATTTCACATATGTCATTTCAAGGGGAGCCAATATTTTTCTTAAGTTATAGACAGTTTTGAGCTTTATGTCCTGCAGTTTATGTTAATGACATATACTCAATCACTTGAAAATGGCATAAAAGGCCAAAACCTAGGTCATAATTAAATAAACGTAAATACAGTCAAATGGCAATGTGTTCATTTGAAAGTCAGTCTCATCATATGTTGGCCCTGTGATACACTTTACCTAACCAACCCAAAAATATGTAGCTTTCAAATCACATTTTGTTCAACTTCAGTTATGCCAGTTGACACTATAGAACCATGCGAGTAACTGAATAAATCCATTAATTGGGATGTGAGGTATGGGAATCTCATCAAGGGACAGTAGTGTATTTGATATTGTAGAATACGAAGTAGAGAACATTTATTGCTTAACTTTCAGATTATTGTTCTTAAGCACACGGAGACACAAATGTAAGGAAACTACCTTCTGTGATATTGTCAAGGATAAGGAGGCAGGATAGGAAGGCAAGAGGGCATTGTTTGTTCCTGTAGGCAGGAGAAGGCACAACCAGTTCTACAAATCATAAGGGAAAAAGAAATGGACAAGGGAAGGAGGAGTGTTTGTATGAATGCACTCTATATATGTACAGGACAGAATAATTTGCAAGGACAGCACAGAATATAGCAATGCTGGTGTACTGTTGTAGCAAAGACAGCAAATTCTGTTGGAAAGTAAAAAATTTTGGTGTCAGAAATGGAAATAAAAGAAATTTATTCTATAATCCATACCTTTCGCTGGGACATTCTATGGTAGCTGGGTCATTTAGCATTGGCACAGTTCCTGAGAAGGTGACCATATTTGTCCCATTATGATGTACAGAGATAATGTATAGATAAAATTATTGAGTTATTTTTTTATAAAAGCAACAGTCAAAATATAACAATGTTGAACTTTATGACTCACATTTATACATTCCATTTAACACAAAGACTAGCCTGCCCTTAAGTGCTATTGTCACTTCCCATTTAATTAGCAGTAGAGCACTGCATCCACATGTCAAAGATAAGAGAGCATTACTTGTTCCACATCACTTACTAACCACGTGGTACGGCATCACTTGCTTTGAGTTAGTTAGCATTCCCCTTGTGCAAACAGTCATGTACACTGATAGCCAGAACATTACGACCACTGATCCCTGCGATGTTGGATGCCCTGGTGGTGTTGTGGGCATATGACATGGTAACAAAAGTATGTAAGCAGAGCAGACATGGACAGGGGATCACCCTAGCAAAGATATGGGTTGCAAATAGGGAAATCCATTGAGATAAGTGACTTTGACAAGGGGAACATTACTATTATGCAGTGCGTGTGAATGATACCTTGAAAATAGTGAAGCTGGGCAAATGGTCACATCTTTCTGTCGTGAGCATCTGTGGAAAGAGGTAGAAAGATAGTGAAACTACTACTAAGTGCTAAATGGTCGTATGTCCACAACTCTTCACAGAACGTGGGGTTTGAAGGCTTCACTGCTCTGTAAAGTAGGCTAGATGGTGATCTATGGCATCTCTGCTACAAGAGCACAATGCTGGTTTACACACAAGTATTTCGGAGCACACCATCCAGTGTACGTTGTTGAACATGGAGCTTCATATGAGGGCTTCATATGTGTTCACATATTAACCCAAAGGTATCATCAATTACAATTGCAGTGGGCATGGGTCCACCAGGATTCGACTACTGATCAATGGAAACATGTCATTTCTTAGGTTGAATCACATTTTTGCTACACTAGGTTGATGGTTGTTTCCACAGACACTCTCTTCTAGGTGAATGGTAGCTCGAAACATACAGTGTGCCACGGATGCAGGCTGATAGGAGCAGTATTATGCTATGGGGAGACATTCTGCTATGCTTGCATGGGACCTGTGGTAGTAATCAAAGACACGCTGACAGCTGCAAACCACCTACGTACTTTCGTGCTTGATGTCTTCCCGAATGGTGATGTCATCTTTCAGCAGTGTAATTTTCCATGTCTCAGAGACATAACTGTGCTACATTGATTTGAGGAGCATTATAGTAAACTCACATGGATGTCTCAGCGACCAAATTTGCCTGACGTAAATCCTATGAAACCCATCTGGGTTGCTATCAGGCACCATCACCGCATATGCAAATCAGTGGTCCATTATTTACGTGAATTACATGAGTTGTACACTGACATCTAATGCCACATACCGCCAAAAGCCTACCAACACACTGTTGGATCTTTGATATGCAGAATCAGTGATATATTTCATTCCAAAGATGGACAAACAAGCTATTATGGAAGTGGTCATAATAGAAGAGCTCTGTCCGGCAAATTTGCAGCCAGTGAGTAGCCATATGCTATCTGTATGGCTATGCAAGCTATATATACAGCTGAATCATTAGGTGAGGTAGTGTCCATCATCTTTGGCAGCTTCCACCAATCTGTGTGAACATTGTAGCCATGTAGGCTCCACATGGAAAGGACATCACTTGCAGTGCTCTAATTAGCGATAAGATTTTAGAGTGTTTTGTGTGTACAGATCACCATGTGGCAATATTTGCATATTTCTGAAAAAAATTGCTACCTTATTGAGAATGAATATGAAGAGAAACCTTATTGTATGTGGAGACTTCAACATTGACATGGGAAAAGACACAAAAATAAGACAGGATTTGGAAGAATTGTTAATACAGCATAACATAAAAGTAACAATAACTGCACCAACAAGAGTGACTTCACAAAGTGGTACAGTTACTGACAACATCATTACTAATATGTGTAACTATGAGTCACATGTAATTCAAACAGAAATATCTGATCATCATGGACAACTAATTAGCTTTTGCAGAAGTAATGACACAGTATCAGAACCAAAATGAACAACCAAAGAAATTTGGATCATCAGTGAACAAAATATCAACATCTTTAGAACAATGTTAAGAAGGAAACCTGGAATGAAACCCTACAGGCCCAGAGTGTAAATGAAAAATATGATGCATTTATTTCAATAATTAAATACCATTTTAATGTAGCATTTCCCAAAGTAAAGAGACAAGAAAGGCTGCAAGATCAAACACAGTGGATTACCAGTGAAATACTAGAACAGTGAAGGAAGCTGCAGGATCTGAGACGGATGGGCAAAGCTGAAAACTATAAAATGTTAAAAAAGAAGTATAGAAATACAATAAGAGAAGCAAAAGCAAGAGCATTGACACCACCATAACGAACTCAAAAAACAAGGCCAAGGCAGCTTGAGTCACGTGTAGTTCAAACAGATCATCTTTCAGCAGTGCAATTTTCCATGTCTCAGAGCCATAACTGTGCTACATTGATTTGAGGAGCATTATATTAAACTAACATGGATGTCTCAGCGATCAAATTTGCCTGACGTAAATCCTATGAAACCCATCTGGGTTGCTATCAGGCACCATCACCGCATATGCAAATCAGTGGCCCATTATTTACGTGAATTACATGAGTTGTTCATTGACATCTAATGCCACATACCCCCAAAAGCCTACCAACACACTGTTGGATCTTTGATAAGCAGAATCAGTGATATATTTCATTCCAAAGATGGACAAACAAGCTATTATGGAAGTGGTCATAATAGAAGAGCTCTGTCCGGCAAATTTGCAGCCAGTGGGTAGCCATGTGCTATCTGTGTGGCTATGCAAGCTAGATAAAAAAGAAGTATAGAAAAACAATCAGAGAAGCAAAAGCAAGAGCATTGACACCACCATAACGAACTCAAAAAACAAGGCCAAGGCAGCTTGGAATGCAATTAATGCTGCAAGAAAGGAAAAAGATGCATCAAACAAAGAAGAAGGTATTAGGTCAATTAAAATAGACAACACAATGGTCACAGGTGGTATGGAAATAGCAAACTTACTGAATAAAACTATATCAGTGTAGTAGAAAACTTAAAATTGGAAAGAAATAGTCAAAAACAGAAGAGCATTAAGGTACCAAAAAGATCATGCAGTACTATGTTTTTAAGACCAGTCAAGGAAGATGAACTACTGAAAACTATACAGAAACTGAAGTCTAGGAAATCAGATGGTGATGATGAAATATCAAATCATGTAATAATGCTGGTAAGTGAGCAGGTAATAACACCACTGCTGAACATAGTAAACTGTTCTTTCAGAGATGGAATTTATCCAGAAAAACTGAAGATAACAAATGTGGTGCCAGTGTACAAGAAACGGGATAAGGACAACCCCAATAACTACAGGCCAGTTTCACTTATATCAGGTTTCTCGAAAATCCTAGAAATGCTTATGTATAACAGATTAGTTAATTATTTGGACAAACATAACATTCTCGTACCCTCACAACATGGTTTCAGAAAGGGTAAATCTACAGATCAGCAATTGCCAGTCTAACAGAATACATTTTACAGTCCTTAGATGAAAAAAAGGTTGTCTCTTCAATGTTTCTGGATCTTTTAAAAGCATTTGACACCATTGACCATGAAATGCTGATACAAAAATTAGGCAACTATGGAATTCGAGGGCAACCAGGTGAATGGATAAAATCATACTTGTGCAGCCGCAAGCAGTATGTATCATACCATTTAGAAACCAAACCCATCAAATACGGAGTGCCACAGGGTCTGGTAAGGGGGCCATTGTTATTTAATGTGTTTGTTAATGATATAGGTGCTGAGGAGGAAGAAAAGAAAATGTTGTATGCTGATGACATGACAATACTAAATAGTGACCAAAATATGGAACAGCTTGAGAGAAGAGCATACATATCTGCAAAGATCACAGCTCAGTGGCTGTTGAAAAGTGAACTAGTTATGAATCTAAAAAAAGACTATGTATGCAGTATTTAAAAACAAGGAGAAGGCTGTAGAGATGTCTTTAGAGGTTGATGGAACAAGACTGGAAGAAGTAGAATCTGCTAGATTCTTAGATATTTTTGTGGATAATGAACTGAAATGGAAAAAAACATATTAATAATGTCTGTTAGAAACTGAGCTCTGTCATATTCTTAATGTTGCAGCTATCACAGTATTCAGACAAGAACCTTCTTTGTACAGTGTATCATGGTACTTTTCAAACCATACTTACAGTATGGAGTGACTGTGTGGGGAAACTCAAACAAAGAAGAGACAAAATGAGTGTTCACATTACAAAAAAAGCAGTTAGGACCTATTTAAGAAGAAAGACCTCTGAAACGTGCAGAAAGTGTTTCAAGAAGTTAGGTATCTTAATGTTTTCATTGTTGCATATATACAAAACAATAATGTACATCACAAAAGGTAGTGTGGACTGGATTACAAATGCTAGTGTACACACCCACAATACAAGATGAAAGAATGAAGTACGGAGCATACCCCACTGACTGGCAATGCTAGAAAAAGGACCCCAGTACTCTGGTATCAGACTACTAAGAAGTCTGCCTAAAAACCTGCAAGATAGTGTACTTGACAATGACTTTCCAAAGAAATTTAAAGACTGCCTCACTGAAAAAGAGTTTTACAGTTTTGCAGAATACTTATGTCATTAAATTTGTATATATTGTTATTCATTATCAATGATGTAAAAATGTGAGCTAAAGGGGTAGAGAAATAAGTGATAATGAATGTTACTACTTTGACATGTCCTATATTACATGTACATTTGCTGTACACAATATAATCTTACAGGATCAAATAAAATTCAGTTCAATTAAGCGACCAAAACAAACTGTAGTTATGATTGTGTATTGTTTTCAGAAAATTATCTGATAAAGTTTATATGCAAAAATATCTCTTCCAGGTCACAAATCTGTTACATATGAACTCCGGCAACATAAATCTAAAAGTTACAGAGAGGATAGTTCATCTGATGATGATGACTATCTCTGTAAGTATCAACATCAAATTATTCTGCTAAGAATAGTATGAAATCATAATAATGTAACTATTTACGTAATCTTATGGTAGCTCAATTCTAATATTAAATGTATCCCAGTTTTACCATAATCCTTGAGGAGCCGCTATCCTAACTGCTCCTACTAAATAATCCGTCTGTCACCAGCATTGTGACCAAGGGATTGCTTAAAATGTTGTTTTTCTGAAACATTTTAACTTGGTAATCATAAGCAATCCTATTATCCTGAAATTAATTGTTTCTTCTTAAACTTTCCTGTGCACTGAGATATATAACAATAATGCATTCTCTCCTCCTCCCATATATTTTGATTTTTATGCAGTTTCATGTTAACCAATCATAAATGACAAGAAAAGCAATGTTTACCAGCCATTCTGTGATGGGGCAGTAATTTTGTTTGAAATTTTGTTCAGAATTCATTGCTTCATGTGATCACTGATTCACAGTATTTCATCTTTACAAGAAATGGATTATAATCTCTTTATCAGTTCCAATGATGTGTGTCTGTACAAAATGAATCACAGAGCAATTTTTTTCAGATTAGAAAGAATGTACTAACTTTTCTTTACCTTCGTCAACATTGGCTATGTTACCTGTGAAATTAAATATTGATATTTGATCTTTTGTACTTTTTCCTGTTTTGAAATTACCATCCATATGTCTTCTTCTACATACAACTAACAGAGATAGTAAGTTACAACATTTCCATGTTTTCACAAAATTTTCTTCCAGAGTGAATGTTTCAGTCTGCAGTGGAGAGTATACTGTTCTAGGCTTCCTGGCAGATGAAAACTGTGTGAACTCAGAACTTCACCTTTCACAGGCAGTGCTCTTATGGCTGGAGCTAGCCATACATGACTCATGACCCACCCTTACAGCTTTACATCTGTGAGGAAATGTTGTGATTTGTGCCTGGGTAGCTCAGTCACTAAGAGCATGCACATTCAAGGCAAGGCTCTGTGCTCTGTGTTCAAGCCCCAGTCTGATTCCCCCCCTTATTTCTACTTAGATGTCACACTTCATGTACGTCTACTTTATTCTTATTTTTCTTAGTATTTCAGACCACTTATCCCACACCTTACCTGACCATAAGTACCTCGAGGGCTTTATCCATACTCTTACTTTTGTTACTAATTAGGAAGTAACAGTTGCATTCTGTAGTGTCTGAATAAACATAATATAGAAGGGATACAACACGTGCTCATGATGTGCCATATAATAAGTGTTCCACCATAATGCTCATCCACATTTTTGGAGCATTTTTACCATTGAATCACCCTGTGGTTATTGAACATGCGCTCAGTTTATGCAAACAGAAGGCTGTCAGCTCTGAAGCAAGTCACGATTGGGACCCCAACACTAATGCAATCTGTAACAGTGTAGTCCTGACTGAACTCACTACAGATATATTAATTTGGTAGCATTCAAGGTACATGTTGCTTCAGAAATACTGTGCACTCAGTAAGGAGAACCCGCCTTGGCAACTGATTGTATCCATATTATGTGTGAAATCTGGGACATACATTCAAAGTTAGTTCATGAAGTTCATACCTTTTAGTAGTGTGAACATTTGACTGTGTGCATATGCATTGCAAGTACAGTTAATTTACTGTTGTTCATGCAATTTTTTCTGAGTTGCAGTACTTGGTGATACTGCTGCAATGAAAAGGAGCAATTTCACTGCTATGTTGGCAATATGGATGCATATATAGTGCATTTTTATTTGAACTTGTAAGGGAAATCTGTGATGAAGAAAATTCATGATTGTGTATGGGGATAATGTAGCAATATGTGGAGACTTTAGGAGAGTTGGAGAAGTTGCTTCACGGTTGTTACACAAATCTGGATGGGGCCCCAAGAAGTGGTAAACTGTCTCTGATGGAGGAACAAAAGACATCACAAAGGAGGGAGCTTTGTTCGTATGTGATAAGTGGATTACCATCCAAAAAAACTTTCAGGTGGGTTGATATTAATGTGAGAACAGTGTAAAATATATTGGATGATGTACTGCACTGACAGAAATGTCACCCCCAGTGGATTCCCAGTTTGTTAAAACTCACTCAAAGGAACCAGCACATGGCACCTGTGGCGAAAAGGATATGATTGTGTGTGAACAAGAGAGATGAGTTTTTAATCATCTGACGGACAAATATTGGTCTTGCAGCCCAAACCACACAGATTCCTTTCCACCAAAGAAGACAAAAATGCATTCCTCTTCTGGGAAGCTTATGCTGTCTATCTTTTGGGATTGCTGGTGACTGTGCAAGAAAGGAACAGACAGCTTTAGCTCTGTATTACCAAAATCTTCTGATCATTTTGCCTGTGATGTCGATGTGATTGCTGCATTGTAAAACTTTTTCCATGGCGAAACTAAGAATTTTACTAATGTGGTATATGACAGGCAGAGCATCACTGGGAAAAATATGTGAACTTGCATGGATCTTAGAAAGAAAAAGACTAATAAATGTGCAAAAATTGAGATTTCTCTCTCTATCACTTCCCTTCCCAATCCAAAGTGATGAATTTTATGAATGCTTGTTGTAAATGGAGTCTATAACTGTCAAAGAAATATTTCATAATTATGGATTGATTCTTACAAAGAAGAAGATAGCAACCAGTCACTATTGATAATGCTATTTATTTGCACTAATAGCACTGTATCCAGTTTCCAACTGACAAGTTCATCTTGAGACAGATGTTTATGTCAAGATGCATGTCTGTTGAAGTTTACATAAGTTCGTAGCTCTGTATTTATAATTATGCAGGCCATCTATGGGTTGTAGTGGTAAGCGTGAACCCAGCAGGGCATGCCATCTTCAAAGTGTGTAGCAGAATGCTGTCTCATGAGAGATAAAGCATGAGGTGTGGTACACCACAGTACTGTCACCACTGAATTATTGAATGGCTTGTTAAACAATAATAACTGAATCAGTGTGCATTGCTCCAGATTATCAGTGGAAAATCCTCACATTCAGTGGCACTTTATTCATATATATTTACTGTAGTTGCCTTTGCCAGTTGTGGGACAGAGAAACTAAGGCCCAAGTAGATAATGAAATGTAGATTTATTAAAATGAACACAAACTTCAATTTTTGTTTGGAGCATTTTTACACAACACAAGCAACAGTCTACAAATACCCAGTCCTGGAGTTCCATGTTGTAAAGGCTGTATCCCGATATAGCTCAAAGAGGACAATTAGCTGCTCTATGTCACAGCGGAGGAGAGGATTCCTGCTAGGTGGGTTGGCACTGTACTGTATGTCGCAGGATGACTCCAGGAGAGCTTCTAATTGAGAAAACAGCAGCTGTCAGCGCATTGACAAAACATTGCAACAGTCAGCGCAATTACTCATAGAGCTCGTCCATGGAGAACTGGCTTGCCATAATTGTGTGCCAACCTAAATAGTGTTGAGGGGCCAAGATTCAGCAAGACCTGTTTTCGAGCATATGATCCTGCAGAAGCGAGAAGGCCCACATTGGCTAGGATTTCTTGTAGTAATACAGCTGCCATGTGTTTCTGAGGCACCCACTCAGCTTTTTAATGGTGACGTTCATCCGTGAAGTCCCTGTGACTTGTAGCACAGGTCTCCTGTGATGTCATGCTTCCTTACATTGAAGGGCTATGAGCCATGATGTAGCATCCCTCTCTGTCATAGAAGAGAAGTGGTGACACATTGTAGCATCCCAGAAAATGGTGACGCTGCTGTCTGTGTCCCGGGGGAAGCGGTGAAGTTAGGGGGGATGGGGGGGGGGGGGGACCTACAGTCAATGTCCATGGGAGTGGGCATGGGGCACCTGGCTCGCTGGAAGGCTGGTTTCCCTAGGTCATGCAGCATACAGGTCCTGTAGCTCAGTCAGCCAGTACTCGCAGTTGCGCTCCTGGGCGTGTGGGGGAGGGGGGGGGGGGGGCAACTACGGAATGGAAAATTGTGCAAGCTGTTCTGTCTGAACAGCTGAAGTCACTTGAGGACTCACTTGATGATATGCTTTTCTGGTGGGAACTATCACATAGTTAGACTTCCATCACTGCTCTGCTAAAAATGTATGGGACAAGAGCCAGAACCCACTTTCAGTGATCCCTGGAAAAAACTAGTGATGGCACAAGTGATGGGTGTAGGAATGTGGTGGGATGGATGATAGTTGTGAGCAGTGTTGGGCTGTGGACTGATACTGGAAGTCGTAGTGGTGCCCTGAGAAGTGCAGTGTGCACCTTTGCAGGCTGTGGGTGGTCCTGGTCTGTGTGTGGTCCTGGTCGGAATACTAGCATGAGTGTTGAACAGAAGTAACAGAGGCTTGTGATCTATTAACAGAATAAATTGTCATCCATACACATAATCATGAAATGTCATCAACACAGAAATGATAGCTTAGGCTTCTTTTTCAATTTTACTGTAATTCTGCTGCACTTGCATTAGCGAATTGGAAACAAATGCAATGAAGCATTCAACTCTGGCAACTTCATGACAAAGAATTGCCCCAGGCCATAGTCTGACACACCTGCAGCCTCTTTCAGAGGTTTGGAAGAATTGTATGCCATGAGGCATCTAGGACAAAGTAGAACCTGTTTCAGATCCCTAAAAACCTTGTCACAAGGAGGACCATTGTCATAGAACATTTCTGTGGAGAAGCTGATGTAGCAGTTCAGCAATATCTGTTGCATGCAAAATGAATTTTATATAATAATTCAATTGACCTAACATGGATTTAAGTTGTTTGGCATATCTGGGGGCCAGTAGTTCCAAATGGTCTCGTTATGATGTGGAGTGGGGAGTATCCTTGACGCACTACAAGCATGTCCCAGATATTCCCTTGTAATATGAAGAAACAACATTTTTCCTTATTGCATTTCAAATTAGTCTTTTGGAGCACACCAACATAGACTCCAAATTAATTGCTGATCCTGAGCATTTTTATGAGTGACTGTTGGTATCATCTAAATAGTTTGTCGTACTCGGAAAGTCGCTTATGAGAGTTTTCAAACAGCATTGGAATATGGCTGGTGTGCTGATGATGCCAAAGGGCAAACAGTTACACCAAAAAAGACCAGATATTGTCTGCAACTTATGTACTCCTGTCTTCCTCAGTTGCATGTAATATTATAGTATATTGATGATTTTGACTTGTTGACTGTCTAACTACAACTGAATGAAATGCAGTTTTTCGTGCCATACATGTTATGCCTTTATTCTCTGCAAGGCATCTTCAGTGATCTGGGATATGTACATATTTTTACTGGTTGACATTGTGGGACAATGTATATATAGGTTATAAACATTTCTGGTGACTGGTTTTTTTATAGCATAGTAATATTTTAAGTTGTACATACAGGTTCTGTGGATGATTTTTTACATGTTGTGTTTTCGTTCTGTTTTTGGTGCTGTTCTTCCTCTTATAACTGGTATTTGGGTTTTTGTTTTCCACACTTCACAATCCTAGGAACTGAACACATGTTTTGATGCTGTGTTTTCGTTTGTGTTGGTGATCTTTTTTTTCCATCCAGTTGTGGTATGCGGTCAAAAAATAAGTATTAACAATACACCATAACCAAATATTGTGTTGATGACCATATGGCTTAGGAGGCTTGATCCATTGAAAGCCACAAGTAAGTGTCTCTTAGGTCCATTTTTGTGAAAACTTTGCCTCCAGCAAGACATGTCATAATATCATCCATCTTAGGAATAGGGAGGTGCCATGACAGACCAGGTGTTGATGGTTGCCTTAAAATCCCCACAACTCCTAAATGATCCACTGACTTTTTCCACGATCACTATCAGTTGGCTCACTGACTGTTGGTAATGTGGGTCAAAATTCCTTTCTTCTATAAGAGTTGCAGCTCAATACGGAGTTTGTAGCGTAGTGCAAAAAGAACGTTTTGCGCCATAAAAAACCTGGGCATCGCCAAAGGTAATACAGAGACGTACTTCAAAGAAGATGACACTGTCTCATGACTGTGCAAAAACTGAGACATATTTACAACAGAAGTCCTGCGAGTAGGTGCTAAAAATGAATGGTTCGATGCTATTCATTTAATCTTCAAACCAAGGCTGTTGAACAGATCTAACCGTAAAATGTTTGCAACTCCTACTGCTTCCACCATGGAGATGCAGGCTGTCAGGGAGGCTGCTTGCTACTGAATCTGAGCACTGAACTGTCCCCTTACTTTGATGGTGTCATTACAATAACTCTTTAGCTATTTTGAGAAAAGTTGTAAGGGATGGGGTCCCAAACAGCAGTCGTTTACCAACTGACAACAGTCACTAAAGATCAAGTATGAATCTGAATAACCGGGACTGTTTTGAATATTTCGCAGGTATAGAGTTGGGTTGTGTTGTCCAAACGACGTGATATTTTGGAAACTGACTTCTTGCCATCTTCAGGCATCTCTGCAGTCTGATCTTTGATGGATGCCGACTCTGTTATATAGAGACACTCCCCCCTCCCGCAGTCTCTGTCTTGGGGCCTCCACATGGTCTGCAGCCGATGATGGGGGAAGCGCAGCGCCCTGTGACAGATTATGAACCACAGTCCTTTCTTGGTCGCAGCCATGCACAGTTCTCAGCTGCTTTGATGACAATGCATCTTCTTCTTCAGACGTCCTGATGAGAGTGGATTACCGTGTAGACTGCTAATGTGATTTGATCATTCTTGACTGGACCCCAGGCCATGTGAAAGCCGCTGTCCTCATTTACTAGCTCCTCATGCAGTTTGATCTCCATTGCCTCTTTGAGAATACAATCCCAGAAGGTATTTGACTGCTGCAACACCTCTGTGCCACCACAGTTCATGTCACATCCATGGGAATGCAGTGCTCTGCCATGGTGGACTTTGTTGATTGTGTCACATTTACGCTCAGTACATATCTCCTGTACCAACTGTATGGTCTGACTTACGTAGTCTTGCTGGCACTGGCAAGGAATGTGGTAAACTCTCAGTTTCTGGAGTCCTAAGCTGGCCTTGACTGATCCTAATAAGGTTTTCATCTTTGATGAAGGACGAAACATGCACTTGACATTGTGTTTTCAGAGTATTCTGCCAATCTTTGCCGATGTGTTTCTGATGTATGGTGTAATCGCTGTCACAGCCAGTTTGTTTTCGTTCTCAGCAGGCTGCAGTCTCGGCCTCTGTGGTCTTATGTCACATTTTACCTGGCAGTTGTTGTAACCGTTCGAGTGGAACATAGCCTGTAAGAGCTGCAATTCAGGTGCAAAGCTGTCATGCCCAAGATTTCACATGCTCTGTGCACCATTGTGCTTCTCACTGTGAAGGAACATGACAATTGGAGGCATGCAGGTACAAATCTGTATGCGTTGGTCTACGGTAGACACTGTGTCCTAGTACATTATCTGGCCCTTGCTTGACGAGAACATCCAGAGATGGAAGCTGGTTGATTTCTTCTACCTCCATCATGAACTTGATATTCTGGTCCAGGACTTCAATTGCTGTAGAAAGTCTTGTAGGCGATGTTGTCCATGCAGTCAGATTATGAATGTACTGTCTACATATATATATATAAAAAAAAAAAAAAAAAAAAAAAAAAAAAAAAAAAAAAAAAAAAAAAAAAACAAGAGGGCTTATAGACTGACGACTCTAGGGCTTCTTCTTCAAAAGCCTCCATAAACATATTGGCCACTACTGGTGATGGTGGACATTCCATTGCTACTCCATCTATTTGTTCATAGTAGTTCCCATCGAACAGAAAGTACATTGATGTAAGCACTTACTTGAACAGTTTTGTTCCTGCTGGTACAAACTTTTCTCCTCTGAAGCTGATGGAGTCTCTTGGAGCTATGCTGGTAAATAGGAATACGAAGTCGAAGCTCACCATGAGGTCTTCTTGGCCCAAGCAGAAGTTCTCAATCTGATGGATGAAATGCAATGAATTTCTTATGTTGTGCAGACATTTGCCCACAAAAGGGTTGAGCATCAATGTCAGGTGTTATGTTAATTCATATGTTGGTGCTTGAATGTTCCTCACAGTCAGGCAGAGAGGCATTCATTCCTTGTGGACTTCAGGTGGTCCGTAAAGTCTAGGAGGCACAGCTGCTTGTGGATGAAGTTTCTTCACCGTCTTCTTATCTGGCAAGGTGTGCTGGAGAAGCTCAATGGTCTTCCTTGGTAGGATTGTCTTCAGTTCTCCTGTAGGTGCCATCTACCAATAGGTCATGCAATTTTGACTTGTATAAATTACAAGGTAGTAGAGCCATGCAATTCCCTTTATCTGCTGGGAGGGCAACAATCTTGGCGCCTTCTCAAAGCTGCTTCAGTGCTTTCGTCACTTTCTTGGAAACTCGGCAACAACACATGGGAGTGCAAGAGCAGCCTGCACCATCACTGATGAATTGTGTTGTTAGCGTCAGTGCTAAAATTAGTCTTTTTCCAAGAACAGAAAGGGAACATTGTGACCTATTTTCTCTGTGCATTTGATGACAGTTCTCTGATGTTCCTCTTGTGGTGGTTTGGCTGCAATGCAGTTTGTCTGCAGGTGGCTGATTGTCATACCCTGTTAGCTTGAGACCAGCTATCTGCATTATCCATGCCCATGGGCAAGGGAGAGTGTCAAGGCCAGCTATAGGTGAAGTGAGAAGAGTTCTCTTGCTGTCTTGTTGAGTCTGAGTCAAGTGTACCAGATCGTCTCACTAACCAGGGCCAGGCTGGCTCTTCTGATAACCCAGTTGGCAACTGCGGTTCTGATACGATGAACAAACTTCACAAAAGATGGCATGATTCAGTCCTCTCGGTATATCAGTACAAGTACAGGACAGGATAAAAGGTGCTTTTCACTGTTCTGAAGCTTGTCAAGCTTCTTGATTGTGCTGTGCACTTTCTCCCCATAGAGGAACTTGATGTATGATTTTAGGTTTTCCCAGTGTATGGAAATCTTGAATATTTATCAGGTTTTCAGATGGGTCGTCCAAAAGGCACGATATTTTGGCAAGCTGACTTCTTGCCATATTCAGGCATTCCTAGAGCGTGATTGATCTCTGATGGATGCCAACTCTATATAGTCTTTAACTCTCTCCTGCAGCCTCCGTCAGCCAAGGCGAAGTACAACACAACCTCCAATCCATGCTTAAAGCCATAGTCCCTTCTCAAATCTCTCCCCTGAATCCATGTCCCTCCTCACCCCTATGACACCCCACACACCCACCTTATATGTGCTCCCCAAGATCCACAAACCTAACAGTCATGGACACCCCATTGTGTCTGGTTATTGTACCCCTCACCGAAAGAATTTTGGCCCTCATTGATCAACACCTCCTACATCAAATACACCAGCCACTTCCTTTACTGACTCTCCACCACCATCCCCACCCCTTTACTTCTTGGATCCCTATTCGTCAATGTTGATGCTACCGCCCTATACACCAACAATCCTCATACCCATGGTCTTACTGCTATTGAAATTACCTTTCCCAATGTCCATATTCCAGATGCACTACCTCATTCCTCATATATCTTCCTAACTGTATCCTAACCACCAACTACTCTTTTGAAGGGAAGATACACAAACAAATCCACGGCACAGCTATGTGCACCTGCATGGCATCCTCCTTTGCCAACCTTTTTATGTGCCGTAAAGAGGAGATCTTCCTAGCCTCTCAAAACGCCAAACATCTAGCCTGGTTCAGGTTCATAGATGATATTTTATGATCTGCACTCAGGGCCAAGACACCCCATTTTCGTTCCTTTACAACCTCGACACCTTCTCTCCCATCCACTTCACCTGGTCCTCCTCAATTCAGCATGCCACCTGCCTTCACTTAGACCTCCTCCTCTCTGATGGCTCCATCTGCATCTCTGTCCACATTAAACCCATCAGCCACTGGGGCACCCGCAATTCGACAGCTGTCATCCTGGAAAATCTGTCCCATATAGCCTGGCCACCTGAGGACATCATATCTGCAGTAACAAGAGCTCCCTTTCTTGGTATGCTGAGGGTTTCATGAAGGTCTCCACGGACGGGCACTATCCCCCAGACCTAGTCTGAAAAAGTATCTCCTGTACCATTTCGCCTCACTCCCCCATTCCTCCCACCACCCCCAAAAACCAGCCCTATCTTCTCACCTTTTTTTGGTCCTTTTTTCCCAACCTCCATGCCCCACAATCCCTTGATGCATTCTAGTACTTGCATACTCTGCCAGGCAGCATTAGTCTCTCCCCTCACCGATACATTCCCATCCCTTCCCCTTCCCTGATCCCTCCAGATTGCTGCTTGCATTCCACATGATAGTTGCATTTCTGCCCAAGCTGCCAGAGTTGGCGATCATGTGTGCTTGAGATGTGCTTGCTTGTGTGTATGAATAGTGTGTGTTTCTCTATATCTGATGAAAGCTGTGCCCAAAAGTTTTATGTGAGAGTCTTTTAATTGTGCCTGTCTGCACCATAACATGTCTTCTTTGCAGTAAGTAGTGATCTACCTTTTCCTACGTTGTTGATATCTCTACCTGGAGTTTTGATTGTTTGATTTTGTCACTGCTTACTTAAACTGACTTATATCCCTGCCAGACTGATGGGTGAGATTGAAGCAATTTCCACAGGTTCTAACTAGCTTTTATTATCTCACTGGGATCATAGAATAAAGTACAAGCAAATTTCTGGAATGTTTGTAGTTTTGAGAAACAACCTGATTTAAAGAAACTGCATTAATAACACACCTGCATGTAAATATGATTTTGAAAAATGTGCCCCAATAATGATACCTTCTGATATGACTAGGCATCTATACACCTCATATACTAGTTACTGGGCTTGCGTAGGAGGAGGGGAGGTATTTTGCAACTGTCTGTGAGGTTCTTCCCGTAGCATCACATGTTAGGGTTTCTTCCTCTTCATTTGTGTTTGGAAAGTGAAAAAATGGACTGCTTAAATGACTGTGTGCATACAGTAATTATTCTGATTTCGTCTTCGCTGTTCCTATGTGAGTGATGTGCAGGATAGTTGGTGTCTGTCATCAAACATCTTTCTTTGTTTTTATTCATTTAATATACTCTGTTTAGGCCCACACTTTAAGCATTACTCTATGATGAATTGCATGAGATTAGAGAGGGCAATCTTCTTCACAGTCTGAGTGCATTTCCCAATACATTACCAATGAAGTTTGAAATTGTAACTTGTGAATGTAGTTCTGCAACCTGTACAGGGTTTCTGTGTGTGTTTCTACAACAAAGGATCATGTAGGCGAGAGTGCAGGCCACAGAAAGGTCCTACACAACTTAATTAAATAAAGTAATTCTACATCTATACTCTGCGAGCTGCCTGATGGTCTGTTATGGAGGGTGCTTTGGTATCACTGTCTTTTCTCCCCTTTCTTGTTCCATTCTTGAATGTCACAAGTGAAATACGCCTGTTGGTGAAGCTCTGTATAAGATCTGATATCTCTAACTTTCTTGCAGTGATTATTTCATGAGATGTATGTCGAAGAAAGTAATGTGTCGCTTGGCTGCTCAACTATTCTTGGAACTTGTTGTTGTTGTAGTGGTCTCCTTCCTGAGACTGGTTTGATGCAGCTCTCCATGCTACTGTATCCTGTGCAAGCTGCTTCATCTCTCAGTACCTACTGCAACCTACATCCTTCTGAATCTGCTTAGTGTATTCATCTCTTGGTCTCCCTCTACGATTTTTACCCTCCACGCTGCCCTCCAATACTAAACTGGTGATCCCTTAATGCCTCAGAACATGTCCTACCAACCAATCCTTTCTTCTAGTCAAGTTGTGCCACAAACTCCTCTTCTCCCCAATCCTATTCAATACTTCCTCATTAGTTATGTGATCTACCCATCTAATCTTCAGCGTTCTTCTGTAACACCACATTTCAAAAGCTTCTATTCTCTTCTTGTCCAAACTATTTATCATCCATGTTTCACTTCCATACATGGCTACACTCCATACAAATACTTTCAGAAACAACTTACTGACACTTAAATCTATACTCGATGTTAACAAATTTCTCTTCTTCAGAAATGCTTTCCTTGCCATTGCCAGTCTACATTTTATATCCTCTTGGAACTTACTCTCTCTAAATTTCAACAGTAAACCTTTTCATGATGCCTGTGGCATGCCTATTCCATGGCAACTATCTTGTAATGTATACCAACTAAATAAGACCCTCAAACTGACAGACAGTACTCAAAGAGTGGTTCAAGTGAGTGTTTTGTAACCAACTTCTTTCATGGATGAATTACATTTCCTAAAGATTTTCCCAGTGAATCTCAAATTGGCATCAGCTTTTATTAATGTTTGTTTTATGTGGTCATTCCACTTAAGGTCACCCTGAATGATTACTCATATATATTTTATGGTAGTTTCTGCTTCCTGTGATATGTAGCTAGCAGTGTAAACATGGACTATTGGGCCTCTTCACATTTTTATGCACGGTACACTACGTCTATTTACATTCAGGGTCAATTGACAGTCCGTGCACCAATTGTCAATCCTCTGTATGTCTTTGTGCATTCCGCTACAGTATTCAGCCATTGCAACCATACTATTCACAACAGCATTGTACACAAATAGCCTCACAGTGCCTCCATCATTTTCCACTAGATCATTAATATAAATTGTAAATAGTAGCAACATATCCATGAGGCACTCCCAAAATTACCTTTACATTCATTGATTTCGTTGTGTCGAGAATGAGATGTTGAGTTCTGTCTGCAATGAAATTCTGTCCAGTGACAGATCTGGTCCAATACTCAGTAAGTTCATATTTTTTTCACTCTAAAGACAGTGCAAAACCATGTCAAATGCCTTACTGAAACCGAGGAAAAAAGAAAAACAACATCAACTCTGTGATGCCATGGATCTCATGGATGAAAAAAGTGAACTGATTTTTTCAACATTGCTGTTTATGGAATGCATGAGCTGTTCAATATTTCTACAACACACTGACATCAGTGATACATGCATATGCCTGATGAAAACAATGAGTGACCTGTCCTTTTTTCCAATTGCTAGGTATGCTTTGTTGCTCCAGTGAACTACGATAAACTGCTGTTACAAAGGGAGAAAGTTGTTTCGCATAATCTTTGTAGAACCTCATGATATCTTATCTAGTCCAGTTGCCATTCCACTGTTGAGCAGTTATAGTTGATTTTCTGTTTCACAATCACTTATCTCAATATCTGCTGTTTCAGCATTGTCATGATTGAAAAGGGGAACCATATTCCAATCTTCTGTGGTGAGTCATTGTAGAATCTCGGTCGTCTTCTATTTTGGTGCCACTATGGTTACTGAGTGATTCAATAGATGATTTCAATCTGCTTACTGATTTACATAAGACCAAAACTTGTTAGGATGTTTAATCAGATTGTTCAGCAAAGTTTACACTGCAATTTACTCATGCTTCCCAAATCACATTCCTCATGTTCATTTTGGCGTAATTCAACTTCTGCTTGTCTGTCAGGCTTTCAATTCGCTTAAACTAAAGATGAAACTGTCTTCACTTTTGTGGAAATGTTCTCATGTGGCTATAGAACAAAGATGGGCCTGTTCCATCCTTCACATCCTTCTTTGGCACATACTTGTTTAAGGCATATTGTCCAATGCTTTTAAGTTTTACCTTTTTATGCTAGACATCTTCGTCCTCAGAGTTAAGTATTTGACGTTGACAACTTGTATATTCCGCAATTTGTATCCTGTCTCTCTTGCTAATGAAAAATATTGTCCAAGATTTTTTAATGCTCGTAGTCATTGATGCTTTCACTGACTTATGACTACTTATTGCCTCCGCAGTGCTGACTTATTCAAAAAGTTGGGGGTCTGTTAGTAAGAGGTCAAAGACATTGCCCTAATGCTTAAATTGTTCAGCTGTCTGCTCAAAGTAATTTTCAGACAAGCTCACATTAATTATTGTTTCTGGTACCAGTTTTTACTGGATGACTCTCCAGTTCTTCAGTTGGCAAGTTGAGGACACCCCGTATTACAATAACAAGATGAAGAAACATGCCTGTGATTTTCCCCAAGCTATCTCTGAAGCACTCTGCCGCTACAGCTCCTGATGCAGATGGTCCATAAAAGTCTGGTCCACCTTTAATGCTTACCTTCACCCCAGACTACCCACTGATGATGGCACAAAGGTGCTGAAACATGTTTGGACTTTAAAAAGGACCGTTGTTTGCATAATAACTAGAGATGAGTTCTCATAATGGACTCTGCAAGCACAGCTGCCTGTTCTTTGAAACCAGATGATGATTAAAAATAATAATAATAATCCTAACCAAATTTTTGCAGATTGTTTGATGGCACAGAGTGCTGGTCCAAGAAGTTGTATGCACTGATGTAATACAGAATCCATTATTATTTAACAACAATAAATAAATATTGTATTTTATGTTATTTTTATAGGAGAAAAATATAGTTAGTACTAGAAGAAATAATAATGATGATGATAAATTATTGGCATTTTAAACTTCTTATTTTATGGATTCTAGAATTTTATATAGTTGTTAAAAATGTGCAACATAGCTTGACCATACCTTTAAAAATTTTTTGTTGCAGTTTGTGATGAATGCAACAGAGAATGGTTTGGTGACTGTCCTTCTCATGGACCACTTATTCATATTATGGATACACAGGTAACAACTGTAGGATGTTAAGTACCATGACTAAGGAACAATGATATTGTTGACTGGAATCAGTAATCTGTGGACATTTATTTGCAATCATTGAATGCAAATGAAGAGAAAAAGTTTCTGAAAACTACATTAAAAACTGAAAAATCTACGTTTCTTTTCATTTTTTAGTTTTTTTTTTTTTAATTGTGTGTGAAGATTCCCATGATGTCATTAAATGTAATTCATACTACATCAAAAGTTTGTCTGCACTTCCCGATGTGCAACAAATGGATTGAACAACATAAACTTATACATAAAATATGGAAAAGGCAATGAGTGCGCTATAGTGGATCAATGTGTGGAGCACAGAAAAAGGTAACAGAAAACAGCACTCACACTAGCTTTCGAGCACTAGCCCTTTTTTCTAGCTAACGTACACGTTCACACACAAATTTGCGCAGACACCCAAACACACTCTCTAATGGCCACAGCAAGACTGATTATTGAAAGCAGTTTCCTGAACTGGTGGAGGGGGATAGGAGTAGGAAAGGATGCAAGGTGGGATGGCAATAAAGATGCAGGTCTTTGGACAGATGACTCCATGCCCATGCAACAAGATGAAGAGAATACATCTGTTTCCTATATGTTATGAGCAGATCCTGAAGTTTTGGTGCTGTTATTGGAAGTGGTTTTATGTGTATGCCTCAGAAGCAGACATATTTGGAAAAGGTCATTCAGCTGGTTTTTAAAGTCTAGTTCACTTCAGGCCCCTTTCAGATTCATTCTTGCACAAAGGTGGTTTGAAAAGTTCTCAGAACGGAATAGAAAAAAAAGCACTAACATCACTGAAACTTTTTTTTATTTTTCAATATAATCTTCTTGTAAATTAATGCACTTGGTCCAACGATGTTCCAGTGCCTTGATTCCATCTCGAAAATGAGTTTCCTCCAGGCCTGCAAAATAGTTGTCAACTCTGGCTATCAATTCTTCATTTGAA